>NC_136065.1:1355290927-1356507211 GCF_964261635.1 Lissotriton helveticus
TAGATTGTACTGCAGTTTGGAAGTCTTTGGCAGGAAGGAAGGGTTTAAGTTTTCTCAGGGTATTGATTTGGAAGTTCGCTCCTTTGGTTGCCTTGCTGATGTGCTGCTGCATGTTGAGATTGGTGTCAAGTGTTATGCCTAAAGATTTTGCTGAGTCTACTACGATGGGCTGTACATTTAGAGCCGTTAATTGCTTAAGCCATGTTTGAGCCGTGGATATTTTAGCGGGAGGTGAGATCAGGAGGAACTCGGTCTTCAGAGCATTGAGTTTGAGGTGCTTCTCTGCAAGCCAGGATTGGGTGTTTCTGATCGTGGTGTTCAGCAGCATGATGTCCTTGGGAGATTGTATTTTGAGATAAAGTTGGGTGTCGTCGGCATACATGTGAAAGTGCACATTAGAAGCCTGTAGCAACGTGGTGAGAGGTTCCATAACTAGGTTGAACAGTGTTGGGGAGAGGGAGGATCCTTGAGGGACGCCTAGCGATACCGGTACCGGAGAGGACAGCAGGTTGTTGCTTTTGATTCTTTGTGTCCGGTTGTGTAGAAATGAGGTGAACCACTTTAGCACAGTCCCAGATATGCCCATTCTTGTGTTTAACAGTTCGAGTAAGTTCTCATGTTTAACTGTATCGAATGCTGAGGAGAGATCCAGAAGGATGAGGAGACAGGTATCGTTTTGGTCTAGGATTTGGAGGGCATCGTCCACTATGTGAGTCATGGCAGTTTCGGTACTGTGCCCTGCTCGGAAGCCTGACTGATGAGCGTTTAGGAGATCAAACTTATCTATGTGTTTAGTCAGTTGTAGTTGAACGCATTTTTCCAACAGTTTAGCGAGAGTGGGAATGTTTGTAATAGGGCGGTAATTGTTTAGATCAGTGGGGTCTGCTGTTGTTTTTTTTAGTAGCGGTGTGACTTGCCCTACTTTGAGGGCGTTGGGGATGGATCCTTGTTGAAGAGAGCTATTGATAATCTTAGACCAGAGTGGGAGAAGCCAAGGGGAAAAGTCTTTTACAGCGTTAGCAGGAAGGGGGTCAGAGAGGTGATTGGAAGGTTTCAAGGCGCTGAGCAGTCTGCCAATTTCTTCTACGGAGTAAGTGTCAAAGGATGACCAAGTAGCATTGTTCTTTGGTTGAGGTATTGCTGAGTGTCGGGGGTTGGGGTACAGGATAGCGTCATTGAGGAGATCGCTTCTTATTCTCTCAGTTTTTTGGATAAAGAAGGCAGAGAAGTCTTCGCAGGAAGCAGTAACGTCCATGGAGCTGATTGTCTGGGGATGCTCTTTGGATTGTGTTCTGACTAACTCAAACAGTTTTCTTGGACGGTTTTTAGCTTGGGCGAGCTGGAGGCTGAAGAAGTCTCTTTTTGAGCGTTTTATTTTCCTGAAGTAGGCGTTTCTCTGTTTCTTTAGACTTTTTAGGTGCACTGCAGAAGGGGCTGACCTCCAGGTGCGCTCTGCCATTCGTATCGCCCGTCTATCCTCATTGAGGCTTCCGTCATACCATGGGTTGGAAGTCTTCTTGGACGAGACTCTTTTCAGTTGCATGGGCGCCACCTCATCGATTATTGTGGACATAGTATTGAGATAGTAGTCAGTCAGAAGTTGAACGTCTGTATCGCCGGGAGGGGGAAGTAGCCGATTGCAGCTGTTAGGTGGTAGGGAGTTTGGGTTGAGTTTCTTCAAGTCTCTTTTCCACACTTTGTGCTTAGGGGGTTGAACTGAGTTAAGTCTGGTTTTTTCCTTGATGATGAAGGAGACAATATGGTGATCTGACCAGTCACAAGGTTGGATTGACTCCAGTTGAATAGCGCCCTCTTTGGAGATGATAAGGTCAAGGGTAGAACCTCTCTTATGGGTCGGGCTGTTGCATATTTGGTTGAGATCAAGTGCGTTGAGAAAGCTTTTGAGGCTGTTTACCACTGTGTCACTGTTGTCATTCCAGTGGAGATTGAAGTCGCCAAGGAAAATTTGGGTGTGCTGTCGTCCTGAGTTGGCTGTAATTGTATCCATGAGTTGTTGGACGAAGGAGAGATTGTCCCCAGGTGGGTGGTATATAATGTGTAGTGAACATACCGGTTTGCTTTCGCTGATGATATCAAGGCAGAGGTATTCACAGGAAGTAAGAGAGGAGACGGTCACTTTGGAGACTGAGAGGTTGCTTCTGTAGATGCAGGCAATTCCACCGCCTATCTTTTTGTTCAAGTCTAATGATACAGTAGTTGGGGGGGACTAGGATATCCAGTATAGGTGTGGAGGAATCAGACAGCCATGTTTCAGTCAGAATGGCTAGGTCCAGTTCCAGGGACATGATGAGGTCGGCGACCTCCGTGGAATGTCTTTGGGCCGATCTGCAGTTGAGAAGTATGCATTTAAGGCTAGGGGTGCAAAGGGTGGAGGATGATTCCAAAACGAGGGGTACATTAGTGAGGTTGTTGGGGACAGCGCCTCTGTTGTTATCCTTTTGGTGCCTGAGGTGGTTAGATATAATCGTTGGGATGGACATGTTGTTGGTAGCTAGTGGCTTTTGGGGAGCCGGGTCGTAAGAGTGGAGAAGGGTGTGTACGTCAAGGTCAGAGATCGTGTTGGTGGTGCGTCTGGGGCGATTGGTGGTATTGCAAGAGGGGGTAGAAGTCCAATGTGGGGAAAGATGTGTGATGTGGCGAGTAGGAGGTGTGGAGGAAGTGTTGTTAGGTGTAGAGGAAGGAGGAGTATTGCGCTTGGTAGTAATGAGATGGCAATTGTTGGTGTTGCGAGGGGGGATAGAAGTCCGGTGTGTGGAGTGTTGTGTGGTAGGGCGAGTAGGCGGTGAGGGGGACGTGGTGTTAGGTGTGGTAAGGGTGGTGATGGGGGGGGTGTCTGATGGGGTGTGTGATGAGCAACTCTTTAATGGAGTGAAATTCTTCTTTCAATTGGAGGAGGGTGGACATAATAATGTCCAAGGTGATGATGGGCGCGGTGTTGGGGGAGGGTACTGGCGCTGAACCGGCGAATACGTTGACAGGGGGCAGTCCGGGTGGAGAGGCGGAGCTGATGTGGGTGTTGGGGGCGTTAGCGAGAGGATAGGTGTTATTGGGAAGCGCATCCGTGCTAGGGGGGAAGGGAATAAGGGGGCGATGTGAAGGCTGGCTGTTGTGGGGGAGGAGGTGGAATATTGAGGAGTGAGCGAGGGGGGTGGGAGGTTGAGGGAGGGATGCAGGCTAGGCGTGGCGGGAGTGCTAAGTGTGGGGGGGGGCGGAAGTCGGAGAGAGAGTCATGTTGTGTGGGGTGCCATTGGGGGAGGAGGGGTGCTCTGAGAAAAAATGTGCGGGGGAAGGTACGGGAGTGCAGAGTGTGGGGGGGAGACAGGAGGATGAGCGGAGATAGGGAGGTTAGTAGGGGGCTGGGAAAGCGAGTGGTGTGTGGAGGGACCAGGTCTATGTCTGTGTATGAGGGGCGGGGAGGGGTAGCTGAGACGGGCAGGTGATTGATTGTGGAGCAGGGTGTGAAGGTGAGGTGCGTGTCTTCTTGCTGCTGAACTGGGTTAGGAGAGTTAAGGGTGGGAGCTGTGACGTTAGGAGAGGTAGGACAGGGGGTGATATGCGTGTAAGTCCGAGAATTGGAAAGGTGCTCTTTGAGAGAGGGGAACATGTTGTCAAGTAGTTCCAGGTTCCTGTCTGTCGCTTGAATTAAGACAATCCCGTTGTTGTATATAGTGACGGTGGTTCTGCCTGGGAGGAGTTGGGACGATGTGATGGAGAGTGTTAGGCCATGTGCGGATTTCCTGGAGGTGGAGACGGTGAATAGGGTGAGGAACACTTTTTTCCATTGCGCTCTGCGTGTGGTGTGGAAAATGATGTCGGTGTTCAAGGGTCCATTGACCGATGAGAAGTAGGTGTCGGCAAAGGGTGTTTCTGGGTGAGACCTAAGGAAGTCGTGTTTAAAGCGTTTAGTAGCTTTTTTGGTGAGCACGGGAGGGTAGTTTATTTTATATGTGTGTTTGCCGCTGAGCTCCATGTTGGTATGGTGGCAGTATAGCGCAGGGGTTGGTGAACCCTAGTGATATGCCGGAGCAAGATGCACATGCAAACACCGCCGGTTATCAGGATCAGGGATGGCACGGCACTAGCGGGCAGAAAATACACTAGTGAGACGACAGGCATATGTGCAGTCGATGCATTACATGAAGGATAGGTAAAGTGAATACAGGTGAGTACAGGTAATGCAGTGCGGTTGCAGAGTTGTGTAAAGTGGTAGTGCAGAGTACAATTGGAGGAATAGTTCCGGGACACTATAGACCACCAATGGGTGCAGGTTGCAGCATTGTGCAAAGTAGTGCAGGGTATACTTGGAGGAGTAGTTTTGATAAAAATATAAACCTACACTATATGAGGTAGCAGAGTGTGTAGAGTAGTGCAGAGTACAATTGGAGGAATAGTTCTGATAAAATATAAATCTATAGATAAAATATACAAATATAAAAATAAACAGCAGAATACACATGCAAACAGTCGGTTACAAGACACAGATAGGTGTGCGTCAGAGTAAAGTAGTTGGGCTTAGTCTAAAGTGGTAAGTTCTTAGTGTCAGTTTATAAAGTGAAGTGAATCAGTTAATAGCCCAGCGATACTGACTAGTCCAAGATGGTGGCCCGAGAGGAAGAGATTCGTCAAAATGGCCGCCACATAGAGGGGGGAAGAAACATTAGTCCTCTGTTTATTGTGGTTGCTTTGTGAGCCGGGAGGGCAGTTTCACTTTCATGCTCGAGGGAGCCTTATCTTGAGGAGCCTCGTGTCCACAGGAGGTGATTTATAGCCTTAGCTTTTGAAACTTGGACCCCCCGCCATTTTAAACAATGGGTTTTTGAATAGGACTGTCGGCATAAGCACATAAACGAAGTACCTTTTCTCTACTCCTCGTCCAGGCGGTGCTTAGCTCACGCGGGTCCGCTGCAAGAAACTGTGTCACCCCTGAGTGGCGGGTGGGGCGTCCACAGCCTCCCGTGACCTCCGCTAGGTCTGTAGGGCTCCCGGTGCAACAACCAGCCCTCCACACCGCCAGGACTCCTCTGCTGCAGGGCGGGCGGGAGGGAGGGAGGGAAAAAGCTCTCCTTGCAGAAGAAAACTCCGGGCATAGAGTGACAAACCTCAGGCTTGGGGAGGGAGGGCTGGCCAGAGCTGATCTCCGCTAGTGCCCCGATCTGCAGAACAGCAAAAGGAGACGATGAAGTGCAGGGTCGATTCCACCCGTCACCAGCACTGTCCGTCTCCTCCGGCGTCGCTGTGAGGCGCAGGGCTCAGCTCACAGTGAGAAGTCAGGCGTAGAGCCCAGTGGGTGGGGACGCTCGAACTCGACTAGTCCGCCATGCCTCTCCCCTCCTCTGTCTCCACTCCCGTGGGGCGCCTACACGGACCGTTCCTAAGTGGGGTCTCCGTTGTGCTTAAGGCGCCTGCAGCGAGAGTATGACGATGACCAGATCTCAGCTGGCGGGGCGAGGTGCACAGCTCCCAGTGAGAGCGGGACACCGGGGGTCTCGGCAGCAATCACAGGCGGGCAGGACCGTTCCGCAGTGGGGGTCTCCGTTATGCTTCAGGCGCCTGCAGCGATCCTGATCCTGGTCCGCTCCCGCGATGTCCAGCCGGCAAACCACTGACACCGCTCGGTCCACCAGACATCCACAGCGGGCTCTAGCTAGCAGGCATCCTCATCATGTTCCGCAAGCTGGTCAGCGGGGAGCCCCTAGTCCGAAGAGGAAGGCGGGAACGGCTCTGTCCTCTCCTGTCGGTCTCAGCCTCCAGGCAGGTCGGGAATCTTCAGCAGTCTTCGTTCCTTCAGGTACAAAAATCCAGTTACTCGTTCCAGTTACTTTTGTGTGGCTTTGCGGGGTGCAGATCGGCGCTAACGGGGATAAATGCCAAATAATGGGATCCCCAGCACCGGAGCTCTTACCGAGAGCTCCTACCCGGCGGCCATCTTGCCTTTTGCAGTTCTTTAAATGCCTCTTTTTTGCAGTTCTTTAAAAGCTCTTGCCTTTAAATGGCAGCCAGACACATACACCCATATCCATGCAGCCAGGCATGCCTTTTTTAGTCTAACGCACAATGCAACAAATGAGGTTAAAATTCAAACTAAAAGGGGAGTACGCAGATAGTGTTTCACATGCATGCAAGATTGCAGTCAATCAATCCATTCCAATTACATATTCTGCATTAACTGATAATGCTGTGGCAATTATGCTTAATAGATATCCTGTACATTTGTCATGGCCTTGCCACACACACAAACATATACACACCCACAACAGCCCACACAGCACAGCAAACCACACACAAAAAAGACACACAAACAACAAACACACTGCGCAAACACACACACAACACCGACTGAGACACACACACACACACACACACACAAACACACATCCACAAACACAAAAACACACCAAAAAAACTCAATACCTCAATCTCTCTCTATCTCACTACCTCACTACTTCGCTCACTCTCTAGCTCACTACTTCACTCTCTCGCTATCTCACTACCTCTTTCTCTCTATCACACTACCTCACTCTCTCTAACTCACAACATCAATCTCCCTCACTACCTCACTCCCTCTATATCTTACTACCTCACTCTCCCTCTCTATCATACTACCTCACAACATCACTCTCTCTCTAATTCACTACCGCACAACTACACTCTCTCTCTATCTCACTACCTCACAACATCACTTGCTCTCTATCTCACTACCTCACAACCTCACTCTACCTCACTACCACAAACTCTCTCTCTATCTCACTACCTCATAAACTCACTCTCCCTCACTACCACACCCTCTCTCACTATCTCACTACCTCAGAACCTCACTCTCCCTCACTAACACAGTCTCTCTCACTATCTCACTACCTCACCACATCACTCGCCCTCACTCTCTCTCTATCTCACTACCTCACTACCTCAATACCTCTCTCTCTCTCTCTACCTCACTCTCTCTCTATCTATCTACATCACTCTCTCTCTCTCTACCTCACTCTCTCTCTCTATCTCACTACCTCACAACCTCACTCTCCCTCACTCTCTCTCTATCTCACTACCTCACAACCTCACTCTCCATCACTCTCTATCTCTATCTCACTACCTCACAAACTCACTCTCCCTATCTATCTCAGTACCGCACAACATCACTCTCCCTCACTCTCTCTCTCTATCTCACTACCGAAACTCTGTCTCTCTATCTCAATATCTCCCAACCTCACTCTCTCTCTCTATCTCACTACCTCACAACCTCACTCTCCCTCACTCTCTCTATCTCACTATCACACAACATCACTCTCCCTCACTCTATCTCACTACCTCACAACCTCACTACCTCACAACCTAACTCTCTCTCTCTATCTCACTACCTCACTCTCTCTATCTCACTACCTCACAACATCCTTCGCTTTCTAGCTCACTACCTCACAACCTCACTCTCCCTCACTCTCTCTCTATCTCACTACCTTACAACCTCACTCTCCCTCACTCTCTCAATCTATCTCACTATCACACAACATCACTCTCCCTCACTACCACACTCACCCTCACTACCTCACACCCTCACTCACCCTCACTACCTCACAACCCCACTCTCCATCACTATCTCACAACCTCACAACCTCACTCTCCCTCACTCTCTCTCTAGCTCACTAACTCACAACCTCACTCTCCCTCACTCTCTCTATCTATCTCACTACCTCACAACATCACTCTCCCTCACTACCACACTCTCTCTTACACACTCCCTCTTACACACTCTCTCTCTTATACACTCTCTCTCTTACACACTCTCTCTCTCTCTCTCTCTCTCTCTTACACACTCCCTTTCTTACACACTCCATCTCTTACAACGAATGATAAAAACGATTACACTCCTTGGCCAACACTTACAAAACAAACAGAACACTTATAACAATAACATGTATTCACAGAAAATTAGATCGAATATAAAAAAAATAGTACGCAACTAAACATTTTAAAATAAATAAGGTAAATTACTAACAACAACACGCACAAATAAGATATTAAAACAAAATACACTATGCAGTGCGAAATACAATGCACAAATAATGCAGATTAGCCGTTGCATTGATGAGAAATAATACCATAGTACCGCAAAACACAGCGCGAAATTAACTAACACAAAAATATTGACAAAAAAATAATACAAGCTTCACTTTATTGTTACAAAACATCATATCACCAAGAGTTGCAACATTAAAACAGAATACTGGACATATACAACATATATCACTATAACGCAGTTTGCACAGTGCTTTCCTATTAACAACGCAAATCATAAATACAAAAAACATATGCCAAAACAATCTTCTACAATATATTAATTACATAAACTGCCCACACATCTTTACAGAAAAACATACTAGAACATTACGAAAATAACATTCCATTGCAAGGTAAAAATGCAAATACGCAAGTAATACAAGAAAACATTTTGAAATACAAAATTGGCAAACACTTTACACAACACAATGAAAAAAAAAAGAAAAATGCTTACCTGTCGAACGGTGTTGGCAACAGACAGGAAACACGACACTCCTTACACGAAGCGCGCCTTCACCAAGATGGCGATTTCAAATTAGCCGCGAGTACATTGTTATGCTACGTAACAAAACATAGGCATAACATTGGCTCACAGGCAAGGCAATCAAAATTTATAGACGATAACAAAATTTTAAAAACAACGCAACACTTTCATTCGTCAAATTCGTCATGGGACAATCCAACATAAGGAAATATTTTACAATTTATTATAGTACAATAAAAAAAATGAAAAAACACAGGACAAACACGCAATAAAAAAAATTACTGTTTTGGAACAAAATTTATTACAATAAGCCGATTAATGCACATGATCACTTCAAGGGTTTCAAGAGTACAACAAAAATTAGGAAAAGAAACATAACCAGTTCACAGAAAGTTGCAAACAGTTAGGCCACATTCACAATCACCAACAACATTTTGCTGAAAACCCAAATTACAGAGAACAGAGTAGTGCTTAAGTAACGTAACAAGCAAAATGTACTTTCCGAAAGTGAACTCCTGCATGCAGAAATGTTGAACACACTCCATGTCAGGCAAACAACATGACAAGCCCAATAGAAGGCAAACAAAAATAGGAAACTATTAGGGAGAAACAAAGGACGAACCGTGGCTAGCACTAATAAAACACATCCGATTTTTTAGTGGGGGCCCAAAAACAACACTATTGAGACAGAGGGTGGAGCGGAATACACGCAATGTTCCACACTTACAAAACAAGTCGAACACTTACGAAAATCACTTTTATTAGCACAAAATTAATCACATCTCTAAACAATAATACGCACCTCGAAATTTAAGCTGACGATAAAAAAAAAACTAATAGCTAATTTTGTCAACCTTGCAATACTATCCAGCAAATTACGAAAAATACAAACAGACATTGCTTATTACAAAAACAAATACCACGAAACATTGCAACAATAAATGTAAGTCACGCACTTATGAAAATTATAGCACAATTACAACAACAACAAAAAATAAATTGCAATATATTCACTTAAATAGTTAACACAACAAAAAACAATAAAAAAAAACATTTATCATTCATAGGCTATACGTTGCGTTGAAACACATCTGACACACCTTGGACAATTAAACAATTACTTTAAATAAAAAAATAAAGGCTGACATAAACAGACACTATTACAACAACAAGTGAACGTATACATGTCAGAACACAAACACGTTTCTAAGAATAAAAATTTACCTGACAGGCGACGCTGGAAACATACAGCAAACCCAGCACATCTACCAAGAACCACGCGGTCGACAATCTGGGGATTTCCAAAGCGACGCACTACAATTGGTACGCTACGTAACACAACGTAGCAATCTCATTGGCTGTGACACACATCACTCAAAAAAGGATCACAAAATCAAAAAAAACTAGACCGCAACACTAACTAACGTAGCTTTCGTTAGGGGACATTAGCACATCTGCCATTTTCATTTACATTACTAAAATATACACACACAAAACACACGCACAAAACAAAACACACACACATTAAAATAGAAACACAGACACAAATAAAACACACACACACACAAACAATGATCACTACAACTCCACACACACAAATATACACACACACACCACAACACACACAACTCCCCCACACACATCTGCAACACACAGTCCACCATACAAATCCACCCTCCAAATCAACAATCCAACTCCACCCTTCAACTCCAAAACCACCCTCCAACACCACCCTCCAACTTCACCCTCCAAAACCCCCCTCATAATCCACCCTCCAACTCCACCCTCCAAATCCACCCTCCAAATCCACCATTGAAATCCACAGTCCAACTCCACCATGCAAATCCACC
This sequence comes from Lissotriton helveticus, assembly GCF_964261635.1. Taxonomy (NCBI): domain Eukaryota; kingdom Metazoa; phylum Chordata; class Amphibia; order Caudata; family Salamandridae; genus Lissotriton; species Lissotriton helveticus. Next base: position 1,355,301,332 of record NC_136065.1, read on the forward strand.
CTCCACCTCCACCCTCCAAACCCACCCTCAAACTCCACCCTCCACATCTAAGTCCACCCTCTAACTCCACCCACCAAGTCCACCCTCTAAATCCACCTTCAAACTCCAACATCCAAATCTAACCTCAAAAACCAAATCCATCCTCCAAATCCAAATACACACTCAAAATCCAAATCCACACTCAAAATCCAAATCCACCCTCAATCTCCACCATCCAACTCCACCATACAAGTTCACCATACAAGTCCACCCTCCAAATCCACCCTCCAACTCCACCATCCAACTCCACCATTCAACTCCACCCTACAAATCCACCCTCCAAATCCACCCTCCAACTCCACCCTCCAAATCCACCCTCCAACTCCACCCTCCAACTCCACCATCAAACTCCACCATCAAACTCCACCATCCAAAAACACCATCCAAAAACATCATCCAAAAACACCATCCAAATCCAAATACTACATCCAAATAAAAATCCACCATCCAACTCTACCCTCCAAATCCACCCCCCAACTCCACCTTCCACATCCAACTCCACCATCCAACTCCACCCTCCAACTCCACCATCCAACACCACCCTCCAACTCCATCCTCCAACTCCACCCTCCAACTCCAAATCCACCCTCAAAAACCACCCTCCAACTCCACCCCCCAAATCCACCATCCAAATCCACCCTCCAACTCTACCCGCCAAATACAACCTCCAAATCCACCATCCAACACCACCCTCCAACTCCACCATCCAAATCCACCCTCCAACTCCACCGTCCAAATCCAAATCCAACCTCAAACTCCAACTACACCCTCAAACTCCAACTCCACCCTCAAACTCAAAATGCAACTACACCCTCCAAATCCACCCTCCAAATCCACTCTCCAATTCCACCCTACAACTCCACCCTCCAACTCCAACCTCCACATACAAATACACACTCAAAATCCAAAACCACCCAACAATTCCAAATCCACACTCCAACTCCACCATCCAACTCCAACATGCAACATCGCCATCCAAATCCACTATCCAAATCTACAATCCAAATCCACCATCCAAATCCATCCTCTAAATCCACACTCCAACTCCACCCTCCAACTCCACCCTCCAACTCCACCATCCAACTCCACCATCCAGATCAAAATCCTACATCCAAATCCAAATCCACCATCCGACACTACCCTCCAAATCAACCCTCCAAATCCAAATCTAAATCCACCATCCAAATCCACCCTCCAACTACACCCTCCAACTACACCCTCCGACTCCACCCTCAAAATCCACACTACAAATCCACCCTCCAATTCATTCCTTCCAACTCCACACTCAAAATCCACACTCCAACTCCACCATCCACCTCCACCCTCCAACTGCACCCTCAAAATCCAAATCCACCCTCCAACACAAAAACCACACTCCAACTCCAACATCAAAATCAAAAGGCAACTCCACCCTCCAAATCCACCCTCCAAATCTACCCTCCAATGCCACCGTCCAACTCCACCCTCCTACTCCACCCTCCAAATCCACCCTCCAACTCCAAATCCACCATTTAACACCACCCTCCAACTCCACCCTCCAAATCCACCCTCCAACTCCACCCTCCAAAAACACCATTCAAATCCTAATCCTACAACCAAATACAAATCCACCATCCAACTCTACCCTCCAAGTCCACCCTCCAACTCCACCCTCCAACTCCAAATCCACCATCCAACACCACCCTCCAACTCCACCCTCCAAATCCAACCCCTCCCTCAAAAACAACACTCCAAATCCACACTCCAAATCCACACTCCAAATCCACCCTACAAATCCACTCTCCAAATCCATCTAACTCCACCATCCAACTCCACCCTCCAACTCCAGCCTGCAAAACCAAACCCTCCCTCAAACTCCACCCTCAAACTCAAAATGCAACTCCACCCTCATATTATGTTTGTGATAGACTACCCAAACACAAGGAAGGTGGTTATTTTCTGACAAAAATATGATTTAAATGGCAGCCAGACACATACACCCATATCCATGCAGCCAGGCATGCCTTTTTTAGTCTAACGCACAATACAACAAATGAGGCTAAAATTCAAACCAAAAGGGGAGCACGCAGATAGTGTTTCACATGAATGCAAGATTACAGTCAATGAATCCATTCCAATTACATATTCTGCATTAACTGATAATGCTGTGGCAATTATTCTTAACAGATATCCTGTACATTTGTCATGGCCTTGCCACACACACACACATATACACACCCACAACAGCCCACACAGCACAGCAAACCACACTCAAAAAAGACACACAAACAACAAACACACTGCGCAAACACACACACAACACCGACTGAGACACACACACAAACACACACAAACACACATCCACAAACACAAAAACACACCAAAAAAACTCACTACCTCACTCCCTCTCTATCTTACTACCTCACTCTCCCTCTCTATCACACTACCTCACAACATCACTCTCTCTCTAATTCACTACCGCACAACTTCACTCTCTCTCTATCTCACTACCTCACAACATCACTTGCTCTCTATCTCACTAACTCACATCCTCACTCTACCTCTTTACCACAAACTCTCTCTATATCTCACTACCTCATAAACTCACTCTCCCTCACTACAACACCCTCTCTCACTATCTCACTACCTCAGAACCTCACTCTCCCTCACTAACACAGTCTCTCTCACTATCTCACTACCTCACAACATCACTCGCCCTCACTCTCTCTCTATCTCACTACCTCACTACCTCAATACCTCTCTCTCTCTCTACCTCACTCTCTCTCTCTCTCTCTCTCTCTATCTATCTACATCACTCTCTCTCTCTCTACCTCACTCTCTCTCTCTATCTCACTACCTCACAACCTCACTCTCTCTCTCTCTATCTCACTACCTCACAACCTCACTCTCCATCACTCTCTATCTCACTACCTCACAAACTCACTCTCCCTCACTCTATCACACATCCACAAACACAAAAACACACCAAAAAACTCAATACCTCAATCTCTCTCTATCTTTACTACCTCACTACTTCGCTCACTCTCTAGCTCTTTCTCTCTATCACACTACCTCACTCTCTCTAACTCACAACATCAATCTCCCTCACTACCTCACTCCCTCTCTATCTTACTACCTCCCTCTCCCTCTCTATCACACTACCTCACAACATCACTCTCTCTCTAATTCACTACCGCACAACTTCACTCTCTCTGTATCTCACTACCTCACAACATCACTTGCTCTCTATCTCACTACCTCACAACCTCACTCTACCTCACTACCACAAACTCTCTCTCTATCTCACTACCTCATAAACTCACTCTCCCTCACTACCACACACTCACTCACTATCTCACTACCTCAGAACCTCACTCTCCCTCACTAACACAGTCTCTCTCACTATCTTACTACCTCACAACATCACTCGCCCTCACTCTCTCTCTATCTCACTACCTCACTACCTCAATACCTCTCTCTCTCTACCTCATTCTCTCTCTCTCTCTCTCTATCTATCTACATCACTCTCTCTCTCTCTACCTCACTCTCTCTCTATCTCACTACCTCACAACCTCACTCTCCCTCACTCTCTCTCTCTCTCTATCTCACTACCTCACAACCTCACTCTCCATCACTATCTATCTCTATCTCACTACCTCACAAACTCACTCTCCCTCACTCTCTCTATCTATCTCAGTACCACACAACATCACTCTCCCTCACTCTCTCTCTCTATCTCACTGCCGAAACTCTGTCTCTCTATCTTAATACCTCACAACCTCACTCTCTCTCTCTATCTCACTACCTCGCAACCTCACTCTCCCTCCCTCTCTCTATCTCACTACCACACAACATCACTCTCCCTCACTCTATCTCACTACCTCACACACCTCACTCTCTATCTCACTACCTCACAACCTCACTCTCTCTCTCTATCTCACTACCTCACTATCTCTATCTCACTAGCTCACTACCTCACTCTCTCTATCTCACTAGCTCACTACCTCACTCTCTCTATCTCACTACCTCACAACATCCTTTGCTCTCTAGCTCACTACCTCACAACCTCACTCTCCCTCACTCTCTCTCTATCTCACTACCTCACAACCTCACTTTCCCTCACTCTCTCAATCTATCTCACTATCACACATCACTCTCCCCCACTACCACACTCACCCTCACTACCTCACAACCTCACTCACCCTCACTAACTCACAACCCCACTCTTCATCACTATCTCACAACCTCACAACCTCACTCTCCCTCACTCTCTCTCTATCTCACTACCTCACAACCTCACCCTCCCTCACTCTCTCTATCTAGCTCACTACCTCACAACATCACTCTCCCTCACTACCACACCCTCTCTTACACACTCTCTCCTACACACTCTCTCTCTTACACACTCTCTCTCTTACTCTCTCTCTCTCTCTCTCTCTCTCTCTCTCTTACACACTCCCTCTCTTACACACTCTCTCTCTTACGATGAATGATAAAAACGATTACACTCCTTGGCCAACACTTACAAAACAAACAGAAAACTTATAACAATAACATGTATTCACAGAAAATTAGATCGAATATAAAAAAAATAGTACGCAACTATACATTTTTTATTAAATAAGGTAAATTACTAACAACAACACGCACAAATAAGATATTAAAACAAAATACACTATGCAGTGCGAAATACAACGCATAAATATTGCCGATTAGCTCGTTGCATTGATGAGAAATAATACCATAGTACCGCAAAACACAGCGCGAAATTAACTAACACAAAAATATTGACAAAAAAATAATACAAGCTTCACTTTATTGTTACAAAACATCATATCACCAAGAGTTGCAACATTAAAACAGAATACTGGACATATACAACATATATCACTATAACACAATTTGCACAGTGCTTTCCTATTAACAACGCAAATCATAAACACAAAAAACATATGCCAAAACAATCTTCTACAATACATTAATTACATAAACTGCCCACACATCTTTACAGAAAAACATACTAGAACATTACGAAAATAACATTCCATTGCAAGGTAAAAATGCAAATACGCAAGTAATACAAGAAAACATTTTGAAATACAAAATTGGCAAACACTTTACACAACACAATGAAAAAAAAAGAAAAATGCTTACCTGTCGAACGGTGTTGGCAACAGACAGGAAACACGACACTCCTTACACGAAGCACGCCTTCACCAAGATGGCGATTTCAAATTAGACGCGAGTACATTGTTATGCTACGTAACAAAACGTAGGCATAACATTGGCTCACAGGCAAGGCAATCAAAATATATAGACGATAACCAAATTTTAAAAACAACGCAACACTTTCATTCGTCAAATTCGTCATGGGACAATCCAACATAAGGAAATATTTTACAATTTATTATAGTACAATAAAAAAAAATGAAAAAAACACAGAACAAACACGCAATAAAAAAAATTACTGTTTTGGAACAAAATTTATTACAATAAGCCGATTAATGCACATGATCACTTAAAGGGTTTCAAAAGTGCAACAAAAATTAGGAAAAGAAACATAACCAGTTCACAGAAAGTTTCAAACAGTTAGCCCACATTCACAATCACCAACAACATTTTGCTGAAAACCCAAATTACAGAGAACAGAGTAGTGCTTAAGTAACGTAACAAGCAAAATGTACTTTCCGAAAGTGAACTCCTGCATGCAGAAATGTTGAACACACTCCATGTCAGGCAAACAAAATGACAAGCCCAATAGAAGGCAAACAAAAATAGGAAACTATTAGGGAGAAACAAAGGACGAACCGTGGCTAGCACTAATAAAACACATCCGATTTTTTAGAGGGGGCCCAAAAACAACACTATTGAGACAGATGGTGGAGCGGAATACACGCAATGTTGCACACTTACAAAACAAGTCGAACGCTAACGAAAGTCACTTTTATTAGCACAAAATTAATCACATCGCTAAACAATTATACGCACCTCGAAATTTAAGCTGACGATAAAAAAATATACTAATAGCTAATTTTGTCAACCATGCAATACTATCCAGCAAATTACGAAAAATACAAACAGACATTGCTTATTACAAAAACAAATAACACGAAACATTGCATCAATAAATGTTAGTCACGAACTTATGAAAATTATAGCACAATTACAACAACAACAAAAAATAAATTGCAATATATTCACTTAAATAGTTAACACAACAAAAAACAATAAAAAAAACATTTATCATTCATAGGCTATACGTTGCGTTGAAACACAGCTGACACACCTTGGACAATTAAACAATTACTTTAAATAAAAAAATAAAGGCTGACATAAACAGACACTAATATACTAATAACTAAACAACAAGTGAACGTATACATGCCAGAACACAAACACATTTCTAAGAATAAAAGTTTACCTGACAGGCGACGCTGGAAACAGACAGCAAACCCAGCACACCTACCAAGAACCACGCTGTCGACAATCTGGGGATTTCCAAAGTGATGCATTACAATTGGTACGCTACGTAACACAACATAGCAATCTCATTGGCTGTGACACACGTCACTCAAAAAAGGAACAAAAAAGCAAAAAAAACTAGACCGTAACACTAACTAACGTAACTATCGTTAGGGGACATTAGCACATCTGCCATTTTCATTTACATTACTAAAATAAACACACGCACAAAACAAAACACACACACATTAAAATAAAAACACACACACAAATAAAACACACACACACAAACAATGATCACTACAACTCCACACACACAAATATTCACACACACACCACAACACACACAACTCCCCCACACACATCTGCAACACACAGTCCACCATCCAAATCCACCCTCCAAATCAACAATCCAACTCCACCCTCCAACTCCAAAACCACCCTCCAACACCACCCTCCAACTTCACCCTCCAAAACCCCCCTCATAATCCACCCTCCAACTCCACCCTCCAAATCCACCCTCCAAATCCACCCTCCAAATCCACCATCGAAATCCACACTCCAACTCCACCAAGCAAATCCACCCTCCACCTCCACCCTCCAAATCCACCCTCAAACTCCACCCTCCAAATCTAAGTCCACCCTCCAACTTCACTCACCAAGTCCACCCCCTAAATCTACCTTCAAAGTACAACATACAAATCCAACCTCAAAAACCAAATCCAACTTCTAAATCCAAATACACACTCAAAATCCAAATACACACTCAAAATCCAAATCCACCCTCAAACTCCACCGTCCAACTCTACCAGACAAGTTCACCATACAAGTCCACCCTCCAAATCCACCCTCCAACTCCACCATCCAACTCCACCATCCAACTCCACCCTCCAAATACACCCTCCAAATACACCCTCCAAATCCATCCGCCAAATTCACCCTCCAACTCCTCCCTCCAACTCCACCATCAAACTCCACCATATTTCTCCACCATTCAAAAACACCATCCAAATCCAAACACTACATCCAAATACAAATCCACCATGCATCTCCACCATCCAACTCCACCCTCTAACTCCACCATCGAACTCCACCATCCAACTCCACCCTCCAAATCCACCCTCCAACTCCACCCTCCAAATCCACCCTCCACCTCCACCCTCCAACTCAACCATCAAACTCCACCATCAAACTCCACCATCCAAAAACACCATCCAAAAACACCATCCAAATCCAAATACTACATCCAAATACAAATCCACCATCCAACTCTACCCTCCAACTCCACCCTCCAACTCCACCCTCCAACTCCACCCTCCAACTCCACCCTCCAACTCCACATCCACCCTCAAAAACCACCCTCCAACTCCACCCCCCAAATCCACCATCCAAATCCAACCTCCAACTCCACCCGCCAAATCCAACCTCCAAATCCACCATCCAACACCACCCTCCAACTCCACCATCCAAATCCATCCTCCAACTCCACCGTCCAAATCCAAATCCACCCTCAAACTCCAACTACACCCTCAAACTCCAACTCCAACCTCAAACTCAAAATGCAACTCCACCCTCCAAATCCAGTCTCCAATTCCACCCTACAACTCCACCCTCTAACTCCAACCTCCACATACAAATATACACTCAAAATCCAAAACCACTCAACAACTCCAAATCCACACTCCAACTCCACAATCCAACTCCAACATCCAACACCGCCATCCAAATCCACCCTCCAAATCTACAATCCAGATCCAACATCCAAATCCAACCTCAAAAACCAAATCCAACCTCCAAATCCAAATACACACTCAAAATCCAAATACACACACAAAATCCAAATCCACCCTCAAACTCCACCATCCAACTCCACCATACAAGTTCACAATACAAGTCCACCCTCCAAATCCATCCTCCAACTCCACCATCCAACTCTACCATCCAACTCCACCATCCAACTCTACCCTCCAAATCCACCCTCCAAATCCACCCTCCAAATCCACCCGCCAAATCCACCCTCCAACTCCTCCCTCCAACTCCACCATCAAACTCCACCATCTTTCTCCACCATCCAAAAACACCATCGACATCCAAACACTCCATCCAAATACAATTCCACCATCCAACTCCACCATCCAACTCCACTATCCAACTCCACCATCCAACTCCACCATCCAACTCCACCCTCCAACTCCACCCTCCAAATCCACCCTCCAACTCCACCCTCCAACTCCACCATCAAACTCCACCATCAAACTCCACCATCCAAAAACACCATCCAAATCCAAATACTACATCCAAATCCAAATCCACCATCCAACTCTACCCTCAAAATCCACCCCCCAGCTCCACCCTCCAAATCAAACTCCACCATCCAACTCCACCCTCCAACTCCACCATCCAACACCACCCTCCAACTCCACCCTCCAACTCCAAATCCACCCTCAAAAACCACCCTCAAACTCCACCCCCCAAATCCACCATCCAAATCCACCCTCCAACTCCACCCGCCAAATCCAACCTCCAAATCCACCATCCAACCCCACCCTCCAACTCCACCATCCAAATCCACCCTCCAACTCCACCGTCCAAATCCAAATCCACCCTCAAACTCCAACTACACCCTCAAACTCCAACTCCACCCTCAAACTCAAAATGCAACTCCCCCCTCCAAATCCACCCTCCAAATCCACTCTCCAATTCCACCCTACAACTCCACCCTCCAACTCCAACCTCCACATACAAATACACACTCAAAATCCAAAACCACCCAACAACACCAAATCCACACTCCAACTCCACCATCCAACTCCAACATCCAACACCGCCATCCAAATCCACTATCCAAATCTACAATCCAAATCCACCATCCAAATCCACCCTCCAAATCCACACTCCAACTCCACCCTCCAACTCCACCATCCAACTCCACCATCAAACTTCCCCAATACAGATCAAAATCCTACATCCAAATCCAAATCCACCATCCGACTCTACCCTCCAAATCAACCCTGCAAATCCAAATCTAAATCCACCATCCAAATCCACCCTCCAACTATACCCTCCAACTACACCCTCTGACTCCACCCTCAAAATCCACACTACAAATCCACGCTCCAATTCATTCCTCCAACTCCACACTCAAAATCGACCCTCCAACTCCACCATCCACCTCCAACCTCCAACTGCACCCTCGAAATCCAAATCCACCCTCCAACACAAAAACCACCCTCCAACTCCAACTCCAACATCAAAATCAAAAGGCAACTCCACCTTCTAAATCCACCCTCCAAATCCACTCTCAAACTCCACCTGCATCTCCACACTCCAACTCCACCCTCCAAATCCACCCTCCAAATCTACCCTCCAACGCCACCGTCCAACTCCAACCTCCTACTCCACCCTCCAAATCCACCCTCTAACTCCAAATCCACCATCCAACACCACCCTCCAACTCCACCCTCCAACTCCCCCCTCCAAATCCACCCTCCAACTACACCCTCCAAAAACACCATTCAAATCCTAATCCTACATCCAAATACAAATCCACCATCCAACTCTACCCTCCAAATCCACCCTCCAACTCCAAATCCACCATCCAACACCACCCTCCAACTCCACCCTCCAAATCCACCCTCCAAATCCAACTCCTCCCTCAAAAACAACACTCCAAATCCACACTCTAAATCCACACTCCAAATCCACACTCCAAATCCACACTCCAAATCCACACTCCAAATCCACACTCCAAATCCACACTCCAAATCCACCCTACAAATCCATCTAACTCCACCATCCAACTCCACCCTCCAACTCCAGCCTCCAAAACCAAATCTTCCCTCAAACTCCACCCTCAAACTCAAAATGCAACTCCACCCTCATATTATGTTTGTGATAGACTACCCAAACACAAGGAAGGTGGTTGTTTTCTGACAAAAATATGCTTTAAATGGCAGCCAGACACATACACCCATATCCATGCAGCCAGGCATGCCTTTTTTAGTCTGACGCACAATACACCAAATGAGGTTACAATTCAAACCAAAAGGGGAGTACGCAGATACTGTTTCACATGCATGCAAGATTGCAGTCAATGAATCCATTCCAATTACATATTCTGCATTAACTGATAATGCTGTGGCAATTATGCTTAATAGATATCCTGTACATTTGTCATGGCCTTGCCACACACACACACATATACACACCCACAACAGCCCACACAGCACAGCAAACCACACACAAAAAAGACACACAAACAACAAACACACTGCGCAAACACACACACAACACCGACTGAGACACACACACACACACACAAACACACATCCACAAACACAAAAACACACCAAAAAAACTCAATACCTCAATCTCTCTCTATCTCAATACCTCACTACTTCGCTCACTCTCTAGCTCTTTCTCTCTATCACACTACCTCACTCTCCCTAACTCACAACATCAATCTCCCTCACTACCTCACTCCCTCTCTATCTTACTACCTCACTCTCCCTCTCTATCACAATACCTCACAACATCACTCTCTCTCTAATTCACTACCGCACAACTTCACTCTCTCTCTATCTCACTACCTCACAACATCACTTGCTCTCTATCTCACTACCTCACAACCTCACTCTACCTCACTACCACAAACTCTCTCTCTATCTCACTACCTCATAAACTCACTCTCCCTCCCTACCACACCCTCTCTCACTATCTCATTACCTCAGAACATCACTCTCCCTCACTAACACAGTCTCTCTCACTATCTCACTACCTCACAACATCACTCGCACTCACTGTCTCTCTATCTCACTACCTCACTACCTCAATACCTCTCTCTCTCTCTACCTCACTCTCTCTCTATCTCTATCTATCTACATCACTCTCTCTCTCTACCTCACTCTCTCTCTATCTCACTACCTCACAACCTCACTCTCCCTCACTCTCTCTCTCTCTATCTCACTACCCCACAACCTCACTCTCCATCACTCTCTATCTCTATCTCACTACCTCACAAACTCACTCTCCCTCACTCTCTCTATCTATCTCAGTACCACACAACATCACTCTCCCTCACGCTCTCTCTCTATCTCACTACCGAAACTCTGTCTCTCTATCTCAATACCTCACAACCTCACTCTCTCTCTCTATCTCCCTACCTCGCAACCTCACTCTCCCTCACTCTCTCTATCTCACTACCACACAACATCACTCTCCCTCACTCTATCTCACTACCTCACACACCTCACTCTCTATCTCACTACCTCACAACCTCACTCTCTCTCTCTATCTCACTACCTCACTATCTCTATCTTGAGGAAAATTGAATTTTGCCTTGTCGTGTGTGCCTACGTGTTCCCCATCCTATGTTATATGTGCATGATTAATATGCATATGTTCCCTATGACCGAATAAAGACGCACTTATAGTTGTGTCCAACGTTTAGTATGTCAGTTATCCAGTCCTCCTGAAAGCAACGAGTATTAGGTCTATGTTGCCAACGTTTTATATTGTGCACGTTAATTCATCGAATTGTCCCCGTTTCTAGGCCTCATGAGGGCCAGGACACCAGATTCAAGCTCCAGTCTCCTGAACCTGCTCCGAGGAGCGATGCAGCCCCTCCCGCATCCCTGACCCTTCGCTTACTTTCTGCCAAGCAGCGAGGTGCCCGGCTTGGCTCTGCCTGCCTGTCTGCCAAGAATATGTTATGCATACAGTTATCAGTGCAGCTCTCCGTCTTCGCATTCCTAAGCTAACGAACCGCATAAACATCTTCAGCTATAGTCTAGTCTTTCTGTCTCCATGCAAGAGAATTACTGAATTAATATCCATAGAAGATTCATAGTACATGCAATACATGAAGAATATATGCATGCACCAGTCTTAGTGTCAAGTAGCCTTTCCCCTGATGACTTTTGGATTCTATCAACATGTTCTCCAAACACGAGATATCAGATATGCTATAGGTACATGTCGTCTTGACCTCCCAGACTTTAGTCTCCTCTTCTAGTGCAAGAGTCAGAGCCCCCAGCTCTCCCTAGTTACACGTCATGGCCCGTTTGCGCGCACCACTAGGTTAAAGGTTCCAGCTGCCCAGGTAGCCCCCTCCGTGTATCCACCCATTCATGACACTTCTGTGACGTTCTCATCACATGTCTTCGTGCACGCCCTGTGCACGCCTTCTTTTCACGCCCATGTGTTCTTATCTTTCGTTTGTCACTTGTTCCGCCTACTGTATTCAATGTAATTATAATGTTTTACTATATATACCATGTACTGTTGATGAGACGTTGCAGCTGCCGTCCATTTCATGCCAGGCTATTCCGATCCTGTCCCTTCCCTTGTGCCTGATTAAAGCCTGTTCAACTCAGATACCCCGGATCCTGCCTCTTATTTATTGAGCTATCTGTTTTATTTAATATATAGAAAAATAGTACCGGTAATTATTTATTTATTTACCACATAATGGCGCCCGAATAGGTACCAGCCCTTTCCCCACGCGCCGGCGATGTAACGCAGGCCCCCTGACCCTTCTACAGCCGTGACGGAACCCTATGCGCATCTGCAGATATTTCTGCTTCAAGTCTCCCTCAGGCCCACGGAGGAGACGGAGACTGCGGTCCGGCATCCAGACGAGGCGGTGAGGAATGCGGTTCGTCCCGACCAGAGCCCAAGCCGAGAGAGCAAGGTCTGAGGTATCCGGAGGCCCACCTGTAACCGAAGCCCGAAGTTCGAAGCGCATGCGTAGTAACCAGACGTCGTAGCAGCCCAGTCCAGTCTGAGGCCTTCAGTTTCTGCTTCCCGGTGAGTACCGTTGCGGGGGAAGTATCTAGACAGGTTCATTAATTTGTCCCTGGTCCGATGGGTTTGGGTACACAGATCCAGTCCGAAGTATTCATCTAGGTGGATACGGTATGACGTGTCTCTTTATGAGACCGGTATGTTCTGTACTGTTTTAGCAGTGCATCCAGTATTTCTATTAAGTCTGTTCTCGAGAAATTCAAGTATTATGTTTTCAGTGTATCAGGTAGTATTCTGTTCGAACTGTTATTCATGTATTTTTGTGTCGTGGTATGAGTGATTTGTTTGCCATTTCATTACTGTGTTTATCGTGTATTGTGTTTAAATTCAAGTACAAGTTCAAGATGCCGCTGTTTACTAAGTTACGTCAGATCAAAACCAGAAAAGGGTTACTCAAAGAATCAGTTCCTGTCCCTCCTAGGGATAGTCCTGGTCACTTTATGTACCACAAGCATGGCTTAGATGCCATATTATATCTAGACTTATGGGTGGATTATACAAAGAATCTAGAAGAGAAATATAGATGGCCTGTATCAGGTACATGGGATGCCGAGTGCATCATGCGAGTAGAAGAAGCATTATGGAAAAAGAAAGCCCGACAATCCCAGAAAGATGCCATAGAATTATGGCGTAAAGAATCGCATAGGAGATCAGAAAAAGAATTCAGAAAAGCAGAATTAAGTAGAGAATCCTCAGAAAAAGCCCAAGAAAGGGAACTTCTAGAAGAAGGTGAACGAGTTAGAGCAGAACAGTCAGACAGACAGAGAAATGCCCTTATTAAAGGTATGTATCCTCTTCTTGCCGAGGGCTTGCCGAAGGCAACCCCGGAAGCGTCCTGTAATTTACCGCCACCCTTGGTCCCGATTAAGCTACGTCATAAACCGACTGCAGCTGAAATTTTTCTCTCGTCCTATTTGGACGATACAGTCCCAGAATATGCAAATCCTATTCTGCCTGCTCAACCTCAGCACCCTGTTAATAATGTAATTCCTGTTCCTCCAGTCACTGGTCCCGGGAACCCTGTCCATGTGCCAGTACCCCCGGACCAGTCCATACCACGTGTCTTGCCAGCCACTTTACCAGCCCATTCAGTATTAATAGACGATTCTAGTTCAGGAGGAGCGGGGGGAGGTGCTCCTACCACCCCGCCTCAAGTAAAGCGACTGACGCTGAGAGACGCAGCGTTACAGCGCACTCCAAAACTGACTACATACGCAGACCTCAAGCGACACCTTACTGATTGCGTATATGATTCAGTTCCAGGCGAAGATCACATGATAATATATTCCATACGTTTACGACGAGTAGCCAACTATTTGGCCACTTTGCCCGATATGAAGGAACATCTAGACAAAATATATCGTTTTATCCGTACAGGGGAGAATTCAGAAAGTATTCATGAAGCTATGGCACATAGAAAAGTCGAGAATCAAAGTATGATTTTACAGTTCTTGATTAACTGTTTAATAAGAGAACAAGATCAACCTGATAAAGACAAAGACGAGATGAAAGTCTTGACAAGATGGAGTGACAATATAGCCGAGGGAAAACACAAGACCCAGAATAGTATAGAAAGTATGTACAGGAAAATTCGTAAAGAAATTCTAAGTATACACGAGAAAGAGAAAGCAATAAGAGCAACCGAGAAAGAGAATGACTCTTCAGGTGAAGAGGTAGATAACGAGAATCCCGACAGAATAGCGTATGTAGGTAGAACTAGACTTTCCGACAGACATTCACGTCTAGATTACAAGAAAGCTTTTCCTCCTCCCGTACCAGAACAGTGTTCCCTGGAGCAAGTATTCCAGGCTACAGATAAAATTCTGAAATTACGAATAGGTTATAGTGAGCTTAGTACCATGCATGAACAAGAACTAGCCCGATCAGCAGTCCGATGGACTAGTGATTCTACCACGTTTTCAGATGAAATAGTGGCCCAAATGTTTCTGAAGCTGCCCCCAGCCGAGCAGCGTCTGGTGGGTATGTACATGATCCAGCACCTCATCACACTGTATGAGGATCAGCATTCTGATCCAGGTCCTTTGTATGATGTACTGAACGAGTTACTCCTAAACAGATGGAAAGGTCTAGGTACCGATTTAATTAGTGTCGTTTTAGAACAACGCCACAAATACAGAACGTTCCTGAATCCGCATTTTGTTCCTGTTCCACCGCCAGTGAGAAAATCATTCTACATAGATAGACAGAATCCGTTACGAGAAGTACACCCAGTTAAGGGAGCGGGGGGTGATCTAGAACGAGTATTTGTTTGCACCCCTATCACGAAAATAGAACTTCTAGAAATGAAAAAGTTAATACCCTGTCACGACAAAGATCCAGCAGGGTTCCATCGTGAATTAAAAGACATGCTCCGTATGGGAGAATACACGTATCCTGATATCATTAAAATGTTAAAGGTCCTGTTGCCTGCGGGCATATATGAAAAACTCAAAGAAAAAGAATGGGAGGTGGGAGAGAAAAAGATAGATTGGACCGCATTAGAGACTGAAGATAACACACGAGTTCCAGGTACTGGTCTTGGGGAAAAAGCTAAAGCATTGCCCGAGCTGTTAATACAAGTCTTGCCAAGATTACTAGCCACGAAAAAGGAAGACTGGGATGCTATCTCAGCCTGTAAACAGAAACAGGATGAAGACACTAGTGATTTTTATTCCAGATTTGAGAAATGTTTCATTATTAATAGCGGTCTGAAAACAAGTAGTGAGTCATATCCACATCTTTTTGTCACTAAACTAGTTGAAAATTCTTTACCCCAAGTTAAAAATCGAGTATTAAAGGTCGAGAGTACCTGGCAAGCTAATACTCCTTCACAGATGCTTCAGATGCTCCAGTACCACCAGAACAGAATCAGGGAAGAGCAAGAACACGAAAGGAGACGTATGAAAGACACGAAAATGAAAGTATTAGTTGCACAGTCTGTTCCCCAAGACAGTCAGAAGAGGGGTACGAATCAAACCAGTCATCCTGCAGTTCCCGTTAAAGGGACATGCAATTACTGTAAACAGCCAGGTCATTATATAAACGAATGTGCAGTTCTGAAACACAACATAGCTACTGGTAAGACGAAAGAGAGACCGCGTCCGCCTAGACAAGAACAGGTTCCGCAGAATACGCAAGCATCGCAGAACGCACAACAGACAGTTACTGTACCGCAGCCTATAGCTGCCACACAACACGTTACACAACAGATGTACCAGTATGCACAGTCAGATTATCCAGAATATCAGCAGTATTCATGAAACAGCCTAGAGGGGGAGGTTGGCTTGCCTCTCATCGAGATTCCTGTAGATCAAGAGGGTCCCTATGTACACAGTCAAGTATTAGGGAAAGACAGAAAGTTTCTGATTGATACAGGGGCAAGTAGGACTACCATCAGTCATGATGAGGTTCCAGGGGCTCCACTCTCAGGCTCTAGAAATGTTTCCCTTGGATTTTCAGGAAAGCCTATTGTTAATGAAATATCGAAACCAGTTTCCCTAGAAGTTGGTCCATTGTCGCGAACTACAGACTTGTTACTTACGAAATCCTGTCCAGAAAATTTATTAGGTATCAAGACACTGAAAGAATTAGGAGCAGTTATCTGCTGCTCCCCAGAAGGAGTGAGACTGTTCTTACGTGATTTTAAAGGTCATTATGTATTACGTGATTTTGATCCTAGATTATTGAATGTACCTCAGCATTTATGGGCGCAAGGTCCAACTGATGTAGGTTGTATGCACATTACACCCTATCGTGTCACTCTGAAACAAGGTGTTGTATTACCACGAATCCGACAGTATAAATTGCCACCCGAGGCTGTAGCAGCCTTATCCAAAATTATTGACGAGCTCATTGCTCAAGGAGTGGTTGTAGAAACTGACTCCAATGTATGTAATTCTCCTATCATTCCGATTCTTAAACGTACTGATCCTAATGCACCCCCAGTTTATCGATTAGTGATTGACCTTCGAGAACTCAATAAATGTATCATTCCTCAGTACCCAGTGGTCCCAGATATCTCTTCCCTATTGACAGCCATTGATTCCGAAGCTACGTTCTTTACTGTTATTGATCTCAAGAACGCATTCTTTAGTGTTCCCATTCATCCAGACAGCCAGTTTCTTTTCGGTTTCTGTTTAAATGGAAGAAGCTATAAATTCACACGAGCTCCTCAAGGTTTCACAGAAAGTCCTAGTATTTACAGTCAAGCACTTAAGAGACAACTAGAGAATATTCACATGCCAACTGACACTGCCCTGATCCAGTATGTCGATGATCTATTGATCACAGCCCGTTCTGAACGTGACTGCGAACGTGCGTCACTGACAGTCCTGTATTTCCTGGCCGAGATGGGGCACAAGGTGTCCCCTTCGAAACTGCAATTTTGTGTCCAACAAGTGGTATACCTTGGACACTTGTTGTCCAAGAGGGGTAGACAGTTGACACCAGACCGTATCCAGTTAATAGCACATCTTCCACAGCCCAAGACACAGAAGGAGGTACGAGCTTTTATCGGCCTCACTTCTTACTGCAGACAATGGATCCCTCAGTACGCATACCTAGCCAAGCCACTGATACAGTTAACGACACAGGAGGCAGCCACATCGACTGTCCTCCCTTGGACCCAAGAACATACACTTGTTTTCAATGAGTTAAAGAAAGCCTTATGCCAAGCTCCTGTTCTAGCAACACCGAACTACAGTAAGCCTTTTACACTTTTTGTTACTGAACGCGAAGGTACTGCATTATCTGTTCTCACACAAGATCAAGCAGGACAATACAAGCCATGTGCTTATTTTTCTAGCACATTAGATCCGGTGGCCCAGGCTCTGCCTGCGTGCCTCAAGTCAGTTGCAGCCACAGCCCTAGCTATCAGACAAAGTGATTCCATAGTGTTAGGACACTCTCTGACAGTACAAGTTCCACACTCCGTGGAAGTTCTTTTAAACCGAACACAGACTCAGCACTTGACAATTGCACGTTTAACAGGTTATGAACTGACACTGTTCCAGCCACACATAGAAATCAGACGCTGCAACATTTTAAATCCCGCTACACTGCTACCCTCAGTTACTTCCAATCCTGCCACACATGACTGTGTGGAAGTTGTTAACACCATGACAAAGCCAAGACAAGACTTGACAGACATTGCATTACCTGATCCCGACCTGACACTCTATGTGGATGGTTCATGTATGAGAAAAAGTACAGGAGAACTAGTAGCCGCGTATGCAGTGACTACTGAAACCGAAGTTATAGAAACACATCGTATTGACACCCTGTCTGCTCAGGCAGCAGAGCTCGTCGCTCTGACCCAAGCCTGCATACGAGCCAAGAACCTGAAAGTAAACATATACACAGATTCACGTTATGCATTCGGAGTCGTACACGACTTCGGAGTACTCTGGCAAGAGAGAGGTTTCATGACTTCTCATGGAACCAAGATTCAGCATGGCCCTCTCATTCAAGCTCTGTTAGATGCAATACATTTACCGACAGCTATCGCTATCATGAAGTGCAAGGCACATACGAAAGTCACTGACATCATTTCCCAGGGTAACGACCTGGCAGATCGAACAGCCAAGCTTACAGCTCAGACTCCAGACATTCCAGTTAACACGACACGGACAGACGTTCCAGTTCAGACTACTTGTATGACGGTTAAGGACCCTACACAGGACGTACTGGATATACAGTCACATGCTACCCTCGACGAAATCAAGAAATGGTCTGAACAAGGAGGGGTCCAGACAGATCAGGGATGGTCAACAAAGGGAAAAGCCACATGGTTTCTCCCCGACTCTATGGTTCAAGTCATTATTAACACCGCACATAGTCCAGCACATTTAGGAGAAAAAGCCATGTTAGACAGTATTCAGAACCTCTGGTTCAACAAGCATTTACGAGCAGCAGCCAAGCAGAAAGTACGTACCTGCATGATCTGTTGTCAGTTCAATCCAGGTAAAGGAGTCCCGGTGGAACAAGGTGGATTCCATCCTCCTGACCACCCTTTTGAAGTCCTCCAGATGGATTATATCCAGATGGAGCGATGTCGAGGTTTCAAGTATGTCCTCGTAGTTGTATGTGCTCTGTCCCGATGGACAGAAGCATATCCAGTCCCAGATTACACTGCCGCGACCACTGCCAGGCAGTTGGTTCGTGAGTATTTCCCCCGCTATGGATTGCCCAGGGTCGTGTAGTCAGACAACCGCCAGCCATTCTCATCTGAACTTATGAAACAAGTATCCATTCTGTTAGGGTACCAGTGGAAGTTCCACTGTGTACGACATCCTGAAGCAGCAGGTCTCGTCGAGAGACATAATCAGACTTTAAAAATCTGCATTGCCAAGGTTTGCGCAGAGAAAGGCGTAGATTGGATGGTAGCACTGCCAGTCGCCCTTTTTTACATGAGAATGGTCGCTCACTCCCGTTCAGGTCTGTCTTCTTTTGAGGTAGTTTTCGGTCGTCCCCCAAACATGTGGGGTACACCTAGGCCACGTAAAATAACTGATGTTGACAGTAATATGCTGACAGATTACCTGGCTTCCTTGATGTCTGCACTACTCTCTTGTCGTTCACAGGTTGCCGCCGCTTTTCCAGACAACACCCAGGTGAAACCGCACGAGGTCGTTCCTGGGGATCTTGTTTTGATCCGAAATTTTGATCGTTCAAGTCCGCTGGAGCCCCGTTGGAAGGAGCCAAAACTCGTCTTCATGACCACAAAGACCGCGGTGAAGATAGAGGGCCGGAAAGGCTGGGTGCATTCCAGTCACGTGAAGCGATTTCATGGACTCCGTCCAAGGACCTTTTTCAAAGACTGCCCTGTTCTCAAGGACTGCCCAGACACTGAATCTAAACTTCCCCGGTTAGAGAAAACTCCGCAGCAGGAGTATAAAGAAAAATTAAGGTCTAGTAAGTCAGCCAGTTTAATTGTCTAAGTCCCTCTCGGGTGAAGCGGTTAGACAGGTTCCTGACATGTATGAGATAGACCCACATAGTGAGAGAGTTAGCCAAAACTCTAAGAAAATACGTTATCACAAAGCTCTCCGAAGCCGATGCATTTTTACTCTTTTAATCTTATTATTTCTGAGTTTTACGATTACAGGCATAAGTTATGTTCTATATGTATGTTTTCCTCCTCTTGATTCACATGTACATTTTTACTCTAATGATACAGTAGAGCACACTTTTAGTGAACTGCCTCCTCATGAGTTATCCTACCGACTTGCCATGCGCAACAATTCTTTCATCCGTATGTTACACTATTCACACCAGACCAGCAATGCCACTAATTGCTGGGTGTGTGGTCGACTCCCCCCTTTCCAGACACCGAAGGGAGTTCTGCCACTCTTTCCCTATCCGTTTTCACACAATGGTTCGTGTGGAGCATGGTCCACGTTAACGTCATCCTCAAACGATATGTCCCTTTTGAATAGAACATGTTTCCCAGACAAGGAGGGTCTTTCCCATAGAACAGGGTTAGATCTAGAAAATGAAGTATATGATTTAGGTAATTATTCCTCGAATTTCATGGTTCTGAATGTTCAGTCCGAGACTACTCCAGATTTGCCTGCTATTTCAGTTCTACCAGTGAAAGGCGAATTATGTGTCAGAAAGAATGGTTCAGTACATCTAGGACACAGTGATTGCACTACTGTGGTCGAGTATAGTGACAGTGGGAAATCTAATTTTAAAGCCTCACGTCATTCGTATTTTGTATGTGGTCAGACCGCATATGTACGTCTGCCCCTTGATTGGGATGGAACATGTTATATTGCCTTCCTACTGCCACCAGTTTTTCTAGCCCCATCCGATTATCACAGAAACACACATCTAGTACACATTAGACATAGAAGGGAGATCGAGTCCCCAATTGTCGATCAAACTGAAACTGCCTTAGAACAGTATCAAGACTTCAATAAAGGTTTCTTTTTCTTCATAGGACCTGTCCAGAATAGTAAGTTAATACGTAGGTTAACTAGAACCCTTGAAGCAGTAGTGAATGAGACTACTTCTGCTCTAGGTAACTTAACTGAAGAGCAATCTGCTATGAGATTTGTCGTGCTCCAAAATCGTCTCGTCCTTGACGTCATACTGGCCGATAGGGGCGGAGCTTGTAGAGTCATCGGATCTAGTTGCTGCATTTTCATTGCTAATAACGCACCGTCTGTTTATTCAGCTATAACCAGACTTCATAAAATTGCCCATCAGTTGCACCAGAATCCAGGCACCTGGACATGGTCAGGTTGGCTCTGGAGTATTATATCCGCTTGGGGATGGAAAGTATTGTCATTCCTGGGTATAGCAGTAATGATTAAGCATGGGCGGATCTAGCGGATCTCGCGTACGCGAAATTGCGGATTTACGGATTCGCAATCCGCGAAGATCCGCGAACTCTAGCGGATTTGCGGATTTTTCCGTTTTTTGTGTTGGCGCGTGTTCGCGCCGATTTTGGGACAAGTTCGCAATTGCGAACTTACTTTTCGGCTTGCAACGGCCGCGACTATGTTGTTTCTACGTCTGGTTTATCATCACAGGTTCACAGCACCCTCTGTTTCACCACTGCCACCCTCTGGGACACCCATGCCACCCTCTAGTACATCCTCACTGGCACCTATTAGGTTTATTTATCACTGTAGATTATGGTGGTTGAAAAAAGCAAGCACACCTGCCCTTCTTCAACTGCCATCAATTAATTTGTGTTTCATTAATGTGTCAGTAATTTTGAAAGTTCCAGTCTGGCTGGCACCTGCTTCCTTCCTTATCTGTAATTTGCTTTTTGTTGCAGTGAAATTTTTTTTTTACAGGACCTTTATGGTGCTATTCTATGAGCCTGCTGTTTGGGTCATAGCAGGGTCATAGAATTGTTGCAAACTCTGGAGGGGCCCATCAGGAAGCACTACCTTGAATGTTACTAATGTTAAGTTTGAACTTTTGCACCTGCTCATTGCTTTCATTTTAGCTAAAATCGTTTTTTTTGCAATTTCGCGCGTTATTTGGGGCGCGAATCCGTGCGAGATCGATTACGGAAGCCGCGAATACGTGCGAATACAAAATTGTTTTTGTTGCGACGTGTATGTTCGCGTGATCTTGCGCGTGTTCGCGAGGCGCTTCTAGCTATTCGTTTGCCAAGTTACCCTATCGGTCGTACACGGGCGCGGCCATCTTGTTGGCGTGACGTAATTCCGTTTCCGCCCGCTATGTGTAATCTCGCAAAGTGTGCTGCTCGCTAGTACAATTTCGCGCGTACTCGCAAGGAAAATCTCGCGCGAACTTACCCACGCGGTCGTGAACGGGCGCGGCCATCTTGTTTCTCATTCATTGCTATGGTTCTGGGCATGCTTTCTGTATCCTCTCTCAATCTCTGCCATCCTTTGCTTGTTTGAAGTTTTTTTGATCTAATTTTACTTATTATCTAACCCTCTATTTTTCTAGCTCTATATTTTTGTGTTTTCTGCAGCTTTTATTTACTTTTAAACTACTTTTTTAAACTCTTTTCTTTTCTTCTTCACTATTCTATTTCTTCTTTATCATTTAAGTTTATTTCTGCCCAGACCATGGTAAAGGGAGCCGGGAAGCACCCTGAGAAGGGGAAGGGTCCCGCACCCCGTGCCCGGCTCCCGTGCGGGCGTTTAAGGGGGGAGCAAGTGGTCCCGAGGGAGATCTTCAGCGCGGAGGAAGTGGCGGCACTGATCTTCCACGTCCAGCGCCGCCTCCCCAAGACGATCCTGGGAGGCGGCAAGATCGCGACCGGCTATGGCATCCGGGAGCGCCGCCAGCGGTGGGAGAAGGTGTGCCGGGCCATGTACAAGATCTCTGGGGTCCGGCGCACATATAACCAGGCCACCCACCGCTGGACCGATGTCATGGACCGGGAGCGGGACTTGCTGGACGCGCTCGGCGTAGAGGTCCCCGGGCTTGGTGAGTAGTAGTAGTAGTACATTTACTACTCTGTTTTATCCTGCTCTGTTATTTGCAAATCTTTGTTCTTTACCAAGAGCAATAATGCTGCCGATTACATTGAGGTAAATTATATTTCAAAATCTTCTATGCATTTCATTTTCAGGTGCACTGCTCTCCTTCTCAGTAGCCTTGCTTGCTACTATGCTTCTTTGTTTTGTATGTTGTGTTCAGAAGCATTTCATTGGCCTGAGAAATTATGTATGAGTGTACTGTAAAGAAAAGAACTGCGTAATGCTAGACAGTAAGGGTCATATTTTCAATTACCGGCGCATCCCTGCAAAGTAGCAGGGATGCGGCAGTAATTGTGTGCCATGCCACCACCACCCATTGGCCCAAAACGTCACAGAAGCCTTACGCATCTGTGCCGTAAAGGCAGCGCATTGCTGGAGTTGCGTGCCAACGATGGCGCAGCTCCAGCAATGCTCTGGGGTACCCTATCTCCCCAATGCTGCATCAAGCCGTACGTCGGCTTCAAGCGCGCAGGGTTTGAGTCATGCATCATTGTCCTAAAAATGACTGATTGACATCTTGTAGATTTCCCTCAGCCACTTTTAGGATTCGTTCCTGCGCAGGTACGCCCTCCCTTGCGCCGGAACGCCCCCTGATGGCGCAGGGCTTTACAACGTGATGCATCGCCCATATGCCCATATGTGTTTTTTTTTTTAATATATACGCCGCACCAACACCATGGCGAGTCTTTTGTTCTGCCGCTGCGTCAGAAAAGGCACGCAACAATGGAGGAAAATCAGCCGCAACTTCCGCAAGGGACTTATAAATCAGCCCCAACAGACTGAAGTCCAGTCCTTCCTTTAGACAGTCACATGGCTATCAGAAGAAATAGTGGCGGTGGTGGCGGGTGGATTGATAGTTTGAGTATTCACTGATCTGCAAGCAGGATGGACTTTGTCTGTCACGTGTTGCGCACTGCTGCCTGCAGTGCCAGGCCTAGGCAAACCTCTTTAGTAGTCTGTTTATTGAGTTACATAGGAACTTTCTAAGTCAACGTTCCGCAAATCAGGCAATACGAATAACGTAGTATACCACATGAGATAGATCCCGTGGAATAGTTGTCTATCTATTTGCTATTTTTCCAAAATATGTTGTTATTGTTCTTTTGAAATGTTTGATTTGGTTGAAAAATCTCATCCATGTTTTCTGGTTTTTCTTTCTTTCATGTTGTACATCAGCTCCCCCCAAGGGCAAGAGGACACAGGAGGAGGGTGCTGAGGATGCAGGCCAGGATCGGGCAGGCGAGGGCTCCTTTGCTGGCCCCAGTAAGTTTACATTTTAATAAACAGTACCTATTTTTTCCTAGCGTTCCTCATTCGATTTTTTCTAAATCGTCTTTGATCTTCTTGTAGACTGGATATAAATTCTTATCCTGCCTCGAATATGACTCCCTGTGGTATTACTAGACTATTCTTATTAGTCTGTCTGTGTAGCTAACTAAGATTGGACATTTGGCAATTCCATTGGACTCCCATTATATTCAGCAATACCTCTATGCACTGTCTCCTTACTGACTAGATAGTGTGGCAGAGTCATTCAGCTCCCGAAGTCACCGATTATAGATCCCCAATGATCTCTAGATTATCGTACGCAGGACAAGAGAGTAGTACGGAGTCACAGCACAGTCAAGAAGTGTCAGAGGCACTCATGCTTGCAAAAATTCCAAAACCTTTAGCTCATCCACTCTAGTCTAGAGGAACAAAAACCACAGAGTCTATTTAAGTGTAAAAGCTTTATTAAAAGTAAACACATTTATTAAAATCTACTTTGTCATAAAACTATTTAACTGTAAACGGAAAAGTGGTTAGTGCTGACGATTAATTGGACACATTTCTTGTGGTCGAGCCGAACTCTCACCTAGTTTGAACTTGATCCTGGTCATGTTCTTAGGACTCAGGAGTCAAGCTTCTGTCTGTTAGGAGAAAAAGTGGTGCGTGTTAAAAATCAAAAGCAAGCATTCATCAGTTGTGCATAAAAGTGCAGCAAGACAACAGCCTTCCCTGGAAAATGGGACATTTTTACTATGGAGTAGACAGTCACAAATTATTACATTGTATTCTGTTTTTTTAACATTTCTCCTAGACCAAATATTATATAGTAGTGAGTGGTGTATTCTAACATTCTTAAATGTACTTTGTAGGTGTAACATCTGGTGACGGGGCCAGCGCGGAGGTGGCTGTGTTGGACTTGGACTCGGAGGCCTCTGGGGAGGAGGCGGCGTTAGAAGAGCTGGTGGCCGTTCCTGTGGGGGATCAAACGGTGGTGGCGGAAACAGGTAAGCTATATATTCCTTACTTATTGAGATTGAAGACTGCATAGTGTGCTTTCTGCACGGGTGTATTACAATTACAAATCAACCAGGTAGTAGCCTCCTCGAAATGTACTTCGACTTAGCTGTGAAGTTTTTCGTGAGAAGAATCCCAATAAGTTCTTAGACGAACGTGATGGATGGGATGAACGAAAAGCGAAAGAAGGGTGTAAGTAAGTGGGACGCGAACTTGTATGATGGCTGGCAAAGAAGAACGATATGTGTTTGCTTGGACCCAGAGGTGGCTGGGAAGGAAAGAATATGGTATGGTGCATGGCTGGGTCAATGATGAAGCAAGGATGGGTGGAAGGACAGCAGCCTGGGTGGGTGAAACAGAAACTGTATGTGTGCGTATACTTTGACTGAATGGATGCCTGGAGCATGGTATTCTCTGGCTCTTACATAGCACATGTGTATCTAGAGAGAGTAGATGGTCGCCAGGTGAAGTAAGTGTTACCTTGAAGAGCATGTACCACCGCACCCGCACGTCCGTCCCAGTGCAGGGAAGGCAAGGAAAAGAAATTGTAAATGTGTCCAATACTACCATGAATAGTAGCAGTACTTTGTATTGCGTTTGCATTCACAGCATATATCTGGTTATTACGGTGGACACTCCGTACCTCTCTTAATAACTTTAGTTTACTTGTAGTACGTCATTCATGTGTGGGTGTATCACTGTTCACTCAATATTAAGCAAAGCACCTAAAGTCATCTCATCTGTCATTAAATACGTCCCATGTGAAGTGATAGATAATCAAATTAGTTAGCTTCTTCAGTTTCCTTTTCTAGTACTCATTTGCACTGTAGGGTGAAAGGTAAATTAATTAAGCAGTAGCCCTTGTAACAGAGTATTCTCAGTGCCACCCGTAATAGAAAAGTAATAGCTTCACCACCTGCATGTACTGGACCGGTACAGTAACGCAAGTCTGTCTCCATCATCATGGTGTGCAACTTTTTTTCTCGGGTGCAACTTCACTGTGCTGTGTCCATGTCATTCTGCCGGCTTGCATAAGATAACGTACCCATTTCCCTAAACAAGAGAGAAGAAGAAGAATAAGACTGGTGTACTGTCATAGTCGACTGTAATGGAAGTCCATAGTGGTCGTAGAATTAGTTCATTAAACTACCACTACTGTTAGAGCAAGGATGCAGAAGTGGGAGGTTACATAGATACTGTCCTCAATAGTTATGTACTGTGCTTTCAATTTGCTACTTGTACTCTGTGACCCAACTTTCGGCTCAATCACTTTGTGTTATTAATAAGGAGCATTGGTTACAGACTATGTCTTTCTTTCTTCATATAGTTGCTCCTTCCAAATCAACAACAAGGAGGGAGCAGGCTATATTGGCCCGGCAACGGAGGCTGGAGGCCACAGTCGCCGAGTATCGGCGGCTGGTGGCCCTGGAGGAGGAGGAGGACACGCAGTCGAGCGGGGCAACATCTTCGACTGTGACCACTGCATCCTCCTCCGTGACTAAGCCAGCGGGACCGAGCCGGGCTAAGAAAGCCGACCGCCACCGCCAAGCAACCGAAATACCAGCTGCCCCCCACAGGAGCTGCAAGGAACGCCAACGCCGCCTACGAGTCCGCATGTCCAACCTGGAGCAGGAGGTCCTGAGGTATAAGACCTTGGTTAAGGGCCTCCGCTCCGAGCTTGCCACCCTCCGCAAGGAGTATGATGCCCATGCCGCATCATGCACCAGCACCAGCACCCTCCAGTAGTGGAGTGTCCCTTGCCCTTTTTTTATAGACTTTTGGGGGGTGGGATTTGGGAGTTGGGATCGTTTTGGGACGTTTCAGAGACAATCGTTGTGGTTAGGGTGGGTGAGGGAGATTATTTTGTTAGGGATAAATAAATATATTTTTCAACTTTATCTGACCATACCTGTTTTTTACTGCTTTTCAGTCTGGTGGGTGGGGGGCGGGGGTGTAACAGTAACTTTGTTTTCCTGAACAGTCGTAGGACTTTAGTAGTACAACCGTCAATCTCTTGTCTACTCCGAAATAATACTCCATTATACTACCTCCCACCAAACGCTTATCTTACCTGTAATTTGTGTTAGAAATTAGGGCTAGGCCCAGGGCTGGCTCCAGGTGAAATGGGGATTAACGTTGTCATTCCTGGGCGGGTGACATTTCCTCATTGCGGTGGTACTAGTGGTGTGACACAGTGGCAGTTGCATGCCTATGGAAAAAAAGAAAACGAAACCTTGTTTGTACTCCTTACTGTAGCATTACAACGGTTACGGTACGATCGAGAAAATAGCAGGTGACAGTACACTAGAACAGTGCCATAATGTAGCCTAACAAATGGTAAAGTATTGCAAGTATAACTAGTACTTGCGTTGAATTTATTTGACATTGGCTACTACTACTAGAAGATATAGTACTGAAGCTGAGTAAGTCTAGAAGATATCCTCGTATTCCTTCACCAGCCTGTTGCTGCTATCACCTTATCCTCCCCAGCAAGTGTGTGGAATTATTGATGTCATTTTAGTCAGACATCAAGCAAAACAACACAGCCCGGGGGAAGAGGGTTAGGGTTTGTAAAATGGATGGGAATGGGGGTTTCTTTTTGGGTAGGTTTTGTTGAGAGAAGAAAAAAAAAGCAGAGCATGGACAAACAATAATTGAAGATACAGAGTTTACAGACAATCTTTGGTTACAAACTAAAGGTAAGCACATGCAGTCACACTCATAGAATAAAAGACAACAATGGATACTGTATCTGTATTGCGTATGTTGTTGGAGTTGTCCTGTTGAAATTGGTAAGTAAGTTGCATGCAGCAAACAATTCCTCTTATTGGCGGCACTCCTCCATTCCAGCTGACGCTTCGTCCATCAATGTGGTGGTGACCACTGACAGAAGAGACACCCTGTCCACTGCCTGCCTGGCGGATGTTGACTGAAACCCGGCCTGTAATTATTGAACGGAAAACAGGAAGTGCTATTACAATACCACTGATAAATAAATAAAAGGTATGTACGCTGTGTGGTTCAAAAAGTGACACTTTGATTTCCCTAATAGACAGTACAATATTTTTGAAATTGCGTGCTCTGTCTGAGTCACCTTTTTAAGGATCAATAAGTATGGCCAAAATATTATAGCGGATCTTTCCCCTCAAGGTGGGTGTACTACTGTGTTTTAGAACAAAATTTGACCTTCCCAGCAATGCTCCCACCAAGACCCTTACTAAAGCCAGTCGCAAAAATGTAGAAGAACCCAATCATATCTCCAAAAACGATGCCTAGCAGAAAAATGGTTACAAAACGTACTTTGAAAGTAACAGTAGACCCAAATACAGACCGTGGATTGTATTCAAACCACTTGCCTGCAAGCAAAAGTATCCATAGCCAGCATCGCTCCAACAGTGCTCTACAACAACAGAACCGCGTTGCAATAGAACCCCCCTAAACACATGCAATCCTGCTGCTAGGGCTAACCCTAACGAACCCTAACTTACAAAAAGTGCCAAAACTGGTGTTTCCTTATGGATTTTGTCCAACAAACTTCTAGCCGGTATTAGACCTTCCCAGGAATGCCCCAGGCAAGACCCGCCAACCCACCCGCAAAAAAACACGCGACAACACCCCCAAACAGCGAAAAAGCTAAATCTCATACTTACAATATCTCTCGGCCTTCGGTCCAAAGTAACGCGCTGTGCAGCTAGGTCATCATCAATCATCATAACTCCTGTTTTCCACCACGGATTTCCTGAAAAGCAAATGCAATCAAGATTAGACTGTCGCAGCAGTGCTTCGACAGAGACCCCGGCCGCAACCCACCCACGAACAGCAGGAAGCCCCCCAAAACGCTACATTGAGCAAGATGTCTGAAGAAATGGCAAAAAAAAGGCTTTTCCTTAAGGATTTTGTCCAAAACACTTCTATCCGGCATTAGACCTTCCCAGGAATGCCCCAGCCAAGACCCGCCAACCCACCCGCAAAAAAACACGCGACAACACCCCCAAACAGCGAAAAAGCTAAATCTCATACTTACAATATCTCTCGGCCTTCGGTCCAAAGTAACGCGCTGTGCAGCTAGGTCATCATCAATCATCATAACTCCTGTTTTCCACAACGGATTTCCTGAAAAGCAAATGCAATCAAGATTAGACTGTCGCAGCAGTGCTTCGACAGAGACCCCGGCCGCAACCCACCCACAAACAGCAGGAAGCCCCCCAAAACGCTACATTGAGCAAGATGTCTGAAGAAATGGCAAAAAAAAGGCTGTTCCTTATGGATTTTGTCCAAAACACTTGTATCCGGTATTAGACCTTCCCAGGAATGCCCCAGGCAAGACCCGCCAACCCACCCGCAAAAAAACACCCGACACAACACCCCCAAACAGCGGAAAAGCTAAATCTCATACTTACAATGTCTCTCGGCCTTCGGTCCAAACGCGGCGCTGTGCAGCTAGGTCGTCATCATCATCAATCATCATAACTCCTGTTTTCCACCACGGATTTCCTGAAAAGCAAATGCAATCAAGATTAGACTGTCGCAGCAGTGCTTCGACAGACACCAAAAATTACACACAAACCCCCGGAACCCCGCCAAAGAGCACCTCAAAGGCAAGCAAGTCAGCAAAAACGGCAAGAAATTTCCACCTCATATTTGGTCCAAAACACTTTTGTCCATTATTAGAGCTTCACAGCAATGGGCCCAAAACCGTCAACTCACCCGCAAAGAAGTACAACACCCCCACAAGTGCTGAGTCTTTCTTCATTGTGCGTAATCCAGCACTCTGCTTGGAGGGAAATCGCAGTCTGGAGGAGGAGGATAGAGGAGCATGTTCTTCAGAACTTGTGAACCTGAGGAATGTAGACTGCGGCACCTTCAAATCAATAAGCAAACAAGTGAAGACAGTTCTGATGATGGTCTTGTTTTTGGGATTAGGTGATTAAAGTTTGAATTAAATTAACTGTGCAAAACAAAGAAAGAGAGACACAAAGCACACAGGAATAAAAGTGAATAAGGACGAAAAAGAAAGTTCTTGATTGATTGTCTCATTTTCAGGGCTCGGTGTCAGGGAATAAGAACAAGATTTCGTCATCATACTCTGCGAATTCAGGCTGGATGAGGTCAGTGGCACCGAACAGAGAAAAAATCCCCTCATCTACGTTGCTGTCCTCCTCGTCTTCATGCGGCGTGCTTTCTCGTACTTTGTAATCTGGTGGTATGAGGTGCTGATTCATCTTGATCATTGTCAGCCGCTCCACATTTTTGGGCGAGAGGCGGCTCCGTTTGGGAGTTACAATGCCACCAGCAGCACTGAAAACACGTTCAGAAGACACACTTGCGAGTGGGCAAGACAAATAGTTTATAGCCAGGTTGTAGAGCTGTGGCCACAATTGTTTTTTGCCATGCCAATACTGCAATGGCTCCTCATTAAGAAAGACCACTGTTGAGTCATTCAGATAGTCCTGCACCATCGACTCAAGGTCATCAACTGTTGCTCCACTTTGCTTACTTTTTGCTGTGCTGGCTGTGAAATTTTTTCGAGAACCATACCCCATCAAACTTAGCCAATCCTCCTCCCCAGCCACTGTTAGTGTTGTCATTGTGTGTGGTGCAGATGATCCAGTTGCCGGTGTCTTTAACGGCTGAGAGGTCACTTGTGCCCCAGCCACAGGTGCAGAAGTGGATTCTTGTGACTGCGGATGGCCTGCTGATGCTGATGCTGATGTACTGGCTTCTCCTTCAATAACCTGCCGTTCTTTTTCAAACCTCTTGGCTGACCAGGCTAACCAATGTTTGTACTTTTGAACATCTGCATCAGCGAAAGGAAAGAATGCGTTGTCTGCCAGCGCCTTTTTGTAGCGTGGATCCAGAATAGTAGCACAAATGTAATGCTGATCTGAGTTGATGTTTTTAAGACGTTCATCACCACGTAGGCGATGTAATAATTTCTCAGACAAAATGAAATGGTTTTTTTTTTTTCATCTTTTTGAAACTCAGAAGAAACCGCCATCAGTTGGTGCTCCAGTATGCACAACAATGGGATAGCTTTTCCCAAATTACAGTCCTCCTGGCTGACTGCACGCGTGAAGAACTCAAAAGGACGAAGCATGTCTGTCAGGCTTTTAACTATGGCCCATTGCGCCTTACTCATCCGCAGGTCCTCCTTCTGAGATGTAGCCTCTGTCAAGAAATAGTGATCGAGTACCGTATACTGCTCATACAGACGCTCAAGCATGTAGAAGGTTGAGTTCCAACGTGTTGCCACCTCCTGGATGAGTGCTTTCACTGGCATTCCACGTTCAAGTAGCAGTCTCCGCAGATGCTTCCGGGCCTTAAAAGAATGGCTGAAATGGTTGCACATTTTGCGGCAGGTGGCCAGTACCTCGAACGCTGGACTCTCTTTATCACTCAAGAATTTTTGAACTACCAGGTTGATACAGTGCGCCAAACACGGCACTCTAACATGGTCACCCTTCAACATGGCCTTAACTACATTGGCGCCATTATCCGTGGAAACATAACCAATCTTGCGTTTTAGGGGGGATAGCATTGTCAAGACCTTTTTGTCAAACTCTTCCAAAAGGTTTTCTGCTGTGTGACTTTTCTCCAAGCCAAACATGGCTAGTGTTGCATGTTTCCGAGCAGCTTTGAAAACTTGGTCCGGGTCAACACCTGCGTTTAGCTTTGCTATAACACCTGAAAAAGAGACCCAGTGTGCAGTGATGCACATGTAATCATCGCCTGGGCCACTGGTCCACATGTCTGTTGTCAGATGTATTGTGTGAACAGCACTCTTCTGCAAAGCTGCCCCAATCGCCTGCAGCACATCTTCATGTAGTGCTGGAACCGCAACTCTGGCAAAATAGAACCGGCTCGGAACCTTCCATTTAGGGCAGAGCGTTGCCACTAATTCAAGAAAACCTACCGCTTCTACAAAAGAAAAAGGTAGAAGGTCCACAGCTAGCATTTTAGCCAGCTTAGTGTTATACAGACGCGTCAGTGGGTGGTTGCGTTCATATGGCACGTCTGAAGTAAGCATTGTTCTAATGTTGCCCTGGACCAAGCATTTACGGGCTGATAATGACTTCGTTGACCCAATTTTGCTCGCTGGTGAACTTTTGTGCGTTGGTGTCTCACTCGCTCCAACACTCTTAGTGTGCCTCACATTGGGTGTGCTGCTGACAGGGGTACTGGGTGTAAGGGAAGTGTTTGACACGTCTTCTTCCTGCTCGTCATCATCAGATGAAACATCAACGTTTCCTTGAATTTGGCCTTTCTTGATCGCATCTAGGTGCGCAAACCATTTGACAGTGTGCTGTCTCCTAAGATGACCTCTCTGGCCTCCGGTACCATAGTTGGTACCTGGCTTACCACGACTAACTGCTTGCTTACAAATGGTACAAATGGCAAACTTTGGATTTTTTGGACAAACAGTAAAGAAGTCCCAAACTGGGGACTTGAAGTGTCTGTGGGACATGGAGGAGGCGGCGATACTGGTGGTGGTGGTCATGAAGCTAATGCCAGATGAAGTGGAGGATGTGGATTGCCCAACTTTTGTACGTTTTGCACTTTCACCGCCACTAATTAAGGTCGAGATTGACGGAGGTCTCTTCTTGCCAGAAAGAAATATGGAAGCGGGACGAGTTGGTGTACTACTTAACTCCAATGATTGTGGTGTTTCCACTGCCTCCTCATCGACAACATCATCATCACGCTCAGCAGCTCTTCGGGCTAGGGTCAAAATGTCTGTTTGCTGCATGCCCGCTGGGGCTGCAGTGACCTTTATGATGACTGGGTCGTCGTTGGCAGAGTCTTCATCAGCAGCAGTATCCGCCACTTCTTGTTGAGACTCATCACACTCCATAACTCTGAGACTTTGGACGAGCTTCCTTTTACGCTTAACTACCTTTGTTTGTTCCCAAGTTTGATCCGTATCATCAGAAGGAGGTGTGCTTGAAGAGGATGTAGACACCACCCTTGATCTCTTCCTTGCTAGGGGTGTGGAAGACAATGAAGGATCATCAGGAGGAGTGGCTTCCTCAAATGATACCTCGCCTTGATTGTCGATTTCCTGATGTGCCCCTACTTCGGGAGGAACAACTATTGTGGGCACTTGTTGTGACCCTCCATGCACCTCTGCTTGCGCATCTCCTTGCGCTGCCTCTCCTTCCACATGTACTTGGGCTTGTACTTGCACATGTGATTGTTGTTGCCGCTGTGGTTGTTCAACACTCGTCAGATGAGCTACAACAACCTGTGTTGATTGAGGGACATTGCTGCTGCTTTCTTGCGATGAGCCAACATCACTGGTCGATGGTGATTGAAGAAGTATACTGGCTGCCTCTGCAGCACTCAAGGGCTTGGACTTAAGTTGGCGTGGTGGTGGTGGTGGCACTGAGCCCAATGGAGCGGGGGTGCTGCTGCCAGCTTGGTCCCCAGCAGATCCCGCTGCAGCTGCTGCAGGCATACTTTTTTTTTTACTCACAAAAAAAGGGGCGGGCGGCACACCAGTGTCCTTGGTAACTTGCTTCTTCTGCTCCTTACTGGCACCTTTCTTGCTAGAGGAGCTACGGGTTACTTTTTTTGGGGCCATCTTCTTCAGAGCAGGTCAGCAGGCAGCAGTTGCACGAGTTGCAGAGGGTTCTGTGTCCAGACGTGACGTCGCGTGACGTTATGCTGCACACACCGCTGCAGGACTTCTTCCTGGCACTGGTGGTTCTATTGAGTCTTCTTGTGCACCTAAAAGCAATGGAAGACAGAGGAACATCAGTTCAGTTATACACCCCAAAAAATCGACAAAACACAGAAAAATGAGCACAATCCCATGCCATCCATGATGTTTACATTGAAGACACCCCACAGAAAGACTAGGGACATGCAAGTATGCAACACTCACTACCCCTGGGCATAAGGGATGAAAAGTAGGCAAAATAAGTGCAGGCCTCAGACACTGCCTCTCCTCAAAATGGCCCCCTTACACCCCAAGCACATGTTGCCTGTACCAGCCAGCACTCAAGATGGCCACCACCACCACCCACATGGCCAGTCCACATCAACAGTACACCCCCAAAAAACAGAAAAACAGCCAGAAATCACCACAATCCAATGCCATCCATGATGTTTACATCAAAGAGAGTGAGACAACACCACAGGCACACTCAGTCCATGCACCACCACCACCCCTGGGCAAGCAAAAGGCCACACCAGCAGCCCCCCAAAAACGACAAAAAACAATAAAATAAGCACAATCCCAGCCCATCCATGGCCTCAATTATGTTTAAATTCAAGAAGACATCCCACAGAAAGACTAGGCCCATGCAACACTCACCACCCCTGGGCAAAGGGCCACACCAGCAGGCCCAAAAAAACGACAAAAACCAATAAAATCTGCACAATCCCAGCCCATCCATGGCCTCAATGGTGTTTAAATTCAAGAAGACACCCCACAGAAAGACTAGGCCCATGCAACACTCACCACCCCTGGGCAAAGGGCCACACCAGCAGGCCCAAAAAAACGACAAAAAACAATAAAATCTGCACAATCCCAGCCCATCCATGGCCTCAATGGTGTTTAAATTCAAGAAGACACCCCTCAGAAACACTAGGCCCATGCAACACTCACTACCCCTGGGCATAAGGGATGAAAAGTAGGCAAAATAAGTGCAGGCCTCAGACACTGCCTCTCCTCAAAATGGCCCCCTTACACCCCAAGCACATGTTGCCTGTACCAGCCAGCACTCAAGATGGCCACCACCACCACCCACATGGCCAGTCCACATCAACAGTACACCCCCAAAAAACAGAAAAACAGCCAGAAATCACCACAATCCAATGCCATCCATGATGTTTACATCAAAGAGAGTGAGACCACACCACAGGCACACTCAGTCCATGCACCCCACCCCTGGGCAAGCAAAAGGCCACACCAGCAGCCCCCCAAAAACGACAAAAAACAATAAAATAAGCACAATCCCAACCCATCCATGGCCTCAATTATGTTTAAATTCAAGAAGACACCCCACAGAAAGACTAGGCCCATGCAACACTCACCACCCCTGGGCAAAGGGCCACACCAGCAGGCCCAGAAAAACGACTAAAAACAATAAAATCTGCACAATCCCAGCCCATCCATGGCCTCAATGGTGTTTAAATTCAAGAAGACACCCCTCAGAAACACTAGGCCCATGCAACACTCACTACCCCTGGGCATAAGGGATGAAAAGTAGGCAAAATAAGTGCAGGCCTCAGACACTGCCTCTCCTCAAAATGGCCCCCTTACACCCCAAGCACATGTTGCCTGTACCAGCCAGCACTCAAGATGGCCACCACCACCACCCACATGGCCAGTCCACATCAACAGTACACCCCCAAAAAACAGAAAAACAGCCAGAAATCACCACAATCCAATGCCATCCATGATGTTTACATCAAAGAGAGTGAGACCACACCACAGGCACACTCAGTCCATGCACCACCACCACCCCTGGGCAAGCAAAAGGCTACACCAGCAGCCCCCCAAAAACGACAAAAAACAATAAAATAAGCACAATCCCAGCCCATCCATGGCCTCAATTATGTTTAAATTCAAGAAGACACCCCACAGAAAGACTAGGCCCATGCAACACTCACCACCCCTGGGCAAAGGGCCACACCAGCAGGCCCAAAAAAACGACAAAAACCAATAAAATCTGCACAATCCCAGCCCATCCATGGCCTCAATGGTGTTTAAATTCAAGAAGACACCCCACAGAAAGACTAGGCCCATGCAACACTCACCACCCCTGGGCAAAGGGCCACACCAGCAGGCCCAAAAAAACGACAAAAAACAATAAAATCTGCACAATCCCAGCCCATCCATGGCCTCAATGGTGTTTAAATTCAAGAAGACACCCCTCAGAAACACTAGGCCCATGCAACACTCACTACCCCTGGGCATAAGGGATGAAAAGTAGGCAAAATAAGTGCAGGCCTCAGACACTGCCTCTCCTCAAAATGGCCCCCTTACACCCCAAGCACATGTTGCCTGTACCAGCCAGCACTCAAGATGGCCACCACCACCACCCACATGGCCAGACCACATCAACAGTACACCCCCAAAAAACAGAAAAACAGCCAGAAATCACCACAATCCAATGCCATCCATGATGTTTACATCAAAGAGAGTGAGACAACACCACAGGCACACTCAGTCCATGCACCACCACCACCCCTGGGCAAGCAAAAGGCCACACCAGCAGCCCCCCAAAAACGTCAAAAAACAATAAAATAAGCAATATCCCAGCCCATCCATGGCCTCAATTATGTTTAAATTCAAGAAGACACCCCACAGAAAGATTAGGCCCATGCAACACTCACCACCCCTGGGCAAAGGGCCACACCAGCAGGCCCAAAAAAACGACAAAAAACAATAAAATCTGCACAATCCCAGCCCATCCATGGCCTCAATGGTGTTTAAATTCAACAAAACAGTTGTATCATGCACCCATAACCAACCCTGGTCCTACTGGATACTGTGGCTACCCACAATATAATTTATTTAATTTTCTGAAAAAGTTCCAAAATTGTACTTGCAGCAACTGTAATGCCCCAAACAAACTTACTTGTGAAAGTTGATTTCTAATCCAAAAGTGATCCAAAGACAGTCAAAAAGGCCTCAAATCCAAATATCCAGCAGCACCCACAAAAAGTAATCCTTCCAGCTCCAGATCCAAATGAAAGTGACCAGGAGATGGACAAAGCACTGGGAGGAGCCTGCTGGACAGGAACAGGAAGTTGGAGACTGTGGGGCACTTCCTTCCTCCCCCCCCCCCCAAAATGGACTCCTTGCAAAAAAAAAGGCCATGCAAATGTCAACCTGAGGAGTGATTCTGATAAAAATCATAATTTTCTGAAGGTTTATCCTGTTTGCTGGTGATTTTCTTGTGCGAAATTGCAAAATCTCTATTTCGCAAGTGCGAGATTGTTCCTTTCCGCCGCAACTACGTGTTCGCAATTGCGAACTCTCGCGAGGTGTGCTGTGCAAGGTGGCAAGCCGCGAGTACGTATTCGCGGGCGACAAACTCCCGCGGGAACACGCAGCAAGATCTAAAATGGCGCGTCACTCGCAAAGAAAAACAACTCGGCAAACGCTAAAATGACGGAAAGTGAACGCCGTGCACCACGCCGCGCGCCGCAACCAAGCAAAAAATCCGCCGCGAGCGGATTCACGGATTTTCGACAAATTCGCGAGAGTTCGCGGATTGCGAATTTGCCGAAAATCCGAAAAATCCGCGATCGGAGCGGATTTTACGCCCATGCTTAGTAATGATCATATTCAGTTGCTGTCTCTGTTTACAATGTGGCCCTGCGATTTGCGGTTTGTGCGCTACCTCTTGTATTCCTAGTCCAAAGTCCCGTTCCCAGAAGATTCGAGACGAGCAAATGATGCTATATGAAATGATAGATGGTATCATGAATATTGATGTTTCCTGATGGAAACGTAGGGCACAAGGAGGGAATGAGGAAAATTGAATTTTGCCTTGTCGTGTGTGCCTACGTGTTCCCCATCCTATGTTATATGTGCATGATTAATATGCATATGTTCCCTATGACCGAATAAAGACGCACTTATAGTTGTGTCCAACGTTTAGTATGTCAGTTATCCAGTCCTCCTGAAAGCAACGAGTATTAGGTCTATGTTGCCAACGTTTTATATTGTGCACGTTAATTCATCGAATTGTCCCGGTTTCTAGGCCTCATGAGGCCCCGGACACCAGATTCAAGCTCCAGTCTCCTGAACCTGCTCCGAGGAGCGATGCAGCCCCTCCCGCATCCCTGACCCTTCGCTTACTTTCTGCCAAGCAGCGAGGTGCCCGGCTTGGCTCTGCCTGCCTGTCTGCCAAGAATATGTTATGCATACAGTTATCAGTGCAGCTCTCCGTCTTCGCATTCCTAAGCTAACGAACCGCATAAACATCTTCAGCTATAGTCTAGTCTTTCTGTCTCCATGCAAGAGAATTACTGAATTAATATCCATAGAAGATTCATAGTACACGCAATACATGAAGAATATATGCATGCACCAGTCTTAGTGTCAAGTAGCCTTTCCCCTGATGACTTTTGGATTCTATCAACATGTTCTCCAAACACGAGATATCAGATATGCTATAGGTACATGTCGTCTTGACCTCCCAGACTTTAGTCTCCTCTTCTAGTGCAAGAGTCAGAGCCCCCAGCTCTCCCTAGTTACACGTCATGGCCCGTTTGCGCGCACCACTAGGTTAAAGGTTCCAGCTGCCCAGGTAGCCCCCTCCGTGTATCCACCCATTCATGACACTTCTGTGACGTTCTCATCACATGTCTTCGTGCACGCCCTGTGCACGCCTTCTTTTCACGCCTATGTGTTCTTATCTTTCGTTTGTCACTTGTTCCGCCTACTGTATTCAATGTAATTATAATGTTTTACTATATATACCATGTACTGTTGATGAGACGTTGCAGCTGCCGTCCATTTCATGCCAGGCTATTCCGATCCTGTCCCTTCCCTTGTGCCTGATTAAAGCCTGTTCAACTCAGATACCCCGGATCCTGCCTCTTATTTATTGAGCTATCTGTTTTATTTAATATATAGAAAAATAGTACCGGTAATTATTTATTTATTTACCACAATCTCACTAGCTCACTACCTCACTCTCTCTATCTCACTAGCTCACTACCTCACTCTCTCTATCTCACTACCTCACAACATCCTTCGCTCTCTAGCTCACTACCTCACAACCTCACTCTCCCTCACTCTCTCTCTATCTCACTACCTCACAAACTCACTCTCCCTCACTCTCTCAATCTATCTCAGTACCACACAACATCACTCTCCCTCACTCTCTCTCTCTATCTCACTACCGAAACTGTCTCTCTATCTCAAAACCTCACAACCTAACTCTCTCTCTCTATCTCACTACCTCACAACCTCACTCTCCCTCACTCTCTCTATCTCACTACCACACAACATCACTCTACCTCACTCTATCTCACTACCTCACAACTTCTCTCTCTATCTCACTACCTCACAACCTCACTCTCTCTCTCTATCTCACTGCCTCACTCTCTCTATCTCACTAGATCACTACCTCACTCTCTCTATCTCACTACCTCACAACATCCTTCGCTCTCTAGCTCACTACCTCACAACCTCACTCTCCCTCACTCTCTCTCTATCTCACTACCTCACAACCTCACTCTCGCTCACTCTCTCAATCTATCTCACTATCACACAACATCACTCTACCTCACTACCACACTCACCCTCACAGTCACTACCTCACAACCTCACTCACCCTCACTAACTCACAACCCCACTCTCCATCACTATCTCACAACCTCACAACCTCACTCTCCATCACTCTCTATCTCACTACCTCACAACCTCACTCTCCCTCACTCTCTCTATCTATCTCGCTACCTCACAACATCACTCTCCCTCACTACCACACTCTCTCTTACACACTCTCTCCTACACACTCTGTCTCTTACATACTCTCTCTCTTACACTCTCTCTCTCTCTCTCTCTCTCTCTCTTACACACTCCCTCTCTTACACACTCTCTCTCCTACGACGAACGATAAAAACGATTACACTCCTTGGCCAACACTTACAAAACAAACAGAACACTTATAACAATAACATGTATTCACAGAAAATTAGATCGAATATAAAAAAAATAGTACGCAACTATACGTTTTTAATTAAATAAGGTAAATTACTAACAACAACATGCACAAATAAGATATTAAAACAAAATACACTATGCAGTGCGAAATACAACGCACAAATAATGCCGATTAGCCGTTACATTGATGAGTAATAATACCATAGTACCGCAAAACACAGCGCGAAATTAACTAACACAACAATATTGACAAAAAAAATAATACAAGCTTCACTTTATTGTTACAAAACATCGTATCACCAAGAGTTGCAACATTAAAACAGAATACTGGACATATACAACATATATCACTATAACGCAATTTGCACAGTGCTTTCCTATTAACAACGCAAATCATAAACACAAAAACATATGCCAAAACAATCTTCTACAATACAATATTTACATAAACTGCCCACACATCTTTACAGAAAAACATACTAGAACATTACGAAAATAACATTCCATTGCAAGGTAAAAATGCAAATACGCAAGTAATACAAGAAAACATTTTGAAATACAAAATTGGCAAACACTTTACACAACACAATGAAGAAAAAAAAAATGCTTGCCTGTCGAACGGTGTTGGCAACAGACAGGAAACACGACACTCCTTACACGAAGCGCGCCTTCACCAAGATGGCGATTTCAAATTAGACGCGAGTACATTGTTATGCTACGTAACAAAACGTAGGCATAACATTGGCTCACAGGCAAGGCAATCAAAATTTATAGACGATAACCAAATTTTAAAAACAACACAACACTTTCATTCGTCAAATTCATCATGGGACAATCCAACATAAGGAAATATTTTACAATTGATTATAGTACAATAAAAAAAAATGGGAAAAAAACAGAACAAACACGCAATAAAAAAATGTACTGTTTTGGAACAAAATGTATTACAATAAGCCGATTAATGCACATGATCACTTCAAGGGTTTCAAAAGTGCAACACAAATTAGGAAAGGAAACATAACCAGTTCACAGAAAGTTGCAAACAGTTAGCCCACATTCACAATCACCAACAACATTTTGCTGAAAACCCAAATTACAGAGAACAGAGTAGTGCTTAAGTAACGTAACAAGCAAAATGTACTTTCCGAAAGTGAACTCCTGCATGCAGAAATGTTGAACACACTCCATGTCAGGCAAACAAAATGACAAGCCCAATAGAAGGCAAACAAAAATAGGAAACTATTAGGGAGAAACAAAGGACGAACCGTGGCTAGCACTAATAAAACACATCCGATTTTTTAGAGGGGGCCCAAAAACAACACTATTGAGACAGATGGTGGAGCGGAATACACGCAATGTTCCACACTTACAAGACAAGTCGAACACTTATGAAAGTCACTATTATTAGCACAAAATTAATCACATCTCTAAACAATTATGCGCACCTCGAAATTTAAGCTGACGATAAAAAAAAATACTAATAGCTAATTTTGTCAACCATGCAATCCTATCCAGCAAATTACGAAAAATACAAACAGACATTGCTTATTTACCACGAAACATTGCAACAATAAATGTAAGTCACGCACTTATGAAAATTATAGCACAATTACAACAACAACAAAAAATTGCAATATATTCACTTAAATAGTTAACACAACAAAAAACAAGAAAAAAAACATTTATCATTCATAGGCTATACGTTGCGTTGAAACACAGCTGACACACCGTGGACAATTAAACAATTACTTTAAATAAAAAAATAAAGGCTGACATAAACAGACACTAATATACTAATAACTAAACAACAAGTGAACGTATACATACCAGAACACAAACACATTTCTAAGAATAAAAGTTTACCTGACAGGCGATGCTGGAAACAGACAGCAAACCCAGCACACCTACCAAGAACCACGCGGTTGACAATCTGGGGATTTCCAAAGTGACGCACTACAATTGGTATGCTACGTAACACAACGTAGCAATCTCATTGGCTGCGACACACGTCACTCAAAAAAGGAACACAAAAGCAAAAAAAAGTAGACCGCAACACTAACTAACGTAACTATCGTTAGGGGACATTAGCACATCTGCCATTTTCATTTACTTTACTAAAATATACACACACAAAACACACGCACAAAACAAAACACACACACATTAAAATAAAAACACACACACAAATAAAACACACACACACAAACAATGATCACTACAACTCCACACACACAAATATACACACACACACCACAACACACACAACTCCCCCACACACATCTGCAACACACAGTCCACCATCCAAATCCACCCTCCAAATCAACAATCCAACTCCACCCTCCAACTCCAAAACCACCCTCCAATACCACCCTCCAACTTCACCCTCCAAAACCCCCTCATAATCCACCCTCCAACTCCACCCTCCAAATCCACCCTCCAAATCCACCCTCCAAATCCACCATCAAAATCCACACTCCAACTCCACCATGCAAATCCACCCTCCACCTCCACCCTCCAAATCCACCCTCAAACTCCACCCTTCAAATCTAAGTCTACCCTCCAACTCCACCCACCAAGTCCACCCCCTAAATCCACCTTCAAACTCCCACATCCAAATCCAACCTCAAAAACCAAATCCAACCTCCAAATCCAAATACACACTCAAATGCCAAATACACACTCAAAATCCAAATACACACTCAAACTCCACCATCCAACTCCACCATACAAGTTCACCATACAAGTCCACCCTCCAAATCCACCCTCCAACTCCACCATCCAACTCCA
Source organism: Lissotriton helveticus (assembly GCF_964261635.1). Lineage (NCBI taxonomy): Eukaryota > Metazoa > Chordata > Amphibia > Caudata > Salamandridae > Lissotriton > Lissotriton helveticus. The sequence goes on from NC_136065.1 coordinate 1,355,344,292, forward strand.
CCATCCAACTCCACCCTCCAAATCCACCCTCCAAATCCATCCGCCAAATCCACCCTCCAACTCTTTCCTCCAACTCCACCATCAAACTCCGCCATATTTCTCCACCATCCAAAAACACCATCCAAATCCAAACACTACACCCAAATACAAATCCACCATCCAACTCCACCATCCAACTCCACCATCTAACTCCACCTTCCAACTCCACCATCCAACTCCACCCTCCAAATCCACCCTCCAAATCCACCCTCCAACTCCACCCTCCAAATCCACCCTCCAACTCCACCCTCCAACTCCACCATCAAACTCCATCATCAAACTCCACCATCCAAAAAAACCATCCAAAAACATCATCCAAAAACACCTTCCAAATCCAAATACTACATCCAAATAGAAATCCACCATCCAACTCTACCCTCCAAATCCACCCTCCAACTCCACCCTCCAAATCCAACTCCACCATCCAACTCCACTCTCCAACTCCACCATCCAACTCCACCCTCCAACTCCACCTTCCAACTCCAAATCCACCCTCAAAAACCACCCTCCAACTCCACCCCCAAATCCACCATCCAAATCCACCCTCCAACTCCACCCGCCAAATCCAACCTCCAAATCCACCATCCAACACCACCCTCCAACTCAAAATGCAACTCTACCCTCCAAATCCACTCTCCAATACCACCCTACAACTCCACCCTCCAACTCCAACCTCCACATACAAATACACACTCAAAATCCAAACCCACCCAACAACTCCAAATCCACACTCCAACTCCACCATCCAACTCCAACATCCAACACCGCCATCCAAATCCACCCTCCAAATCTACAATCCAAATCCAACATCCAAATCCAACCTCAAAAACCAAATCCAACCTCCAAATACACACTCAAAATCCAAATCCACCCTCAAAATCCAAATCCACCCTCAAACTCCACCATCCAACTCCACCATCCAAGTTCACCATACAAGTCCACCCTCCAAATCCACCTTCCAACTCCACCATCCAACTCCACCATCCAACTCCACCCTCCAAATACACCCCCCAAAAAATACACCCTCCAAATCCACCCGCCAAATCCACCCTCCAACTCCTCCCTCCAACTCCACCATCAAACTCCACCATCATTCTCCACCATCCAAAAACACCATCCAAATCCAAACACTACATCCAAATACAAATCCACCATCCAACTCCACCCTCCAACTCCACCATCAAACTCCACCATCCAAAAACACCATCCAAAAACATCATCCAAAAACACCATACAAATCCAAATACTACATCCAAATCCAAATCCACCATCCAACTCTACCCTCCAAATCCACCCTCCAACTCCACCCTCCAAATCCAACTCCCCCATCCAACTCCACCCTTTAACTCCACCATCCAACACCACCCTCCAACTCCACCCTCCAACTCCAAATCCACCCTCAAAAACCACCGTCCAACTCCACCCCCCAAATCCACCATCCAAATCCACCCTCCAACTCCACCCGCCAAATCCAACCTCCAAATCCACCATCCAACACCACCCTCCAACTCCACCATCCAAATCCATCCTCCAACTCCACCGTCCAAATCCAAATCCACCCTCAAACTCCAACTACACCCTCAAACTCCAACTCCACCCTCAAACTGCAACTCCACCCTCCAAATCCACCCACCAAATCCACTCTACAATTCCACCCTACAACTCCACCCTCCAACTCCAACCTCCACATACAAATACACACTCAAAAAACCACCCAACAACTCCAAATCCACACTCCAACTCCACCATCCAACTCCAACATCCAACACCGCCATCCAAATCCACTATCCAAATCTACAATCCAAATCCACCATCCAAATCCACCCTCCAAATCCACCCTCCAAATCTACCCTCCAACGCCACCGTCCAACTCCACCCTCCTACTCCACCCTCCAAATCCACCCTCCAACTCCAAATCCACCATCCAACACCACCCTCCAACTCCACCATCCAACTCCCCCTCCAAATCCACCCTCCAAATCCACCCTCCAACTACACCCTCCAAAAACACCATTCAAATCCTAATCCTACATCCAAATACAAATCCACCATCCAACTCTACCCTCCAAGTCCACCCTCCAACTCCAAATCCACCATCCAACACCACCCTCCAACTCCACCCTCCAAATCCACCCTTCAAATCCACCCTCCAAATCCACCCTCCAAATCCAACTCCTCCCTCAAAAACAACACTCCAAATCCACACTCCAAATCCACCCTACAAATCCACACTCCATATCCATCTAACTCCACCATCCAACTCCACCCAACTCCAGCCTCCAAAACCAAATCCTCCCTCAAACTCCACCCTCAAATTCAAAATGCAACTCCTCCCTCATATTCCACCCTCCAACTCCACTCTCCAAATCCAGCCTACAAATCCACCCTCCAACTACACCCTCCAAATCCAAATACACTCAAAATCCAAATCCACCCTACAACTCCAAATCCACCCTCCAACTCCACCCTCCAACTCCACCATCCAACTCAACCCTCCAAATCCACAATACAACTCCACAATACAACTCCACCCTCAAAATCCACCATCCAACTACACCATCCAAATCAAAATCCTACATCCTAATACAAATCCACCATCCAACTCTACCATCCAAATCCACCCTCCAAATCCATCCTCCAAATCCAACTCCACCATCTAAATCCACCCTCCAACTATACCCTCCAACACCAACTCAACCCTCAAAATCCACCCTCCAAATCCACCCTCCAACTCCACCCTCAAACTCTGTTTCTCTCTTCCAACAAAATCCTTGTCTAACTGCATGTTCTCTTCTCCCGTGCAGAACTGCTGATCTCTTCCACCTTGCCTCCTTCTCTAACGTCATGTTCTCTTCTCTTCTCATGTGCTGGTCAGCTGATATCTTCCAACACGCCTACTTCTTTAAATCCATGTTTTCTTCTCCTACGCTAATCTGCTGTTCTCTTCAACTCGTCTCGTTCTCGAAATCCCTATTATATTCTACAGCTATGATCTGCTGCTCTCTTCCACCCACCTACTTCTCTAACTCACTGTTCACTTCTCTTCTCCAGAGCTGATCAGCAGCTCTCTTCAACCTGCCTCCTTCTCTACCTCCCTGTTCTCTTCTCCCATCCTGTTCTGCTGCTCTCTTCAACACCACCTCGTTCTTTAACTCCATGTTCTCCTCGCTTGTGCTAATCTTCTGCTCTCTTCCACCCACCTCCTTCTGTAACTCCCTGTTCTCTTCTGCTGTGCTGATCTGCTGTTCTCTTCCACCCACCTCCTTCTCTAACTCCCTGTTCTCTTCTTTTAGCCCTATGCTGATCTGCTGCTCTCTTCCACCCGCCTCATTCTTTATCTCCCTGTTCTCTTCTGCTGATCTGCTGCTCTCTTCCACCTCACATCCTTCTCTAAATCACTGTTCTCTTCTCCTGGGCTAATCTGCTGCTCACTTCCACCCCACCTCCTTCTTTAACTCCCTGTTCTCTTCTGCTGTGCTGATCTGCTCCTCTCTTCCACCCACCTCCCTCTCTAACTCCCTGTTCTCTTCTCTTCTCCTGTGCTGATCTGCTGCTCTCTTACATTCTGCCTCCTTCTCTAACTCCCTGTTCTCTTCTCTACTCCTGTGCTGATCTGCTGCTCTCTTCTACCCTGCCTCCTTCTTTAACTCACAGTTTTCTTCTACTGTGCTAAACTGCTGTTCTCTTCCACCCGCCTCTTTCTCTAACTCCTGGTTCTCTTCTCCTGTGCCGATCTGCTGTTCTCTTCCACCCGCATCTTTTTTAACTCCCTTGTTTCTTATCCTGTGCTGATCTTCTGCTCTCTTACACCCCAACTCCTTCTTTAACTCCCTGTTCTCTTCTCCTGTGCTGATCTGCTGCTCTCTTCCACCCACCTCCTTCTTTAACTCCATGTTCTCTTATGCTGTGCTGTTATGCTGCTCTCTTCCACCCACCTCCTTCTACAACTCCCTAGTCTCTGCTCTTCTCCCTAGCTGAACTAATGCTCTCTTCCACCCACCTTCTTCTCTAGCTCCCTCTTCTCTTCTCTTCTCTTCTCCTGTGCTAATCTTCTGCTATCTTATCCTTCTTTAACTCCCTGTTCTCTTTTGCTGTGCTGATCTGCTGCTCCCACGCCGCCTCCTTCTTTAACTCCCTGTTCGCTTCTCCAGGACTAATCTGCTGCTCTCTTCCACCTGCCTCAGTCTTTAACTCCCTGGTCTCTTCTCGTGTGCTAATCTGCTGCTCTCATCCACCCCACATCCTTCTTTAACTCCCTGGTCTTTTCTCTTCTCCTGTGCTGAACTGCTGTTCTCTTCCACCCGCATCCTTATCTTACTCCCTGTTATCTTCTCCTGTGCTGATCTGCTGCTCTCGTCCACCCAAAATCCTTCTTTAAATCCTGGATCGCTTCTCTTCTCTGGTGATGATCTGCTGTTCTTTTTCAACCCACCTCCTTCTCTAACTCCCTGTTCTCTTCCCCTGTGCTAATATGTTGTTCTCTTCAAACAACTTCCTTCCTTAACTCCCTGTTCTCTTCTCATGTGCTGGTCTGCTACTCACTTCCAACCCACATCCTTCTTTACCTCTTTTTTTTCTCCGGTGCAGATCTGCTGCTCACTTCCACCCTGCATTCTTCTTTAAATCTGTTTATTTCTCCTGTGCTGATGTCCTTTCCACAACCTCATTCTCTAAAACACTGTTCTATTCTCACAAGTGGATGTGCTGTTCTCTTCCGCCAGCATCATTCACTAACTCCCTGTTCTCTTATCCTGTGATAATCTTTAAACTATCTTCCATCCGCCTCCTTCTATAACTCCCTGTTCTCTTATCCTGTGCTGATCTGCTGTTCTCTTTCACCCGCATCCTTCTCTAACTCGCTGTTCTCTTCTTCTGTGCTAATATGTTGTTTTCTTCCAAACGCTTCCTTACTTAACTCCCTGTTCTCTTCTCATGTGCTGATCTGCTGCTCTCTTCCACCCCACCTGCTCCTTTAACTCCATGTTCTCTTCACCTGTGCTGATCTGCTGCTCTCTTCCACCCCGCCTCCTTCTTTAACTCATTTTTTTTCTCCTGTGCTGATCTGCTGTTCCTTTCTACCAACTCCTTCTCTAACTCCCTGTTCTCTTCTCATGTGCTGGTCTGCTACTCACTTCCAACCCACATCCTTCTTTAACTCTTTTTTTTCTCCGGTGCAGATCTGCTGCTCACTTCCACCCTGCATTCTTCTTTAAATCTGTTTATTTCTCCTGTGCTGATCTCCTTTCCACAACCTCATTCTCTAAAACACTGTTCTATTCTCACAAGCGGATGTGCTGTTCTCTTCCGCCAGCATCATTCACTAAATCCCTGTTCTCTTATCCTGTGATAATCTTTAAACTATCTTCCATCCGCCTCCTTCTATAACTCCCTGTTCTCTTATCCTGTGCTGATCTGCTGTTCTCTTTCACCCGCATCCTTCTCTAACTCGCTGTTCTCTTCTTCTGTGCTAATATGTTGTTTTCTTCCAAGCGCTTCCTTACTTAACTCCCTGTTCTCTTCTCATGTGCTGATCTGCTGCTCTCTTCCACCCCACCTGCTCCTTTAACTCCATGTTCTCTTCACCTGTGCTGATCTGCTGCTCTCTTCCACCCCGCCTCCTTCTTTAACTAATTTTTTTTCTCCTGTGCTGATCTGCTGTTCCTTTCTACCAACTCCTTCTCTAACTCCCTGTTCTCTTTTCACATGGTGATCTGCTGTTCTCTTCCTCCAGCCCCATTCTCTAAATCCCTGTTCTATTCTCCAGTGATAATCTTTCTGCTATCTTACATCCACATCCTTCTCTAACTCCCTGTTCTCTTCTCCTCTGCTGATCAGCTGTTCTCTTTCACCCGCCTCATTCTCTAACTCCCTTTACGCTTATCCTGTGCTAATCTGCTGTTATCTTTCACCCTGCATCCTTCTCTAAATCCCTGATCTCTTCTCCTGTGCTAATATGCAGTTATCTTCCACAACATTCCTTCCTTAACTCCCTGTTCTCTTATCCTGTGCTGGTCTCCTGCTCTCTTCCACCCACATCCTTCTTTAAATCCATGTTCTCTTCACCTGTGCTGATCTGCTGCTCTCTTACACCCCGCCTCCTTCTTTAACTCTGTTCTTTTCTCCTGTGCTAATCGGCTGATCTCTTCCAACAGCCTCCTTCTTTAACTCTCTGTTCTCTTCTCTTCTCCTGTGCTGATCTGCTACTCTCTTCCACCCGCCTCCTTCTTTAACTCCATGTTCTGTTCTCCCGTGCTGATCTGCTGCTCTCTTCCACCCGCCCCCTTCTCTAACTCCCTGTTCTCTTCTCCTATGCGGATCTGCTCTTCTCTTACACCCGCCTCATTCTCTAAATCCTTGTTGCCTTCTACTGTGATAATCTTTTTGCTCTCTTCCATCCGCCTCCTTCTCTACCTCCCTTTTCTCTTCTCCGGTACTGCTCTGCTGTTCTCTTTCACCCCACCTCCTTTTCTAACTCCCTGTTTTCTTCTCCTCTACTGATCTGCTGTTCTTTTACACCGCCTCCTTCTGTAACTCCCTGCTCTCTTCTCATGTGCCGATCTGCTGTTCTATTACACCCCGGCTCCTTCTTTAACTCCATGTTATCTTCTCCTGTGCTGATCTGCTGCTTTCATCCACCCACCTCCTTCTTTAACTCCCGGTTGGCTTCTCTCATGCTGATCTGCTGTTCTCTTCAACACCACCTCCTCCTCTACCTCACTGTTCTCTTCTCCTGTGTTCTTCTGCTGCTCTCTTCTACCCCACCTCCTTCTTTAGCTTACTGTTCTCTTCTGCTGGGCTACTATGATGCTCTCTTCCACCTCACCTCCTTCTCTAACTCCCTGTTATCTTCACTTCTCCTGTGCTGATCTATTGCTGTCTTCCACCTCGCCTCCTTCTTTAACTCCCTGTTAAATTCTGCAGAACTGCTGCTCTCTTCCACCTCACCCCTATCGCTAACTCCCTGTTCTATTCTCTTCCCCTGGGCTGATCTGCTGCTCTCTTCCACCCACCACCTTCTTTAACAATTTTGCTGAAAACCCAAATTACAGAGAACACAGTAGTGCTTAAGTAACGTAACAAGCAAAATGTACTTTCCGAAAGTGAACTCCTGCATGCAGAAATGTTGAACACACTCCATGTCAGGCAAACAAAATGACAAGCCCAATAGAAGGCAAACAAAAATAGGAAACTATTAGGGAGAAACAAAGGACGAACCGTGGCTAGCACTAATAAAACACATCCGATTTTTTAGAGGGGGCCCAAAAACAACACTATTGAGACAGATGGTGGAGCCGAATACACGCAATGTTCCACACTTACAAGACAAGTCGAACACTTATGAAAGTCACTATTATTAGCACAAAATTAATCACATCTCTAAACAATTATGCGCACCTCGAAATTTAAGCTGACGATAAAAAAAAATACTAATAGCTAATTTTGTCAACCATGCAATACTATCCAGCAAATTACGAAAAATACAAACAGACATTGCTTATTACAAAAACAAATACCACGAAACATTGCAACAATAAATGTAAGTCACGCACTTATGAAAATTATAGCACAATTACAACAACAAAAAAAATTGCAATATATTCACTTAAATAGTTAACACAACAAAAAACAATAAAAAAAACATTTATCATTCATAGGCTATACGTTGCGTTGAAACACAGCTGACACACCGTGGACAATTAAACAATTACTTTAAATAAAAAAATAAAGGCTGACATAAACAGACACTAATATACTAATAACTAAACAACAAGTGAACGTATACATACCAGAACACAAACACATTTCTAAGAATAAAAGTTTACCTGACAGGCGATGCTGGAAACAGACAGCAAACCCAGCACACCTACCAAGAACCACGCGGTTGACAATCTGGGGATTTCCAAAGTGACGCACTACAATTGGTACGCTACGTAACACAACGTAGCAATCTCATTGGCTGCGACACACGTCACTCAAAAAAGGAACACAAAAGCAAAAAAAACTAGACCGCAACACTAACTAACGTAACTATCGTTAGGGGACATTAGCACATCTGCCATTTTCATTTACTTTACTAAAATATACACACACAAAACACACGCACAAAACAAAACACACACACATTAAAATAAAAACACACACACAAATAAAACACACACACACAAACAATGATCACTACAACTCCACACACACAAATATACACACACACACACCACAACACACACAACTCCCCCACACACATCTGCAACACACAGTCCACCATCCAAATCCACCCTCCAAATCAACAATCCAACTCCACCCTCCAACTCCAAAACCACCCTCCAATACCACCCTCCAACTTCACCCTCCAAAACCCCCTCATAATCCACCCTCCAACTCCACCCTCCAAATCCACCCTCCAAATCCACCCTCCAAATCCACCATCAAAATCCACACTCCAACTCCACCATGCAAATCCACCCTCCACATCCACCCTCCAAATCCACCCTCAAACTCCACCCTCCAAATCTAAGTCTACCCTCCAACTCCACCCACCAAGTCCACCCCCTAAATCCACCTTCAAACTCCCACATCCAAATCCAACCTCAAAAACCAAATACAACCTCCAAATCCAAATACACACTCAAATGCCAAATACACACTCAAAATCCAAATACACACTCAAACTCCACCATCCAACTCCACCATACAAGTTCACCATACAAGTCCACCCTCCAAATCCACCCTCCAACTCCACCATCCAACTCCACCATCCAACTCCACCCTCCAAATCCACCCTCCAAATCCATCCGCCAAATCCACCCTCCAACTCTTTCCTCCAACTCCACCATCAAACTCCGCCATATTTCTCCACCATCCAAAAACACCATCCAAATCCAAACACTACATCCAAATACAAATCCACCATCCAACTCCACCATCCAACTCCACCATCCAACTCCACCATCTAACTCCACCTTCCAACTCCACCATCCAACTCCACCCTCCAAATCCACCCTCCAAATCCACCCTCCAACTCCACCCTCCAAATCCACCCTCCAACTCCACCCTCCAACTCCACCATCAAACTCCATCATCAAACTCCACCATCCAAAAAAACCATCCAAAAACATCATCCAAAAACACCTTCCAAATCCAAATACTACATCCAAATAGAAATCCACCATCCAACTCTACCCTCCAAATCCACCCTCCAACTCCACCCTCCAAATCCAACTCCACCATCCAACTCCACTCTCCAACTCCACCATCCAACTCCACCCTCCAACTCCACCTTCCAACTCCAAATCCACCCTCAAAAACCACCCTCCAACTCCACCCCCAAATCCACCATCCAAATCCACCCTCCAACTCCACCCGCCAAATCCAACCTCCAAATCCACCATCCAACACCACCCTCCAACTCAAAATGCAACTCCACCCTCCAAATCCACTCTCCAATACCACCCTACAACTCCACCCTCCAACTCCAACCTCCACATACAAATACACACTCAAAATCCAAACCCACCCAACAACTCCAAATCCACACTCCAACTCCACCATCCAACTCCAACATCCAACACCGCCATCCAAATCCACCCTCCAAATCTACAATCCAAATCCAACATCCAAATCCAACCTCAAAAACCAAATCCAACCTCCAAATACACACTCAAAATCCAAATCCACCCTCAAAATCCAAATCCACCCTCAAACTCCACCATCCAACTCCACCATCCAAGTTCACCATACAAGTCCACCCTCCAAATCCACCTTCCAACTCCACCATCCAACTCCACCATCCAACTCCACCCTCCAAATACACCCCCCAAAAAATACACCCTCCAAATCCACCCGCCAAATCCACCCTCCAACTCCTCCCTCCAACTCCACCATCAAACTCCACCATCATTCTCCACCATCCAAAAACACCATCCAAATCCAAACACTACATCCAAATACAAATCCACCATCCAACTCCACCCTCCAACTCCACCATCAAACTCCACCATCCAAAAACACCATCCAAAAACATCATCCAAAAACACCATACAAATCCAAATACTACATCCAAATACAAATCTACCATCCAACTCTACCCTCCAAATCCACCCTCCAACTCCACCCTCCAAATCCAACTCCCCCATCCAACTCCACCCTTTAACTTCACCATCCAACACCACCCTCCAACTCCACCCTCCAACTCCAAATCCACCCTCAAAAACCACCGTCCAACTCCACCCCCCAAATCCACCATCCAAATCCACCCTCCAACTCCACCCGCCAAATCCAACCTCCAAATCCACCATCCAACACCACCCTCCAACTCCACCATCCAAATCCATCCTCCAACTCCACCGTCCAAATCCAAATCCACCCTCAAACTCCAACTACACCCTCAAACTCCAACTCCACCCTCAAACTGCAACTCCACCCTCCAAATCCACCCACCAAATCCACTCTACAATTCCACCCTACAACTCCACCCTCCAACTCCAACCTCCACATACAAATACACACTCAAAATCCAAAACCACCCAACAACTCCAAATCCACACTCCAACTCCACCATCCAACTCCAACATCCAACACCGCCATCCAAATCCACTATCCAAATCTACAATCCAAATCCACCATCCAAATCCACCCTCCAAATCCACCCTCCAAATCTACCCTCCAACGCCACCGTCCAACTCCACCCTCCTACTCCACCCTCCAAATCCACCCTCCAACTCCAAATCCACCATCCAACACCACCCTCCAACTCCACCATCCAACTCCCCCTCCAAATCCACCCTCCAAATCCACCCTCCAACTAAACCCTCCAAAAACACCATTCAAATCCTAATCCTACATCCAAATACAAATCCACCATCCAACTCTACCCTCCAAGTCCACCCTCCAACTCCAAATCCACCATCCAACACCACCCTCCAACTCCACCCTCCAAATCCACCCTTCAAATCCACCCTCCAAATCCACCCTCCAAATCCAACTCCTCCCTCAAAAACAACACTCCAAATCCACACTCCAAATCCACCCTACAAATCCACACTCCATATCCATCTAACTCCACCATCCAACTCCACCCAACTCCAGCCTCCAAAACCAAATCCTCCCTCAAACTCCACCCTCAAATTCAAAATGCAACTCCTCCCTCATATTCCACCCTCTAACTCCACTCTCCAAATCCAGCCTACAAATCCACCCTCCAACTACACCCTCCAAATCCAAATCCACTCCAAATCCAAATCCACCCTACAACTCCAAATCCACCCTCCAACTCCACCCTCCAACTCCACCATCCAACTCAACCCTCCAAATCCACAATACAACTCCACAATACAACTCCACCCTCAAAATCCACCATCCAACTACACCATCCAAATCAAAATCCTACATCCTAATACAAATCCACCATCCAACTCTACCATCCAAATCCACCCTCCAAATCCATCCTCCAAATCCAACTCCACCATCTAAATCCACCCTCCAACTATACCCTCCAACTCAACCCTCAAAATCCACCCTCCAAATCCACCCTCCAACTCCACCCTCAAACTCTGTTTCTCTCTTCCAACAAAATCCTTGTCTAACTGCATGTTCTCTTCTCCCGTGCAGAACTGCTGATCTCTTCCACCTTGCCTCCTTCTCTAACGTCATGTTCTCTTCTCTTCTCATGTGCTGGTCAGCTGATATCTTCCAACACGCCTACTTCTTTAAATCCATGTTTTCTTCTCCTACGCTAATCTGCTGTTCTCTTCAACTCGTCTCGTTCTCGAAATCCCTATTATATTCTACAGCGATGATCTGCTGCTCTCTTCCACCCACCTACTTCTCTAACTCACTGTTCACTTCTCTTCTACAGAGCTGATCAGCAGCTCTCTTCAACCTGCCTCCTTCTCTACCTCCCTGTTCTCTTCTCCCGTCCTGTTCTGCTGCTCTCTTCAACACCACCTCGTTCTTTAACTCCATGTTCTCCTCGCTTGTGCTAATCTTCTGCTCTCTTCCACCCACCTCCTTCTGTAACTCCCTGTTCTCTTCTGCTGTGCTGATCTGCTGTTCTCTTCCACCCACCTCCTTCTCTAACTCCCTGTTCTCTTCTTTTAGCCCTATGCTGATCTGCTGCTCTCTTCCACCCGCCTCATTCTTTATCTCCCTGTTCTCTTCTGCTGATCTGCTGCTCTCTTCCACCTCACATCCTTCTCTAAATCACTGTTCTCTTCTCCTGGGCTAATCTGCTGCTCACTTCCACCCCACCTCCTTCTTTAACTCCCTGTTCTCTTCTGCTGTGCTGATCTGCTCCTCTCTTCCACCCACCTCCCTCTCTAACTCCCTGTTCTCTTCTCTTCTCCTGTGCTGATCTGCTGCTCTCTTACATTCTGCCTCCTTCTCTAACTCCCTGTTCTCTTCTCTACTCCTGTGCTGATCTGCTGCTCTCTTCTACCCTGCCTCCTTCTTTAACTCACAGTTTTCTTCCACTGTGCTAAACTGCTGTTCTCTTCCACCCGCCTCTTTCTCTAACTCCTGGTTCTCTTCTCCTGTGCCGATCTGCTGTTCTCTTCCACCCGCATCTTTTTTAACTCCCTTGTTTCTTATCCTGTGCTGATCTTCTGCTCTCTTACACCCCAACTCCTTCTTTAACTCCCTGTTCTCTTCTCCTGTGCTGATCTGCTGCTCTCTTCCACCCACCTCCTTCTTTAACTCCATGTTCTCTTATGCTGTGCTGTTATGCTGCTCTCTTCCACCCACCTCCTTCTACAACTCCCTAGTCTCTGCTCTTCTCCCTAGCTGAACTAATGCTCTCTTCCTCCCACCTTCTTCTCTAGCTCCCTCTTCTCTTCTCTTCTCTTCTCCTGTGCTAATCTTCTGCTATCTTATCCTTCTTTAACTCCCTGTTCTCTTTTGCTGTGCTGATCTGCTGCTCCCACGCCGCCTCCTTCTTTAACTCCCTGTTCGCTTCTCCAGGACTAATCTGCTGCTCTCTTCCACCTGCCTCAGTCTTTAACTCCCTGGTCTCTTCTCGTGTGCTAATCTGCTGCTCTCATCCACCCCACATCCTTCTTTAACTCCCTGGTCTCTTCTCTTCTCCTGTGCTGAACTGCTGTTCTCTTCCACCCGCATCCTTATCTTACTCCCTGTTATCTTCTCCTGTGCTGATCTGCTGCTCTCGTCCACCCAAAATCCTTCTTTAAATCCTGGATCGCTTCTCTTCTCTGGTGATGATCTGCTGTTCTTTTTCAACCCACCTCCTTCTCTAACTCCCTGTTCTCTTCCCCTGTGCTAATATGTTGTTCTCTTCAAACAACTTCCTTCCTTAACTCCCTGTTCTCTTCTCATGTGCTGGTCTGCTACTCACTTCCAACCCACATCCTTCTTTACCTCTTTTTTTTCTCCGGTGCAGATCTGCTGCTCACTTCCACCCTGCATTCTTCTTTAAATCTGTTTATTTCTCCTGTGCTGATCTCCTTTCCACAACCTCATTCTCTAAAACACTGTTCTATTCTCACAAGTGGATGTGCTGTTCTCTTCCGCCAGCATCATTCACTAACTCCTTGTTCTCTTATCCTGTGATAATCTTTAAACTATCTTCCATCCGCCTCCTTCTATAACTCCCTGTTCTCTTATCCTGTGCTGATCTGCTGTTCTCTTTCACCCGCATCCTTCTCTAACTCGCTGTTCTCTTCTTCTGTGCTAATATGTTGTTTTCTTCCAAACACTTCCTTACTTAACTCCCTGTTCTCTTCTCATGTGCTGATCTGCTGCTCTCTTCCACCCCACCTGCTCCTTTAACTCCATGTTCTCTTCACCTGTGCTGATCTGCTGCTCTCTTCCACCCCGCCTCCTTCTTTAACTCATTTTTTTTCTCCTGTGCTGATCTGCTGTTCCTTTCTACCAACTCCTTCTCTAACTCCCTGTTCTCTTCTCATGTGCTGGTCTGCTACTCACTTCCAACCCACATCCTTCTTTAACTCTTTTTTTTCTCCGGTGCAGATCTGCTGCTCACTTCCACCCTGCATTCTTCTTTAAATCTGTTTATTTCTCCTGTGCTGATCTCCTTTCCACAACCTCATTCTCTAAAACACTGTTCTATTCTCACAAGCGGATGTGCTGTTCTCTTCCGCCAGCATCATTCACTAACTCCCTGTTCTCTTATCCTGTGATAATCTTTAAACTATCTTCCATCCGCCTCCTTCTATAACTCCCTGTTCTCTTATCCTGTGCTGATCTGCTGTTCTCTTTCACCCGCATCCTTCTCTAACTCGCTGTTCTCTTCTTCTGTGCTAATATGTTGTTTTCATCCAAGCGCTTCCTTACTTAACTCCCTGTTCTCTTCTCATGTGCTGATCTGCTGCTCTCTTCCACCCCACCTGCTCCTTTAACTCCATGTTCTCTTCACCTGTGCTGATCTGCTGCTCTCTTCCACCCCGCCTCCTTCTTTAACTGATTTTTTTTCTCCTGTGCTGATCTGCTGTTCCTTTCTACCAACTCCTTCTCTAACTCCCTGTTCTCTTTTCACATGGTGATCTGCTGTTCTCTTCCTCCAGCCCCATTCTCTAAATCCCTGTTCTATTCTCCAGTGATAATCTTTCTGCTATCTTACATCCGCATCCTTCTCTAACTCCCTGTTCTCTTCTCCTCTGCTGATCAGCTGTTCTCTTTCACCCGCCTCATTCTCTAACTCCCTTTACGCTTATCCTGTGCTAATCTGCTGTTATCTTTCACCCTGCATCCTTCTCTAAATCCCTGATCTCTTCTCCTGTGCTAATATGCAGTTATCTTCCACAACATTCCTTCCTTAACTCCCTGTTCTCTTATCCTGTGCTGGTCTCCTGCTCTCTTCCACCCACATCCTTCTTTAAATCCATGTTCTCTTCACCTGTGCTGATCTGCTGCTCTCTTACACCCCGCCTCCTTCTTTAACTCTGTTCTTTTCTCCTGTGCTAATCGGCTGATCTCTTCCAACAGCCTCCTTCTTTAACTCTCTGTTCTCTTCTCTTCTCCTGTGCTGATCTGCTACTCTCTTCCACCCGCCTCCTTCTTTAACTCCATGTTCTGTTCTCCCGTGCTGATCTGCTGCTCTCTTCCACCCGCCCCCTTCTCTAACTCCCTGTTCTCTTCTCCTATGCGGATCTGCTCTTCTCTTACACCCGCCTCATTCTCTAAATCCTTGTTGCCTTCTACTGTGATAATCTTTTTGCTCTCTTCCATCCGCCTCCTTCTCTACCTCCCTTTTCTCTTCTCCGGTACTGCTCTGCTGTTCTCTTTCACCCCGCCTCCTTTTCTAACTCCCTGTTTTCTTCTCCTCTACTGATCTGCTGTTCTTTTACACCGCCTCCTTCTGTAACTCCCTGCTCTCTTCTCATGTGCCGATCTGCTGTTCTATTACACCCCGGCTCCTTCTTTAACTCCATGTTATCTTCTCCTGTGCTGATCTGCTGCTCTCATCCACCCACCTCCTTCTTTAACTCCCGGTTGTCTTCTCTCATGCTGATCTGCTGTTCTCTTCAACACCACCTCCTCCTCTACCTCACTGTTCTCTTCTCCTGTGTTCTTCTGCTGCTCTCTTCTACCCCACCTCCTTCTTTAGCTTACTGTTCTCTTCTGCTGGGCTACTATGATGCTCTCTTCCACCTCACCTCCTTCTCCAACTCCCTGTTATCTTCACTTCTCCTGTGCTGATCTATTGCTGTCTTCCACCTCGCCTCCTTCTTTAACTCCCTGTTAAATTCTGCAGAACTGCTGCTCTCTTCCACCTCACCCCTATCGCTAACTCCCTGTTCTATTCTCTTCCCCTGGGCTGATCTGCTGCTCTCTTCCACCCACCTCCTTCTTTAACTCCCTGTTCTCTTCTGCTGTGCTGATATGTTCCTATCTTCCACCCACCTCCTTATCTAACTCACTGTTCTCTTCTCTCGTGCTGATCTGCTGCTCTCTTCCACTCTGCCTCCTTCTCTAACTCTCACTTATCTTATACAACCACACACTCGCAACCACACACATCGATCTATCGCCCTCTATCTATCTATCTATCTATCTATCTATCTATCTATCTATCTATCTATCTATCTATCACCCTCACTCTATCTATCTATCGCCCTCACTCTATCGCCCTCACTCTATCTATCGCACTCACTCTATCTATCTATCTATCGCCCTCACTCTATCTATCTATCACCCTCACCTTATCTATCTATCGCCCACAATCTATCTATCTATCGGCCTCACTCTATCTATCTTTCCACCTCCCTCTAGCTATCTATCGCTCTCACTCTATCTATCAATCGCACAACAACAGCATCACTCAGGGGCACCACAGCATCACTCAGGGGCACCACAACATCACTATGCCCTACCACAGCATCACTGAATGCCACAGCATCACTCAGCGTCACCACAGTATCAATCTGTGCAAACATTCACTACTGGTTCAAATATGTTCTCTTAATGTTTCAAGCTTTAATACAAATGTCAGAAAAAAATGTTGATATTTGACTTCTGTTCTTATATTTTAGTCACAATAAAAGACACTGAACATAATCTTCACAAAAGTTATTTAATAACGTTTTAGCTATTGCCATTATAAATTGCAATAACTTTTATTTAAGTATTAATTATTTTAAAAATAACAAAACCATTGTTATTTGGAGAATCAATACTTCTAAGTCACATCAATACAAAACATGTTGCGTTAAAAAAGCTGTAGGTGTCACATTGTCAAAAACTTAAAGTATTAGCATTGTAAATAACAAAGCTATTATTTTCACAATTTTCAAAAATAACACATAAATAACAAATTTCTCATGTACAAGATCAATAACTCAAACTTTCCTAATGCGAGACCTATTGCATTGCAAATGCTTGTTTCTTTTTTCTATGGGACCATACACTTTTGTCTTAATGCTTGGCGCACAATTGGTCTGTAGGTATGCCCTCGGAGTCGTTTCATGGCGTTTGTGGCAAAATAATTAAATGTGTGTTGCGAGAGATTGAAGTCCGTCCCTTCTAACTGGACTGAGCGGTGCAGAGTTGGGGGTGAGAGGAGGACGGACCAGCTGGGGAGATGTTGTAATTTACAGATTAAACTATTGATGAGAACCCGAGCTAGATCATCGTAGATAAAAGTGAAGGGATCACACTGGAGCTATAGTAAAATGTTTGCTACCTTCCCCCAGGATCTACAAAGCTGTGTTTGTTATTGAGGGTATTATATAGCATTTATTTATGGTATTTGTTGCTGCTGGTTTGACTACAGAAGCACAAGCTTGTATCTTCCTTGGATAAAGGTCTTTGTCAATGTATAAGACATAATTTTCTCACCAAAGTTTGGCTCTGGCGTTTAGCTTTTGCTAGATCTGGTTCACGCACTAGACTTGGGTTTCATTTACAGACTGGAGTCAGGGCCAATGTGAAGCAATACAAGCCATGAAAGACCCAAGTCAACTGCAGAGGGTGGAAATGGCATTGGTCAGGCATTCAATGGGCCAACGCGTTGGTGGTGTGGGATTCAACATTCTGGCACGGTGGGGTGAGGGCACTGACACTGGAAAGGACACTGCGTACTGAAGACGCTAGAAGAGAGGGACAGAGGAACCTGCCCTGAAATCAGCCACACGTTAAACACAAGAGCTAGCCTGAGACCAGCCAGATACTCAGTCTGAGGGATGGAGACGGAAGACCAAATGTTTAGTCTATTATCGTCTATTATCACACTTCTTGACACACACATGTATTTATTTGTCTGTGATAGCAAATAGAAGAAAGGAAATCAGCTGAAGACCTGAAAAGTTAGAGTCACAAGCTAGACTCTTCTACCAGCAGGATCGTAAAAGTGTACACATGACAACTTAAAGTAGATTTGACTATGGAGGTGGTTGTGTTCTGAGTGATATTAGGCCCTCAACTAAACTCTCAAAGTTCCAAAATACTGCTGTTGCAAAGCATACATTAAGAAATCATCGCGCCTAAATCACCTCAATGGATTGCTGATAATAATACAAATTACCATTCATTTCTAGAGACATTGGGCGACTGGTCTCATGTCATCTTGCCATGTTTCATTTTGTAGTTTTCCTGCATTGACAGAACTGCAGCATATTCAATTCAAGATAGTATTGGGAGACCCTAAGGACAGCAATTGAATCTTTTTAGCTGATGGCAAGTGTCCCAATAACCAATGCTGTTTGACCTCCACTCTGGTTGTTACCGCCCACACTGCAATGGTAACAGCTTAGTTTAATATAAGCTGCCATGCCATTATCATGTGAATATATAGTTGACTCAACTCCCTACATGTCTATGCTTGGAGGCATGCACATAGTCACACTTTACCAACAGAAGTCCAAAGTACGTTGCTTTTGCAAAATGTAGATAAAAGCTTTCCCATACCACCAGCAGATCCATAAGACAAAATAAATCAATGGCACTGCCGATACAGGATCGTTATTCAGCACAAAAATATATGATAGTGGAATGACCTAGAAAACATATTTATGTTTGCAGAGAGCTTGTCATTGATAGCACAATGCTTTTCAACTCATAACATATGTGATCTTGACAGCTGAGAGCCTGATGATTCACGCGTCAGAGCCACAAGGCATCATCCGGGATTCATACACGGGTTGCCTTAGTCTGTGATTGGAACCGAGAGATATTATTCTGCACCGATTAAGAGGTAACAGCACGCTCTCATTTTAATAGGAGCCTGCGGGCCCATCCCTTGCTATCAACGCTGCCCTACTTGGTGGGTGGCATTCTGGTGCCCTAATATCCCCCACAACACAACCTAGTCCTGAAGAAGACCCAACAGTAAGGTGCAACGTGGCCTACACAAACCTAGGGGTCGAAACGTCGACTGTCTCTTACAACGCCTACCCATCTACAACAGATTATTATTATTGTGTTTTACTATATGGGATAGGACTACATGAATGTTAATGAATTTATGGGGCTACAATAAATATGCCCGTGTGATGTCAACTTTTTGAATTTTTGTGTGACCACAGTAAAACCACAATATCTGACTTTACACTACCTTGATCCTCACATATCACTCCCCTCTTTCTTTACCCCTCTTCAGGCACTAATGTTTATATATGCTGATTAAGTCTATACATAAGATGTATGTGATTGAGGATGTGAATAAATAACATCACTCAAAAAGATGTGGTACTAGTTACATATATAAGTTTCTGGTATTGTCGCATATACTAAGAAGTACGTAGTCTGGGACCCTTATCTATGTAACACTAGATACCCAGGTCCCAGTACCATTGGGTCAACCCTAAATCTGTAATGAGAGAGATTACTGCAGCAGCTCAAAAGGCTGCATTCGTATTTGGGATGCTAGAAAGGGAGGTGCATTTGCCATGCTGATCCTGAGCAGGAGGGTGTCTTCAATAGTTGTGGCCTCCCGGGCAATCACGGCTCATGCTTCATCATTATGAGTTTGATGTTGGTAACACCAGCCTCTAAGTCACTTGCACGCTGCCGACCACAAAGAGTGCTTTGTATTTTTAAAAATCTTGGTGCAGTTCACAGCGCTCTGGGGAGTCTGAGGGATCCCTCCACAAATGAATCACTCACTGTCTCTAGTTGTTCCTCACACTGAGAACATACTGGGCTTCTCCTCCCGAGCTGTCTCTTTTCCTTAAGGCCCAGGCACTCACTTTCCTTCTCAGAGCGATCAGGCAGGCTTGAAGAAAGTTTGGCAGACCATCAGCTCCTGCAGAAGAAAGTGCAGACTTCAGGTGTTGCTCCCTTATCTCTAGCATAAAGACTGGATGTCATGCTGCAATAGCCCTTATCACACCACAGCCCTTCGATTACTCTACAGAGCACGCCCTTCTTTCGTCATAATGGAACTGGAACAAGTGGGGTGGATTGGACCCCACTTTTATACTATGTTTTCATTCAAGGGACGTGGACCCAGTGTGTAAGTTTAAAAACCTGTTTGGGTTGGTTTACTTTCAAATATAATTTACTGGCTGTTCCTCAGGCAATGCTTTTGGGCAAGGTGATGACTCTGACACAACAGGAAGCAATGGAGCGGGCTCCCAACAGAAGTAGCCAAAAAAGGGTACAATTAACTTATGAAATCTCTAAACCTGGCTGTAATCTGCCTTCCTAAAGCACTAAACAAATGAAAGGACAGGCCCTGGCCAGAAACTTCTTCCCCCTGAACCACAGAAATAGAAATCCAACTGCTGATCCGTACCACCCACCAAATGGCAGAGCTCAGGAAGAACTAATCAGCATCGCTTTGTAAACAAGTCCCTCATGGAATTTCTGAGGATAGCCCTATCTCCATCCTCCCTTACATCAGTGTCTGGGTTTTCAGCCTTCAGTCACAGGAATGCAGTCAATTCAGTTCCTCTGTCTGAGGAGTTGTATTAACCCTCTGTGATTTGCCATGCTAAACCAGTGACCATCTAAAATGGATCCTACTGTTCCCGGTACATGGACTCTCCCCACATGCAGAATCCAACTAACATACATGTGCTACATGCTCACTGTACACACATATGCCCTTAACATACACATGGAATCCCAGTGCAAGGCAAATAAAAGCAGAAACGTACATGAGAGGGGTCACTAAACTGCCCTCTCCTTGACACAAAAAACATTCTCACTAAGCATTCATAAAAACCTTGGGGCTTATTTATGAGCCCTTGCATCACAAATGCACCATTTTTTGTTATATTTAAAAAATTACGCACCTAGGTAGATGCGTCACTTTGCAAACCCCTGTGCCACTGCCACATTATACCTGCGCCAGGTATAATGTAAGAAGGGTGGGCGTTCTGATGCAAGTAAGCCTCGTAGAAGTGACGCAGTGAAATCTAAGAGATTTCACTGCATCACTTCTAGGACGCAAATGCATCAATAACTTACTCCTGCCTCACAGCGGGCGTAAGACTGACGCAGGCACATTTGAAATGGGACTTGCCAATGTGAAATGACCCACTGATGGAGTTATGTCACTTTCCTGACACACTCCAGCAATGCGTCATTTTTGCGCCTACAGATACGTCAGAAATACTGATGTATCTGTAACTCCTTGTGACATGATGCGTCATACTGTAAATATGACGCATCCAGTATGTCGCAAGGAGGTTGCAATGAAAAGTGACGCATCGCTGTTTTCACGCAGCGATGCGTCTCTTTTCATAAATTAGGCCCCTAGTACACTGCCATGGCTGCTTTATATGACTTTTCCAGGGTATAGAAAGTAGTTCAATGCTGCTATGATCACAGCTTTATGTGCCACTCGAAGTCAAAGGAGACGGTCTGAAACTCACATTACAAAGGGAAAAGCCTAGGCCTCTGCACACACGCTTAATTAGTGTGATGCAAAGTATAAACAAGAAGTTAGTATTTCAGCTTTAACTGCAGTTGGGCAATCAGGGCAGGGGAGTACACCAGTTTGCCATATATTGGCATCCCTGACCCAACACATCTCATCTCTCTTTCTTCCACCCCTGTATAGTCCATGCCTCTCTTTCACTATTGCAGATCTTTTCATCCATGCTTTCTTTGTCATTGTTTTCTCATCTTTCTTTTCCTCCTCCTTTCTCCCTTTTCCTTCTTTCTCTCTTTTACTCACAGTTACATTTTGATGATGAAAAATGTGTCCACGTCCAATAAAATGACTGTCCACGACCTACACCCATAACACAGATTAAGCCCTGGCTACATCACAAAAGATTATTTTCCTGCTTTTAGGGAGTTGAACAGAGATGGAGTCATCTGAAATCTATCTGATGCTATTGACAGTTAGGTGAGGAACATTCAGGACACACTTGGCCGAATTATATTTGGTTGCAATTGTCTATAATCTCAGAGGAGAATTCTGATTTTACCATTTGTGGAAGTTTTATCTATTGAATCTGTTGTAACTAGGTTGCATCAGTTAAGGAATTTGAAATACTTTAAAAACAGACACCAATTATTAATGTATTGAAAAGGAGTAATGTTAGGATTGGGAATATTAAAAGAGTTTTGTTGAGTAAGGCATTTAACATGGATTTCATGAAATGTCCCTAAATAGTTTTTCATTATTATGAAGGTTCATTTTAATGACAGTAAACCTAATGAAAAAATGAAAAATAAGACTGAAACAGATGTAAGTCATCCCATGAGTCCCAGAAAAGGTATTCCTGTCAATCCTGTGAAACCCTCAAATTGGATGGATACAGAACTCTTGTCTGTGCACCAAGATCTTCAAATGCATTCCCCATTTATTTATTCCTTTTCTCCATCACCTGACTAATATCTAAAATTAAGAGGTTGTATGACGAGTTAAAAGTGAGTTTTCCCCTTGTTGCTCGAATATAAACATACCTTGGAAAAAAAAGACAAGAAGCGTTTGGCAAAACAAGAACAGTCGGTTTAATTAAAGATTGCTGCCGGGAGTACAGCCTACAGAAAGAGGTCTGAGGACTGACTCAAAGTGCAATCGTTTTTAGCTCCTTTATATACCTTTCTTGGCGCATCATAAAACAATTCATAGATCCTGTTTAGGAAGAGGAATGTGGGCCTAATCATAGAGCCATAAATGACTCCCACCTGATGACAAATGCAGGTGGGTATCAACCTTGCGTGGGCACAATGAAGGCGAGTGGGTAACGTGTCCAGATGTCCGGCATGGCTGAGCATTCCGAACTTCATGTGGCATCTAACTTTATGATGCTTTGGGAACACACGCCACTCCAGCCATATGCATTTATTTGGGGCCAATCTCCCTGGACCACTGTGGTGCCCCTGCCTATCTGTGGGACTAATCTGGGTTTTTCATGTTTGCACGTTTGTTCTGCTGGTTGCGTGCCACCCCACCTGCAATCTGTCCATCAGTTGCCTTGTGCCTAGGTGGCAGGGCCTGCTTGACTACATATTTCTGGCTCTGGGTTGATGGAGACGTTATCTCAGGTGATTTTGACAACAGGGATTCGATTTTGTTGTCATACACATAAGTATCATTGCGTACATCTACATCAATATTAAGACCCTCATGCATCTCTGTCTTCTTCTGTAAGCAAATACTGAGCTCTTTGCAATGTATTCAAATGATGATGTATGGGTATGGATATAATCACATTTGTTTATCACAAACATAGCTGCAGTGCATCAGAGCACTGAACAGTAGGCATAAGCCCTGCAACACAATTGAAGATCATTTATAATGATTCAGGTAATGTTAGGTCTCTAGTGCAAAGAGTGATAGAGTGCTTTCTGAATCACAGGATAGTAGGAGGCCTTTTGATGTTGTTGTTTTTTCCCAAATACTGGGAACGTAGATGAAGAAGATATATTGCTGACCCCCTGAGGTGATAGGTGTGGGGTTTCTGATAGCCTTTTAGGAGATACAGTTTGTTTAGAAGATATTGCAGGGGGAGCCAGTGCATTTCCTTCAAAGGTAGATTGATGCAGTTGAACTTATTTCAGTTTTAACTGAGGCATGTTGCTATGTGAAAGATGCCTTTAAAGGGTACTAGTGTGGTGTCAGAGATGTCATTAAATAGAGCACAGCCTCCATTCAGGTGGTTGAAGGCCATGGCACTGATTTTCTCATCTTACTTTTAAGTGGGAAGGCTTTCAATTTCTTAAGATAATGCTTTTTGTTAAGCAAGGCCGCATGTTGATGATGATTCTAAGTCATATCACGTTGGCTGCCATTTGCACCACTGGTGCAGCAGATGCAGTACAGGTAGAGTGGTTTGCTGAGTGGGTCATGTGTATTTTTAGACCCACTCACTCAGCAAGCATTTCGGTTTAATGAAAAAAAATTCAAAAGTAGGAGTTTGTTTCCCTGAAACATCAATGGCCCTGACACATGTGATGATTTCTTCATGTACATCATAGCAATTGTTTGTAATCTATTGTGGTGACTGTCAGAGAAATACAGTGGGGGTTGCCTCATCCTAAATAGGGTGGGGCGAACATCACTGTAACCCATGGCTTATTGGTCAATGGACCGTCAGGTGAAAGATGTTTAATGCTGGAGGTAGTTGAGGATTTGCTAGAACAAACACTGTGGTTCTCCGACCTCTAAATAAAGGGAGAGGATGCACAGTCAATTTATGGTGGCGCTCCTCTACCTCCAAACACAAATTGAACCCAAAAATCTTTGTTCATTGGAGACTAAGCCAAACTTTGTTCATCCAATCTTGGGTTTTATAGACTACTTTGGCAATCCCATCAACGTTATCAAACACCAGTTCTGGGCCGCTGGCATAATTTTGAATATGACATTGAATTCAAATAAACGCTTAGTGGTGGAGTTTGACATATATAGTAAAGAGCAAGAGGGAGAGACATGATTGATATGGCACTTCATTTTTTAAAGATAGCCTGTTAATTTTCTTGACAATCCTCTACTCTAGCTTACTCATTAAATAGTAAGCCTGGCATAGTTTGTGAAGTAGCGCTATGCGTAGCTACGCGAAGTGCGCTTCGCACTATGCGAGCTACACGTAGCACTACGCGAACTGCGTAGTGCGCTGTTCATGATGATTGCACAGTGCCGGATGCTTGTCCGCACTGTCCAATCATTAAACACGTCATCTTGCACAGTGCGAGCTGTCTTTTACTGCCGCTCGAGTAGACTTTTACTCGAGCAGCAACTTTCTCAACGCAGACTGGTAGTTTCTCATCTTGAGCGGTCGCGAGGATACGCAACCACTCGAAATGAGAAACCTGACCTCCTCGCATTGAGAATCTTGCTGGGGGGTTTATTTTCCACGCTCGCGATCGGCAACTTGATGTTGCGGATCGCGAACGAGGAAAAAGTCTCACCGGGACGTCATTTTGCTTTCTCGCGGTCGTCAACTTGACATTGAGGACCGCGAGATAGCAAAACATGACCGCTCCGCTACACACGTTTGCACTGTGCATCGTGCAATTCACGTAGTGCGAAGTAGGGCAAACTTCGCAAACTACACGAGCATAGCGTAGTGCTTTGCCCATGGTTATTAAATTGGAAATATTAAAGCCAATGGTTGGTTTTGAGTAACATCCCCATCACACCCACTTTTCTTTAAGACTGGATTGTTGAGGGTGTCTAAAGCCACTGATATGCATCAACAGTGACAGGTTTTCAGTAATAATAATTTCAAAAAAAGATGTTTCGAGCTGTTCTCCTGCCAAAGCATAAAGCTGATTATGTCTCCTCCAAGTATTGAATTTGATCAGCGTACTTCTGAAGTTGGACAGTAGTAAGTATTTTCATAAGACGGGTGTTAAACCTGTCAGTGTTGGGGTTGTCTTCTTTCAAACATTTTGCCTTACTTCTCCTGTTTTTGCTGAATTCATTTTTGTTGGCGTTAGGGTACCCGGGGGCTTGTTTCTTGACACTGACAGCTGTCAGTGGCCTCTGTTGGTCACTCTCCTTATGGGCAGAGTTTTCATTGGGCTGGGGAAAGAAGTCAAATCAAATCAAAATCATCTTTATTCTATTCAAAAAGGTGAATCTTGAAAGTGTACATAACAATGCAAAGTTCTAGAAGTTTAAAAACATGCACAATTTAGCATACCATAGTTAGTGACTTCCTTCTGAAAATAGCAGCCCTCAAGAAACTAACTAAGATCACACATGAATACAAGTTTGATAGTTATTGTAAATATGAATATGCTGGCTTACATTGTCTAAAATGTAGTGATTTCAATAAAGGCTTTATAAAAGAAATCCTCAGATCTTTATAAAAGTTGCAGAAAAACAGTACATGTATGGTCGATTGTTCAGACATCTTATCACAATGCAGTACATTAGTTGTCGTGATCAGTTATTAATAGTTGGGAATTCGTCAAAACAAACCTATTTTGGTGATTAAGAACACTAATTAAATGTGGTTGAATCGAGAAACTGGTCAAAGTCATTTGATTATGCTGTACAGTTGGTTTGACCAGTTCCACTGATAATCTCACATCTTCCAGTAGGTTTAAACATTCTGGGGGATATTCTCAAGAATGGGCGATACTTATCGCCAACCTAGGTTAACGCAATTTTACATTACGCCGTCTATTGCGGGGAAACTAACACCGTGTTAACAGTGTATTCTCAACACGCCTGCAACAGGCGATAGTTTCCCGATAACGTGTCTAAATGCCTGCGTTAAAATTACTGGGATGCCGATAAAAAAGGAAACCCGAATGTGAAAAAAGTGGCGATGGGCCCAACAGCGTTAAAAATATCAGCAATAAGCAGCGCCAGCCTCGCTATTCTCACGTGATGCGGGAATGATCACCATAACAGCTGCAACAAAAAAATTTTAAAAACACAAAACCCAAACAACTGAGAAGCACCATGGAGGAAGCTGGAACGACTACAGAGGCCAACCAGAACCCCACAAACCCGCCAGAGGACCAGCCAGGGACCTCGGGGAAGGAGAAGGGCGGAAAAGAAGAAGATGAAAACAAGATCCTGATTACAGAGGAGATAGAACACCACCAACAACTGTTCAGCACCTCCTCTGTGTCATTGGCAACTAAAAATCCAATACGGCTGTCCATCTTAGCCAAGGTGAATGCTGTCGGAGTGAAGTGCCAAGAAGCACTGGAATGATGTGAAGCGCAAAACCAAGATCAAACTCGCTAACAACCGGAAAGCAGCAATGCAGACTGCAGGTGGGAGTCCAGCACCACAGCAAGAGCTGGAGGAGATGGAGAAAATGGTGCCCACAGTCATCAGTGGGGAGACGGTGGCAGGAGTTGGGGGACCGGAAACTGATCAACATGACCATGACATGACAACAGCAACAGGGTGAGTAACGACCAGGGACTGGGGGGACGGGTGAGATGGGCACAATAGCACATATGAACAATTAATCATAGCACAGTGCACACCCACAATAACTGGATCATGTCCCTGATCTCCTTGGCACACTGCAGCACAACTAGAAGCAGCAAGTAGGCAACTGTCGACAATGTGCCCAGAGGGGGCCCCCCCACACATCACTAATCTCACAACAAATCCTTGCACATGTGCTGAACCCAGCAAAGCTGCGGGTCCATGAACCACACTGACAATGCAAGTGACACTGCATGACGATTAGCATGGTTGCAGTCCAATTATCATGACATGGTTTGCACCACGACACTAAGGTGGCTGAGTGTGGACAACATCTGTAAAGTAGCAGGTCACACTCTGACAACTCCAGGTGCACAAACAACCCCTGTCATCATCCCCCTTATGTCCATGTTGCTCATGTTGTGGGGCTTGAGTCACAGAGTGCATCTCTGCATCAGGGTGGTTCATATTTGACACCAAAAGACACCCAAAAGGTCATATTTGACCCCAAATGACACCCTGTTGTCTTTTTTTTAACACAAATGACAGCCTTCATGTCATGTATTTGTACACATGTGATACGCTGATGAGTAGGATTACGTACTACATTTGACACCCTGAAATGGCATTTTGAATATGTGACACCCTAAACAGCCTCTCTGTACAGAGGTGACATACCCAACATCTATTTGCTATTTGTGGGATTGTTAGCACTTAATATAGCACTTACACTTGTCAGCATGATGTGCTAATGCAGAGGACTGACATGCACACAGGGAATGTGTGGTGTAATGAATTTATTTGCACATGCGGTTCATGTGGTCATTTTGTACTGTTCCATGATTGCTAGGGACAGTCACAATGTGACGTGTTCATGCGAAGAAATTGTTAATGATTGTGTACCTTCGGGCTATTCCTGCTGCAGCTGCAGTGGGGTGTGGTCCACCTGCCTCATCTTCCCCATCATAGTCCGGTGCATCTGGCCCTTGGATCCATGGGGCATTGGTGTGTATGCATATGTTGTGCAATACAAAACATGCAATGATCATCTTGCACGCAATTTCTGGACTGTACAGGAGTCTTCCACCTGTGATGTCCAGGCATCTGAAACGTGACTTAAACATTCCAAATGTGCGCTCAACAATGCCCCTGTTGCGTTTGTGGGCCACATTTTACTGCCTCTGGGCCGAGGTGTTCAGGGCTCGGAGGGGTGTCATCATCCATGGGCAGAGTGCCTATCCTTGAACACCTGTGAGAGGTAAGTGAGATTAGTGAAAATTGGTGGTTCTGCATGCTGTGTTGGCAAACTTACAAGTTTTGTGGCGTGTGATTTGTGCAACTTTGCGATTCATGTTTGTCATGTATTGCTTCTGGCAAATGTGCAGGATCAATGTGTAATAGGTAGCCTCACAGCTGCTCCTCCCTCCCCCGAGCCTATTTACTTGTGTGCACTGCGCGTTGCATCACTTGCACTCCTACAGCACACCATTGTCATGCCTGTCTGAGCGTGTCCGCAAGCCTGACAACAATACTGTAATGTTGACCGTTGAAGGTGGGTGGCCTCGTGTGTGTAGGCCTATGGTAAGGATAGGGCAGACACAGATGTAGAGTTCGGGCCTGGCTGAACTCACGCTGCGATTGAGGCTAGGCCCTTGGCTTATGCTGCGGCAATGAAGATACACACACAACAGTTGGCATGTATGAGCCAAGACCCCAAGCTGTCTTGCACTCCTTTATTTATCCATTTGGGCGACCCCGCCCTCTGGGTACATGCTACATTGCAACATTGTTGATTAAGGGCCGAGTGGTGCCGACACTACAACAGAGACATACGCCATAGTTACTTTTGTGGCCAGCCCGGAACTGAACCATGCCCAGAGCCCAGAACTGAACCATGCCCAGAGCCCCGGGCCATTTCTTCACACTCTTCACATGCCTATGCGTGGGCGCCACCGCTGCACTGGGATGTTGTGCGCTTGGAGTACGTCTCCAGACATTCCACCCAGGCTTTTCAGTGGCCTGCCTGGGACGGGGGTGGCCCCATGACTGTGAAGGCCTCCAGTGGAGTTACCGAGAACATGCTGTTGGCTGATGGAGGCATACTTGTGGGGTAGCCCCACGGGATGATGACTTGTGGTGCACAGAGGTAGTGGCACCTGAGGCACTGCGTCCGGCACGGGCTTATCCGCATGTGGTGATGACTTGCGGTGCAATGAGGTAAGCCCACCTGATAAGCTGAGTGGGTGTGCAGCCTGCGATGATGCAGTAGGCCTGAAGGTCCAGACTGGAATGGATTTGGTCTGAGACCCGCAGAGTAGGTCGCAGCATGCACAGAACTCCCCATGCGGTGCCGCAGGGTGCGCTGGGGGCCTGTTCGCGGAAGCCAGCGATCGGCTGAGGAAGCTGCCAAGCTCGGGGCCTCAGGCTTGAAAATTGCACTGGCACGTGGTGGGCCCCCTAGAGACACGCCAGTGGCGGCAGGTGAGCAATGAGGCCTGTGTGCGCAGGGGCGAGCAATCCCCTCTGGGCGCCAGATGGGTCTGGGGACCAGTGGGCTGGGGTGTAGTAAGCATAAAGGATTACACAGGCACCACCTGTCATGACGGTTGCCTTGTGGCGGGGTGAGGGTGCCGCCCTGGCAGATACGCCCCTGCAGGCAATGACGAGATGTGCGCTGGGTGGCGTGTGATGTCGCCACCTCGTCGCTGGTGTAAATTTGGCCATTGACGGTGGTCGGCCACGTGTGTGTAGGCCTTGGGTCAGGATATGCAGACAGAGAGACACACCCAGTAGTTACTTTGGAGGCCATCCCGGAGGTGAACCACGCCCAGGGCCCCGGGCTATTTATTCACACTCCTACACTGGACTGGCGTTCGCCGGCCCAGCCCACTACATCAGCCTGGATGGGCATTTCGACAGCATTAAGGAAACAGTGTATAAGTGTCTCTCATGTGATTGGAGTAACCACAAAGATGTATTGAGAAGAAAAGTGATTAAATGTGAATAAAACTGTGAGAAACTGGAATTTTTTTTGCCACTTTTGTGATTAAGTAAGCAACGCTGTGCACCCAGGTTAAGGTGTCTGTTTGCATTTTCTTAACCTCATCACTGCGGCACGAATTCCGCCGCAGTGCTGAACATTCCGATCGCGAGCATGGTCATGACGGCTCCCGGCCGTCATCAGCACACGCCCACCGTGACTCATGACGGCCTTTTTCAACAGTGTTTTTATTGTTGGATACAATGGGTGTTGCCCTCATCTGTAACAGAATCCACATTCTAGTCCAGAAAGCTGAAAATATGAATTGGCACTACGGTTTACTCCTATACCAATGAACCCTAAGAGCTAATGCTGAGACTCAACCAGAACGTGGTTTTGGCCCTGCTGACCTTGGCAAGTTCACTGTTTCTCCTGTTTAAGTTGTACTACTACAAACTTTATCTATCACCAAAGAGTGAAGGAAGCTTCCGGAAAGTAGAGTGCAGCAGAGAGCCGAACGCCGAAACGCCAAAGACACCGGAGCCACCACGCCAAGTAGCAGCAAGGTGGAGAGCTACGGCGGCACCTCACCCGACCTGACCTGACCCGACCTGACCTGACCTTAGCGGATCCGCAGCTGATGCGGGAGCGGGACCGGGTGAGTGGGGGCTGAGCCTAGAGACAGTATGGCTCAGAAAGGAAAGGAAAGGAGTAAGAAAAACAGGTGAGAGGCAGCCCAGGGCACTACGGGGGAAAATGCTGATAAGCTAACGGGCGGGGTGATAAGCGAAGCCACCGCGATACTGCTACCTCGGGTGGAGGGGTCAGCGACCCTGCATCGAGCTTTGAGCGCCACACCCCCATTGAGCACTGAAGACTGAACATCGAAAAAAAGACACAAAAAAACTGTAAAACCCGTGGTGCATGGTGCTCTGTATGAACTGTTTTAGTAGGGATTGTTGCAAATTCGGCAAGTTCTGTGCCCGTAAGAGTACCTGGCTTCTGTGGCGTTCTGCTGCTGCAGGACCCTGCAGGGGTTACTAACTAACCACCTAACAATTACCTTAACCACCTTAAGGAGTCGCGATGTTGCCCTGAACTCTAGACCTCCAAGGGCTACTGACTCACCCACTGCTAGTATCACTCTCATCCTCGACGGCAGCTGCTCCTTGCTGCTGTTAGTACCTGCCTACTGCCGTTACGTCCCGCCACCTAGCTGTGTTGTGTTGCGCTGAGAGGTTGCCAGTGCCCTTACAGCTTGGTGGTACTTTTCTGGCGGTTGAGGCAGGGTGCACGGCAGCGAGCAGACGGGCTTAGGAGGTAGAACGGTCACCAGTGGGATTACGGGATTGCGAAGCCATGGAGGGACGCTGAGCCTGCGCAACATTTATTGGGTTGTCACACAACGAGGCCGAGGAGGCAGATCGATACACCCAGAGTTTTAACAAGAGAGGAAGAAGCTACGGAATCTGTTGGTTGGTTGTGGAGATTGAGTGCACGAGACCAGGAAGGAAGAAGGGGAGCAGGAAGCAGGAGATTAGTACTATCTTCCACGGGTACTCTGTCTGCACACAGGACGCACAGCTAAACACCACTACAACACAGGTTACACAGATTGACAAAAGTGAGGTATCAATCAGAAATGCGATCAGGCAAAGAAAGATCTGTGGGTAGCCCAAAGAAACGTATCCGAAAAAACCAAGCGCCGAAGGTACTTAAGAAATCTAGAGCTAAAGCAGACTTAAGGGGGGCAACTCAGACGCTAATTTCACCTATAGCGAGGATGTTTGAAAGGTCTACAAAAATACCACAGAAATTTGACTTTATGAAAGATCCAGCAATGGCACTTATGTCAATAAATTTAGACCCAGAACCAAATATGCTACAGTCTCCTATCAAACCATCAAATATATCTAAAGAGAACTTGGACCTATTTGATGAATTTGAGGCCAGTGACCACTTCTCAAACCAACTACTAAACACTGGGAGTGGGCAAAGCGAAGGACAATTCTCTATATATAATGAATATACAGAGGAAAGATCAAAGGATCCTAACGACCTTGATACCACCAAGAATGCAGTTAACGAAGGGGCTCCAATCCCGCTGGAGGCCAAAGTGATCATTAGAAAACAACAGGATAATATATCAGAGGAATATCTTCTAGCTTTACCAGCAGGACACCGAGAGAACTGCGAGAAGGATAAAATTGAGTATGTAAACAACAAGCAGGCATTGAACTAATGAAACTGAAACACGGTCTAACTTCACAAATAAAATCTGGCAGAGAAAACAATATAACACAAAACCTTGGATCTAAAGAACAATTACAAGAGTTGAATCTTAATCAACTACAGATACCTCCCAACACTAACAACATAATAGGTAATAACGATTTACTAGTATCTACAGATGACTTTGTATCTATAACCAAAAATCTCAATAACAATACCAGGGCTTCACCGTCAAAATATGTACCAACATGTGCAGACAAAGAACTTCCAGGGACACAAAATAATCACGAAAATATCAATAATACGTCGGATCTCAAAGAAACAAATGGGATCAAAAAAACAAAAAAACAAGAAAAACGACGCAGGAACAATATGGGATATACACTATCAAACCTCAGTATTGACTCTTGAGGCACTATCAGCACAATCAAACAAAATGGACATTCAAATAGATATTTTGGGATTTATGGCCAACGCAGTTGCGGAAATTGAGACCAAACTAGCAGAACTAAATAATCTAATAATAAATGCTCAAAAGACATCAGCGCCAAATTACGTCGAGTGCTCATGTTCCCCAATAATCAATAAGCTGGTAACTATACTGGACGTCATGAAAACAATCCTGGAGGACGTCAAAGAAAGTGTCTGCATTAGAAAAAAGGACATATGTAAGGAGGACGGTCTTCAATCTAACATTAGTGAAATTATACCTGTAGGAAAACAGGAGCAAGTGCGACAAAAACTGTGTACTGCTAACATATCAAATGGGATCATATATCCTAATATAAACCAAGAAATAAATACTATGGGAGATGACAAAAACTTCTGAACTCACTATATGAATTGAATAGAGAAGGAGAAAAGGAAGAGTATACGGTAGCCTTTGAACCAACGAAAAGACAGAGAAAAAGCTGCGTAAAGCGAGAAACAAGGCAATAAAGGAAAACACTTTTCAATTGAATACAGAAATGGTCACATCTAACAAAGAAAGAGGAACAACAATATACACTAGATCTGACTCATTGCCAACTAGGAATGAAGCAGGAATAAAATATACACAAACAAAACTAATAGATGGTAATACTAATGGAATGAATAAAATAAAATATAACACCAATGGGAAAAACCCAACAAAAGGCTCAAAAACTACTGAGGGAGATAATAAATACTATGATATCTTCTTAAAACCGATAGTTTCCAGTAATAATCAAAATCTGGTACAAGTTAACATCAGTACACTAACTGACACCTCCGAGGAAAAAAATCAAAACATAGCTCAGGAAGATGGAGTAAAGCAAATAAATAATGGAAACGGATGTATAATAAAAGAGCCTACTTATTCCAATATTCGAAGTGACCCAACAAAATGTTTGATCAAAGAAAAGGTGGCAGGGACTGCATCGGAACCCGGAACATCCTCACCAAACGAGAAGGACCAGCACAATCATATAACGCCACTAACGCAAAGAGGAGATAAAAAACATCTGGTAAGCATCCTGAGGAACTGTAACCAAAAAACTGATCTGGAGGCAATGAACGAAACGGGGAATAAGAGATTACAACCAAAACCTTGGAATGAAAAAGAACCAACAGAGGATTTGATATACCCAAATATCCAAAATAACTAAGTAATTGAAAGAAGAGGTCAGAACAGGCAGTTCACTTATACGGATTACAGAAGAAATGAGACACCAATGGTGAAAAAAATAGGTCCACACAACCCGTTCTCAAACTACTTTATGAATCAAAAGGTCCACACGACGTACTAAATAGAGGAAATATCATCCGACTGCTGAAATCTATAACAGCGCTTGAAATGATAACCACAAAATATATTATATGTGTGGGCTTTCAGCCAAACCCTGAAGGAAGCCTTCCGCTAACGCTACTAACAGTGGCCACAGGATCATTAGCGGATTTAATCTTAAAAGAGCACAATACCTTTCTTGAATGGGGTATGCTAATCAGTCACCCACTTCCAAAGGTCTATCCAATCCCACTCCTACACGTAGAACGTCAAACAAAAAAATTATAGCCTGAAAGAATCGAGAGTGTATTTTCTATCCTAAAAAATCCTCTTGGCAAAATAATCATTGAAGATAAAAAATGTCCGAATAGTCCAAAGAAAGACGATACTAATGAGGTAAACGAAAAATGGATTACAGCAGCCTTGCATGGTAACAAGGAACATTGACAACACTCACCATTAATACTACTACAAGAACAGAGCACGGCAACCTCTATAACGAAAATATGCTCATGGAACATAAAGGGGATTAGTAGCAAGTTAAAAGATGCCAAAATAGAAGGTCTCTCGGACCAAAACCAATTCATATTATTGCAGGAAACATGGGCAATAGATCCGCCTATGTTAACAAATTACAAGGGGTATTTTGTACCAGCAATTAAATACAAGAAGTTTGGCCGCCCCTGCGGTGGCCTAGCAATATACGTTCCATAGGTATTAGACGCAAAACACGAGCAAATACAGACGAATAATCCAAATCTACTCGCAGTAAAATTACGATATAAAACTCTCAGAAGGGGGTCGTCTAAAATCTTGATATCAGTCAACATCTACATACCTCCGAAACAGAAATCAAAGAAAGAGATGACTACCGCCATAAATAATTTACTTCTGGAGCTAATCTTGGAAGAGCCGTTAGCGGACTATATCGTAACAGGTGACTACAACACAAACTTACTGACATCCTTTGTGCGGGATGACTTCGTCCAAACCCAAAACCAACAATGGGAAATCCTGGATCCAATAATTGAACCTAGAACACCTAATAAACAAAATAGAACAGGGATAAATTTGGTAAAGGACTTGGAAGCACTTGGTCTCAGGGTACTAAATGGGAGATTCACAACGGACTCTCCACCGGCTTACTCTTTTTACTCAACTAATGGTAATTCATGTATTGATTACACACTCACATCATTGTGTACTTTCAACAGAGTGACATCCTACTGTCTAAAAAAAGTTTTGAACAGCGATCACAGTCAGCAAATCATTAAGATAAAGTTATTTTGCGCAGAATCTGAAAAGTACTCGACATTCCAAGGCCAGATCAGTACCACTAATTACAAGAAACTTACTTGGAAATCCGAAAATATGGATGAGATTACTGCAATGGCAAAAAATCTAGCTGTGGAATGCTTTGATGAACAAACAAAGTCTACTGCCCTAGACCAATGGGCTGAATTTACACAGAAAGTGGTGACCTACAATTAAAAAATAATAGGTAAACAAAGGAAAAAGAATACATTTATGAATATAAGAGAAACTAAAATCTTTCTCCCATATGCTGTAAGGAAAACTAGAACCATGAGAAACAGGCTGAGGAAACAGCTATCCAAAACCCCACTTTACGAGGAAATACTGGCATCATTAAAAACCACAAATTGCACCTTAAGGAAACTAATCTGGAATGAAAAAAATAAAGACAAACAAGAGCTCTTGACAAAAATCTTTCATGCAAGCACTTTAACAAACTCGCTGGAATTCTGGAGACTAATTAATGGCCTAGCCAGACCAAATAAAGTTGCTATAGGATCTAGTTTATCTGAAGAAGAATGGGTGACGTTCCTTAAAAAACACCTAGATTCCAAATCCAGAGCACATAAACAACCTGCAATCAATCGATGTATATAAAATCTGACCAAGAAGGCGACTGTGATATCTTAATAACCAAAACTCATGTGGCTGGGCTAATTAAAAGACAGAAGGATGGGGCCTCCGGTCCCAACGGTATCCCATTTGCACTATATAAGGAAGCACCTGATTTCTGGTCTACGTATCTTACACATGTTTTTAGAGAAGTAGTCGAGAGCGGCCAAATCCCTAAATCATGGAAAGGATCGCTAATAACACTGATCGTAAAGAAAGGAAATTGGCAACTACTGGAAAACTATCGCCTAATTACATTGCAGGACACCGACGCAAAGTTGTTTGCTGGAATCCTACTGAAGAACTTAACGGAATGGGCAAAGGAGAAACAGGTACTGCCCTCGAATCAAACAGGCTTTATTAAGGGACTTGGTACATCCACAAATATTTTAATACTATCAATACTAATAGACAAAGCAATTACATCTAAAGAACCGCTATACCTGTGTTTCGTAGACTTTAAGTCTGCTTTTGACTGTGTTGACAGAGAACTCCTTTGGAAAAAGCTTAACAAACAAGGAATTCCGCATAATCTCTTACAAATGATCCGGCTCCTGAACACAGAAACTTGGGTAAAGGTAAGGTTAGGTGAGGGAAATACACTAACCAATAAAATCCCTACATCGGGTGGTTTGAAAGAAGGGTGCGTTCGGGCCCCTTTACTTTTTAACTTATTTTTAGCAGATCTTTCTACAGACCTAAATGAAATCAATGCACATCCCCCAAGGTTAGCAAACAAACTGATATCTAACCTATTATATGCCGACGACGTTGTACTTTTAAGTCAAACCAAAGTTGGCATGCAACGATTAATCGATGGGATTTTTAGGTATTCACAGGAAAATGGCATGCAAATAAATGAAGCTAAGACCAAAGTAATGGTCATCTCAAAAAATGTGCATCTTAAATCCAAACATAAGTGGTTATTGAACGGAAACAAATTGGAGCAAGTAGCTGATTATAAATACTTGGGAGTTACTTTTAATGACAAAGGCAACTTTCAGACACAAAAAATGGATATTATAAGGAAAGCAAACTCCCTAGTAGGGGCATTTAAAATCATTCAGGGAGATTTGTCTTATCACCCTTTATTAAAAATAATTGCCGCAAAATTATTGCCTGCCCTAACCTATGGTAGTGAGGCACTCAATGGTAAAGATGCTGAGATTATTAATATAGCCGTAGCTAAAACGTGCAGATCCTTATTCTCTCTTCCGAGAAGGCCTCACAAGCTCAGGTGAGACTTGAGTTTGGGCTAAACAATCAATACTACGCAAGGAAAGGGCACATACTAAAAGTATGGAACAGAATAAAAAACGACAAGGATAATGAAATGTCCCGCTTATTGTGGCAGGAAGTGAACAACAAAACAAACACAAATGTCAGCTCCTGCTTAAATAGCGCTATTGCAGAATTTGGTATAACACCAATTTGGGAAACCACAATTACGTCGGAGAGCTTCAAAAAACCAATAAACAAACTCACTAACTACCTCTCCATGATTATGGACAAAGATACTCTGGTCAAACGTAGCCACGCATGGTCAATTGTCTCTGGATTTAAGAAAAAAAAGGTTCAAACCTACCTGGAAACTCCATGGTCTAAGAAAAATAAACACATTTTTATTCATGCTAGATTTGACTTCTTTCCAGGCACATGCCACTTAGCACCATGGAAAAGATCACAAGGAAATAACATATGCAGGCTTTGTAACCTAGGAGAAGAAAACATCTTACACTTATTGTGTCTTTGCCCGGATCTGGAAATCGGAAGAAAAACTACGCTTAAAAGAATGTTTAACATGCGTGGTGTAAGGAAATGTAGACAGGCCCTGATCGCAAGTCTTAATCCAGAAGATTTGCCGATGAGTTCTGCACTTGTTAAATTCCTTTGTGCTGTACAGAAGAAATTGGAGGTTTTTGTTTGACCAAACAACAGACTATGTGAATATGGACTTTATACAATATAGCTCTTTTTCCTTTTTAATGTGTATGATATATATTTAACTCTTTGAAAATTGATTGAAAATCCGATTGTTTTATCATTTTAAATTTGATGAAGTTTTATCTGTCTTTTTGTAAGATTTTAATTAATCAAACAAATAAACATGAACTTGAACTTGACTCATGACGGCCGGGATTCATCATGAGCATGGAAGAGGTTAAAGCTTTCTAAAAGTGCCATTTTCAGTATTGGGTCTTAAAACCTGTATTTACCATTCAAGAGGGTTTCAACTTGCAATTCTTCAGGAACCAAATTCAAAAGTCCTACCTTTATCTAATTGAAATTTAACAATTAAATGTAATAAGGTAACCCAATAATATCCTATAGGAGAGGAAGTCTTTGCAGTAATGAAAAACACATGTAAGATTTTTCCATTGCCAGGACATGTAAAAGTTAAACATACATGTCCAATTTTTCAAATACCCTTTAACCTGCCCTATGGGTTGTTTATATGTATTAAAAAGGAAGGTTCAGGCCTGGCAAAATGTTTATATTACCATGCATCTATGGCAGGCCCAGGAAATGTTTAAAAGGACTTCTTAAATGAGAGAAACAATTAGTGCAGGTAGGCTGCAGGCCCACAAGTAACATTTAATTTAGAGCCCCCGGGTACCTGTAGTACTAATTTACTAGGGCCTTACAAGCTAATTAAAAGTGCCATTTGGGTGCAGGGTAATTCCGCCATGTTCAAATGAGAGAACACAAGCACTTTAGCACTGGTTTGCAGTGGTAAAGTGCACAGAGTCCTAAAAACCATTAAAAATAGGTTCAGAAAACAAGAGACTAAGGGAAACAGTTTTGGTGAGGACACTGCAGAGAAAGTCAAGTCCAACATGACTCCTCTCCAGCCAAAAGCCAGGGTAAACTCATCAATACGTTGATGGGCTTCCATGCTTAGACGATAAAACATGAACAAATGACCTCTTATGCAGTAGCACTTATCAGTTCCATGTCCCTCTGAACTCAGTTTAATCCCTCTGGCTACACTCTCCTGAGCCACTGGACTGAGCCATGGTGAATCTTTCTCTTCACTTCTTGACCATATCTGTAAATCACCTAACCTTAATTTCCTCGCAGATGCACCGCAATTGGCAGACAGTACCTTCACGGCCAACAAAGTGATCTGGCCCATTACATCCCCTGGATAAGACAGAGGGGCATATTCTCAAGGACTCATCGCAGATTTAGCTGCACTTTTCTGCCACAAAAGTGGCAATGGATTTGTCGCTTATTCACAAGCCTGCGTTAACAGCCAACATCGTCAATTTACCACACCACACACCTCAACCACCATAATCATACAACTCACAACTGTGGGAATGCACATGTAACAAAATCACATACAACTTGCAAACCAACATGCCCACCTACCAGAAAACGACAACACAAGTAACTGCGGTAATAGGGGTCAGACATGTAGACAAACCATCCACAAAGGCATAGCCCCTCTGCCACGCAATTGCATAATGTGGGGAGAGGTGGGAACCAAGTAAGTGCGAAGGAGGCAATGGATCCATGAATAAGAATATACACAATGCCAAGTGTGGCGGTGATGTGCAGGACAGACTTGAGTAGGCAGAGCACAGACATGTCCATGTGGACATATACTGCTGGTGTTAGTAGTGTTGTGGACAGTGGACCCAACCATGTTACCTCAGGCAGTGGGGAAAACCATGGACATGTAGCTATGTTGCCCCCGTAAGTGTAAGTGTTGTGCTGCCGCGGCCGGTAGTGGGAGTACCGGCTGGGCGGTGACGTAGGGAGGGGGAGGGGCAGGGTTGGGGGTAATAATGAATGGATTACGGAGTTTAGCAGGTAAGTAAACATATAAATAAATAAAACTAATTTCGTTGCGCGCACTGCATCGCATTTGGTGATGCAGTGCACGCAACGAAATTCGTTATAATAATGTTTCTACAAGCACGTGTTTGGGCAGATCACGGATAACCGGGCTTGCACGCACATGGATAAATTTTGAAAGAATACAGAGGATGAAAAGTGAAATAACAGGTGTGCACTCTCACCCCTCTTCTTTGACTTTTAGAAAGCTGATATTTTCTTTTCCCAGCCATTTGATGCCTGTAGCTTGTATCCTGGGTCCTGCGTCACATGCCTAGATGTAGCTGGTAGCAGGTCTTTGTGTATTGCTCCCAGACAGTGAGATAAAGGGGAATAGGTGTTGGCAGGATGGGCTATTTCTTTACTTGAAGGGGGGAGGCGGGCTGTCACATACTGTACTTGCACATCACAAAGGCTCTGTCTCAGTACACTTCGGAAAGGGTTTCCCATTAGTCTTTTGTGCCCCTAGACTAGCGGGGACCAGGTCAGGGAGGAATCAAATTTAAAACACCTCATGGCTTAGAACCCTCAAGAAACTTCTCCTACTTCAAATCTAGCACCAAGGATAAATAGTAGATCCTCAGACTCAACTCTTCAGTATACATCGGGACCTGTAGAAGACTCCAGAAGAAGGACTGCTCTTCTGCTGTGCTACTCTGCTGCCCTGATGCCTGAGTGAGAATGACTGGACCTGCTTCTTGAACCCATGACCAACAGAGTGACTTCAAGGGCGAGTTGACTGGCCATTGATCAGACCCTCAGCAGCAGAAAAGGTTCCAACCAACTTAAACCCAGCACCTGGATGCTTTCTACTGTGAATCTTGCCCCTAAGTAGTGCCACCCCAGCCCTGGACCCTTGGAAGTGGGCCTGAAGGTGCTCTGCCAGCATAGCTATTGTCCAAACCGAACCAATGCAAAGAGACTCAGAGCCTCACAGCCTCGTATCAGAACCGGTACTGTGCGGTGTACTACTGATACAGGACCCACAGCTTCTTGGTACCGCCCCTACATGAAACATCCTTGATGCAGGACCCCCTACTGCAGCCAGCAACGGCTGTTGATGGGCTGGGGGATCCAGGGGGTAAGGAGGAATTAAATAAAGAAAAGAACAGACCTCTGACAGATGGCTGCCGCCTCTCCTCAATCCTCGTTTTCTTCCTCTTCCTGTCCCGGCCGGCAGTAGCCGTGGATCGGTACTCAGACTGCAACAGGGAGCCTGGGCATGTTCCTGACCAGGCTGTGTAATGCAGTCTGGTAGGAATGTGCAAAGTGTGCATGAACAGTTTGGTCGGCCCAAGATGGCAGGCCAAACAGTTCATTTGCACTTAGGGAGTGCACGGCACTCCTCCCCGGCTCTGGCCAGCTCCGCCTAGCAACAGACTGCAATAGGGAAAATAAATTGATATTAACAATATATTATTATTATTTAATTTTTCCGTTTCAGCAGTGGAGCGACGCTCCTCTGCCTTAGCGGAGGAGCTGCCACTGATTACAGCACCTCAGAACCCAGTAATAGCTGCTGCGTAACGCATCCTTGAAGTAAGATCTCACATCACAGCCATGCAGATCCTCAGAATTGCAGCACATCCTCGATGCAGGACATAGGAATTCAGCCTCTAATCACCACTGCATGAAGCATCTTTGAAGCGCGACCTCGCAATGCTCTGCAATCAGGATTTAAGGCACTTTGTTCAGCCGGCCTAACTTGATCCCTGTATGCGGCCTGCACTCCATTGCAATCAGTCTGAACTTGCAACTTTGTCCTGGTCTGGCACAACCAGACAACCACAGTTGGAACTTTGTGCTTTTAAGCACTATTTTTACCAAAATCTGTAAAATTGCATATCATTGGTCCTACTAATTGGATTGTTGGCATTTGTATGTCAAATAATTGATGAAATGTTACAAATGTTTCGAAATTGGTGGGGGATTTCTTTGCATTGTGTTTTCACTGTATTACTGTTTGGAGCTCAACATGAATACTTTACCCATTACCTTTAAGTTAAGCCTCACTGCTTTTGTGCCAAGCTACCAGAGGGTTAAGCACAGGTTAATTTAGGGTTTGCTTGTGTTTCACCCTGACAAGAATTGTGGTTGCTGCTGAAATAGGGTTTCACCCTGCTCAACCAGTAACCCAATTTGCTACAAAATACGTAAAAGTTCCTTGGCTGAGGTGGTGGCGTTAATAAATTTAGCAGAAAAGGAATTATTTTGTTTGAATACTTTCATTATTATACCGATTCCTCACTCTTTTAAGCTCTACCAGTTTAGTGGATCTTTAAGCTTGTATCTTTTCAGTCATCAGCTCAGAATGTCTTTTTTTAGGTCTAAGCCTTTCAGGCAGCTTTTGTTTTCTCACCAGACTACTGTTTTTCCCAAACATGCACACATAATATATATATACTAAGAGGGGCTTTTTTCCAGTAAGCTTCATCTGTTAAATAGTCATTCACATTTTGCTTTCACCCCCAAAACAGCACAGATCATGGGCCAGTGGGGTGAATCCCTTTACCCATTTGTTACCTTCAACTTAAGTGACTTCACAAAGCAGATGCACATTGTTTACACCTAAAAATAGTTCAATTTATTTTCGTGATGAAGCGATTTATTTTGCCAGCACCTTGG
Organism: Lissotriton helveticus; assembly: GCF_964261635.1. Lineage (NCBI taxonomy): Eukaryota > Metazoa > Chordata > Amphibia > Caudata > Salamandridae > Lissotriton > Lissotriton helveticus. Next base: position 1,355,386,451 of record NC_136065.1, read on the forward strand.
GCGCGCAGATAGATGGTGATTTATTTTCTATCTCCATAGTAAAGTTGCTTTGATAAAGCATTTAAATGGAATTGAAACAGTGTAGCTGCCTGCGATATGAGTGGTGTTTTATTCCTGTCTCTTTCACAAATCATAATAATAAAATACATCGTGGAAGGAGAGGCTTGTTATTTAAAAAAGCGTAGTAACAGTAGCCACATGTCAGTGTGTTTTTTTAATTTAAAATGTGATTGCAAATATATAGTGGTCACATTTAGGTGATGGCTAGTTTTCTTTATTTTTCTTTTTTGGCACATGTATATGTTAAAAAATAAATAGCCATTGTAGATGCTTGCCAAGGACAGGCCTATAGACTTTGATAATGTGTGTTTATTAAAGTGAGATCACGGCATTTTAATTTCGTGACTCTTTTAGTGCTGGCAATTGAACATATGCAGTTCGTCCACTTCCTTCTCTATTCAGAACACTTACTTGGCCGGTTAATCCAGGTTGTCTGCACTGAAGGTGCTTTCTCAATTTATTGTGCATCTCCAGCAATCTTTTCTGAACAAGAGAATTCTCTGGGAGACCACTAGTCTGAAGTCTCTTAAGTTTGTCACTCCTCTTTTCTCCACAACTTCTCTTTGGGACAGGCGACATCTTTCTAAATATCAGAAACTTCCTGTGAAGGCTAACCTGGTCAGTAGTATCTTTAGTTTGCCTTTGTAATTGCCTTCTGTTTTTCATACTTGTCTTTAATTAGTCCAAAACCATTAATGCATGACTGTGATGCATTGTTTGCTGTGAATTCTCTTCTAGCAAGCAGCCTTATTCTCCTGGGGAAGACTGTTTTCTCTCTCTTTCTTCTGCTGGTTTCATATTTGGCCCTCTACCTGATTTCAACATGGCAGTCATTGTCAACCCCTAAACTTCTTATCCCAAATTGAGATTATTGGGGTAAATCTCTTCTGCATGAAGCACTGTCTGCAGACACCTTCCAGTGCCCACGGTCTGCAAGCACCAAACCTCAAAACACCCTAGCTCTCTGCTTCCCCATTCAGCCAAGGCACGGCTTAGCAGTAAGATGCTACCCTCTGTGCAATACAAATATGTTATGTTATGTTAGTCCAACTTGTATAGCACAACAGCTGCCTCAGCAAAGATGTGTCCCGGCGCTTGCTACAGGCAGACTGCAAACTAGAGCCTAAACCACAGGGAAGAGATGAGTTTTTATTGCCTTCCTAAACACCAGATAGTTCTCCAGGCTGCAAATGTGAGGGGGAAGGGAATTACAAAGCTTGGCCGCCAAACAGCGGAAAGATCATCCCCGGCACGTAAGCGTTTTACCCTTGGGACAAGAGCCAAGCATGACCCCATAGAGCGCAAATGGCGCGTGGGAATATATGGGACCAGCACATTAGTCAAAATAGTGGGTGAAGAGAGTTTCAAGATTTTAAAGGCCAGGCAGAGAGCTTTGAATTCTATTCCCTTGGCCACCGGTAGCCAGTGTAAACGCCAGATAGCACCTGAGATGGGGTGCCTTCTCGGGAGACCCAAAAAAGCTTTAGCAGCTGCATTTTGGACCCTTTGTAGGCGCATGACCTCCGCTTTATTCGCCCCCAAAAACTGCAAATCAGCATAATCAAGCCTTGACAATATGGCCGCCTGGACAATCAGTTGTCTAGTGGATGGGTCAAAGTAACCCAGGAGGGGTTTCAGTCCACGTAATAGACAAAAACACGTGCCCGATAGTTTCTTGGTGTGGTCCTAAAAACTGAGGGTTGAGTCCATCCATACCCCTAAGTTTTTCACCACAGATTTAGGGGTAGGTGCACTCCCAACCTAGTTGGGGCACCAGTTCTCACTCCAGAATTTGATATTTTTTCCCACCAACAACACCTCTGATTTATTAGCATTAAGCTGGAGGCAGTTAGCGGTCATCCACTCCGCGACCGGCGCCAGCCCGCTCCTAAATTTAGGGGCATCCTGCGTAGTGTCGATGGAAAGAACCACCACCAACTGCGTGTTGTTGGCGTAAGAGACAATGGAGAGACCCCTGTCCCTAGCTATCACTGCCAGAGATTGGACGTACAAAGTAAAAACTACGGGACTCAGGGCAGAGCCCTGTGGCTGATAAACTGGCCACAGGAAAGAAAAGGTGGGGCAGACATCTGAAAAGATCTTTCTGAGAGGAAGGATCTGAACCATTCCAAGGCAGAACTACTGATTCCTGTCTCATCCAGGTGATTGAGAAGGATCTGGTGAGATACAGTGTCAAACGCGCACTGAGATCTAACAAGATCAGTGCCGTGGTATTGCCCGCATCTAGAATGGTCCGCAAATGCACTTGTGACCACAATAAGTAAGGATTTACATTCCTTGGAGGGTCCAGGAGGCAATAAACCAGCAGCCCTGACGTAGTGTAATTCACATTAAAGGAGATCACAAAATGTGCGCATTCACAACCCGCCACAGGCTTTTTAACAAACATGGAGCCGTAACAGGATTTAAAAATGGCCGCGATACCCCCGCCTCTTGACATCCTATTTATTGTCACAATAGTATTGCCAGGTGGGAGTGCTAAACCTGGCTCAGCAACCATATCGTTGGAGAGCCAGGTTTCTCTTAAAAAGAGAACATCAGGCATTTTATCCTGTAGTAGATCATAAACATTCAGATAGTGTTTGGCCAGGGGCCTGTAGTTAAGCCTCAGAATTTTAAAAGAATTCCTGGGTGACGGCAAAGAGGGAGAGGGGGGCAGATTAATAAGAGAATCATAGCCACAGCAAAGGCAGCAAAAAGGTCCTTCCAAACAGGTTAGCAGCTGACAGCATGGGCTTACCCCAGTATTAGCAGCCCATATGTGATCCCTCGAATGTGAATGTACACCCCTAGCACCATCGGTAGCATCTCTGGCTTCAGGCACTGATGCGTGCAGACGGGCTTGCCTTTGGCGTGCCGCTGGCCACCTGCTGCGCGTGTCTGCTGCACGTCGGCGCCATCAGCCCCAGAAATAGGCAAGCGCGTCAGGAAGTCTGAAGTGACTAGAGCGTCACCCGACACAAGATGGCGGTAGCAGATGGAACACAGGAAGTGAGGGAGAATGCGAGATTAAGCCATAGACCGGACAGCCTCTTCCACACAATCAGCACAACAGCTGCGGTGGACCGAAGAACTCCGGTTTCGAGAAACAGTTTAAAAACATATAGGGCGCATTAAACAGGTACCACAAAATAAAATTGTGAGATATACAAATGGCAAGATGCTATATTCAATATAAAAAGGAAGAGAGTAACCCTTTAATCCCAAGGGAACAGGGTAAGTGCAAAAAGGGGTGTTCAAAATGGCGCTCACTATTTCTGAGTTAACGCCATGAACATGAAAAGGAACACAAAGACGCAAAAAAACCCTACTAATCTCACTCGATTGTGTTGTAACAAAGCACCTGCAAAGGTAAATATACGCTTGAAGATTTAGACAAGACAGCATACTCTCTGAAAGATTAAGATTAACATGATGCTGGCCACAATGAAATTAAAATAAGGAGGACGGTTACGACACGTTCATGAGCCCTAAAGAGAACGTAGTGAAAATAAAATGGGAGAACCAAACAGAATCATGGCCCCGGTAATAAGTTGTGTTAGTAAAAAGAAACCAATTGTAACAACTTGAAAACCAGAATATAGATAAGGAACGATAGGGTAGGTTAGTAAGTATTTGCATGATAAACTAGTAAGAAATCCACCTAAATCTGTAGGTTGGTTTTAATTACAATCTTATTTGCGATATATTGAATATATCTTCCTGCACTATTGAACACGCACGATGAGTGACCTTTTTGATACATGAGGCAATAAGCAATGTATATCTATTTACAGAACCTTGAACAAAGGATAATTGATGAGATCCTACAAGAGAGATGAAGTAACAGTATCGCTCTGGGTTATTGTTTTGAATTGCGAAAAACAACTGGTGAGTTATAGATAAATTACCTATACAGAGAAAATAGGATCAGGGATAGATTAATACTGTTGTCCTAACAGATGTTAATTGTTTTTTACTCTAGCCTGTGTGAATATTATATCAAGAAAGAATGATTTCATCACAATCAATCTGCAAATCACTAGATTGAGAGGGATAAGGATAGATTCCTCGCAGGAAAAATCTATCTACTTATTAGTAAGTATAAAGGCAATGATTATTGATTATTGTCTAAATACCGCTAGAAGAGTAGAGATTAACACATGCTCTTGTCGGTCTTAGTATATGATATTGCTAAGCTGAACACAAGGGACCTTGAAACTGAACCTGGGTCAGAAGTGGAGTTTTTAAGGTATACCCATGAGATCATTATATTATTAGCTGAATGGAAGTATACGGAATAACTGATGTGTTGTGAGAGTAAGAGTGTGATTGCCCCCCTGGACCCATTCGGGATGGTGAACTGCCTCACCTAGTTTGATAAGTGGGACTTCACAAACAAGCACAGGAGTTAATGTAATTTTGAATGTATCTTGAGCCATTTAGTTTAATTGTTATAAAAAGCATGAATAAAGAAGTTGATTAATGCAACTGATTAAGAAAATATGTATATATAGAGGATGTAAACCGTCTGCAAAGGTCAAAAAAGTGATTATGTTTTCCCTTTTTTCATTGTTTTTACATATTATTGTGTTTTAATTGTCCTGAAGAAGGTGGTGCGAATGTGCAAAGATCCACCGAAACGCGTCGACATGTGCTAACCCTTGTGGATTTTTAAATATAATTGTTCAAATATCCTTTTTATATTGTGTATTTTGATGTATGATATTATATGCTTATATTGTTGCAAGTGTTATAGCCAGTGGTCAGCAATCACTGACTGTTATCAATATATGTTTTTTAAAACAAAGGAGAAACTTTACATAACAAATTAAACACTGAATGAGATATAAACCTTGGCAATGGTATGTTTTAACTTATGGATAGACTGTAAGTGCCTTTGTGGTTCTACTTATCTGTGGGGTTTAAAAAGGTATGGTGAATGGTTGGTTGTGAGCTCAAACTAGAGAGAAATTAAAGTAAACAGGATATCAGTAATACTTTATCTGTTAGACTTAATTTAGCACTTTGCCTTGTTTTTAATTTCATCCACCGCACTTCACCTACCGCATTGCCTGCACTGTAATCGTGCCCTCCACCGCGGCTTCAGCGGGCTGCCATCGCGTTTTGGAGCGCCATCTTGGGAGTTGGGAGGGGACGCCTTAGACTGGGGGCGAGCGTTCTAGCAGTCAGGCTGACTGGCTAGAGGCAATCAGGTGGGGGCTATATAGGTAGCCAACAAAGGTGGGTCTGCCTGCTAAGGCTCACATTACTGCGCGCTGCGCGTGGTAAATCAGGCACTGTCCTATTTTAAAATCGCCCGTTTTTACCTTTTTATTTAAAACTTAATTTAGCACTTTGCCTTGTTTTTAATTTCACCCACCACACTTCACCTACCGCATTGCCTGCACTGTAATCGTGCCCTCCACCGCGGCTTCAGCGGGCTGCCATCGCGTTTTGGAGCGCCATCTTGGGAGTTGGGAGGGGACGCCTTAGACTGGGGGCGAGCATTCTAGCAGTCAGGCTGACTGGCTAGAGCCCTATAAATCTTTGAGATGGTGACGCGCAGCGTGTGCACGCGGCGTGGGTGCCGGAGCGCCACCGGAGTCACGCCAGAGTCCAGCCCATCTGTGCCCGTCCGCGCTGAGGACGGGCCGAACGGCTGGTCGGATGTAAATGCCGACTCTGCCTTTTTTGGCGTTAGGTATGCTAAACAAGATCTGCTAAAGCTTAAGCCTTCTGGTCTGCCTTGTCATTATAGTTTTGACCCCGAGGCGCCTTTAACCTATCCCCCTTGTGGCTGTTTTAAGGAGGGCTATGGGGTCCCTGGTCTTACTTCGGCTCTCAGACAGGGGGGACAGAGCCGTAATAGGGGCGGCTGCACCGTGAGGGAGAATGGCTTCCTCATTAACGCTTGTTCTTTAATTAAGCACAACGTTGCTTTTAAGGACTTTGTTTTAGATAGGAAACCCACGTGGGTGTTTGTCACAGAAACCTAGGCAAAAGACTCCTCGGGTCCAGACCTAGTGGAAGCAGTTCCAGATGGCTATTTCTTCGCCAGGCTGGATAGGAAAGGCCGCATAGGAGGAGGTCTAGGTATCCTATATAGGGATAGTATTCTATGCCACACCACACCGCTATCGGATCCTAAGGACGATGTGCAAGTCCTTTACTTTTCCTTAAAAGGCGCCTTTGAGTTGCCTTTCACTGGTGTCCTAATCTACCGCCCTCCGGGGTCTAGAACGGAGTTTGGACAAAATATGCTTAACATTCTTGAACCGTATTTTGGGTGTGAGCATTTTACGGTTCTGGGAGATCTGAACTACCATCTTGAGAATATGGAGTCCTCCGACACCTTCTCCCTGATCGATGCTATGTCCGCCTGCGGGCTGAACCAACATGTGAAGGGTGCCACCCACCAGGCGGGCCATACGCTTGATGGAATTTTCTCTAACGATGAGAGGTTGATAGTTAACACTCCTTTCCCCCTCTCATGGTCCGACCACTATGCGGTGCCAATAGAACTATCCTGTACTACTTTGGATAGCTTGGAAAGGGTCCCAAGTAAGAGGGTATCTCGGCGAAATTTTAAGAACATCTCTAACAACCTGCTTGCCCCCATGATCCCCAGTATGACAATTTCCCAGGAAGTAGACGTATGTCTCTCGGTCTCTCAGCTGGATAAGCCTGTCACTTTGGCTCTAGAGGAATTTGCCCCGGTCCGTTTACGATACTCGGCCAGGAAAAAGCCGTCGGCGCCTTGGTTTTCCGAGTCATTACGACTTTTAAGGCAGGGAGTTAGGAGGCAGGAGCGTCTCTGGTTGGCCAGCTGGGACCTGAGGGAAAAAGAGGACCACAAAATCTTATTGAGGGGCTATAAAGTGGAGGTAATAAGAGTTAAGCAACAGTATTTTACTGCTTGTACCATCTCACTCTCCTCCCCGAAAGAGCTTTTTAAGATTGTTGATTCTCTGACCTCCCTTCAGACGCCTGATCCTGTCATCGGCTCTCAGCGGTTGTGTAACAACATTGCCTCTTTCTTTCAGGCAAAGATTGCTGATTTGTATTCGGCCTTAGAGCTTCAGAAGGCTGAAACTGCCGATTCCTCTGGTTCCGCTGAGTTGGTTCCAACTACGGTGGAGGTTGCTCCTTCGGGACGCTTGGTATCCTTTCCTCCCCTTGTATTTCAGGAACTAGACGACCTTCTCACTAGAACCAGATCAGGTTCCCCCTTAGATCCCTGCCCTCTCATGCTTCTTAAGCAGTGTAAGGAGACCCTTTTGCCTCCCCTTCTGGAGATCATGAATGGGGCAATGAGGTTTGGCACCTTCCCTCAGCAATGGAAAAGGGCAGTGGTGAAACCTTTACTTAAGAAGCCAACACTGGACCCGGGGGTACTTAAAAACTTTCGCCCCATTTCGCTGCTCCCTGCCGCTGCGAAGATGCTGGAAACTCATCTCAATAAGCATCTTGCGGACTTTCTGGAGAACTCTGGCCTTTTAGATCATTCGCAGCATGGATTCAGGAGGGAGCATAGCACCGAGTCGGCCCTTACCATTGTGCTGGATAATATCCGCACTCGAGTGGATAGGGGCCAGACTACCCTCCTCATCCTGCTAGATCTCACAGCTCCGTTTGACACCCTTTCTCCCTCCGTGTTAACATCTCGCCTGAGGGAGATTGGGGTGGAGGGGTCCGCTCTTAAGTTGCTGACTTCCTTCTTAGACCAGAGGGAACAGAGAGTGATGCTGGGTGAGTTTCTATCTCCATCCCTGTCTGTGCAATGTGGGGTCCCTCAGGGGTCGGCATTAAGTCCGACCCTTTTCAACATCTATGTGACCCCACTTGCCAGACTGATAAGATCTTTTGGGATGGAGGTAGTTTCTTACGCCGACGATACCCAGATCCTGGTCTACCTCTCCCAGTCTCTTAACGAGGCTGCCTCCAATTTTAGATCTTGTTTAGAGGCAGTCGCACAATGGATGACTGGCAATTCATTAAAACTGAATGGGGAGAAGACGGAGATCTTGGTTTTTGGGGGAAAGGAGGACATTTGGTCGGCAAACTGGTGGCCTGCCTCATTGAGAGCTTGTCCGGTACCCGCCGCTCTGGCTAAAAATTTTGGAGTTTTGATCGACCCTACCCTCAATATGCGTCAGCAGGTGAACAGAACAGTTTCCACCTGTTGGGGCATAATTCACATCTTGAGGAAGATTAAACATTACTTATCCCAGCAGGCCAGAAAGCAAGTCGTGGTTGCACTTATAGGCTCCCGACTTGACTATTGCAATGCGCTGTATGCAGGACTCAATAGGGGGCTGTTGCAGCGCCTTCAAATGGTCCAAAATGCGGCGGCCAAGTTTGTGTTGGATCTACCCAAACGGGCGTCGGCCACCTCCGCGAGGAAGGTGTTGCATTGGCTCCCTATTGAGGACAGGATTTCTTTTAAGATCCTGTGCCTGACCTATGGCGCCTTAGCGAGAAATAGGTATGGGGGGGTTGGGGCTCTTTTGGCCCCCTTTAGCCCTCCGAGGAATCTGCGCTCTGCCAACAAATCCCTGCTATCTGTACCTCGCATTCGCAGAGTCAAATGGGGTGGCAGAGCTTTTTCCACTATAGCACCAAAAATGTGGAATGCTCTTCCAGTGGAAATTAAGGCCCTTTCCACTCTTCCGTCCTTTAGAAAAGCCCTGAAGACACGGCTATTTGCCAAAGCATACCCGTAGTTTTGCCTCTGCCTTTTTGTGATTCTTTTTGATAGGCGCCTCGATGCCTTCGGGTTTTAGTTGCACGTTCTAAATTTTCTTTCATTCATTCAGATAAAAACATTTAAGGCATCACCAAGGGAATCAAAATGCTAAATTCACACACCCCCAAGTTACACAGGTTCAATAGAAGCCCCAGGACACACAGTTTGTCAGATTATTCAACACATGGGGAAAGAGCATGACAGCATCTCAAACACACAGCTGACTCTAGTTCTAGACTCTGACTCCACGGGGGAGAAAGAGGTCGCATTTTGTATCCACCAAGGTACGAGAAATGCACTCCAGTGGCTCCCTTACTTCTCCAGTGCTTCCATTCCATATTACCATGCTGCGCACTGTCCCCAGTTATCCAAAGAACTGGCCACGAGTCCAGGTTACGTTCAATAGAGAATAAGCATTGGCAAAGCCAATAGGTTTTGCCTTTGAAAGATCTCTTGGCTTTGTCAATGATTTTTTAATCATGCTGACTAAAAGTAATAGAAAAGCACTAGGGCGTGGTCAATACTGGCCGCATAATAGCACTTTTTTTTGTTTTTTTTTTAACTTTTATCTATGCTGCAGTGCAACATGACAAAAGAAATTGACAAAGCCAATAGACCTTGGATAGGAAAAGACTTATTGGCTGATGAGCATCTTTACTGCTGCATACTCTCTGCAGAGTGTGCATTCTTGGTAAAATTAGCATCTCCACTGTGGCATGTTCATTGAGAAGTGATCCATAGCCAAGCAGTCCACCGGGTTTTCCAGTGGCCACAGAAGGACAGAAGTCGCTGTCCCTAACTGGCCCTAAATTATGCGTTGCTGGTGTATGAGCTTAGCCATTCCCTGTTTTAATGTGACTGAATGCCGACACAGACCAATCCAAAACTTGGCCATAGAAGGGTGAGCTGGAGGCAGGACTGTACCCGGAAGGGCAGTAGGGTGTGAACATATGCAGTCACATGTCAAACCTACTCTGTCTGCCATGACGTCATTTTGCAGCTGCCTTACCATACCTCAGTGTTCATAGCTAGTTCATGTGCTAGTCGATCTCTGTTTGACTCAGGCCCAGCAGTGGCAGCAGGGAAAGTAAAGTCACCTGCGTTGCCCTCTCCAAGGCCCTACGAGCCAGCTGCATTCAGCAGCAGAAGCCTGCAAAAAGCACCCTACAGGGAGATGTGCTGGACGGGCTAAAACGCCTGCAATGGATTCAAGAAACTTGGTTTATAATCCCAGCTTACTCAGTGAACCACATTGTGTGAGCCTGGACAAATCCCTTTAAATCCTTGAGTCTTGGTTCCTTTATGTGGCACCAATGCTGACAGCTTCCAGAGCTTTATTATCACAGAATAAAGAAGCAAACAGTTGTTAAAGCTAATTCACTACAACACCATATTAAATATGTTGCAAGATCTTTTTAAAAGAACTTGGGTTGTATTGTAAAAATCTTATTATCCTGCTCTTTTAAATTTTCATGTAAACAAAAGCGATGTACAGCTAAAATGTAAGTATTTAAAAATTAGCACTGTAACAAAGCTGCAATGTTTAATGATATTGGTTTTATATTTATCTTTGCATTGCTTGTTTCCAGGGGCGGCTCCTCCACTAGGGCGGAGGAATATAAAAGTGGTCCGTGACCAATTTGTCAAAGGTTGGATTAAAGTCTTTAAACAGTCTGTATTGTGTTGGATTGTGTAGGATACACAATACAGACTGTTTAAAGACTTTAATCCAACTTTTGACAAATTGGTCACGGACCACTTTTATATTCCTGTACTATACCCAGGTCCATCTTGACTTATTGGGTGACCCCATTATTTATAATGGTTATCACTAGGGCGGAGGAGTGTCGCCTCACTGCTTTCTCACAGTGTGAAAAGCAGAAACATAAATTGGTAATAAATTCTCGGTATTACCATTTTATGTTTAGTTGTGGGTGGGCAGGTGGGAGCGGCTGCTCTGCGAGCAGGGGAGGAGTGGGGTGCCCACATCTGAGGGCGCAATGACTGTTTGGTCGAACCTCTGGGGACGCCCAAAGCAGTCAAGCGCACTCTGCCCTTGCAGCCTGCATGGAGAACATGGCCTCCCCGTAAGCCCCTGGCTGGGCGGCGTCCCCACAAATCACAAGGCTGCCATTGCAGCGTTGTGATTGTCTTAGGGGAGGGAATGGAGGCGGTCTGCTTCCTGTTCCTGCCGGAGGCAGGAGACCAGAAGCAGGAGCCAAGAAGATGCAGAGCCGGGCCGGCGGAAAAGTACTTTTTGTTTTATTATTCATTATTAATTGAAAGCTAACCCCTCCCCGCGTGACCCCCTTCTCCCCACATGACACCCCACCCGCAAGCCATGCCAGCCACGACTACTTGTTTCTCTTGCGCATTTGCCAAAAGATATGCCTTATAGCTAGAAATGCTGACTTTGTAACAGGGTTATCAGGTTCAAGTCCCATGTCAGCTCAATATTCCAGTATCCAGGCACATTAATTAATTTCCCTGGGTGTAATAAATGAATGTGACCTTATGTATTGTAACAATTAACCACATACAGAGCACCAATGCCATTGGGATGAGTTTGCGCTGTATATTGATAAGTGATGTTGCAAATGGAAAGGAGGAGGAATGATGTTATCAAGCAACAGAGATGGAGGAAAGAAAACAAGTCACTTATCTCTCCGTGCCTCAAGAAATAAATCTGTCATCTATATGTTACATGATGTGCTATTTAAGGGTTAATTTACAGACTTGGAACTGGAGCATAGGCGGGGCACCAGTGGGCTCCATAAAGAGACTGATCTGCATTCCTCTTTCCTATACACTTTGAAGTCACCCAAGCTCTCTGGAAGACACAGCTTGACATTTGACCTCTGCCACAGCAAATGTGATGAGATAGAAACAAGATTTACAGGCCTGTTTACAAAAGGGAGTTCTCGGAAGCATACTGGTAAATATGGTTTTGCCATGGGAGGGATAGAGTCTGAAATAAGACAGCAAATAAGAAGCAAGAAAATATGAGTTACAAACCACAAAGCCAATGGGAAGCGATGGGCAGAATGCAATCCAAGGTAAACTTACTGAAACTCTCCAAGATGTTTCTCACATATCACACAGCAGCGCAGTATGGTAGGCTGCGACCTAACAACAGAAAATTGAGGGTGGACATGCCCAGGGATGTTATGCGTTTTCATGGCACATTGACAATTTGTTTCTTTCTATGTCACTCCTTCCATTGCTTTTTGTCATAGAAGTACCTGAAAGACCTCCCAGCAAACGCATTAAAAACAAAACCTTTTCAGCATGGGATTTTAGGCTTTACAGCTACAAAACGTTGACAGATGCACTGCCTGGAATGTAATTCATATTTTATGCAAATGAAACCTGCAGTGTAAGTTTCTTCCATAAATTAGGATGTTATTGGCCTCGTGGGTGGCCACGGGAGGGAGTATGTGGAGTGTCACAGGAAGAAGAAAGTTCTCAAGGAAATGCTACAAAGATTTGGGACGTGAACAGTGAGCAAACCAACATTTTTCAGGTCGAATGGGAGTGTCGCACGAGGCCTTTATTGTCGAAACCTCAACCAGTTTGACCTAGAATATATAGGGGATGGCACATGTGTGTAAACAATGCGCCACTATGTGACATATTTACAACGTGATGCAACTAGTGAGATGCGTCATGTTGTAAAGCCTGGCGCTACATTACACCTGCGTCAGGTGTAATGTATGCAGGGTGGGCGTTCCAGCAGAGGAAAGCCTCGTAAAAGTGACGTAGTGAAATCTGCAAGACTTCCCGGAGTCACTTTTATGGCGCCATTGCGTCAAAACCTTACGCCTGCTTGAAGCAGGCGTAAGGAGTGACGCAGCATGTTAGGAATAGGCATTCTTAACCCTTGCTGGAGTTGCGTTGTGCTTGCGACACGACTCCAGCGATGCGCTGCCTTTACATCAGAAGATGTGTCACGTATCTTTCCATCCTTGTGCCACGGTTCGCCGCACCAATACGGCAAATCCATGGTGGCGCAAGGCTATTTTTCAGTGAGGCCAAATAACTACTGCATCTCTGCTAATATGCATAGATGAGCCAGTTATTGTAAATCTGCCCCTCAGTTGGCTGTCACAGGTCTAGTTTCTGTGCAAACACATTATGTCAGGAAAGCAGCAATATATGGAAGGAAGGGATTTGTTTCACTAAAATTTCTTTTATTCCAAAGTGGTAAACCCATTTATGTTACAGCGTAGGTTTCATGTATATGATTAATGAAAAGTCACAGGATTTACATGCAATCTCGTGATGGATGCCAGTACTTGAGAGTGCCGCGCAATACCGGAACATCGTGTCTCTGCAGCAGCAAAGTATGTAATGCCATCAGGAATACTGTGGACTTCTCAGTCCGTCGCGGCTGATTCAGGGACTGGGCGCGCGCAGAATCCCTCAAACTATTGGCTTCCGGGAGTCTGGAAGGAGCCCACGGTCTCCCAGCCTTCGGAGAGTATTTTCTGTGCCACGGACCGGGCTACGGAGCAGAGGGCATAGACTGCATAGGAACCAGATGTGCGAAGCATTCAGGCAGGCGCTCGGGTTGGCGCTTCGCCAACGCTCCAGCACGAGACTAACTAGCAAGGCATATTTTTGCTGTGTCTAATTTATCTTTTCGCTGATGAGCTGTCGAGGCAGAACGAAATGTAATCTCCCGCTCGTGCCCTTTGCCAGGGATGGGGATGCGAGGATACTTTATTACAGAGTGACACCCCTGTGCTCGCGCATTGATCCCCTGTTGGCATCGTGACCTCAGATCGATAGGCAAATAATATTTACTGTTGGCAGTTCTTCTACCATAGAGAGGCTGTGTGAGGCGATGCTGGCTGCGCCGGAGGGTCAGTGCCAAAGTGTGGCATTACGCCTGGCGCTGCCCAATATGGGACCCAGGTACGAGTCTCGGCCTCGGCTCAACCTCGTGTGTTTCCGGGCAAATTAGTTAATGTCTCTGTGCCTAAAATAAAATGAATGTGAACTTGTGCAACGTAACTGGTGCTCTTTAAAAAGCCCTCCAATTTCTTCGGGTCGAGTTCGCCCTATATAATACTGCAAAAAATAAAATAAAAAAAAGCAGGTGGCAGTCCTGCTGGAGCAACGGTAGGCCGACAGGCTGGATTGTGGTGGTGGCAAGCAATTTTCCACGAAGCAAGAAATGAACAAGATATATTTGCACTTTTTTTCTTTGGTGCAATTGACATTTGCTCACCTGTCCACAAATACAAATTACTATGCAGAAGTCTGCCTGTGCAACATTTCCTGTCAGGCATGAAACTAAGTTGTAGGACTTCTCAAGTCATATACGTTGAAGAAAGTACAGCTGTGGCGATCTCACACTACTAGTGTGCTTTGGGAGTGAAGAGGGTAAGTTACAAATTGGACATTTTGCCTTCGCAGAGCGCGTTTGGGCAGAAGCTTATAAGGTGTCAATTATTAGCATTAATTGACATGGTTGGCAAGGCCTCACACTGTCATGGTTTTATATAGGATTAAGGAGACAAGGGAACCCTCTAGGTAATTAAGGACCAGGGGTGATAGTTTTATAAGGCAACAGAGGTCCTTAGTTTAACATGATAAACAAGAAACAAAAAATAAATTATAGACAACAATGTGTGCTATAAGCAGAAACGTGTCCAGCCGGACACTGATTTAATTAATGTAAGAATTTTTCAAAACGATTAAAGTGGACAAATTTACAGTGGGATACAGTCCTGTATCCAGTACATATAAAACATAAAAGACATGAACAAGGAAAGTTTCAGGCAAACTTATAAAGAGGGGACGCTGTTAAACACTGCAAAGTATAGGTCCTAGGTCCCGCCCAGGACTCACTACTTCGAGCCACTGCTCCGCCTTCCCCCTGCAGACTCGCGGTCCCCCGACCGCATCCGCTATTCGTACCCCAGATTCCTCATGAGCATTGCCTCCCAGCCGCAAGGCTGTCTACCCTGAGTGCCGTTAGGCACACTCCAAGCTCAGCCTAACCCGAGGCTTGCATGTTTAATACCCAGGCAATGTATTTCTAGTCCTGATGATGATCCTTTTATTTATGTACAGGATCGAAACGCCGTTGACAGTTAATGTAGTTACACACTAGCTCTCCATTGTGTTACCCAATTGTGTTTACTACATGAGGTCAGCTAGGTTACTCTCAAATTGTTTACCAGCGTCCCCTCTTACTGCTTATCCTGTACCTGGTAGCTGTGAGTACTCCTCGCTCACGTACCTGGTGACCCTGGCACAGGTGGAAGTTCGAAGAATAAAGCGTGCTAAAAGGAACTAATCGCGATAACTGCTCATCGTTCAGCAATAATCTATCTTGAGCATTGCAAGGTGCCTACAGAATGCAGAAGAGACGATGGTCCCTGAGTACATATCAAACAGACAAACATAGTTGTCAACCTTATACACAGTGATTCTTATATGTAATTTGTGTAAAGGTGACCTCCTAATTGTTGTTTTTTCTATTGTGTATTACTTTATGGAAACAACTGCAAACTGCCTGAGCCTTTCACTTTGTTTGTCTGTTTGATATGTGGGTTCACTAATACAGGCTTGTATCCCACTGTTATTTAACTCGCATTTTCTTCTTTTTATTCAACCATTTTGCATATTAAAATCACCTTTGTCCAGCTGGATATTGGCTAAAATATAGTACTGATTGAGGCTATATTTTTTGCATATACATTCTCCACTAACTCAGGGATTACTGTCTCTTGTAATAAGTTAGTTCCCAAAGTCCCTGACCGATTCAATTTGGGTTCCCTTGTACCTTATACATACAGGATACAGAAAGCATTTTCTGAAATCTAGTGCATATTCTTTTTGAGGTAGTTTGATTGAACACATTAAGTCTATTTGTTTACTTGTTTAAAATGTTTGTGTATCACTTCTGCCAGTAAATTGATTAATTTCATTGTTTACTATTACAAAGCCAGTGCAATTTGGACTTGTTGTCAGATCTAGGATATTAATAGCTGCTGGAATGCCAAATGTCATGGAAGACACAACCAAAAAATTGCATTTTAGCCCTCAGCATTATCGCCTTATGGGGATTTTCTTTTTCTTTAGCACTCCAACAGTGGAATCAGTATCAGCTTGGCAACAGCCGCGGCCGGTAGTAGGTGTAACTGCAGGGCGGTGACGTGGGGAGGGGCGGGTTGGGGGTAGTAATGTATGGATTATGGACTTTAACAGGTAAGTAAACATATAAATAAATATAACGAATTTCGTTGCGCGCACTGCATCACCAAATGCGATGCAGTGCGCGCAACAAAATTCATTTTATTTATTGATATGTTTACTTACCTGTTAAAGTCCGTAATCCATGCATTGGTACAATTCTTAGTGTTTGTGTGAGATAGGAATGGAGACAATACATTTTACATACATCAGATGAAGACATTTGCACTAAGACAAACATGGTGAAAACAAAGTGATTAGAAAACTATATGCACCATATTGAGTGTCATGGAAGACATGGAACAAACTCCTGGTCAGCATCAGACGCTCCCCTAACCTGCACATCTTCAGGAAGGACCTCAATACCTTGCTCTTTGACTGAGCCGGAGCTGCCTACCCCCTACCTACCCCCTACCTACCCCCCACTCCTTGAGACCCTCACAGGTGAGTAGCACACTGTATAAACTCCGTGATTGATTGATTGATGTTTGCATTGGTGCACATGCTTTTTTCACTACACAAAAAATGCAAGTGGTGCAAATGGGTAGGCATGTTGTCTTTGCACTGGTGTAAAGTTAGAAAATAACAGCCCTTGATCACCTTGATCACCTCCCAAAGAACCCTCCATCGGTTAAATGTCAACTTTAGGCTCGGCTACATCTGTGTCACTGCTGTCAGTCAGAGCAGTCATCTAACCTGGAGGAAAGAGGGCTGGGCAAAATTCTGAGCACCTCGAACTTCTCAGGCCTGGTGGTGCTGGTTCTTAGCTAGGCTCTGGCCGGACCTGAGTCCTGAAGGGTGCACCTCCAAAGCTGGTTCTTCGAGTGGTCCTGCTTGCTCAGCGTTGACTTTAGCACGGGTGGCACCCGGTGTGGCAGGCTTTATTGATGCCTCCGAAGAGCCTCCCTCTCCAGAGATTTCTTCACCAGCGCCCCCCAAAAGGTCCCCCTAATCTCTCCATTGCTCCACTCTCACATGCATTTCATTTGATTTATAGTGCTACTCATACCAGTGTAGAGAGTGTCAGAGCACTTTACATCACAGACACACACGCGCATTATACAGAAACAATGCAAGTCAGCGTATGGTAAATGTTAAATAAGACAATGGATATTTCATTGTGTAGGAATCACATGTCATCCGTACCAGTAGGCAGTATATTTTAAGAGTGTTTGATCTGGCAAAGCACAAACCCAGGATTTAAAATGCAGCACAATGGCTGGGGATGGCTTTACTAATAAGAATGCATTTGTACCCAAACAAACCGTTTTTAGGGCCATTAGTATAATTGCAGACTAGGGAAAAAATAACAGTCTAATCTATACCATGCAGACTAGATGTATGCACTTTGATGATAGCTCATGAGTCTCTGTGCTATACCACTAGGATTGCAACTTATGTACAGCAAGTAACAAAAGGATCTCTCTGACACATGCAATAACCCACTGAGGTAGCCAAATAAAATACAGTCATTGGCCGCTCCTCTGTTAATCTCGGTTGAGTGTCGCTCCCCTTTCTAGCTTCAAATGTGAAAAATAAAATGAAAATAAAACAGGTTTATCATCATTTTTTTTCTTCAGGTTCTGACGGCAGAGTGAGTCTTGTGGGCAGGGCCATCGCGAGGACAGTGACAGAGGGAGTGGTTGCAGTGTGATCAGTGCACTTGTTGGTTTTGGCTGGCTGTCTAAGAACGGCTGAACTGACATGTACTTTAATAAAGTGGCGGTTTTTCCTCAATGGCGGAGGAGCGTCGCCTCACTGCCTGACGCAAAGCCAGCAAACGAAAAATAAAACGATGCTCAAGCACCGTTTAATTTTTAGTTTGCCTGCTCTGAGCCAGCTTGTGCATGGAGGGCGGGGCATGTGAGAGTGGAGGAGGAATGCTTCTGCACTCCCTAAGTGCTTATGTGTGCTTGGCCAGCTGTCTCAACACATACACACTTAGGTTTCTCCAGCCCGGCTGCATTCAGCACAGGGATTGGCTGGGAGTCTGTCCCAGGAGCTGCTGCGACCCAGGAAGAGGCCAGCAGGGGCGACAAGATGCAGGAGGTCGGCCATAGGTGTCAGGAACATTAAAAACATTATTATTATTAGTCTGCCCCCGGCGATCTCCGCACCCACCCCACCACAATTTGTTATTGGCGGCTGCCACTGAATTAATATCATATTATATGTCTGCTGGCTCAAACTTTAAGGGTGGCAAGAGCATTTGACAATCATTAGTAATATCTGTGGTTTATGTCCATTTTATATGAGGGCTATATTGTATTCTACTGTTTGAGGATAGTAAAAATAAACTACAGGAAGCAAATTGTATTGGTGTTTAGGAGGCCACATTTTATTACATGTTTTCTAAAGCAAGGGATGCCAAAACTTGATATCACCCTTACACACTATCCATCAAGACAGAATAGGTTAACGTTTTTTGTACCATTATGCAATTGCAATCTGACCGTTTTTTGTGATTTTAACTTTTTACAGCATGCATTACATCTGAAAAACTGCACCAACTAAAACGTTACTTTCAATAAAGCTTTTTTCGATCTTCCATTTAAGAATTATTCAAATGGAATTCAAAAAGAAGAGGTGGATGTCAGATAAACACTCTGATGGGAGTAGGGGCAATTCATGGGACTAAACTTGACCTTTAAAGCACCCTCTGAGAGCGCAGCTGCCATTGCGTGCCACTGGTAATCTTATCATGAAAAGGAACACAGCTTGTATTTGTCTCCCAGAGGGCTCCAATTAAGCAGGTGTTCTGTGAAATTGTAAGGGCACAGCAGTAGCGGTATATGCCATGGCACTAAGCCTACGTCATCCTCGATGGCATGAGCACTCTTGTCCGTCTTTTATCTCCTCAAGGATCAACATTGTGGAAATAAAAGATGGGCAACAATGCTCACAGTGTAGGTATTTTTGTAGAACACCCCATCCCCCTTGGCACCCGGTGCAGTGGCACCGGTCACGCCACCCTAAAGACGACCCTGTGTATGCTTCTCATTGAACTGCTGGTGAACCATTGGAATGATCATGTTTCCGGGGTCATATGACGCCATCCTATCTGGGCAGGAAAGTTACACATCCACGACAACTGCATTAACGCAATTACAGCATGGAGTCAGAGAAAAAATTAAGTAACTTGTAACAAGCCTTGCCCAGAGACAGTTTCCATGCCAACCGTAATCTCTCTCCTCTTCTCTGGGCTCGGTTTACAGTGCCGGAAGGCACAACGTTTATAGTCAGATTAGCACTGGCAGTGCACATGCTGCCACTCAGGGCAAAGCACCTTGAATATTACAAAGGAGCTATAACTGCATGACAATTAAGTTTAGAGAGACAATGTGGGGAAATTATCATTATCAAGAATACATTAGACTAGCCTGTGATGTGTGGCTCTTGGCAGGGCTGTGAGGGAAAACTGTGTGAGGTTATTCATGCAATACCTACACTCCACACTGTTACTTAACACCATCCGTGAAGCGCATTTTCCCGCTGTGTGCTGAACTTTTAAAAAACCCTTGGATGAGCGTACGAGAGGTGTACCTCATGACGAGCTGAGCTCGTCATGAGCGTCGAAGGGGTTAAGGACATTTTATTAGGACATGGTTGTAACAGTTAACTTTATTAACCAAAAAACATCAATGCAAGTATATCAAGTTTTTCATCATCAGACCCCTCATTCTCCCCATCTATCCTCAAACCATCACACCTGTTTCATTCCTCCCCTTTCACTCTGCGACCTCCTCCATCTCCCGATTCTCTGCTTCACTTTCTCTCCACCATCTCTCCTGAATTGCCTCCATTGCTCTTTGCCTCCCGCACCCCACCATCAGTCACATGTTTCCTCCCCCTGCGGGTGATCTGCCTGTGTGTCACCAACCCTCCAAAGTACTGCCAAACAGGGAACTCCTGTAGGGCGGTTACGTGTGCCCCCAACTAATTCTGTGCACCTCTTGCCCTCTCTCAGTATTCCCCGCGGCACCTGATGGACTCATTCCACAAACTACTAATCGCATCTCCATCATATAGTAGGTATTTCCCATTTGCGAAAGGTGCACCCCATCGTCCCTGAACAATAACTACTCTTCCAATTTTAGTCCCACATGAGCAATCACTTGTATGCCTCTCGCCTGGCACAAAAGCCTCATTGCCCTTGTCAATTTCCTGCAGGATTTTTCAATGGCTGCATGTTTGACAGACCCTTTCCACACTTTGCAAGGCACAAACTCAGTCCATAGTAAGCATGTTAAAGCCAGATTGCACTTTATCACCTCTAAATCCCTCTTCATGTGTTGCAATATTGTCATTCCTGATAGCCGTGGCAAATCATTCTCGCCCACATTTAGAACCAACATGTCTGGGTAGCCTCATTGCTGCACCTTTTTGTCAACCACAGCAATAAAGCCCCCCATCGGATGCCTAATTTTCTCCACCAAAACACTTCATGGTGCATGCTCCTCAAACCTAGGTTACAACCATACACCTGCCGATCTGCGTATTTGGCTGCCTAATGCACGAAAGAATGTCACACGATCCAGGTAACCATCTTGGTTCCTGGGCCGCTCACACAACCTGCAACATAAAGTAATAGATTAGTGTAAAGAAGAACAATTCCCCACTTTCCCTGTGCACTAGCACTTCCTGCTCCCTCCCCTCTTTGGTTCTACCTCCCTTATTTGCGCACATATCTCTCACAGCACCTAGACCTCCATCTCCCTATCTGGCGGATTCTGCCCCAAGACCATCCTAAACACGGCGCCGCTGTAGCAGGGCCAATGTAGAAAGAATATGTTCCAAACCTGGCTGGGTCCCTGCTCAAACATCTTAAAGCCCTGTGCAGGACAGCCAGCAGCTGAAATGCCATCACCGAGTCTTCTAACGCATGGTAACAGATACCTGTCAAAGGCCGTCCTGATCTTGCTAAATAATCCCGCCATTCTTGCAATGGGCAGACACCACTGCAACCACTCTCATTCAACCAAACCCATCTACCCCTGCCAGCCTGATCCGTCTTAGAGTGGCTCAGCCAAATCCACAGTCGGCCCTGATCCAATCTCACTTCCTCATAGGACCTTCCTGTCTGCCGTACCATTCCAATAATTTCGAAACCTGGAAGCCCCGAAAAACATCCAAATCATACATAACCTAAACACTGACACCTCAAGTGTGTCGTAACAACACTCTGGCAACACCCATAACAAGCCTTGCAACAATTCAAAAGTTATGGCCTCCCTCGGAACTTCCCTCCGCTCCTACGTTCCTGCCCCCAACCTTTTAACTTTCTGCTCAGAATCTTACCTTTGACAGGATCAAAACCTAAATATAACTTGCTGCAAAAAGATATCCCTGCCAATTTTCCAGCCATTGTCATCTGCGACAGACCCTTGTCAATACATTGTAATACAAAATGCAACACTCCCTGCTCAGTGTCCTGCTTCGCCAATGTGGCTACAGTTTGTCCCATGAAATATCCAAATTCAGACCATGCCAGCCGTTAGCTCCGTCTCATGAATTCTGCCAAGGACCGCTCAACCAGGCCTCTCAATCTCACTTCCCACAGGCCCAGAAGTCATCCGGCATCTCCATCTTGCATTTGTCCGCTCCAGGGGCCAGTATTTGAAATCACTGCCAATGCGAATGAGACAAAGCATCGGCAATGTCATTGCTAGCCCGAGGGAAGTTTGGCACACATTCAGCCTTCAGCACATCAGCATGAGCCCTCGCAACAGTCGCAAGACCCTCAAGTCCCTCGCCTTCTGCCTGTTCACCAGCTCCACCACGGTCATGTTTTCGACATGAAAAAGCACAGTTCTATTCTGTAGTTCAGCACCCCACACCTCCAATGCAACCAGCAGCGATGCTCCAACCCTGCTTCAACCAGTGTGCCGACCACTGCTCAGCACACCAACGTCGTCCCAAAATAGTCCAAAACCTAGAGCACCTGCTGCATCTGAAAAAAATGGGACCTGCCAGATCATGTTGCCCTCTACGAAATTAGTTGGAAACAATCATTTTCACAAAGAGGGAGAATTCCTTACACATTAATTTTTGTCGAACAATAAATAATTGATTAAACCACAGCAACGTATAACAAGTTCTCTTATTTTAGCCAATGTTGAGTTGATTTAGTGTTAGAACATTTCAGCATTAACGCGTTTCGGTGGGTTCTTAATGATCCAAACCACCTTCTTCAGGAAAGAAATAGATGTCTCCCTCTAATCAAAATCTATCACAGAACATATAAAGAGAAACAAAATCAATTTTTAGAAATTAATCCAGTCTAAACATTTTAATGCAGAATCCAATATCCCTCTAATTTTACATTATTATTTTTCTTTATAGTAAATTTTTCATCCATATGAAGGAACGTGTCTAACATGTCTTGGGGACATTGGAATGACAATTGGTCACATTACTATTTACTCATACACCTCCTCACTCACACAAAAAAATGTATACTCTTTTCTTATTCAAATAAAGACAGGGGTATTTTACCCACCAATACTTCAAGGATGGTACTCAGCATTCCTTGTTGAATGAAACCTCTGGTCTTTTAACGTCATGAAGGTTCTCCAATGATCCCATAAGCATGTGGATCATTGTTGCAAACTTTAGGAAGACGAAAAAAGATAAATTAAATATGTGAGAAAGAACTGTCGGGATGGTAGGTTTGAAACTCTCCTTCCCGTTGTACACTTACACATGCTATGTTAGGTTAGCATTATGTGGCTAAATAGACGCTATTTATATTCACATTATGCAACCCACTGAGTTATCCTCGAGGCATGTAAGCTTAGTTAGCTTGTGTGACTCCATATTGTATTTCACAATGATATTAGAGACACAGCACCCCATGAGGGAAGCCCATCCCCTTTATCATCCTGAAATCCCAGAACTGCGCAACTCCACGGATACTGTAATAAGACCGCAAGTCGATGCTCGGTTTCAAGAGCAATGGATCGACACTCCTTGGAAAAGGAGTGATGTCATTTCCCTATAGAAATAGACGGCATATTCCAAGGAATAGACAGAGGCGGCCTCCTCCACAGTGATGATGCTAGCTGGATCTGGGTGTCACATGGGACGAGATCAAAGCACGGGATAGGGAGCGCCAGCCCGGTGAGAAGTAAAAGGCGATTGGCTTTACCGGAGTGCATTATCACCTATATGCACTCCCTTATCCCACCGAAGAGAGTGTATTGTGATAAGTTGACTGTGTGTCATCAGAAGAAGGATAAGAGTGTGTTGGATTTCTCTACAATGTTTGAAGGGGTGTTTCTAGATTTTAGTGGTCAGGATTTGTCACAAGAGGGTGGTGTCCGTTTGTTTGTGAACAGATTTGTCACCAATTTGCTCCCTGAGGTTGCTCCTTGGTTACAAACCTCGGAAAGTAACTGTTTATAGTGCAGGTCACATTGTAAAGATAGTAAATATTTGAGAGACTATTTTTACTGAACATCAGAGTGTGAGTGAAATAATAAATAGCTTGTGTGGGACATTACAGTAGCAGCTGGTGTAGTTTGAAAATGGCGGGGCACCTTGAAATACATGAGCACCGCATGTGCACTATACAAAAAAGATTTCCTTTGATAAAGTCTTTTATTTCAACGCGGTCTCATATGTGCTAATGGCTTCATTAGCACACACAATCCTGTCTTCAAATACATGTGCTCGGTAGTGGTGACTGGTAGGGGATGGGGCTGAGGGGTGGGAGAAAGTGGGGATTTAGGAAATACATAAAAGAAAAGTTACCTGTTGTTTCCCCTTGCTACCGCCGTTGCCACACCCCGCCTCTCCTTGAATGAACAGTAAGCTTCCAGACTCCTCTGACGAATCGCTACACTGCTGGTAGCAGCATTGTGATTGGTTTGAGTGCCATTGATCTGCGCTCAGTCAGGGAATGGGAGCCTGGGAATGTTCTCCACCCAGGCTGTAATGCAGCCTAGGTGGGTGACATGCAAAGTGCGTATGACTGTTTGGCCAGTCCGAGACAGCTGGACAAATAGTTGTGTGCACTCTAGGTGCAGCACCAGTCATTCCTCCACTAGGCTTTAAATATTTTAGGTAAAAGGGCAATAATAGCATGTGGGTACCTCCCTTCAGTTCAAGACTTTAAGAAATATTAACAAATGTAGATGTTTTGGGGCTCCAGAGTCTTCTTAAAATAATTATGAGGGAATTGTGGAGTGTAAATCAGCTCACAAACCTTTGAAATATCCTCAGTTTGCCAGGAATGTGTGTGGGGTTGCGCTAATCAGTTATATGCAGATTTGCCCAGGCTTTCTATTCTTCTGATGTGAGATTTTGTCACTACTCTGAAGCCTAAATCAAATCATTACCTTTACAGAAAACACTGCAGAGAGCAATGTACTACAGGGAAAACAAATTGCTAGAACAAAACTAAAACCCACTAAAAAAGTAATTTTTTTTTAGATCCGTTTAAAAAGATAACATTTCAATGCAGGAGGTAAACGTCTTTTAGATGTTTAGCCTTATGGGTAATATAAAGGATCAGGTAATTATAATGATAATGGTAATGATAGAGATGATGAACATAGTTTAGTGGTGAACAAATCTATGAGTTTTTCAATTGTATTCAATGCAATCTCTGGTGAGGGAAATCAAAACAATAAACAAGTCCTGGTCAAGGATTATGAAGTCCATTCTATTCTCCACAACAAATGGTTGACTGTAAGACAGGAGACAGGGTGTAAAACATTGTATGGCCTGCGACGCTGCAGAACAAATTGGAATAGGCTCCTCATGCAGTGATCTGGAACTGCGACATCTAAAAGTAAGGAGACAAAAGAGTACATAAAAGGGGAACCCTACGTTGATACTGGGATCAATACTTTGCTGCATAATTAATGAATGAAGATACTCAATCATAAACACAAGATTCAAAGAGAAACAGTGCCTATCTCCGTTGCATTAGGTCACCAGGGCTCTAACGCGCACAACAATAAGTTCAAATTCTCCAGTTATACGTTTCAGATACAATTTTATCAGAAGTTGCAAAGAACGTCAGAGTTTCACATTATTGGCGTATACATTGAAAATTATTCACAAAGTAAACAATAATATTTCCATCATTTCAGTACATGTTCAAATCATAATTCAAATCAGTGCGTTAAAAAAAAAAACAATGCATTTCGGGGCTGGGGCCCCTTCGTCAGGGGTCTGTTAAGGAAAAAGAAAAAGAAAAAGAAGGAAACTCAGTTACTAATGGTGCCATTTAGGCTTATCGTTACCGCGAGTGTAGAGTAAACTCGATAAATCCTATATCAAGAAGTTTAATTCGTGGCAGCGGTCAATCTAAAAGAAATGGATTGTTTAAGTATCTTATTTTATGGACTTTGTATACAGTTCTTTAAGAGGTTTTATGAATTGGTTTACCTGAGCCTTGCTTCTATATTATGTGTCTGCAAAAGAAACATTATGGTTGTGGTCACTTCCAAGGAGTGTCAGAAGTCATATCATCATCAACGTGAAGCGTTGTTTTAAAATAACGAAGTTATTTGCTCACCTTCAAGTCTGTTTTGGACCGAAAATGAAAGTGCCCTATAGGAATGAAAAGAAATGTATATATTGCAATGAGCATCGTGATGTTTAAGAGGTCTGCATCTCGAACTCTATTAAATTGAAAAAGAGTTTTTCTTTACCTGCGAGCCTCCAAGGTGGTTTAAATGGTCTCGCTGATTCTTTAAGACAGTCTAGGCTGTGAATGACAAAATAGACGCATTCAGTGGCCTGCTCATAATTTTAAACCGGTGAAACGCATGTTAGTGCTTATTTAGAGTCTTACCGATAGCGCAAATCGTCCCGCGCGGTGTGGCGTTTTCAATCGGGAAAGCCGACCGGAACTAGTCCTCTAAATTGTTGGTCCTTTTTTATTGTTTACCCACTATTGCTTAACACGTAGCAACAGATGAAGGACTTGTTCATTGGTATTATGCAGCCGCCATTAGTAAGAGGACGGGGTTGAATATTGAGGGATAGTTTGAATATTTTTTAGACTTATTGCGATGAATATCACGCTCTGGTGACACTCAAGAGATATTCAAATGGTTATTAACCTAACATGTAGGAAACCTAATAGTGGCAACATAGTCAAAATCTATAAATGAACATAAAGATGACAATAAAAATAATAACACAGACTTAGGCAATCAGGTTGAAATAAGAAAAGATACTGCTCCACATATACAAATTCCTGCCTATTTACAATCTGAAATAAACCATGCGTCGCTGAAGCGCTGATGTGTGTTGAAGAAGTATCAGTGTATCGTGTGTATGTACGTATCACTGTGGATTAGAAGCCCAAGAGGGTCTAATTATGTTGAAAGTATTTAAGTCTAAAGCTTTACAAAAAGCAGATCATTTCCATTTTGTCATTTAACCCATTTGGGGTCAATGTCTGTAGCTTACGTATCCAGAAAGCTTCTCTCTGGAGCAGGATTCTAGCATTATCCAGTCCTAGTCGTTGTGGGACAAGTTCAATAATTTGAAATCTCAGTTGGGCTATAGTATGGCCCATCTCCATCCAATGTTTGGCTAATGGTGAAGTGTGATTCCTATTCCGAATCCGACTTTTGTGTTCCGATAGCCGCAGCTTAAGTTTTCTGTCCGTCTTCCCTACATACAGTAATGCGCAAGGACATTTAATCGAGTACACTACATGCTCTGAATTGCAATTGGTGGTGTGTCTAAGTTGAATTTTTTCTCCTGTGCGAGGGTGTAATAAGGTGTTACCTGGTATAACATTATTGCAATTCTTGCAATTGTAGCATCGCGTTGTACCTTTGTGAATTTCTTGCTGTTGTCTGGTGCCTTCAAGTTCTGCTGGTTTATTAAGTAGTTCCTTGAGGTTCTGCGCTCTTTTGTAGGCGAATAAAGGTTTGTCAGTAAACAGTGTTCCAAAGTCTTTCTCAACTTGCAAGATCTCCCATTTTTTCTGTATAATTCTTTTTATATCCCTCGATGCTGTCGAGTATTTTGAAACAAAAACCATCCTTTTATTTACAGTTTTGGATTTTTTCTGCAAGAGTTCTGTGCGTGGTATTGTCTTAATTCTCTCTATTTGTGCTTTTAGTAGTTTTTTGGGGTATCCCCTATCTAGATATCTTTGTTTCTGCTCTTCTAGACTCTTCTCACATTCTTCACTGTCTGATGATATCCTCTTTATCCTCATGAATTGTGATATCGGAAGGTTATTGATTAGGTTGGCCGGATGGAAACTTCCATATATCAACGCTGTATTTTTATCAGTTGGTTTTTTGTATAATCTTGTTTGAATTGTATTCTCTACTATTTCTACCATGACATCCAAAAATGGTATAGATGTTGTACTTGTGTTGCATGTAAACTGGATTCTTGGGTTTGCTAAATTCAGACTTTTAATGTTTTGTATGAGTTCTGAAACAGGCCGTTTCCAAATTATGAAGATATCATCTATGTATCGTTTATAATACACAATGCCTTCTTGCCATGTGCGATCCTCTAAGATATAGTCCTATTCAAACTTTGCCATGAATATATTTGCATATATGCATGCCCCAGGAAAACCCATAGCTGTTCCACTGAGTTGGGTGTAATATTCGTCTAGCCATACGAAGTAGCTATTTACCAAGCAGAATTCCAAAAGCTGCATAATTAGATATTTGAGTTCTTCAGGTTTGTCGGTTCTCAGTAGAGCCCATTCCATGGCTTCCAATCCTTGTTTGTGGGAATCGACATGTACAAGGATGTCACGTCTATAGTACATAGTGTCCAATCCATGCACCCTTTGGTTTGAATAGTTGAGAGGCTTCTTAGGAAATCTGATGTCTTCCAAATATGTTGGCCAGTCATGGATGAATGGTTGCATATGAGTATCAATGTAAATTCGTGGATTTTCAAAGATTGATGAGCATCCAGACACTATAGGTCTGATTGGGGGATTTTGTAAATTCTTATGTATTTTTGGTAAAAAATATATCCTCGCTCTTCTGGGGTAGATTTGTCTTAGGTAACGTTTGGTGGTATTGTTAATCCAACTTAGTTCTTCTGCTTTTTCTAAGATTTTGTCTAAAGTTTGAGAGATTTACAGCGTTGGGTCTTTCTCAAGTCTAGCGTAGGTATTCACATCTTGGACATGTTCATTGCCCTTTTGTATGGAGACATCCGAATCCATAATGACTAGTCCTCCACCTTTGTCCGCCTTCTGGATCACAATTGTTTTATTTTTAGCCAGAGATCGTATGGCACTGTGTTCTGCTCTTGTCAGATTATTCAGCTTTCTCCTGTATTGGATTTTGGTCATATCAGCTTTGACTAGAGTCTCAAATGTGTCTAGGCTTTTGTGGGAAACTGGGGCTAGGAAATTGCTATTAGGTTTGAACTTCTCTGTTGTACTGTCCGTTGTTTCAATGGGGTTTAGTATTGTGAAAAAATGTTTTAATCTTAAGATTCTCATGAATTTAAAGAATGCTACTTCTGTCTCTAGCTCATTAGTGTGATAAGTACTCACAAAAGTTATCCCTTTGTTTAACAATCTCTCTTCAAATTTAGAAAGTGGATATTTTGAGATTTTAATCACTAGGTTTTGGTCTGGCTCCGTAAGCCCGTTTTCTTGGCCTGTTCCTTTTCCTTTTCCTTTTCCCCTTCGCGTTTTTTGTCGCTCAGTTGAGTTGACGATTGGTCCGGAGGTTTGCTTGGGGCTTGGCCCTTCTCTAAAAAAGCATCAGATGATGATGTGGATGCTATATCAATTGTAGTAGGTGCTTGTTGCCCTGGTTTACGTCGTTGTTGCTGAGCGATAGGTTGTCTATAGGTGCTTGCGTCACTGTCTGACACCACACTTTCTTCGGATGAGGTTGCTTGCTGTTTTTTGCCCGTATATCTTCTTGTCGCGTAAACCTCGGCCCAAGTGTAGGCTTCATTCAGTTTGTAGTCGATAGTATCGCGCTTGAACTTGCGCAGTTTTGTTTCCTGGAGCTCCTTTCCATATTTATCTAATTTTATTTCTATTTCTTCAAGGAACTTGCTCCATGGTTCTTCATCCATTTTGGCGGACAATTCTTTCTTTACGTTAAAAATCTCTTCTTCTAAATCTCTGATTGTTTTTGCAAGCTCTTCAATCAACAGTAGTATCAAATCTAAAGAGCATTTGTTGAGTATCTCAAACCACTTTTCCATGAATTGAGGGTTGCTGTTTAATCTATAGAGCATTGGACGAATGGCCAGTCTGAGTCCTCTTGGGATTCGCTTCACTCGGTGATACTGTATCAATGTTGACGCGTGTAAACGCTGGTTCAGTTCTCGCTTTGATAAATACTCTAGCTGCTTTAATTGTTGAACAATAGAACCTCCTTGGGCATCAAAAGTCTTGGTTTCCTTGATTAATTTGTATATTTGGGTTGCCTCATCTATTGTGTACACTTTAGTATTTGCTCTGTTGTCCGTGATTGCAGCAATCGAATCAAAAGACATGTTTACTATGGTGCTAGTGCCCCGTTCTGCAGTAGGGGTCAACTATGAATGCATGTGGGTACTGCACACTGTTTTGCCCTTTTTGTATGTTTGTTCAGTAAGTGTGCTGCGTTAGATTAGTGCCTGCTCACTATTGTAAATCAAAATGTGTGGCCTGGTCCCAAAATATCACCAGGGCTCTAACGAGCACAACAATAAGTTCAAATTCTCCAGTTATACATTTTAGATACAATTTTATCAGAAGTTGCAAAGAATGTCAGAGTTTCACATTATTGGCGTATACATTGAAAATTATTCACAAAGTAAACAATAATATTTCCATCATATCAGTACATGTTCAAATCATAATTCAAATCAGTGCGTTAAAAAAACCCAATGCATTTCGGGGCTGGGGCCCCTTCGTCAGGTGTCTGTTAAGGAAAAAGAAAAAGAAAAAGAAGGAAACTCAGTTACTAATGGTGCCATTGAGGCTTATCGACTTTTTTATGGCTTGTGATCTTGCCGTATCTTACCGCGAGTGTAGAGTAAACTCGATAAATCCTATATCAAGAAGTTTAATTCGTGGCAGCGGTCAATCTAAAAGAAATGGATTGTTTAAGTATCTTATTTTATGGACTTTGTATACAGTTCTTTAAGAGGTTTTATGAATTGGTTTACCTGAGCCTTGCTTCTATATTATGTGTCTTCAAAATAAACATTATGGTTGTGGTCACTTCCAAGGAGTGTCAGAATTCATATCATCATCAACATGAAGCGTTGTTTTAAAATAACGAAGTTATTTGCTCACCTTCAAGTCTGTTTTGGACCGAAAATGAAAGTGCCCTATAGGAATGAAAAGAAATTCATATATTGCAATGAGCATCTTGATGTTTAAGAGGTCTGCATCTCGAACTCTATTAAATTGAAAAAGAGGGTTTTTTTACCTGCGAGCCTCCAAGGTAGTTTAAATGGTCTCGCTGATTCGTTAAGACAGTCTAGGCTGTGAATGACAAAATAGACGCATTCAGTGGCCTGCTCATAATTTTATACCGGTGAAACGCACGTTAGTGCTTATTTAGAGTCTTACCGATATCGCAAATCGTCCCGCGCGGTGTGGCGTTTTCAATCGGGAAAGCCGACCGGAACTAGTCCTCTAAATTGTTGGTCCTTTTTTATTGTTTACCCACTATTGCTTAACACGTAGCAACAGATGAAGGACTTGTTCATTGGTATTATGCGGCCGCCATTAGTAAGAGGACGGGGTTGAATATTGAGGGATAGTTTGAATATTTTTTAGACTTATTGCGATGAATATCACGCTCTGGTGACACTCAAGAGATATTCAAATGGTTATTAACCTTTACATATAGGAAACCTAATAGGGGCAACATAGTCAAAATCTATAAATGAACATAAAGATGACAATAAAAATAATAACACAGACTCAGGCAATCAGGTTGAAATAAGAAAAGATACTGCTCCACATATACAAATTCCTGCCTATTTACAATCTGAAATAAACCATGCGTCGCTGAAGCGCTGATGTGTGTTGAAGAAGTATCAGTGTATCATTGTGTCGTGTGTATGTACGTATCACTGTGGATTAGAAGCCCAAGAGGGTCTAATTATGTTGAAAGTATTTAAGTCTAAAGCTTTACAAAAAGCAGATCATTTCCATTTTGTCATTTAACCCATTTGGGGTCAATGTCTGTAGCTTACGTATCCAGAAAGCTTCTCTCTGGAGCAGGATTCTAGCATTATCCAGTCCTAGTCGTTGTGGGACAAGTTCAATAATTTGAAATCTCAGTTGGGCTATAGTATGGCCCATCTCCATCCAATGTTTGGCTAATGGTGAAGTGTGATTCCTATTCCGAATCCGACTTTTGTGTTCCGATAGCCGCAGCTTAAGTTTTCTGTCCGTCTTCCCTACATACAGTAATCCGCAAGGACATTTAATCGAGTACACTACATGCTCTGAATTGCAATTGGTGGTGTATCTAAGTTGACGTTTTTTCTCCTGTGCGAGGGTGTAATAAGGTGTTACCTGGTATAACATTATTGCAATTCTTGCAATTGTAGCATCGCGTTGTACCTTTGTGAATTTCTTGCTGTTGTCTGGTGCCTTCAAGTTCTGCTGGTTTATTAAGTAGTTCCTTGAGGTTCTGCGCTCTTTTGTAGGCGAATAAAGGTTTGTCAGTAAACAGTGTTCCAAAGTTTTTCTCAACTTGCAAGATCTCCCATCTTTTCTGTTTAATTCTTTTTATATCCCTCGATGCTGTCGAGTATTTTGAAACAAAAACCATCCTTTTATTTACAGTTTTGGATTTTTTCTGCAAGAGTTCTGTGCGTGGTATTGTCTTAATTCTCTCTATTTGTATTTCCAGTAGTTTTTTGGGGTATCCCCTATCTAGATATCTTTGTTTCTGCTCTTCTAGACTCTTCGTACATTCTTCACTGTCTGATGATATCCTCTTTATCCTCATGAATTGTGATATCGGAAGGTTATTGATTAGGTTGGCCGGATGGAAACTTCCATATATCAACGCTGTGTTTTTATCAGTTGTTTTTTTGTATAATCTTGTTTGAATTGTATTCTCTACTATTTCTACCATGACATCCAAAAATGGTATAGATGTTGTACTTGTGTTGCATGTAAACTGGATTCTTGGGTTTGCTAAATTCAGACTTTTAATGTTTTGTATGAGTTCTGAAACAGGCCGTTTCCAAATTATGAAGATATCATCTATGTATCGTTTATAATACACGATGCCTTCTTACCATGTGCGATCCTCTAAGATATAGTCCTATTCAAACTTTGCCATGAATATATTTGCATATATGCATGCCCCAGGAAAACCCATAGCTGTTCCACTGAGTTGGGTGTAATATTCGTCTAGCCATACGAAGTAGCTATTTACCAAGCAGAATTCCAAAAGCTGCATAATTAGATATTTGAGTTCTTCAGGTTTGTCGGTTCTCAGTAGAGCCCATTCCATTGCTTCCAATCCTTGTTTGTGGGGAATCGACGTGTACAAGGAATTCACGTCTATAGTACATAGCGTCCAATCCATGCACCCTTCGGTTTGAATAGTTGAGAGGCTTCTTAGGAAATCCGATGTGTCTTCCAAATATGTTGGCCAGTCATGGATGAATGGTTGAATATGAGTATCAATGTAAATTCCTGGATTTTCAAAGATTGATGAGCATCCAGACACTATAGGTCTGATTGGGGGATTCTGTAAATTCGTATGTATTTTTGGTAAAAAATATATCCTCGGTCTTCTGGGGTAGATTTGTCTTAGGTAACGTTTGGTGGTGTTGTTAATCCAACTTAGTTCTTCTGCTTTTTCTAAGATTTTGTGTTAATTTTGAGAGATTTCCAGCATTGGGTCTTTCTCAAGTCTAGCGTAGGTATTCACATCTTTTACATGTTCATTGCCCTTTTGTATGTAGACATCCGAATCCATAATGACTAGTCCTCCCCCTTTGTCCACCTTCTGGATCACAATTGTTTTATTTTTAGCCAGAGATCGTATGGCACTGTGTTCTGCTCTTGTCAGATTATTCAGCTTTCTCCTGTATTGGATTTTGGTCATATCAGCTTTGACTAGAGTCTCAAATGTGTCTAGACTTTTGTGGGAAACTGGGGCTCGGAAATTGCTTTTAGGTTTGAACTTCTCTGTTGTACTGTCGGTTGTTTCAATGGGGTTTAG
Source organism: Lissotriton helveticus (assembly GCF_964261635.1). Classification (NCBI taxonomy): domain Eukaryota; kingdom Metazoa; phylum Chordata; class Amphibia; order Caudata; family Salamandridae; genus Lissotriton; species Lissotriton helveticus. The sequence goes on from NC_136065.1 coordinate 1,355,419,628, forward strand.
TATTGTGAAAAAAAATTTTAATCGTAAGATTCTCATGAATTTAAAGAATGCTACTTCTGTCTCTAGCTCATTAGTGCGATAAGTACTCACAAAAGCTATCCCTTTTTTTAACAATCTCTCTTCAAATTTAGAAAGTGGATATTTTGAGATGTTAATCACTAGGTTTTGGTCTGGCTCCGTAAGCCCGTTTTCTTGGCCTGTTCCTTTTCCTTTTCCTTTTCCTTTTCCTCTTCGCGTTTTTTGTCGCTCAGTTGAGTTGACGATTGGTCCAGAGGTTTGCTTGGGGCTTGGCCCTTCTCTAAAAAAGCATCAGATGATGATGTGGATGCTATATCAATTGTAGTAGGTGCTTGTTGCCCTGGTTTACATCGTTGTTGCTGAGCGATAGGTTGTCTAGAGGTGCTTGCGTCACTGTCTGACACCACACTTTCTTCGGATGAGGTTGCTTGCTGTTTTTTGCCCGTATATCTTCTTGTCGCGTAAACCTCGGCCCAAGTGTAGGCTTCATTCAGTTTGTAGTCTATAGTATCGCGCTTGAACTTGCGCAGTTTTGTTTCCTGGAGCTCCTTTCCATATTTATCTAATTTTATTTCTATTTCTTCAAGGAACTTGCTCCATGGTTCTTCATCCATTTTGGCGGACAATTCTTTCTTTACGTTAAAAATCTCCTCTTCTAAATCTCTGATTGTTTTTGCAAGCTCTTCAATCAACAGTAGTATCAAATCTAAAGAGCATTTGTTGAGTATCTCAAACCACTTTTCCATGAATTGAGGGTTGCTGTTTAATCTATAGAGCATTGGACAAATGGCCAGTCTGAGTCCTCTTGGGATTCGCTTCACTCGGTGATACTGTATCAATGTTGACGCGTGTAAACGCTGGTTCAGTTCTCGCTTTGATAAATACTCTAGTTGCTTTAATTGTTGAACAATAGAACCTCCTTGGGCATCAAAAGTCTTGGTTTCCTTGATTAATTTGTATATTTGGGTTGCCTCATCTATTGTGTACACTTTAGTATTTGCTCTGTTGTCCGTGATTGCAGCAATCGAATCAAAAGACATGTTTACTATGGTGCTAGTGCCCCGTTCTGCAGTAGGGGTCAACTATGAATGCGTGTGGGTACTGCACACTGTTTTGCCCTTTTTGTATGTTTGTTCGGTAAGTGTGCTGCGTTAGATCAGTGCCTGCTCACTATTGTAAATCAAAATGTGTGGCCTGGTCCCAAAAGGTCACCAGGGCTCTAACGCGCACAACAATAAGTTCAAATTCTCCAGTTATACGTTTCAGATACAATTTTATCAGAAGTTGCAAAGAACATCAGAGTTTCACATTATTGGCGTATACATTGAAAATTATTCACAAAGTAAACAATAATATTTCCATCATATCAGTACATGTTCAAATCATAATTCAAATCAGTGCGTTAAAAAAAAAACAATGCATTTCGGGGCTGGGGCCCCTTCGTCAGGGGTCTGTTAAGGAAACCTAATCAATAACCTTCCGATATCACAATTCATGAGGATAAAGAGGATATCATCAGACAGTGAAGAATGTGAGAAGAGTCTAGAAGAGCAGAAACAAAGATATCTAGATAGGGGATACCCCAAAAAACTACTGGAAGCACAAATAGAGAGAATTAAGACAATACCACGCACAGAACTCTTGCAGAAAAAATCCAAAACTGTAAATAAAAGGATGGTTTTGTTTCAAAATACTCGACAGCATCGAGGGATATAAAAAGAATTATACAGAAAAGATGGGAGATCTTGCAAGTTGAGAAAGACTTTGGAACACTGTTTACTGACAAACCTTTATTCGCCTACCAAAGAGCGCAGAACCTCAAGGAACTACTTAATAAACCAGCAGAACTTGAAGGCACCAGACAACAGCAAGAAATTCACAAAGGTACAACGCGATGCTAGAATTGCAAGAATTGCAATAATGTTATTCCAGGTAACACCTTATTACACCCTCGCACAGGAGAAAAAATTCAACTTAGACACACCACCAATTGCAATTCAGAGCATGTAGTGTACTCGATTAAATGTCCTTGCGGATTACTGTATGTAGGGAAGACGGACAGAAAACTTAAGCTGCGGCTATCGGAACACAAAAGTCGGATTCGGAATAGGAATCACACTTCACCATTAGCCAAACATTGGATGGAGATGGGCCATACTATAGCCCAACTGAGATTTCAAATTATTGAACTTGTCCCACAACGACTAGGACTGGATAATGCTAGAAACCTGCTCCAGAGAGAAGCTTTCTGGATACGTAAGCTACAGACATTGACCCCAAATGGGTTAAATGACAAAATGGAAATGATCTGCTTTTTGTAAAGCTTTAGACTTAAATACTTTCAACATAATTAGACCCTCTTGGGCTTCTAATCCGCAGTGATACGTACATACACACGACACAATGATACACTGATACTTCTTCAACACACATCAGCGCTTCAGCGACGCATGGTTTATTTCAGATAGTAAATAGGCAGGAATTTGTATATGTGGAGCAGTATCTTTTCTTATTTCAACCTGATTGCCTGAGTCTGTGTTATAATTTTTATTGTCATCTTTATGTTCATTTATAGATTTTGACTATGTTGCCCCTATTAGGTTTCCTATATGTAAAGGTTAATAACCATTTGAATATCTCTTGAGTGTCACCAGAGCGTGATATTCATCGCAATAAGTCTAAAAAATATTCAAACTATCCCTCAATATTCAACCCCGTCCTTTTACTAATGGCGGCCGCATAATACCAATGAACAAGTCCTTCATCTGTTGCTACGTGTTAAGCAATAGTGGGTAAACAATAAAAAAAGGACCAACAATTTAGAGGACTAGTTCCGGTCGGCTTTCCCGATTGAAAACGCCACACCGCGCGGGACGATTTGCGATATCGGTAAGACTCTAAATAAGCACTAACGTGCGTTTCACCGGTTTAAAATTATGAGCAGGCCACTGAATGCGTCTATTTTGTCATTCACAGCCTAGACTGTCTTAACGAATCAGCGAGACCATTTAAACCACCTTGGAGGCTCGCAGGTAAAAAAAACCTCTTTTTCAATTTAATAGAGTTCGAGATGCAGACCTCTTAAACATCACGATGCTCATTGCAATATATAAATTTCTTTTCATTCCTATAGGGCACTTTCATTTTCGGTCCAAAACAGACTTGAAGGTGAGCAAATCACGTTGATGATGATATGAATTCTGACACTCCTTGGAAGTGACCACAACCAAAATGTTTCTTTTGCAGACACATAATATAGAAGCCAGGCTCAGGTAAACCAATTCATAAAACCTCTTAAAGAACTGTATACAAAGTCCATAAAATAAGATACTTAAACAATCCATTTCTTTTAGATTGGCCGCTGCCACGAATTAAACTTCTTGATATAGGATTTATCGAGGTTACTCTACACTCGCGGTAAGATACGGCAAGATCACAAGCCATAAAAAAGTCGATAAGCCTCAATGGCACCATTAGTAACTGAGTTTCCTTCTTTTTCTTTTTCTTTTTGCTTAACAGACCCCTGACGAAGGGGCCCCAGCCCCGAAATGCATGGGTTTTTTTTAACGCACTGATTTGAATTATGATTTGAACATGTACTGATATGATGGAAATATTATTGTTTACTTTGTGAATAATTTTCAATGTATACGCCAATAATGTGAAACTCTGACGTTCTTTGCAACTTCTGATAAAATTGTATCTGAAACGTATAACTGGAGAATTTGAACTTATTGTTGTGCGCGTTAGAGCCCTGGTGACATTTTGATTTACAATAGTGAGCAGGAACTAATCTAACGCTGCACACTTACCGAACAAACATACAAAAAGGGCAAAACAGTGAGCAGTACCCACACGCATTCATATATCTCCGTTGCATTGACAACCGTACAATCCTGACGAAGACCTCCACCACTTAGACCCCACCAAGGGAGGTCAAAACCTTTTGGCATCAAACAGTAAGGAGCATTTAGCTACAAATTATTAGATCCAATTTAACATTGTTTTAACTTTATCACAACAGAATTGGTTCCTCATTTTGATTCCCCTCATCAGAGATAGTGTGGAGTATTTACATTTAATATATGTTTGTTTCTAATTGAAAAATATATGGATTTGTTCACCAACTAAGGGACTCATTACGATGTCGGTGGGTCAGACACTGCCAGCTTGTCGGTGTAGGACAAGCCAACATCTGTCCCTGCGGTCTGCCTGTCGCATTACGATGTTGCGGGCAGAGGAATCAAGCGGAGAGACCATCGGTGATGCTTTCAACAGGCTCAAGGAGCCCGTTGGTGCATTGGGGAGTCAGTAATCCCTGAAATAAGGACTGTGCCTGCTCAGGCACTGCCATAGGGATTACAATGTCCATTTCTGCCTGCCCTTTGATGGTGGTTCACCCACTATGAAAAAGCAGCAGGAAGGTGACTTTGGGGGCTCCTAGCAGGGCCCCTTCTTCCCTGGACCTCTGTTATGGGGCCTGAGGGGAACCTCCAGGGCTAACTAACCATCCCTGCACCATGTTACATGCACCGCATGGTGCATGCCACAAGGTGCAGGGATTGTTTCAAAGTGTTTTTTTTCTTTTGGGGCATGTACTGCAGCCCGCAGCACACGCCGCAGTAGAAAATATAGACATTGCGACTGCCGTGAAGGCAGTCGCATTGTAATAAGGGCAGCAGGATCAACCACTTCTAATTGGGCGGTCCTGCTTCCGCTACAGTGCCGGTCGGACGAGAGTCCGACTGGCATCATAATCAGGCCCTAAATCATTATGAGCTTCATAACTGGTTTATGTTTTTAACTGACATTCAACACAAAGGGATAAGAAGGTAGAACTTTTTTAGCCAGAGTTAAGGGTTCTTTTGTAATATAAATGCAATTTTGAACACTATATATTAGGGTTTGAATTAAGAACGTTTTCTTATCGTCCTATGATGAACCGGCATCCGTATCGGACTGGGATACTATTGTTTCTTGTTCTTGTTAGATATTCCATCAGCATTTGACGCTATTAGGTATGCTATTTTTCTGCAGCACCCCCAGATGATCACTCTTGGTGGGAGCTTTCTAGATTCATCTTAACTTTATTGATTGTCCAGAAGGATGCGTTAAACATCAATCAACAATCAGGCTAAACAATATTTTCTAGAGCAGTTTTTGACAGTAGCCGATTTTTGGTGGGTTCCGAAAGTGCATCAATAAATAAAGAAGTAGCATTTGCTGCACCTCAAAGACAAAGTACAAATGTCAAACTATGTATTCTGATAATTTACTGCCTATTTTCTAACATGGGGATTGGTGTTTACAAACTTTTCTCAGTTTGCAGTCAGAGAAAGAAAAGTAAAGTGAATTATGGGGCATTCTTGCTAGGGTACCGGGAGATTGATAGGAAAGGCTGTAGGATGCCATTTATTTGTACCACACAGCAAAATGTAAATTCCTATAAGTATATTTCTACACATTCAGCAGTTAGAAAAAAAAAATCAGCATTATGGGCACAAAGATTTTAATAGGATCAAAACAAACCAAGGCACTTTACTTGGTGATGCACAAATGATAAATATTCCCTGAAACCAAATTTCCACACATTAACATTTGTGTATAACATAGTTTTATAGTGCAATTGTAGTGGTCATTTCAATTGAAAATGTGCTCTCTGTAGATTACAGTGCACTACCCCACAATACTTTAAATACATTTAAAAATGTGCCCGCCTCATGTCTATTAAAGTTAGGTGGATCACAATTGATTGTTGTTTTAAAAATTGGGTTGTGGTTCTAAAAAGTTTTGGAAGCGCTGCCCTGGAGATCCCCACCTTAGCCGCACTACATATTAGTAACCCTCTTGGGTCTCAGGATCTCTTGGATACATTTGAGCTCGGCTTTGGTAACTACTGTCACACTGAGTCAATGCACTTAGAAGAGTTTAACAATCTAAGGCTCATTGACAATTTTGATGGTGCAAGTGCCCTGAGCTTTTAACATCTTTTGGGAGCATCTCTCACTGCCCTCTTTGCCATCTTAGTAGATGTTTCCTGAAATGTTTAAAACTTTTTGGTCCAACTGGGGGCATTTAGTGTTTGTGCCATCACAAAACTCTGAACTTAAAATCCTTCCCAGTGGAGTTCCCTGGGGTTTCAGAATACAGAGATCAATTTTAATATCATCATCATCAAATGCTTTTTATTTTGGCATTTCACCTTAAAGGACAAGTAAATATATAGCTAAAACATAATACAGTGCAAAATTTAGCTTTGTCACAGGCTAATAGGCAAAATGGAACAGTCTATTTACTACACAGACACTAATACATTCCCAATTGTAAATATTAAAAAATGTACAAATTACTATAAAATAAGTGGCTTGTTGATAAGCAATGATGAATCAATATTCAATATGTTAAAGGACATTCTTACAGTGAAAAAGGAGAAAAAAACATTATTATTATACATATTAAACAATCATTGTGTACTAGAATCATACAGTGAATAATAGACAATTCCCAGCTCCTCCTCCATCATACACTGAGGAAGATACATAACATGTCTGTTATAAAGTGAGAAGACGACTACAAAGAACTTTCTATGTCTGTTTTATTGGTCATCCAACTCTCTGGACTGTCATACAACTGTTAACATTCTAAGGTAAGCTTCAACGGGCCAAACCAAGGAGGGGGGAAAGGGATGGGTGGTAGGAACGTACCATTACAGAAGGAGATTACAACACATCACCCTTAATTAACATCAGAAAACAAATTACATTTTTTAACTCTGTCACAGCTCCAATATTGTTCATTCTCTAGATGAACTACACTTTTGAATGTTTTGACTATCCTACAGGGAGGCTAGAACTTTCTCACACTTTGTGACCCCTGCACATTCCTTTTCACCGGCACCATCTCCCCAACTCTCCACCCAGGGGGTTTTACTCCATTCTTTTATCATACCAGCCTTTGTATTTTTCCTGGTGCAGTTTTACCCTCTCGCTAGTGATGGAGCGAGATAGAAAACAAAATTTTGTTTAAACTCGCAAAGTCACATTTCCATAACATGAATAAAATTATTAATGATTTGTGATATGTCGTGCTAATACAACTTAGATTAAACTTTACACGTGGGGGGACTAACATGTGTGCTCATAAACGTGCATAATTGTTGCATCTTTTTGTTCGTGCAAAATAATAAAATAATTTATTGTTTTCGTTTTTGTCATTACTAATTGCTGCAAACTTAAAAGAAGCATGTGCTTGTTTTGCTTTTCCTTGTCTGTGTGTTGTCATTTCTACTATTCTAGGTGCATATGGGTCTCTTGGAAAAACGGAGACTGGTAAATATAAACGCTGCTTTATTTGTTTGCAATGGCTAGGTAACATTTTGATTAATCGGGTGGGTTAATTAATTAGTAAACCATGGGGTGGATACAGAATCTACTTTATTTCTTACATTAATACTTTTCTTGTGTTTGTTTTATACTAGAAAACATAAGTTGCCTGCTTTTGGGCCTAGTCATTTGAACCGCAGAAAAAGAGCTGACATATAATTCTGCAGAAAGTCACGAGACGCCCATTTTGAATTAAAACGTTTATTGAAGCTGCATTCACAAAGCAAAAACTGATGAGCTGACATCATTCTGTCGGACGTGGCCAAGGTCGAAAGTGAACATTTTGTCAGTCCTTAACTTGGCATCCGCGGAAGTGTAATGAAAGTCTATGGAAGCTGCGAGGATGACTTAATACATAGTTGCAAACGCAGGAAGCTTCTGGCTTCACGTGGAAGAGACAATGGTCTTTGTGAAGACATGATTTAATGGAACTTTTTGAGAATTGGGTGACATGTCACTTGTCACTCTCAGCCAATGGGACGTCGAGGATTTCTGAAAACTTTCCTTTGCTAGTTTAGTTAGCGTAGAAAGGTATAAAAAGTCATGCCCTTAGGGTTGGGCTGGCTACTGCTTTCTGACTTTCCGATGAGGGTGAAGTGCTGCTGGACTTTACTTGGAGCACGTAAGAATCCTCAAAGAACTTTACTTTAATTTCTATCTATTTAGCTCAGTTAGGGAATTAGGTTTTAGAAATGCTAAACTTTATATATTCATTTTAAATTTGATTTACTTGCTTAAATTGTATTTTCTCATGTTTCTTCACAATCATGCTTGCTTTATTAATAATAAAATTCATTTATAAAACCTTCAAATTATATACCATAATTTAGTAAATAAAATCTTACTTTTGACAAACAAGCTGGTCTTGGTTATTCAGAAGTGTAGGTTACTATTAGCTAGATCACGTCGCCTATGGTGGTCGTTTAAATGGTTGGGTTTTATTCTAATGACAATATTCTTTCTGCAAATGTATAAATATGTATATAGTTTGTAGATAATGTGTATATAAATTTATTCTGACCACCTGATTCAGTAGGCCCAAAATATATCAGGTTTATAAATGGGTCCATATTTAGTTTAGAATTTTGTTTATAGGTTATGAAGTTGGGTAGCGTTGTTTATGATATATTTTCTATAGCCCGCTGGATCAATTCTCTGGTAGCAGAAATTGATGGTTGCTAAGGGGTAACCAAGGTAATATGTTGGTTGCTAAGGGTTACGTTATGGTATGGAAATAGGATCGATGTTTTAACACATGTTAAGTTCGTTTTTTGTGCCTATCTGGTATACCGGTATAGATTGTGTGGCGAGAAATTAGTCACGCAAGCCATCTGTTCTGTTTGTAGTGATATCGCCGAGTATCACAAGAGGTATCGCCGTGTACCATAGTGTTGTCGCCGAGCAGCACAGTTTTAGGGCTAGGTCTGAATCTTGTATAGTGAGGGTTTTCTAAGAAATTAAAGCAGCATGAGAATAGGGACAAAGCGCCTTCCATAAAACTCACTGTGATGAGAGTATTAGTTATATCCGAGCTTGAGTGAAGGGTAAAATTAACGTCGGTGCATGATTATCTATAAACAGGTTAGAGTCCTGTACGGGTACATGTTTCATATCTATAAACAGGTGAGAGCCCTGTACGGATAACGTCGTTATTTTGCTAACGGTGCATGATTTCTATAAACAGGTGAGAGTCCTGTACGGATTTCATGTGTGTTTGAAATTAGGGAATTTTCCGTGTAAAAGTGCGAGTTTGAATTGTATTTTATGTTCAAGTGGAACTCTTAGAACTTTCACTTCGCGGTGGGTTCAGAGCAAAGCGAGTTCATAATTATACTTGTTAGAAGGGTGGGGTAAGGTTACTCTACTGACAATTGAATATTATCCTTAGTGTGAATAGCGCCGTCTATTCCGAAGTGTGGATACTTGAATGTATGTAAACTATCCTAAATAGTGAAACGAACAGATGTTGTCTTTATAGTCATTGTTAAGAATTAATTTACACTGAAAAGTGTCCTTAAAATGGCGCTGTGAAAAGATTTTGTGAAGGAGGGGTAAGCGCCAGGAGTGAGAAACGAGAAACCGCAGCTGCTGTGTACGTCACAGAGCCGCGCTGGGATTGGGTGACCTACGTCACAAGCTGTGTTCTGATTGGCTCTTGAGTCTCTGACGACCTGTGAGCTGATTGGTCCTTCAGAAAAACTCTAAATTTATTGGTTGAGCAGAAAAGTGACGTAGCTCAACTGTCATTGGCTTGTTGGTGTGTTTCGCGCACGGATTGGTTGTTTTGCGGAACATCCCGGAAATATTTTACGAACGATTTTGTGAATTAAATTTAACTTTTAAAAATGAGTTATCATTTTAAACATGTTGAGAAAAAGACAACATTATTTCAGAAATTTAAGAATTTATTTTCACCTGACAAGAAAATCGAAACGCGAGGTGGTAAACTACTTCATAAGTATAAAACACCTGCAGCGTACATGGAAGGTGAATACGGATATCATACTGTCTTATGGTTCGACAGTTGGAAACGCTATACTAAAAACGACGGTGTTTTAGCTTGGCCTGATGATGGTTCATTTAATGTAAGAGTTTTAAGAAATTTACGAGAGAAAATGAATGCTCTTGTTCCAAAACCGAGACCAACTCAATTTGAAGCTTTAGTTGAGTGGGAAGACGAGATGTATCAGTTACAAAGAGAAGCTAGTGGAATTAAAAGACCTTCTAAAAATCCATCTTGGAAAAGAGAAACTCATGAAGATAGATTGCGAATGTGGAGACAGGGAAACATGAGTGAAGGATTGTATTTAATTCATGAAATGGTAATGGGTTCTCCTACAGGGAAATCTATGGAAAGTGAATCTGAGGATGCAGTTATGGAAGAAATATATACAACTACTAGAAAGAATCAGCCTAATCAGCCTTTGAGACCTCCTAGATCATGGTCTACTCCGGTGGTTTCTACTGAAACTTCACCGAGTGCACCTCCAATTAGTGAAGCTCCTAAACTTTATCCAAATAATTGTGAAATCATTGAAACTCCTAGAAGATCAGAATTCGAGAATGCTCGAAATGAAGGTAGACATTTTACAATGACTCCAAGAGCAAGGGAACCTCCAAAAGATTATGCAAGAGAGACAAGAAATGTTGAAGATGTTGATTATAATGAATATATAAGATCTAAAGAAGAATTAATTAAAAGAATGACAAAAGGCATGGAAGCTGTCACAGTTCCAGTAACAATTGGTCCTGTTCAGCCTGTATTTGATCAAAAGAATACAAACAAAAATGGACTAACTATTCCTTTAAATACAGAAATTCAAAAGGCTGCTGAAAAATTTTATTCAGATTTAACTGAATTAAACACTTCTAAATCAAGAATGCCTGATTTAACTTTTAATGAGGATTTATCTCCAAAAACACCAATGGGTGCTATGTCAGATATAGGGAGTCCTGAAGTCAGGGTAACCACACCAAAACTTGATGTGGCCAAATTAAAAGCGAATATTGAAGAATTAATAATTGGAACAATTGGCCCAGATAGTTTAAATTACTATCGGGATGATGAACTACTATTCATTTGCAAAAGCATTCAGTGGAAAACGAAAAATAAATATGATCAATTAGAGGATCTAGCTGCAGAACTTGAAATCGATGTGAGTAAACAAAAGAATTTTGCAAAGCATTACAGATTAGACTTTTCAGAAAGTGACATTGAGAGTTTGAACTCAATGGGAAGAATAGTTCACATTAAAGATTTGATTGTGTATATCAAAAAGCTAGGAGAACTGAATAAATGGAGAGTAAAATGGACGAAAAAGAAGGAAGATGAAAGATTGGATAAATTGTCAAAACAATTTCCAATGAGAGAAGTTGCAGGTGGAGGATATGTTCATATCCCTTGGTCGAGACAGGACATTCTGTTATTTACAAATGACTTTCCAAAATTGAGGGAAAAACCAGTCGAGTGGTACAGGCAAGTTGATAGATTTATCAAAGTGTCAAAAGTTCTGTGGATTGATTTAGATGGATTTTTTGACATTGTAGTTCCATCTGATCTTTGGACAGAATGCAAAATATCGATTAGTTGGCCAAAAACAGAACCTGAGCGAATTAAAGAAACAGGTGCCCCAAATCCACTTGTAATGGATTTCTATGAGAAAGTAATTGTTTGGATGAAAAACAAAATTCCACCCAAAGAAGTCGATTGGGTTAAAATAGAAAGAACAGAACAGGAAACAAAAGAATCAGTTCATTCTTTTTATGAAAGACTATTGTTAATCTTTAAACAATACAGTGGTTATGAAAAATTAGATGAAAAAGACATGAGTCATTTTGTCTATAGATTTGTTTATGGACTAAAACCTGAAATTGGAGAAATGATCAGAACTAATATTGTCGGATGGCAATCACTATCTGTAGATGATATTCTAAGAAAAGCAAAATATTGTAGCGATGAAATAGAAGTAAAACAGAAGAAGCTGAAGGAGAAAGCCATGTGGGCTCAGGTAAAGGTGGCTGAGCAACAGATTGCCAGCATGGGAAATAAGAACACTAATTTTGTTCAAACTGGAAATACAAACCAGATACAAGGAAAGTTTAAAGGTAATAATTTCCCAAAGAAATTTAGCCCAAAGATAGAAGAGCTGAAACAAAGATTACCTTGTTTTAATTGTGGCGAAATTGGACATTGGAGGGACGAGTGTCCTCATCCTCCTAAAAACTTAAAGAATCCCTTATTGAATCCACAGATGCAGAATGGTGTTGACCTGCAGCGACAGCTACAGATGCAACAGGGGTTAAACGAATTTAACATTCAGCGACAGTTACAGCAACAGCAACAACAACAGGTGAATAATCGTCAAGACCAATTGCCACAACCACCTTTTCCGAATTGTGGGGGAGTTCAAAAATATAATCCAAACGTGGGATTTCAGGGAAGTGAACAGGTAATAAAACCACAAAAACAGCAAAAGCAGCAAAGGGTTCAAATGCAAAATGCTTCACAACAATTTTTATTAGCAGAAAGTCAAGACAGTGATTCTGATGATTATTGCTGACGGTGCCCGAGAGAGGAGGAAGAGTGTGTTGTTGGAGCCACTCTTGAGGTTGACCAGTCTGGTCCTTATGTAAACGGGAAAGTTAATGATGTAGACATCACTTTTCTAGTGGACACTGGTGCTACCCGTTCTACTGTTAGATCAGTGGAAATTGAAAACCTACCTCTCTCTGGGGATACCATCCAAGTTGTGGGAGTAAGTAATCAACAAATTAAAACAGACTTAACTGATCCAGTACCAGTTGAAATTGGAAATTACAGAGACAAACACAGATTTGTGGTTTGTAATAGTAGTCCAGTAAATCTATTAGGCAGAGACATCCTATGTAAAATGAATTGCAGAATATATTGTTCTCCTGATGGAGTTGAGTTACAAACAATGGAGGAAGATGGTTTATACAGGATGACAATAATGATGATGGAAGCAGAAGAAACAAAATTCTTTCCTGCATTTGAAGAAAAGGATTTACCTGAAGAGCTAAAAGAAACAGTGAAATCTGAAATATGGGATTTTACTGGGAATGAGATGGGTCTAATGAAAAACGTAGATCCTGTAAAAATCGCATTGAAACAGGGAATAGAATTTCCAAACACTCCACAATATAAAATGAAAACAGAAACAATTGAAGGTATTACACCTATAATTGAAAAATTAATCAAGCAAGGTGTATTAAAAGAAATGAAGAGTAGCTCTTGTAATTCACCAATTATGGGAGTTAAAAAGTCTAACGGAACATTTAGGATCGTACAAGATTTGAGAAAGGTTAATCAAATTGTCGTTCCATGTTGTCCTGTGGTTCCAAATCCAGCAGTAATTCTATTTCAGATTCCACATGATGCTGAATGGTACACAGTCATTGACCTTTGCAATGCATTCTTTACTGTTCCCTTACATCCAGACAGTTATGAAATCTTTGCTTTCAGATTCCAAGGTAAGACCCTTGGATGGACAAGAATCCCTCAGGGCTATACAGAAAGTCCTTCAATCTTTAATGAACTGTTAAAAAGATCATTAGAAGATTTAGACTTACCAGGTAGGTCTACGTTGGTGCAGTATATTGATGATTTGTTAATAGCTGCAAAGACAAGAGAAAATTGTGTAACAGACACAATAATTCTGTTAAATCGCCTTGCAGAAGAAGGACATAAAGTGTCCCCAGCAAAACTACAGTTTTGCAAACAAGAAGTAAAATATCTTGGTCACAGAATTGCAAAAGGAAAAAGACAAGTAACAATAGAGAGAATAAAAATGATTCAAGCAATGTTACCGCCAAGAACACAAAGACAGGTCAGAATGTTCTTGGGAATGGTAGGTTACTGTCGACAATGGATAAGTGGATTTTCAGTAATTGCAAAACCACTACAAAGACTGACAAAGTCAGATGTAAAAGATCCAATTATTCTCAATGATGCTGAGATGGAATCTTTTGAGAACCTGAAAAAGAGCTTATGCCAAGCTCCTGCTTTAGGTATGCCAAATTATGAGAAAGATTTTGAACTGTATTGCAGTGAGAGAGAAGGATATGCATTATCTGTATTAATACAGAGACATGGAAATTTAAAGAAACCTATTGCATACTTCTCTGCAGTTCTTGATCCAATTGCAAAAGCATTACCAGGTTGTTTGAAAGCAGTTGCAGCTACAAGTATCAGTCTCGAACAAAGTGAAGGAATCATTATGGGATTTCCTGTGAAAGTTTTTGTGCCTCATTCAGTTGAAATATTACTGACAAGAGGTAAGACTCAACATTTAACAAGTAGCAGATTGACAAAGTATGAGAAAATCATACTGGGAGCAGATAATGTTTCAATTTCAAGATGTTTGAATCTGAATCCTTCTACATTACTGCCTGATTCCGAAATTGTTGATGACATTGAAACTGAACACAAATGTTTAGATGTCATGGAATTCTGCACTAAACCAAGAAAAGACATCAAAGACAGACCTTTGTCTGAATCGGATTTTGTCTACTTTGTAGATGGCTCATGCTTAAGATCCGAAGGAGGTGTCTTGAAAGCTTCATACTCAGTTTGTACAGTTGTAGATGTTGAAGAAGCATCATGTCTTGAAGGAGTTCGTTCAGCACAAGTGGCTGAATTGATTGCTTTAATTCGTGCATGTGAAATATCAAAGGATATAAGAGTTACCATCATTACTGATAGTCAGTATGGGTACGGAGTTGTGCATGATTATGGACAACTCTGGTCACAGAGAGGATACATGACATCAACAGGATCACCAATTAAAAATGCAGTTTTCATTAGGAGATTAATTGAAGCAATACAATTGCCAAAAGAAATTGCCATTGTCAAATGTGCAGCGCACACTAGAGGAACTGATTATATTTCCAAGGGAAATGCCTTCGCAGATGAAACAGCAAAGTACTGCGCAAGGAAAAATTATTCATACAATCGGGAGAGGAGTAAAGAAACTGATTCAAATTCATTAATGCTAACAACTGTTGTAGAAACATGGCATGAGATTAGAGATTTACAAAACGAAGCAGATGATGAAGAAAAAGACCAATGGTTAAAATCAGATTGTAGACCACGTGAAGAAGATGGAGTGTGGGTTTACAAAGATGGCAGAGTAGTCTTACCAAATTGCTTGATTGCTGACATGGCCAGATTATATCATGGTCCTGCACATCTAGGAAGAGATTCTATGGTCAGACTTTTTAGAGAAACATGGTTCAATACCAAATTTAGAACCATTGCTGAATCTTTTTGTCAAAGGTGTTTGTCATGCCAACAAATGAATCCAAACAGAAAATCAGTGGTGGGGACAGGAATAATTGGTCGAGAGGGTGGTCCCTTTACCAGGTTACAAATGGATTTCATTGAAATGCCCTTACACAACTGTTTGAAATATGTACTTGTAATTGTATGCTTATTCTCAAGATGGGTAGAGGCTTTCCCTACACGACATTGTGATTCAATTACAGTAGCAAAACTATTGCTCAGAGAAATCATCCCAAGGTACGGTTTTCCAGTCACTATTGAGAGTGATGGAGGAAGCCATTTTGATAACAAACTGATGAAGTTAATTTGTGAAGCTTTGAGCATTGAGCAGAAAATACACTGTGCATACAGACCAGAGGCATCAGGTGTAGTTGAACAAATAAATGGAACAATCAAAAACAGAATTGGAAAAATGTGTCTTGAGACAGGTATTAAGTGGACAGATGCTCTTCCACTTGTTTGGATGTCATTAAGAAGTACACCAGATAAAAAGACAGGTTTGAGTCCTCATGAAATTTTAATGGGAAGAGTTATGAGGCAAGCTTTTGTACCTGTAGGTAAACTGTTGAGCATAAATGACAGTGCAATTTTGGATTACTGTAAAAGGTTATCTGATATGGTAACTTCTGTGTCTAATCAGGTGGGAACTGAAGCTCAATCAAATGAAAAAGTTTTGACTCATGATCTGAGACCTGGCGATTGGGTCAGAACGAAAGTACATCGGAGGAGGAATTGTCTAGCTCCTAGATGGCAGAAACCTAGGCAGATAATCTTGATCACTACTAATGCTGTAAAGTGCAGAGGATTGAAACGCTGGATTCATCCTAGTCATACTATTCCAGTACCAACTCCTGAGAGTTCTGATGTTGAAAGTGATACCACAGATGATTCTGATTCTGAAGCAGAAGACAGAACAGAAGGTGAAGTAATTCCAGATTCTGAAGATCGACAAGAAAGTCGACATCTGGAAACTGTGCCAGTGAATGGAAATCTGACAAGAAAAGACTTAGAAATAATTGAAATAGATTCTGAAGGTGAAGAGAATCTGTTAAAAGGAAAGATAACTGAGGATTCGGTTGTCTCTATTGAAGACAAAGAAGCTGAACCAAAAGAAGTTTCAGACCAGGAGAGTATCGAAAGGCAGAGAACAAACTCTGAAGTAAGGAACAAAAATCCGAAATCTGGGAAGTTAGAGGTAATTGAGGAAGAGGAAGAGAACGAATTACCGAGTACCAGTGATGGAAGACAAAGTGAAGTTCCTGAAGGAGTGAAATTGCCGAATAGAGAAGTTCCTGAGTCAATTGAAATTTCAGACTACGAAACTGAAGAAAGTGACGTGGAAGGTGAAAGTGAAAAGAGAAAGAAAAGGACTTGGAAGTCAGAATCAAATAATTCCGAACCAAAGAAGAAGTACGTGAGAAAAGCAGACTACTGGCCTGGTGGAAGATTGAGAGTCAGATTGATCAAAAAGCCAATAGAACAAGTTGAAGAAATCAGTAGTCAAAAGAGTCCTGGAAAAGAAGTTGGAGTTGGAAGAAAAATTGAAGTGATATCGAGAAAAGGGAAGAGAATAATAAGACCAAACCAGAAATACAAGTCTCCTGAGTGGACTTACTTAGTAATTCCACCTGTTATTGACATATATGATAGTAGTGAAGAAGAGAACGAAATACAAGAAATTAGTGACAATGATTGAAGTACAGAATTATTAAATTGGCAAAAGGCTGAAGAAAATTTGTTAGTTGACACAAGGTCGAAGAAAAACTGTTTAGTTGAAGAAAACTTATGTATGACATAAGGTCGAAGAAATCTTGTTTAGGGTTATAAAAGAAAAATATATTTTAAAAGGGGGGTGTATATACATTTTAAAATTTATTTTTATTTGTGAGGCTAAAACTAACCTAAAAATGCCTTATGTTAAGGAGAACACTTCAAGATGTTCTGTTTTTAAAAGATGCTGTAAGATGACTCTGGTATGTCTGCTCATTTTAGTTCTGCTCTGGTTGGTACTAGCTGTGATTATCCCTTTAGAAATGAATAGAGAATTACACAAAGTTAACATAACAAGCAAAGCTCTGGTTAGCCAAACTAAACATAGTGCATCTGCAAAAGTTATTGATCATCAGCCTAATATTCATCAAGATAAATCAATAGGTGATTTTTCAAGTAATACATTCACAAAGCTTTTGAGTGAATATGTCAAGGTAATGGATACAAAAGACTGTTATGTCTGTGTTAAGTTACCTGCTTCTGTTTCTGAGGGAGTAACATATAATATGCTTCCTCTCACTTATGCTGTAACATGTAGTGTATTAACTAGTTTATTTTATCAAACTGGTCGTTTAGAATATTACTATTCAAATTATGATGAAATTTTTGCTAATGTTAAGATTGATAATGCTTTAAATAAGCATAAGAAAGCAAAACAAATGAGAGAATATTTCCTTGTTACTAACGAACTCACTTACGAGTATGCTTACAAGAATAATCTAACATGTAAATTAAGTGCTGAAGGAAAGAAATTTTTGAATATGGTTGAGGAGAGAAGAGCAATTTATAAGAGAAATGAATTAGTCAAGCAGACTAAGTCAGCCTTCTGGCAAAAAGAGGATGAGAAATTAAATGGCAAAATGCTTGAAAATATTGCAATTCACATAGACAAACCAGTTAGTGGAAAACTTTGCATTAGAAGAGATAACACACTTTTTGATAATTATTTTGTAGGTGCAAGTAACTGTGAAGATACTTATCAGATTATGGGAGGTTGGGGATTTAAAGGTGGGAAAGATCCTATCTTTCCTGGGATTTATTTTGTTTGTGGTGACAAGGCCTACTACAACCTTCCAGACCATTGGTATGGAACTTGTTATGTGGGAATTGTTTTTCCTAAAGTGTTTCATGTTGACAGAGATTCAGAAGGATTGTTTAAAATTCATAATTATGTAAATAGAGCTAAAAGAGAAACTTTTACCGAAGTTCTGGGAGATATTTTTCAAGCTGTAATACCTTTTGTTGGTATAACCCTAAATGCTGGGAGAATTAGAAAATTGTTCACTATAGTTGATAGATTATCAACTGACACTGCTGATGGGTTTCAATTAGTGAATGTTGAAGTTATTGCAATTAGATCCATGGTAATTCAAGATCGTCTTGCTTTAGACATACTCCTAGCAAAAGAGGGAGGAGTCTGTGGCATTTTACATGTCCAACATTGCTGTACATATATACCTGATGAAAGTAAGAATATTGAAATGTATATTAAGAATATTACACAAATGCATTCAGAGATAATTCCTCTAGAAGAAGAAGATTTTACAGGGAAACTTTCAAAAAGGTTTCAAGCAATTAAAAATTGGTTTCATAATATCGGAAGTTCAATTCTTGGCAAGATTCTGGCACCTTTGATTGTAATAATATTCATTTTTATTTTGACCAAATTAGGTTGTTTGTTACATAAAAGAAAGAAACAGTTGAAAGAAAAGAAAAGAATCTATAAACTCAGAAAAGAAGAAGAAAGGGAGATCGAATTACAGGAGTTACATAGAGAGCGTCATGTTAATTGCAAAGATTATGCAGAAACAGACTTTTAGGTTTACTGATACAAATGAATTTGAATCGATTTCTTAAAAATTTAATTTACCAAAATTTTGAGTGCTGGTGTGGTGATTTGTTAATCACCAGATGAGGGAGTTGATGGAGCGAGATAGAAAACAAAATTTTGTTTAAACTCGCAAAGTCACATTTCCATAACATGAATAAAATTATTAATGATTTGTGATATGTCGTGCTAATACAACTTAGATTAAACTTTACACGTGGGGGGACTAACATGTGTGCTCATAAACGTGCATAATTGTTGCATCTTTTTGTTCGTGCAAAATAATAAAATAATTTATTGTTTTCGTTTTTGTCATTACTAATTGCTGCAAACTTAAAAGAAGCATGTGCTTGTTTTGCTTTTCCTTGTCTGTGTGTTGTCATTTCTACTATTCTAGGTGCATATGGGTCTCTTGGAAAAACGGAGACTGGTAAATATAAACGCTGCTTTATTTGTTTGCAATGGCTAGGTAACATTTTGATTAATCGGGTGGGTTAATTAATTAGTAAACCATGGGGTGTATACAGAATCTACTTTATTTCTTACATTAATACTTTTCTTGTGTTTGTTTTATACTAGAAAACATAAGTTGCCTGCTTTTGGGCCTAGTCATTTGAACCGCAGAAAAAGAGCTGACATATAATTCTGCAGAAAGTCACGAGACGCCCATTTTGAATTAAAACGTTTATTGAAGCTGCATTCACAAAGCAAAAACTGATGAGCTGACATCATTCTGTCGGACGTGGCCAAGGTCGAAAGTGAACATTTTGTCAGTCCTTAACTTGGCATCCGCGGAAGTGTAATGAAAGTCTATGGAAGCTGCGAGGATGACTTAATACATAGTTGCAAACGCAGGAAGCTTCTGGCTTCACGTGGAAGAGACAATGGTCTTTGTGAAGACATGATTTAATGGAACTTTTTGAGAATTGGGTGACATGTCACTTGTCACTCTCAGCCAATGGGACGTCGAGGATTTCTGAAAACTTTCCTTTGCTAGTTTAGTTAGCGTAGAAAGGTATAAAAAGTCATGCCCTTAGGGTTGGGCTGGCTGCTGCTTTCTGACTTTCCGATGAGGGTGAAGTGCTGCTGGACTTTACTTGGAGCACGTAAGAATCCTCAAAGAACTTTACTTTAATTTCTATCTATTTAGCTCAGTTAGGGAATTAGGTTTTAGAAATGCTAAACTTTATATATTCATTTTAAATTTGATTTACTTGCTTAAATTGTATTTTCTCATGTTTCTTCACAATCATGCTTGCTTTATTAATAATAAAATTCATTTATAAAACCTTCAAATTATATACCATAATTTAGTAAATAAAATCTTACTTTTGACAAACAAGCTGGTCTTGGTTATTCAGAAGTGTAGGTTACTATTAGCTAGATCACGTCGCCTATGGTGGTCGTTTAAATGGTTGGGTTTTATTCTAATGACAATATTCTTTCTGCAAATGTATAAATATGTATATAGTTTGTAGATAATGTGTATATAAATTTATTCTGACCACCTGATTCAGTAGGCCCAAAATATATCAGGTTTATAAATGGGTCCATATTTAGTTTAGAATTTTGTTTATAGGTTATGAAGTTGGGTAGCGTTGTTTATGATATATTTTCTATAGCCCGCTGGATCACTAGCTACTGGGGTTGAGTTTGGTGCAGGGTTCTCTCCTTCTGAGGCACACAAAAGGGGAGACACCTGTTAATAGATTGGGGGTGGTGTGGTATGCCCATACACAATCACACAGGGATGATTCTATTTCCCACCCGTTCATGGAAGCTAGATGAATGTGTTCTTTAATGAGCATATTTGCCCTTTCTACTAATCCATCGGCCTTTGGCCAATATAAGGCTGTCCTTTCATGCTTGATGTTCATCCTGGTTAGAAAGTCAATCATGAGCTGTGATGTAAACTCTACCCCATTGTCAGTGACCGTGGACGATGGTATGTCTTCTTTTGCAAAGACATCTTTCAGAAACTCGAGGACAACACCTGTGTTTGTGTGATGAAGAAATTTGTAAGAGACCCAATGCGAAGTGTAGTCAACCAGGACTATAATGAACCTCTTCTGGACCCTCAGACTTTCCATGGGTCCGATGATGTCCATGGCAAGTTTGCTCCATGGTTTGGTGGGTACTTCCACTGGTGATAAGGGTGCTTTCCTTAGGGATTTGCTTTTGTTGCTTCTGGCACAGCTAATGCGATCTTTAACTAACTGCTCCACCATTGCATTCATTCTGGGGAACCAGAACCTTTCCCTCACTCTTTGTTTGGTGAGGCTGTGTCCTAAGTGCCCTTCATGAGCTAGTTCCACAATCTTTTTCCTGAGGTTGCCTGGTGGTATGATCCTGTTCTGTCGGTAGACTCGGTTCTCTATGATTCTTAGTTCGTGGCGCACCTCCCAAAAGTCCTTAAGATTATCCTGCAGTTCACTGCACTTGCTGGGCTTTCATCTTCCTCTGTTCCTTTCTTCCATTCTTCCTCCATCAGTGCTGGCTCATCCACCACCATGATGGGGCTGTCTAACATTTCTTCGGCTTGTTCGCTCTCCAAGGGTGCCTTTGAGAGGCAATCTGCTCTCTTGTTTTCAGCCCCTGGGGCACATTCTACTTTGATATTGAAGTTTTGAAGTAGTAAAGTTAGGACTCCTAACTTTGCTACTACTAAACTCAGAAAAATCCTAATTTTATGAATTTCGGCATTCACAGAAGGCATTTAGGAGTCCTAAAGTTAGGAATCCTAACTTTACTACTACTAAACTGAGAAAAATCACAATTTTAAGACTTTTGGTTTTCACAGAAGGCATTTAGGAGTCCTAAAGATAGGACTCCTAACTTTTGCGAATGCCGAAATGAGTAAGTGCCTTCTGTGAATACCAAAATGAATAAGTGCCTTCTGTGAATACCAAAATGGTAGTAAGTTTAGGATTTTGTCTTAAGTTAGTTCTGTGAATCGGGCCCATCAGCTCCTGCGCCACATCCGCTCAGTACAAAATGCTGCTTATTTCAGTCCATGTATGTCTCCTATTCTGTTGCTTCACGTTTTACATGCACATCACCAGGCACTGCCATCGCTTTCTTATCTGTACCGGAATGGAGTCGCTCGCTCTCAGCTACAGTTTAAACAGGTTGTCCTCCTGAGTTCGGTTCATTAAGGGCAATTACAAGGATGATTTTCTCATAATTCCTACTGCATCATTGGAGAGAGTAGGAAGGGGAAAAGGGAGGGGTGGTAGAAACGTACCATTACAGAAGGAGATTACAACAATGTCCTTTTGCATTAGTTACTATTTAGCCCATTAGGGTAAAAAAAATCCTCCATTATTAGTTAGCATGTTGGGTACCACTAAGTATACTAGAAAAGAACAAGGGCAAACCTGCCACTTATTCATATAAAATGGGTGGTGCTATAAGAGGATCCCATAATATAGACATTACTTCGGAGCAACCATTCAGAGAAAGACAATATCAGTCCTGAGGAAACATTTTAGTATTTTTTATTCAAGTTTCTTGATTTTTATGTATATTACAAAAATAAATGCAAATTCTTTTATATATAGTTATAAGTTAAAAAAATACAAAAATACTAGCATATTTGTATTTGTATTTATGGTATTTATAGAGCGCAAACAATCATCCCCAATGGGATATCATGGCGCTATCCTGACAGTAGTGAATAGTTAACAGATAACAGAGTGGGGATTGTGTTTAGTCAGATTTTGGAAAAAGAAATGTTTTTAGTTGCTTCCTGAAGGACAAATAACAGTCTGTTAGTCTGAGTTCCTGCGGCAGCTTGTTCCAGTTATTTGGCGCCAGGTGGGAGAACGCCCGTCCACCCATCCTAGCTGTTTTCACACGAGTGTTGCTTGCTCTAGCAGCCGTACAGGAACGCAGGTTCCTCGTTGGAGCATAGAATCTGGTTTTATTTTTTAGGATGCAAGGGCCCGTATTGTGCAATGCTTTATGTGTTATGCACATTAGCTTGAAGATAGCTCTCTGTCTCATTGGTAGCCAGTGAAGCTCACGCAGGCAGCTTTTGGCTGGGTCGTACTTCCTTTTATTGCAAATTGCCTTTGCTGCAGCGTTCTGTACGACTTGTAGTTTCGTGAACAGATAGTCCGCCATTCCCATAAACAGGGAATTTCCTTAATCCAGCCTACTCATTAATAAAGACTGGACAAGTATCTTCCTACATTCTCTTCTCTTTATTTTCAGATGTTGTGTCCCCCAACCCGTGGTATATTTTCGCCCTGATGAAGGTGTGGCCCCGTTGGGCCTTACACTGAAACGCGCGTTGGCGTTGTTCCTGTGGGCTATAGGATTGTGCCATATCTACAGTCCCTGCAATTTCTTTTTGCCCACTTATGTGTGTTTAAGGACACCTGTTTCCAACCAATTGTCAACCCATCTTGTGGCGCTCATATCCCTGTGTGATTAAATGTACAGCTATGAATGTGAGATTGGATGTTTGTGTAGAAGTTGAATGTGTGGTGATGATAGAGTGAAAGATAAACGGTGTGTTGTGGGACTAATTGTGCTGAAAAATATTTTCTGTATGTGTTTTAACCTTTAACTATATATAAAAGAATTTGCATTTATTTTTGTAATATATATAAAAATCAAGAAATTTGAATGAAAAATACTAAAATGTTTCCTCAGGACTGATATTGTCTTTCTCTGGATGGTTGCTCCGAAGTTATGTCTATATTATTGGATCCTCTTATAGGACCTCCCATTTTATATAAATAAGTGGCAGGTTTGCCCTTTTTCTTTTCTAGTATTTCATTGTCCCCTTTCAAACCTGCCCACATTCGTCTTAGGGGGTCCCCTTCTACCTAGTAGTACCACTAAGTATAGCCTGTATCTTTGCAGCGCAGTGGACACCAACACTAAAATATTAGGCAGTTTGTATTAGCATTTGGTGGTGCTAATTTACTTCTAGTGCACCACGTAGCAAATACATATTTTGATACTGCAAATACTATAGCTTGTCTAATGCCAGTTTTTAAAATTCTAAATGCTGCATTGTGCTGGGGTTCCAAATGTTCCTGCACATGGAAACTATCCATTTTCTTCTAGCCCTGCTATAAACAGGGCAGAAGAAAAGAGCATGGACTAACAATTCCCTAGTTCCACCTCATAATGGACAAGCCTGCTATTCTGTTGTCTCAATAATTGCTGATGTGTGGGTATAAGAGCACAGAGGAAGAGTGCCATACCTAAATTGCACGTACAATTTCCTGGCCAGTTTGGGTTCAATTTCATCTATGAATCCTTCAAATGTGTAGGGTCCTTAACAGTAAAAATGTATATGTCAGTGAACCCAACGTAGAGCTGGCCAAAAGCATGTTTAATTTAAAGATTTTAGAGCACTTTTTTAATTTAGCTTTCGAAGTGTGTAAGCACAACAAGCTCTTCTGTTATTGTCCCACAGACTATCTTCCCCTATTTTTTAGGGCTCGCGCCCTGCGTTGCACTGCGCAGCAGTGCTCGCACAGGAGAGAGCCCTTTTGTCCGGGATCTGAAAACGGACCCTGGAATCGCACACTCTTGTGCGTGTGCGATTCCTTTTGGGTTCCACTATTGGGCTTTGTGAGCGTGTTTTATTAAAACAGAGCACGCAATCGGCCAATGGCGGGCGCATTGCTCTGCCCATGGCCTATTTGTGTCTGTTACGTGCACACAAAGCCCATATGTTTTCAATTATCGTGCTCAGACACTGGCGCGATAATTGAAAGCATATGCCTCGCAGTGGCACGCGCGCACCACTCGCGGGCTTGTTCTAGGCTGCGGTGTCCTCGTCAAGCGCTGGGCCAATCCCAGTGTGGCGCGGCAGTCAAGCCCCCGAACAGTTCGACCAACAAACTTCCATCTCTCTCCCATTATCTGCGGGACATTGTTCCACTCACCGATGCACCCAGAGCCGCCTGTGTCAACTAGGTTTCCCGGTGCGAGGTTCCCATTGGATAATCTGCATCTTCTAAAACAGGAATATGAGAAATGTCACAAACATAGAAAGGACTCTTTTCATAGAACCCTTCCTTGATGTAGTAAAAGAAACTTCCATATCTGAAAGGACCACGAGTCTACCAGAAAAGAAAGACACTTTTAGACAGAATATTTTGTTTTCAGTATATTGTAAGAGCTTTTCCTTACGTGGAAAATCATCATAGTATTAATAAAGCTCCTTCGTGTTATGTATTTATTTTTACTCCATCTGTAAATTAAATTCTTCTACAGAGGAATGAGTAAAGTGGTTCCACTTAAACAAAAGATTTATGATAATCTAATTTTAAAATGTCCTAAAAATCATTTTAATTTAGGACCGATAATTAGGTGCACTGCATAAAATGGTCATTCTAAGATGGCCGCAATCTCTCATCGCGACGCAGCAGGCCTGTCAGTTACTGAACGTGCTGCTTATGTGTCATTTATTGTTACTATCCTTTGAATAGGCTTGTGATTGGCTATGACTCTGACACGTGACCGGAATGAGTCGGGTGGGCACCAAAATTCAAACTGCGGAAGAAAACGGAAAGAGAGAGAGAGAGAGAGAGAAGAAAACAGGGCCAGAGGAGGAGTCACGGAGATAAGGTAGTGGTGGCTAAGGTGGGAGAGGAGGGGTCAGTATCCTTTAAGTACACCTTTAAGTAAATTATAGGGGAGATGTAATTGTACATATCACGCATAGAAAGGGGGACTCCGCTTTTGTGTTGATTCTGTATTGGGGGCGTGTTTGTTATGGCTTGATCTTTGTTTTATGTGTTCGTGTAGGCCGCTGCTTTTGGGCTAGAGTTTTTACAAACTCATGAATGTTTGGTTCCCTCTGCGCAGCACAGTTTCTGGCAGTCAGGGTGATGGGGCTCTCCTCCGGTTGTTTTCAGCTAAAGAAACCAATAAAAAGTGGTGCTCTTTTCCATTCTTTGTCTATTTTCGAGGTGCCTTAGTTTGGGCCTGTGTGTAAAGATCTCGTCAGTCGCATACTCTGGTGCTAGATTTGTCATCAACTGCAGCTAGTGTCTACGAGCCTATACTTTTCTGCTGCAGTTTTAACGGGGGCAGTGTAAATCCTCTGAGTCTGTGCGTAAAATGTGCGCTTGAATCCACTATCCGTTTTGTTTCTGGAATTAATTCGCAAGCTTTATTTAACTTTCATAGTTAAGAACTGGGCTTCTCAGACGCTCTTCTGTTGACTTAAAAAAGATATGCGTTGTCTTAATTTGTAATCCAAACCGTTTTGGATATATGATTTATTGATGCTTCAGCTCTGTACCAAAAATACTCACATTCTGGCTTTTCTGATGATTTCCGGTATAGTGATAAGAGTTTTTTAATGTGTTTATATGCATGTTGTTTTTTATTTTACTATTAATGAAACCATGTTTCTTTTTTTAATTTGTAGCTCTCTTTTTCTCACTGTGTGACCTGGAATGCAATTTGAAGAATCCAGTTATCCCTGGATTAGAGGTAGTTAGTCTCAAACAAGCACAAGACAATCTAGCAATAGGGGTTTCTGTCCCAAGAACACCATACTTACATTTGGCAAACATGCATTTATTGTGGGAATTTCTCCCTTGATTGACGTTTAATTGGACTGCAGTACCACAATTCAGTGCACTGGAGGATGAAAGCACAGGAGTCCAAATGTACTGTGACGTGGAGCTGCTGCGCCATGGTGTCTGCATCCTCTTACCGCTAGTTTAAATTGGTGCGGACACTGTAGCTTATTCAACAAAGAAGTGTGCGAAAAAGTAGAGCAAATTGTGGCCAACAGGCCTATTGGTTTTGGCAGTGCTTGTTTTATTACATGAGGCTGGCATAGGATTCAGTGTGTCCCTATTTCCTTTGTTTTAGCTGGAGTCTGGAATGCTGAGTTAAGGGGTGTAACAGAATGTTGTGTGGTCTGACCTGGAGGCTAGTAGAGTCTTAGTTTTAGGGAAGATCAATCCTACTGAACCTACCTTTGATGTGATCTGAGGGCCTGAAATGGAATAAGGAACATAGGGGCATATTACCAAGCAATAGCGATAATTATCGCTATTGCTTGGTTAGAGACAAAAATTTACCGCTGAGCTGCGGAGATTTTTATCGCAAATAAACCTTGGTATTACCAAGGTTTATCGCAAATGCGATAAAAATCGGCCGCAATGCATGAATATCGCTGAAAAGTCAGCGATATTCATGCATTACCGAGCTAATGCTCTTAGCCATGTTATCCACCGCCCATTGGATAACATGGCTAAGAACTGCTCAGGGCAGGTGTTAGCTTTTGGAGATATTCGCTCTTAGCGCGAATATCTCCATAAGTTGGTAATAGGAGATAGAGATGTTTGCGACTGTTTCCAGTCGCTAACATCTTGGCACGCCCACTTTGCATGTCATTAGTGATAAATATCACTGACATGCAAAGTGGGGCCCAAGATGGTCGCTATCTCCTACTAGCTGTCACTAACTGGTGTTAGCGACAGCTAGGTAATAGGGAGATAATTTTATCTCCGCTTTCTTTGCTTTTAAAGCCAAAAAAGCGGAGATAAACCCCCTTGAAAATATGCCCCATAACCTCCTATTTGAGTAGCTCCTGGCTCTTATGAAGTCCCAGCCTTCCCACCACATCAGCTCTTTCAGATTACCTCTGAAGGTAGAGTCCATAGAATGGCCTCACTTTAATGCTCATTGGTACACAGAGAATCGAGGAACCTTTTTAGTGTGAGAGTCTGCTGGTAATTCTAGCTTGTTGATGTGATACTGTTGCTCTTATGGCAGACCTTTAATTTGGAAACCCAAAACCTAGTTACAGTGGCTTCTTCCTTTGATGGTTGCTGTAATTACATATTTAATCATGTTGTCGTTTAACACGGCCATTCGAGGGACTGCACAAGTACTTGACTCATGAAAATCCAATCCCACTGATAACCTTGGACCCCCACTCCCCAGTCTCATGAGTAAGTTTAGTGTCTGATACCAAGAAATACACACTGTTGGAAGCTAGAAGAGATGAGTCTTGTCTGATATTACCTGTAGGAGGTTATTCTTGTGCTAGCCTGCGAAGGAGACACTACATAGTGTCCCTAACCAGATTTAAGTTTCGATTGTATTGACAGTTATTTGCTTTGACTTGCAGTCCTAGATCACGTAAAAGCTGGTATTGCATTTGTAAGTCCTGACTGACCTTCCGCTGAGTGTTTTGAGAAGCCAACTGTCAATAAATGCCAGTTATCCCTTTGCGGTGGAAAAAAAGGCAGTACCACTGCCGTGCATTATTGCAGGTCCCGGCGGCATTTGTTAAAGTTAATGCTGTTAGCATTGTAAATGACAATGCCCTTTATTTATCTGATTTAAAAAAAACATAAACAAAAGGCATTGTCATTTACAATGCTAATAGCTCAAACTCTAATAAATGCGAGCCCTATTGCATTGCAAATGCTTGTTTAAAAGTATCTCTGACAAAACTGACCCAAGGTAATTTGCCAGAATCTTGGATACCAAGTATCTCTTCCATGCTTTGTCTGTATGAAATTAGTCCAGGGAGAACACAAACTCTTCTCCAATAGAGCAATGGCTCTGACGGCAATCCACTATAAAATTGATCGAATATCCAGATGAAGAGTAAGTAAAACAAATGGTGTACTAACTAGGAGGTTCAACAATTGCCACAGAAAGCAATTCTTGAACAGAATAAGGGTTATCACTGTCTTATGACCCCAGAGCTTCTCCCCATACCATACAGTCCCCAGCACTTGATGTATATAGAGCTTAATGGCTGCAGAGAGGAGCCTAAAGAAAGACCCAGGTGCACCTTTAAGAATCCACCAGTGTAATGCTCTAATTTGAGCCTTTGCTTATAGAAGTGTGTTGTCTAATCCATCTGCTCACAAAGGGCAATACCAAGATAGTCAAAGGTGTTTAC
The DNA here is from genome assembly GCF_964261635.1 of Lissotriton helveticus. Taxonomy (NCBI): domain Eukaryota; kingdom Metazoa; phylum Chordata; class Amphibia; order Caudata; family Salamandridae; genus Lissotriton; species Lissotriton helveticus. The sequence goes on from NC_136065.1 coordinate 1,355,448,334, forward strand.
CTGTTCTAATGGGGTCCCAGATAAAGTGGGGTTTGACAAAACTGCCGCTAAAAAAACCATAATGGGCTTGATAAGATGCCCTTGTGAATTCCCATAGACGCCCATGTTCACACCAGAACATGGGCATCTATGGGAGTTCATTAGGGCATATTATCAAGCCCATTATCGCTGATTTAGCTGCAGTTTCATGCCGCTAAAGCGGCGTTAATTTTAACGCCCTTCTTCATAATATGCCCCGAAGTGTGGTCGTTACACCTTGAGGCTCTGAGTAAGTCTTCCCACCTACCTTGATCCCTTTCCTTCTTAACAGTGCAGACAGACTTTTTATGTCACTCTCATAGCTTGAATAAGGCTGTTATCCTTGGACTTTAATGCAATAATTAATGACAATTTGGCCTGTCCACACTGTTTATTAAACCAAGAAGGGGCGATCAGTCTAACTTCCAAATAATTTGCTTCAGCATAGAAGATATTCTTTCATTCACTATATAGGTGAGTCCGGACCTCACCAATCCCATGTCGAGTGTCTGCATTGCCTGGCGGGGGTACTAGATTATCCACAACTCCTAGGCCTTTCTTAACTGCCTGATAGATCAGCCTTAGTGATTCTTGAGTGTGCTCTAGCACACTCCATTTGATTCTCCACCTATTGGCTGTCATCTAATGTCTACCATCAAAGGCATCACGCCGGGTATCCATTACACTGTAAACTGGGAGGGTTAAATCAAGTGCTAGGGCATTATGATCACTATCGTGTCTTAAAGCAATGACGTACAGACAACATAGGGCCAAAGTCTGACATCTACTAAGATGTAATCTATCAAGCTAGAACTCCTGGTCCGATTGAAGATATGCATCCCATTCCTGCCTGACTGTGTTCTCCTATTACAGGCTACCACATATTGCTGTAGCCTAAGTGCTTAGATTTGTAGGGCCAACGGGGACCATTTTTTAATACGGAGTATGGACAAATCTGGAACCAACCCAGAATTAATCTCTATTGATATGGTGTCCTCCAAATTGACATCAATGGGTTGAAATTGGCAATTAAAATCACCATCCACTAACTTGTATGCTGTCCCCGGTAGGCAGGCCATCTGTGCACAAAGAATCTCCTCTACTGGATATTCCTCCCTAAAGCCCAGAGATCTTGAATAAACATTGTACACAAAAACATTTAACTGGGATGGAAATAGGAAATGTGTACAGAGAATACCATTGGATGCTATTTCAACTGGGTTTACTGAGTGGTCTCCCTCTACCCTCCATTGCTTTTTTACTAAAGGAGGCAACCCCAACTTGCTGTGCCCCTTTTGTCTGCCAGGTGTCCCGAAATAGGCAAATGTCAAACAGTTCACCAGTCTGAGCAATCAAGTTTAGTGCCTAGATCAGTGACATCCAAGACAACAAATTTACCACTGTGATAGCCTGTTCAGCATTCGGGGTCATCTTTGTTCCTACTTGCCCTTCCGGGCCAGGAGCACTAGCAATACTCTCCCACCCACAACCATTGGACACACTCTACCAATTTTTACTATTTCTGCTGAGTGAGGTTGGTCCACAAGATGACCCGTTACATGAGGCATCTGATTGCATACTGGAAAAATAGTGGGGTCAGCTCTATCTATTGTAGGCAAACCCCCAATGGGTTCTCAACTGACTCAAAATACTTGACCTTTGGGGCCTAGCATTTACCTTTTTCATGTTTGAGAGTTGTTATTTTCCCACTACCAATACCATAGAGTCCATCAGCTTGTGAAATCCCTCTTTGTTGATGAATGAGCTGACACCCTAAAGTATATCAAATCTATTTACAAAAGAGATGTTAAAGGGACTATTATGGCTTACTTCTCCAGTCGGGGGCCCCACTGGGCAGGGTAAACACTGTGCTGAACGAGACAAGTGTTCACTTCTGGCAGATCGCAAAGGTTTGTATACATTGCCCAGTGGCAGAAGAATAATATCTGTACCCTGTTCCCTCCTGTCGGTCATCTGCTAACAGCCTTCCTGCCAGATTGGGATCTCTATAATTGATAATGTTACAGTCACTGAGAGGATCCATCCGCCACTTCCCCTCTACAATTAAGGAGTATGTTTTGGGCCGGTGAAACTGGGAAGTTCGTGTTCCTCATTAGCCAGTGTAAACACTTGTTTGCCAGTTCCTCCTGTGTTTCTTTTCATCCCATGTTCAATTCTGGAACTCCTTACACAAATACTACAAATGGGCCGGATGCTAGCAGTAAACTAATGATCGGTAGGTCATTATTATGATCATGCCTCGCCACATTGCAACTCTCCTCACATCTGTCCTTGTTGTGAGATGGCATTTCTTTGTGCCGTCCAAGAGAAGAATAGCCATGATTTGAGGGAATTGAGCGAGTTGTAGCAAAATGTGTGGTAGATTGGTACCTCCTGTTAACAGAGCATAAGCCATTAACCCCAGATGATACAGTTGGGTTGTTTTGTACTACTTTCCCATCTCCTGATGGTCCCTCAGTAGGACAGTGTTGCTTTAAGATATCCTTACACAACTGCTCAACTGTTGCAAGCTGGCTATTAGTGGCGTGAGTTCCATAGTTAAGATGGCTCTAACTTTCTCAGTAATCTCCACTTCTAACTGTGTTGTCCAACATGGCTGTGAGTTGGCCCCTATTCCTGTTGGGGCAGCATCTAAACTGGGTTGTAATACATGTGAATGCATCAGCCATTGGTCTTGTCATGTTCTGTTCCTTGCCAACAACCTTTTGCCTTTCTTGTTGTGGTTCAACACCACTATTCTCCAGGATGTGGACTGCATTACCTGCAAATGCGAGAGGGGTGGTAGGCCCAGAGGTTGTACAATCCACGCTTCCTGAGGCAGTGGTAGTAATGAATAAGTCCGCTGACCTTGTCAGTAAAGGTAGATCAGCTCTCCACCAGTTCAATTTTCGTAGTCACAGCCCCCAATGCCTTCTGGAGCATTTTATCAATCAATGTTGGTTTAGCAGTGGGTGAGACAGGCCGGAGCCCTCCAGGACATTTCCGCTTCCCCATTGTAACTCAATGTCACGCACGCCATTTACAATGACAGTATCTAGGCGGTTGGGCCACGAATAAGGTAACTGACCCCCTGTCGTAGCAGCACGACCACAGAATATTACTGAAGAATGATGATATCACCCAACTAAATGTTGCCTCTGTCACAAAAGTAGAATAAAAACAATTAAACTATCAATCCCTCACCCTATTCTCCTGGGGCAAAACATTAGAGGAGTGGCCCAGCCCTGCCGTGCTAGGTTGCAAACGGGTGCACACGGGCCCTCCATTGTCTCAGTCTCAATGATGGTTTTGATGGTGCCCGTGCCCTGAACGTTTTACATTTTTTATATGCATCTCACACTGCCCACTTTGCCATTCTTGGTAGATGTTTCGTGAAACTTTTCAACTTTTTAGTCCAACGGGGTCATTTAGTGTCTGTGCCAACTTAACTGTCTGAACTTAAAAAGCTTGCCTTTGGTGTTCCCTAGGCTTCACAATACACAAAGCAATATTAATATCTTTTTCAAAACTCTGGCTAGTCTCATTCAATCAAGTAGGTGCCACATATACATGTATGAGCTTGACACACAGCCCTTACTTCATTTGGATCTAAATCTAAGTAAATCCATCAACAGCTGTCTTCGTAATTGGATGGGCACACAGCTGCTCGAGTTAAACCTCATTGAAAACAAAGACTTACTGAAGGAAGCATTTTAACCTCTAGACTTCAGAAGCTGGACGATGCCCCAAACCACTTCGAAAGGTAAAAAGAAAACTTTATCTTGGACACATACCTTTTACGTGTTCCTCAGATCTCAGCTGTGACTTTCACCTGTTTTTGCATTTTACATTTAGTGTTAGAGCTTGCCCTCTCTTACCCACTGCCCTTAATGACTCTAGGTATATTACAGAAGCTCTCTTTACTTAGCTGTTGCCAAGAACCATCATAGGGGGCTCCAAATTGTTCAAAAGGTTGCGGCATGTATTTTCACCGGGGCCAAGATATTTGATCATGCTGCTCAAAGCATATAAGGGTACATGCATCAAAATTTTAAATTGTGAATATCTAAAGGCGAATTCCTGAGAATCGCAATATGGTAATCCCAATTTACAATGTATGAAACTCAAAGAGTTTCAGATAGCGATTCCTAGGGGTTTGCAAATTGCTCTACCTTATTAATATTAATGAGGTAGATCACAATTTTCGACCCCCCTAGGAATCGCAAAAGTCAGGGGGATGGTGGCCTGCTCAGGTCCGCAGACCACCATGTCTGTTATTGTGTTTAAATACAGCAATTTTTTTAGTAAAGTATGGGGCTCTTAATGGCAAAACAAAACACACAAGATGATGGACGGAATGTTGCACAATGGCAAAACATTCACCCCCAGTCACAGATCTGGGTTTAATCCATCGTTATTTTGCTCACCAAGCCACCCCAATTCAGACATGGCCATATGCAAATCAGTCTTGACCCTGTGCCTCATGGCTCCATGGGTATTCTCCTATGCCTGTGCCTATAGCCACAGCCCTCATGAGTCCAATAAGTCCAGCAACAGGTTGATGCCTCCACGTGATACATGTTCTGCCACTGCTTACATTTCTGGCTCACCTTAACGCCCTTGTTCTAGTTAAACTCAGCAGGGACTATGATCTTGTTTTCTCATTGTTGGGCGTGCCTTCCGGGTCATCTTTTGTCAGGGCAATCTTATCTACCATGGACCGTTCCACCTCCAGTGGCGGATCCTTAGCTAAGACCGAGGAGAGTCGCCCCACTGCTTTCTAACAGTGAAAAAAAGGAAAAATAAACTGATAATAACTCAAGGTTATTACCATTTTTTTTGTTCTGCTTCTGCAGCTTTGCAGGGTGGGTGGGGCTGCTCTGATGACAGGAGCATGGGGAGTGGTGAGCACACTTTATAAGTGTGCATGAATGTTTGACCAGCCGTCTCGGGTCGGCCAAACAGTCATGCGCAATTTGCATGTTCTTCACCCAGGCTGCATTACAGCCTGGGTGGAGAGAATGCCCAGTTTGTTTTTCTTATTTTAGATCCCTTTACCCACCCATACTCCCACCCTTTACCCCACCCTCCCCCTCCCCGCATCGGCTGCCACTGCCCATCTCAGTTTTGGCAGGTCCCTGCAGGAAGTTAGAGGACACCTAGGCTCCCAGGAGTGAGGCTTCGAGCATCGGTCTCTCAAGCACCAAGGCCTTTCTGAAGCAATGCTGCGGCACTAAGACATGCTGGCCCGGCGAGAGGGCGGTGCGTTGTTCATCACATCACTCTCTGTATGGAAAAGCTCCAGGATTCTTGATGAATAAATTCAGCCACGTCCTGGCGATCTGCATTGATAAATGTGGCTTTCATCTGCAGCATAGCAGAAGTCATTATTTCTCCCTTTTGGCCCCTGCTGCCCAGAGCAAGCTATCTGCCCTACTCTGTCTTATGACATACTACTTTCAAATGCTATTAAAGGCCAGTTTTGTTACTGTTATGTATTTTGTTCTATCTCATTTTGTTAAATTACTCAGGCTGTGTCTGCGCTCTCTTCAGTTTATTGGTGCTATAAAACCTCTTTGTTGCTCAAACGCTTTATCAAAAGACACGCTGGAGTATTCCAAGGGGATGGGAGCACAATACGTGCTTGTTTGCAGCACCTCCCAAGTGTATTAAGGTGTATGCAGTTCATTGTGGTTCTTGTACTTACAGTCAAAGGTATTCACAGAACGAATCTAACAACAGCTACTGCAGGACATCTTGAGGCACGCGCATGAAGCTAGTTGGCTTTCACCATCAGACAGCAGTCATTTTTTAGGGGGCTAAGACAGTGGTGATGGGAGAAATTTCCGAGTGAGGGTGCTGCCATAAATGTTACATCCTTGAGGTCATATGAATAGTGAAAAATCCAAGTGTCACACAAAGAATAAGAACAGCGAATGAGCCACACCCATTTACCAGTAGAGTAAGGGTGTGGGATGCCAGAGGTGCTCTTTGGAGCATACTGTCACAATTCTATTACTTTTGCAGAATGCACATTTTCCATTCAAATGGACACAAAAGTTGCACTGAGAGGCAGTTTTACTGATAAAACCACAGCAGGTCAACGATAATGTGTGAACATTGGGTTTCAGGAAATATTTATCATTTGCACATCAGCAAGTAATGTGTATTGTTTCGTTTCGATCCTATTAAAATCCTGATTTTCATCACACCTCAGGATTACAACAAAATGTCCTTCCTTTGTGCTATACACACTGCAGATATCTTTCGAATATTTCCACTGTTCTTTTGCAGGTATCGAAATATTGCTGTGTGGTAAAAGAAAACTGATACAGCCTTTCTTTTCACACTCCCTGTACCCCAGCAAGATTGTCTGATAGTGTGCCCCACAAAATGCTCTAACTTTGTGGTTACAGAAAGAAAATTAAATGCCATTCTCCATGTTAAAAGAATACACAGCAATTTGTCAGAAGACATGGCCTGACAGTTGACATCCATCTTTAAACACCACAAATGTGGCAAGATAAAACAACATTTAACAGCATCTTTATTGATCATTCAACTGCTGAACTCCAGCATGCTTATCTGGGGGGTGCTGCAGCGCCTCCCAAACCCTACTTCCAACACCTGTGGCTTAACATGCTCAGATGCATCACAAATGGCTCGTGAGCAACAGCATCTCCCTCTGTTGAGTGTTGACTTAATTTATCAGGGTGACATACTCTGGGGCTGTATGTGTGTGCTAGGGAGTGGTACAGACCCTGAAGTACTGAAATGAGCTTTCCAAGCACCCCGAATCTGGATTACCTCTTCCTGATGAGTGCTATGTATGAAACATGTCGAAAAAAATCCAGTAGTGGGTGTGCCAAATCTGGCTGGAAAATTCTTTCGTGACTGTTTCTGCACCATTGAAGACCACATCATTTACCATAATACCTGAGGAGGACTGATTCAGTCAGACAGTCAGTGTGCTCCACTGCCCAGCTGCCTAAATGTATTAAATTGAGAAACCCTGGGGATTGACGTGTACATGCAGTGATACAGAACCTGAAATACTGATCGCAGCTTGCTAAACACTCCCGAATTGGTTCCCTTCTTGTTGGTGATTGCCAATGAATCATGAAGCATGTACCCAAGATTACCCCGCACTGGCTGTGCCAATACTGGTTGGCAAAAACGTAAATGATAGTGAGTCTCAAAACCTTTGAGGACTTCATTTACCATAATGCCTTGGGAGGACGGGTGAAGGCAGTGAGTGTTTTACCCTCCCCCTCGTCACCATTAGATTATTGTTGATAGTTAAAAACAAACATAACGGTGAATAGCAGAATGCCTTGCTAAATATCTGGTATTCCAATGCTGCAAATGAAAAAGGCAGTGTTTTATTTGAGAATTCCGAGTTTATTTAAAAATGTTGTCCTAGGGTGACTCTTGAGGATTGTCCCATGTTATCCATTCATGTCAGTGGTGGCTTGCATGGCTCTCATGTGCTGCAGGAAGCAGCCAGGCCCCACGGACCAATCACAATGCTGCAATACAGCATTGTGATTGGTAAGCACCTAGGCTCCCCTGACCAATCACAAGGTTGCACTGCACTGTTGTGATTGGTCTGAGCACCATGACATGGCGCTCAGCCAGAGCCTGGAGGGGTGGGCATCTTCTCCATGCAGGCTGCATTGCAGCCTTCATGGAGACCAGGGTAAGTGACTGGTTTGGGTGGTCCGAGAGGGCCGACTAAACAGTCATTTCGCACTTTGGAGTGGGCAAACCACTTGTCCCCAGCTCTGCTCACAGAGCAGCCCCGCCCACCCACCCGGCGGCAGAGCAGCCCCGCCCACCCGCCTGCCCGCAGAGCAGGATGAAGCATAAAATAACAATATCTGAAAGTTATTATCATTTTATGTTTCCTACTTTGCACTGCTTAAAAGCAGTGGGGCGACGTTCCCCCACCATAGAGGAGGAGCCGCCCCTGAATTTCTTTTGAAAAAGACATACCAGACACATGAGTTAATTTCTTATCCCTGTGCAGATCGGAACTAGGAGTTGTATGATAATCATCACACCCTTGCAGTTTTTCTGTAATACATTTCAGCAGGCCGAACCTGCCAATATGTTCAGGGGGAAAAGAGCAGAAAAAGGGAAAATATGCTGAATTTGGTGTGTTAAAAACCATTCCACATGGTATGCCTTATTTTCTTTTAAAAAATATCGCAGTGGTAGGTTTTCACCACGCATAGTTTAATACCTCACCCGAGGATCGTGCTTTGTACAACCCAACCAGTTGTAAATACCCAACCAGTTGTAAATACCCAACCAGTTGTAAATACCCAACCCTATTCCGAAATCTACCGAGCAATAATTGTAGGACGCACTGTGATATGCTGAGTAGAGTGCTGTGGTGCCCTTTTATGGGAATGCAATGACAAAGAAGGGTGGCCCAATGGCAGAGGCTGTGTTATTCGGAATAACACAGGCTGTGTTATTCGGAATAACACAGCCAATGGAATAACTGATTCCATTGGATTTCACCGGCGCTTGCTGCTGTCTGCCGCTTGCCACGGCACCAGCGGCTGCGTTCCACTGTAATTGGATTGCAGTGGCTGGTGTCGGCGTGTTGTATGCTGCTTGTTATTTGTTTCAGGATCTCGAAGCCTCAGAACAAATGACTGATGGCAGACGAGAAGCGCGAGGATGTAACGAAGCGGGAAATTTATGTATTGTTCCAGTCCATTGTTCTTGCTGCTAGTGTGATATGTTTTGAAGAGGCAAGATTAACATGACTAACACTATATGCACATTGCCGCCATCCCTCCCTCGATTACATGACGACTGAGATGGATGACTTTGTGAGGGCTTTATGACATGTTTCTCCAATATCACGGAAATGTAGCCCTTATTCTTTTTTCATCTGTTTTTCCTTTTTCTACTCAACTTTGTGTCTTTTTGAATGTGGGCTGGGGCTGGAACAGGAGTTGGGCTTTGCATTTTCACTCCTCTGTGACCAACATATTGTATGTGCTAGCCATGGTATGGAAAGGAGGTCAGGGCCAAAGGTCGAAGATGGCAGAATCAGTACTTCACTCCAGAGTGCGAGCAAAGAGTGTGCCTGATGGGGTGTTTAGACAAAATATCTGAGGAAATATTATCATGTGGACAAAATATCGTGTCAAGAATATAGAAGACAAAAATATTGTGAAGGTAGGTTTCTATAGGCAAGCAAAGTTTTACTATGTACAAATCAACATATATGTACCTTGATGATATATATTTTTCAAAGTAGGTAGATGTGGTGTTAAGAATAGTAAAGCTATACTCACCTATTGGCATTTACCTTCTCAATATTTTGGTTCTCAATATTTTGGTCCTCAATATTTTGACGCAACATCCTGGACACGCAATATTTTCGTTTCCAATATTCTGTCAATGATCCATCTGATGGACGCCTAAGGGATGCCATAGATTCATTCATTTTTATAAATAATATGAAAACAGGGAAACTACTGATACCTACAAAACACCCTATGCTATGTGCTAACATTTTGAAACAAAAAGAATTTCAAGGTGGCCTAATTTGTCCCACTGACGTACATTGAAGCAAATGCAATTACATGACACCAGCGAGGCCCCACATACCTTCGAATTATTTGCACTAAATATGCAAGTGTATGTAGGGAGCTATGAATGCTTCTGAGTGATATCAGAAACATCAAAAGTGAAGCTTGAGATGTTTGTGCTTCCAATGAAAAATGGAAAATACCATGGGGCCCATTAGGATGGCGGGCGGATTGCCCCCGCCAGGCTGGCGGTAGTCACCGCCAGCCTGGTGGGGGCAATCCACCCGCCATCCTCTCCTGAATCCCCCCGCCATATTAGTATGGCGGGGGGACCGCGGCGGATGGAAAGACCGTCCGCCGCTTTTCCGCCCCGGTCGCCTTGCGGCCGGAGTGGAAAAGGTTTAATATGGTGGAGGTGTCTATTAGACACCGCCAGCCATATTACGATGGGCCAGGACAGATGCCTTTCCGTGGCGGGCATGCGGTCTGCACTTTGGGGGCCCCCTGCGGGCCCCCAAAGTGTAGGAGGGATGGGGTTTGCACACGGGGGGTACCTGTGGTACCCCCCTGCATTTGCATATACAATGCGGTTGGCACCGCGCGGTGCCTGCCGCTTTGTGTATGCAAATGCATACATGCATTTATAGCATTGTGGCGGGCGGTGCAGAGAGCACCGCCCGCCACATTGTTATAAATGCAGGATGCGCCCGCGCGGGCGCATCCTAATACCCCTCACGGGACCCCCGCCCTTATGGAGGGTGGTCCCGAATTCCAATATGATGGCGGGTGGACTAAGTCCGCTCGTCATCCTAATGACCCCCCCATGTTTGTTTGCAGCTGCCCTTTCTGAATTGTTTGCTTTGATTTTCCCATCCACATGTCCCTCCTCACACTGACCGTGCAGAGCATCAGTGGAGAAGGATAACACCCGTAGGAGACCCATACACAACATTCTCTCCTGCCCCACCAAACGCCTTGCCAACAGCATGAGAATGTATAAAACACCCTCCTCAGCATTCATCCACAGCCCCTGCTTTGCCCCTTCAGATACATAGAATTTAACTCGCTGCAGCCTGCTGCCCTTCCCGCTCCCCTCAGTGAATCATCTCTCCCCCTTCATGAAAGTGCTCTTCCTGCTCTCCTAAAGAGAGCGGGGAGAGAGGCCGAGCCATGCTTGGCAACGGGTCTCTATGGGCACGAGCGTGGTGGTTATTCACAATATTATGAAGATTTCTAAGCACAAAAAGCATGGAAGAGGGAGTGTGGGGGTGCAACAGGATCCCTTTATTCCTCCTCCTCTGGTGGATCTGTGTAGGGATCAGGGTGATGAGGGAAACGGGAGATGAGGGCCCACCACCTGATTTCCCTCATCTTTTCCAGGTCTCTGGAGTTCAGAGTGAGATGGGAGAAACTAATCAAAGAAGTTGTTTTCCATGAAGAGATGTGACAGTGGTAAATTACAAGGGGTTAATTACAGGGACACTGCTCCCATAGTGTTGTTGCAGGCCTCCGTGGGATGCATGTATGGCATACGTAGGGTAAAAGTTCGAAGTTTTTTGTTTCAAATGCATTTAGTTTGACACAAATAGTGATAGACTAATAGTGAAAGTACCTTAACAAATAAAGACAAACACTTGAAAAGGTCACACATTTATACCTAAATAGATACATTAGTAAAATATTAATTAGCAAAACAAATAGGCCTTGCTTTAAAGTGCCAAAAGCATATTCACAAATGCTGTTTCCATGTGTTGCACTCACAAATGCCGTTTAGCAACTTAAGCCAGACCTATTGGTTTTCAAAATACTGAGGAAATAGTAGTAACAAAGATTGCGTCCTGGATCAAATGCACCTAGAAGATAAAGAATTGAATGCAACAAAAACTGGATAATTGAGTGTACTTTCAAGATTTAAAATAGTTCTTCATACATCCCAATGGAAGCACTTTGCAGAAGGTGTAAGTGTACCCCAAATAGCTAACAGCATGAAGTGAAAGAGTGATATCCCTCTGGACGGAGCAAAAGTCAAATCTAAATTAAGATTGCTCGCTTTTTTATTAAGCATCTTTATGGTTTAAAACATTTTGAGTACGAGTATGGAAAATAAAACTTTTTCATTTTCATTTTTTACACTGTAGTACTAGCCATGACGTTAAATAACGTCACTATTTTGTATTGCCATTTTTCAACTTGGTGTATTTACTATTTAAACATAGTGAGTGTCAATTTAGGCACCAGCTCTTAGCGGTACTAACCAGTAATTCCATTATAGGACACTTTCTCATTACATCCTTGACAAATGAGGGGAGTCAACCTCTCCAGACCGGCCAGCCATTGTAGACAAAAGATTTTTAGCCTTTTCTAAGCCGTCTGCTCAGCGTGCATTAGGACCTAATGAGAAGTACCCATTTCCAAGCTCCTGAGTTAGCCCGTCTCATTGACCTGTGAAGAAAGGGTGGTATGCAATGAATGGAACAAGGAAGAATGGTCTAAAAGTAAAGGGATTTATGATAGGCAGTTCAGACATTATCTCCCCGTTCACTCCCTCCTTCAATCACAACAGATGAAGAATACCAAATCTAAGCTGAGGCGGACCGGCCCTATCCTTATTCACGAAAATCTACATGGACACTAAATCATTCAACATCCATGCAGATATTTATTTCAGAACCAATTTATATTATGGACAACTCAGAACATTTGTTACATAGCGACAGAAATAACCCTGTAACCAAAACCAGTTGGTCCTGTTCCATAAAATATTGGTAATGTTGTACGAAAGAAGACAGAACAGCCCAAGTAGTACCTCTGCAAATTTAGATCAGAGAAGAATGCTGAACCTCTGCCCAGGAAGCAACCTCGCCTCTCATAGCACTCCCCAGCACTCCCAGAGGGCAGGGAATCTCTTGAATACCATAGAAATGAGCCAGCAAATCCAATGTAGGAGTGGAAAGCTGCAACCGTAGAGAAATGGGTCCAAAGTATGCAAACAAGGAGTCTGACCTGCAGAAGTATGCTGCTCTTGAGGGAAAAATCAAAACATCCAGATTGTGGAGAAGACGTTCCTTAGAAGAAACGAGCCCTGGCTCCTCAAACATATTCACTCAGAACAATGTATTGCTCAGAGGGAAAAGATGATGCCTCTTTAGGAATGAAAGCAGGACCTAATGTCAACATCAATCTATTCAGGAAAACTTCAAAAAGGGCGGTGTGCAAGACAAAGCTCCCAGCTTCTCATATCTTCAGCCAGAAGTAAAAGCTACTAAGAAAAATACCTTCAGTGTCAGCAGTTTCAGATCGATTAAATCCAAAGGTTCAACAGAAGGGACAGTGCAATGTTTCCATAAGATGGACACTGACCTATCTAGAGACCACAATCCTTCAAGGAGGATAGAAAACCTCTTAAGCAGACAAAGAGCAAAACTAAGGATGAAAGAATTTACGAGGGATGTTTAAAAATACGTCTGTTCGGCAGTTATCATGCCAATGATTACTAGGATTTTGTCACACCACGACTGCTGGTGACATTTTGCAAACAAATAGGCACATGTTTTACCTGCAAGGCTACGGATTCAGCATTCTGGTTTGCGCTGGAAGTCATCATGAAGGCTCATTTGAAATGATCTTTTAGGTTGAAAGGCTTTCCTTAATTAAATGTTCATTTTCCTTTCCACTGTTTTTATGCTCCATGGGGACTGCAATGCTCATCTAGTAACCAGAGGCATACCCCAGACAGGGACCCACAAACATTTGGGGGGGTCTCCTGCAGGGTTGAAAGCTCTGACATGTCCCAGTCAGATCTGTGGCAGGCCCAAGGCACTGACCATTGTTGCTCCATCATCATGCATCCGCCACTAATTTGTATATTGTCTGAGGACCTCAGAAAAAAAGCTAGGGGGTATCCCTCATGCGGATTATAATTTCCCTTTCACTTTCCCAACACATAATATTTACTGTTTTAGAGGTTGAGCTCACCCTGGAAGAACATCACTATGATTTAATGAAGACCTGATGATGAAGCATGCCACAAACTGTGGGCAAGAGTGTTTTTATCAAAAGAAAGGAATTCTCCTTTCCTCCGCCCTGCTTTTTTCAGTAAAACCCTTGAATTTAGGGTTCAACACATTCTGTCATATTAATTGTGTTATATTTCCTCCCATGCAAACAGCAGCTTGTCTTGGAAGGCACAGTAAGACCAGATGGCCGTTCTCTTAATTCTAGGCATCTGATCGCACATGCCGAAGAATCCATGGAGTGCCCAAACGGTGGAGCTTCCCTGGGAGTCTATTGTGGGCTCAATTGACGCTTCTAGCCCAGCCCAGGCTCCAGGAGGCCAGATACATGTACCTCCCTTTGTCACCCAGGGTGCACAAACTACACGAAATGCTAGAGACCTTGCTCCAGATTAATAGCAACCGAGTGCTCAGGACCATTTTGTTATCCGGCTGTTATCACCTGGTTGTGGCAGGGTCCCTGCTGGCCTGAACCAGCCCCCAGGGACCCAGGTCCTCCTCCAGCTTTCATCCCTGCCTCATAGACCCTTCTACAAGCATGTCTTTTGCAGAAAGCAGATAGTGACACAAAACAGACATCCTGGACAGGGCAGGCTGCTCAGGAATGGTCTACCCAACACCGTACAATGATCAATGGGGTATATTTAAGAATTAACTGTTTGTGCAAGCTTGGCTGTTGTTTTCAAACAAAGCAAGGGTGTAACTTTTGGGGAGGCTCACCTTCCAGAGGGTCTCCCCATCCAGGAGAGCAAAGACCATTCCACCTGGTAGCTCACTCCCATGTAGTCTGACCAGAGTAGATGGGTCTTGGTGATACTAGTCCTGGATGCTACCTATTGTTACAGCCCTTATGCCATGATGTTGCTCTTTCTCCACCCAGCACATTTTGAATGTGATTCAGAATGACTTCTCTGCATGGTGTCCCCATCACACATGCTGCCCCTTAGCCCACTGCTCCCTTCCATTTTTGTGAAGCAGACTGGGCCACCAATGCTCATGCGATCATCCTATTCACCTAGATCTTGCAGGCACAACTGCATCACAAGCTCTGTAGAGTATAAAGTTCAGTCCTGAATGGGCACATGGCTTCCCCCTTCCTCCAGCGGGTGCCAGTAAAACATGCTTGTCTCAAAAAGTACTTAATGAGTGAGTACACACAGCGGTACAGTAAAACTGCTGGTTGCTACTAACTAGTAGTTGGTTTAGTGAGGTCCTTCGATCAGCTCCTCTGGGGTTGACAACAGCTTTCGTATATTATGGAAAAGTCAATAAAACTTTACTATCTAAAGGAAGTAAAGGATTGCAGGTCAGTAGCAGATTGATCCATGGCTGTGAGGCACTGGACAACGAATGGACAGCTCCTCCCCAGACAACTTGATTGACACAAGAGGCCCATGATAAGAGTGATCCAGGATTCTCTTCTGGGTGCTGCAGGGGTGAGCTTGTTAAAGAGGCCTGCTGGCTGAGGCTTGTTGTTGGGACTCTGGTACTAATCCCGGGGAGGGGCCCATGTGTCAGTAAGTCATCCTGAGTTGAAACCCAAGCTCACCAAGCACAGTTCTTGGGGATTGAATCACAGTGCCCTCTATGGCTGTGCCCCAGGAGGCCCTGCTTCTTGTCCCCTCCAGTCCTTATCTCAGCATGTCGGAGTTTTTAGTGACCAAGGAGCAGCCCAACCTACTCATCGGGGCAGTCTGGAAGGAAAGGAGCTGGGACATGAGGAAACCAGGATTCTTGCAACATAAATGCTTCTTAAAGGCCCTGTGTGGGAATTCATTTTGAAAGGTGAGAGAGGAGCTGCCTAGCTGCTTGGGCTTACACACACTTCCAGCTGGAGTTGTTTTGACGGTGAAGGCAGATCTGGCTTTTCTACTATGGTACCTCTTTGAGGAAGGGGGAAAAACTCATCGGCATGACTCAACACCGCCACTAGACATGTGCCACTTCACACACAGGGATTGAGCTAAGGCAACAAGCAAATAGGGCAACTCCTTCATTCCCAGGTATCTGGTTGCTCAGCCTTGTAATGATCAGAGGGGAAGTGAAGACTCGTACATTCCCGCCATGAGTCCGAGAGTACCTGAACTGGCTGGCAGTAGAAACACCTGCATCCACTGCCAAGGGACTCACTCACCTGGATATTGCTGCAAAGTGTGAATCCTTGGACGAGCACTTGGAAACTCTTTTTCTAATTGATGAGGCTTACTGCCAGGTGGATATCTCTGACTAAGCACTGGGCAAACTCGGTGAACAGGTTAAGGACAGGCAGCACTGCCTTCCCACACCACTCCTAAGGGTGCACAAACATCCAAAATTAGCTTGTGACTCCTGGCTGTGGATCACTCAGCTGGTGCATTGAAAAAGAACACAGCTAGCTGCAGGAATTAATGTGAATTACAGTACCCATTGATCACTAACACTTCCAACACACCTTGTGATCCCTCCCACCTCTTCCTATAGCTAAGCCTATCTGAGGGTTGCTTAAATGTCAGTAGCTCTGGGTCCCTTCAGGGGCACGGCTGGAATACTTGCATGATTGCTTTGTTCTCTTTTACCCCTTCAGGTCAGACCCTGATTGCCTGTATAAGGACCCCTGGTTCTGGTGCTGAGGGACATCAGCAGTGCATGGGGCTTGCCCTCTGTTGGAATGGGCGAGGGCCCAAACCTCTGTGGGCATAAAACCCTGGGCTTCATGGCTGTTTTATGGGCATGGCTCTGTATGGTGTCCTTTGGATGCTCAGTTGCACTATCTCTGGTGCCACTTTCCATGCCAGGCAGAGAACTATATAACCAGGTGGATGAATGGTCAGATTCCCACTTTGAGCATTTTGGTCTCCAATCGCAGAAAAGGTGCACTGCTACAACCCCTGCATGAAAGAGACTTCGCCACTGCCGATATCCTTAGCATCCACTGTGACCTTTACTCAGACATGGCAACCAGCTAAAATTCAAGCATATTACTAAGCAGAGGACAAAAATATAACCAGGATTCCCTCAGTAATGGCAAGTAAAGACCCAGTGCCAAATAACGGTCTGGGGTTGGTGCAGACAATGTGGTGTACAGGAAACTGACTCTGGAGATGCTGAGGGAATCCATGTCCCTCTGCTTGAAGTCAACTCAAAGTGTTAACCATCCTTTAGAAACAAAGGGATATTTACACCTTCTCCATGGAGCCCACACCTCTAAAATGCCACAGTTACTGGAAAGAGGATCAATCCTATATGTAGAGTAGAAGGTCTCCCAGTTGTATGGACTCAAATAGGTTCCCAGGGCATTACTTTTCTCTGCAAACTAACAGGCTCAATTTTGAAGCAGACTAGAAAAGTAAATTAGCATCTCTAGAGACAAAAGAGGTAATTGGAGCGGAGGGAGATACGTTTGAAACACCCATTCTTGTGTTGTTATCATTTGACCAGGGAGAGGAAATAAAAAAAGGTGGGGAAAAACTGAAACAGCTGGAATTACAGAGGAATCATCTTTCTTGGTCTGAGTGAGGAATATTGAAATATATGGAAAAGGCATAAAAAGACTCTATTGCCAAGGACAGGGCATAGCTCCTACTCTCCGGGCAGCCTCCACTAGAAACCTATTGAAGGATCTAGGAGAAATTGAGGTCCTCTAATATGAAACCAGATCAATCACTGGGATTTCCCAAATCTGGCAAAAGGCTTTGAATATCACTGCTTCCCTCCTCTATTCTACTGAGTCTGTAGGACTCCGCACCATTGTCAAGCTCTGGAAGTTGTGGAGGTTTGAGTGCCTTTGTAGCTTGTACGAGAAAAAGGTGACTCCTCACAGTAGCCACTGTGCCACCCAGCGCAGAAGAATATAGGTAGGTTTCTACTTTAGATAGTCACAGCTTGGAGTAAAACCCCACAAAGGGGATAACTTCCATTGACAACCATCTGAGTAAGTCTCGACTGAAGATTAAAATACAGTTGGTGAAAATATGAAGGCACCAAAGACCATGAAAGAGGAATGATCTGAACAGAACGAGCAGACACAAAAAATAATCAACAAAGAAACTCTTAACTGCTAGAAGAAAAAACAAGCATTTACAATGCAATGGTTTTGACTTTGTTAAAGTTAGAGTTGTTACGCCGCACCCGGGAGGCATATATTTTTGGGACATTACCAGGTTTACAAGGTCTTGTAAATCTAGGAAACGATGGGAGTTGCGTGGGAATACACATGCAACACTCATGAAGTGCCTACGATGGGCAGAGTAACCCAGATTTTTGGAGCGAAGCAAGGTGCCTTTGCATGGCTTAAAAAATCAGACAAGTTTTGCGTCGCTCTTGCACTACGCTGCGTGGTGCAAAAGGCGACGCAAACAAGGTCATAAATATGGCCCTTGCTGAACCTACCACGCTGGTTCTTAGATATTTGTAACTATGCAGCAGATAGCTACGAGAAACAGAGGTAGATGGTTGCTCAAAGCAGACATTTAGTTGAAGGACCACATCCAAGAATCTTCCACACAAGTGTCTTGAGAGAGCTTTTGCTACAACTAATGCTATTGAGTTTTCAGCGCTTATAAACTGCAGTCGCTAGTACAAAAAATAAAAAACGCGTTATTATGCATGTAGCTCGGCAAAGCCTCAGGTCGATAAAATGCAAACACGTATCATATTTCTAGTTGTAAAGAATGTTTTTGTTATGAAATATGAAAAATGATTAGCCAGCTCAGCCAGTTCAGCAGCAATGTTACCTTTCCCTGTCAGGAAGGTGTGTTTTTTCTGTTTTGTCTGACCCTTCCATTAACTGTCAGGGGTAAAGTAAGACCTCTAAATCGCGGAATTTTATCTGCCGCCTCTCACCATCATTTACAGTGCTGACAAAATGTTTGCAAAGGCTTGAACTTTCTGTCTGGTTTCCATTTCCAAAATTCTGTAGCCTATTCACATACGTTGCTCTCCATGAAAAGCCGACTCTATTGACTGAGGTCGCCAGGGAGACGAAAAAGCGACCGCGAGAGGACAAAAGCATCCGTGATGCCGAGACTGACATTGTTGAGCTAGGGCTTGGAGTTTGATGTTCAAGGGAAGGAATTTAAGCAGTGGATGCCCAGAGATTAACGTAGCAAGCGCCCTGGCAACCGCAAAGAGCAGCCCGGTGATTTGGACTCTGGCCAAATCTAGCCACGCTTTGAGTGCAGGTATCACAGAGGCGGCCTATTTGTGAAACTGCTGTGCAGCACGAGTAGTGTGAGCCAAAACCACGGCCACACACTGACGGGAGAGCGGGAGGGGGGCGGGAACGGCCACGGGAGAGCGGGAACGGCCACACAGTGACGGGAGAGCGGGAGGGGGGCGGGAACGGCCACGGGAGAGCGGGAGGGGGGCGGGAACGGCCAAACACTGACGGGAGAGCGGGAGGGGGGCGGGAACGGCCACACACTGACGGGGGGCGGGAAACGAACCAACAGCGGGAGGGGGGACAGGAAAGGGAAGACTCACCTGGACTTCCTCGGCCGGCCTAAACAAACCTCGACGAGCCCGAAAAAACGCCCCGCCCACCGAGTGAACACGTCTACATGACGTGAGCAGAAAGGGAAAAATTCTCGGGAACGCCCCCGAATCTGGTCCGGCCTTTGACGGACAGATCCGGCTCCCAATGGCTAGCCTCCATTTATGGAGCTAGCCAATGGGAGGAGGGGGCGGGATACCCGACCCCACATAGAGGATTAGAGGATATCATTAGATTTTGCTAGCGCATGCGTACTTCGTACGCATGCATCGCTAGTCAAAACCTAAAAAGCAGAGACAATAATGAATAGCATGAGGATGTTGAAAATGATAAGAAATCAAGGAGTGAAACATGTTGCAAGGCTTCATGCTCCTTTAAGCGCTGCCTTATGTATGCTTGAAGCAGTATATGACACCACAGAAGGCAACTATACAGCATCTTGAGTTTGGCTACTCCAACAACTTTTAATCGATTAACAATCATCTTGGGAAAGGACATGTATATGGCTGGCACTGCCTTCTTTCAGAATTTATGGTGTACATTTTCATCTTGAAAAAGCCACGCAACATTCTGACATCCCTCTGCTGGCACCCATGTTACATGCTTCCTGAAACCCAGGGGAAGTCCCTCCGGGCACCTGCGAGTACAGAAGCACTGGAGCGGCTCTGGCGCAAGGAAGCTCTGGCATTCTGCAACACACTGATGTGAAGGGCATTAAGATACTTTTTTCTTTTGTACACAAATTTAGGTGAGTTCTTAGCACTGTCTTCCTCACAAATATGACAGTTTTCTTCACTTCTGATGTCTACTGCACTGAGGAATAAAAACCAACTCTCTACCCAACAATAGAGTTGGTAGGCCACTTTTGCCAGGGTCTTTGAATGAAGACCCCTCTGATGGTTTATATAGGCGGTCATGGTCCTATTTTCAATATTTACCGAAATGGCTGCTCTCCTCAATAGAGAAGCAAATTTCAAAGAGCAATTTCTATCTTGAAGAGACCAATTGCCCAGTAGCTCCAGAGTAGTCAGGACCGCATGCCAATAATACACAATTGCCATTGGTGGTCAGAATCCTGGGTCCAGGAATTTTCTGAGACATCCCAGTCCTGAGATAATGATCCAGTCATCATGTTAAATTCTCAATGGTGGATGGTATGATGGAAATAGTGCTATTGAACTTCTGTAATGGTAGTGTCCATGATGCCTGAAGATAATGTGCCATTAAACCTAAGAGAAACCTGGTCCATGAGATCACTTCTATGCTAAAAGCCAGATCCCCTTGAACTTAAGCTATGAGCTTGCTCTGGAAGTTTTATGCTCTATTAGGGCTACCACATGATGTTGAAGCACCTGCATTCTCAAATCTTGCAGCATCAATAGACCCACGTAGTGTGAAATATTGTTCCACTAAGATCCAAATGTTGAGCAGATCCTGTTCAGACGTCTTCCAGTTGATCAAGAGGCCGTGGTCAGGATCATAAATAGCACTTTTTCATGCAAAGTACTGTCTGATCACAGGATTGTGAATAGATCAGACAATCATCTTCTATACTCCTTTCATGAACCTGCACCGCCAGCTATGCCATGACTTTGATGAGTACCCTTGGGTCAAATTTGATTCTGAAAGGAAGTACACACCATGCACTTGTTGATGTTGTACCACAACCATCAAGAAGAAGGAACCTCTATTGGATTTATCTCACTGGAAGGTGTAAATAAGCACTTTGTTACCCACTTGAAAGGACTATTGTCAAACCAAACAGCCCATTCTGTGCCTTTCACCTTCCAGCCTCTCAATGACCTTTGCCTCAATGAAAGCCATGACAGCGCCAGAAGATAATGTAGAGGCGTATAATACATCACATGAGATATGTGAAATGAATCTAGCTTGTTGCTCCTTGTGTTCAAGTAAAGCAGAACAACATCTCTTTCTTGCAGTGCGCCCGCTAGATTCTGAAAGTCTTCTACTAAAGTCTGAGTCATTCATGCTGCATTAGTCCCTAGCCTAATAACCATATTTTAGTAGTAATGTTTTAAGAGCACATTCTATAGGTTTGTTTATTGCATCGATTTGGGCACAATCTTCTGAAGCGACTTAAGTACTTCTATTCAAGGTACTAGCATAGAGTCTACTTTAAAGGTATATAGTAACACAGATTCAGCATGTTCTAGAGTATACATATTCTATAGAATTCTTGAAATAGAAAATGGATCCAAGTTCAAAAATTATTTTAGTATTAAAGCTTTTTTCTTATCATGTACAGGCAACGTCACAATGAAAGGTTTATAAAAATGAAGAACTAGAGTCTGAGAGTATTTTGGTTCTGGTTCAGCTGGGGAGAACCAAATGCCACAAAATGACTCACTTTCTCACATCAAACTTCGCTTCCACTTGCTTCTTCTGGTTACAAGGAAGAAGGAAGAGTAAGACTCATGACCATGTCCTCTTTTGGATAGTGAATATTTTTTCTGTTTTGCCAAGTCAGCTGACAGTGCCTTCAATACTGCCTCTTCAATGAGCTACTGAACCTCAGCATCCTTTCTTCCCTGGGAATGGGTTCTGGGACCAATCATTGAGGAAAAAAGATTCCTTAATTTGTCTCTAATGTGACTATCAACTTACTCATTTAGTAGGAATTTGGGGACATGTTTTGTCACTTCTTAGAGGATTTCTGGTATTCCATGATTGCTGTCTCACACACAGACAAGGCACAAATTCACATACACAACTCAAAAGAAATCTAAACAGGTGGAAGGAAAAGGTGCAGGGCTTACACCCTTTATCTACATGTGCTCCTCACATGTTTTAGTCTTTAAAAGGATTTATAATTGTGACTAATTAACCTGTAGCCATAGATACACTTATGCATTTAGAACAATTTTATATATAAATCTCCAGGTAAGTTTAATTCACTTCTTTAAAGTAGTCAAATGTCACGTCCTTCACTGCTCAGCAACTCCAACGAAAACACTTTTGAGATAGGACTGCAGTAGCTCTTCCCACCCTCACAGCATCCTGGTAAATAATTATGTCTCCCACAACAATCTGCTTCTTTGAAGTGAAAACTAAATTGTAGCCCCCACACCAGTTTTATCTGCATTTTGTATGATCTAGAATAATTTTACCTCTAATGGGCCAAATTTATCAAGAGAATACATTGCCCTTGCATCATGCAGGCTGTTGCAGGGCAACACAATTCCTAAGTAAAATTTACCAAGCAATGGAAGGCCACCTGTGGTGCTTGGTAAATTTGGAGTAAAGCCATACAGCACAAGTCACTGCCTTGCGGTACTCTGCCCTGGGAAAGCTTTCCATGGGTGAAGTGTTGGTGTTCCTAAGCATCCACCCATAGTTTTTGGTGAATTCCCATATTTACCAAGAAAGGTACATCTGGGAATGCAGGGTTCCCAGAAGGAGCATAACAAGCAGAAATATGTTCATTTCTCCTTGTTTTTCATCTTTGCGTGGATTCTGAAGCATACTTAGAAAGAGGAAAATGCCTCTGATGATAAAGTGACGGCTCAGCATGGATGACACTGTGCTAATCTTATACGTAAAGACTTTGCTTTAGTAATGCCAAAGGACTGTGAAACAAGAAGAACGGTGACACAAGCCCTCGTCAGCAGCAGACTGGACTACGGCAACGCACTCTACACAGGAATCCCAGGCCAAACACCTACGACGACTACAACGCATCCAAAATGCCTCCGCCCGACTGATCGTCAACGTCCCCCACCGCAGCCACATCACCCCCCACCTGAGAGACCTACACTGGTTCCCCGTCGACAAGAGGATCACCTTCAAGCTCCTCACCCACGCACTTAAAGCACTCCACAACGCCGGAACAGCCTACCTTAACAGGAGACTCAGCTTCCACACCCCGACCCGCCAGCTCTGCTCTGCCAGCCTCGCCCTCGCTGCTGTCCCCCGCATCCAACGAACGACCTCTGGCGGCAGATCCTTCTCCTACCTCGCCGCCAAGACCTGGAAAACCCTCCCTACCCACATACGGCAGACCCAAGGTCTACTCGCCTTCAGAAGACTCATCAAGACCTGGCTCTTTGAGCAGTAGCAGCACCCCCTCCCCTCAGCGCCGTGAGACCCTCACGGGTGAGTAGCGCGCTCTACAAATTCTCTGATTGATTGATTGATTGATTGTGTCCCTTTCTAGCTAGACGTTGTTGGTATTGTTCTCATCCTATGCTTAAAAACGTTGCTGGAAAAACAGATATTTGAGGTGATCAAAATCAGAGTGTCACTGGTGTAGTAGGGTGCTCTATATTAGAGCTGCTCTCCACTTAAACTTGGGGACTACCCAGAGTTCCCTGCCTCTTTTTTTGTATAATTTATGCATCATCCTCACACTGAAAGGGTATTGTTTTGATATAGATATATATATATATATATATATATATATATATATATATATATATATATATATATATATATATATATATATATATATATATATATATATATATATATTACCTACTGGCGGTCGCCAGTAGGTATATATAGTTAGGATTTTTTCCCTATGGGTTTTTTGAAAATTCTATGTCTAATAACTTTGGCGTTTGTGGACGGAATTGGCTGAAATTTTCAGGAAAATGGCACATTTTGTTTCTGAGCAGCCCCTGAAAATTTGGGGGGGTTTCGTCAAGGGGGGGCCGAGAAAAAAGGGGGGTCCCAAAACGTGTTTTTAACATTGATTTTTCCATAGGGCGGTTAGCCTCACTTTTAGCCCGAACGGCTGAATAGATTTGCACGAAACTTGGCAAAATTGTAGGGACTGGTAGCCCGATGTGCCTTTTGTAGGTCTCAATATATGTGCTCCAGTGGATTTTGAGAAATTAACGTTTAAAAAAAGATATATATCTGTAGCAGCGGACCGGGCAGCGCTCCAGGACGCGTACCTTTCGCGCAACGGAGCTTTGTGAAGCGAAGCTGATTGGTTCTCTGGCGTCTGTCAACATTCCAAAAAGTCCGTAGCTGCCGCCATCTTGTCTCTCGGTAGGATCGAGAGACAAGAGGAGGCCAAAACAAAGGGGCAAATAACCATAAGGGGGCATAGTAGATCCTCCCTGACCCCCTAGGTTTAATGTGGAGGCTTTAAAACGGCCCCGCGGGGCAAAAAAAAATATTTATTTTTTTGTTTTTTTGCGTGGGTAGCGCCCGGTCCGGGAACCGGGAAGCTTTCTGGGCAGCGTACTGCAATGAAAAATGAATGATAGACTTTTATTTTTTAAGGATTGTTTATTGTGTTTAATAATTTATTAAACTTTCTAACGCGGCGCGTCATATGACGCATTACGCGACAACGCAGGTCCAGAATATAGTGAAAATGTCTCCACCAACCAGCGGACGGCACACAACCCCTTTCAGCAGGCTAAATAGTTCTGTTAAATGACAACAGAAGGGACAGGCAACAAGAACCATCAGTCAAAGAGGGGAGGGCAAGTTCTTCTCTACCGGGTCACGTTGGAGCGCTACCGGAACTGATCGAATTGGTAGTCTACAGTGTTTCTGGATGTTTCAGACTGAAGCTGGCGTTAGCATGAGAGCACCACCATTTCGTAGCTCCGTCGTGGCCATTCCACGAGCAATCATGCTAGGCGCTCCCCACCAGAAGCCTGTGGGAGTCGGGGGCCCCCCAAGACTTTTGTAGAATCTTCAAGGATGAGGGGACGCTTTCGAGAATGGAGCCCAAGCTCTAGCAGACAAGCGTCCGAGTTCCAAGGTGTCGCAGGCCCATTTTAGTGGACCACGCCCAAATCTGAAGAGATGGCCGCCATTTTGAGAGTCCTGTGGCAGCCGCCTATCGCTGCGCCGCAAGAGCGGGAGCAACTCAAGTACATGGTGAGCGAGACGCTGTAGTCGAAAGAGCGGGCGGTAAACAGCTGAATAGCGGAAGAGGCACAGTGTAGCAAAAGCGGGCTGAATGGCAAATGAAACGGAAAAGGGGTGCCCCACTACAGCGTGTCTTTAGGTGAAACGGATTGTGGGACAAGGTGAAGAATGGAAGAGTCACCAAAAGGAAAAAAGTTCCGCTTGACCCCGGGAGCCGGCCACCTATGTCGGGGGCGATCTCAGGCCACACCAGGGCAACACGACTTGGGGAGCCAAGCGCCCCCTCCGAGTCCGCGACATGACACCGTCCCTCGGGGGCCTCCGTCAAGCGGTTCAGGGTGGCACCGCATCACAACAGCCCCCACTTACTTTAAGAATAGTGAAGATGAAGCAATTGCAAATAGGCTTCAGACAATGTTACAAGCACTCCTCAAAACTTTGAACTTTCAGAGTGCATGAGTTGGGACAGCGAGGGGTGATTTGGTTTCTCGGATTTGGTTTCTCGGACTGTTTTTCTGGTCTCTCACCACTGGCATAGTTTAACGTTTTCTTGTTTCTAGGACATTAATAGGTTTTATCATTACGTTATGTTATCGTTTCTTTGTTTGTTGTTTAATAAAAGTTCATGTTCATCAGTGGCCTACTGATTTTCGTTTTCCTATTTTTTTCTTTCCAGGTTGTTTCATGGTAAAGTTTCTGTTAACAGGATACAGTGATCACTTCGTTATTATTGCATATGTCCTTTTCACTAGGGGTGCTCTCTGGTCGGGCCAGATGACGTATCTCTAGTAAATGGTCCGGGTGAAAAAGGTGCATCAATCAGTGGGGAGTAGATAGGCATGACAGATTACAACGGGGGAGAAAGGTCCGCATTACGTACCCTTTCACTACTTGCAAAGATTTTCCTACGTTTATATGCAAACAGGGAATACCTCCAAAAATAACTAATTCCCAAACAGTCAATGTTCGGACAATCAATCAATCAATGAGGAATGAAATAGGTACGACGTGTTAAAGGCTTGCGTTACCTACCCTTCACTATCTGCAAAGGGAGAGAGAATATTCCTATTCTTCCTCGTTTGCAGGTAGAGAAGATCCTTAAGAGAATTAACTTCGAACAATTCAATGCTCGATTGAAACAATCAACAAGGGGTACTGTGAACACAAATGAACGCCGCTTATGTACATACGCATTGCTATTTTCAACAGGTTGTTCCTAATGTTTCTATTTTAGCGAGGTCAAAAAGAGATCCCATTAGTGGCCTACTGATTTTGCTCGATTCCTTTTGTTTTTTTACACGATTTTTCGCTATCTGCAAAGACTAAACAGAGTATTGCGACTCTGTGCTTGTTTGTAAATAGAGAATGAACCAAAGAGAACAATCAATCAAATGGAGAGAGAAGCAGGCACGACGTATTACAAAGGGGGCAAAGGGCTGCGTTAACTACCCTTCACTATCTGCAAAGAGAGAGTACTCCTAATAGAAATGAGGGGTGGGGGGCAGTATTCAAAGCAGATCAGTGTGCATAAACACGAAAATGTTTTTACTTACCACGTACTTGACATTCGACAGCTTATGATATTTGCTATTAAAAAACCATTGAAATTCACTGAAAAAACCATAGGTTATAGACTATATATAGTTAGGAATTAGCATTTACAAAACCTTGAAAATTCACTGAAAAAACCATAGGTTATACACCATATATAGTTAGGAATTAGCATTTAAAAAACCTTATTTTACTCACACAAAACCATTGAAATTCCATATATAGTTAGTTGCACTAACTATATATCGCGCACCCGCAATCCACTGCTGATCATGTCACATATTACATCATTCATGACATGGTCAGTGACATCACTGATGACATCACTGATGACATCTCAAATGACATCACTGATGACATCACTGATGACATCTCATTTGACATCATTCTTGTGCTAATACGATAAACCTCTTCAGACTCTAATATAACCTTAGATACACTCAGTGTAAACAGACACTCACACACTGCCACTCATCCATGGAGTTACTCACACACCCAGTCAGTCATGCAAAGAAACAATCTCACCTCCATTTCTTCAACTATACAGTTAAACACACCTTACTTATTGAAACATATACTAACACATATTTACTCTCTTATACAATCCCTGATACAAGTTCACAATGATCGATACAACCACTCACTCATTCAGTGGCTCTCATGCACAGTTATTTATATATGCCAACTCTCACATGTACTGTGTTTTACATATGTACTTACTATGACATGTAGCATTGAGATATCCATTCACTCATCAATACACTCATGCACACAGTCAACTGCCCATGTAGCTGTTTCCACATGCACTCTTGAACTCATACACCTAGTGAATAAACTGCTCACACATCTATGCATAGAGTCACACACCTTCCAGCCACCCCCACACAAACTCAATCTCCCATAGAAATACTTGGGCAACCAATTAATAACACATATAGCCTCTCGTATAGCTAATGATCAACACATGCAGCAGTTTACAGAACAACAGACATAATGATGCACAAATTAAGACAGTTTAGTCACTAACCCATGCATTCAGTGAGACACATTTAATCACTCACTCATACAGTCAGTCATGCACCTACTAAATCCTTCATCCAGACACTTATACATCCACTCAAGACATATTTTAACTTTACAGAAAAATACAGTCACTGCATGTTGTCATCAGTGATGTCATTTGAGATGTCATCAGTGATGTCATCAGTGATGTCACTGACCATGTCATGAATGATGTAATATGTGACATGATCAGCAGTGGATTGCGGGTGCGCGATATATAGTTAGTGCAACTAACTATATATGGAATTTCAATGGTTTTGTGTGAGTAAAATAAGGTTTTTTAAATGCTAATTCCTAACTATATATGGTGTATAACCTATGGTTTTTTCAGTGAATTTTCAAGGTTTTGTAAATGCTAATTCCTAACTATATATAGTCTATAACCTATGGTTTTTTCAGTGAATATATATATATATATATATATATATATATATATATATATATATATATATATATATATATATATATATATATATATATATATATATATATATATACCCCCTCCCAGGCCATTCTCTACCCTTGAGACCATGACTTCCCCGAGGTGGTCTGTTCTGAAGAAAGGAGGGAGGCTGTGTAGCCCCTCTGCTGGAGCCATAGATGAACCTTGGACCAACACCCCCGAGAGCCGGCTATGTGCTGGGGTGCCCACCTCTGGGACATAGCTGTTTGCTGTGGCTTGGTGGGAGCTTTAACCGCTCTCACCAAGCCAGAGCAAAAACTCTGCTTTCGGCCAGCGAGAGTGGAGAAATGGTCTTGCTTGCTGGAAGCGGAGCATTTGTCTGTTTACCTGCCTGCTGTCAAGTGAGCAGGGAAACTGACAAATTGCTTACAAACACAAGGAGCTGCATGTTTAGCAGCTCCCTGTGTGTGACAGCAATGCCGACTCCCGCAGAAGGCAGGGAGCCAGCTGGGACCGCTGAGACCTTGAGGCTCACCCTGCTGATGGAGTAAGGACTTGTGAAAAAGAGATTTGCTTGAAAGCAATCTTCTCATGTAACCTCTAACCCAGTACTAAACCCTTATTGTGGAAATAATATGCAGTACACAAAACTTATTAGGAAAAATGGAGCTTGCCTATGTGTCTTAATAATAAGTAACTCAAGTGTAATTCCAAAAAGGCCACTAACCACAAAACTTTAGTGCGCATGTGTCCACTGCATCTACGTAGTATGACATATCTTTTGCTTGGAGGGAACTTTCTGCACTTGCTCAGTAGTTAACAAACTGGCTGCTTGAAACTCACATGCTTGCCACCTGCTTGCTGAAAAACTAAACTCAGCTATTTTACTAATGCTAATGTGGGGAGAGTAATATTAAGTAAATGCTATTAGAGTAAAGATAGGTGGTATACAGTGAAACAATTTATTTTTGATTTTAACATTTGTCTTTTTGTCTCTTTAAATAGTACTTATTATGGGCCTAGAATCTTGAGCCAAAGTCTATTCCCTCGTGTTCTACCGCACATTTGTAGTACAACCAAACTGGAAGACGCAATATCAACTTGAACATCGTCCAAGGTTGCTGATGGATACTTTCCGGAGAACTGGAATGACAGTCCACTGAAATGGATGGGAAGCTGCAGACATTTTATAATTTGTGACAATTACATTGTGAATGCGGGTGGGAAATAAAGTTTGAATAAAGAATTAAGGGGATGGGTTTATTAACAAAGTGCTAACTGAAAAGTGTAATATGTAAGCATGGTGTGATGATCCCCTCCCTTTGCCTGTCCAATCAGAATTTGTATTATCAAAAGTTTGAAACATTAATGGGTGGTATCAGCATACAGAAAGGTATAATTGAGGTAGTATTAGTTAGTCGGTCTGGAGAGGGAGATGCTGAAGCATTGAGACCAGAATGCTGTCGGAGTGATGAGTGATGCTTAAAGAAGAATCGAATTGCTGAATCAATTATCTAAAGCAAATTAATTTAGAAGAAGATCGCAGAAGAATCTCGAGGAGGAAGAGAGTGTCAGAGAGGGGTGCTATGCAAGCATCGGTGACAGTGAGGTCATCTGCGCTGTCCGGATTCCTGTCGTCATTTCTGTCCTGAAGTCTTTGTGTGCCAGATCCTTCCTGGGAACCCTTACCAATTCCTAGGCCTGGGAGTTGGTTTTTCACACCATTCTAGGTAATTATAAATAGATCCGTGCATGCGCTAATGTGCTTATCTCTCTATCCTCTCCCTTTTATGCAGTGTCATTGCAAAGTATAAATGAATGCAATTTAATTGATTATTTGAATCTTCCTTCCTGTGAGAAATTGAGTTTGTTCTGTACCATGTACGTGGTTCAGATGAATTAATCTGAGATAAACTTTAAAATACATCCCGACTCTGTGATCATTTCCAAGGTGTAAGTCTATTTGAAATCTTTTGTCATTTCAACATCAACTAGTTCAACTAATGGTCCATTGACCAGAGGAAAGAACTCTTTGATCAGTGAAAGATTAGTTAAGGACTAGAGATAACTAATCTAGAGAATTACAAAACATGACCCCAGCGGTTATTGCCAGTGTGTTGTGAATAAATTTATGAGCCCATGTGAGTATGTGGTGTTAAATTACCTGTTGTTGGTAACCCGCTGGATCACTGCAGTCTTGGGGAAGTGCATAAAGAGGCTAAATAAAGGTCAGAAAGGAGCAGAAAGAGGCAGAATAAAGGTCAGAAATGAGCAGATCATCTTGGAGGAGCTTCGCGCGCAACCAGGATGGTCGCGTGAGCACAGGGCTCCCGGACCTTCGCCACCTCCGTCACCTATCCTGACTATTATCCTGGTCATGACGACGAATCATTGAAGATGAAGCTCAACTGATATTATAGTTGCTTTCAAAAATTGATTTGGTCCAAGCATGAAGATTTGAACTTTCCTGGCCTGCTCCATGGTTCTGCCCCAGGCTCGAGTTGAAGATCCGCCCGGGCCGTAATCGAACAACAGCGGCTTCCCTGTTCCTACTTTCGCCCCTGGACTTGGCTTTCGGTTTCGCTTTTGGCCCGGACCCTCCTGTACAGTGGACGACCCCGTCGCCCACAGATTGCCTCCCTTCGCGGTCCCACTTCGGGGCCGTGACTGTATACCACTGCTCGGTGTGTGACGTGGAACACTCTTTACTTCGGTTGTGCATCTGTTGGGGCATTGACGTAGCCATTTTTACCAGATCTCGGGGTCCCCTTGGGGGAGCAACTTCCAAAATGGCCGGCAAGCCCGAGGTTGAAAGGCGAAAGACCAAGACTGTTCACCGTGGGGGCTCCATACAATCTAACGTTATGGATCGATATACCCATCCTAAGGGATCCCCAGGTGGAACGGGCAAGCCTTTGGCGGACAAGGGAGATGACCCTGCGGCGGACGAAGACCCGACTCTGCACGATATTATGGGCGCCATTGCGAGTATGCAGACTCAATCGGTGCGCAGTATGAGGCTCTGCCGCACAAACTGGACACAGTGGCGATCGATGTCAACTTGATCAGGGCGGATTTAGCTAAAACAAACGAAAGAGTTAAATCCCTAGACTTGAGGTCCGCGATCTACGGTCCTCTAATGACTCTTTCTCCCGTTGTTTGGAGGATTTTGAAAGCCGTTCCAGGCGGAACAACGTCCGTATTGTGGGTGTGCCTGAGAATTCAGACAACTTAAATATCGACCTCATCGTGGAGGACCTCATCGTCAATCATCTCGCACCCAAGGGCCTGAGTAAATTCTTTGCGGTGGAGCGGGCTCACAGAGTGCCGGGTGGCAAACCTAAGCTGGGTGCCACTCCGCGGCCCATAATCGCCAGAATATTCCATTTCCGTGATCGGGACACTATCCTGCAGGCATCGCGCCTGGGGGGCCCCACGAAGTTTGAGAATACGACGGTGAGTTTTTACCCTGACTTCACTCAGCTGGTGCAGAAGCAAAGGATGGGGTTCCAGGGAGTAAAGAGATGACTGAGAGACAGGGACATGAAGTACGCAATGCTATTTCCAGCTCGGCTGCGTGTGGAACATGGAGATCGGACTTTCTTCTTTGATCACCATGAGGCTGCAAGTAACTGGCTCGACACACTCCCCAGGCAGCAGGAACACCCTGAACATTCCGGTGGAGCTGAGGGTGGACTGATGGACCAGGAATAGTTATGTGACTTGGTTTGCTGGACTACATATGGATCTTTTGACACGGTTTGCAGTTCCTTTCACTTGCTTCATCTGAGGTGGTTCTCTAGGGGTGGCGGAGGGAGTGAGTCTCTTCCTCCTCTGGGGTTTCTTATCGTAGATTAGTTATTTGCTAGGGCGACAGGCACACTACAAGTTGGGGGGGCCTTTGAGTCTACCGCAGGGGTGCAGGGTGGGGGGTTTTGCTTCTAGGGTAGGTTGGGGGGAGGCGGGGGGGAAGTTGTTATTGTTTGATTCACTTCAAGGCACTGTATTGATGGACTCTTGGATTTGGCTGCTGCGACCAATGTGGGGTGGATGCTGCGACTTTGTTCAGGATGGGGGGTAGAGGGCTCAAAATGCTGTGTTGGAATGTTAACGGGTCGGGGGACAAGATAAAACGTGGTGTGGTGTTACAACTCTTGAGACGTCTTTCCCCGGATGTCGTCCTGTTGCAAGAAAAACATCTGATAGGCAACACATGCCGGGCCATGAATCGAAGGGGTTACCGCCTCCTGGCACACTGCGGCTTCACCACTGGCTCCAGGGGGGTGGGTATCCTGGTCAGGGTCTCCCTCCCCCTTGAGGTCGACACTGTTATTCTCGACGACAGGGGGCGATATGCCGCCATTACTGGGCGATGGGAGGGGAAGGTCATCACTTTGCTCTCCGTTTATGTCCCACCTGGCCTTCAGACCACGACCTTTGCTGACTTGGGGAGGGTGTTACTGGGGCTCCCAGAGTGCATCATTGTGGTGGCCGGTGAATTTAACTCTGTGGTCTCCGGCACAGTCGATCGCTACCCACCTAGGGATCTTGGCAGATCCCAGTCCTGGCTGGGTGGCTTCCTCGATACTCTGGGACTGATAGATTGCTGGAGGCTACTGCACCCTGGACAATTACAATACACCTTTCACT
Organism: Lissotriton helveticus; assembly: GCF_964261635.1. Lineage (NCBI taxonomy): Eukaryota > Metazoa > Chordata > Amphibia > Caudata > Salamandridae > Lissotriton > Lissotriton helveticus. Next base: position 1,355,480,905 of record NC_136065.1, read on the forward strand.
CTGGTGCACACGGCAGTCTCTCTAGGCTTGACTATATCCTGATGCCCGCAACACAGGCTTCACTTGTCAAGGAGGTTAGGCACCTGGCTAGGGGTATTTCAGATCACTCCCCCGTATGGCTCTCAATGGAAGCGGGACCGGGAACTGAGGGTCGGGTTGCCCCGATCAACCATTGGTACCTCCGTGACCCTAAGGTCCGCACAAAATTGATCAAATCCCTCTACCATTATTTTGTGGATAATGTGGGATAATGTGGGGTCTGTGTCCTCGTCTGTCTCACTTTGGGAGGCCTACAAGACGGTGATCCGTGGCCACGCCTTATCGTTAATCAATAACGATAAGAAACGTAAGTGCGAGGCAGTGGTCCGGCTTGAAACTGAGATTTCAGATATAGAAAGACAGCTGGAATCTGATGTCACCCAGGACGGGTTACACCTTCTTAGCCTCAAACAAACTGACTATAGAGCGATGGTCACTGATGCCGCCAAGGTAATGAGTAGAGAGCAACAAGGCCGTTTGTATGATGTGGGTGATAAGGCTGGAAAGTTGATTGCTTGGTTGGACAAGAAGGAGAGGGCTAGTCGTGTGGTTCCTTCGATTGAGAGAGCGGATGGAGTGAGAGTGACTGACCTGGTTGAGATTGTAGAGTGTTTTTCTGAGTATTTCCAAACTGTGTACTCCCCAGTGTCTGACAGACCGGAACAGGATTCGCATCTGCTTCTAAGAGACATTGCTTTGCCCTGTTTTTCGGATCTGGATAGGGACCTGATGGACGCGACACTCTCTGTTGAGGAGGTTGCGTCCGCTGTCCGCTCCGTGAGATCGGGAAAGGCCACGGGTCCGAATGGACTTCCCATCGAACTTTATAAATTGCGCCCAGATAAAATAACACCGCATCTTCGCTCAATGTTCTTAGAGTCGTTGGCTGCAGGTACCCTCCCGTTCGATCAAAGACTTGCGTCTATTGTCGTGATTCACAAGGAAGGGAAGCCGCGGGATCACTGTGCGTCGTACAGGCCCATCTCGCTCTTAAACGCCGAACCTAAGATCCTCGCAAAAGTGCTCGCGAACCGTTTAATCACTGTTGTCTGCGACCTGATCCATCCGGATCAGTCCGGATTTATTCCGCACCGGAACACGGCACTGAACCTCCGTCGTTTACATGGCGTCCTTGCGAGAGCGTCCACGTTGCGTGAATCAGCCATTTTGGCTTCTTTGGACACCACAATGGCGTTTGATACGCTGGAATGGCCATACCTCTGGGCTTCCCGCGCCAAGTTTGGTTTTGGGCCTGTTTTCATCAGTTGGGTGAAACTATTATATCAGGACCCCTAGACTCAGGTGGTTGTTAATGGTCGTGTTTCTGGCTCATTTTCTCTCGGAAGGGGTACTCGTCAGGGGTGCCCGTTGTCTCCGCTTCTTTTTGCCCTTGCTTTGGAACCCTTGGAGGCTTGGCTGCGGTGGGAACCATCAATGAAGGGTATACGCTGGACCCCCGATTTTGAGGGCCGAGTGTCACTTTACGCTGACGACATCCCGTTATACCTCACGTCACCTCAGAAGTCGCTAATAGTGCTTTTCGATGTATTGACTTCCTTCGGTAAAAATTCTTGCCTTGTAATCAAATGGTACAAGTCCTGCGTGTACGTTCTCTCGGGAGACTCTCCTCTCTTGCCGCGTGGGTGCCCAATACAGGTTGTACGCGCGGGTTTGAAATACTTGGGGGTGTTTATCACCTTAGATCCTGTGGTTCGTTATGAACGTAACTTGTTGCCCCCGCTTCAGCGCTTGCAGTCCGATGTCGAGGCTTGGCGTAGACTTCCGTTATTCCCGCTCGGGCGAGCGGCTCTCTTCAAGATGATGTCACTGCCCCGATTTTTATATGCCCTACAGAATACTTGCGATACCATCCCGGCCAGCTACTTCAGAGAGATTGAAAACTTGCAGAGACAACTGATATGGGGTGGGCGGTCCCTTATAGCCCTAGCCAAATTAACGCTCCCCTGGTATGATGGTGGAATCGCTCTCCCGGATATTAAGCGCTACTACTGGGCCTCCCAGCTGGGGGCGATTAATCACAGCATGTAGATCCCTCGTCGAGCCCCGTGTTCGCAATGGACAGATGGTTGCTGCCTGGTGGTGACTACGACAGGGCGCTTTACACGAAATCCGCAGGGAGGATGCTCACTGGCCCTACCAGGATAGCGTGCAGGTATGGCATTGTGCGAATTATGCCATGCGATGGAAGGATCGACTCACGCGCATTACTCTCCTTTATGCCTCTGAGAGGCTGGGCTCCCTATGGAAGACGAAAGGCTTTGATAAGTGGGACGTGATTGGTATATGCAGGGTGAATGATGTCTGGACTAAGGATAGGGTCAAAACCTTCGAGGAATTGAGACTAGAGTATGACCTGAGTGACAAGGAGTTTTTTCGATACGCTCAGATCCGACATGCGCTGGTGGCGGTTTTCCCTTCAGGTACTACTGTTCCAGAGGCGTCGACGCTTGAGGATCGGGTGCTGGATGGGCATGTTCCTGACAGCACGATTTCGCTTATCTATAAAAAGTTGATAAACGACAGGACCGATCTTATGCAACGACTCAGGGAAGCCTGGACTGGCGATGGTTTGGAGTTAGATGACGAAGACTGGCAGTCGGCCATATCTTCGCCGAAAGAGGTTGCAATTCCGGCCCGTCTCCGGTTTGTGCAGCTTTAGATTCTCCACAGGATCTATGTTACCGGTCCACGCTTGGTCAGCATGGGTTATGCTTCGGATGGGATGTGCAGGCGTGATTGTGGCCTTCCGGGCACCTTCCTTCACATACTCTGGGAGTGCCCGGTGGTTGTTCGTTTCTGGAATCGAGTGCCTGCAGTAATGGAAGAGGTCATGGGTGTTGCGTTGTTGCCTGAAGCTAGACGATGCTTGTTGAATGTTTGGGAGCTGAATGATTATGAATCGGCACAGACTCAGTGGGTGACCCTTGGCAACATGATTGCTAAGAGGGATATTGCCCAGCTATGGGGCTCTCAGAGGCCACCCACAGTTCTGGCATGGAAGGAGAATATGGACTGGTGCATGTTCAGGGAGAAGACGGTGTATGTGGCACGTGGCAGGCCTCGCAAGTGGGGTAAGGTTTGGGGTCAATGGAACTCCTATCGTGGAGACATATGTACACCTCCCTTCGCAAACTTGGCCGCAGAGCCTCCCTCCCCGTGACCCGACATTCCCGCTAATCTGTTGCTTGGTCTGACTCCGGTCTTGCTACATCCCTAATCCTCCCATCTCGCACTGTCAATGATTGTATTATGATATTATGCTTTCCTCCCCGCAGGACGCTTTGCCGTTCAATTCATTGTACTGCTTTGATTGTTTAATTTCTTTTTTTTGTTCTTGTTGTTAAAGGTTTTAATAAAAAGAAATATATTAAAAAAAAGAAATAAGCAGAAAGAGGCAGAATAAAGATCAGCAATGAGCAGAAAGAGCCTAGCTAAAGGTGAGAAATGAGCAGCAAGAGGCAGACTAGAGGTCAGAACCAAGCAGCAAGAGGCAGACTAGAGGTCAGAAAGAGGTAGAATAAAGGTTAGAAATGAGCAGCAAGAGGCAGAATAGAGGTCAGAAATGAGCTGAAAAAGGCAGAATAAAAGTCGGAAGTGAGCAGATAGTGGCAAAATAAAGGTGAGAAATGATCAGAAACAAGCAGAAAGCTGCAGAATAAAGGTCAGAAATGAACAGCAAGAGGCAGAATAGAGATCAGAATTAAGCAGAAAGAGGCAAGATAAAGGTAAGAAGTGAGCAGAAAGTAGCATAATAGCGGTCAGAAACGAGCAGCAAGGGTCAGAATAAAGGTCAGAAACAAGCAAAAAGAAGCAGAATAAAGGGGAGAAATTAGCCGATAGAGGCAAAATAGAGATCAGAATCTAGCAACAAGAAGCAGAATAAAGATCAGAAATGAGCAGAAAGAGGCCAAATAAAGGACAGAAACAAGCAGGAAGAGGCAGAATAAAGGTCAGAAGAGAGCAGAAAGAGGGATGAGAAAGGTGAGAAACGAGCAGAAAGAAGCAAAATAAAGTTCGCAATGAACAGAAAGAGGGAAAATAAAGGTCAAAAATTAGCAGAAAGAGGCAAAATAACAGTCAGCCATGAGCAGAAAGAGGCAAGATAAAGGTGAGAAAGTAGCAGAATTACGTCAGAAATGAGCAGAAAGAGTGATGATAAAGGTGAGAAACTAGCAGAAAAGGGCAAAATAAAGGTCAGCAACGAGCAGGAAGAGGTAAAAAAGTTGAGAAATGAGCATAAAGAATTTGAAAAAAGGTGACAAACAAGCATTTAGAGTCAAAATAAAGGTGAGAAATGAGCACAAAGAGGCAAACTAAAGGTTAAAAACAAGCACAAATAGGCAAACTAAAGGTTAAAAATGAGCAGAAAGAGGCAAGATAAAGGTGAGAAAGGAGCAGAAAGAGCCAGAAGAGAGGTCAGAAACCAGCAGAAAGAGGGATGATAAAGGTGAAAAAGTAGCAGAAAAAGAGAAAATAAAGGTCAGCAACGTGCAGAAAGAGGTAAAAAAAGGTGAAAAGTAAGCAGAAAGAGGGTGAATAATGGTGAGTAATAGGCTGAAAGAGGCATACAAAAGGTGAGAAACGGGCAGAGAGAGGCAAAATAAAGGTCTGAAAAGAGCAGGAAGGCAAAATTAAGGTCAGAAACAAGCAGAAAGAGGCAAAATAAAGGTCAGAAATTAGCTTGCTGAGACCTTGTCGGATGCCTTGTTGACTTTCTTTACCACTCTGCACAGGGGCCTCCTGGCATACTACTGGTTGGGGGATTAACTCACTCCCCTTGGCTTTAGAGGGTCGTTGCAGGCCAAGTACCATTATTGTTGTGACAAGTAAGTCCCTGACAGCTGGATTGCCGAGAACTTGCCAGAGGCCCAGCCCCGTTCTCACCCACTGTGCAAAGGGGCCTCCTGGCACAGTACTGGTTGGGAATGAGCTCCCCTAGCCTGCTGAGGGTTGCCCGGCTGCTGGTGAGCACCCAACAAGTCTCCATGCACTCCCCGCATATGTAAAATGATGTGACAAGCCCACAGACAGGAAAAAATTATGCTCCGTTGCAGAGTGCGAACTTTAATGGTAACTCTGCATTCTCCACGGAACGCAGAGTTGCTGAATCTGCCAACTCCGCAAGCGGAGTGCAATTTTACGCCCAGGCCTAGGCCTAGACAAAAGCAAAGGTTACAGAGATGGTATAGTTAGGATATAGCATTTAAAAAGCCTTTGAAGTTCACTGAAAAAACAAATGTTACAAAGACGTTATAGTTAGCCTCACATTTCACTCGTACAAAGCCAGTGAAATCCAGCAGTTATAGTTACCACTTTGCTACTTGCTATTGCCGATCCTGCATTCCCGAGGATACTCTGCACAGTCTACCTCCACGCCTCGCGGAACCCGCTGGGCGGGTCCCGCATCGCAGAGGGGCGCTCTTGTCTTTGTGTGGAAGCTGTTTTCTGGGGTTAAACAGGGGCAGAGGGCTGCGAGCGAAAGGGCTGGACTCCATATCCCAGGAGTCCCAGGAAGCCGCGCCCGCTCCACCTGGGCTGCTCTCCCTCCCCGCCCCGCCCCCAACGGACTGGTGATCAAATACCGGCTTGCCCTGCATCTCGAGGGACCACTTTGCTACTTGCTATTGCTGATCCTGCATTCCCGAGGATACTCTGCACAGTCTACCTCCACGCCTCGCGGAACCCGCTGCGCGGGTCCCGCATCGCAGAGGGGCGCTCTTGTCTTTGTGTGGAAGCTGTTTTCTGGGGTTAAACAGGGGCAGAGGGCTGCGAGCGAAAGGGCTGGACTCCATATCCCAGGAGTCCCAGGAAGCCGCGCCCGCTCCACCTGGGCTGCTCTCCCTCCCCGCCCCGCCCCCAACGGACTGGTGATCAAATACCGGCTTGCCCTGCATCTCGAGGGACCACTTTGCTACTTGCTATTGCCGATCCTGCATTCCCGAGGATACTCTGCACAGTCTACCTCCACGCCTCGCGGAACCCGCTGCGCGGGTCCCGCATCGCAGAGGGGCGCTCTTGTCTTTGTGTGGAAGCTGTTTTCTGGGGTTAAACAGGGGCAGAGGGCTGAGAGTGAAAGGGCTGGACTCCATATCCCAGGAGTCCCAGGAAGCCGCGCCCGCTCCACCTGGGCTGCTCTCCCTCCCCGCCCCGCCCCCGACAACCCATCTATCAAACCACAGTCATAAAATAACGCGTGAATACCGCTGCGCGGGAGCTCGCCGGGAGAAGCCCGGTACAAGGGCGGGACCGTCTGTGGCCGTCAGGGGCCAAAGGAGGCTGGGCTGGGCCATACCCCTAACCTTTTACTTTCAACTTCCATTCTGACTAAGGTGATGCCTTCGCCGGCAGCACGTGAAACTCCATCAAGGGAGGGGGGCAACAACACAGGGACGCTGGATAATTATTTTAAATCTGCCAAAGGAGATGGGAGCAAAGAAAACTCCTTGGAGAGACGTAGGGCGGAGCGACGGCGCTCCATTGAATCTATGAAGAGTAGATCCTTGACAGAAATTATCCCGTATTCTATCTCTCAAGAGGAGGGTACGTCCCCCAATAGCTTAAATTCCCCGCTTCTTGAGGATTTCCCCCTTTTACTTCGGGCAATTCCAAGCACCCCCGGTATGGTGCCTAAAAAGATCATAGACACAACTCCTCCCATGACATGTGCTACCCCAGTTAATATGGTTACTCAAACTCCCGTTTTGAATATAAATAAGAAGAGCAAGCCAAAACCAAGTGTTGTGGTGGAGTTGCATAGGCCTCCACCTAGCAAACGCAGTAGGAAGTCAATGGGGGGGTGGGGGAAAACCAAACTATCCCATCTAGATTTTGGGAAAAAACATACAAATGCACTCCAATCTGGGAAGGATAATGAGACCGCGCCTATCGCTGTCCCCTCTAAGGTCCCAAGCTCCAACATACCTGTTATTAACAGCGTTCCAGTGGCCAACACATCTAATACAAACCCCCCGCCCACATCTATAGGGAGTATAGAATTCCTATTCCGTTCCCTTCTGCAGCCCATTAGCGATAGCCTGAAAAAAGTTGAGATTAGGCTCACTCTACTAGAGACATCTCTTACTACCTTGAACACCTTAGTTAGTAAGCAATCTAAAAATATGGGACCTTATCTCCCCGTAGGAAACCCTCCTAAAATAGGAGCCTCACAGGGTGTCAATAAAGTCCCCCCTCAGAGCGCGCCTATTGTCCCCCCCCTGCAGCCACTAATGGCTATTTCAGTCGAGGCACCGCGCAATAATCCATCCAGAAGGCCTTTACAACCAACAGACTCTGCCCCTCAAAGCTCCCAGATGGGGACTAATGATGGCCACCAAGAAGCTGGCAGCGCCCTTGCATTCCCCCCGGGTCAGCCAGCCCCAAGACCACGGAGACCAGATCTCCCGCCAGAAGCCAATAGCCTAACGGTGGTACTAGCAGGCGCCCCCCATCTAAGAACAGGAGAACATGAAGATTACCAATCCCTAAAGAAAAAGGTCATTAAATGGCTAAATTGGAACCGACCCCTACCATCACATTTTAATAATGAGATCATTATGGTTAGAAGGGTCCCTTGGTTAGGGAGGTCCAGAAAAACAATAATAGGGGACTGTATTTTGGTAACTTTTAAAGATCCGGGCACTGTTTTGCATATTTGTGAAGGCGTAAATCGTTCACTGGATTCCACTATTCAGACCCTTCCAGTATCCTTCTTCTTCCCTCCTATTCGCATGCACTATGCTCCATCACATGATGAATGGATAAGGGTGGAACATAGACGCAGACTCAAGGATTATGCACTACGCCCAAATCTTCAATTGCCGGATACACCCTATTTCCACTTCAACCGTTTTAATTGCTTGAATGGCTTGGATGGGGTTGATTGACTCTCCGCTCACAACCCAGTGTCTCGGGATAACGGCTCCTGCAGATTTTTCAAGCCATTTTCCCCGACTGTTGGTAAAACTCCTGGACCACTGAATGGTCCAGGGATTCCGGATAATGGCACCAGCGGACTTTTTGATTCATCTGCCCACAACGTTGACAATGCATCTGGAATATTGAATGAGCCAGTGTTTGCGGATAATGGCTCCTGTAGACTTCCTGAGCCACCTGCCCCTACTGTTGGTAATGCGTCAGAACTCCTCATTGAAACAGTGTCTGAAACCATCCCCTTCAACCCTTCTGGCACGGCAACTAACACCCCTGAACACTTGAGGTTAATTTGCTGGAATGTTGCTGGACTGGCCAACAAATTGGGTGACCCGGACTGGGCAAATTATATCGAGACTGGAGACGTATGTATGTTCCAGGAAACCTGGGCCAGAGAGGATTATGGTCACCAAGGCTACATGTCATTTTTCATTCCAGCTAGGTGGGAAGGCAAAGGCCGTCCATCAGGGGGGCTTACGACCTGGGTTGCATCTCATCTGGGCTGCGTGGCAACACGGTTGTCGGCTAACTCCGAAGACATCCTTGTGGTTTCATTATCCTGGCCTAACCAAGCTAAACTGGTGTTTATTAACATCTATTCTAGGCCAGTGGGAATTGCAAAGGAATCACCGACCATAGATGAACTCTCGATTTATATATCTGAATTACCGAGTGATTCATCCTATGTGGTGGGAGGGGATTTTAATTCTCACTTTGAGCCACTACCTGGTCTTTTGGAGGGGTTCTCATCGGAAGAAGAGGCCAGATGGGCAGTGCCCCTAGTGGAAACTCCCCCCCCGAAGGCTTGGACCCCACTAGCACTACAAATCACAGCCCTCACCCTAAAGTTTGGAATCAGAGCTTGTAACGGGTGAATGAAATCTGACATACCCAGTAAAACCACCTATAACAGACTGGGAAGAGAGTCCCGCCTGGATTATGTCCTGGCCCAAATAGTGAAGTGGCCGACAATACAGGACTTTAGGGTGATGGAGAGGACCGATAGTGACCACAACTCGCTTGAGCTTGACCTTGTCCACCCTGGTCCCAAAGCTCCCGCGATCAATGCGGAAGGGAACAAACCTGCTCTTCTCCTGGATAATAGCAGGAGAAGAATCAGGTGGGAGCACTTGGTTACAAGCAAGAACAAACTCCCCATGCTCTATGATGGGATAACTCCCATCTTGGAAACTGTGGGGAGCTTGGACACCGAGGCAAACAACAAAGATTCCCAGGCCAAATTGTACAAGGCTCATGAGGACCTTATAAAAACTGCGGCCCCTCATCTCTCTTGTAGTTCACGAAAGCCAAGAGAGGTGCGGCAAGGCAAAATATCATGGTATAACTCAGCATGTAGAAGGGCAAAAGCAGAACTCCTCAGACTAATTAAGGAGGGGCTAGGGGGGGATAGCCTAAAACAAAGTAGGCGAGCTTACAAGAAACTTGTTGCTCACGCTAAGGCCGAATGGGAGGAAAATCAGTGGGAAGAACTCACCAAGGCCCTAGCGATCCAAAACCACTGTCTGTTTTGGAGGATAGTGAGCGGGGGGTCGGGGAACCTACAATCGGCATTAGAGCCCAACATTGCTCCAGGGGTGTGGCAGGCACACTTCCAGTCTTTATACAGCTCTGAGCCGGGTGAATCTCCTGCCGTCACTGAGGTGGGCTGGCCGGGCTACGAGGGGGAGCCAATAACGCTGGGTGAGGTCACTGCTGCCATCTCAGGTCTGGCTTCTGGAAAGGCGCCGGGACTGGATGGCTTACCTGGGGATATGTTTAAACAGGAGCCCACTGTCTGGGCACCCTACCTCACTGCCCTTTTCAATGGAGTCCTTGGCGGCATGGAGATCCCTAGTACTTGGCTGGGGGCAGAGGTGGTCCCCATCTTCAAAAAGGGCTCGCCTCTGCTCCCAGCCAACTACAGACCTATCAGTTTAATAGACGTAGCACAGAAGCTGTTTGGTAGGGTTTTGCTGAATCGGCTCCAGGATTGGATGGAGGAGGTGGGTGCCCTTAGTCCCTACCAGGCGGGATTTAGGAGGGGGTATCCACAGTGGACCAGGTTTTCAGATTGAACCTTATTTATTGGAGGGCAGCAAAATTCGAGGGCGGTAGTCTGTACACAATTTTTGTGGACTTACGGGCCGCCTTCGACCTGGTGCCTAGGGGGAAACTTTGGAGCGTCTTGGCAGAGATGGGCGTTCCCCCGGACATCCTACTAATCTTACAGAGGCTGCATCACAATAATTACGCCCGAGTGAGATGTGGGAGGTCGGGGGGGAACTGACCGATAGATTCCCCATTGACCGGGGGGTAAGACAGGGTTGTGTGTTGGCACCGACCCTGTTTTGCCTCTTCGTCAACGGGGTAATCGCCCACCTGAATGCCACTGACTATACTGACGCCCCCAAATTGAATGGCAGCAGGGTGCCCGCAATTATGTTTGCGGACGACACCCTGCTGCTATCCAAAACCCCAATGGGGATACAGAGGATCCTTGATTCCTTTGTAGCCTTCTGTATTGACAGGCGGCTAGAAATTAACGTGGCAAAAACCAAATTAATGGTTTTGAACCCGAACCAAAAATTGCGGTCGAACCCGCAACTGGGAGCTGTACGACTCCAGAGAGTAGCCACCTTCGAATATCTTGGTGTGACTCTTAACGAAACCATGTCTTGGGGATCCCACCAGAGTAGGGCAAACCTCAAACTTACACAAACTACTGGGGGTATTGCCCGGATGATGACTGGTTCATCATACCGCCCATTGGGGGCACTAATCCAGATATACAAGGCCCAGGCTAGGGGAGCGATTATGTATGGGGCAGAATTGTGGGGTCATACACCTTGTCGGAGTCTGTCATTAACGGAAAACAAGTTTTTAAGACAGATAGCCGCACTCCCGCCCAGTACCCCGCTCCTCCCCTTGAGGCTTGATTTGGGCCTACGACCGCTAGCCGATGAAATAAGCCTGAGACCTATAGCCTTCTGGCGTAGGCTGTGGAGCAGTAATGACCTTGCAGAATATAGAGCGGAATTGGTCGAATTATTGAACCATCCAAAAGCGCTCCGCATCCCCTGGGTCAAAAACATCCAAGTCACTTGTATGGAATTAGGGCTCCCTGACTTATGGACGGAGCCGGCGAATGCCGCATTAAACATCTCCAAAAGGTCCCTGGCTAATATATACCATGAACAAAAATTGGCTAGGGCCCAAGCTACACAGGCAGAAGGGTCTCTATCTTCTGTGTTTTTGCAAAGCAAGGACCTTTATAGGTTTGAGAAGGTATTGGATCCCATTTCCCCTGTACTCGCTAGAAAGCTGTTTCTCCAATGGAGATACGGCACGCTGCCCTTCCGGTCCTTTACAAGCACTTGGTCATCGTCCCCCACCACTAAGCAGTGTCCGGCTTGTGATGCCATGGAGGAAACCGACCTACACGTGGCTTTCTTCTGCCCAGCCTACAAGGTAGCTAGAAAATACTGGCTCCTCCCATTGATTAGGAACATGGGCTGTAGGGAATATGCACCAATGTATAGGATTTTAAAATCTGATGTCTCTGGCCCAACTGTTTTCGCATTAACAAAAATTTTTACTAAGGTTTGGCATACGCGTAACCGTATTTTAAAGATGTTGGGTCCTTCTTAAAATTCTAGATGCACAGTTTTTATAGTATTCCTTGTATATGCATTCCAATGGTTTTTATCCCTTTATGAATTGATTTATCTGTGATGTATATGTGTATTGTTCATCTTTTATGGCCAAATGGCCGAAATAAAGATTGGAAATAGAATAGTTACCTGAGCTTACTATAACCTACGCCCCCGCAAAGCACTGCCTTGGACCTCACATATTATATCAATCATGATATGGTCAGTGACATCACTGATGACATCTCAAATGACATCACTGATATAATTGTGTTATACAACCAGTGGTAAGTTGTTGAATGTAAGAGTTTGAATTTCAAACTTTTTCTATCTAACTAAATGTTTTCAGACTCAATGATTTTTAACAAATGCATTTCAAAGTAATTGTTCAGTACTATATCCCTAACACAGCCATGCGAGTTGGCATAGCATTACAGTCCATGGCACAGCATAATATGGCATGCCATAGCATTGTATAGCAAAATAGCTACATTAGTGCGTTTAGCAATATTCACCATGTTTTGAAGAGCAAATGCGTTTTCACCTCCACAGGCACCCCAGTCGAAACGGAGATGATCATAAGACAATTAAAGAAATCAGACAGGAAACCACATTTAAAGTCATTTTTATTCCTTTTCACCAAGGACAGACGGACAAAATCGCCTGCATTGTGAATGACACACTAGGATTCATCAAAGATATTGGTATTTAAGTGGAGAAATGTTTCCGCCAAGAATTTTGTTCACGTATTTCATACGGTTTGGTTTTCACACTCCAGAGATTGTCAAGGACACTGATCTTGTTCATATGCAACCGAACTTGGAAGTATAACTGCGTCTGAATGCTTGAACCAAATAACAAAACAGGGTTCAATGGGCACAAGGCGCACAAGAGCTGAAATAATAAACACAGGTGGACTGAGAAGAAGCCTGAGAGAAGCACTGTAGATATTTCTGAAAGCGCCATTGACCTGATTGACAAGGAGGGAGGCTGCCTGGATGTTTCCTGAAGTGAAAGAAATGAACGTCCACTCGTGACACAGTATGGAGTGATACCTTCAACTGTAACAAGAAACAGCATCTGGGAACTCAAAAGGACGTTGTAGTTAAAATTACCACAGAAAATTATAAAAAACAAGTTGTTAAAAAAAGTCTGTGGTTTGTAAGGAGCAGCTGGCAGTTGCAGAGGCGAACCTACCTGTTCTTCGGTTTGGTTCAGGACCAGTGGCATAGAAAGTCTAGTGCAAGCAAAGAAAATAGGTCCCTGACCACTGGTAGGGCAGTAGAACACAGCAATAAATAGGGTTCTGTGGGCCTCTCAAGTCTCAGGCCCCAGTGTCAATGCACCTGTTGCACATTGGTCATTCTCATTCATAAGAGATGGTGGGACCGTCGGATTCACAGAGAGTAAGGTTGATTATCACAATAATTAAGTGGTGATACTGCTTGATATTCATAAATTGTTCTTAAAATTGATGTATTGCCATTTCTAAACATTGTAAAAGGCAGGTATTATTAGGCAAATAAATAGTTCAGGTTGTGCGGACTTGAAGGGAACAGAAATCTCTATTTTTTGGTGGAGACTAGACAGCTAACTTGGTTTAACACCTCTTTAGGTAGTTTGTTCCAAGTGGTGACAGTAATGTGATGCTGGTTTAAAAGCGCCTGTGCAAGAGCCATGCTTAATTCAGAAGACGGGTGGGTTAAAGTTTCCAAGTTCAAATTAAGTTTTGAGCTACAGCCACAGGCTCTATATCCTTCATGACTCACATTACTTCTCTGTAGACATTAGTAGGTGGCGGTGAAGAGTGAACAGGTGATTTGTATTACCAAGAGGTCACACCTTCCTCTTTGTACCTATAAGCTTCTGCTGGTTTGAATGATCAATATGACTTTGAACTGTATGCTGTCAGGTGATCGGTTGCACCTACAAATGGTTGTGAGTCTGATATGGGCAGAAACAGCGTCTAAAACTGCTGGACCACAGATTCACATGCTTAGAGGTTTCTTACAAAATGAGTGTGACATCACTGATTATGTGGCAGGCATTTCAGTGAGGTGCAGGAGGGGAGCACGAAGCCACCTTTTTTGGAAGTTGGTTGATACCTAGAAAGGATCGAGCACCTGCAAATTCACTACCAAAATTCCCTACCAACACCACGATGATAAAAATGAGATTGTCCCCCATCAAGACAACAAAACAAAGGAATCTGCAGTGATTTTTGATGTTATTTGTGTCTGAGTATATGGCTATCATGCGATTTATTGTTACCTCTAATAATTTTTGCTTTGTACATTGTGGGAGTTAGAAGTTTCTTGATGGTGAAGGATAACAGCTGATATTTCTGGTTCATTTCGTTTTGGTGGTTTTCAGCTATCCAGGTTTTGCTACAATGATGAATGGCAGAAGAGTTTTAAAGATGTATGTTTTTGCGTAGTATTAACAATGTGTAATATGCATTTCTACACTCGATTTGACATCTACCCGAGTGATTTAGTGTAACTGTCGTTCATACGAATTCCCTATGATGTGTAGAAGTGTATTTAATAATGTGCCTTAGTTATGTCACATTTCTGTATAAAGCTCCATTTTGAACAACATGAGAACCATCTCTGTCACTCCTTCCACCCACACCCCCACATGCACATCCTTTCCCCTCAGGCTCTGCAGCACACAGTCAAGCTGAGGTCATATTTCTTTCTTTACATTGCTGTATTGTTTTGATCACTCTGAACTTTCCATGGTACAGATGTAAAACTGTTACTTGTTACTACGCCTTATGTTTCTATAGTGGATGTTTTCACTCATAGAAAGTCTTATTGTCAATGTTTCATATTTTGTTTGCATGTCTCCGAATGACATTAGAATAGAGGGTGCTGAATAATTATTCATAAATTGGGATAGTGCTTAAGTGCTAAGGCAATATGATGTTTATTTCTATGTGCTATGATTTGCTAAAGAAATTATACATTTGCTCAGGTCATGAATCAGCAAAACGTTTGATTTAATATGCAAGAAATTGTGTATGAAAACCCCTTGTTTTTGGGGGTGAACAAGAGATTTTTCTGAACTTTCCTATGCTGCTATGGATGCTGCCTAATTTTCTGATAATTTTGCTGCTAATTGGGACTTAAAATATTTTTTGATTTTGGTATATTTTATATAAATCTGCATTAGAGAACCTATATGACATAGTGACTCTGTTCTGCTTATTTTTGAATATTTTAATACAACCCTTTTACTTTTTTTGGATCGAGAACTCAGGTATTGAGTGGGCTCTGTTCAATTTGTTTAACCCATGTATTTATGAATTCTATTACTGTGCTGATATGATGAAACTGAGATTTAACACCGTCTTCGATCCTATAATTGTGCGAGGTTTGATAAAGGTAAAATTCTGGGGTGTAAACATTTTGTAGTATCATTTTTGATCCCACACTAGAGATTTGCTTAATGAGATAGATATCATGGGCCTCATTTATGAGAAATGACGCATCGCTGCGTGAAAGCAGCGATGCGTCCCTTCTCAGTGCGCACTCCTTGCGACATACCTGATGCATCATATTTAATGTATGAAGCATCATGTCACAAGGAGTTACAGATACGTCAGTATTTCTGACGTATCTGTAAGCGCAAAAGTGACGCATTGCTGGAGTGTGTCACAAAAGTGACGCAACTCCAGCAATGCGTCCTTTCACATGGGGAAAGCCCCATGTGAAAGGGCTTGCGTCAGTCTTACGCCTGCTGTGAGGCAGGCGCAAGATTTTGACACAACAATGTCCTAAAAGTGACGCAGTGAAATCTCATAGATTTCACTGCGTCACTATTACGAGGCTTTTTGCGGGGGAACGCCCCCTCTGCATTCATTATACCTGACACAGGTATAATGTAGCGCGGGGGTTACAAAGTGACGCATCTGCTTCGATGCGTCACTTTGTAAATAGTGCGCAACAGGAGGCATGTTTTACGCCACTGATGCGTCACAAAAAGTGACGCATCTGTGGTAAATAAATAAATAATACCCTATTTTTGAATATATAAATGAATAACAGATAGCTCAATAAATAAGAGTCAAGATTCGAGGTAGTAGGAGTTTTTGCAGGTTTAATACAGCATAAGGACAGGAACAGGACAACCTGCATAGGAATAGGATGACAGGGCCCAGCAGCGCTGCTGGTGTCAGGATCGGGACAAGGGGAACGGATGACTTCTTTTTAATAACAGTGCATTAGCATATATACATAACGCAAACACATAGCATTACATTGCAGTAGGCGTAGCAGTGGGTGGAGCAGAAGGTGTGACGCGTAGCAGTCGCGAAAGATAAGGGTGGAAAAGAGGTGTAACAGGGCGTATACATAGACATGTGATGCAAACGTAACAGAATATGTCATGAATGGGGCGGAAACCATGGAGGGGGCTACCTGAGGAGCCGGGACCTCTAACCTGATGGTGCGCGCAAACTGGCAATGACGTATCACTAGGAGAAACTGGGGGCTATGAACTCTATGCTAGGAGCAGAGACTGAAGTCTGGAGAGTCAGGGCGACATGTACCTAAACAGTATCTAGTATCTGATGTTTAGAGAACATGTTGATATAAACTATAAGTCAGGAGAGGAAAGGCTAACTTGATTCTAAGACTGGACCATGCATTATTCTACATGTAGTGCGTGATGAAGAATATTAAATGACCATTAAATGCAGTATTTCTCTAACGTGGAGACGTGAAGGCTAGACAATGACGGAAACTATTGATGCGATTCAGTAGTTTAGGAATGCAGAGAAGGAGGACTGAACTGATAACTGGAACTATAACATTTTCTTGGCAGACTCAGAGGCTGAGCCAGGCTGGACCGGGCACTGCGAGGCAGGAAGTAAGTGAAGGGTCGAGGATACAGGTGGGGGCTGTATCGCTCCTCAGCGAGGTTTCAGGAGACAGGAGCTGAATCTGGTGTCCAGGCCCTTTTTGAGGCCTAGAAACGGGAACTTTATAATAGAATAACGTGCACACTGAGAAACGTGGCAACGTAGCTTTACATAGGCCTGATATTCGTAGTATTCACGAGGACTGGAAACTGGCATACTAGAGGTGGACACAACTGTAATTGCGTCATTAATCGGACATGGGGAATGCATATGCATATTTAATCATGCACACATAACATATGATGGATGACACGTAGGGACACAGAACATGGCAAAATTTACTTTTCCACATTCCCTCCTTGTCACTACGTTTCCATCAGGAAACATCAATTTTCATGATACCGTCTATCATTTCATACAGTATCATTTGCTCGTCTCGAATTATCCTGGAACGGGATTTAGAATGGGGCTTGGGACTAGGAATACAAGAGGTAGCACAAATGCCGCAAATCGCAGGGCCACATTGTATACAGAGGCAGCAGCTGAATATGATCGCTACTGCAATACCTAGGAAGGACAATATTTTCCATCCCCATGCGGAAATTATATTCCAGAACCAACCGGACCATGTCCAGGTGCCTGGATCTTGGTGTATCAGATGGGCAATTTCATGGAGTCTGGTTATAGCTGAATAAACAGATGGCGCGTTATTTGGAATGAAAATGCAGCAACTAGATCCGATGACTCTACAGGCCCCGCCCCTATCGGCCAGTATGACGTCAAGGACGAGACGATTCTGTAAAACGACAAATCTCATAGCAGATTGCTCTTCGGTTAAGTTACCTAGAGCAGAGGCAGTCTCATTTACTACAGCTTCGAGGGTTCTGGTTAACCTACGGATTAGCTTACTATTCTGGATAGGTCCTATAAAGAAGAAGAACCCTCTATTGAAATCTGTATACTGTTCTAGAGCAGTTTCAGTATAATCGACAATTGGGGACTCCCTTCTATGTCTAACGTGTACTAGATGTGTATTCCTATGATAATCAGGTGGGGCTAGAAAAACAGGTGGCAGTAGGAAGGCAATGTAACAGGTTCCCTCCCAATCGAGGGGCAGACGAACATATGCAGTTTGACCACAAATAAAATAGGAATGACGTGAAGCTTTAAAAATAGATTTCCCACTGTCACTATACTTGACAATAGTAGTACAATCACTGTGTCCTACATGTACAGAACCATAATTTCGGACACATAATTCGCCTTTGACTGGTAGTACTGAAATAGCAGGTAAGTCTGGAGTAGTATCAGACTGAACATTCAGGACCATGAAATTCGACGAATAATTACCTAAATTATACACTTCATTTTCTAGATCTAACCCGGTTCTGTGGGGAAGACCTTGCTTGTCTGGAAAACATGTACTGTTAAGAAAAGACATATCTATTGAGGATGACGTTAACGTGGACCATGCTCCACACGAACCATTATGTGAGAATGGATAAGGAAAACGTGTCAGAACTCCCTTCGGTGTCTGGAAAGGGGGGAGTCGACCACACACCCAACAATTAGTGGTATTGCTGGACTGGTGTGAGTAATGTAACATGCGGATGAATGAGTTATTTCGCATAGCGAGGCGGTAAGAGAGTTCATGAGGAGGCAGATCACTAAACGTGTGCTCTACTGTAGCATTTGCAGACTTATTTACATGAAGAACTGGGAAATACAAGAAAAATGCATAACTGGTGCAGGAAATCATAATGCTGAGAAATAATATGAAACATAGAAAAACGATACATCGGATTGAGTTTTGACTAACTCTCTCACTATGGGGGTCTATTTTATACATGTCAGAAACAGTCTAACCGTTTCACCTAGGGGAGGACTTAGACAATCAAACTGACTGACTTATTGTACTAGACCGGAGTTTTAGTTTATACTCCTGTTGCGGAGTTTTCTCTAACAGGGGAGGGGTTGTAGCAATGTCTTTTGCGGGACAGTCCTTGAAAACAATATTTTGGCAATCCTTCAAATCCTGGGAAATGTTCTTTAAGACGGGTTTCAGTCCATTAAAAAGTTTAATATGAGAAAGGTGCACCCAGCCTTTGCGTCCTTCCAACTTCACGGCTGTACGGGTGGTGAGGAGGACCTGTCGGGGCTCTTTCCAGCGAGGCTCCAGCGGACTTGATCTGTCAAAATTGCGGACCATCACCATGGATCCTGGAACGATTTCGTGCGGTGCCACCTCGGTATTGTCTGGAAATGCGGCGGCAACCTGTGAACGACATGAGTTGAGGGCAGACATCAAGGAAGCTAGGTAATCTGTCAGCATATTACTTGAAACATCGGTAATACTTCGGGGTCTAGGAGTACCCCACATGTTTGGGGGGCGGCCGAATACGACCTCGTACGGGGACAGACCTGATCTGGAATGTGCGACCATGCGCATATAAAATAAAGCGACTGGCAGAGCTACTAGCCAGTCCACACCTTTTTCTTTACACACTTTTGCAATACGGATTTTCAGAGTCTGGTTATGTCTCTCTACGAGACCGGCTGCTTCAGGATGGCGTACACAATGAAACTTCCACTGGTACCCTAACAAAAGGGAAACATGCTTCATGAGTTCAGATGAGAATGGCTGGCCGTTGTCAGAATATACGACTCTAGGGAGTCCATAACGGGGGAAGAACTCACGAACCAACTGCTTGGCAGTGGTCGCGGCTGTGTAATCTGGGACTGGATATGCTTCTGTCCACCTGGACAAAGCGCATACAACTACAAGGACATACTTGAAACCTCGGCATCGCTCCATCTGAATATAATCCATCTGGAGGACTTCAAAAGGGTGGTCAGGGGGCTGGAATCCACCTTGTTCCACCGGGACACTTTTACCTGGATTAAACTGACAACATATCATACAGGTACGGACTTTCTGTTTGGCTGCAGCTCGTAAATGCTTGTTAAACCAAATGTTCTGGATACTGTCTAACATAGCTTTTTCTCCTAAATGTGCTGGACTATGTGCGGTATTGATAATGACTTGAACCATAGAGTCGGGGAGAAACCATGTGGCTCTACCCTTCGTTAACCATCCTTGATCTGTCTGGACCCCTCCTTGTTCGGACCATTTCTTGATTTCTTCGGGAGTAGCATGTAACTGTATGTCTATGACATCTTGTGTAGGGTCTTTAACTGTCATACATGTGGTCGGATCTGGAGTATGTGTCTGTGTCGGATTAACTGGAAAGTCTGGAGTCTGTGCTGTAAGCTTGGCTGTGCGATCTGCTAGATCGTTACCTTGAGAAATGGTGTCAGTAACTTTCGTATGTGCTTTGCACTTCATGATAGCGATAGATGTCGGTAAGTGTATGGCATCTAACAGAGCTTGAATAAGGAGACCATGCTGAATCTTGGTTCCATGAGAAGTCATGAAACCTCTCTCCTGCCAGAGCACTCCGAAGTCGTGTACGACTCCGAATGCGTAGCGTGAATCTGTGTAAACATTAACTTTCAAGTTCTTGGCGTGTATGCAGGCTTGTGTCAGAGCAACTAGCTCTGCTGCTTGAGCGGACAGGGTGTCAATGCGGTGTGTCTCAATAACTTCAGTGTCAGTAGTCACTGCATACGCGGCGACTAGTTCTCCTGTACTAGTTCTCATACATGAACCGTCCACATAAAGTGTCAGGTCGGGATCTGGTAGCGGAATATCTGTCAGATCTTGTCTTGGCTTTGTCGTAATGTTAACTACTTCCACACAGTCATGTGTGGCAGAATTCGAAGTAACTGATGGTAACAGTGTAGCAGGATTAAGGATGTTGCAGCGTCTGATGTCTATATGTGGCTGGAACAGTGTCAATTCATAACCTGTTAAACGTGCAATTGTCAAGTGTTGAGTCTGTGTTCGGTTTAAAAGAACTTCCACAGAGTGTGGAACTTGTACTGTCAAGGTATGTCCTAAGACTATGGAATCACTTTGTCTGATAGCTAGTGCTGTGGCTGCAACTGACTTGAGGCACGCAGGCAGAGCCTGGGCTACAGGATCTAATGTGCTCGAAAAATAAGCACAGGGCTTGTATTGTCCTGCTTGATCTTGTGTGAGAACAGATAATGCTGTACCTTCGCGTTCAGTGACGAAAAGTGTAAAAGGCGTACTGTAGTTCGGTGTCGCTAGAACTGGAGCTTGGCATAAAGCTTTCTTTAACTCAATGAAACTAAGTGTATGTTCAGATGTCCAAGGGAGAACAGTCGATACGGCTGCCTCCTGTGTCGTTAACTGTATCAGTGGTTTGGCTAGAAATGCATACTGGGGAATCCATTGTCTGCAATAAGAAGTAAGGCCGATAAAAGCACGTACCTCCTTCTGGGTCTTGGGCTGAGGAAGACTCGCTATTAACTGGATACGGTCTGGTGTCAACTGCCTACCCCTCTTGGACAGTAAGTGTCCCAAGTAGACCACTTGCTGGACACAGAATTGAAGCTTAGAAGGGGACACCTTGTGCCCCATCTCGGCTAGGAAATACAAGACTGTAAGGGATGCTTGCTCGCAAGCACGTTCAGAACGGGCTGTGATCAGTAGATCATCGACATACTGGAGCAGGGCAGTGTCAGTTGGCATGTGAATGTTGTCTAGTTGTCTCTTAAGTGCTTGACTGTAAATACTAGGACTTTCTGTGAAACCTTGAGGAGCTCGTGTGAACATATAGCTCCTTCCATTTAAACAAAATCCGAAAAGGAACTGGCTGTCTGGATGAATAGGAACACTGAAAAACGCGTTCTTGAGGTCTATGACAGTGAAGAACGTGGCTTCGGAATCAATGGCCGTTAATAGGGAAGAGATGTCTGGGACAACTGGGTACTGCGGAATAATACATTTATTAAGCTCTCGTAGGTCAATCACTAATCGATATACTGGGGGTGCATTTGGATCAGTACGTTTCATGACTGGAATGATCGGAGAATTACATACATTGGAGTCAGTTTCTACAACCACTCCTTGAGCCATGAGCTCGTCAATAATTTTGGATAAGGCTGCTACAGCCTCAGGTGGCAATCTGTACTGTCTGATTCGTGGTAACACTACACCTGACTTGAGAGTCACACGATAGGGTGTGATTTGCATGTAACCTACATCAGTTGGACCTTGCGCCCATAAGTGCTGCGGAACATTAGACAGTCTGGAATCAAAATCTCGTAATACATAGTGACCCTTAAAGTCACGTAGGAACAATCGTATTCCCTCTGGGGAACAGCATATAACTGCACCTAACTCTTTCAGTGTCTTAATGCCTAATAGGTTTTCTGGACATGACTTAGTAAGTAACAGATCAGTAGTGCGGGACAATGGACCTACTTCTAGAGTAACTGGCTTTGAAATCTCATTTACGATAGGTTTTCCTGAAAATCCAAGGGAAATATTTCTTGAGCCTGAGAGCGGAGCCCCTGGAACTTCGGCGTGACTGATTGTGGTCCTACTTGCCCCTGTATCAATCAAAAACTTTCTGTCTTTCCCTAATACTTGACTATGAACATAGGGACCTTCTTGATCTACAGGTATCTCGATGAGAGGCAAGCCTACCTCCCTCTCTAGGCTGTTTCATGAATACTGCTGATACTCTGGATACTCAGACTGTGCATACTGGTACATCTGCTGTGTAACATGCTGTGTTGCAGCAATAGGCTGCGGTGCTGTAACTGTCTGTGGTGCATTCTGTGACTGAGGAGTCTGTGGAACTTGTTCTTGTCTAGGCGGACGTGGTCTTTCTTTAGTCTTACCGGTAGCTATGTTGTGTTTCAGAACTGCACACTCATTTATAAAATGACCTGGCTGTTTACAATAATTGCAGTTCCCTTTAACGGGAGCTGCAGGATGACTGGCTTGATTCGGACCCCTCTTCTGACTGTCTTGAGGAACAGATTGTGCAACTAGTACTTTCATCTTCGTGTCTTTCATACGTTTTCTTTCATGTTCTTGTTCTTCCCTGATCCTATTCTGGTGGTATTGGAGCATCTGGAGCATCTGGGACGGGGTATTAGCTTGCCAGGTACTTTCGACTTTCAAAACCCGATTTTTAATTGGTGGACTTGAATTCTCGAGTAATTTAGTAACAAAAAGGTGAGGGTATGACTTACTACTTGTCTTGAGGCCACTGTTGATGCTAAAACATTTTTCAAATCTAGAATAAAAATCACTAATATCTTCGTCTTGCTTCTGTTTACAGGCTGAGATTGCATCCCAGTCTTCTTTTCTAGTTGTCAATAATCTGGGTAAAACTTGTATTAATAATTCCGGTAATTCTTTACATTTATCTCCAAGACCGGTACCTGGTACTCGTGCCTTGTCTTCAGCTTCTAGAACTGCCCAATCGATCTTTTTCTCTCCCACCTCCCATTCTTTTTCCTTGAGCTTTTCATACACCCCTGCGGGCAGCAGAACCTTTAACATTTTAATTATATCTGGATACGTGTATTCTCCCATACGGAGCATGTCTTTTAATTCTCTATGGAACCCTGCTGGATCTTTGTCATGACAGGGAATTAATTTCTTCATCTCGAGGAGTTCCATCTTTGTAATCGGAGTGTAAACAAACACTCGTTCTAGTTCGCCACCCGTTCCTCTAACTGGGTGGACTTCTCGTAACGGATTCTGTCTGTCTATGTAAAATGGTTTACTTTCTGGGGGTGAGACATGGACAAAATGCGGGTTCAGAAACGTTCTATATTTGTGGCGCTGTTCTAGAATGACACTAATTAAGTCGGTACCTAAACCTTTCCATCTATACTGGAGTAACTCGTTCAGGATATCATGTAACGGGCCTGGATCAGAGTGCTGACCCTCATACAATGTAATGAGGTGCTGAATCATATACATACCCGCCAGTCGTTGCTCGGCTGGGGGCATTTTCAGAAACATTTGTGCCACTATTTCGTCTGGAAAAGTGGTAGAATCAGTAATCCATCGGACTGCTGATCGGGCTAGTTCTTGTTCATGCATGGTACTTAACTCACTGTAACCGATTCGTGATTTCAGAATGTGATCGGTAGCTTGAAACACTTGTTCTAGTGAACCTTGTTCTGGTGCTGGAGAATGAAAAATAGACTTGTGTTCTAGGCGTATATGGCGATCTGGAAATCTAGATTTTCCTACATACGCTATTCTGGCGGGATTCTCGTCTTCTACCTCTTCAGTATCAGAGTTACTTTCTTTCTCGCTTACTTGTGCTGCTTTACGTTGTTCGTGTATCTTTATTATTTCTCTACGGATTTTCTTGTACATACTCTCCACAGCACCGACGGTCTTGTGCTTACCCTCGGCTATATTATCACTCCACCTTGTCAGGATTTTCATTTCGGCCGGATCTTTAGACGGATAATCTTGTTCTCTTATTAGACAATTGATCAGAAACTTTAATATCATGAGCTGGATCTCGGCTTTCCTTTGAGACATGGCCTCGCTAATACTTTCTGGATCATCCCCTGTACGGATGAAACGATATATTCTGTCTAGATCTTCTTTCATATTCGGTAAGGTGACTAGATACTCGGCCACCTTTCTTACGCGGAATGAATATAAAACCATATTATCCTCGCCTGGGACTGGATCATAGCAGCATTCGGCAAGGGATTTTCTTATTTCTGCTACAGTCTGATGTCTGGGCGTACGCTGTGACGCTTGTGCATGTAATTCGGCTGTTGTTAAACGCTTGTGTGGCGGCGGGGTTTGAGGAGTACCTCCCCCTGCGGCCCCTAAACTAGAGTCGTCTACTGAGGCTCTTCGTCCTGGCAGAGTGGGAAATGGAAATGTAGGCTGGACTTGTATGGCGGGCTGGACCGGGGGTACCGTAACAGGTACTCCGGTGTCTGGAGAAGCGGGAAGTGCCTGATTTACAGGGACTGGCGGAGCGCGAACAGGATTTGCATATTCTGGGACTGTGTCGTCCAAATAGGACGAAATAAAAATATCAGCTGCGGTCTGTTTGTGACGTAGCTTGGTCGGAACTAATGGTGGCGGGAAATTACTGGATGCCTCTGGGGTCGCTTTTGGCAGGCCCTCGGCAAGAAGAGGATACATACCCCTATTAAGGGCATGCCTCTGTCTGTCTGACTGTTCGGCTTTGACTTGTTCACCAATCTCGATTAGTTCTTTTTCTTGTGCTCGTTCTAAGGATTCTCTACTTAATTCTGACTTTCTGATTTCTTTTTCGGTTCTTTTATGAGATTCTTTACGCCATAACTCAATGGCATCTTTCTGTGATTGTCTGGCTTTCTTTTTCCATAATGCTTCTTCTACTCGCATGATGCACTCGGCATCCCATGTACCCGATACGGGCCATCTATACTTTTCTTCTAACTGTTTGGTATACTCTACCCATAAATCTAGATACAATATGGCGCTTATGCCATGCTTCTGATACATAAAGTGACCTGGACTGTCCCTCGGCGGAACAGGAACTGCTTCTTCTAACAAACCTTTTCTAGTTTTTAGCTGACGTAATCTCGAAAAGAGAGACATTGTAAACTTGAATCGGAACACAATACAATACACGAGAAACAATAACAATTGGGAGAACAATTCAGGCATACCACGACATTGGAAATACATTGAACAACATCATAACATAACAGTTCGGACAGAATATTACCTGGAAATACTGAAAACAGAAACACAAGAATTTCTCGAGAACGGAACAGACTAGAGTTACTGGATGCACTGCTGAAACAGTACGGAACATACCGGTCCCATAAAGGGACGCATCAAGACCCGTATCCACCTAGGTGAACACTTCGTTTGTGAGTCTGTGTACCACCAACCCACGGACCAGAGTCAATTTAGATTGACCCTGTCTAGATACTACCCCAGTAATGGTACTCACCGGGCAGCAAGAACGGAAGGCCTCGGATCGGACTGAACTGCTACGACGACGGACGACGAACTTCGGACTTCAGTTACGGGTGGGCCTCCGGATACCTCGGACCTTGGACTCTCGGCTTGGGCTCTGGTCGGGACTCGCCGCGTTCCTCCACCGTCTCGTTTGGATGCTGGACCGCCTCCTCCGTCTCCTCCGTGGGCCTGAGGGATACTTGAAGCAGAAATATCTGCATGTGCACGGTATGGTTCCGTCACGGCTGCAGAGGGTCAGGGGGTCGGCGTGGCTTCACCGACGCGTGGGGAAAGGGCAAGTCCCTATTCGGGCGCCATTATGTGGTAAATAAATAAATAATACCCTATTTTTGAATATATAAATGAATAACAGATAGCTCAATAAATAAGAGTCAAGATTCGAGGTAGTAGGAGTTTTTGCAGGTTTAATACAGCATAAGGACAGGAACAGGACAACCTGCATAGGAATAGGATGACAGGGCCCAGCAGCGCTGCTGGTGTCAGGATCGGGACAAGGGGAACGGATGACTTCTTTTTAATAACAGTGCATTAGCATATATACATAACGCAAACACATAGCATTACATTGCAGTAGGCGTAGCAGTGGGTGGAGCAGAAGGTGTGACGCGTAGCAGTCGCGAAAGATAAGGGTGGAAAAGAGGTGTAACAGGGCGTATACATAGACATGTGATGCAAACGTAACAGAATATGTCATGAATGGGGCGGAAACCATGGAGGGGGCTACCTGAGGAGCCGGGACCTCTAACCTGATGGTGCGCGCAAACTGGCAATGACGTATCACTAGGAGAAACTGGGGGCTATGAACTCTATGCTAGGAGCAGAGACTGAAGTCTGGAGAGTCAGGGCGACATGTACCTAAACAGTATCTAGTATCTGATGTTTAGAGAACATGTTGATATAAACTATAAGTCAGGAGAGGAAAGGCTAACTTGATTCTAAGACTGGACCATGCATTATTCTACATGTAGTGCGTGATGAAGAATATTAAATGACCATTAAATGCAGTATTTCTCTAACGTGGAGACGTGAAGGCTAGACAATGACGGAAACTATTGATGCGATTCAGTAGTTTAGGAATGCAGAGAAGGAGGACTGAACTGATAACTGGAACTATAACATTTTCTTGGCAGACTCAGAGGCTGAGCCAGGCTGGACCGGGCACTGCGAGGCAGGAAGTAAGTGAAGGGTCGAGGATACAGGTGGGGGCTGTATCGCTCCTCAGCGAGGTTTCAGGAGACAGGAGCTGAATCTGGTGTCCAGGCCCTTTTTGAGGCCTAGAAACGGGAACTTTATAATAGAATAACGTGCACACTGAGAAACGTGGCAACGTAGCTTTACATAGGCCTGATATTCGTAGTATTCACGAGGACTGGAAACTGGCATACTAGAGGTGGACACAACTGTAATTGCGTCATTAATCGGACATGGGGAATGCATATGCATATTTAATCATGCACACATAACATATGATGGATGACACGTAGGGACACAGAACATGGCAAAATTTACTTTTCCACACATCGGAAGCGCAAAACTGACGCAAGGCCTCATAAATGAGGCCCCATAAGTACAGCAGGTGACGCAGTGGTCGCTGTGCGCATGGATGTAGTACAGTGGCTTTACATGGATGCTAAACAGGGTGAGAGAGTTACTCTTTGAGAGATGATGCATGCTCCTGGTGATGTGATGCATGTGGTATAGCCTTTGCAGGCTAGTGAGGGGTGGTCTGCCAAGAAGGAATTTAACCTGTTGGTGGCTGCCTCCCACCTTCTGACAACCTGAATGATGTTGTTCATTATGTTTGTGGTTTTCATGATGCCTTGGACTGTGAGCACAATTCTGTATTGAGGTGAAATAGGCAGATGCTTTAGGAGCAGGGTATTATTTTTGCATTCTGTCCTACCAGCCTGTCTGTTAAAGAAGCTAATTCCCCGGTGATTCAAGGTGTTGAGTAATGTGCTTTGCCTACAAGATTTGTCCTTAAAATTGTACTTTCCTCAAGATTCACAGAGCAAGACAATATTAACTTGCCTGTACATATAATTTATTATCTCTGTATTCCTTTCACTAATCCAGTTCTTGAGTAAAGCATCGCTTAATCTTGTACCTTGACAGATGCAGTCTTTGCTAAATAATGAATCCCAAGCAGGGGGGAATCCGAGCCAGGCTCGAAGCAACAGTTGAACAGGAACTTTTTCTTACGGAAAGTAGACCTGGGAAAAAGATGCTAATGTCTCATACATTAACCCGCTACTGTCAGGGACTTTTTAATTTTCCCGGAGATACGTTAGTTGTGTTACTCATTACTCTACTTTCAGGTGGTTTCACAGTACAGCCTTGTCTTGCACTGGGCACGTATGGAAGGCATCTCTTAGCTCCTCAGGGCCGTCCCACGCCCTGTAAGATTCATTAAGACTAAGGTAAATGTTAAGCAAAGCCCATGCCATGCTTTTCACCATCTCACTGGCATAACCAGGCTTCAAATGACTTAATCAAAGGAATCACAATGGTATACAGTGCTGCAATAAAATTATAAATTGTAGCCATCTGATGAAAGGAAAAGAAAAAGAAAAAGAAAAAAGAAAACAGGCTGGGTCCTAACTGTAGCAGCCATACACTTGCAGTAAACAATTAACGTGAAAAAGTATTCACTACGCCATATAATTCAAATGGAACAATACGGGTGTTTCCTTGAAGGCAGGTGTACGTAGAGCAGGTATAGAAATCCTTTCAAAATTCTAATGGTGATCACAGGAAAAGGTGATTCTGATAGGTGCAAAGAAATTATACTATTGGCTTTAAATTACTGTATCCTGAAAATATAGTTTAGGGAGGAAGACATGCCAACTTAGGGATACATCTCAGTAAGAGGAGGGGACTTAAATGGACGGGGTCTGGGGATGGATGGGACCTTCAGCCCCTTACTTTCATGAGGCATGAGGGGCCGGGACGAGGGGGAGGGGTGGGGCTTTTTGTAGAGATGATTCCTCCCTCCCAAAAATCTCATATCAAAAGATTCTGAGGGTTCCACTGATATCCTAGGGAGATTGCAGACCCTGCTATGGACTTCAGCTGTGTCCTGCTTCAAACACACGATGGAAACCCACCCTGCACAGGATGTTTCGGGTCATAACATTTTCCACGGTGTGATATCACTCCTCACTGGCAGACAGTGTGAGCAGAGACGGTATGGGTCACACACAGGGGAACCGTGTGTGTTGGCAGGCCTGAGGATTGCTAATAACATCCAAAAACCAGTGGTGGCTGCTCCCAATGCAATGTGGTAGGGCGGCAGCGCAGGGCATACAAAAATAAAAAACACAAAGGAAAGCATTAAAAAATAAAGTATCACTTACCTTACGCTGTGTCTGCCGCCTTGCTCCTCTCCTGATTCTCAACTGGTGCACACTGCGTAGGCTCAAAGATGCCAATCCCAACATTGCTCTCATGCTGGGACTAGTATTACCCAGCTTGAGAAAAGACCTAGGGTTGGTCTGAGTCACCTGGTTTGGCACTCAGCCAGGACCTAGGAGCCTGTGTCTGTGCTCATGTTGGTTTGGCTGTCCTAAGACGGCTGTCCAAGCTGACATGCACACTTAGCTGTGCCATCACTCATCCTCCCTGAAGCCCAAGATGGCCCAGTGCTCTGCCCTGTGACT
Source organism: Lissotriton helveticus (assembly GCF_964261635.1). Taxonomy (NCBI): domain Eukaryota; kingdom Metazoa; phylum Chordata; class Amphibia; order Caudata; family Salamandridae; genus Lissotriton; species Lissotriton helveticus. The sequence continues at coordinate 1,355,509,972 of NC_136065.1, forward strand.
TGGGTGGCTCAGTGAAAAATGAAATTATAATCAACTAATGTTATTAACATTTTATTTGTCACTGTTGCCTCTGCTGGATAGTAGCAGTGGGGTGATGCTCCTCTTCCGTAGCGTAGGACCTGCCCCTGGCAAAAACAATGAATTGCAAAAGCAAACTATTGACCACAAGCCCTGTCACTGAAGTGTACTTCTTTTTAAGTGAATGTGCATATGCTCAAGCAAAATGTAGTCACTCGTAGCTCAAGAACACCAATGACTAAAGTGCCTTACATGCATGCACATATATATTTGTACTTTTTATGTATTCATTTTTATGTCTCGCCAAGGCAGTGCTTGCATTGGTTCCTGATGCTGTCCTTTAGAAATGACGGTTTTTCTTTGGTGCATACTCAGTATTCCTTCCCATTTGGAATTTGTTATCCTCCCATGAGGACTGTCTCTGTTACATGTGATCTTACTGTTCAGGTTTTTTTATACTTAGAGAGAACTCTTTTTTTAGTAGGCCTGCCTCTTTGCTCGTTAACTGTTCTGTTTACATGTGCAATGAAACCTCAGTCGCATCATTTGCTTGCAGTCGCTTTATCTCCTGTGCCTCCCCCTATAACACAGCTTGTTGCTTCATATCCATTAATCTCCCAGTGCCTCCCCCACCCCACAACACTGTTGGAATGCCCCCACCACCCCTCCAAGGCCACTGCTGTTTTGCTCCTACAACTTCATATCACTTAGTCTCCCCTTGCTCTCCCTCGCCCCTCCCACAAGCCCCTCCCACAACACTGCTCGCAGACCCTCGCCACCCCTCTGAGGCCACTGCTGTTTTTTTTTTTTTTTACATTATATTTATATAGTGCACCAAGCCATGGGCTGGGGGAATTAAACAATCAGCCCATTATCACAGAATGTTGATCCTGACAGCAGACTCGAACGCGGGTCCCCAGCTCCCCAGACAGCAGTTCTTACCGCTCTGCCATATCCTTTTCCTAGCCATGTTGCAGGGGCCAGTACATTAGATGGACAAAATAGCTCCCACGGGACACCTAGTACTGCACCCTCACAACACTGCTTGTTGCTTCTTGATGTATGTACTTCACAAGTAATGACTGGGATGAGGACGTAGAGATAATGCAGAGTAACCACAAGCGGAGAAAATGGAGGTCGATGGGAGTAAAAATGAATTCGAATACTACGGCCAATAAAGCCACAGAAGCAAAGAAGACCCTGTTAATACCTGTCATGGAGGGTAATACCACGAAATTTAAACTGGCACTAGATGGTGAATTACGTAGAGATGCCAATGTTAAATGTGCTTTCACAGGAGAATCTTTGTCAGGCGCACACACAGTTACCTTGGAAATCATTCTTTCTAAATCTAACTGCACTTCCAGATGTTTTACGGTACTCAAAAACGAGTGCAGTGACTCTGGCATGAGAGAGGGCAACCCTGCCAATGAACAATTTATGCTTTTAAGAGAGGATAGCACCAAATTACATTTTGAATGTCTCCTTTAGGCTTGGCAGGAAAACTGGCTCCATGTACAAATTATCCTCATACCAAACACATAAATATTAAGGCAGGATCTACCTTTCCCCGAGAGATGCCAGACTCTGTTCGACAGCCATATAAATATCTTATCAGTTTACAATAGTGCCTGAAATTCATTCGATGGCTTCGCTTAGCTGGAAATCTCTGGCTGAAGCTGCCCCACCATGCCCCTTCTATTGGTGCCAAGTACCACAGATTCCATAGCACTTCCGTTCTACAAACATTGGGAGTTCGTCTTGAGTTCAAAATTGTGTATATCAGCACTTCCAGCAAATCTCTTAGGATGTGTGCTGTTTCTGTGTTTGCTGACCCAAGTTCTGTCAAGTTACTCAATCTGGTTGTAAATACATTTATTTTAAAAGCTGTTTAGTTATTGTTTCGCACGTTTGATTTTGTTTTCGGCTGGCCTGTGTCCCTTGTTCAAATGAAAGGATGCATAACCCTGCCACTTTCACCCTTTTAAATAACTGCAAGCTCATCTTTGGTTTCTTAGCGCTATATGTAAATGCAATTACAATTACGGTACACCACATCCAGCCACAACACTCACAAGAAAAACACATGGGTAAAAAAACATTGCCATTTACAACGCCAATAGCTCTAACTCTCACAAATGCAAGACCTATTGCATTTGAAATGATTGTTTTTAATTGCACAAGCCTAACAGACCTGAAACAGACCTACAAATGAAAAATTAGGAAAGGGGACCGAGGGTGAGAGGAGAAAAGGAGGATAATAAAGGTGTAACTAGAGAGAAAGGGTGGGCTGGTATGAAAAGAGATGAGACAAGGGCTGAGTGAGAGGAGAGGACATGTGAGAGAAAGTAATGAATGAATGAAGGTGCAAGATATGAATAGAGGGAAGGAAAGGACAAGACAAATGAAGAAGAACAGATGAGAGATTGAGTGAAAGAGTGGCAGTAAGGGGGGACATCCGGAAAGCACATGAAAGAAAAGAAAGAATAAGGGAACGGAGAAGGATAAAAAGGACAAAGGTAGGTAAAAAAGTAAAGTGATAGTGATTCAAGGAAAGTAAGGAAAAAAGAGAAAGAAGCAATAGTGAAGGCAGGAACGACAAAGATGGAAGAAAGTCCAGAGGAGTAGAAACACATTTATAAAAAAAAGGAGGCCGTGTGGTGAACAAAATGTGCGTACAGAGGAACAGGGAGGTGAAATAGATAAAGAGAAGGGGAAGTGAGCTAGCGCAAAATGGACGACAAAAGAAAAGAGTAAATCCCCCTCTTGCTTCCAATAAAGCGTGATCCGTGTGTGACCCTTTCCTTCCTCGCCTCCCGTCACCCCTCCCCACAGCATCCCTTTCTCTCACAATTGATTTCTTTCACGGGCGAATTTGCGAGTGCTGTCCAAGGTACTTCTTTTCGCTGCGACTCTCTTGGCCCCAATCCAGGCCGAGAACGGCTGGGGTCAGCGCTGAATGTGCCTGCGCCCCTCTCCCGGCGCTGTAAATGAGTCTTCCCCGCGTGAATGGAAGGGCGCGGGCTGCGGACGTTCTGAACGCTCTCTAAGTGCAAATTGGATTTTCAATAGCTCTAGATTTAAAGTGGCACAATGGCAAAATAAAATTATTTTAAAGCGCGCCCCTGCAGAATACTAATTCCCCTCGAGGTGTGGATGGTCCGTCAGGTATCGCCCTCTCTTTCCTTTCCCCCTCCTGAGGTTTTTCCCGTCTTCTAAATTGATTGGTAAATTCACTGAGAAGGATATTGAATAACCGTGCTGTGGTTTGGAATTACTTATTCAAGGAGCGACAGAGAAATAAGCCTCAAAGGGTGAATGAGGCATTAGCCAAGTCAGTGCGAACTGAAGCCAGAGGAGGAGGGGACACTGAAGGAAATACATTGGGAAAGGATTCAGGAGAGTCGAGGAGTCCACAGATCTTTGGACAGGGTAAAGCTACCCATTACCAGAAGAGGGAGAACGTAAGGAGAGTGCACTTATGGGTTTGATGATAGGATAGCTTTACAGTGAACATTTAATTTCTTCTTGAGCTAGGGTCGAAGACCAGGGAGTGCTGCAGCAAGGATGAGCAGCCTGACAATGATGCAAGAGAGACACCTATCGGACAGTTAGTGTACAACAAAATCTGAGGCCCAATAGGATGACTGCAGAATCATTTCCTGCGGCAGTGGTCACTGGAGCATCTGGCTCTTCATTGGAAGTAGGAATTGGTCGTAGCTAGTCAGAGTAAAGACTTAATGCTGTCCAGTAGGGAACCTGATATCTGTTTCTGAGGCTCAGGATGTCACCAGTCCCTAGAATGCATCTTCCTGCTTTCAGAGGAAACGGGAAGAATAGATAGGCCAAATATTCATGATTTTCAGAGAGGGCTCCTCTAATCACCATAAATCCAGTCAACCAGCTGAGTACTGGTGAGTACTGGTGGGATACAGAGAAAGGACTCAACCAATGCATTCATGCTGTCCCTCAAACAGTCTAGGATGCAATCTCCTTTACCAGGCTAGCCGCTGTCCCTAGACTCATGTATGCCATGCCCCTCTGACCATCTGCCTCTCTCTGTCTCATCTTCCTCTCTCTGCCTCATCTGCCTCAAGCAGCCATGTTATACACAAAGGGTTGAACCCAATATAGTCAAGGGACCTGGGTAATTTAGTGGTATATAGGGAAGGGGTCCCGGACAAAGCAACAATATTCACAATGTGGAAAAGTAAATTTTGCCATGTTCTGTGTCCCTACGTGTCATCCATCATATGTTATGTGTGCATGATTAAATATGCATATGCATTCCCCATGTCCGATTAATGACGCAATTACAGTTGTGTCCACCTCTAGTATGCCAGTTTCCAGTTCTCGTGAATACTACGAATATCAGTCCTATGTAAAGCTACGTTGCCACGTTTCTCAGTGTGCACGTTATTTCATGGTAAAGTCCCCGTTTCTAGGCCTCAAAAGGGCCTGGACACCAGATTCAGCTCCTGTCTCCTGAAACCTCGCTGAGGAGCGATACAGCCCCCACCTGTATCCTCGACCCTTCACTTACTTCCTGCCTCGCAGTGCCCGGCCCAGCCTGGCTCAGCCTCTGAGTCTGCCAAGAATATGTTATGATTCCAGTTATCAGTTCAGTCCTCCTTCTCTGCATTCCTAAGCTACTGAACTGCATCAATAGTTTCCGTCATTGTCTAGCCTTCACGTCTCCACGTTAGAGAAATACTGCATTTAATGGTCATTTAATATTCTTCATCACGCACTACATGTAGAATAATGCATGGTTCAGTCTTAGAATCAAGTTAGCCTTTCCTCTCCTGACTTCTAGTTTATATCAACATGTTCTCTAAACATCAGATACTAGATACTGTTTAGGTACATGTCGCCCTGACTCTCCAGACTTCAGTCTCTGCTCCTAGCACAGAGTTCATAGCCCCCAGCTTCTCCTAGTAATACGTCATTGCTAGTTTGCGCGCACCATCAGGTTAGAGGTCCCGGCTCCTTAGGTAGCCCCCTCCATGGTTTCCGCCCCATTCATGACATATTCTGTTACGTTTGCATCACATGTCTATGTATACGCCCAGTTACACCTCTTTTTACCCTTATCTTTCGCGACTGCTACGCGTCACGCCTTCTGCTCCACCCACTGCTACGCCTACTGCAATGTAATGCTATGTGTTTGCGTTATGTATATATGCTCATGTATTGTTATTAAAAGTCAGCGCGCTCATCCCAGATCCAGCCCCAGCAGCTGCTGGGCCCTGCCATCCTATTCCTATGCAGGTTGTCCTGTTCCTGTCCTTATGCTGTATTAAACCTGCAAAACTCCTACTACCTCGAATCTTGACTCTTATTTATTGAGCTATCTGTTATGATATATGTCTAGTCAAAAAGAGAGGTATTATTTATTTATTTACCACATAATGGCGCCCGAACAGGTACTTGCCCCTTCCCCACGCGTCGGTGAAGCCACGCCGACCCCCTGACCCTCTGCAGTCGTGACGGAACTCTTCGGTGCACCGGCAGATATTTCTGCTTCAAGTATCCCTCAGGCCCACGGAGGAGACGGAGGAGGCGGTCCAGCATCCAAACGAGACGGTGGAGGAACGCGGCGAGTCCCGACCAGAGCCCAAGCCGAGAGTTCAAGGTCCGAGGTATCCGGAGGTCCACCCGTAACTGAAGTCCGAAGTCCGTCGTCGTCGTAGCAGTCCAGTCCAGTCCGAGGCTTTCCGTTCTTGCTGCCCGGTGAGTACCATTACTGGGGTAGTATCTAGACAGGGTCAATCTAAATTGACTCTGGTCCGTGGGTTGGTGGTACACAGACTCACAAACGAAGTGTTCACCTAGGTGGATACGGGTCTTGATGCGTCCCTTTATGGGACCGGTATGTTCCGTACTGTTTCAGCAGTGCATCCAGTAAACTCTAGTCTGTTCCGTTCTCGAGAAATTCTTGTGTTTCTGTTCTCAGTATTCCAGGTAATATTCTGTCCGAACTGTTATGTTATGATGTTGTTCAATGTATTTCCAATGTCGTGGTATGCCTGAATTGTTTTCCCAGTTGTTATTGTTCCTCGTGTATTGTATTGTGTTCCGATTCAAGTTTACAATGTCCCTCTTTTCGAGATTACGTCAGCTAAGAACTAGAAAGGGTTTGTTAGAAGAAGCAGTTCCTGTTCCGCCGAGGGACAGTCCAGGTCATTTTATGTATCAGAAGCATGGCATAAGCGCCATATTGTATCTAGATTTATGGGTAGAGTATACCAAACAGTTAGAAGAAAAGTATAGATGGCCCGTATCGGGTACATGGGATGCCGAATGCATCATGCGAGTAGAAGAGGCAATATGGAAAAAGAAAGCCAGACAGTCACAGAAAGATGCCATCGAGTTATGGCGCAAAGAAGCTCATAAAAGAACTGAAAAGGAAATCAGAAAGTCAGAATTAAGTAGAGAATCCTTAGAACGAGCACAAGAAAAAGAACTAATCGAGATAGGTGAACAAGTCAAAGCCGAACAGTCAGACAGACAGAGGCATGCCCTTATTAGGGGTATGTATCCTCTCCTTGCCGAGGGCTTGCCAAAAGCGACCCCAGAGGCATCCAGTAATTTCCCGCCACCATTAGTTCCGACCAAGCTACGTCACAAACAGACCGCAGCTGATATTTTTATTTCGTCCTATTTGGACGACACAGTCCCAGAATATGCAAATCCTGTTCGCGCTCCGCCAGTCCCTGTAAATCAGGCACTTCCCGCTCCTCCAGACACCGGAGTACCTGTTACGGTACCCCCGGTCCAGCCCGCCATACAAGTCCAGCCTGCATTTCCATTTCCCACTCTGCCAGGACGAAGAGCCTCAGTAGACCTAGACTCCAGTTTAGGGGCCGCAGGGGGAGGTACTCCTCAAACCCCGCCGCCACACAAGCGTTTAACGACAGCCGAGTTACATGCACAAGCGTCACAGCGTACGCCCAGACATCAGACTGTAGCAGAAATAAGAAAATCCCTTGCCGAATGCGGCTATGATCCAGTCCCAGGCGAGGATAATATGGTTTTATATTCATTCCGCGTAAAAAAGGTGGCCGAGTACCTAGTCACCTTACCGAATATGAAAGAAGATCTAGACAGAATATATCGTTTCATCCGTACAGGGGATGATCCAGAAAGCATTAGCGAGGCCATGTCTCAAAGGAAAGCCGAGATCCAGCTCATGATATTAAAGTTTCTGATCAATTGTCTAATAAGAGAACAAGATTACCCGTCTAAAGATCCGGCCGAAATGAGAACCCTGACAAGGTGGAGTGATAATATAGCCGAGGGTAAGCACAAGACCGTCGGTGCTATGGAGAGTATGTACAAGAAAATCCGTAGAGAAATAATAAAGATACACGAACAACGTAAAGCAGCACAAGTAAGCGAGAAAGAAAGTAACTCTGATACTGAAGAGGTAGAAGACGAGAATCCCTCCACAATAGCGTATGTAGGAAAATCTAGATTTCCAGATCGCCATTTACGCCTAGAACACAAGTCTACTTTCCATCATCCAGCACCAGAACAAGGTTCACTAGAACAAGTATTCCAAGCTACCGATCACATTCTGAAATCACGAATCGGTTACAGTGAGTTAAGTACCATGCATGAACAAGAACTAGCCCGATCAGCAGTCCGATGGATTACTGATTCTACCACTTTTCCAGACGAAATAGTGGCACAAATGTTTCTGAAAATGCCCCCAGCCGAACAACGACTGGTGGGTATGTATATGATTCAGCACCTCATTACTTTGTATGAGGGTCAACACTCTGATCCAGGCCCGTTACACGATATCCTGAACGAGTTACTCCAGTATAGATGGAAAGGTCTAGGTACCGATTTAATTAGTGTCATTCTAGAACAGCGTCACAAATATAGAACGTTTTTGAACCCGCATTTTGTTCATGTCTCACCCCCAGAAAGTAAACCATTTTACATGGAGAGACAGAATCCGTTACGAGAAGTCCACCCAGTTAAGGGAACGGGTGGCGAAATGCAGCGAGTGTTTGTATACACTCCAATTACAAAGATGGAACTCCTCGAGATGAAGAAATTAATTCCCTGTCATGACAAAGATCCAGCAGGGTTCCATAGAGAATTAAAAGACATGCTCCGTATGGGAGAATACACATATCCAGATATAATTAAAATGTTAAAGGTTCTGCTGCCCGCAGGGGTGTATGAAAAGCTCAAGGAAAAAGAATGGGAGGTGGGAGAGAAAAAGATCGATTGGGCAGTTCTAGAAGCTGAAGACAAGGCACGAGTACCAGGTACCGGTCTTGGAGATAAATGTAAAGAATTACCAGAATTATTAATACAAGTTTTACCTAGATTATTGACAACGAGAAAAGAAGACTGGGATGCGATCTCAGCCTGTAAACAAAAGCAAGATGAGGATATTAGTGATTTTTATTCTAGATTTGAAAAGTGTTTTAGCATCAACAGTGGCCTCAAGACAAGTAGTGAGTCATACCCTCACCTTTTTGTTACTAAATTAGTCGAGAATTCAAGCCCACAAATTAAAAATCGAGTTTTGAAAGTCGAAAGTACCTGGCAAGCTAATACCCCGTCCCAGATGTTGCAGATGCTCCAATACCACCAGAATAGAATCAGAGAAGAACAAGAACACGAGAGAAAACGTATGAAAGACACGAAAATGAAAGTACTAGTTGCACAATCTGTTCCTCAAGACAGTCAGAAGAGGGGTCCGAATCAAGCCAGTCATCCTGCAGCTCCCGTTAAAGGGAACTGCAATTATTGTAAACAGCCAGGTCATTTTATAAACGAGTGTGCAGTTCTGAAACACAACATAGCTACTGGTAAGACTAAAGAAAGACCACGTCCGCCTAGACAAGAACAAGTTTCACAGATTCCTCAGCCACAGAATGCACCACAGACAGTTACCGCACCGCAGCCTATTGCTGCAACACAGCACGTTACACAGCAGATGTACCAGTATGCACAGTCTGAGTATCCAGAGTACCAGCAGTATTCATGAAACAGCCTAGAGAGGGAGGTAGGCTTGCCTCTCATCGAGATACCTGTAGATCAAGAAGGTCCCTATGTTCACAGTCAAGTATTAGGGAAAGACAGAAAGTTTTTGATTGATACAGGGGCAAGTAGGACCACAATTAGTCACGCCGAAGTTCCAGGGGCTCCGCTCTCAGGCTCAAGAAATGTTTCCCTTGGATTTTCAGGAAAGCCTATCGTAAATGAGATCTCAAAACCAGTTACTCTAGAAGTAGGTCCATTGTCCCGCACTACTGATCTGTTACTTACTAAGTCATGTCCAGAAAACCTATTAGGCATTAAGACACTGAAAGAGTTAGCTGTTCCCCAGAGGGAATACGATTGTTCCTACGTGACTTCAAGGGTCACTATGTATTACGAGATTTTGATTCAAGACTGTCTAATGTTCCACAGCATTTATGGGCGCAAGGTCCAACTGATGTAGGTTACATGCAAATCACACCCTATCGTGTGACTCTCAAGCCAGGTGTAGTGTTACCACGAATCAGACAGTACAGATTGCCACCTGAGGCTGTAGCAGCCTTATCCAAAATTATTGACGAGCTTATTGCTCAAGGAGTGGTTGTAGAAACTGACTCCAATGTATGTAATTCTCCGATCATTCCAGTCATGAAACGTACTGATCCAAATGCACCCCCAGTATATCGATTAGTGATTGACCTACGAGAGCTTAATAAATGTATTATTCCTCAGTACCCAGTTGTCCCAGACATCTCTTCCCTATTAACGGCCATTGATTCCGAAGCCACGTTCTTCACTGTCATAGACCTCAAGAACGCATTTTTCAGTGTTCCTATTCATCCAGACAGCCAGTTCCTTTTCGGATTTTGTTTAAATGGAAGGAGCTATATGTTTACACGAGCTCCTCAAGGTTTCACAGAAAGTCCTAGTATTTACAGTCAAGCACTCAAGAGACAACTAGACAACATTCGCATGCCAACTGACACTGCCCTGCTCCAGTATGTCGATGATCTACTGATCACAGCCCGTTCTGAACGTGCTTGCGAGCGAGCATCCCTTACAGTCTTGTATTTCCTGGCCGAGATGGGGCACAAGGTGTCCCCTTCTAAGCTTCAATTCTGTGTCCAGCAAGTGGTATACTTAGGACACTTACTGTCCAAGAGGGGTAGGCAGTTGACACCAGACCGTATCCAGTTAATAGCGAGTCTTCCTCAGCCCAAGACCCAGAAGGAGGTACGTGCTTTTATTGGCCTTACTTCTTACTGCAGACAATGGATTCCCCAGTATGCATTTCTAGCCAAACCACTGATACAGTTAACGACACAGGAGGCAGCCGTATCGACTGTCCTCCCTTGGACATCTGAACATACACTTAGTTTCAATGAGTTAAAGAAAGCCCTATGCCAAGCTCCAGTTCTAGCGACACCGAACTACAGTAAGCCTTTTACACTTTTCGTCACTGAACGTGAAGGTACAGCATTATCTGTTCTCACACAAGATCAAGCAGGACAATACAAGCCCTGTGCTTATTTTTCGAGCACATTAGATCCTGTAGCCCAGGCTCTGCCTGCGTGCCTCAAGTCAGTTGCAGCCACAGCCCTAGCTATCAGACAAAGTGATTCCATAGTCTTAGGACATACCTTGACAGTACAAGTTCCACATTCTGTGGAAGTTCTTTTAAACCGAACACAAACTCAGCACTTGACAATTGCACGTTTAACTGGTTATGAATTGACACTGTTCCAGCCACACATAGAAATCAGACGCTGCAACATCCTAAATCCTGCTACATTGTTACCATCAGTTACTTCAAATCCAGCCACACATGATTGCGTGGAAGTAGTTAACATTACGACAAAGCCAAGACAAGATCTCACAGATATTCCGTTACCAGACCCCGACCTGACACTTTATGTGGATGGTTCATGTATGAGAACAAGTACAGGAGAACTAGTCGCCGCGTATGCAGTGACTACTGACACTGAAGTTATTGAAACACACCGTATTGATACCCTGTCCGCTCAAGCAGCAGAGCTAGTTGCTCTGACACAAGCCTGCATACACGCCAAGAACTTGAAAGTTAATGTTTACACAGATTCACGTTACGCATTTGGAGTTGTACACGACTTCGGAGTGCTCTGGCAGGAGAGAGGTTTCATGACTTCTCATGGAACCAAGATTCAGCATGGTCTCCTTATTCAAGCTCTGTTAGATGCCATACACTTGCCGACATCTATTGCTATCATGAAGTGCAAAGCACATACGAAAGTTACTGACATTATTTCCCAAGGTAACGATCTAGCAGACCGCACAGCCAAGCTTACAGCACAGACTCCAGACATTTCAGTTAATCCGATACAGACACACACTCCAGATCCGATTACATGTATGACAGTTAAGGACCCTACACAAGATGTCATAGATATCCAGTTACACGCTACTCCCGATGAAATCAAGAAATGGTCCGAACAAGGAGGGGTCCAGACAGATCAAGGATGGTTAACGAAGGGTAAAGCCACATGGTTTCTCCCCGACTCTATGGTTCAAGTCATTATCAATACCGCACATAGTCCAGCACATTTAGGAGAAAAAGCTATGTTAGACAGTATCCAGAACATTTGGTTCAACAAGCATTTACGAGCTGCAGCCAAGCAGAAAGTCCGTACCTGTATGATATGTTGTCAGTTTAATCCAGGTAAAAGTGTCCCGGTGGAACAAGGTGGATTCCAGCCCCCTGACCACCCTTTTGAAGTCCTCCAGATGGATTATATTCAGATGGAGCGATGTCGAGGTTTCAAGTATGTCCTTGTAGTTGTATGCGCTTTGTCCAGGTGGACAGAAGCATATCCAGTTCCAGATTACACAGCCGCGACCACTGCCAAGCAGTTGGTTCGTGAGTTCTTCCCTCGTTATGGACTCCCTAGAGTCGTATATTCTGACAACGGCCAGCCATTCTCATCTGAACTCATGAAGCATGTTTCCCTGTTGTTAGGGTACCAGTGGAAGTTCCATTGTGTACGCCATCCTGAAGCAGCCGGTCTCGTAGAGAGACATAACCAGACCCTGAAAATCCGTATTGCAAAAGTGTGTAAAGAAAAAGGTGTGGACTGGCTAGTAGCTCTACCAGTCGCTTTATTTTATATGCGCATGGTCGCACATTCCAGATCAGGTCTGTCCCCGTATGAGGTCGTATTCGGCCGCCCCCCTAACATGTGGGGTACTCCTAGACCCCGAAGTATTACCGATGTTTCAAGTAATATACTGACAGATTACCTAGCTTCCTTGATGTCTGCCCTCAACTCATGTCGTTCACAGGTTGCTGCCGCATTTCCAGACAATACCGAGGTGGCACCGCATGAAATCGTTCCAGGATCCATGGTGATGGTCCGCAACTTTGACAGATCAAGTCCGCTGGAGCCTCGTTGGAAAGAGCCCCGACAGGTCCTCCTCACCACCCGTACAGCCGTGAAGTTGGAAGGACGCAAAGGCTGGGTGCACCTTTCTCATATTAAACTTTTTAATGGACTGAAACCCGTCTTAAAGAACATTTCCCAGGATTTGAAGGATTGCCAAAATATTGTTCTCAAGGACTGTCCCGCAAAAGACATTGCTACAACCCCTCCCCTGTTAGAGGGTATTTCCCAGTTCTTCATGTAAATAAGTCTGCTAATGCTACAGTAGAGCACACGTTTAGTGATCTACCTCCTCATGAACTCTCTTACCGCCTCGCCATGCGAAATAACTCATTCATCCGCATGTTACATTACTCACATCAGTCCAGCAATGCCACTAATTGTTGGGTGTGTGGTCGACTCCCCCCTTTCCAGACACCGAAGGGAGTCCTGCCACTTTTTCCTTATCCATTCTCACATAATGGTTCGTGTGGAGCATGGTCCACGTTAACGTCATCCTCAACAGATATGTCTTTTCTTAACAATACATGTTTTCCAGACAAGCAAGGTCTCCCCCACAGAACCGGGTTAGATCTAGAAAATGAAGTGTATAATTTAGGTAATTATTCGTCGAATTTCATGGTCCTGAATGTTCAGTCTGATACTACTCCAGACTTACCTGCTATTTCAGTACTACCAGTCAAAGGCGAATTATGTGTCCGAAAAAATGGTTCCGTACCTGTAGGACACAGTGAATGTACTACTATTGTCAAGTATAGTGACAGTGGGAAATCTATTTTCAAAGCTTCACGTCATTCTTATTTTATTTGTGGTCAAACCGCATATGTTCGTCTGCCCCTCGATTGGGAGGGAACCTGTTACATTGCCTTCCTACTGCCACCTGTTTTCCTAGCCCCATCTGATTATCACAGTAACACACATCTAGTACACATTAGACATAGAAGGGAGTCCCCAATTGTCGATTATACTGAAACTGCTCTAGAACAGTATACAGATTTCAACAGAGGTTTCTTTTTCTTTATAGGACCTATCCAGAATAGTAAGCTAATCCGTAGGTTAACCAGAACCCTCGAAGCTGTAGTAAATGAGACTGCCTCTGCTCTAGGTAACTTAACCGAAGAGCAATCTGCTATGAGATTTGTCGTTTTACAGAATCGTCTTGTCCTTGACGTCATACTGGCCGATAGGGGCGGGGCCTGTAGAGTCATCGGATCTAGTTGCTGCATTTTCATTCCAAATAACGCGCCGTCTGTTTATTCAGCTATAACCAGACTCCATAAAATTGCCCATCTGTTACACCAAGATCCAGGCACCTGGACATGGTCCGGTTGGTTCTGGAATATAATTTCCGCATGGGGATGGAAAATATTGTCCTTCCTAGGTATTGCAGTAGCGATCATATTCAGCTGCTGCCTCTGTATACAATGTGGCCCTGCGATTTGCGGCATTTGTGCTACCTCTTGTATTCCTAGTCCCAAGCCCCGTTCTAAATCCCGTTCCAGGATAATTCGAGACGAACAAATGATACTGTATGAAATGATAGACGGTATCATGAAAATTGATGTTTCCTGATGGAAACGTAGTGACAAGGAGGGAATGTGGAAAAGTAAATTTTGCCATGTTCTGTGTCCCTACGTGTCATCCATCATATGTTATGTGTGCATGATTAAATATGCATATGCATTCCCCATGTCCGATTAATGACGCAATTACAGTTGTGTCCACCTCTAGTATGCCAGTTTCCAGTTCTCGTGAATACTACGAATATCAGTCCTATGTAAAGCTACGTTGCCACGTTTCTCAGTGTGCACGTTATTTCATGGTAAAGTCCCCGTTTCTAGGCCTCAAAAGGGCCTGGACACCAGATTCAGCTCCTGTCTCCTGAAACCTCGCTGAGGAGCGATACAGCCCCCACCTGTATCCTCGACCCTTCACTTACTTCCTGCCTCGCAGTGCCCGGCCCAGCCTGGCTCAGCCTCTGAGTCTGCCAAGAATATGTTATGATTCCAGTTATCAGTTCAGTCCTCCTTCTCTGCATTCCTAAGCTACTGAACTGCATCAATAGTTTCCGTCATTGTCTAGCCTTCACGTCTCCACGTTAGAGAAATACTGCATTTAATGGTCATTTAATATTCTTCATCACGCACTACATGTAGAATAATGCATGGTTCAGTCTTAGAATCAAGTTAGCCTTTCCTCTCCTGACTTCTAGTTTATATCAACATGTTCTCTAAACATCAGATACTAGATACTGTTTAGGTACATGTCGCCCTGACTCTCCAGACTTCAGTCTCTGCTCCTAGCACAGAGTTCATAGCCCCCAGCTTCTCCTAGTAATACGTCATTGCTAGTTTGCGCGCACCATCAGGTTAGAGGTCCCGGCTCCTTAGGTAGCCCCCTCCATGGTTTCCGCCCCATTCATGACATATTCTGTTACGTTTGCATCACATGTCTATGTATACGCCCAGTTACACCTCTTTTTACCCTTATCTTTCGCGACTGCTACGCGTCACGCCTTCTGCTCCACCCACTGCTACGCCTACTGCAATGTAATGCTATGTGTTTGCGTTATGTATATATGCTCATGTATTGTTATTAAAAGTCAGCGCGCTCATCCCAGATCCAGCCCCAGCAGCTGCTGGGCCCTGCCATCCTATTCCTATGCAGGTTGTCCTGTTCCTGTCCTTATGCTGTATTAAACCTGCAAAACTCCTACTACCTCGAATCTTGACTCTTATTTATTGAGCTATCTGTTATGATATATGTCTAGTCAAAAAGAGAGGTATTATTTATTTATTTAAATAATTTATTTATTTTAAATAAACCTTTACAAAAAGACAGATAAATCAATGCAAAAAGTTGTATTTCAAATTTTGCATTCTAACCATTCATTGGTTGCATTTCATCAATAACACATTACAAAGATTCTTATCTATGTGCCCACATACACAACAGGGAGGGTGGTGAAGTGAGGGAAGGTGCCAAAGTTTTTAAAAGGAATAAAGAAATGATCAAATTCGTTCGTGATACGGATATATCCAAATTCAAAAAAACCAACAGATGTTCACGTGATTCCTTGAGAACAAGGTCCACAATACTATGCTCATATAGAGTCCATCATAAAATTCGTGTAGACCACCTAGCTCCCCTTCAGCTGCTTTAGTCTAGCTTGGGGGTAGGAGTTGGTGGAGAGATTGGCGTCTACGTTTCGACCCGCTTAGCACGTAGGATGTTCGTCCTTACAACGGGGTCTTCTTCAGGACGGGAAGGTTGTGGGTGGGCAACCTCCTAAAAAAACATTTGAAAAGCCATGGGACAACGAGAGTGCCAGAGGTCGTGGGATGAAACAAGTTCGTTTTCCTCCGGAGGAACACGGCGAACGTTCAACCAGACGCAAGAACTACAGGTGGTAAACAACATCGAGACACCCGTGATGAATATATCATCTCAACAACTCACGGATGAAGAGTTGAAGGTCCTAGGACGTGGCTTGTCTTTCGTTCCTACGACCCCACCTAACTGCTTTAACACACTGATGGAACTTGCTAAATTCTTTAGGAAGATCAGATTACATTACTTCTTCAAGAATAGACCACCCTTCCAGAAGAAATCTGCCACTGGCTTTCGCCCGCCGTCTACTTTTGTGCCCTCGGCTAACACTATGAGCCATCAAATATTGGCCTATGAGAACATTGTGACCGACGAGGTCAAGGGAATCTTGAGTGAGAGGACCTATGTGAAATATAACATAAGGAAGACAGAAAGAGCAGCCCTTGAGACTTTGAAATCCAACTGTGATATCGTTGTGAAGCCAGCAGATAAGGGGGGTGCCATCATCATCCAAGACACCACCAAATACAAAGAAGAAATTTGGCGCCAATTAAATGATGGCGTTAGTTACCGCAAGCTGACCTCCGATCCCACTAAGGATGTGGCGGCTGAGATTCTACGAATAACACAAGAGGGTTTGCAACAAGGGTTCCTTACAGATCAGGAATACCAATATCTTAATCTGCAACATCCACGCACCCCTACCATCTACACCTTACCTAAGGTGCACAAAGACATCCAAAATCCCCCAGGGTGACCGATTGTCTCCGGGTGTGGTTCCATCCTGGAGCCTCTCTGTCGGTATGTGGATTTCTTCCTAAAACCTTTAGCTGAAGGAACTGCGACTTACCTTAGAGACACTACCCATGTCATCAATCTGGTAGATGCTGAACCTTTTAACCCTGAAGAGGAACTATTGGTCACGTGCGACATTGTGTCGCTTTATACAAGTATTCCTCAAGAGGAGGCACTATTTGTGGCGACTTTAGCTCTTGACAGCCGGCCTGCCCCTGTACAAGTACCTACCAGTTTTATCATCCTTTTGTTGAAAGTAGCAATGATGAGGATTTTTTTCACCTTCCAGAATGTATTCTACCTGCAGACAAAGGGCGTGGCAATGGGGGCAGCCTTTGCCCCGGATCTGGCAATTCTATTCATGTCCTTTTATGAAAACACCTTCGTCATGAACATCAGCAAGGAGGGTTGCGCAGTTCTTGTCTGAGAATTACCGCCTTGCTATACATTAATACATGGACACTGGTGGACTAGCTATATCTGCTAGTAGTAGTGCATCAATTTGCAACCACCTCAAAAAGCAGTAAAAGTGAAACATTTTAAGTAGATATTGTGTATCTGTGCCAGTGAAATATACGTAAAGCAGTTAGTAAGTTCTGAAACTAAGAGGTTCCATACTTTTATAGCTCCTTAGTGCAGCTTTTACAAGAATGGTTCATCGGTAAAATATAACATAATCATCATTTTACCACTAACCAGACCCCCCCCCCCCCCCCCCCCCCCCACAGCATCTTTCACAGATTGTGGTGGAAGGGAGTGTAGAAAATGTTGCGCAAACTTGCAAGGTGAGTTGTTTTAACTGACTTTGAAAATACCACAGACTTGTTAAATTTGCAGAATTATTAAGAATACAGAAATTATGATGGGGAGTGATTTTACCACCAAATGCCTGACGTATTTTAAAGCACATTTTTCAGCTATTGCTGGACCTATACAGCACCTTTACAAAGTCCTTAGACTCCAAGGGACCGTCGTAGACTGCATCTCCTCTTAGCTGTTGGATGGATTTAACATCACCTCTCTCCATCCACCTAAATCACGTCCTTTCAGCACTGGCGCACTGAGTTACATCAAGGCTCGACTCTCTCACATCTTTCCTCCTCTACCTAGAACAAGATATCACCGAATGCTTCAGCCTAGCCTATTACAACCATGGCAATGAAACTGAGACTGACCTGAGACTGGAAAGTTCGATAGACCTACATGCCTCACATTATACTACTACCACTGAGTAACCGACCAAGATTACCACCTTAAACTTATTTCATATAAAGCAGAGGTCCTAACCTTCCAAAATGGAAGAGCTACCAGCCTACAGCCATGTGACCTCAGGCAAAAGTCCCACTGACAGTATATCAACTGAACGAAGAAATCCATGAGTAATCACGGTCTCCAAGCGTATCATTGGTTCACCAACAAAACCAAGTGATAAGAAGCAACTTCTAAATCATGCTAACTCAATGCCACATTTTCCATCATGTAGACTACTCGCAGCTGCTACATGCTACTATCACGATTGTTGTGTCTTGTGTAGACTGCATATGAGAACATTACCTAAGGGTTTCACTCTTACAACTCCATAGCATGCAAAACAGCCAAAATGCTACACCAATACAACTTCTACATCTTCATCTATGTGACTGTTGTGATGAAGAAGTCCCTTGCATGGTGACGGACGTATACGCCTAGTCTGAGTGCCCCAGCTGCAAAGATGTCTGGATCTCTGATGCTGATTTTTGTTGTCATGTGTGAACATTGATCAATCGTGTGCCCAGTAACAGAAGGCCTAGCTCTCAGAATACTGAAAGTGCCACCCTCATATTGGCGGAAGGCTACTGCCTTTGCCTGTCGTTAGGTAGTATGAGCACAGCGGTGGCAACATATCATGTAAAGATCAGTAGA
Source organism: Lissotriton helveticus (assembly GCF_964261635.1). Classification (NCBI taxonomy): domain Eukaryota; kingdom Metazoa; phylum Chordata; class Amphibia; order Caudata; family Salamandridae; genus Lissotriton; species Lissotriton helveticus. Next base: position 1,355,528,436 of record NC_136065.1, read on the forward strand.
AGTGAAGAGGTCTTTATACCTGTGTCATTGGAGCAAAGCCTACAGACTCACTCATGTAAGGTTCTGCTGCTGTGTGCTTAACTTATCCTTGGTCTACATAAAGTTAACATGTAGCGCTGCGCACCCTGTGTGTGTTGTATGCATATGCTGGGTGTATGAATGCATTTGAATGCTACAATACATGGAAGGCCCTGGGTTCCATTTTGGGGGACCCAGGTTGACTGGAGGAGCATGAGGAGGTAGAGGAACATTCCCACACAGATTTGTGGATTGGTGTATTCCTGTGAGCTAGATGGGACACACACTGATGAGCCAGGCTCTTCAGTACCTTGATGGGTGCTCTTTAAATCAGAGAAATATTACTGGAAAGGGGCCTCTGCACATCTCAGTAAGGAGATACAAGAATCATAAGAAGTAGAGCTGGGGCAGATGGGGTAACCTTTTGGTACACATGTGGCTGGCATCCAGGTGTGAAACTAGTCACTACCTGTGTTGTGTGGCAATCAGATTTGGAGTCACTCCTGCTGTGAGAAACTGCTTTCTGGAGGAAGGACAAGACAGAGGAAACACACCCTCTACACAAACTTCAAAGACTGAGTCCCTACATCACATTTGGTGTTTGGAAATAGACTATAAGATGGAGCTTCAGGCCCTCAAAATAGTCACTCTCAAGCAGTCAGTCAGGCTGTGTACTGAAGAGAAACTCTACTAAGCTTCTGCCTGTGGCTAGGGCTCAAGGCTGAGATTTGCCAATGTACCAGCGGGGAGAGTGAGACATCACTCAGGGACATCCACAACCACCTGTCTCTAGAGCACCAGTGCCTGTCTGCCAAGGCAAATGTGCATTGCGAGGAAGAGGAGAGTGTTGGAGGGAGAAATGTCTAGTGGAGCATCTTGGCAAGTGGATCCCAGTCGTGAGGTGTGAGGAGATGGCTGCTGTACTGATTGGGCTGTCACTAATATGTAGGTTCAAGCAGCAACCCCTGTATGCCAAAGGGGACCGCTATGAATTTAGCCATGGTCATCATCCCTGCTGTACTGATTGGGCCATAGCCCATTGGCGCAGAGTGAATATGGTGACCCTGTGCGGAGTAAGGTTTGCGACCCCAAATGCCAGGTGGGGCCACCAGAAATAATGAGGACCATTGCCAAGTCCAAGCCACGGTGGTCAGTAGAGTGCTGACCCATGCTGGCCAGAGCCTGACTAAGTATCGGTACTGGAGCACAGACCCCCACCTGTGGGAAGGATCAGAGAAAATTGCCTTGTCGCTGAAATAAGCGCAGTGGGCGGACAGCTGCTGCCCCAGTTGAGCTGTGAGTACTACTCACAAGCAGCTGCTGATACTCCCTGCAGAGATTCTGGTTGCACCATCCTCGTAGGAATGGTTAAGACTCATCAAAGGACCAGAAGTCCCCGGGGAAACGTGTTCTGCTACAATAGCACTTTGGGCGCTGGAACACTTTTGACTTTTATCAGAGTCAGAGTGGAACTCCTGAGACCTGAACTGCCAGTGGGGCCTAACTTGAATGTCCCTAGAAGGAAAGGGGACTCAGGGACCTGCCAATTGATGGTTACTACAAAGGATGGCCTACGCCTGGCAGCAGATGAGGGTCATGAGGTAGTTTTGGTATAACTTGACCTATCTGCTGTGTTTCATGCTGTTAATTATGATGTTTTGCTTACTAGGTTGTCAGAAATTGGAGAGAAAGGAAAAGCCTTGCAATAGATGGCTTCGTTCTTGGAAGGAAGAACACAGGCAATTGCCCCCTTTTTGATCTTCTTTTAAAGCAGTTAAGCAGGGAGTTCTTCAGGGCTCTCCTTTAAGCCCAACCTTATTTAATGCATATGTAAGAGCATTGGCTAAGCTAATTAGATCTCACTGCTTATGATTTATGAATTATGCTGATGATACTCAACAAATCCTTACTCTAGATTGTACTTCAAGTTCTCCAATGCCTGTTTTTCATGAATGCATGCAAGATATCTCACAGTGTCGTATAGTAAACTTCCTCAAGTTTAAGAGGGATAAGTCAGAAGTAATGAACTGTTTTTCAGGCTCTCCTCTGAGACCTCTGGCAGCAAACTGTTGGCCACTGGAGTGCAACCCAACACCGATCGTGGTGCTGGACATTGGAAACCTAGGAATATACATGGACAATGATTTATACCTCTACACTCCTGTTAATGAACTATCTTCCACCTATTTTGGACTAATGAGGGTAGTCCATAAAATACTACCACTGTTGCCAATGCACCTCTGTCCTCCTGTGGTGGAAAGTATTGTTCTAAGTAGACTTAAGTATGGTACTGCCTTATTTTTAGGTAGTCTAACTTATCTTGTACAACTTTTACATCGCATACAGGTGCTACTGCTAAACTGGCTCTTTCTCTGCAACACTTTTCCCCTATGTCAGCAGCCCTGAATTCTCTTCACTTGCTCCCCGCGGCCAAGTGTATGAAGCTCAAATCACTGTGCATATCACATAGAACTTTCCATCACACTGGTCTTTATCCGCTTCGACATAAGCTGCACAGCTTCGTCCAACTCGATTGCTATGCTCAGCAAATGCCAACTTGCTGAAAGTTCCCAAACTTAAGAAAGCTCATATTGGCGGTAAAGTAATTTCTGTACAGGCCGCCAGCCAATGTACAGCGTAGCAAATTTCCTTCGCACTACAACCACATTTATGATTTAAGGAAAGCCTTGAAGGCCTGGCTCTATAAGCTCTAGGGTTTATACATTTCTGGATCAGTTCATGTTAGCTTGCGCCAGGATGCCTTTTTAGGTAACAGTTTGAGCTCTATAAATAATGTTATTATTAATAATAATGGTATTATTAATAATAATAATAACGCTAGAGTCCTGGCCTTAGGGGCAGTTGTGCATTGTTTGCGCGGCTGTATTTCACTTTAAATTCCTATATAAGTACTACTTTTGTTTTGTCATCAAAAAAAGCATTTAACTGGACAGTCATTTATTGTTGCTATTAATCATACCTTGATTTGTGAGCCTATGTTCACCCCCTTTTATCTACCTCCCCCAAGAAGCCTTGAACTACTTTACCAGCGCAACCACTGAGCGTCTGAAGTGGTTGGTACTTGGCCCTGTTGCTTAGGACCCATTTTTGGTCAGGCTCAAGAACATCAGGAGTAAAGGGCCACAACCGCCCCATCTGTTGGTCTCAGTAGCTCCTAGCTTACCGGCTTACCATGGCCGTCTCACAGTGACCATATGACATCAGTGATCGTAATTACATCAGCAGCCAAATGTTCAAAGCAGCGCAACAATAGTAGCTGCTGCCAATCGCACAAGAAATGGAAAAAACACTTCCCACATATGCCATGTGTGCATTCCTGCATCCATTTTAGCTCCACTGCATGGCCAACGCGGCAACATGTAATGTTGTAAATTAAGTGTATTAATTTTGTTACAGGGATTATGCATAGTCACTAAACTTGTTCTTGGGATTATGGAACCTTAAAAGGCAGGGACTCAGTCAACCTACCACCTGAGTATCCATGAGTCTGGGACCCACAAGCTATAGTGTTTCACTTGCCCTCCTACTCTCTCACAGAGGAACAAGTGATTAGACACCCCAGAGCACAACACTCCCGACCCTCTCAGGAATTGCGGTTACAGGACATGCCGTTTTACTCTCACACTCATACTATTCTACAATGCGTTCTGACAGACACGAGTGAAGTTTAACATTTTTATTTTACCTATCGTGCTCTAGTATGCTGTATATGTGCCTCAACAAGTAGAAAATTGCCTAACACAAATACAGATAGCATAGCAAGTAGTCTGTAAATCATAAATGTAGCTGTCATTATATATGACAGTGTACCCTAACCTCCCTCCCCTTCTATAGAAGCAAAATTATTATATGTCAGAAGATCTCTGGTTGTTAGCAGCAGAACCCGTATTTAGCATAGACAGATGAAAGTTCTACATCGCAGGTGCTGTCGGAACTTTTCCCTCTCCAAGTGTGTGTTACCTATCTGTGCATACCTATATGACAAAAGTACGTGTTCCCAAACAACAGCTGCATTTGCTTGTTTTGTCTAGGTGCTAGGGCCTGACCAGAACAGAATAAGAAGGGGCATTAATGTTCGACCTTGTCTACATCTTCAGACTAAATCACATGAAAGAAGAGAATGGAAAAACAACGGCGTGTTCTGTGAGAAAGTACAGTGTGGCACAAAGCAAAATCTGTCTGTAGAGTAACGTGAACAAAGCAGAGTACAGGATGCAACGTGCTCATGCTAACATAGGGAAGATGACAATGGGCCTGCACTGGACATATGACAATTTCAACTGTACAATGCATGCAATTATCCTAAATGTACTTGCTGTCACAGAAGGGGATAAGTGGGAACAAGACGGTCAGCCAGGGATGATGGTGGTCCTGGTCCTCATTGAACTCTTATTAGCTTCTGCTACTGTGTATTGTAGCAGTCCTTTGAAGTGATGCGTCTTCTGTTTTTTTCGAAATGCTGGCAGGTTGGACAGTTCTGATATTGATTGTAAACCTACATAGTTTGAGAATGTCTACCTTCTGGTTTTTCCTTCTTACATATCTTTATCTCTGGTCTGGTGACATCCTTTCTTCTGCTATTGCACTATTTGTCTGCTATTTTCTCAGCCAGGTATGCCGGTGTATCATTTCTGATGGACTTGTTGGTGATGAGGGTCTGCTGGAGTGGGAGCTAATATAGTATATAAAGATAGAGAGAGACCCCTTGCAACACCAAGGGACTGGGACAATTTCAAATGTTAAATTAAATGTACATGAATTCAGTAGGACAGTGTTGTAATACCTAATATAGTGTGATGTAAATGTTTTTTAAATGGGACAAGTTCAGGAGATAGTATGTAGCCAACTGTGACAAATAGGTTGTTTCTAAACAGAATATTGTTGTATATAATTGTTTTATACAGGAAGTGTACAGTGAATATATAATGAGGTGCACAGAGAGACTTGAATTACTTATGGTCTTGAAAAAGATGGAATATTAACACAAACCATCAAAAAGCGTAGACGCAACTTGTGGCATAATCCACGGGAATACTCTGTATAATCTGTAGATGTTGTAAGATTTAGTGCATCAAGGCCTAGGTATTAAAGTGTCCCAATGGAGACGCTTTATGAATGACAAAGTGTACTGTCAAAACTTTTTTTCTCTTTTTTATGAAATTCTGAAATGTATGATGTTTTCATTTTATTTGCATTTTATGTCAATTGTTTTCTAAGAAAAATATAAGATTGTGTCACATATGGCTTGTGATTTTAATTCTTGAAAATTGTATACAACATGTTTTAAATAAAAGTAGTATTTGTGATAAATTGCGAGTGGTATAGTAGTTATATCTCAAGAATATAGTAGGGTGTTGAACATATATGTAGGAATAATTGTGTGATGTATAGGTTTGCCATACTATTGTTTTATTTGTCCTAATTCTAGTCCTAGGGACAGTGTATTTTTCATTTGCTAATATAGTTCCTATAGAGTTTGGGTGATTTGTTTGGACTTCTTAAATTATCTGAGACAAGAATATAGGACACCTTTCACGTGTGCCATTGTGATGTCAAGGAGACCACTGAACAGAGAGCTTGCTCCATCCAGATAGGCGATGAACAGGGTTTGCACTAATCTTTTGAAATCAGTTTCAGATATGAAAGGTTTCACTCTTTGAGGATGTGGAGGGGGTCTTATTCTGTCTTTCTTGGGGGGTGGGGGGCAATGTGTTCTTTCAAAGGAAGGTCTTGGTTGTAGGTGAATCCATGTAATTCGGTGGAGGTAGCTAGAGTTGGAGTTGTCTGCATAATACCTGGTCTTGATAAGGTTTTCATGATAAGAAACCATGGGTTTATAAGTAAAGGGTGAAAGTGATGTGGGTGAGGATGAATACTTGCATGCGCTGGTATTGGTTAGCTTGGCAAGAGGTGAAGCATTGCAGGACAGTGCCTGAGAAGACCGTGATTCCAGCAGTGCTTGTTGATAGACTCTGTTGAAGGCTGTAGAATGATCGAGCAGCAGACAGACAAAAAGTGGCTTTAAAGTAGGTAGTAAAGGAGATTTCTCAATTTTCACTCCCCCCTTGTCCGCCAAAATCTCCCCACCTGTGCCGTGCCTTTGCTATTTCAATCTTTGGAAACCATTTCAGGCTGTGGACGCCCACAATATCTAAGCATGCTCTCTCTATCACGATGTGGTGGCTTGTTTCAAATATTCAACGTGTGACTAAACTCTCTTTCTTGGAAAAGTCCATATTTAGCTCTAAGCATTCACCATTGGTCTTTGTAAGCTTTCACCAATGGACATTCTCTGCCTATTTTCTGAGCCCATGACGGAGGATGTGCATTTCCATCAACCATCACCATCAAGCCCTGACTATCTATGCAGCCATAGTCTAGTTGTGGGTATTCACCAAAGGTGGATATTCTCTGTCAATATGTGGAAACTGTGGGGCATATTATCAAGAAACTGTGTTTATCGCCGCTTTAGCGGCAGGAAACTGCAGCTAAAGCGGCGATTATGGGCTTGATAATATGCCCTGGAGAATTCCAATAGAAGCCCATGTTCTGGTGTGAACATGGGCTTATATTGGAATTCTCAAGGGCATATTATCAAGCCCATTATTGCTGCCTGCCGCTAAAGGGGTGATACTTTTAACGCAGTTTCTTGATAATATGCCCCTGTGTTTGGCTGCAAGTATTTACCATGAAAAGCCACACAATCCTTATCAGTGAAATTTGTGTTTGGTTGGTAGTATTTAATAAAAATGACCATATTTTGTTTCTTATACACCAGCATCTGTTTGTGGCCATTCACTGTGGGAACTATGCTCAATTAATCAGTGAAGGTAATTTCTGGTTGCAATTAGCTATCACACAAGGTTTTTGAGGTCGTTTTGTGCCCCTAAGTGCAAATTAACCCTGTTTTAAGTATTATTCACCATGGATTGCCAAGCTCTGTCAGTGTATCTGGCCTACGTCTGCCATTGCACACCATGGGGCAGATTTAGAAGAAACTGATGCATCTGTAGAAATACGTCAGTTTCCCTGCACCTTCTTATGAGACCCTTGCACCACCATGGATGCGCCATATTTACAATACGTTGCACCATGGCGAAGGATTGACAGAGGCGTTAGAAATTTTGATGCATCTGTCAGCCCAAAAGTCATGCATTGCTGTAGTCGTGTCGCAAGCATGACACAGCTCCAGCAATGCTTGGGGAGGCCTAAACTTAATACACTGTGTCACTCCTTATGCCTGCTTGGAGCTGCTCCAAGCAGGCTTCTGATTTTGATGCAGTGGTGTCCTAGATGTGGCCCAATGAAATCTAGTAGATTTCACTGCGTCACTTTTACGAGACTTTCCTGCATGGTAACGCCCACCCTACATACATTTTACCTGCTGCAGGTATAATGTGACGCAGGGCTTTACAACATGACGCATCTCCTTAGATGTGTCACGTTGCAAATTGCCTGCTTTTTTTATGTTGCCCCTGCTTCAGAAAAGTGATGCAATGGCAGTGCAAAAGTGTTGCAAGGGGCTTGTAAATCTGCCCCCATGTTTGGTCTAGTCATGGAAGATCTGTCTGGTTGTGAATATCCACCATGGGCTACATTACTATGCATTTTGCTATTGTTAGTACTCACATAGTGGATGAGTGCTCTTACTCACAATTTTCACCGAGTTAGTGTCTGGTTGTAAATAAGAAGCATGGATGTACCTGCACTGCTTATCTATAAATCCCAAGTTAAGTTCTACATATTAATCAAGGGTGTGAATCAGTTTGATAAGGCAGTCTCTTGATGGCAACATTCATAATGGTTGGGGTTGTTCTGTTTGGATATGAGGTCATCTCTTGATCCAATGACCCATTATAGCGGCATAGTCTGTGGATATCTGGGACACACTATGGTTCTAAACGTCTACTTCGGGTAGCCATTGCCTAGTTTTGAGCACATTCATGGTTTAGAAGAGCCACTATGTTTGGCCACTCTCCTTCTGTTTGTGATGCCCATCTAATGTTCTGACAGTTATCCATGTCTGGTCATGTTCCATATCTGAAGTCAACCTTTGGTTTGGAAGGTCCACCTTTGGTGGCTATGATCTCTCTCTCTCTCTCTCTCTCTCTCTCTCTCTCTCTCTCTCTCTCTCTCTCTCTTTCTCTCTCCAGAGTCCTTCTCAGAGACTGAAATTCACAATGGGCGCCCATGGTTTCTTTGTGAAGTTTGCTCTAGTGGATACTAACCAAAACAAATAACCATTTCTACAGTTAGGCATTATCTTCAAGGGGCTACCTTAGGTGCTAGCACTAAATCTGCACAGTCTAATATTTTCTAATCATCCATTGTAGAAGCATGGCTCTGTACAGATTTGAAATTGGCTAATTCAGAGTATCCACCTAGAGTAACTTTGCTCTAAATTTCCGTCCAAGCAGAAAGCATCTCATGAAACGCCACTGGAGTTTGGTGTGGTTTATTCATGTATTTTTGATGCCTTGTAATGGGATGTTCTTATACTGGTTATTGCAGGTTATTGTTTTGTAAACGTAATTTTACTAATTTCCCTTAGAAACGTTATCACCCAATAATACAGACAATGTTGTACATTCCAGTACTGAAGTTAACATCACTGTTGGCAATCTGTTTTATGGGGAGCCAATAAGCAAACCCATATAATTTTTACCCCAACATGATAATACTCCTTTTCAATCATACACATATAATTATTTTGACTATAGAATCCAGTGGAACTGTACCTGGTTCTTTCCTGCTAAGGATAAAGATTACTTTGGTGAAAATGTACCAAGCATTTAAATATTGTGTGTCACAGAATAAAGGAAAGGGATAAGAAATAAATTAAAAAAACAGCAGTATTAACCAACAACTTTTTCAATGCCCAGTGCAATATGCAGGGATCAGTCTATCTGCCCATAACACTGTATTTGGGAGGCTCTGAATCTCCTGGATCAGGAAAGAAGAGGAGGGTAAATGCACAGGGTCCAGGTCGACACCCTACTAATTGACTCACCGCACACCTCTCAACGAGCAGGTTCTAACCCTGACCAGGGGGATATAACCAGGAGGAAAATTGGGGTGGGAATCCTTATTTCTTCTCCGCATCCTCAACTTCCTGATTTCTCAACTCTCTTCTTGCCTCCATATGTAAAAGCGTTCTCTCCTATCCTGCCCAGCTCCATACCTCTTTCTCCATTTTGGTACAGATGGTGCTGCCCTTCCCTTCCAGGTTATTCAGGGGCGGCTCCTCCATGTGGGCGGAGGAGCGTCACCCCACTGCTTTCTGGCAGTGCGAGAAGCAGAAACATAAAATGGTATTATAAATACAATTGTATGTTTCTGCTTCTCACACTGCGAGAACGCAGAAGGGTTTGGTTGGGGGAGGCGGGTGGGCGGTCCTGCTCTAGGACACAGGAGGAGTGGCATGCCCCTTCTGAGGGCGCTGACTGTTTGGTCGGCCCCAGAGCTGACCAAACCCGTCATACACTCTCTCCCTTTCCTCCATGTAGGCTGGACCAGGCCGGCAAAGGTAAGTAAAACTTTTTTTTTAATTAACCCCCCCTCCCTGCGCGACCCCCCGTGCCCCTACCAGCGAGTCGTGACAGTCGTGACTGAGTTCATTGCTATCTGTTGTTTAGCAAGAATGATAGCTCCATGGAATTATGCTTGCATTTCAGTTTTGTTGTTTGTGGCCATGTGTATGTGCTTAATAGATTCGTTTTAGGTTGGTTGTAACTGCTTTTGTACATTGTTTGGTATGTTTATGTGGGTTTTGTGTATGCATTTTAACGTAGATCGCAGGTTTTGTGGGTCTGTTTGGATTTGTTGGTGTGTCTTTGGTCTTTATGGCTGCATGTTGTGTATTTATGAATTTAGTGATGATTGCTTAAGTGTGAATACCTAGATGTGAGCATTTAGCTGTAGTTACATAAAATGATGATGTATGTTTAGTATGCAGAGAAGTCTATGGATGTTTTGGCTTTCATGGCTGCGCAATGCGTATGTTGGGTTCGAGGTGTAAGTTTTGATGTTCCTAGCTAATTGTGTGTGAACTTGTTGTGGGCACCATAAGGTGTTTTGTGTGTTTTACTGTGTATGTGTTTCTGTGCTTGTGTTTAGCGGTACGTAATTTGACATTATTGTCTTGATGTGAGTTTGTGTTTGATTTTCGTAGTGTAGGTTTTAGGGTTCTTCTCTGGATGTGTGTTTGTATGTGAGGGTTTGGTCCTTTGTCTTTTTATTCAGGGTGCAGTATGTATGTTTGGGTCTGGATGTGTGTGATATATTGTGCCCTGATACATTCGTATGCTTTTGTTTTGATGTGGTAGTGTGCAATTTGATTTACACAAATTAATGTGTTTATTTGCGCTTGGTAAAGGACATTTGTGTATGAATGGCTAATATGGGTGTATTTTGGAGTGATTTGAAGCATGTTGCTTGATTTACCTTTTTGTGTGTTTTATATATGTTTGGCATCTTATGATTGTTAGTGCACTGCTGTGTTTGAGTTTGTGCTTTTGGTGGTTGTTGTATAGTCTTTATGGTTGGCTGCGAGCCTTGGTGCTGTGCATTTTAATTTGAATAATTCTATGCAAGTGTGTCCATGTACTAATATGTGATTGGTGGAATTTGTTTTGTTGCATGATATTTATATGTTTTTAGATCCTTGATTTTTAAAGGGTTTCACTTAACAATAAAAGACAAAAAAAGTCCTTGACCATGATAGTAACTATGGGGCATATTAGCAACAAATAGCGATAATTATCGCTAAATCTGCTTAGCGCATTTTCTTTTATCGCAGCCTGTCACCGGATATTATCACAGAGATAACATGCTATTAGCAACGTTTATCTCTAATGCGATAACATATCTGGTGATAGCGGCTCAATGCGTGAATATCGCTGGAAATCCAGCAATATTCAGGCATTAACGCCAATGGGGACTTAACCCGTATATCCACCTCCCATTGGATATACAGGTTAAGTCATGGTCTGAGCAGGCGTTAGGTTCTAGCGATAATCGTGCTTAGCGCGTTTTTTTTTATCGCTTCGCCTGCCTTGCTAATAGGCGATAGCTGTGTTAGCAACTGCTTTCAGTCACTAACAGGTTGGGTACGCCCACTTTGTATGTCATTAGCGATAAATATCACTGACATGCAAATCGGGCCCCAAACCTGTAGCTATCACCTACAAGCTGTTGCTAACTGCTGTTAGCGACAGCTTGCTAATAGGGCGATAAAAATATTGCCGCTTTCGCTGGAAAAAGTCTCACTAAAGCTGCGATATCGCCCTTGCTAATATGCCCCTATATTCGGTCTAGATTAGGATACAGGTATACCAAGATGTGAACATAAAAATCCGGCACTAGTTTAAATGCTGCTTCTGTAATGAGAACGGAATGTGAATGTACAAGCATTTCTACAGCATGAAACCATCCCCAGATGCATATAAAATAGAGTAAACACAGAAAATAAGAGGAACTTAATGAGGCAAATAAGATCCCAGGTGCTGGCATCCGTAAACAAACCGTTCATGCTCAACATGTCACGGGCTACGAGGAAACAGAAAACGGAATCAAGGGATCGCAGAAACAAACTGTATGTTTCATTTGCGCTTTTATCAGCGGAAAAGCACATTAGGATAAGCAGAAGCTTCAGAAATAAAGATCACAAATATAATAGGACTACGCTGACTACAGAGACAGAGAAAGACGGCATACCACATAGGTCTTTTATATTGACATATCTAACACGAAATATTCCACTCAAGATGGCGATTAAATAACAGCAGGGAACTCACGAAAGCCGAGTTCTAAAGCGGGGCTCCCACTTAACTACACTGCTTGAACCCGGAACAATCAATATCTCTTTTTGCATCATCTGACAAGATAGAGAATGGTCAGAAAGTTAGCAATAATCAGCTGAAAGACAAATTTATTTTTAAAAATAGACATTGATTGTGTATTCCTATAAACCCAATTTCTCTCCTCGGGTGATTGCACTATCCCTCCTCCATTGGCAGTGCCACACCAGGCAGTGTGTGAATCCCTCCAGGACGTTGTGGTTGGAGGATGGAAAGGTGACAGCCATTCTGGTCCATGACAGGGCAGGTGACATTGTGTCTTGTTACCTTTCCAACGTGTGCCCTGTACGGCCGCTTTAAGGGTGGGTTCTCGATATTTAGATCTCCACCAGAATTCAACAGTTTTTAGGGCTAGAATGAAGAAGACACTAATTGCTACTGGGAACCCATGCTTTACCCACAAATAGGTTTGTCTCTCGTTCAATGCTTCCTTATGGCCTAACCTGGAGCGATTGATTTCGGCTCATGCATGGAACCAGCATTACCATTTAGACCATAGGACAAGCATGTCATTCCCTTGATGATATCACTAATCCAAGGATGACACTGTTTGGGGAAGCATTTGCACCCAGGAAGTTGAAGGTGCTCATTGGTAAATTAGACATCTATTTTTCACCCCAGCTTTTCTTGTGCACCTCTTATCTCTTTTGTGTACTATGCATTGAAAATTATTTAAAGCGTATGTTGTCGTATGCCCAATACATGCATATGATGGTGGTTACAAAGATTAAAATCCCTGGGGTTGGCTAAAGAAATTAATGCATTCATTATCCTCCAGCACAAAAGCTAGACTACATTAGAATCTAATGACACAGAGATAAGACCTCCAAAATGAACCCGTTATGCCATAGAAAGCTTTCACCTAAGAATAATCGAAGTGTAAAGATACGAAGGAAGTCACGTCTGAAACATTTAATAAAAGAGACCAAAAATTCCCACATGAAATGGGAGAAATCACGGAAGGCAAACACTCTACAACATAACATCTGGGAGGGATGAGGATCATGCCTGAAAATGTGCTAATATAATCAAATCTGATTGGTTCCAGACTGCAAACCTCTAGAATGGAATCTAACAGCAAGGACACCCCTGGAGAAAAATACTACAACAGAAGCTGTTGGAAGAGGTGGCCAGAATAAAATGGTGTATGAGGGGCAGGGGATATAAAACATCATTATCCCCATCAAGGGATTTTTATAGGCAAGTAGTCAAAAATGAAGAACGGAAGCTGACTTGAAGTAGAACCTAAAAGCTATTTAGCCTCTAGAAGGGTAGTAGAAATAGTAGGCTTCCTATAAGGAAATCAAAAACTCATTCCCTACAGGAGAAGCTGTTGTCAGGTAAATACTAAAGAACCTGTAAGATGGAATCCAATAGGAATTAATCAATCAATCAGCGTACTTGTAAAGCGCGCTACTTACCCGTAAGGGTCCCAAGGCGCTGAGGGGAGGGGAGGGGGATGCTGCTACTGCTCGAAGAGCCAGGTCTTGAGGAGCCTTCCGAAGGGGAGAAGGTCTTGGGTCTCCCGTATGTAGGTAGGGAGGGTGCTCCAGGTCTTGACGGCGAGGTAGGAGAAGGATCTGCCGCCGGAGGTCATTAGTTGGATGCGGGGGACAGCTGTGAGGGCGAGGCTGGCAGAGCGGGGCTGGCGGGAGTCTGCTGTTCAGGTAGGCTGATCCGGCGTTGTGGAATGCTTTGTGTGCGTGGGTGAGGAGCTTGAAGGTGATCCTCTTGTCGATGGGGAGCCAGTGTAGGTCTCTCAGGTGGGGGGTGATGTGGCTGCGGCCGGGGATGTTGACGATCAGTCGGGCGGAGACGTTTTGGATGCGCTGTAGTCGTCGTAGGTATTTGGCTGGGATTCCTGCGTAGCGTGCGTTGCCGTAGTCCAGTCTGCTGCTGACGGGGGCCTGCATCACCGTTCTACTTGTTTCAGTGGGGATCCACTTGTAGATCCTGCGGAGCATGCAGAGGGTGTTGTAGCAGGAGGAGGAGACGGCGTTGACTTGCTTCGACATGGGAGAGGGAGGAGTTGAGATGAATCCTAGGTTGCGTGCATGGTCGGTGGGTGTTGGTGCTGTTCCCAGTGTGGTCGGCCACCAGGAGTTGTCCTGGGCTGAGGGGGTGTGTCCGAGGATGAGGACCTCCGTCTTGTCCGAGTTCAGCTTCAGACGGCTGCTCCTCATCCAGTTGGCGACGGCCTTCATTCCCTCGTGGAGGTTGGTTTTGGTGGTGTGTGGGTCCTTGGTGAGGGATAGGATGAGCTGGGTGTAGACCGCGTAGGAGATGATGTTGAGGTCGTGATGGCGGGCCACTTGTGCGAGGGGGCCATGTAGACGTTGAACATCGTCGGGCTGAGGGATGAGCCCTGGGGGACGCTGCAGATAATGTCCGTGGCTTCGGATCGGAAGGGTGGGAGGCGGACGCTCTGGGTTCTTCTGGAGAGGATGGACGTGGTCCAGTCAAGAGCCTTCTCTTGGATTCCGGCTTCTAGGAGGCGCGTCTTTAGAGTGCTATGGCAGACCGTGTGAAAGGCGGCAGACAGGTCCAGGAGGATGAGGACTGATGTTTTGCAGTTGTCTAGTTGGTGCCTGATGTCGTCTGTGGCGGCGATGAGGGCAGTCTCTGTGCTGTTGTTTCGTCTGAATCCAGACTGGGACGGGTCCAGGATGTTGTTGTCTTCCAGGTGGTGGGCCAGTTGCATGTTGACGATTTTTTCGATGACCTTTGCCGGGAAGGGGAGGCCAGAGATCAGAAGCCCCAAGAATGGATGTCTCAGAGGGCAAAAGAAACCTGTGATGAAAGCTGAGATGAAGGAGATCCCCGAGGAGAATCCCCCTTCTCCTCTGAAGTGGAATTACACGAAAAGGACCCACTAGTAGATGAATAATCCTTGTAAGGAAATTTCAGTGTAAGAGAAGTCATAACATGCAATGCCCCTTAGAGGAACCTTATAGAACCGTAGTAGAAGAGGTTAGACTGAGCACCCCAAAACAGTCAGCCTATGAATAGTAAACATTTTTTTCCCGAGTAATGGGCCTAGAAGATCATTTACAATTACAAGAACAAGCAAGTTCATTAACTTGGAAAATAGAATCTCAGGGCAAGGGGGACCGGAACACCAATGGATAGCTATAATGGAGTCAAGGAATCAATGGAAAAACAATAATGATCACCTCAAACAGAAGATGAAAGGAATTAAATACACCAATAAACTAAATTAGAAAGCATTGAAATCTGAAGATCCCTGGATTAGAATCTGGAATGTGCCCATGATTACATTTGATTCCTGTTACAAGATCTGATATAAAGGGGAGCCTTGAACAGTATGAGCTTCTCGACTGGAGGATGGTGGAAGCAGGACCCTAAAGGGCAATCCCTTATAAATTAATAGCAGGATTTGTACTCTAGGAACTCTGAACTCTTAGACTAAAAACAGTATAAAAAAGTAACCCCAGATGACAAGTGGTCCATCTTTACAATAAAGGATTCATAAGGTAAGGAAGAAAGCGCATGGACCATTTACCTCTTTCTAACATTCCAGGCAGGGATTCATGCTCAGAGGGCATACGTCTTAACACCAACATCTAACAAAGAAAGAAGATGTGGGATCAAGTCAACTAAAATAAATCATGCCCTGTACTTTTTGTGCTAATCCCGAGAGATTTACAATGTTCTCAAGACACCAGCACAAGGCCCTGTCTCCTGCTATCATCTTTTCTCGCGCCTTTAATCTTTTTTTCAGTTGTGCAATTAAATCTGGAGATGGTGAGGGCTTTTCGTTTACACACTCGGGTTCCCTGCCGATTGAATTATTTAATAGACTGTGTTGCAACTCCATGATCCCTGGGCTGAAGCTGAGGGGCAGCAGAGCGGAAAATGAACAAACAGGCTCGGTGTGGGCTGGTGGGGAGGGCGCTCTGAAGTGCTGGTGGGAAGAAGTGAAAAGGAGGGGTGATTTGCCTTTCACAAAGTGTGTGTCAAAGTAGGAGACAGATGCTTCACAATACCCCAACAACGTGTGTCAGTTCACCACGTAGATTCTGCACGTTCCTGAACACCTTTCTTTCATAGAAGTTTATCATATTCATATAAATAGCTCGTCTTTGAAAGTAATTATTGACATGAAGCGTGTGCCTAGCTTCAATATAGTTTATCCCCATTGTTTCTCTTTAACTTTATGATTCCTCAGACCAGGACACACAAATGCTGGAGGCCATTTAACTTCACTCACTGAAGAATTGTGGGTAACTAATGGTATCACAATGGCTTAAAATTGACTGAAGGAACATTTGACATCAAGTGCCTGCAAGTGGCACCATTTCCATTTTGAGGCAAAGAAGTCCAACATGCCGGTGTTGTGCATACACTTGATGGGAAATAATAAAGAAGTATGGGCAAAGCCAATATGTCTGGCTGAGGCATCTGGGGTAATGACTATAATAAAACATTTTTAAAAAACATGGTGCCTCCTGCACATGGTGGCCATGCGCCTTCAAAATAACTAATAAATATACACCCAATGCATATACTATTAATCTAACTGTACGAGGGATTCTCAACAGGCAGCTGTATTTAGAACTAGTAAACATTACTTTTCAGTTTTAATGCACATCACAGGAAAATACGGGGGCACATTTACTTTTCTTTCATCCAATGTATTTTTGCCCTCTCCGTGGGCTGGTGCACTGTGTGCTGCCTAGTGCCAATTCAGGCACCCTTGTGCCAATGTGCAAGAGTGCTTGCATAAGGGCCAGGGGGAGATTGACTTTGTGCAGAAAGGAATACCTTCTAGCACAAAATCAATTCTTAGAGGCATATGTTGTGCTGCAGACTGCAGCATACATGGAATGAGGAATTAACAGGAAGAAATAATTGATATTTCTCCTTGTTACACATCTGAATCTGGATATGTGCCAAAATCCATGGGTGGATGCATGAGACTGCCCATGCTCAACCCATGTAGTAATGCCTACACAATGCAAAGCTACCCAAGGCAGCACTAGGCACTGTGTTGCATTACTTTGTATTTACTACACTAACCAAAGTGGTTTTGTGTGGTGTAGTAAATGTGAAAAATTATTTTATGTCAGAACTGCACCACAAGAGTGGTGCAATCCTGATGCAAAATCATAGTAAATATGAGCCAAGATTTGTATTGGCTCACAGAAAGGCTACTACTGGCTTTGAAGTACTGTAGCCCAAGGCGGACCCCAAGGACCTCAAGAACTTCCTGCCCATCTCCCTGCTCCCGTTCCCGGCAAAGGTCTTCAAGAAAATCATCAACAGGCAAATAACCCGCCACCTGGAAGACAACAACATCTTGGACCCATCCCAGTCTGGATTCAGATGAAACCACATCACCGAGACAGCCCTCATCGCCACCACAGACGACATGAGGCGCCAACTAGACAACGGCGAAACATCAGCCCTCATCCTCCTGGACCTGTTGGCCGCCTTTGACACGGTCTGCCATCGCACTCTAAAGACACGCCTCCTAGAAGCCGGAATCCAAGAAAAGACCCTTGACTGGACCTCATCCTTCCTCTCCGGCAGAACCCAGAGCGTCCACCTCCCACCCTTCCGATTCGAAGCCACCGACATCATCTGCGATGTCCCCCAGGGCTCATCCCTCAGCCCGACGCTGTTCAACATCTACATGGCCCCCCTCGAACAAGTAGCCCACCAGCATGACCTCAACATCATCTCCTACGACGACGACACCCAGCTCATCCTCTCCCTCAAGCATTTCAAAACCAGTAGAATCTATATTGTGGTGACATTTGTCCACCATCTTAAAATGGTTCAGTTGGTAATACCGACTATACGATAACAGGAAAGAATACATAAACAAATGTTGCAGAAACTCACTTTAAATAAGGAGGTTTTAGTTTTCGCTATGATTAAATCACAGCTGCAAAGTCATGCATTTTCTTCTACAGTGGGAGAGAAGCAAACCCTGCTCATAGAACAGTGAAGCACTCCTGAGCTGTGTACCTGCTCAGAGAAATGTGTACTCCTCACATGGCCCCTAGTTTACTGCTTTTCAGAGAAACGTGTACTCCTCACATGGCCCCTAGTTTACTGCTTTTCATTCTTCTGTAATCTGGGCTATCATGTCTGCTCCCAAGATCCACTAAAAGGTTGGGAACCAAACACAGATGACAAAATCACAGTGAGACAAGAGAAAGATTAGAAAGAAATGGTTCAAACTGGCTTGAAGATGCTGTCACTCACAGACAAAGACAGTCTGTGGCTCATTTGAGCAAACCATGTGCCCTTTCGTGCATACTGTGGCCGGTGAAGCAAAAAGCAAACAACACTTGAATACGGATGGGCGGAAATTTGATGACGCCACGTTACTCTTGTAACACAGAGTTTCATCCAAATTTCAGCAATCGTTGCACAGAATATTTTCTCTCGCGTTGCTCGAGACGGGTAAATTAGCGAGTGAGATTTGGCATCACCTAGTGCAGTTTCCAATTGCTTGGAGGACATCGGTGAAATTTTTCCAACATGGGCAACCACGGGCAGTCACAACCGTTTGCAGTCAGAAGGCTGCCGCTCTAGTTGAAAATCTACTCAAGTGGCAGCAAAATCAACTCCAGTAGCTGCGCTCTCTGGTGCACCACATGGTGCCATTCGTGCTGATTTTTGCAGTGCAGAACACGCTACTGGCACTAAATCACAGCACAAGCAGCACAACATGCCTGTTTCTGCCTGTTGGGTTAACTCTGTGGAATCAAACAGAGAGGCAGATTTACGCTACCTGGTGCATCCCTACAAATCAGCAAGAATGCGTCAAGAAACGTGCGACACGCAATGGCATCGTTGCGCCACCACGGATGCCCCACATTTACAATGCAAAAACAATTGATGGACGGAATGTTGTACAATGGCAAAACATTCACCCCCAGTCATAGATCTGGGTTTAATCCATCTTTATTTTGCTCACCACACCACCCCAGTTCAGACATGGCCATATGCAAATCAGTCTTGACCCTGTGCCTCATGGGAACAGTCCAGCCCGTACTGCCAAGCCATGTCTTCCCTGGCCCGGAATAAAACACCCTAGGATCGGTTTCTGGCTATCAGCCGTCATCAGCCAGTATAGTTTGATTCCAGTGGCATGGAGAGCACGGGACTCACATCTGAGCATAAGCACGGGACTCACGTCTGAGCATAACGTCCCACTCAGGGTGACAAATGCAAAAACAACTGATAGACGGAATGTTGCACAATGGCAAAACATTCACCCCCAGTGACAGATCTAGGTTTAATCCATCATTATTTTGCTCACCACACCACCCTAGTTCAGACATAGCCATATGCAAATCAGTCTTGACCCTGTGCCTCATGGGAACAGTCCAGC
Organism: Lissotriton helveticus; assembly: GCF_964261635.1. Taxonomy (NCBI): domain Eukaryota; kingdom Metazoa; phylum Chordata; class Amphibia; order Caudata; family Salamandridae; genus Lissotriton; species Lissotriton helveticus. The sequence continues at coordinate 1,355,547,702 of NC_136065.1, forward strand.
CCGAACTGCCAAGCCATGTCTTTCCTGGTCCGGAATAAAACATCCTAGGATCGGTTTCTGGCTATCAGCCGTCATCAGCCAGTATAGCTTGATTCCAGTGGCATGGAGAGCACGGGACTCACGTCTGAGCATACCCGTCCCACTCGGGGTGACAAATGCAAAAACAACAATTGATGGACGCAATGTTGCACAATGGCAAAACATTCACCCCCAGTCACAGATCTGGGTTTAATCCATCGTTATTTTGCTCACCACACCACCCCAGTTCAGACATGGAAATATGCAAATCAGTCTTGACCCTGTGCCTCATAGGAGCAGTCCAGCCGAACTGCCAAGCCATGTCTTCCCTGGACCGAAATCAAGCATCCTAGGACCGGTTTCTGGCTATCAGCTGTCATCAGCCAGGATAGCTTGATTCCGGTGGCATGGAGAGCACGGGTCTCACTTCCCACTTGGGGTGACATACCCGTCCCACTTGGGGTGACAAATGCAAAAACAACAATTGATGGATAGAATGTTGCACAATAGCAAAACATTCACCCCAGTCACAGATCTTGGTTTAATCCATCGTTATTTTGCTCACCACACCACCCCAGTTCAGACATGGCCATATGCATATCAGTCTTAACCCTGTGCCTCATGGGAACAGTCCAGCCCGACCTGCCATTTACAATGCAGCACTCAATGTCGCAAGGATAGGCAGATGTGTGTCGCATCTGCCGGCGTAAGGTTGGCGCAGTGCTGGAGTTGTGTCGTGGGCGTGACGCAACTCCAGCACTGTGCCAACCCGGCCTATCTTCCACATGGTGTGTCACACCTTACGTCTGCTTCAAGCAGGCGCAAGGTTTTGGCGCAGCGGAGTAGGAAAAGTGACTGAGTAAAATCTTGTAGATTTCACTCAGACACTTTTACAAGGCGTTCTTGCACCCTGCGTCGGTACGTCCACATGAAACCTGATGCAGGTTTCATGTGGTGCAGGGCTTTACAACGTGACGCATCTCCCTAGATGCGTCACGTTGTAAATCCCCTGCAGCATGGCACTAGCTTTACGCTGCCGCTCCATCACAGAAGTGATGCAACGGCAGCGAAAAAGTGGCGCATGGGGCTTGTAAATCTGCTGCTGAGTTTTTATGTAACTACAAAGAATTCAGCTGAGTCAGGTTCTGCTAGTTTCACCCACCCCTACATTTTAACAGATGATGTGGGTTTACTAAAAGCCCCTCAATGTATTATGAATATGTGTATTTTTAAGACTCATATTTTTTCTTAAACAAATGGCTAGGCTAACTATAAAATAAATCAAGGATATCTAAAGTGCTAAGGCACTCAATTGTGGGCGAGGAGATTACAGGGCACATCATCAAGGCCGCTTAAAACAATTATCGCCGCTTTTGCATCCGTTTTCGGGCAAAAAGCGATGCTAATTACATCGCCTTATCAGCAAGGTCACTCTATCGAGTGAATCCTTGCCTTAGCGCCCTTTCCCCCAATGCCTAGCTTTGCATCTCTAATCAGATGTAAAGTGGGCATACCTTGCTAAACTTCCATGGATAATGTCGCTAACCGACATTGTGCCAATCAACAAGGATATCGCTAACATGCTTAGCGATGTTAAGAGTAGCGCTAAGCGCGCTTAAAGCAGGTTTCTTTACGCCTGCTTCAAAGCTGACTTAGCCATAACATACAATGGGAGGTGGATATTATGTCTAAGTCCACCCTGCCCTATCAGCAAGGTATCACCTGTCGCAGTGCAATTATCGCTGGATTTACAGCGATAATCGCACAGTTTCGTAGCTAAAGCTTGGATTTCTATCGCTTTGGAGATAAGCTTGCTGATAGCAAGCTATCTCCGCGATAGAATCCAGCGATAGCCAGCGATAATTATCCTAGCGCTAAGTACGCTTAGCAATATTTATCGCCGGTTGTTGCTGATATGCCCCTACGTGATTTACCCAGGATCACAGGAGTTGATACTGACATCAAAACGCAAACCTAGTTTCCACTGACTCCGAAGTCACCAGCTCAGGTCGTTACACCGCATCCTCTCCCTCTAAATTTTAAATCCTAACAGTAAACACTCAAAAGCATCAATGCAAGCTGTGTATTTAGCCACAGAGATTGTGAGTGCCTGTGAGGAGCAAAGACTGTCTCCCCTTCTTGGGGTGCGTGACGCAAAGGGCAGAGGATAGGTCAGAAGTAGATGGGAAGGCTGAGTCATTACATAGGTTAGAGAGGTGTTTTATTGGGTATGTTCGACCCATTTTAGTAGCAATTTCTTTCGAAAAGTAGTATTTTGGGAGCAGGTAGTAGAGGAGGGGATAGTTGTAGGTGTACAGCTGTTTGTGCACTAGTGCAGCGGCAGTTCTTTTTGGGCGTCTTTAGAAGTATAGAGCAGAGTGAAGCAGTTCAGGAAGCTTTGAACATGCTGTGAGTTGCCGGGTTTAGGGTTCTTGTTAGGAGTGTGGGTGGGACAGTAATACAGCACAAGTCGGAGCGGGAGCTCAGCAGACACCACGTCTGAGGAGTTTGCCTGCTGCTGCTTGCAGCACGCAAAAGTGGCGGTACTGTGTGGTGAAAGGCAGGTCACTAGTGCAGGATGCAACCGTGAGGGGTTGCATGTGAAGCATGAGCATCATAGTTTTTGGGGAAGGACAGTGGACAGGGTGGGGGGCCTCTCATAGCAGCAAGTACCAGTGAGGTTGCTGTCTAGGCACAACCTAGGTGGTACACCAGCAGGGGGCGCATTGCCAGAAGCACACACAGGATCGCAAAAAAGAAAGCAGTGCCGCTTCTCATCATGAGGATGGTACCCACGGTTAGGTTTTTGAGGCAGAATTCATGAAGGATTATTTTAAAAAAAACAGCAAGTATGTCTTCAATGAGGATGTACCCACTAAATTTTCATATGAAGAAGTAGGCTAGCAGAAGAGTCTGGAGGTACGAAATGGGGTTATCCACAAGGAGAAGGAGATGGTGAAAGGAATGGTGGGGATTACAATGGATGCACAAGAAGAGGCTTTGGTCAGGACCACGTATTGTCTGGACCAAGTTTGTGCCCAGAAGGGTATGGAAATGTGCCAAAAAGTCCACAGGAGAAAGCCAGGAAAAAATTGAACAGTACGATGAAAGATTTTTGTTTGAATGTGGGAATTCCAGTAATATGTACACACAAGAGGGGTGGAGAAGATAGAAAAAAACAAACTAATCAAAAGTGTACAAACAGTGACACACTTGTGTATGATGAAAAACTGCCCTCACTCACACACACTGTGTGTGACATGCTTCATCATCGGGTCTGCTACTTCCAGTAATATCACATGCTAACATCAAGGAGGATTTCCATTTATATTGTTGCCTGGCAATGGATATAGGTTTTTTGGAGCTGAGGGACACGGCACGTTTTTTAGGTAAAATGTTATAGACAGGGATTTAAGTGGGATGAAAAAACTGGGGGGGGGTCTCTCAAAGGGGCGTGGCCAGTGTAATTTAAGGGCGCTGCTTAAGAACGCATAAGCAAAAAACCTGTGCTTAGCATAGTGTGCCGCCCGACTTGTATTTTGCTTTTTCTGTCATTGCATCCAAACATATGATACAACAAATAACATACCTACAACAAGTCAGGACTATTGGCATTGTCAATGCTTGTTAGTTGCATAAGATAAATAAGCAGCAACTACGGCTTGTATATAATATTGAAAACGCTTCCAGTTAAAGCCCTGGTGACACCACGACAATGTTCCTGCTCCTGAGCTTAAAAAAGAAAAGGGAACTCCAGAGAACAAATTACTCTCTTTAAAGAATTTCCCTTCCCCTACCAAAGCTCACCTGGCATGACCTCATGACATAACTTCTCCACTAGTGAGAGGTGATAGATATGCCTGCTGTGACTGTAGTCCGGAAAAAAATGGACCGACAGGGCACAAAACAGAACCCGATAGAGACCCGTTTCGAGGCACCTTAAAAAAACTGCAGGTGCGCAGCACCGGAGAGATCAGGGCCACTTAAAGCCCTGGTTATAGTGTTGATGAGGTTATGAAATTAAACACAAAATGACAAACCCTATGCACACACTTGACAAGTAGAAAGCGGATACAATGTCCTGATGTAAGAATTTCAAATGCAGAGAAACAACAGTGATATGCAATTTAAAAATATGAGTAATTAGATGTCCATAAAGAAGTCTTGGTCTCCTTGTTTTATTCCGACACAGCATGTGAACAACCAGCCGACACGTGTTTCATCGCATCTTGCGAATCTTCAGGGCTCCATTGGTTGTGTATTAGACCATAAGGCCGCTCTTCCGGTGATACTTCCGACCCGGAAGGGCCCAAGACCATCCAAACGTGATTGAAAAATGTGGTATAGTTGCTTATAAGCGGAGTGCGCTTGTTCTGGGTTGCCCGGGGGAAGGTGTATTGCTCGAACGCTTAGTGTCTGAAAAGACGGGGTGCCTTGATTATTGCGAGTGATTTTGAAGCCTGTTCCGGACTTGGTGTCTGTAAACGTCTTGCTGCTTCTCTCTTCTCTCCCGGGTCTTCCTTGTTCGAAGTGCACTTCGAACAAGGAAGACCCGGGCAACCCAGAACAAGCGCACTCCGCTTATAAGCAACTATACCACATTTTTCAATCACGTTTGGATGGTCTTGGGCCCTTCCGGGTCGGAAGTATCACCGGAAGAGCGGCCTTATGGTCTAATACACAACCAATGGAGCCCTGAAGATTCGCAAGATGCGATGAAACACGTGTCGGCTGGTTGTTCACATGCTGTGTCGGAATAAAACAAGGAGACCAAGACTTCTTTATGGACATCTAATTACTCATATTTTTAAATTGCATATCACTGTTGTTTCTCTGCATTTGAAATTCTTACATCAGGACATTGTATCCGCTTTCTACTTGTCAAGTGTGTGCATAGGGTTTGTCATTTTGTGTTATTGTGGATCAGTGAGCTTGCTCGCTTCTCCTTGGGTGGTTATATGGTTATCCACTCACCCAGTTGCACCACACTACATTGGTTCTATAGTGCTTCTACCCTGGCTGAGCGCCCGCTCTCTGACAACCTAAAAACCATCCTTTCCTGAGGTTATGAAATTAAATAGAATATTTTGACCACTTTAAGTGGTGATGGGCGTTAGGGGTGGAGAGCGGAAAACATCTGTTCAGGGTTTTCCTGGTTGGCGGCAGTGTGCAGGGGCTGGTGAGTCACATGCAAACTTACACACATCTCGGGGGGAAGGGAGGACACAGGCGTGGGTCTGGACCAGAAGTTCGGGGACTTAGAGCATGGTAAGGTGGGGATGATTTGAGATGTTTGAGGTTCCTGTGAGTTTGCTTGATAAAGCAAAGAACAGACGGAGATGGAAGACGAAGAAGGGATGTTTGGGGGTGTGAGTTTTGCGGATTGTCGGCCCCTTGGGCAATACCTAAGGACAGGAGTGGATGTTTTATTATTTTTATTACTGTGGCTGGATTTAAATTCATCTTTACTTCTATCCATTTGAACTGCAGACCTATCCTAATGAACCTGACTTTTTCAGGTTATCACTTGGTTCCGTGGTTTATGGATGTATGATGTTACAACGCATACATTCACAACGCATACCATTACAACAAAACGTTTACAACGCACGATCCATTACAACTCATGCCATTACAACGCTTGCCATTACAACGCAGATGCTATTACAACGCATGCCATTACAACGTAAGTATGGTTAAGTATTTTTACTTTATTTTAATTAATGGGAATGTAATAGTAGTGTAAATGTTGGATAGTGTAAGGGTTAAAATTACTATTCTAACTCCAGGGGGGTGTAATAGTAGGGTACGTGTTGGATAGTGTAGGGGTTAAAATTACTATTCTAACTCCAGGGGGTGTAATAGTAGGGTAAGTGTTGGATAGCGTAGGGGTTAAAATTAAATTAAATACTTACCCATATTTACGTTGTAATGGCCTGCCTTATAATAGCATCTGCGTTGTAATGGCATGCGTTGTAATGGCATGCATTGTAATGGATCCTGCGTTGTTAAAGTTTTGTTGTAATGGTAGTGCGTTGTGAAAGTGCTGTTTCCCGTGGTTTATGTGCCATCTTGTTGGACAGCCTAATCTGTTTAGTTTACAGAGGGAAATGATGTAAAGTTAGAACACAAACATTTATTTAATGTTTAACCGCATGCGTGCGGCGGCTATTTTTGCACTTTATCGGCTTTTTTCAAAAAGCCGCGTTACATGACGAGCTGAGCTCGTCATCAGCCTGCGAGCGGCACAACTCATGACGAGCTCAGCTCGTCATGCGCGCCGAAGGGGTTAAAGGCATGCTCTAGCCCTTTGCAGATAAAGAATGTGTTGAAAAGTATATTGAAGGGAGTCGCGCGAGCGCGTAGACCAAGATGGCCGCCACCACCGGAGCTCTGTAAGTCTCCCGGCCTAATGAGCCGGAAAACGACGATTATTCTGTCAGGAGTTGGCAATTTATAGCGGCGCTTGTTTTCTCTTGCTATTGCCTACCTGCTGCTCTGTTTCTGGGCGATTTCTTCAAGGGAAGGTGTTCCTGCCCGATCCTTAGTCCTCTCCCCTGATTCTGCTTCAGGTTCTGCCGGCTTGCTCTGCTTGAGGGGCGGAGTGATCACGACGAAAGGGCCTGGCTTTGGCCTGGCCACACCCCGACCCAATTTAGCTGCTGCACAACTCCTTTTGAAGCACTTTTGAGGGCTTTTACATCCTTTTTCCCTCATATTTATTAAAATTTGAGGTGGTTCTTATTTTTCTACAGTTCTTTGACGCAAAAGGTTGTTTTTTCACCTCACAATGGAAAATAAAAATTTGCCTACAAATAAAAGGAAACAACAGATATCACCTCCTCCAACTAAATCAAAAGTTGTTGAGTCTTCTGAACCTTCCCTTGCTCTGATTTTTGAAGAAATTCAAGCGCTGCGTCTCAATACCGATACTATTGCCACTGAAGTGAAAAATGTGCGCAAAGATATGGCTTCTATCTCCATGAAAGTATCTGATAATACTATCAAAATTCAGGACAATAAAAATAAATTGGACGCTTTTACTCCTTTGGTGACTCAAATAGTACCAATGCATACTCAATTGCTGGAATTGGAAAATCGTAATAGACAATACAATCTTCGTATTTTCAATCTTCCTGAAGAAGTTGAGGGATCTGATTGTCGCTTATATCTTGAGTCCTTGCTTCCTGGTCTCCTAAATATCAAATTCCCGGAAAAATTTGAAATTGATAAGGCTCATAGAATTCCCTCACATAGGAATCCTCGCCACACTAAGCCCAGGCAAATGATTTTTAAGGTTCTGAGACACCATCATTTGGTCCTTATCAGGAAAGCAGCAAGGGACATTCCATCACTCTTAGTAGATGGCTGTAAAATCTTTATCCATCAAGATTTTGCGAAGGAAACGGTTGCTATTCGCAAGGAATTTTCCTCTTTTCGTCCTCGACTGCGAAACCTTGGTTTCAAGTATGGTCTATTTGATCCTTCTACGATGAGAATCTGGAAAGACTCTTTTTCTAAATCTTTTAACCGTCCTGAAGATCTGAGACTCTTTCTGGAACAACAAGCTTCATCATCAATGGATACTCATGATCCTGTTCCATGAAGGCATCTATTATGATTTCTCCTGACACCTATATTTCTCTTTTTCACGGGCTCCAACGGTTTCTATGGCCATGCTTGAGGAACGTGTGTGCGTCTCTATGTTCTTATATATGTTCCTGTTTCTTGTTTGTTCTTTTTCCCTCCCTTTCTGTTTCTCCCTTTTGTGTCCTTCCTTTTCTTGCTCTTTACGTAGAGTTACTCTTTCTCTATGGCTGTTTTTCAGTTCCTCTTCTTTTTCTTCTTTTACTTCCTTTTCTCTCCTCTTCCTTATAACTCTTAATGGCTAATCCTTCTTCTGTTAAACTTGTTTCACTTAATGTTAAGGGCCTGCGGCATCCAATAAAGCGTACGAAAATCTTGAACTATCTGGGTGCATGCAAAGCTGACATTTGTTTTCTTCAAGAAACACATGTTGATGATAAAATTTTACAATATATGAGGAAAAAGTGGGTTGATCATATTGTTTCCTCGCCTGCGTTGGGGAAAAAAATGGTGTTGCAATTTTTTTTGCAAAAAGGTTACATTGTCAGATTCTTAGTAAGTTTAAGGACACGGAAGGTAGATACATTGTAGTAAAGGTAAAAATGTATGACTCAACCTTCTATTTGCTTAATATTTATGGCCCTACGGCTGATGACCCTCTGTTCTGGTCTGCTATAACTACCGAAGTTCTGAAGTTGGGACAAGTTCCTTTGATTGTTGGGGGGATTTTAATGTGATTATTGACCCGTTATTAGATAGGCTTTCTTCTGCAAAATTCCGTCCTCCTAAAGTTTTTTATGCCTTTAAATCTTTCCTTCGCTCCACCAAATTGGCTGATATATGGAGATTGCACTTTCCCACTGACAAATGGTTTTCTTTTTTTTCTAATTCCCATAATTCTCATTCAAGAATTGATTATTTTTTGCTTTCACCTTCCTTACTCCAATCAGCTGACAATCCTGTTATAGGTAACATTGATATCTCGGACCATGCCTTAATTTCCTTTGTTTTAAATATCTCCTCTACTTTTGCTAAACAATCTCGGTGGCGTATGAACGCCGATATTGTACTTAATGACACGCATAAACCTAAACTCTTAAAAGCTATTCAGGACTATTTTTTATTTAACCCTGAAGGTTCCACTTCAATTGTCAATAGATGGGATGCATTTAAGGCATACATTAGAGGTACCACAATTTCTATTATGGCCCATGCAAACAAGCAATTTAACTCTAAGGTTACACTTTTACATCAACAAATTGCTAAATGTGAACGCCTATTTATTTCTTCTAATGACCCTCAACACAAATTTACACTACAAAAGCTTCGTTATGAATTTAATGCTTTACTTAGTACTAGAGCAGGGATTCAGCTTGCAAAATCCAATGCTAAATTTCGCTTTAATGCCAACAGGTCTGGGAAACTCCTTGCTAATTATTTACGAATCAAGAAAGATAAGACCCAAATAACCTCGATACGTGGTACTAATGGCCAAGTAGCTATTTCCCATAATGATATTGTTCAAGAATTTTTAACTTTCTATTCTACCTTGTATAGTAAACCTGATCCCTGTGATGATTCTTTAATTGATTCCTTTTTAAGTAAATGTAATTTACCTCAAATTTCTCCATCCGATAGATTAGCTCTAGATTCCCCAATTACTTGCGATGAGATTTTACTTGCTATTAACTCACTTCCTAAGAATAAATCCCCAGGCCCAGATGGTATCCCAGCTGAATTTTATAAAGAATTTAATTCTCACCTTTTACCTTATTTAAGTGCCCTTTTTTCCCTTTTTGGTTCCTCTGGTACTATTTCGGGCTCCTTTACGGATGCTCTCATCATTGTTTTGCCCAAACCTGATAAGGATCCTACCCTGGTTTCTAATTATAGACCCATTTCTCTAATAAACCAGGACTGTAAACTTTATGCTAAAATCCTTGCCACCAGATTGGCTCCTATCCTTCATTCCATCATTCATCCAGACCAATCTGGTTTCATGAAAAATAGGTACTCAGCAAACAATACCAGAACGCTTTTACACGTTATTGAACAGAGCATTCGCATTACTTCCCCTGCGGGAGTAATGGCTTTAGATGCAGAAAAAGCATTTGACAAACTTCACTGGCAGTTTTTATTTAAAACTCTATTGTCTTTTAATTTTGGTGCCCATTTTATTCGTATGATTTCCGCTTTATATTTTGCCCCTACTGCTCGTTTGTTTATTAATGGTCAAATTTCTACTCAATTTCCACTCTTTAGAGGTACTAGGCAGGGTTGTCCCCTTTCCCCACTGTTATTTTTACTAGGAATGGAGCCTTTTCTTAATTATGTCCGCTGCTGTGATACTATTCAAGGTGTTACGATAAATGATGTCACTGTTAAAACTTTTGCTTATGCAGATGATGTGCTATTGTTTATTAACAATCCTCTTTCCTCTGTTCCCTCCCTCTTAGACATCATTGCAAATTATTCTGTAGTTTCAGGTTACAAATTAAATGTAAGTAAGACTGAATTTTTTCCTTTAAATGTTTTTTGTACACCGGATATGCTACCAAACGCAGATATTCTTTGGCAAAACATTAAGCTTAAGTACTTGGGTATTCTATTTGCCTCTTCATTGCCTGCTACATTAAAACTGAATACGGATTTTTATACTTGATTACCTTAAAGACAAAACATCGAAATGGTCTCCCCTTCATCTCACCTGGTGGGGGAGAATGGAGGCTATAAAAATGAATATTGCACCAAAAATCTTTTATTCTTTGGCTATGATTCCCACTCAGTTTCCTCTCAAATTTTATAAAGATATTGATAAATTGCTATCTAAATTCCTTTGGTCGAACAAAGTTCCTCGTATTGCTTACAAAAAATTAAAACTCCCCAAGTCCCAGATAGGATTTGCCCTTCCAGACTTTTACCTTTACCATAAAGCTTTTATATTAAACCAAAGTTCCTTGTGGTTTACAAATTCACATGCGGTCCAACCTCCAATTTGGTTTGAGATAGAGTCCGCCATTGTACGACCCTTTTCATTGCCTTCTTTGGTATCTATGTCCTCTGTCTCCAAGGTTGTCCATCGATCCTCTATAATTAAATCTTCTAGATTAATACTTCATGATTTAGACTCTAATTTTGAATTACCCTTACTCTCTACAGTCCACTTGTCTTTATGGCATAGTGCTCTACTTAAACTAAACAGAAACATTAATTTTTGGTCCTCATGGATTTCAAAAGGAATTTTGTATCTTAAAGATGTCTTTTCTGACACTGCCTTTATTCCTTTTGAGCAATTACAGTCACAGTTTGATATCCCCGTTTCTGATTTTCTAAAATACCAATCTTTATGTAACTCTATTTTGGATTCTTTTCCCAATGGTATTCCCTCTTCCACCTCTAATGACCTTTTGATTTACCTTACGGCGGTTACATCGTCCTCCAAAGCTGTCTCTGTTTTTTATAAAAAGTTTTCCATTTTTCAGGGCTCCAATGTTGGTGCATTGTCATCTTTTTGGAATGATGAACTTTCCATTTCCCTATCAGATGATTCATGGTCCTCAATATGGCTCAGCAGTATCTCCGGTTGGCTTCCGGTGTCCCTTTATCAGACTAATGCTTATATTTTATTTAACGCTCTATGGACTCCATCTCGTTTAAGTCATGCAAAATTGTTACCTTCTGATGTTTGTTGGCACTGTAATTCAACTTCGGGATCACTTCGTCATATGTTATTTGATTGTCCAATTGTTATGAAATTTTGGTTGGATGTTTGGAATATTATTTAAAAAATTTTGCCTATACATGATGATATTTCTTATGCTGTGTTAATAAGTCGCTTGCCCTCTCCCATCCTCTTACTGACTCAGAGACAAAGTTAGTTAATTTTTTAATTACAGCTGCTTTAAAATCCATTACTTTTTGTTGGAAAGACGCTTCTTCTCTTTCAGTTCATGCTTGGTGGTCTTGGATTACCTTTACGAGAAGAGGAGCTTAGCTGTCCCTTAAAGGCGTTACTCACAATTCACAATCATTTCAATCTTTTTGGTCTCCTATTGATTCGTATATTTTGCAATGACATCATTAGTATGCTTTTATGTATCTTATTGATTACTTTTTCTCTACTTGCTATCTTTGTTTTATTTGACCTATTGATAACTCTATATTTTATGATGTTATGATACTATGATATGTTACTCCCTCGCCCTCCCATCCCCTCTCCCCTCTCCCTTCCTTGTTCATTTCTGACTTATTGCATTTCATATTTATCGCTTAATCATTTACGCATGTAAGAATTATTCTTTTTGTATTGTACTTGTTTATTTCTTTTGTTGAACAAAACTTCAATAAAATCATTTTGAACATAAAAAAAAAAAAAAGTATATTGAATATGCAGGAAGCAGGTTGTTGAAGAATGTATATTATTTATTTAAAGGAAAATGGCCCTGAGTGAAATGATCATGGCTCTTCCTGAAATAATCGTGGCTCTTCCCTGGCCAGCTGGTCTTCAACTGCTGGAGCGTGGAACCAGAGACCACTCATGAAATGTGGAACGCACATGGGGCAGTGCTCCACACTCCATACTAAGTATTAGCCATACAAGATGATTACAACAGAATGTAGTTGGTATTTGAAATTGGGCAGTGCTTAATTTGAGCCTGTGGTTGCAGGTGGGGACCACTGGCACTTATTTTTCCTCAAAAGTCTTTGATCTAGAGCAAGAGAGAGGCAAAAACACAAAAAGAGGAAAGAAGGATGAAGAAAAGATGGGAAAACTGAGACAAATTTAGAAAGGACAGAAGAAAAGAAACCTGCAAGAGTGAGATAAAGGGGCAAGAAGTGTATAGTGGTGGATGAAAGGAGCAGGAGGTGGAATCAAGATTGCGCAGTCCCATTATTCAGCAATGGTGACATTCGGCAGCAGGTCTCTTTGTGTACAGGCGCTTATTTTTTGACAAATAAGCCCTGAAATCGGGTATGTTTTATCTTCTTTTGTTGGTGCTAATTTGTCCAATCCGGAAGTAGATGACAACTGACTCACCTTCTGTTCATTTAGCCAGACCCTGAAAATGGTGCTGATATTTCTTCACAGCCCACACACTTTTAACATTTACACTCAGCATTTTGCTTCACATGTTCCGAGCATGTCTGACATTCTCAGAAGGTCAGCCGCGTGCTCCTCCGCTCTAAACTAACACAACTGCTTTATCCTCACATTTCACCTCTGTCATGAATAAAAGCACTGCCCGGGCGCTTTAATGAACGAAAACTGAAGTATTCAACTCTATCCCTGAAACGTGTATCTTGTGCAAGAGCGGCATAACAAACAAGCTCAGAGCAGCTTGTGAAACATGCCATTACTATGAAACACTACCACGGTGATAAACAAAACATAAACCTATATTGTGTGATTCACACAAAAGTTTATTTCATGACAACATATTTCCGCTCAAACTCTTGTCACAAAATGCTTGAATCCTCATTTCAATGAATGCAAAATTTCCCTGCAGACATTGTATTTAGAAAGCAACAGCAGCAATACATTATTCAGGTGAAAGCACAACTATTAGTGCTAATTAAGTAAAAGAGCAGTTCTGTTGTGCAGGAAATGTGATGTGACTACTGAAATGAGATCAATGATGAGCACATCACTCCTTTCAATTCACAAGAAAGCAAAACACAAAGGGGCTTATTTACAAGCCACTTGTGCCACCTGTACCTCACCTTTTCCCATATTAAAAGTGGCGCACCTGGGCCCAAGGGGCTTGTGACCAAGTCCCAAAAAATGGAGAATAATTCTAATACGGCTGCTAAAGAAAGTGGCAGATCCAGTAACAGAGCAAAGGTAAACTTTCAAAGAGTCACAAATAACTTAGTATAAGCCTATCAGTATGCACATTTCTTGAATGAATATACAACATTTAAAGCGCTAACAGCCCAAGGGCATCAAAGCGCTAGATACAGAACAATATGCAGGTAGATGAGGAAACACTCAAACCAGCCCCTCAGGGAACAACCAAGTCTTTAAAGTCTTTCCGAAGCGAGTATGTGATCTTTGACCCGCTAGTTCATCAGGGAGAGAGTTCCATAAGTTGGCAGCAGCAATTGAAAAAGCTCTCCCACCCCTTCTCGTCCTTTTTAACCTCTGGACAATGAGGAGATTCTTTCTTGCTGACCTGAGATTCCTTGTGGGAACGTAATGCTGAAATTAGACCCTAATGCTCACCGGGCCAAGGCCATAGTAGGCATTATGAGTGAGGCAAAGAGCTTTAAACATGATTCTGCACTCCATAGGGAGCCAATGTAGCGAAAGAAGTGAAGATGAGACATTGTGGTGTTTAGGCAGGTCCATCACCAGCCTTGCAGCTGTGTTTTGCACCAGCTGCAGGCGCCACAACTGTCATTTGTTAATGCCCAAATACAGGGCATGGCAATAATCCAATCTGGACAGTATTAGTGCAACTACAACTTGTTTGCGAGCTGCAAAAGAAAGGAACCAAGAGATTTTCCTTATGAGCCTAATTAGCCCAAAGCAGGTAGCCACCATCCTGGAGACCTGCAGGTTCAAAGAAAGGGAGTTGTCGACCACCACTCCTAAGTTTTTGCCATGGGAGACGGGAGTAGGACATGTACCCAGGGAGTCAGGCCACCACTCCCCTGACCAAGTGTCCATCTTATCACCAAAGATCAGAACCTCTGTCTTCTCGCCCTTCAAGAATAGATCATTTTGTACCATCCATGACGAGAGTGCTTGCTAGCAGTTTTTAAAGTTTTAAGCGGAGTCACTGACATTGTGAGTGATGGACACCATTATTTGAGTGTCGTCCGCATAAGACAACACCTCCAACCCAAATGATTTCACCACAAGGAAGAGCTTTTGAGGCACTCCGCAAACAAGGGAGGCAGAATCTGAGTAGAAGCTTCCCAGTTTTACCATTTGAGATAGCTCCCTAAGAAAGGAGGCGAGAATATCCAAAGCCGAGCCCCCAATACCTATCTCCCTGAGACGTTCCACAAGTCTCAAGGGAGACAGGGTATCGAATGCTGCAGTAAGATCACGTCAAACTAGTAAGGTGTTATGTTCTGCATCCACCTGTGTCCTGATATTATCAAATACCGCAGTGAGGGCAGTTTCCGTGCTGTGGCAGCTTCTAAACCCATGTTGAGAGCCATCCAAAATTTGGTGGACCCTCAAATAGGCACTTAAATGAACGTTCAGGTGGGATTCCAAAATCTTAGCTGGAGCCGGCAGGAGAGAAATAGGACGAAAATTTTTAAGTTCCGTCGGATCCAATGAGGACTTTTTTAACAGTGGCCTAACTACTGCCGCCTTCCACCCCAGGGGATATTGTCCCTCTGAAATAGCTCAATTAAGGACCGTTGTAAGGTGCGGAATAATCGCGTATTTAGCAGCTTTAAGAACCTTCGAGGGACAGGGATCCATAGGTGATCGTGACTTAACTCCTTCTAAAAGGTGCTCTACAGTTTCGGGAGATAGATTAGGAAAGGCAAGTAAGCCGGGAGGCATATCTTAGAGCAAAATAAGGTATAGAGTCCATCACAGAGCTCCTAGGTCGGCACCACTGAGTCATTAGCAGTGGGCGAAACAGGAGAATTTACGATGTTAAAAAGCTCCTTAGATGTTTGAGCGCATCTACTATTTTTAGATAGTACCTTCCTTTTTCCTCCATGATGGCTGTTTTATATGCTTTCAAGCATTGTTTATGCACTTCTCTACCCGAGGGTGCAAGGTCTCTACGTCACAGACTCTCCTTTCTTCTGCACTCCTGTCTCATCTTCTGCAGTCTCTCCGAGAACCAAGGTGTGGAAGGCCTTTTTCTAGCTGAATAGTGACATTTTTTGAAGCAAACAAAGGTAAGGGAGTAAGGAGGCTAAGGCTGAAATGGAAGAAAACAGAGATAAAGTGAAGAAGCAAAGCAATTTTAGATCCACAATCGAGAGAAGAAAATGTGTTGCTTAGGCTTTTGAATGAATAACAAAGGGGAAAGAGAGCAGAGGAAAATGATTCAGAAAGGAAAACATTGGTGTCTGTCCACAATGAAATAACAGAAGTGCACTGATAAGAGGGTTATAAATTCAATTATTGAAGGACAGGTTGGGCTCTATGTGTGCAAAGATACTGGATTTTGTTTCCACACACTTCATAAAAGGCTATTGAAGGCCCAATGAATTTCACAAAGTTCTGTAGGAAATTGGAGTTTGTATTGAATGGGCAAGTACTCACCTCAAGTAATAATCTCAATCATTGTCAGGGTGAACCCTCAAGTCACTAAATTAACCTGAGCTCAAATCCCTGGTAACCTTGGCACAGACATAATAAGCTTAATTTAGGGCAATTGTAAAGTATTTATACAGTACTAAATTCAAAATGCAAAACAATAAAAAACCCAAAACCAATTAGAAAAATAGAATAAAATGTAATAAGCAAAATGACACCAAAATGACAAAACTGCAATAGGGGGACCCAAGGATACAAATATTTAATGTTTCAGGTAGAATTAGCGCCAAGAAGCACAAGGTGTCAATGATAGTCAATGGTCACAGTGGAACAGGACCTCAGCACAATTTGACGCTGACCATGGTGGAGTGTGTGTTCCACAGTAGTCCCTGTATCCACAACAGTCTCAGAGAAAAACTCTGGTAGAACAAAACTAAGTTATCAGGAACTAGACATGGTATATACATAAATTGTAATGCATTCCGTTTGTCTTCTTTGAAGCGAGCCCCAAATGTTATATGTAAAACCAACAGACCAGTCAAACAGGCTTTGACACTGTAATGTCAAGAAGAGGCCCACTGTGATGGGGCCTTACTGGCTGGGGGGATAAAGAAGGGCCCTACCCATGTGTCAGATAACATTTGCTTGTAGCAGGTGAGGCCTCTTTGAAGTTCATCTAAAGTGTCATATGAAGAACCTCAGCAGAACTGGTAAGCAGGTCTTAACACTCTAGCAGGATCTGACACTGTGATGGAGGCCGGTGTGGCCGGAGAGACAGAAGAGTGTGCCAGTCTGGGTATTAGCTACAGCTGCTTGTGACAGGTTAGGGCTCTTTGATGTTAATCATGTCCTTGGACCCAGACCACAGGCCATCTTGACAAGGGCACAACAACTCCCTATACCCAAGGCATTTTATCCCTGTCCTGGTAGCAAGTTCACACCTCATTTACACCTATTGAAATGCTAATTATTGGCTGGCATAAGTTGGAGAACAAAATGCAGGTTTAACTTCCAGGGACTTCAGGCGTGGCAAAGGTAATTTTTTTAAGTCATCTGTTCAATATATTTATTACAAATCCAATTTCAATTGTGAATTTGGTTGGTGATAAATATTTTTTAAAAGTCCAAAAATTTAATTTGGACCAGCGATAACATTTATAAAATGTATTATTGCACCGAATATTGAATCACAATGCTTTCCTATGGAGTTGCCAACCCTGCGACAGTGAAAATAGATTTTAGGGATTTTTCACTGTAAAGTCATGTTTCACATAGAGGGGCCGATTAGGATGGCGGACGGAAATGGGTACTGTCCGCCATGGTGGGGGAAATTTTACTCCCGGCTGCGCCGCGGAGAAACCGCGGTTGGGATTAGGATATTCATGTCACGAAACTCCGACCGCGGCGGACGGATCACAACCAACACCGTCCGCGGTGGACGGAACACAACCAAGTCCGTCCGCGGCGGACGGAGTCCAATGAACAACCACTGCCGCGGACGGAAATGACCGCGGAAAATAAAACATGTACCGCCATACCTGAGAATACTCCGTGGCCGCAATTAGGATAAATCCGCCCGTACCACGGAACTCACAGCCATCCACGTCCGCAGCGGAAACAATGCTACGAGAACCACAGCATCACTGCGGAAGGCCAACGCGCACAACATCCCTAGCGCCTAACAAATGTCAGAAAGTGCACCGCAAGTCCTAAGCAAACATACGAACATTGACAAGGCCCCCCCCCACCAAGCACAAGCCACCATGACACGTCCCAATTATCCAATAATGCACACAAGTCAACACGCCCACCTACCACCTGACTCGCAACAACCATTGAGACACGACTACAAAAAGACACCCACACACAACCACAATCCTTTGCATCACAGCATTGCTGCCAGCAAGAGGGCCATTCGAGACACTGCTAACTCACATAAAATCACATAGAAGACACCCACCCACCACCCTACCACACCCACCATACAAACACCCACCACACAAATCCTACACATCACACACCACACACCTGCACCTCCCAACTCACTCAACTCACACACTGAGCACCACACACCATGGCACCCAAAAAAAACCCGAAATTCACGGAGACAGAGTTGCGGGTAATGGTAGATGAAATAATCTGTGTGGAGCCCAACATCTTCGGGGCCCAAGTCCAGCAGACGACCGTGGCGCAAAAGAACCACATGTGGGACAGGATCGTCACTCGGGTGAATGGGTCGGGGACTGTGCCGAGGACGAAGCATGACATTCAGAGGCGGTGGCATGACCTGAAGACCAGGGTCAAGGGCATCCGAGCGAAAAACCACACCAGAGCCAATCTTACTGGCGGTGGCACACCACCGGAGCCCATACCCTACACCGATTGGGAGGAGAAGGTGCTGGTGATACTACACCCAGAGAGCCTAGACGGCCTTGACGAAGGAGAAGAGACTGGTGAGTACAAACCAAGCACCACGATCAGCACGACATGGTCAGGCTCACACAACTGAGAAGAAACATCCCCCACGCCCCAACCCATGCACGTTGGACACCAACACACTAACATGTCCATGGCTCCCAACAGGCCCCCATGTTCACGGGGAGGGTGGTGGTGGTGGTGGTGGAGGGTGGGGTGTGTGAGAGGCCCAAACTACAACTCCCAACAGGCCCCCATGTTCACGGGGAGGGTGGTGGTGGTGGTGGTGGTGGAGGGTGGGGTGTGTGAGAGGCCCAAACTACAACTCCCAACAGGCCCCCATGTTCAGGGGGAGGGTGGTGGTGGTGGTGGAGGGTGGGATGTGTGAGAGGCCCAAACTACAACTCCCAACAGGCCCCCATGTTCACGGGGAGGGTGGTGGTGGTGGTGGTGGTGGAGGGTGGGGTGTGTGAGAGGCCCAAACTACAACTCCCAACAGGCCCCCATGTTCACGGGGAGGGTGGTGGTGGTGGTGGTGGTGGAGGGTGGGGTGTGTGAGAGGCCCAAACTACAACTCCCAACAGGCCCCCATGTTCACGGGGAGGGTGGTGGTGGTGGTGGTGGTGGAGGGTGGGGTGTGTGAGAGGCCCAAACTACAACTCCCAACAGGCCCCCATGTTCACGGGGAGGGTGGTGGTGGTGGTGGTGGTGGAGGGTGGGGTGTGTGCGACAGGAAACAGAAATGTCTACAAATCAATGTAACCATGTACTGTCCACATTACTGACCAGCTCGATCTTGTCCCTCAGGTGATCGTCAACTGACTGGGGAAAGCAGTACCCGGCCGCCAGCCTCGCCTCCCACACCTACAGGACTCTCTGCTGACGAGGACACAGGCAGCTCCGGGGCGGAGGATGGAGCGGGACCAAGCACGCAGCCAGGGCCATCTGGCTCACAGGGACTCCCGGGACCGACCAACGTCGCATGTGTGACTCCAGCGGCACCTGTCTCTGTGATCTGCACAGTCCCCACCACCACCAGTACCACCAGTACCACCAGTACCACCAGTACCACCACTACCACCAGCACCACGACTCCTGCCGGTGCCACCCAGCATAACCCAGCGCGCAACGCTGGTCCAACGGCCCCACACACAAGCAGGGTGAGTGGGCCACAAACACAGGCAACGGGACAACAGCCAATCAGGCGAGCCACACACCGCCGTGCAGAGGAAGGACAGCTACCCGAGCCAGTGGCACAGTCCCTACAAGCTCTTGCCAGGTGCCAGGCCTCATACGACCGGTCCCAGGCAAACGCTGATCGTGTTCACCAGGACTCAGTGGACAACACCAACATCCAGCGCGAAATCTCTGGCATCCTTGGCCAGATGTTGCTGATCATGGGCCAGCAGGCAACGATGTGGAGGGAATGGGTTGCCCGGAACAACCCCCCCCCCCCCTCCACCAAGTGTGTCAGCGCCACCGCCACCGTCACCTCCGCCTCCCCGTCACCTCCGCCTCCCCCGCCACCTCCGCCTCCGCCTCCACCGCCGCCACCACCACCTGAGCCCCTGGCGACGGATGTGGCCCATCACCAACCTGCCCTCCCAGCTGACTCTGTACCACCTCCGAGACGGAGGGGGCGGCCGAGGCAGGAAGTGGCTGAGAGCAGTGTTGGAGCGCCAGGCACACGCTCCAAGAGGGGACGACCATGACAATGCCACTGCCTGTGCCAGACATTCACCCTGCCAAGCATCCTGTCCCACATAGACAATCATTGCCACTGGTCTGCTGGACTAGCCTGACACCCCCCAATGTGGTGTCAGCACGGACATTTCATCTGCCATTACCTTCAACTCCAACTCCCTCCCCCCCACTTACTTGTAAATATTCACCAGCACAAAAGCACAACCTGTCAATAAATTGCATTTACTCACACAATGATGTTTTGCCTCCATGTTTATTCACATGATTGCCATCAGATACAGACGTAAACAGGTACAGGGATCATAGTCGCACTTGATCATGGCGCTGCGGGAGTGACCTAGAGAAAACCAGAGACAGCAAACACACGTCAGTAAAGAGATTCACACACATCACAACACAATGCACAGCAACATTACACAAACGACAACCATCACACAAGCATGGGATGGGAGCACACACATCATGGACACTCCTATGTCCAAAGACATGAAGACACACATGTGCAACCATCACAAACCACACCCAGCTGATTAACCCCATATCCACACAACACCAGCAAACATACATGAGGCATTGTCAACCGCCACTAGAGGTAGATACTCACATTCAAGGGAAGTAGCGATCTATGAGCTGGCGCCTCTGGTCCACACCTTCCTCCTCACCACTATCCTCATCAGTCGACATGGGTGGGATGGGAGGCCGAGGAACTCCTTCGTCTTCAGGGTCCAACAGCAGTGCAATGTCATTGCGTACTGCCAGGTTGTGGAGCATGCAGCAGGCAATCACGATCTTGCATACTTTTCCTGGTGAGTAAGGCAGGGCCCCTCCGGTCTTATCGAGGCACCGAAACCTAGACTTGAGCAGTCCAAAGGTACGTTCGATGACTCTCCGTGTCCTTCCATGTGCCTCATTGTACCGCATTTCACCCGCCGTCCTCGGATTACGTAGGGGACTGAGGAGCCAGGGCCGGTTTGGGTAAGCCGAGTCGCCTATGTAGGGGGATGACAGAGACAAACATCAGAACAAGATATGGTGGGTACCCCATGCAACACAGAGATCACAAGAGTCCCCACTGCACACTCACCAACAAGCCACGCTTGACCGGGTGGCAGATTTGCCATGAGTCGTGGGACATTGCTGGTCCGCATGATGTGGGCGTCATGTGCGGATCCAGGAAATCTTGCACACACATGGGAGATGATGTTGCTCGCCAGGCACACCACCTGCACGTTCAGCGAATGAAAGTGTTTGCGATTCCTGAACACTTGTTCGCATGCCCGTGGTGGAATGAGCGCGATGTGCGTGCCATCAATTGAGCCCACAACGTGAGGTATGTGGCCCAGTGCATAGAAACCAGCTTTGACAGCTGGCAACTCTTCCGGACGTGGGAAATGTATGTACTCATCCTTGTACAGCATCATAGCTGTTAACACATCCCGAAGAACCGTGCTGAACATGGCCTGTGACATCCCCCCGGCACCTCCAACTGTATACTGAAATGTGCCAGTAGCGAAGAAATGTAGTACCGCCATGACCTTTGCAGTGGGTGTAAACGAGCCAGGATACGTTGTACGTGGCTGCAGATGAGGAGACAATTGAGCCACAAGCTCCAGCAACCGACGTCGATCCAGCCTGAATTTCCGAATCACCTCCTCGTCTACCATATCCTCCAGCACAGTGTATGGGCGAAGCACATTTGGAGCCCTCCTGTGTGGGAGAGAGATGTTACTTTGGCCAACTAACAAACGACGCATACGTGTACAACTCCATCACATGTGTACCTTACTGACAAAACTTCAGTCTTCACCCTAATGTATCGTAGACACATCACAGACACTCATGCAACTGCATGCACACAAACGATAAGTTTACACACGCCATGTCATCAAGCACAAATGCCACCACCAATAATGATGTGCATACGGTAATGACATGCATGGTGACACAACGTAGAAATCACATACACGGAATGCATGTGTACCACCACCACTGTAGTCACCTCGACACAACAAGAAACTGACAACAGATGCATTAATTGGCCACACAGCCGTGATGTACTGTGTAGTTGTGAAGATGTAACAACGTCTGTAGGGTCAAACCCGACGTCAACACGTACAAATGCACATCTGTTGCCCATTGTGTGCCGACCGGTGGCCATTGTATGGACACACATGCTATATTGTATGACATATGACCTTTCACAATCACGCTCACATCCCTCATGACGCAACTGCACACAACACATCACGGTGCAGCGTCTGACAAGATCACATATTTGGCGCCGCCATGGCGGTGCTCAACTTCCGCTACTTCCCAAAGGCCATATGCGGCCTGCGTCCCTCTTCCCATTGGCTGCATGTGCAGGGACCGTCACGGGCACACATCGGCAACCGCACGTGCAAGCCTCAGGCACGGATGCTTCAGTTGCAACAATGTACTATCACTGGCGCCTCCATGGCGGTGCACGTACACAGCGGGGGAGGTGCAGGCCTATATACCCTGCAGATGTACTCAATGGACATGCCAGTTCATGACCCCCCTTACAGTTACCTTGCATCATCCACCGTACACCGGCCGGAGCGGCCGGGCCATGAACAACCGCCGTGCCCGGCCATGTACAACCGCCGTGCCCGGCCATGTACAACCGCCGTGCCCGGCCATGAACAACCGCCGTGCCCGGCCATGTACAACCGCCGTGCCCGGCCATGAACAACCGCCGTGCCCGGCCATGAACAACCGCCGTGGCCGGCCATGAACAACCGCCGGTCCCGGCCATGAACAACCGCCGGTCCCGGCCATGAACAACCGCCGGTCCCGGCCATGAACAACCGCCGGTCCCGGCCATGAACAACCGCCGGTCCCGGCCATGAACAACCGCCGGTCCCGGCCATGAACAACCGCCGGTCCCGGCCATGAACAACCGCCGTGCCCGGCCATGGCGGTTGTACATGGCCGGGCACGGCGGTTGTACATGGCCAGGCACGGCGGTTGTTCATGGCCCGGCCGCTCCGGCCGGTGTACGGTGGATGATGCAAGGTGACTGTAAGGGGGGTCATGAACTGGCATGTCCATTGAGTACATCTGCAGGGTGTATAGGCCTGCACCTCCCCCGCTGTGTACGTGCACCGCCATGGAGGCGCCAGTGATAGTACAATGTTGCAACTGAAGCATCCGTGCCTGAGGCTTGCACGTGCGGTTGCCGATGTGTGCCCGTGACGGTCCCTGCACATGCAGCCAATGGGAAGAGGGACGCTGGCCGCATACGGCCAATCGCAAGTAGCGGAAGCTGTGCACCGCAACAACAGGGCCAGTCATTGGCCCATTTCACGATCACGCTTCCAGGGCTGACCAATTGCTGGCGACGTATGCCACTGACACGTGCTGAGGGCCCTATATATGTGTCTTGGCCAAAATGAAACTTCCTACCCTGGGGACCAGTGCTGCCTGTGACCATCACCTCGACCTGCTGCTGCTGCTGCTGAGCTGACCACCGACTGCTGCCTGTGACCATCACCTCGAGCTGCTGCTGCTGCTGCTGAGCTGACCACCGACTGCTGCCTGTGACCATCACCTCGATCTGCTGCTGCTGCTGCTGAGCTGACCACCGACTGCTGCTCTAGTGCCATACTCCGTGATCTTGCCATGTCGAGTGGCAAAGAGATCCGGTCTCGACCCTTCACCGCCGCGGAGCTTGATGTCCTCGTGGACGGTGTACTCCGCAACTATGGACGCCTCTACGGCGCACCGGGACGGGTGGTAAGTGCAGTGTGGGACATGTTGGTGTGCATGAGGGGGCCAAATGATCAGGCCTATTTCTATCTTAGCTGTGTAGTGTGGGCTAGACATATGTTCCTGATTGTGCATGGCTGCTGACAGTAACGTCTTGCCCCTATGTGTGTGACAGGCCACCTGTCCACTGACTTAAACCCTTTTGTCTCCCATCATGGTAGGTCAAGCTGCACCTTCGCAAGGACCTGTGGAGGACCATAGCACGGGAAGTACGGGCATTGGGGGTGTGCAACAGACGACATACACACTGCCACAAACGCTGGGACGACATTTCCAGGCTGAGCAAGAATGTAGCGGAAGTAACACTGGGCCTGATTCCAAGGACGCCCCGTCTGGCCCGACGCTCCATGACCCCTCTCATGCACCGTATCATTGCAGTTACGCATCCTGAACTGGCCGAACGTCTGAGTGCCGCTCAACAGCAAACTAGCGGTGAGCATACTGTCTGTGTAGGAAACTTGTGAGTGCTATGCATGTATTGGTGCACAGACACACT
Source organism: Lissotriton helveticus (assembly GCF_964261635.1). Classification (NCBI taxonomy): domain Eukaryota; kingdom Metazoa; phylum Chordata; class Amphibia; order Caudata; family Salamandridae; genus Lissotriton; species Lissotriton helveticus. The sequence continues at coordinate 1,355,571,947 of NC_136065.1, forward strand.
ATTGAGTTCCGTGTTGCGTATGTATGCCTGTGATGCCATTTTGGTCCCATTGGGTGGTACTCATTTGACATCCAGGTCCGCCATGTTGACACGCCACTTGCTTAGTAGTTGAGTGTTAAAGCACATCCCCTAGTGGTCCATGGCCCCATGGCAGAAAATGTGAGGATGACTGGTAGGGGTGGGCCATGTGCAGGATGAGGGCTCCTAAACCTTTGTCTGCTATGTGATTTGGCTATCCTGTTCCTTCTGTACGTGAGTGTGCCCATGACTCACACATCTTTTCTGTGCATTTCAGCTTTGACAGAGGACACTCAGCCACAGACGGTGGAGAGTAGCCGAGGAAATGAGTCCGGCTCAGACTTCGCACACACGCAGACTGACACGGAGGAGGCCAGCGCCGGAGAGGGGGACAGGACCGTCCCTGAGGACTCGCATGTGGAGACACCATCGTCCTCCTCGTCGGACACTCTTGGTGAGCCTGCACTGTTGTCACAGACTGGGAGTGGGCACTCATCACCTTCTGTCGGAAGACAGCACACAGGGCCCACACTTCCGCCAACTGCACCATGTAGTGTTCGTGGCCGGAGGAGTAGGGGGAGCAGAGTGGCGTTCGGTGCAGGCACCGCTGCCCCTGCCACGGTGAGCCAAAATGCACTGTGTGCTGAGGCCGTTGATCTGCTGCGACAGCTGTGTGTGGGGCAGACCAATATGACAAATGCTTTCCAGGACCATGATAGGAAGTTGGGGCAGGTGGTGGCATTCATGGAAGGGATGCATGGCGATCTTGCAGGTCTACACAGGACAGTGCAGTCATTGGCAAGCAGTGTGTCGTCTGCAATAGTACAGTCGAATGAACAGGGTGCTACTTCTGTTTCCCCATCTACACCGCTGGATGTCTCAGGGGGTAGTGATTATTCAGAGCAGGACTCAAATACAGGTTATTGCACTAGAAGCAGCGTCAGACAGCACGTCAGGGCACGCAGGGCACAGACCCCATCCCCTAGATCAGCTAAATCTGTTCACGTAGACGACGTCAGATGCACTGGAGTACACACACAGGATCCACAAGTGTTGTTGGGGGACATGCCTTCCGGAGCTACACAGGCATTCAACACGAAAGGTACTCCCAAGGCAAGGGATACTCACATGTCCATGGACTGTTCCTTGGACAAGGCCAGTCAGAAGACAAAGGCACCTACTAGGAGCAGGGAGACTCCCAAGGGCAGGCCCACAGCAGAGGTAAGGGACACTCCCAAGGACAGTGAGAAGACTAAGGCACCTACTAAGAGCAGGGAGACTCCCAAGAGCAGGCCCACAGCAGAGGTAAGGGACACTCCCAAGGACAGTGAGAAGACTAAGGCACCTACTAAGAGCAGGGAGACTCCCAAGAGCAGGCCCACAGCAGAGGTAAGGGACACTCCCAAGGACAGTGAGAAGACTAAGGCACCTACTGAGAGCAGGGAGACTCCCAAGAGCAGGCCCACAGCAGAGGTAAGGGACACTCCCAAGGACAGTGAGAAGACTAAGGCACCTACTAAGAGCAGGGAGACTCCCAAGAGCAGGCCCACAGCAGAGGTAAGGGACACTCCCAAGGACAGTGAGAAGACTAAGGCACCTACTAAGAGCAGGGAGACTCCCAAGAGCAGGCCCACAGCAGAGGTAAGGGACACTCCCAAGGACAGTGAGAAGACTAAGGCACCTACTAAGAGCAGGGAGACTCCCAAGAGCAGGCCCACAGCAGTGGATAGGACAACTCCCAAGGGCAGGGACACACACAGAGAGCAGGTGTCTGCTGGAGACAGGTGCACCACAGACGACAAGTCTGCTGGCAGGAACAGGGCGGCGAGCAGGGCACAGGCTACATCCAGAGACAACACTCCACCTAAGGATAAGGCACATCCTACGGACAAGGCATCTAGCATGGACAATGGCGCTATCAAGGACAGGCATACTTCACCCCTGGCTGCACTGAGGCTGATGTTTTCTACTAAACGCCAAACTGATGTCTCCGCGGCGGAGTCCCCCCATACCTCCACTCCCATCCAGGCCAGTCAGAAGCAGAGGAGGGTGTCCCCTGTTGTTGCATCCCCCATTACACATCATTCCGAGTCCAGGCGGCAGGCACAGAGCAAACGACAAGCAGGCTCCAGCACGTCCCCCGAAACCAGATCCCCGGCAGCAGTTGCTCCACCTATGCTGGGTGGTGATTCTTTGGAGTCCCCACCACTTGGCAGTCCTGTCCTGTCCAGGGTGCACTCACACCTCCCTAAGAAACGCAGACACACACCATTGACACCTGCCAACCCCGATTTGGCTCTAGGTGAGCTATCCCCAGCTCCCAGGCCCACCCTGCCTCCTGGCCCATACAGCCCTGTGGCTCATCATTTCAGTTGTCCCAGTGGCGCTGGTGCAGTTGACTCTCATGTATCAGATGGTGGCACAGTGTCAGTTGTGCCCTCTCCTGTTGCAGATCCTGGCAGGGTATGTGGGTCTATGGCTCACGTGTCAGTTAGGAGATCTGTGGCTGTGTTGCACACTCCTGTTTCTGGTGCTGGCAGTCTGTCTGGGTCAGTGGCTCACGTGTCAGTGACTACATCTGTGGCTGTGTCTCACACTCCTGTTGCTGGTGCTGCCAGTGTGTCTGGGTCCGTGGCCCATGTGTGTGTCACTCGGGCTGTGGCTGTGTCTCACACTCCTGTTGCTGGTGCTGCCAGTGTGTCTGGGTCCGTGGCCCATGTGTGTGTCACTCGGGCTGTGGCTGTGTCTCACACTCCTGTTGCTGGTGCTGCCAGTGTGTCTGGGTCCGTGGCCCATGTGTGTGTCACTCGGGCTGTGGCTGTGTCTCACACTCCTGTTGCTGGTGCTGCCAGTGTGTCCGAGGCAGGTAGTTCACGCAGTCCCCCTGATTCTGTGATGTGAGGTGCTGTACACTTCACTCAAATGTTACTTCACATGGTGTGTCCATTGAGAACTGCGTGGCACTCTTGTGGTCCCTGTGACGGGTTGGTAGGGACACGTAGTTGTGCAGCCTCTGATGTACCTGCTCTGTACTGCACAATGCCCTGTTGATGCTCTGATACTGCATACTGCCCTCTCGTTACCTGCTCTGATGTACCTGCTCTGTACTGCACAATGCCCTGTTGATGCTCTGATACTGCATACTGCCCCTCTCACGTGCTGCCTCTGATGGGCCTGTTCTGTGCAATGGACTGTTGATGCACTTTGCCCCTCTCACGTGCTGCCTCTGATGGGCCTGTTCTGTGCAATGGACTGTTGATGCACTTTGCCCCTCTCACGTGCTGCCTCTGATGGGCCTGTTCTGTGCAATGGACTGTTGATGCACTTTGCCCCTCTCACGTGCTGCCTCTGATGGACCTGCTCTGTGCAATGGACTGTTGATGCACTTAGCCCCTCTCACGTGCTGCCTCTGATGGGCCTGTTCTGTGCAATGGACTGTTGATGCACTTAGCCCCTCTCACGTGCTGCCTCTGATGGGCCTGCTCTGTACTGCACAATGCCCTGTTGATGCTCTGATACTGCATGCTGCCCTCTCGTTACCTGCTCTGATGTACCTGCTCTGTACTGCACAATGCCCTGTTGATGCTCTGATACTGCATACTGCCCTCTCGTTACCTGCTCTGATGTACCTGCTCTGTACTGCACAATGCCCTGTTGAGGCTCTGATACTGCATGCTGCCCTCTCGTTACCTGCTCTGATGTACCTGCTCTGTACTGCACAATGCCCTGTTGATGCTCTGATACTGCATACTGCCCTCTCGTTACCTGCTCTGATGTACCTGCTCTGTACTGCACAATGCCCTGTTGATGCTCTGATACTGCATACTGCCCTCTCGTTACCTGCTCTGATGTACCTGCTCTGTACTGCACAATGCCCTGTTGATGCTCTGATACTGCATGCTGCCCTCTCGTTACCTGCTCTGATGTACCTGCTCTGTACTGCACAATGCCCTGTTGATGCTCTGATACTGCATACTGCCCTCTCGTTACCTGCTCTGATGTACCTGCTCTGTACTGCACAATGCCCTGTTGATGCTCTGATACTGCATACTGCCCTCTCGTTACCTGCTCTGATGTACCTGCTCTGTACTGCACAATGCCCTGTTGATGCTCTGATACTGCATGCTGCCCTCTCGTTACCTGCTCTGATGTACCTGCTCTGTACTGCACAATGCCCTGTTGATGCTCTGATACTGCATACTGCCCTCTCGTTACCTGCTCTGATGTACCTGCTCTGTACTGCACAATGCCCTGTTGAGGCTCTGATACTGCATGCTGCCCTCTCGTTACCTGCTGTGATGTACCTGCTCTGTACTGCACAATGCCCTGTTGATGCTCTGATACTGCATACTGCCCTCTCGTTACCTGCTATGTTGTACCTGCTCTGGTGCCCACTTTGCCCATGCTCACGCATACACTGTGATTTGACCCCTATTTTGGACAATAAAGGTAGTCTATCAAGTCTCGTGGTCTGTCGTTGTCATTCCTGCTTGCGTACTACAAATGTGTATTCGTATATGCTTCTCATCAGTGGTTTCGGTAACATGACACTCCCCCTCCCTACGTCACGTCCCTTGCTGGTATTCCCCTCCAGACAGCCAATGGTTTGTGCCTTACCTGCGTCGTCGTCCATAGTAGGCCATGACTAGGACGTGGTGGATCGCGAAGAGCATCGGGAAAGCGTGTAGCGCCGGGTCCATGGTGGTGGTCAGCTTGCGGTGGGTATCTCGGCTGTGTCACCTATGTTCGCTGTGGGGATTCCGCCGTGTTCAGACAGGTTGTTTTTCCGCTGCGGTTTTATGTGTGTTTTCCGCCATCTTGATTTGGGGGACGGTCTTAGACGTCAGTGCGTACGGCGGAGCGTCCGGATGTGTTCCGTCCGCCGCGTGGTCGTGTGTAGTTGGCCGGCGGAGCGTGCTTTTCCGTCGCGGACGGAAATTTGACACGTTTTCCTATCCTGATATGGCGGACGGAGTATCCGCGGCAGGCGGACACGGAAAAGGCTTTTTCCGCCTACTCACGGGCCGCGGTGGCTCTTCCGTCCGCCATCCTAATCGACCCCTAAATCTTTACATGTCCTACTTTTATATACCATACACTCTGCCTTATGGGGTATAAAGCCTACTGAGGAGTGACATAAATATTTAAAGGAATGTTAAGGCCAGTCCAATAGGGGTTATTTTGACATGTCAAATTTATAGTTGAAAATTGCAACGCCAGGCTACAATGGTAGACCTGGAGACTAAGGGTGGGCGGCCAGCTATGCTCCGTGCACGGAGTGCGCGTAGTGCCGTCTCCTACGCATTTTGCGTAGCGGGCATAGCCAGGCGGCACTACGCGCGCTCCGCAGACGGTGCGTAGCCGGCCGCCACCCGCCTCCCTCCCGCCCTCCTTAAATACTTAAATAAAAGGATAGAAAGCTTTTAAAAACACTTACCTTGTCCGCCGCGTCCCCGGGGCTCCCTCTCGCCGTCCCTGGATTTGCGCCGCCATTTTGGATACTAATGCGCATGCGCGGGCGCCCGCGCATGCGCTTTAGTATCTGAATCGGTGGCGGCGCGAATCCAGGGACGGCGAGAGGGAGCCCCGGGGACGCGGCGGACAAGGTAAGTGTTTTTAAAAGCTTTCTATCCTTTTATTTAAGTATTTAGGGAGGGCGGGAGGGAGGCGGGCGGCGCGTAGTGGGGCTACGCGGAGTGCGCGGGTGGGCGTAGTTTTGCGCCCACTTCGCGTAGCTCCGCGGAGCCCCACTCCGCACACTACGCCCAGGGTTACTGGAGACCTGTTTTAAAGTGTCAGTGTAGTGGATGGCACAATGTGTGTTGCAACCTACTGGTAGCATGTTTTTCCATGCCCTGGGAACACTTGGCACAAAAGACTAGGGACTTCTATGCACAATATATAAGCTAAACATGGTTATACCACATTTACCATGTTGAAAGGAGGAACACAAGCATTTTACCACTGATTCAGAGGGGTAAAGCACACAGAGTTCTATAGCCAAAACAAAATTGGTTTAAAAAAAGCAAAAAGAAAATTGCAATGACCCCGTAGAAAGGAAACATTTCTAACACCTCCTCTCACTCTTTTTTACCAGTAAAATCTGGATTTGGCATATATTAAATACAGTGCACTTAGAATCTGGCACAAAAACAACGGTGCTGACAATATTAGCCTCCTCCTTCTGGCGAGTGTTGTACTGAAGAGCCTATAGCAATTTGCATTGAGTTTTTAATGTTTTCTAAATGATTTGTTGTGGATAGGTATGAAGAAATATGCAGTGATTTCTGTACGTTGTATATTTAGTAACCACATTTGAGACACCACCACCATTTCCATCACACTCAAATAGGACTTTCTGATGGCTTGCTAAGAGTTCTCAGTCAAGAGACCTAGGTGATGAAAGGTCAATGCTCAGGAATTGGGCTCTCAAGCTAAGCAATGGAAGGGAGAGGTAGACCACTATTCCTCTCTGCATGGACTGAAATACTATCCTCTGGGAAAGGAAGAAATGGTAATTTTGTAAGACCTGAAGTAGACACAGTACCGGACTGGATGATGCTCAGCTGGTGCTACCAGAATCACTGTACACCCAGTACTCTCCACAAAATATTGGAAAGCCCACAGAAACAGCTGAGTCAGAGGTAATGCATATAGGTATGGCCCCTTCCAAGCTGTGGTCAGGCATTCCCATGGGATATAGGTGCCCTACCCATCTAAGAAGCCAAACTCTTGCATTTGATGTTGTGGTCAGTCTCAAAGGTGTCTATGAGAGGTTAACACTGGGCCCTGAAAACGTGGTTGAGAATGTCTGGAAAGGTTTCTCACTCATGTGACCAATAGAGGCATCTGTTCATGGTTTCCTCTATGTTGTTTTAGATCCCTGCAATGTGAAAGATAAGTAGGAATATACCCTATTACATAACAATATCTCAACAAGCAAAAGCCAGCTGACAGAGTTGTTTTCAGATGCAGAAGGCATCAGTAGTGTTGTCTGTGAGGGTTATCACCACGTTGCATCTGAGCATGAGAAGAAACATCTCCAATAACACAAAAGAGGCCTTTAGCATCACAACATTTATATCTGTGGACATATTTGAATTATCCCACAGGAAATGATGAAAAATGCTATGCAATGTGCTCTCCAAAGTACCCTGAAGTGTAGAGTTTGTATTGACTTGATCTGTAGATGGGGGAAGACAAAAGGATGATTGTGAGCATGCCTCACCATTCCATGGCTGGGATAAAAAATTGGTGGGCTGGGACATGTTTTGGCTGCTCATCTTGCAGCTGATTTTTGTAACACTTGTATTTCCACATGTTTCTGAATAGACAAGCAGACACCATTTTGTTGCTCAAGAAATGGTTTACTGCTTGGCAAAATGGTGCATCTCTGTCTGAAAGAGAGGATAGCTGCATTGAATCTTGCTGAAATGGACCAGAGAGAAATATGAGTTGTTCAGAAAGAATCAGTTTTTGAAGTGATTTTCCAAAGTCATGGTTAAAGTGGATGCCATGTCCTTCCTGGGCCATGCTCAAATGAAGCAGTGTTGCTGCCGGTAGCATTGTGCCCAGAAAAACTGCCCAGAAAAACTGCTACCAGGGCCACAGTCTTGGTGAGGACTTGATAGCAGCTGAAAGCACTTCCTGTCTGTCTCCAAGATGAGCACATGAAAATATGCATCCTAAAGATCCACTGAGCATACCCAGTCACTTCTCAATGCTTTTGCCAAAGCCAGTGGCGTAGCGAAACTTGAGGGGGCCCACCTGTAAAGTACATAGAAAGTACCCCCACCAGTCTCACTCAGGAGCTCTCAGGCCAGGGTACTATGGTGAGGGTCCCCCTCGAGTTCAGGGACACCCCTGCACTGTGGGGGCTCTGGGGGCATTTGTTACGACACTGGCCAAACCCTGAGCCAGAGTTAGCATTTATGCAGTGGGGTGTACCAGATTGAGATCGCAAAGATCTGGGATATGAAAGAGCCCCTCTTTATACTATCCTGGGAAAAAGTAGAAGTAGGTTCTCATCCTCTGTTGTTGATTTGGGAGTGTCATTACAGAGAAGACAAACACTTACACCTGCAATGCTTTCCTGGTTGTGCACTGTGGTAGAGATGGCCTTTTTGGAGAATCCTGAGGCAGCTGTAGAGCAAAGTCTTTCTTTGCAGTGGAGAGGACATATGTACTCAGTTAAAGCCTCCCTCTCACTAGCATGGTCTATGTCTCCTGAGATGGTGATGAGGAGGGAAGCTGTTCCAGAAGAAGTCACTGGATATTCATAGTTTCTAGCAGCTGAAGCTGGAGAAGTAGGCATGTTATTCCCTCTAAAGTTTGAACTTTTTACCAGCCTGCTTCCCAAGACCAATGGGTGCCTAGCTGTGAATTTGGGTGGGAAGGATGCACAAGCTTGACAGACTGGAACATCGTCAGCTGGAAGAGAGGAGGAGGTCTGGCTGGTACTTCTTGAATATCACTCAGCAATCTGGCAGGCTGTGCTTGTTTTATAGTATTGTAGGACCTTATCTAACATGGGTTCAAGTAATGCCTTCTCATGAATGAAGAGGTCAGAAACGTTCTTATGTGCATGTTACTTTAAGTAGGAGAACTTGACTCATGAAGACTGTTGTGTCAGCAGACTGGTGCTCAAAGTTCTGCTATTTTCATAGGATCCCTAGATATGACTTGTTTCTGCTCCTCAGCAAATGTATCCAAATTGAGCATGAATCATTACTCTTGCATGAGATAACCTAGTAGCAAGCAATTTAGGCTTCCAAATTCATGCCAGACACAGAAGCCCTATTTGCTGCAAAAGAAGTCTTCTGTTCTAGTTGTTGGGCAGGTTTATTCTTACAAGGGTCTGGAGGCACTTAAGTAGGAGGTATGTTCTTGATTTCATGTTAGGCCGTGGGCTACAGCAACGGCAGACAGATCCTGTCAGGGCTCCATATTCCCTCCAACTGTCCCTATCTCCTAGTTTCCACTCCACATTACATACCAGCATTCTATTATATCATTCACTCTCAACATTCCACACACCAGCTCTGAATGGTGACACACAGAATACAAGACACCTTCCTTTCGTACAAACAACAAGGCAATCAACAGCCATTCTATTCCATACATAGTGCAGGGACAATCATTCACAACCACTCAATTTCGGACATGGCTAGCTTACACCCATCAACAACCTGCTAAATTCTCCAATGCCCATGCTGACACATAAATGCAACAAAAAGAGGTCTAAGAAATTCTGAGATTGGTTAAGCAAGAAACAGGGCTCCCCCCACCTCATGCCATACAAGAAGAATACAATAATTAGGTTGTGACTACCACTGCACAACAGTCCAAGATGTATAAGTCTTGTGACATCTTCTGACATGAGGCCCTATTATCACATGTCTGCACACTCACATTGACCCAAGCAGCATTTATGTACACAGGATATGTAGTCATGGACGGACGATCGATCACTAGACAGCCAGGGCATATAACCCACTGGCTTCCTTCAGCAAAGGGTTTCCCCATCATCCTTGTCTATACATTCAAGGCAAAGACAAATGAAAACTAAAAGTTTAACCAAACATCATCCTAAAACCACCCTTGACAGTTGAAAGGCAATTACACTGCTCTATAGGATACCGCTCATTGACCTACTTTGGGACCTTTCCAAAATAAGAGCAACGTGGATACAAATTCTGAGTCTAAAGATCCCCCAAAAAGATTGGGAAAATACGCTAGATTACCCAGCTCAGATTTCCAGAGACGCCAGATTGAAACTTCAACAGTTTTATTTTCTACACTGAGCATACCTTACTCCCACAAGAATAGGACTGATATCACAAAATGAAATTGTGATGCACATGATGTGATACAGAGGAGGCATACATTTATCACATGATGTGGTCCTGCCAGTGGTTTGCAACTGTCTGGGAGGAAGTAACGGACAGGTTGAAGTGAGTGACTGGACGTTCAGGGCTGATTAATCCAAGATGCTACCTGTTCGGATTATATCCTCATCCTAAAAAAGGAAAGATGGCAAATAGATTTGGACTTGCCCTCAGTACTAGCCAAAAGAAACATTGCTACCAATTGGAAATCCGTGACGAGACGAAGGGCACGGAGATGGACAGAGCTGGATGTGTATTGTTCTGAGACAGAACTAGAGGTCTTCAGAATGGAAAATTGTGCTGGGATGGGTAAATGAGAGCACACACAAGCATGGACAAACTCTCTATCCTCTTCCCATGAATTGGTAAACCTTGGTGATTTAGGGCTTCAACATTTACCAGTGGCTTCTCCTCCTGATATGAATGAGGAGGCAGGCCACTCCTCCTTTAAAAATGAATCAATTATACTGTAGGAAGGAATGTTTGAACATGACATGGTTGGTACAATTGTAGGGCTGTGTTTCCTCCCTGCCAGATTTGCCCCATTAACCTGACACTATCCCTAATCATTGGACTACAATTGATTAAGGGAGAGCCTGGTCCACCACACGCTTAATATGGTTTGAAGTGAGCATTTTCAATTTGGTCAATAATGTTGACATACCGTATGCACTCAGCATGCAACAATTAGCTATCACTCTACAAAATGTACGCATATTAATTCTGTATAAATAAACTTGAAGCAATGTATCACTATTGTATTAATATAATACTATAAATAGTTAAAAAATTAAATCTCCCTCGATCAGACTCCAACATCACTCTTGCTGGAGGTCTCCATACATCCACATCATACCACTAAACTACGCAGATGACACCTACTCAGTCAACTCTTGCACTTATTTCATCATCCATAGCCAACACACACAGCCCCCAGATGGACAACACACTCCATTGCACACTCACACACAAAAGTACAGCCCAGCACTCCGACATGCCCAACACCCACTCACACTAGATGGCCAGAACAAGATGACCAAGTGCCAAACATAAGGAAGCACTTTATCTGCACCCAGTGCTACAATCTCTGGAAACTGCACCAGAAAATTTGAGACATCTTCTGAACACAATGATTAGAGACTCCAATAGACACATACTAAAACTTTATTGACACAACAGAATAATCAATTACTAGATGCCCAGCAATATAACCATAATCAGCAATAGAACCATTGGCTCCAGACCACGTCAGCAGGTAAGGAAGTACTCATCTACAACTCGTTAGAACTACATCAAATTCTAGTATTCAAACACAACAATGACCAACACCATTACTGAATAAAACTCACCACAAGGCAACCAGTAATGTACTCCACCCCCTGTGCAATACTCCTGTCGAATGTTCCCATTGATTACTCGGGTGGAACTTTGTAGCTATCACCCACCACACTCAGGAGAAACTTGGAGCTATCACCCACAACACCACGAGGTAATACACTTCCCAACATTTTCAGTCCTTAAGGTACTTCCCCTTGCAGCTTCTCACCACTGGATATTACTCTTCTCAACTCAGCACACTATAGTGTACTCCTGCATGCAACCTTTTGCAAGAGTTTACTCATCTTCCACAACTTTGCAAACCATAGAGTACTCCCCATATAACATCTAGCAATAGGGTACTGCTCTTTCACCAGTTCGTACAAACTCACACATAGGTGTACTACATTCATACCTCTTGTGACTGGGTACTACTCTTCCCAACATCTGCAACACATGGAAATGTGCAACAGCACATATTTACACAACAACACAGAAATGGGTGCTATCGCTTACTTCACCAAACTGTGAACTAGATTACATATGGAGTCAAAAGTAAATGTTCACTCTGTACTTCCAAAGCAACCTACAGGTGGATATTTTGATCTTATCATCCTAACTTACACTATTAACCATTTAGCACACCACAACCATCAACATAAGCTGAAATTCCCAAACAATAGGATTCAACTTACATGGAAGTTTACTAACCTGACAAATGCATTTTCAATAAGATTTATATAAAACATGTCAAAATGCAGGAATCATCATCCAAACTATTCCCCAACCTAATAAACCTCAGGGATAGTAGTAAACAAGGCACCTTTATAGCAGAAGCGCGTACACATATTTGGAACGTAAATGCCAAATAACCTCACTGATTAAATAACAGAATGTCGTATTTTAACATCACAACTGGAGAAATGTCAGGCAGGCGATTTATCAACTTACCTTTACTTCAGGACACAGTATATCCTCAAACATGTCATTCCAATTTCTAGCTCTAATGCCCATGGAGATAGTTCTACATCTATCTCTAAATTAACCGGTAGGCCTACAGTAGCCACTCTTCAATATCGCCAGACCTGTTCTAATCAAACGTCAGCCTACGGGGCATGGCTGAGGCACCTGCAAGATGGCCACCAGAGACTAATGCTCCTGTTTCCCCAGCCTTACCTATAAGGATTTCAGTCACTTAACTGGCATTTTTGCAGCAGTGGAGGTGAGGGGAGGCGGCAGAAGCAAAGGAGAGCACTGGGTATGATTTTATTTTTGGGCGTGTTTGTGCCCTATTCTCTTTTTAGCACTCAGATTACGATGCACCTTCCACCCTGCTGGTGCAGCTGCAATTTTAGATTTAATTCTCCTTAGGAGAGGCGCACTGATGGCACATTACTAAGTGCAGTTTTCTCCTACTTTCCACATACGCTTTATTCCACCCACATCAGCTTAAATGGGACATACTGAAGGTTTTATTTTGTTGCTTGCAAGAACTATTTTTCTCCACTATTTAAATGTAACTTCATATCTAAATACTTATGAAACCAAATATGCTGCTTGCTTAAAGTTTTGATTCCCATAAGTGCTTACTCTCATCTAGACATTTTAGCTTTGGATGGGAAGTCCACCGATTAAGAGGGACAGTGGTTGACAGGTACTCCAAAACAAAATATTTACTCACAGCCCTTATTGTGGTTCTTCTTCTGGGTGTACGTCTATGCCTTGTAAAATTGATTCACCAGCCACCTCTACTCCTAAGCCTCTTACGGCTCATCCAGATAAGGAATGTTCTTGTGGAGGTGGCAAACATCAGAAAAAGGATACAGTTTCTCCCTCTAAATCACCTCCTCAGCTTACTTTGGAGGATTTCATGGAGGAGATCAGGAACGTAAACTTTTTGTATTTAAAATGAATCATATCCTACAACGATTTGAAGATAAATGGTGTAGTCTGGAATCAAGCGTTATGGAAGTTGAGCTATGCATAATTGATGTGCAGGATATTGTTGGCAAGGTGGACTCCTTGACTAAGGAAATGACTCTTCTCAAAAAAGAAATGAAGGAGTTAGAAAACCAAAACAGTTGTAACAACCTGCGCATCTATGGCATTCCTGAAGATGAAGAAGTTTCCAATATAATTGTTTTTCTTCAATTTGTGATTCAAAAATTGATTGGCCTCTTGAACCCAATCTATAAGGCCTAGAGGCATTATTGCTTTCTTTTTACTATATATTGATCTCATGACGATTCTTTCAGCTGTGAAACATCTGTAGCAGATGCTGTGGTTGGAAACAAGCCCCCTCTTTTGATATCTTTGAACTATGTTCTTTTGAAACAGCGATGAAATACATTGATTAGCCCCCTTTTTGGAAATGATAAACAGTCTTAATTGTTTGAAGCAACCTTGAGGGCTTTGCTCTTATGAACTTATTAACAACTTTTCAATAATGTGTACAATTTACAGTATTGTTTAGTAAGTTAAATTCACCGCTTTGAATATCAATAGGCATTGTGAGGGACTCTGGTGCATATTACGTTTGCCTTGTATATATGTGATGTATGCATCTGTGTTTCCGTGTGAGTATGGTTTGAGTATATAACTGGCTGAGTGGTTTGTATGGATGTTGTGCAATGGGATCTGAATTGTCTAAATACGAATGTTTGTAGTCAGGATATGTATTTATTAATACACTACAACAGAAGAGTACCAGAGGGTCTGGAAAAAAGGTAGATTTACAGTGTGCGGAAAACAGGCAAACAACAAAAGACCCCTAAGCTGACCTATAAAACATAGTATTCAATGACAACCCGATAGATGGTCAGAGATACCCATCAGTCACCACTCGGAACCGCCCTTCATCATTTGGGATTTTTCAAAACCATCTATACAGATATGTTTTCTTCAGACAGAAAGAGACTAAGATGTAAAAAATCTCTTCCACTGAACAAACAATTTATTTATTTATTTGCATGTTTATATCGCGCTGGCTTCGACTCCCAGGGGAGTATCTCCGCGCTTTTGACTTCTACCACATTGGTTTCAGGGGAGAGCTAATAAAGCAGCTGTCTAAAGATTGAATAGGAATGTTTTCAGCATCTTTCTAAAGGGAAGGTGCTCTACACATAACCTGAGAGTGATAGGGAGACTGTTCCAAAGGGAAGGTCCTGCTACTGAGAGGGCCTTACTTCCGTGCCTGGCCTTCTTTGCTCTAGGTATACAGAGAAGGCCTTGTTCGCTTGACCTAAGTGAGCGAGAGGGTTTATAGTGAACAAATTTGGTGGTCAGGTATGCAGGACCCATTCCATTAAGGCCTTTGTGTATGGTGCAGCACACCTTGAACTTGGCCCTCTGTTTGACGGATAACCAGTGAAGTTTTGTCAAAAGGGGTTTTGAAGGCGTGCGCGGAGGGGCGTTCAGAACCAGGTGGGCAGCCGTGTTCTGGACCACCTGAAGTCTTGTCATGACTCCCGCGTTGGCGGATAGCAACAATCCATTGCAGTAGTCTAGGCGACTCATGACTAAAGCTTGTACCAACGTCCTTCTTGTTGCATCTGGTAAAAGGGGGAAAATTTTACGCAGCATGCCGATTACATGGAAGGAGGCTCCCACCACCTAGCATGGTATACCACTCCTTGAGACTGGTGAGTGGTCAAGTATGGTGTGACTGGGAGAGTGCAGTGCAGAAAAAACTTTTGTGTGAAAAAATGAAAATAAGAAAGAGTGTTTAAAATTGGATGAGGGAGCATAGAACAATCTTTATTCAGGTGATGCTCACTCCGCCAATATTAAAAATTTGTTAAGACAGTTTGAGAAATACGCTGTCTAGAAGTGGAACCAGGTTGACATGTTTCAGCAATTAGTGGACATAGTTGTCCTTGCTTTCTTCAGGACCTTACAACAAATAAACGCTACTGCATATGTAAAAGAAATAATAAGTGACAACTAAGACACAAATTACATAGACAAGTACACAGATCACCTGCAGTCTCCAGGTGAAACGTCTTGTACAGGGAAATAAAAAATACGGGATATGGAGGATCGTACAACCAATATGTATACAATCTTCGGTTACCAAGGTAACGCACCACCAAAATTTTTAATATTGGCGGAGTGAGCATCATCCGAATAAAGATTGTTCTATGCTCCCTCATCCAATTTTAAACACTCCTTCTTATTTTCATTTTTTCACACAAAAGTTTTTTCTGCACTGCACTCCCCCAGTCACACCATACTTGACCACTCACCAGTCTCGAGGAGTGGTATACCATACTATCGTTTGTTCAGTGGAAGAGATTTTTTACATCTTAGTCTCTTTCTGTCTGAAGAAAACATATCTGTATAGATGGTTTTGAAAAAGCCCAAATGATGAAGGGCGGTTCCGAGTGGTGACTGATGGGTATCTCTGACCATCTATCGGGTTGTCATTGAATACTATGTTTTATAGGTCAGCTTAGGGGTCTTTTGTTGTTTGCCTGTTTTCCGCACACTGTAAATCTACCTTTCTTCCAGACCCT
Organism: Lissotriton helveticus; assembly: GCF_964261635.1. Lineage (NCBI taxonomy): Eukaryota > Metazoa > Chordata > Amphibia > Caudata > Salamandridae > Lissotriton > Lissotriton helveticus. The sequence continues at coordinate 1,355,587,683 of NC_136065.1, forward strand.
CTGGTACTCTTCTGTTGTTTTGTATCTGTGGGGGCTGTTCCTAGAGACTGGTCTTTAAATATTCCCCCGGGTCCTACCCTACCGTAGTGTTTTTGTTGTTTATTAATACACTGACATTTTTGTACTCAAAGCATAGAAACAAAAAAAACGAATAATAAAATAATGAATCCAAATATGAGTATATCCTCTTACATGTCTCTATATTTATGTTAATGGTCTCGCCAGAGTGTGCCACTTAATATATGACGTATAGAATATATTTAAATGAAATAGGTAGAGTTCACTCTTTGTGAATATTAGATGTTGTAGTTGGGCCACAATGTGTTATTGGCTCCCGATGTAGCAAGGAATATGGCTGTCCACTGCAAGGAGTTTCTTGAGATGCGCCCTGCCTTGAGAACAATTAATGCCAGGTTTGATATCATACACCCATGTCTCTTTAAGGTTACTTTGAAAGACAAGATTACTGTCTATAAGGCTCTGGCTCATCTTTGAGAATTTCTTCATCTATATGGAATGCTAATCAAAGTTAGAACATCTGGATAGTTTTATTGTGTTGTTTGTAATATTTTCTTTGTCACTTGAATTGTTGTCTCATCATTGAGGTTTTTGTTCTCCTCCATTCCCCCACAAGATACTTTGGGGTCGATTCCGATCCGGTAAAATAAACATCAGTACGAATCGTATCCGGAGTCATCTCCGTACGACTCGTGCACACGCCGTACGACCTGATAAGTACGTTCCGGACCGGGGCACCAGGACGCGATCCGTACAGTCCACGTCAGGTAAGGGCGATTTGTACGGAAAAGCGCACAATCACATACACACCGTACGGTGTGTATCCCCCATGATCGCAGGGGTATGCCCCGTACACCTGCGATCATGGGGGGTACGCACCGTACCCCGCGATCATGGGGTGTACGCACCGTACACCCAACGAACATGGGGTACGATGCGTACACCCCATGATCGCGGGGTACGGTGCGTACCCCCCATCGTACCCCATGTTCATTGGGTGTACGGTGCGTACACCCCATGATCGCGGGTTACGGTGCATACCCCTGCGATCATGGGGGGTACGCACCGTACCCGGAGGGGCCCGTTCCGTACCTGTTTCGGTGCGAACTCTGCTGTTACGGCTGTTTACAGCTCCCGTAAAAAAAGGGTTGTAAGGTGCGTACCCGACACATATCGTACTTGCTGGGTCGTAAAAACCATCCGCGAGCCGTACAGATCTCACGTACAGCGGGTTCCGACGGAGACTCGTATGGGGATTCGAGTCGTATGGTCTCTGTACGATTCGTAAGGAGTCAGGCTCCTAGTACGAATCGTACTTCGTCGTACGTATGGCGGACGTTGCAGGGTACAATTCGTACGGGAAAAACGCTCCGAACGACTATTCGGAGCGGTTTTTACCGGATCGGAATCGACCCCTTTAAGTCTTGTCAGTAGGGATGGAAAGCTTGCAGAGTTTCACTCCTCAGAATTCTGCAGAGTTCCATAAACACTCAGTGAGATTCTGCAGAGTTCCACAAGCGGATGGAATTCGGCACAGCTCACACTGAGGTTTAGCACTGGTGGTTTGTTCCGGACCAGAGAGAACTGTTTCGCTCTGCTGCATGAGCAGATTTTCTATTTGAGTGGCAGCGAATGCCCGCATTGTGAAAATCTTGGCAGGTGGCATTCTAGGGGGTAAAAATCTTGCTAGTTGACACAAATTCTTACTCCCATGAGAAAAAACTCCACCACATGGTAGATGGTGGAGTTTTATCAGAACTCCACATTACAAGCATAAGGCAGAGTGCAAAAATCTCTATGAACTCTGCTGGCAGAGTGGAGTTTATCGCCCACCGCTACTTGTCAGCTAATCGCTCAGATGTTCCAAATAGTTGCTGTGTCTTCTACGTATCCCCTGTTTAACATTTATTCCGTTTTTTACCCTTATGTGGTGGGTAAGTGTTCTCGTTCAGTTCTTTATGTGGTTTTTCCTATATTTCTTTCTATTATTATTATTCCTCAAGTATCTTAGTTTTGTTTAACAGGGGATTCTGGGTTTCTGGGTGGTTCTTGCCCCAGAGTTCGACTACTTCTCGGATTTAATGTTATTCTTTCTCTCTCTCGATGTATTTCCTATGGATAGGATAGTTTTGATCTTTTACTATTCTCCACTCCTTCTTCTTAGGAGAATGAGCATGTTCCCCTCTACCCTATGCTATCTCATTATTGTTCCTCTCTATCCTTTCTTCTTCTTTTCTGATCCTATTTTCCTTTTGCTTTGTGTACTGGATAAGTTACTAGTTTATTTGTTTTCTGTTATAACTACTCTTTACTCTTCTTGTATTTTTTTCATTTCTATTGGCTTTGCTTTGTTATTGTTGCATTTAATGTAATAAGGTTCTGATTTTTTTTCTTCCAAATGTGTTTTTACTTTTAATTTATATTGTTTAAAGGTATATTGTTATGGAAAGTAACCTCTGCATTGTTTCTAGAATGAGAAAGGACTACACATTCCCATTAAGAAGAAAAGAGTTCTCACACATCTGTCTAGAATAAACTGTCAGGTTGCCCTTTTACAAGAAACCCACCTCACTGATAAGGACATTAACAGTTAGAAATAATGGGTGGGTCATGCTATTTGTTTCCCTGCAAAAAAGAACAAAAATAGTGTAGTGATTTTGTTTCATAAGTCCCGCCCTTTAGTCATTGAGAAAGAAGTGAGGGATCAGGAGGGCAGGTTCCTTCTACTACACCTTACTATACATATTATTCCTGAATCCACTGGTAGAGATGTTCAATTTTGGGAACATATTTCAACTCAATTTCTGTTATGTTCTTGTGCAAATGTTTTTTTGGGAGGAGACTGCAACAAATGTATGGAACGATTCATAAATAAAAGCTGTCCAGCTCGCTATGTATCTCATGAAATTCAAAAAAAGTTTAGAAAATCCATTACCTCTAGAGGGCCAATTGATGAATGAAGGGTTTAACGTGGAATATACTTTTTTTATCTGATCTATAATTCTAAATCTAGGATAGACTATATTTTTGTTACCCAAAATTTACTTACCTCTTTAGTTAATGCTGAAATAGGACAGACTTTGAGCTCAGATCAGTCAGGACCAGTCATTGTTGATATGGATCTATTGCCAGAGGTCTCCCATTCCTATATATGGTGTTTTAACAGCTTGTTGAAAGATACACTTTTTGTAGAACAATTTGAAACAATTGTAAACTTTTTTCCTAAACAAATATTTGTTCAGGTGCCACCTTTACTTGTGTGTGGGATGCAAAAAACAAAAGAAAGCCATCAAAGGTTGTTCTCTTTTATTAGCTTTCATCAAATATTTTTAACACATACATTACACCTCTAATAAAGTATCCACTTTAAAACGACATATCCAGGCCAAATTGAATTTTAGAAAAAAAATCAATGGAATGTGCTTCTGATATAATATTAGAAATAAACACACATTACTGTGGGGTCCACCATAAAATTGGTAAAATGTTAGCCAACTACTTGACAGTAAAGAAACAGATGTCTAATATTTATTGCATCACTGATAAGGAGGGCAACAAACATTTAAGAGATTCTGAAACTATGAATTATTTTATGGGTTATTATCAAACATTATATATTCCAGAATATAGTTAATCAGAAGTGGATTTGGATAAAAAAATGAATTCTCTTTCTACACATCAAGATCAGTTTGATGACCTCTTCTCCTTAGATAATAAAGTCTCCATCCTGGAGATCAAAACAGCTCTCGCTAAATTACCTAAGGAAAATGCTCCTGGTTCTGATGCTTTTTCTGTTGAGATTTACACCAATTTGCTGCCATTTTGGCCCCACATATATTGACTTATTTTAGTATTTTCTTTCGTTAAATGAGGCATAGGGTAGTTTTTAGAAGCCATGTTTTGTTTAATTCTCAAGAAAACTAAGGATTTATCGAATTGTGGCACTATTTTTGCAAAAATGTTAGTGTTAGATTTGTGGGTACCTTTGACCAAATAGGGACCCTTGCGTCTAGTCAGGGTAAGGGGGTACACTCCTAAAATAACCCCTGCTCATCCCCTTGGTAGCTTGGCAAGAGCAGTCAGGCGTATCTCAAAGGCAGTCTGTAAAGCATTGTTGAACACATACAGTAACCTAGTGACAACACTACAGATGGACACCACACAAGTTGTAGTATAAAAATAAGTATTTTTATATAGACTTAACACAAGACCACAAACGACAAAAATCCACAATACTGTACTTTTAAAATGGTAGATATAGCTTAGTTCTCTTTCGATGTAAAATGTGACACTTTGAGTTCAATGTACCTGTGGATGCATAACGCTATACCACGAAAGTGTTGCAGGGAAGGTGATGCATCGGTTCCTTACACTCAAGAACGGTGATGCGTCGGGTCCCTACTGATGCGTAGGGGATGCGTTGGTTCTTCTCGGCGTAGGTAGGTGATGTGTCGGTTTCTTACTGCGCTTCCATAGCGGTGCAACCAGCAGCGCCGTGATACGATGAAGATCCGGTGCAATTAACAAAATGGCATCTTCTGCTTCAAGCAACACGATGCGTGCACGCCCGACGGTCGTGCGGTGACTCAACTATTCTTCTGAGCCGCGACAGGGCCTGCGACACACTTTCCAGTGATGCGGCGGCATCTGATGCGACGTCAATCCTCTTCTCAGGCGATGCGAGGCGCTTCGGTGATGATGAGACAGCTGCAGCGGCAACACGCTTTCCCAGCGATGCTACGACAGTGGCTGCGGTGGCGACACGCTTCTACGAAGATGCAGCGGCATTTGGTGTGACATCGATCATCTTCTCCGGCGATGTGAGGCGCTTCTGCTTTGCGAAGTGACAGCGGCAGCAGCGGCGACACGCTTCTTCTTCGTGAGTCGCGCTTCCAGCTCCTTGCAACACGCAGTCCCTCAGAAAGCCCAACACAACAGCAGGCACTTTCCAAGAACTCTTGGGGAGCTGGTGGGTGAAGTCTGTTGTCCCTGAGAATTCAGCAGGAGGCAAACTCTATCTCAAGCCCTCGGAGATCCTTCACAAGTTGAATGAAAGTAGCACACAGTTCTTTCTCCTTTCTTTGGCAGTCAGGCAATCACTGCAGGCTAATCCCCCAGACAGCACTCAGCTTAGGGATAGTCTCTTCCTCATTTCCCCTGGTTCCTCTCCTTAGCAAAGGTTTTTTCTTGTTTCCCAAAAGTGATCTAAAGTTCTGGGTTCTGGGTTCTGGGTTCTGGGTTCTGGGTCCCTCCTCTTATACTCATTTTCTCTTTGTTCTCTGAAGGCAGAGAGGCCTTTGACTAGACCAAACCAGTTCTGGTCAGTCCAGGAGCACTTTTTTGACAAGACTCCTTCTTTCCTTTCACAGTGTAGGCCAGGGACATCCGACACACCACAGGAGGTGGAGCCAGCATTGTGGAGGGAAGGCACAGCCCTATTCAGCGCCCAGGTGCAACTCCTCCCACCCATCTACATGCAGATCTCTCTATTCAGACCTGTGCTGACTCACCCTGTCTCCTGGAATCCCCCAGTCCCTGTCACTCAAACTCCAGACAAGGAATACACAACCTAGAAGAGGCAGGCTTGGATGGTTAAACAAGAAAATACCTACTTTCTAAAAGTGGTATTTTCAAACACAGAATGTTAAAACCAACTTCACTAAAAGATGTATTTCATCATTCTGAGGTCAGGCATACTAAACTCGAATTTCTACCTGGGTCCCTGAGTCAGTTAGGATTATAGGCTGTAATACCCAAACTGCCCATTCGGGCCTATGGGGAATACGTAACCCTGCAATAGTGAAAAACGAAAATGGATGTAATTCACTATTAGGATATGCCACATACATCAGGGCTTGTCCTACCTTTTACCTACAATGCACCCTGTCCCTGGACCTACCATAGAGGTGACTAATATGCAGAAAAGGGAAGGTTTAGGTACTGGCAAGTGGGTGCACTTGCCAGTTAACATGGCAGTACCAAACCGCACACAGGCTCTGCAATGGCAGACCTGAGACACACTTTACAGGCTGCTTCTGTGGGTGGCACAACCAGAGCTGCAAGCCCACCAGCAGCATTTGATTTACAAGCCCTGGGCACACACAGTGCACTACTAGGGTCTGACAAGTAAACCAAACCAGCCAATCATGAAGTCACTAATCCATACTTCAATTTACAATAGGGAGAGCATATGCATGTTTGTACTGATCAGCAGGGTAAACAACCATTACTTCGCATCTTTTACTTCGCACTTCTTTTACTTAACATCTTTTACTTAGCATTGTCTTTTACTTCGCATGCTTTTACTTAGCATGCCTTTATTTCGCATATGCCTTTACTTAGCATATGCCGTTACTTTGCAGGAGAAGAGTGGATACATGGTTGAATGTTAAGACAGGGACTACGGGCAGAGAGAGGTAAGTGGGGCACTGTAGTTAGGGTAGTGTAGTAGTGTATGTGTAGTGTAGGGTGTAGTGTTTTAGTGTTTATGGTAGTGTTGTAGTGTATGTGTTGTGTAGGGGGTAGTGTTTTAGGGTTTAGGGTAGTGTTGTAGTGTATGTGTAGTTTAGGGGGTAGTGTTTTAGCGTTTAGGGTAGTGTTGTAGTGTATGTGTAGTGTAGGGTAGTGTTTTAGGGTTTAGGGTAGTGTTGTAGTATATGTGTAGTGTAGGGGGTAGTGGTTTAGGGTAGTTTTGTAGTGTATGTGTAGGGTAGTGTTTTAGGGTTTAGGGTAGTGTTGTAGTGTATGTGTAGTGTAGGGTAGTGGTGTAGGGTTTAGGGTAGTATTGTAGTGTATGTGTAGTGTAGGGGGTAGTGTTTTAGGGTTTAGGGTAGTGTTGTAGTGTATGTGTAGTGTAGGGTAGTGTTTTAGGGTTTAGGGTTATGTTGTAGTGTATGTGTAGTGTGGGGGGTAGTCTTTTAGGGTTTAGGATAGAGTTGTAGTGTATGTGTAATGTAGGGGTTAGTGTTTTAGGGTTTAGGGTAGTGTTGTAGTGTATGTGTAGTATAGGTGAAGTGTTTTAGGGGTTAGGGTAGTGATGTAGTATATGTGTAGTGTAGGGTAGTGTTTTAGGGTTTTGGGAATTGTAGGGGGCGTGGAGGGTAGTGTTGGTGTATAGGAAAAAAAATTAAAAAATAATCTTTATGCGTAGTAAAATCCTGCGAAGTAATGTACTGCTAAGTAGTGCCAATGTAATGCTTTTAATTCATTTTTCGAAGTAATGGTTTGCGTAATAAAATACTGCTAAGTAAAGGCATTTGTGAAGTAAAAACTTCGTAGAAAAGGCATGCTAAGTAATAGCATGCTAAGTAACGTCATACATTCATCAGCAGTGGTAAAGTGCCAAGAGTCATAAAACAGCCACCAGGTCAGAAGAAATACAGGGGGAAGGCAAAAAGTTCAAGGATGACCCTGCAAAAAGGGCCAAGTCCAACACAGCCCCCTTCCAGCCAAAACGCAGGGTAGACCAATCACTCCCTTGATAGGATTCCCTGCTTTGGGCGATAGAACATGGACCCTGGCCCACAACAGTAGGGGCATATTCCAGTTCTACGCCAATCTGAATGTTTTTGAATCCCTCTGTCCATACTCTCAGGGCCCCCCATGCTAACATATGGGGAACCCTTCTCCTCACCTGTGGACACCATCTGTGCAGCACCTAATCTTAGCTTGCTCACAGGTGTGTCCCAACACACAGACAGCAAGCCACAGTGGCCACTGACAGTAGTCAGTGATGAGACCCAGGCCTTATGCCTCTCAGGGCTCTCAAACCTCTGTGGCATTTGAGAGTGGGGGCAGTAGGCCCAGGTGATTGGCACCCTTTGTCCACTCTCCCTCCTGTCAGGTCAGGAAAGACATCCTGACACTGACCCACCAGCCCCAGGCCTGTACCCGGCGGCTGGACAAGAGACTGGGGTGGGCTCTCCCATACCTGGCCCTCCTCCTTGAGTCTCTGTACCCTCCCACCTGGAGTGGTAGCCCCTTCCAGACTTGTCAGGGTGCCTGTAGCAGGTGTCCTGCACAATTCGCCGACCAGTTCAGGGGCTCTATTCTGCAACTGCGTTTTCAGGTAAGGGGCGACACCGTGCACCTGGCCCTCCAACCTAGGGTCTAAACCCTTAGGCTGCACCGGTATCAGAGGCGAGGACTCCCTCCCTCTGCACCCCCTTCCAGAGCACGGCACCCCCCAACTGGGTGGTACCCCTGGAAGCTATATCGGTCTTGACACTGATTACAGTTGCCTCTTCCTCCAGTGCAGACAACACCTGAACCTTGCTTCCCAACCCAGGGACCAAGCCCTGCAGTTGAACACTTGCCCGGCGCTCCAGGACTTTATTGGGAGCACATATGCCCCCAGAGGGTGATACACAACTCCTATGTCATGTGACAGTCTGCCTGATGCAGATCCCCCAACCCCTGTCCATCTGACAGCGTGTGAAGATCCCCCAGGACAGAAGTGGGGGCACCATGGTCACTCACCAGTGACTCAGCCCTTCTGGTTGGCCCCTGACCCAATGGTTCTTCCACTGGGGACTCTTTCCCCCTCTCACCCCTCAATCTGGACTTCTGCACCCTCCACTTAGGAGTGGCACTGCCAGACACCAGAACTGATGGAGGCCTGCTTACAGACACTCCCAGTTCACCAGACACTAGGGGATCTCCCTCAAAGGGTGGCCCATCAGGACAGCCTAGGCTCCCCACCTGCTGTTCCCTTAAAGAACCATCCAGGCTCTGACACTGGGTTTCAGGCACCTTGGGCCATGCAGCCCCACACTCACTCCGACCCCACTGATACAGGACCTGAGCCCCTACACCCTTCCCACTACACCGGGACCTAGCTGGGCTACTCTGCACCTCTTCCCTCACTCTGGATTGGAAGATACCTGAACCACTCCTCTTAGGATCACTCCCCAATGCCTCTCCAGACCCTCTAGAATACACCAAAAGGTCTGCCTCCAATGTGAGATCCCTAGGGTCAGAGAACTCACTCACCAACATGTGTTGGCATAGCTCTGGAAAACAGGGACTTACAATATCCTCTCCCATAATTGGATCACACCGTACCCTACAAGGGTCAACAAAACTATCCTTAACCTCAACATCCAATGCCTCGCACACATACTCCACACCACTCTCTTGAGATTGGCAAGACAGCATCTGATTGTCTCCGTCACTTAGCCCACACTCTTCTGGGCGGTCTTCACACTCACATACCAGGACTTAAACTTTGGGGGAACCCCTCTCCCTACATGTCTCATCTAGAGTCAGTAGAGTGTCCCTCCCACCACTAGGACCATGAACCCCAGCATCAGTTTCCCCATTCTCCTCAGGGACATTGTGCACTACTGGAGCTACCTCATGTCCTTGAACCTCCTGGTGTATTTTAACCCCCTCCTTCAAGTCAGGTGCTACATCTCTGGGTGTATGTACTGCTCCTTTAGCACTAGATAACTGAATTTTGCAGCCACCATCTGAGCTGGCCTCTAAGTCCAACTCAGCAAAGCTCATTTCCTGAGCTACACTTATATCTTTTTTCTGGGCTGAGACACTCATGGCCTCTAGCCTCTCGAGCTCCAAATCAAGCTCCCTCATTCTCAACTCATACTCAAACTGCATCCTCTTTTCCTCTAGGGCCAATTTCCTAGGTAGCAATTCAAATTCTAACTGCCCACTGAACTTGAGCTTGACCAGCTCCATCTCATGCATCATACACTCATTCCTGTCCTACAACTCCTCTGGGGACAGGCCTTTGGCAGAAACACTGCTACCTACTGAGGAGGTTGCTCTCTGGACCCAATGGCCCATCCAGCTGTTCATCTGCATTCTCAACCCCGTCCCCATTCTCAGGGGCATTCCTTGCTTCGACCCAGGCCCTCAGTGCCTTTTGGTACTCATCCTCCGTGGAGAGACCGGTCATTGCAACTTTAAATTTCCTACAAAAGTGCTTTAGCTGTTTCACATTGTAGCATTCCAATTTCTCCTCTTCCCACTCAAAACCAACAGATGGTATGGATGCTGCTTTCTCCATGGTGGTTACAATTGGCAGTTCTTGGCAAAAACCGAAAATCCCAGGAAAAACAATCTACCCAAAGTATGTGGTCGTGTTTGGTCTGCACTCACTAGTAGTGTTCACCAATCACTGTATATGAGTCACAAATGCACGTCCAAATCCTCACCGCTGACCACCATTGTTAGATTTGGGGGTCTCTAGTTGGCAGAGGTGGGTACCTTTGAGCAAATAGGGACCCTTGCGTCCAGTCAGGGTAAGGGGTACACTCCTAAACTAACCCCTGCTCACCCCCTTGGTAGCTTGGCACGAGAAGGCAGGCTTATCTCAGAGTCAGTGTGTAAAGCATTTGTGAACACATACAGTAACCCAATGATAACACTACAGGAGGACACCACACAAGTTGTAGCATAAAAATAAGTATTTTTATATAGACTTAACACAAGACCACAAATGACAAAAATCCACATTACTGTACTTTAGAAATGGTAGAAATAGCGTAGTTCTCTTTAGATGTAAAATGTGACACTTTGAGTTCAATGTACCTGTGGATGAGTAACGCTATACAACAAAAGTGTTGCAGGGAAGGTGATACGTCGGTTCCTTACACCCAAGAACGGTGATGCGTAGGTTCTTCTCGGCATGGGAAGGTGATGCATCTGTTTCTTACTGCGCTTTCGTGACGATGCGACCAGCAGCGCCATGATGCCGGTGCAATGAACAAAATGGCATCTTCTTCTTGATGCGACGCGATGCATGCATGCTCGATGGGGGTGTGCGGCGACTCAACGATTGTCTTGAGCCGTGACAGGCCCTGCGACACGCTTCCCGGTAATTCGGTGGCGCATGATGGGACGTCGATCCTCTTTTCCGACGATGCGAGGCGCTTCGGCTACGATGCGACAGCTGCAGCAGTGACATGCTTTCCCAGCAATGCGACGACAGCGGCTGTGGTGGCGACACGCTTCTCCAATGATGCAGTGGCATCTGGTGCGACGTCGATCCTCTTCTCTGGCAATGCGAGGCGCTTCTGTCATGCAAAGCTACAGTGGCAGCAGTGGCGACACGCTTCTTCTTCGTGAGTTGCGCTTCCAGCTCCTTGCAACACTCAGTCCCTCAGAAAACCCAGCACAACAGCAGGCACTTCCAAAGAACTCTTGGGGAGCTGGTGGGTGAAGTCTGTTGTCCCTGAGACATCAGCAGGAGGCAAGCTCTATCTCAAGCCCTCGGAAATCCTTCAAAAGTTGAATGAAAGTAGCACAAAGTCCTTTCTTCTTTCTTTGGCAGTCAGGCAACCACTGCAGGCCAATCCCACAGACAGCACTCAACTTAGGGATTGTCTCTTCCTCTGTTCTTCTGGTTCCTCTCCTCAGCAAAGGTTTCTTCTTGTTTCCCAAAAGTGATCTAAAGTTCTGGGGTCTGGGTCCCCCCTTTTATGCTCATTTTCCCTTTGTTCTCTGAAGGCAGAGAGGCCTTTTCCTAGTCCAAATCAAACCAGTTCTGGTCAGTCCTGGAGCACTTTGTTGACAAGACTTCTTCTTTCCTTTCACAGTGTAGGCCAGGGACATCAGACGCACCACAGGAGGTGGAGCCAGCATTGTGGAGTAAAGGAACAGCCCTATTCAGGTCCGAGGTGCAACTCCTCCCACCCATTTACATGCAGATCTCTCTATTCTGCCCTGTGCTAACTCACCCTGTCTCTTGGAATCCCCCAGCCCCTGTCACTCAAACTCCAGACAAGGAATACACAACCAAGCAGAGGCAGGCTTGGGATGGTTAGACAAGAAAATACCTACTTTCTAAAAGTATTATTTTCAAACACAGAATGTTAAAACCAACTTCACTAATAGATGTATTTTATCATTCTGAGGTCAGGCATACTAAACTCAAATTTCTAACTGGTTCCCTGAGTCAGTTAGGATTATAAGCTGTAATAATCAAACTGCCCATTCGGGCCTATGGGGAATAGGTAGCCTTGCAATAGTGAAACACGAACATGCTGTAATTCACTATTAGGACATGCTACACACATCAGGGCTTGCCCTACCTTTTACCTACAATGCACCCTGCCCTTGGGCCTACCATAGGGGTGAATAATATGCAGAAAAGGAAAGGTTTAGGGACTGGCAAATGGGTGCACTTGCCAGTCAACATGGCAGTATCAAACCGCACACAGGCACTGCAATGGCAGACCTGAGATACACTTTACAGGCTGCTTCCGTGGGTGGCACAAACAGTGCTGCAAGCCCATCAGCAGCATTTGATTTACAAGCCCTGGGCACACGCAGTGCACTGTTCTAGGGTCTGGAAAGTAAACCAAACCAGCCAATCATGGAGTCACTAATCCATACATCAATTTACAATAGGTAGAGCATATACATTTTAGCACTGATCAGCAGTGGTAAAGTGCCCAGAGTCATAAAACAGCCAACAACAGGTCAGAAAAAATACAGGGGGAAGGCAAAAAGTTCAGGGATGACCCTGCAAAAAGGGCCAAGTCCAACAGTTAGCCCTATGAATTAATTACTTTCTCCCAAATTTGATTGGAATAGAACAATTGGGTTTTGTAAAGACAAGGTGCATGACAGATAACTCCAGGACATTCTTAGACACTATACACATTGCATCAAAAAGCAATGTTCTTATTGCAACCATAACATTAGATGCAGAAAAGGCATTTGACCATGCCAACTTCAATTTTATAATGCAAGCTTTAAAATGTTACACATATAAGAGCAATCCAATCTTCCCTTGTGGGCTTGGGTATTGAAAGTCAAATAACTAACATGCCAACAAGGGATTCGTTTTTACCAAAATGTTTAAAAGAATATCTTGATCAGCTATGATGTCTGAACATTGTATCATAAATTAATTGAAAATTGTATATTTCATCTTTTCAGGAAAATAAATGTAGACACAAGGATGTACATATTTATATCAAATTTATATTGAAAATCAGAAGTGTAAAATTAGGGCTCCAGAAACAATCTTCACATCCATTGATAACAGACACTGTAATCGTTATCTATGTTGGCATAATAATCATCCAAGGCACATTCTCAAAAGAGTTGTTCATTTAATATTGTCTCCATAGCATTGACAATAAGCTTAGGACTATACACTGGGACACATCACCCACCTTGCTCACCCTTCCCACTGGGCCTCTCAAGCCCTGCAGCTTGGGCTGACACCACTTGCTGGTGGATTAAATGGTGGGTGAGCACAGATTATACCTCCATAATCACTGGACCCCACTCTAGAAATTAACCCCAACACTAGCCAGAGTCCTGCTTTACCTTCAAGCAACTCCTTTTAACAATTTGTCAACAAAAGGTAGATGTTAGAGGCCATTTTCCTCATGCAACAGTCTGGAGCCATTCAGTAGGAGGTTAAGTTATGTATTCCACGTTAGGCCCTTCAGTTACAGCCACAGTAGTTGGTCGTTTTAGGGCTCCATTCTTCTTCCAGCTGTTTCAATCTCCTAGCTTACATCCCATACCACTCACAAGCATTCTATTGCATCATTCACTTTCAGCATTTCAAACACTAGCTCATACATATGGGGAATGGGGAAACACATAATACCAATAAAACAAACAAAGTGGCAAACGAGGGCTATGTACAGACCCAACCAATGTCACCGCCAATAACACTGAAAAAGGACATGGACTGTCTATCCAAAAAAACAAGGGTAGTGTTTAGCAAATAAAGTTCTCTTGGAATATACAGCCTGATTCATGAAGCTAAATTGCACTCGCAAAGGGCCAGATTCTGAGAATCTGGCCCTTTGCGAGTGCGATTTTTGCATTTGGTATTCATCATCCCAAATGCAAAAATCGCTATTTAAGAATTCGCATATTTGCGAGGAATTGGATTTAAGGAATCTCTAATAGAGATTCCTTAAATGCAATTCATCAACCAAATAGAAATAGCGAAATCGCTATATTTGGTCTCAATTTACCACCAGGTCTGACTTGGTGGTAAATTGCGTAAATAGTGTAAAAAGCACTTTAGTGCATTTTTTTCTTTTGCATGTTACACACACACATGTCCTTTGGACATGTGTGTGCGCAACACCTGTTCAAATGTGCATTTAAAGGGTGCTACAGGGTGTCCTTTGGACACCCCTGGCACCCTTTAAATCGCTATCTGATTTGCGAGTAGCAAATTGCTACTCGCAAATAAGGGATACTCCCCATTCATTCCTATGGGCCTTTTGGCCCATAGGAATGAATGGGGAGTTATTCCTTTTTTTGCGAGTAGCAAATTGCTACTCGCAAATAGAGAACATGTAGGAATCGCTATTTATTTAGCAATTCCTACATGAATACCGTTTTGCGTGTCCTCAATAGCGAGTCGCTATGATTCGCTATTAGGGCCACGCAAAACGGCCCGTACATGAATCAGGCTGTTAGTCTTTTAAGGATGAGAGTCCAGCTCACATTGGTGTAACCCCTGTAACAGTAGGCTAAGTGACTCCTCTCCTGTTTGCTTAGGAGAGTTACAGGCCATTCTACCACCACATTTGCCATTGGTGACAGGAGGAGCCTGATTATGAAGCATGCCGCCTAAGGGTGGGTGAGGTTTTTTGGCCTTAAAGGACTATCAGCCTGATTCATCAAGGGGCCGTTTTGCGAGCCCCTAATAGCGAATCATAGCGATTCGCTATTGAGGACTCGCAAAACGGTATTCATGTAGGAATTGCTAAATAAATAGCGATTCCTACACATTCCTTATTTGCGAGTAGCAAATTGCTACTCGCAAATAAGGAATAACTCCCCATTCATTCCTATGGGCCAAAAGGCCCATAGGAATGAAAGGGGAGTATCCCTTATTTGCGAGTAGCAATTTGCTACTCGCAAATAAGATAGCGATTTTAAGGGTGCCAGGGGTGTCCAAAGGACACCCTGTAGCACCCCTTAAATGCACATTTGAACAGGTGTTGCGCACACACATGTCCAAAGGACATGTGTGTGTGTAACATGCAAAAGAAAAAAATGCACTTAAGTGCTTTTTACACTATTTTCGCAATTTACCACCAAGTCAGACTTGGTGGTAAATTGCGACCAAATATTGCATTTTCGCAATTTCTAATTGGTTGATGAATTGCATTTAAGGAATCTCTATTAGAGATTCCTTAAATCCAATTCCTCGCAAATATGCGAATTCTTAAATAGCGATTTTTGCATTTGGGATGATGAATCCCAAATGCAAAAATTGCACTCGCAAAAGGCAAGATTCTGAGAATCTTGCCCTTTGCGAGTGCAATTTAGCTTGATGAATCAGGCTGTATATTCCAAGAGACCTCTACTTGCTAACCAATACCCTTGATTTTTAAGATAGACCCCCATGTCCTTTATGTGTGCTCTGACACACATAAAATACAGCAATAAAACCTAGACGATCATCCCTCGATTTTCGATTCTCTAGATACTTTGCCTTTTTATCCATCTGGTTAAAACTGTATCACACATGACCACCTAGATGCAGTTGATCAGAATAAAAAATATGGACAGTCTATCATCACTTTAGGTGTGTTGGGCAGGTATGATTATTTTGTGTGGGCTAGCGTAATGTGTTTGCATGAAGGAGTAGGACCAAGCTCAGGGGTGCGGTGGACATAATCAGAGTGTCACCAGTCCTGCTATTGAAAAGTTAAAGAGCAATGCATTTTACAGCTGTGCTTAATTTGAGCCGGTGGTGTCAGGTGCTCAACTTCGGCACTAAATTGTCAACTCTGGCTCTAGAGACAATCTACCACATGGGGGCACTGTCTGTCAGATTTTGAGATAAGCACAACAACAGTGTTTAATAAGTCAATATGCATTAAAATTATTAACACCTGTCGCTCACACCATTATTATCGCTCTGGGTGGCCCAGAATAGTTTGAATTGTCACACTTGTAGGAATGCAGTGGTTAGTACTTGTGTTGGGTTTATCATTGGCAGCGCTGGCAGGACCAATGGGTGGTGCAGAATGAGGTGGGGTCTGGAGATGGGCACTGGCACATACCTTTTTTTTTGTTTAATTAAGTGTTGGATTGCAGCGAGGCCTCCCAACTTTGCGCATCTATAGGCAAGATGTAAGGTACTTACTTTATTTTATTTGAAAGTTTATGTTGTCTTTCACCTTGTGCCTGCTCCATATTTCAGATGAACCTGCAAGAAAATGTTTTTCTATTAGAAAACACAAGTGGTAAACAAGTAATCCTTCTTCAATTGCTTTATTCATAACACTTTACTTCCACTCAATAATCCTATAATAACATAGCAATACTGACAACAATGTTCCAACACAAAAGGGCCTCAATAGCATTATTAATATCAAATCATTGGTGTGCAGTAGTTTTATGGACTAGAACACAGCCAGAGATTTTCTATTTCATGGGAGAGAACCCGCCTAAATGTCTTTTGTCACAGCAAAGCATTCTCATGTGGTGGATTTTAATAACGCACTAGCTCTGGCCTCTTTTTCTAACAAAAACCCTGATTTCATGATCTATGCCTTCATACGGGGATAATAGTATAACTAAAAGTATTGACGCCTACCCAGGTCCTCATTACCTTGGATTACGGAATATCAGCCATTCATTGTAAAATAATCTAAATAGCACTGTAACAAACATATGAGACGGAGAGAGATGGCTGGTGTGAACCAACCGGAGTGGATGTAATTTCCTTCTAGATTGTCTTGTACTTTCACATTGGTCCATCCTTCACTCCGCTGTAACAGAGTTAGAATTGTAGAGAGAGATAAGGTGGTGTAACAGTTTGAGAGAGTACGCGAGACACTGCTGCTCCAGACAACCGAAGCGTGGCCTCAGACTTTGTGAGAGCAGACGGGCGTTGAGTGGCAGAGTTTTTCACAGAGGTTCCAGTGCCAGACAAAAGAAGGGAGGTCACAAACACTGCCAGTAGAAGAACGTGATGCAGATTATGACAGGGTTCCAGTGCTAGAAAACAGAAGGGTTCAATATCGGAGAGGTTATGGGACTCATATTCTCAGACAGAATTACAAATATTGGAGTACCAGCAAACATAGGACATGTCGCAAACGATGGGGTAGCAGGGAAGGATATTAAAATGTATATTAGATGTTGCAATGCCAGAGAGCTGTCAGGCACTATGACAGAGAGTGCAGTGCCAGAGAACATAATGGATGTCGCAAATATTGTCAATAAGTAAATGTGAAGTCAGAGCACGAGATGATGACAGGGGTTGCAGTGTCAGAATCTAAAACTAGCTTTACAACGCCAGAGATGTTTTGCAAACTCATACATTCAGACCCAAAGACAAATGTTGGAGTGCCTGATGGTATAAGTGATTTCACAAACAATTTCACATCAAGTGTATGTGAAGTTACTAAGCCAGAGAGCAAGATAGTTGCTAAGGTGTCACAGAGGAGAAGTGATGTCATAATACTTGCAAGGGAATGTGAGGTAGGGCAGAGGTTGAAGCGCCAGACAACAGAAGTGTTGTCATAAACAGTGCTTGTGAGTGAATGTGATATCACAGTGCCAGAATATTGCAGGTGCTGTAGTGCCATAGAACAGAAGTCTTGTCATGCACTCAGAGTGGATGAGATGTCAAACTGTGTAGTGGTGAAAGATAACTCTGTAGATAGTCCTGACTGAAGTAGAAGGTTTAATCAGGAGCAAAACCTTCAGATGCACTCCTAGGCCAAGCACCAATCCTCAACTGATACAGCAAGGATCCAGGTAACCAAGAATGGAATTTTCTGACATGATAACATTTTACTCATTTGAAGTTATAATACATCTCCCCTTTATTCACACAGATACAGAAAGTAAAATGATAGATATGAGGAAATGTGGATTATTGTATGATGCTGTTGTGGGACCTCTCCAAGTAATAATGGCAGAAACCCGTATCAGGGCCTGTCAGGTTTGTTTGTAAAACCATAGCGCAATCCTGGGTAGCACCAATAAGGAGTCAGTCACAGGGACCAGTCAGGTCGAAGGGGACCTTTCAGTTTAAGCAGTCTCCAGTCCAGTTCTGAATCCTATGGTCACATTCTGGTGAAAGGAATGCAGAATGCTAAAGATGCTGAGGCTTCTGAGCTGGTGTTGGGGGTCTTCCAGTGACCACCCTTTAGTCCTCATACTTGGGGGTATAGTGGGAGTAATGAATTCACAAACTCCAATGAATACTTTAAAGCAGTTTAATCCAAAGGAAAACTCTACCCAACGCGCGATGCATCTACTCAATAGAAAGCCCCAACGGTGACTGCTCAAAACGTTAGAGTCTTCCATCGAACAGCTGCAATGCGCGTGAGTCACATATTTGAACAATAACACAATAATGATGATGAATAATATCACGTGCGCATCGCGCGGCGTGCCGCGCGAAGTGCACTAATTACATACCAATACACCACCTTCCCCCTTACAACAGCAAATAGAAAAATTACAATAAAATGTACATATTCTTTAAAATCTGACAAAACCATCTAACCTCCTAGGAACTCTGATGGTTCTGCCATGAGAGGACATTAAAACATTCTGTGTATTAGAGAGACTATTAGGATGGACATTGATGGAGCGAGATAGAAAACAAAATTTTGTTTAAACTCGCAAAGTCATATTTCCATAACATGAATAAAATTATTAATGATTTGTGATATGTCGTGCTAATACAACTTAGATTAAACTTTACACGTGGGGGGACTAACATGTGTGCTCATAAACGTGCATATTTGTTGCATCTTTTTGTTCGTGCAAAATAATGAAATAATTTATTGTTTTCGTTTTTGTCATTACTAACTGCTGCAAACTTAAATAAGCATGTGCTTGTTTTGCTTTTCCTTGTCTGTGTAATGTCATTTCTACTATTCTAGGTGCATATGGGTCTCATTGAAAAACCGAGACTGGTAAATATAAACGCTGCTTTATTTGTTTGCAATGGCTAGGTAACATTTTTGATTAATAGGGTGGGTTAATTAATTAGTAAACCATGGGGTGAATACAGATTATACTTTATTTCTTACATTAATACTTTTCTTGTGTTTGTTTTATAATAGAAATCATAAGTTGCCTGCTTTTGAGGCCTAGTTATTTGAGCCGCAAAATAAAAGCCGATCCATAATTCTGCAGAAAGTCACGAGACGCCCATTCTGAATTAAAACGTTTATTGAAGCCACATTCAAAAAGAAAAAAACAGATGAGCTGACATCATTCTGTCGGACATGGCCAAGGTCGAAAGTGAACTTTTTGTCAGTCCTTAACTTGGCATCCGCGGAAGTCGCGCTGAAAGACTATGGAAGCTGCGAGGATGACTTAATACAAAGTTACAATCGAAGGAAGCCTCTGGTTTCACGTGGAAGAGACAATGGTCTTTGTAAGACATGAATTTGTGGAACTTTTTAAGAATCGGGTGACATGTCACTTGTCACTCTCAGCCAATGGGACGTCGAGTATTTCTGAAAACTTTCCTTTGCTAGTTTAGTTAGTGTAGAAAGGTATAAAAAGTCATGCCCTTAGGATTGGGCTGGCTGCTGCTTTCTGACTTTCCGATGAGGGTGATGTGCTGCTGGACTTTGCGTGGAGCACGTAAGAATCCTCAAAGATCTTTACTTTAATTTCTGTTTATTTAGCTCAGTTAGGGAAATAGGTTTTAGAAATGCTAAACTTTATATAATTTCTTTTAAACTGATTCAATTGCTTAAATTGTATTTTTCTCAATTTCCTTACCATCATGCTTGCTTTATTGCAAATAAATTTCATTTATAAAACTTACAACTTATATACCATAATTTAGAAAATAAAATCTTACTTTTGACAAACAAGCTGGTCTTGATTATTTAGAAGTATAGGTTACCTTTAGCTAGATCACGTCACCTATGGTGGTCGTTTAAATGGTTGGGTTTTATTCTAATGACAATATTCTTTCTGCAATTGTATAAATATGTATATAGTGTGTAGATAATGTGTATATAGATTTATTCTGACCACCTGATTCAGTAGGCCCAAAATATATCAGATTCATAAATGGGTCCATATATATTATAGAATTTTGTTTATAAGTTATGAAGTTGGGTAGCGTAGTTTATGATATATTTTCTATAGCCCGCTGGATCAATTCTCTGGTAGCAGAGGATGGTTGCTAAGAGGTAACCAAGGTAATATGTTGGTTGCTAAGGGTTGCGTCATGGTATGCAAATAGGATCAATGTTTTAACACTTGTTAAGTTCGTTTTTCGTGCCTATCTGTAAGCTATACCGGTATAGATTGTGTGGCGAGTAATTAGTCACGCAAGCCATCTGTTCAGTTTGTAGTGATATCGCCGAGTATCACAAGAGGTATCGCCGTGTACCATAGTGTTGTCGCCGAGCAGCACAGTTTTAGGGCTAGGTCTGAATCTTGTATAGTGAGGATTTTCTAAGAAATCAAAGCAGCATGAGAATAGGGACAAAGCGCCTTCCATAAAACTCACTGTGATGAGAGTAATAGTTATATCCGAGCTTGAGTGAAGGGTAAATTTAGCGTCGGTACATGATTATCTATAAACAGGTTAGAGTCCTGTACGGGTACATGTTTCATATCTATAAACAGGTGAGAGCCCTGTACGGATAACGTCGTTATTTTGCTAACGGTGCATGAATTCTATAAACAGGTGAGAGTCCTGTACGGATTTCATGTGTGTTTGAATTTAGGGAATTTTCCGTGTAAAAGTGCGAGTTTGAATTGTATTTTATGTTCAAGTGGAACTCTTAGAACTTTCACTTCGCGGTGGGTTCAGAGCAAAGCGAGTTCATAATTATACGTGCTAGAAGGGTGGGGTAAGGTTACTCTACTGACAATTGAATATTATCCTTAGTGTGAATAGCGCCGTCTATTCCGAAGTGTGGATACTTGAATGTATGTAAACTATCCTAAATAGTGAAACGAACAGATGTTGTCTTTATAGTCATTGTTAAGAATTAATTTACACTGAAAAGTGTCCTTAAAATGGCGCTGTGAAAAGATTTTGTGAAGGAGGGGTAAGCGCCAGGAGTGAGAAGCGAGAAACCGCAGCTGCTGTGTACGTCACAGAGCCGCGCTGGGATTGGGTGTCCTACGTCACAAGCTGTATTCTGATTGGCTCCTGAGTCTCTGACGGCCTATGAGCTGATTGGTCCTTCGAAAATTCTCCAAATTTATTGGTTGGGCAGGAAAGTGACGTAGCTCAACTGCCATTGGCTTGTTAGTGTGTTTCGCGCACGGATTGGTTGTTTTGCGGAACATCCCGGAAATAATTTACGAACGAATTTGTGAATTAAATTTAACTTTTAAAAATGAGTTATCATTTTAAACATGTTGAGAAAAAGACAACATTATTTCAGAAATTTAAAAATTTATTTTCACCTGACAAGAAAATCGAAACGCGAGGTGGTAAACTACTTCATAAGTATAAAACACCTGCAGCGTACATGGAAGGTGAATACGGATATCATACTGTCTTATGGTTCGACAGTTGGAAACGTTATACTAAAAACGATGGTGTTTTGGCTTGGCCTGATGATGGTTCATTTAATGTAAGGGTTTTAAGAAATTTACGAGAGAAAATGAATGCTCTTGTTCCAAAACCAAGACCAACTCAATTTGAAGCTTTAGTTGAGTGGGAAGACGAGATGTATCAGTTACAAAGAGAAGCTAGTGGAATTAAAAGACCTTCCAAAAATCCATCATGGAAAAGAGAAACTCATGAAGATAGATTGCGAATGTGGAGACAGGGAAACATGAGTGAAGGATTATATTTAATTCATGAAATGGTAATGGGTTCTCCTACAGGAAAATCTATGGAAAGTGAATCTGAGGATGCAATTATGGAAGAAATATATACAACTGCTAGAAATAAACAGCCTAATCAGCCTTTGAGACCTCCTAGATCATGGTCTACTCCGGTGGTTTCTACTGAAACTTCACCGAGTGCACCTCCAATTAGTGAAGCTCCTAAACTTTATCCAAATAATTGTGAAATCACTGAAACTCCTAGAAGACCAGAATTCGAGAATGCTCGAAATGAGGGCAGACATTTTTCAATGACTCCAAGAGCAAGGGAACCTCCAAAAGATTATGTAAGAGAGACAAGAAATGTTGATGATGTCGATTATAATGAATATTTAAGGTCTAAAGAAGAATTAATTAAAAGAATGACAAAAGGCATGGAAGCTGTCACAGTTCCAGTAACAATAGGTCCTGTTCAGCCTGTATTTGATCAAAGAGATACAAACAAAAATGGATTAACTATTCCTTTAAATACAGAAATTCAAAAACCTGCTGAAAAATTTTATTCAGACTTGACTGAATTAAACACTTCTAGATCAAGAATGCCTGATTTAACCTTTAATGAGGATTTATCTCCAAAAACACCAATGGGTGCTATGTCAGATGTAGGAAGTCCTGAAGTTAGGGTAACCACACCAAAACTTGATGTGGCCAAATTAAAAGCGAATATAGAAGAATTAATAATTGGAACAATTGGCCCAGATAGTTTAAATTACTATCGAGATGATGAACTACTATTCATTTGCAAAAGTATTCAGTGGAAAACGAAAAATAAATATGATCAATTAGAGGATTTAGCTGCAGAACTAGAAATCGATGTAAGTAAACAAAAGAATTTTGCAAAGCATTACAGATTAGATTTTTCAGAAAGTGACATTGAGAGTTTGAACTCAATGGGAAGAATAGTTCACATTAAAGATTTGATTGTCTATATCAAAAAGCTAGGAGAACTGAACAAATGGAGAGTGAAATGGACCAAAAGAAAGGAAGATGAAAGATTGGAAAAATTGTCAAAACAATTTCCAATGAGAGAAGTTGCAGGTGGAGGATATGTTCATGTCCCATGGTCAAGACAGGACATTCTGTTATTCACAAATGACTTTCCAAAATTAAGAGAGAAACCTGTTGAGTGGTACAGGCAAGTCGATAGATTTATCAAAGTGTCAAAAGTTCTGTGGATTGATTTAGATGGATTTTTTGACATTGTAGTTCCATCTGATCTTTGGACAGAATGTAAAATATCTATTAGTTGGCCAAAAGCAGAACCTGAGCGAATTAAAGAAACAGGTGCCCCAAATCCACTTGTAATGGATTTTTATGAGAAAGTAATTGTTTGGATGAAAAACAAAATTCCACCCAAAGAAGTTGATTGGGTTAAAATAGAAAGAACAGAACAGGAAACAAAAGAATCAGTTCATTCTTTTTATGAAAGGCTATTGTTAATCTTTAAACAATACAGTGGTTATGAAAAATTAGATGAAAAAGACATGAGTCATTTTATCTATAGATTTGTTTATGGACTAAAACCTGAAATTGGAGAAATGATCAGAACTAGTATTGTCGGATGGCAAGCACTATCTATAGACGATATTTTAAGAAAAGCAAAATATTGTAGCGATGAATTAGAAGTAAAACAGAAGAAGCTGAAGGAGAAAGCCATGTGGGCTCAGGTAAAGGTGGCTGAGCAACAGATTGCCAGCATGGGAAACAAGAACACTAATTTTGTTCAAACTGGAAATACAAACCAGATACAAGGAAAGTTTAAAGGTAATAATAATTTCCCAAAGAAATTTAGCCCAAAGATAGAAGAACTGAAACAAAGATTACCTTGTTTTAATTGTGGCGAAATTGGACATTGGAGGGACGAGTGTCCTCATCCTCCTAGAAACTCAAAGAATTCCTTATTGAATCCACAGATGCAGAATGGTGTTAACCTGCAGCAACAGCTACAGATGCAACAGGGGTTAAATGAATTTAATATTCAGCGACAGTTACAACAACAGCAACAACAACAGGTGAATAATCGTCAAGACCAATTGCCACAACCACCTTTTCCGAATTGTGGGGGAGTTCAAAAATATAATCCAAACGTGGGATTTCAGGGATGTGAACAGGTAATAAAACCACAAAAACAGCAAAAGCAGCAAAAGGTTCAAATGCAAAATGCTTCACAACAATTTTTATTAACAGAAAGCCAAGACAGCGATTCTGATGATTATTGCTGACGGTGCCCGAGAGAGGAGGAAGAGTGTGTTGTTGGAGCCACTCTTGAGGTTGACCAGTCTGGTCCTTATGTAAACGGGAAAGTTAATGATGTAGACATCACTTTTCTAGTGGACACTGGTGCTACCCGTTCTACTGTTAGATCAGTGGAAATTGAAAACCTACCTCTCTCTGGGGATACCATCCAAGTCGTGGGAGTAAGTAATCAACAAATTAAAACAGACTTAACTGATCCAGTACCAGTCGAAATTGGAAATTACAGAGACAAACACAGATTTGTGGTTTGTAACAGTAGTCCAGTAAATCTATTAGGTAGAGACATCCTATGTAAAATGAATTGCAGAATATATTGTTCTCCTGAAGGAGTTGAGTTACAAACAATGGAAGAAGATGGTTTGTACAGAATGACAATGATGATGATAGAAGCAGAAGAAACAAAATTGTTTCCTGCATTTGAAGAAAAGGATTTACCTGAAGAGCTAAAAGAAACAGTGAAATCTGAAATATGGGATTTTACTGGGAATGAGATGGGTCTGATGAAAAACGTAGATCCTGTAAAAATTGCATTGAAACAGGGAATAGAATTTCCAAATACTCCACAGTATAAAATGAAAACAGAAACAATTGAAGGTATTACACCTATAATTGAAAAGTTAATCAAGCAAGGTGTATTAAAAGAAATGAAGAGTAGCTCTTGTAATTCACCAATTATGGGAGTTAAAAAAGCTAACGGAACATTTAGGATCGTACAAGATTTGAGAAAGGTTAATCAAATTGTCATTCCATGTTGTCCTGTGGTTCCAAATCCAGCAGTAATTCTATTTCAGATTCCATATGATGCTGAATGGTACTCAGTCATTGACCTTTGCAATGCATTCTTTACTGTTCCCTTACACCCAGACAGTTATGAAATCTTTGCTTTCAGATTCCAAGGTAAGACCCTTGGATGGACAAGAATCCCTCAGGGCTATACAGAAAGTCCTTCAATCTTTAATGAACTGTTAAAAAGATCACTAGAAGATTTAGACTTACCAGGTAGGTCTACGATGGTGCAGTATATTGATGATTTGTTAATAGCTGCAAAGACAAGAGAAAATTGTGTAACAGACACAATAATTCTGTTAAATCGCCTTGCAGAAGAAGGACATAAAGTGTCCCCAGCAAAACTACAGTTTTGCAAACAAGAAGTAAAATATCTTGGTCACAGAATAGCAAAGGGAAAAAGACAAGTAACAATAGAGAGAATAAAAATGATTCAAGCAATGTTACCACCAAGAACACAAAGACAGGTCAGAATGTTCTTGGGAATGGTAGGTTACTGTCGACAATGGATAAGTGGATTTTCAGTAATTGCAAAACCACTACAAAGACTGACCAAATCAGATGTAAAAGATCCAATTATTCTCAATGATGCTGAGATGGAATCTTTTGAGAACCTGAAAAAGAGCTTATGCCAAGCTCCTGCTTTGGGTATGCCAAATTATGAGAAAGATTTTGAACTGTATTGCAGTGAGAGAGAAGGATGTGCATTATCTGTATTAATACAGAGACATGGAAATTTAAAGAAACCTATTGCATACTTCTCTGCAGTTCTTGATCCAATTGCAAAAGCATTACCAGGTTGTTTGAAAGCAGTTGCAGCTACAAGTATCAGCCTTGAACAAAGTGAAGGAATCATTATGGGATTTCCTGTGAAAGTTTTTGTGCCTCATTCAGTTGAAATATTACTGACAAGAGGTAAGACTCAACATTTAACAAGTAGCAGATTGACAAAGTATGAGAAAATCATACTAGGAGCAGATAATGTTTCGATTTCAAGATGTTTGAATCTGAATCCTTCTACATTACTGCCTGATTCCGAAATTGTTGATGACATTGAGACAGAACATGAATGTTTAGATGTCATGGAATTCTGCACTAAACCAAGAAAAGACATCAAAGACAGACCTTTGCCTGAATCGGATTTTGTCTACTTTGTAGATGGCTCATGCTTAAGATCCGAAGGTGGTGTCTTGAAAGCCTCATACTCAGTTTGTACAGTCGAAGATGTTGAAGAAGCATCATGTCTTGAAGGAGTTCGTTCAGCACAAGTGGCTGAATTGATTGCTTTAATTCGTGCATGTGAAATATCAAAAGATATAAGAGTTACCATCATTACTGATAGTCAGTATGGGTACGGAGTTGTGCATGATTATGGACAACTCTGGTCACAGAGAGGATACATGACATCAACAGGATCACCAATTAAAAATGCAGTTTTCATTAGGAGATTAATTGAAGCAATACAATTGCCAAAAGAAATTGCCATAGTCAAGTGTGCAGCGCACACCAGAGGAACTGATTATATTTCCAAAGGAAATGCCTTCGCAGACGAGACAGCAAAGTACTGCGCAAGGAAAAATTATTCTTACAATCGGAATAGAAGTACTGAAACTGATTCAAATTCATTAATGCTAACAACTGTTGTAGAAACATGGAATGAGATTAGAGATTTACAAAACGAAGCAGAAGATGAAGAAAAAGACCTATGGTTAAGATCAGATTGTAGACCACGTGATGAAGATGGAGTGTGGGTTTACAAAGATGGCAGAGTAGTTTTACCAAATTGTTTGATTTCTGACATGGCCAGATTATATCATGGTCCTGCACATTTAGGAAGAGATTCAATGGTCAGACTTTTTAGAGAAACATGGTTCAATACCAAATTTAGAACCATTGCAGAATCTTTTTGTCAAAGGTGTTTGTCATGCCAACAAATGAATCCAAACAGAAAATCAGTGGTGGGGACAGGAATAATTGGTCGAGAGGGTGGTCCCTTTACCAGGTTACAAATAGATTTCATTGAAATGCCCTTACACAACTGTTTGAAATATGTACTTGTAATTGTATGCTTATTCTCAAGGTGGGTGGAGGCTTTCCCTACACGACATTGTGATTCAATTACAGTAGCAAAACTATTGCTCAGAGAAATCATCCCAAGGTACGGTTTTCCAGTTACTATTGAGAGTGATGGAGGAAGCCATTTTGATAACAAACTGTTGAAGTTAATTTGTGAAGCTATGAGCATTGAGCAGAAAATACACTGTGCATACAGACCAGAGGCATCAGGTGTAGTTGAACAAATAAATGGAACTATCAAAAACAGAATTGGAAAAATGTGTCTAGAGACAGGAGTTAAGTGGACTGATGCTCTTCCACTTGTTTTGATGTCATTAAGAAGTACACCAGATAAAAAGACAGGTCTGAGTCCTCATGAAATTTTAATGGGAAGAGTTATGAGGCAAGCTTTTGTACCTGTAGGTAAACTGTTGAGCATAAATGACAGTGCAATTTTGGATTACTGTAAAAGGTTATCTGATATGGTAACTTCTGTGTCTAATCAGGTGGGAACTGAAGCTCAATCAAATGACAAAGTTTTGACACATGATCTGAGACCTGGAGACTGGGTCAGAACGAAAGTACATCGGAGGAGGAATTGTCTATCTCCTAGATGGCAGAAACCTAGGCAGGTAATCTTGATCACTACTAATGCTGTAAAGTGCAGAGGATTGAAGCGCTGGATTCATCCAAGTCATACTATTCCAATACCAACTCCTGAGAATTCTGATGTTGAAAGTGATACCACAGATGATTCTGATTCTGAAGCAGAAGACAGAACAGAAGGTGAAGTAATTCCAGATTCTGAAGATCGACAAGAAGGTCGACATCTGGAAACTGTGCCAGTGAATGGAAATCTGACAAGAAAAGACTTGGAAATAATTGAAATAGATTCTGAAGGTGAAGAGAATCTGTTAAAAGGAAAGATAACTGAGGATTCGGTTGTCTATATTGAAGATAAAGAAGCTGAACCAAAGGAAGTTTCAGACCAGGAGAGTATGGAAAGGCAGAGAACAAGCTCTGAAGTAAGGAACAAAAATCCGAAATCTGGGAAACTAGAGATAATTGAAGAAGAAGAGGAGAACGAATTACCGAGTACCAGTGATGGAAGACAAAGTGAAGTTCCTGAAGGAGTGAAATTGCCGAATAGAGAAGTTCCTGAGTCAATTGAAATTTCAGACTACGAAACTGAAGAAAGTGACGTGGAAGGTGGAAGTGAAAACGGAAAGAAAAGGACTTGGAAGTCAGAATCAAATAATTCTGAACCAAAGAAAAAGTACGTGAGAAAAACAGACTACTGGCCTGGTGGAAGATTGAGAGTCAGATTGATTAAAAAGCCAATAGAACAAGTTGAAGAAATAAGTAGTCAAAAGAGTCCTGGAAAAGAAGTTGGAGTTGGAAGAAAAATAGAAGTGATATCGAGAAAAGGGAAGAGAATAATTAGACCAAACCAGAAATACAAGTCTCCTGAGTGGACTTACTTGGTAATTCCACCTATTATAGACATATATGATAGTAGTGAAGAAGAAAACGAAATCCAAGAAATTAGTGACAATGATTGAAGTACAAAATTATTAAATTGGCAAAAGGCTGAAGAAATCCTGTTAGTTGACACAAGGTCGAAGAAAAACTGTTTAGTAGAAGAAAACTTATGTATGACATAAGGTCGAAGAAATCTTGTTTAGAGTTATAAAAGAAAAATATATTTTAAAAGGGGGGTGTATATAAATTTTAAAAATTATTTTTATTTTATTTTAATTTTAAGGCTAAAACTAACCTAAAAATGCCTTACGTTAAGGAGAGCACTTCAAGATGTTCTGTTTTTAAAAGATGCTGTAAGATGACTCTGGTGTGTCTGCTCATTTTAGTTCTGCTCTGGTTGGTACTAGCTGTGATTATACCTTTAGAAATGAATAGAGAATTACACAAAGATAACATAACAAGCAAAGCTCTGGTTAGCCAAACTAAACATAGTACATCTGCAAAAGTAATTGATCATCAGCCTAACATTCATCAAGATAAATCAATAGGTGATTTTTCAAGCAATACATTCACAAAGCTTTTGAGTGAATATGTAAAAGTGATGGATGCAAAGGACTGTTATGTATGCGTTAAATTACCCGCTTCTGTTTCTGAAGGAGTAACATATAATATGCTTCCTCTCACTTATGCTGTTACATGTAGTGTATTAACTAGTTTATTTTATCAAACTGGTCGTTTAGAATATTACTATTCAAATTATGATGAAATTTTTGCTAATGTTAAAATTGATAATGCTTTAAATAAGCATAAGAAAGCTAAACAATTGAGAGAATATTTCCTTGTTACTAACGAACTCACTTATGAGTATGCTTATAAGAATAATCTAACATGTAAATTAAGTGCTGAAGGAAAGAAATTTTTGAATATGGTTGAGGAGAGAAGAGCAATTTATAAGAGAAATGAATTAGTCAAACAGACTAAGTCATCCTTCTGGCAAAAAGAGGATGAGAAATTAAATGGCAAAATGCTTGAAAATATTGCAATTCACATAGACAAACCTGTTAGTGGAAAGCTTTGCATTAGAAGAGATAACACACTTTTTGACAATTATTTTGTAGGTGCAAGCAACTGTGAAGATACTTATCAGATTATGGGAGGTTGGGGATTTAAAGGTGGAAAAGATCCTATCTTTCCTGGAATTTATTTTGTTTGTGGTGACAAAGCCTACTACAACCTTCCAGACCATTGGTATGGAACTTGTTATGTGGGAATTGTTTTTCCTAAAGTGTTTCATGTTGACAGAGATTCAGAAGGATTGTTTAAAATTCATAATTATGTAAATAGAGCTAAAAGAGAAACTTTTACTGAAGTTCTGGGAGATATTTTCCAAGCTGTAATACCTTTTGTTGGTATAACCCTAAATGCAGGGAGAATCAGAAAATTGTCCACTATAGTTGATAGATTATCAACTGACACTGCTGATGGATTTCAATTAGTGAATGTTGAAGTTATTGCAATTAGATCCATGGTAATTCAAGATCGTCTTGCTTTAGACATACTCCTAGCAAAAGAGGGAGGAGTCTGTGGCATTTTACATGTCCAACATTGCTGTACATATATACCGGATGAAAGTAAGAATATTGAAATGTATATTAAGAATATTACACAAATGCATTCAGAAATAATTCCTTTAGAAGAAGATGATTTTACTGGGAAACTTTCAAAAAGGTTTCAAGCAATTAAAAACTGGTTTCATAATATTGGAAGTTCAATTCTTGGCAAGATTCTGGCACCTTTGATTATAATAATATTCATTTTTATTTTGACTAAAGTAGGTTGTTTGTTGCATAAAAGAAAGAAACATTTGAGAGAAAAGAAAAGAATTTATAAACTCAGAAAAGAAGAGGAAAGGGAGATCGAGTTACAGGAGTTACATAGAGAGCGTCATGTTAATTGCAAAGATTATGCTGAAACAGACTTTTAGGTTTACTAATACAATTGAATTTGAATCGATTTCTTAAAAATTTAATTTACCAAAATTTTGAGTGCTGGTGTGGTGATTTGTTAATCACCAGATGAGGGAGTTGATGGAGCGAGATAGAAAACAAAATTTTGTTTAAACTCGCAAAGTCATATTTCCATAACATGAATAAAATTATTAATGATTTGTGATATGTCGTGCTAATACAACTTAGATTAAACTTTACACGTGGGGGGACTAACATGTGTGCTCATAAACGTGCATATTTGTTGCATCTTTTTGTTCGTGCAAAATAATGAAATAATTTATTGTTTTCGTTTTTGTCATTACTAACTGCTGCAAACTTAAATAAGCATGTGCTTGTTTTGCTTTTCCTTGTCTGTGTAATGTCATTTCTACTATTCTAGGTGCATATGGGTCTCATTGAAAAACGGAGACTGGTAAATATAAACGCTGCTTTATTTGTTTGCAATGGCTAGGTAACATTTTTGATTAATAGGGTGGGTTAATTAATTAGTAAACCATGGGGTGAATACAGATTATACTTTATTTCTTACATTAATACTTTTCTTGTGTTTGTTTTATAATAGAAATCATAAGTTGCCTGCTTTTGAGGCCTAGTTATTTGAGCCGCAAAATAAAAGCCGATCCATAATTCTGCAGAAAGTCACGAGACGCCCATTCTGAATTAAAACGTTTATTGAAGCCACATTCAAAAAGAAAAAAACAGATGAGCTGACATCATTCTGTCGGACATGGCCAAGGTCGAAAGTGAACTTTTTGTCAGTCCTTAACTTGGCATCCGCGGAAGTCGCGCTGAAAGACTATGGAAGCTGCGAGGATGACTTAATACAAAGTTACAATCGAAGGAAGCCTCTGGTTTCACGTGGAAGAGACAATGGTCTTTGTAAGACATGAATTTGTGGAACTTTTTAAGAATCGGGTGACATGTCACTTGTCACTCTCAGCCAATGGGACGTCGAGTATTTCTGAAAACTTTCCTTTGCTAGTTTAGTTAGTGTAGAAAGGTATAAAAAGTCATGCCCTTAGGATTGGGCTGGCTGCTGCTTTCTGACTTTCCGATGAGGGTGATGTGCTGCTGGACTTTGCGTGGAGCACGTAAGAATCCTCAAAGATCTTTACTTTAATTTCTGTTTATTTAGCTCAGTTAGGGAAATAGGTTTTAGAAATGCTAAACTTTATATAATTTCTTTTAAACTGATTCAATTGCTTAAATTGTATTTTTCTCAATTTCCTTACCATCATGCTTGCTTTATTGCAAATAAATTTCATTTATAAAACTTACAACTTATATACCATAATTTAGAAAATAAAATCTTACTTTTGACAAACAAGCTGGTCTTGATTATTTAGAAGTATAGGTTACCTTTAGCTAGATCACGTCACCTATGGTGGTCGTTTAAATGGTTGGGTTTTATTCTAATGACAATATTCTTTCTGCAATTGTATAAATATGTATATAGTGTGTAGATAATGTGTATATAGATTTATTCTGACCACCTGATTCAGTAGGCCCAAAATATATCAGATTCATAAATGGGTCCATATATATTATAGAATTTTGTTTATAAGTTATGAAGTTGGGTAGCGTAGTTTATGATATATTTTCTATAGCCCGCTGGATCAACATGAGCATTAATAATTTGATTAGAATCAGCACGATTTACATCCAACCAATGACTCCAATCAAGATCGTCAACAGGTTCACACCGTCTACTCTTAATGATATCTGCCTGATGATGTAAGACTTTTTCTAGATGGCGTTTATTCCACCAACCCTTCCCGTCAACAAATGCAGCTCCTTTACTAACTTTAAGGACCTGCAAAGGTTCAAAGAACTTCGACTCCCCTTTTTTAACTCTATCGGGCTTCTTAATCAAAACCCAGTCTCCTACAAAAATATCTACAAGCACAGAATTAGTTTTCATATCAAAATTGTTTTTCATTTGTATTCGCTTGTCATTTACTTTCTTGCGAATAGCACCCAGATCAATCTTCTTATCCCCAGATAAATCCTGAAGCCAAGAAGGAAACAAATTAGAATGAGTGCCCCTGTTTCTTAACAAAGTAAAAGGAGAGACGCCTGTTGTACAGTGCGGAGAGGTGTTATAATGCCACACCTTGTCTCTGATGAAATTGCTCACATTAAGTTTGCATGCTAAAGCCATTTGTATGCCCTCCTTAATCACTTTATTCCCCCTTTCTACCAACCCGTTAGATGACGGAGAATACAAGGCAGCTTTCAGTTGTTTAATGTCCAAACCGCTAAGAAATGTACTCATTTCATCGGAAATGAAATGCGTGCCATTATCAGTAACTATTATTCTAGGCGTACCTTCCACATTGAAAACTCTCTTCAAGAAGGAGATCGTAGAATCAGAAACAGGTGTTTTAACGAACTCATGATACATCCATTGCGAATAATAGTCAACCAGTAAAATTACGTACTTGCACTCTTGATTCAGAACCAAATACGGCCCAGAAAAATCAATACCAATTTTCTCCCAAGCAGAATGCGGAAACTTAGTTGGACATAAAGAAACTTTCATAGTATGCCAATGTTTATCGGAGACTAGACACTCGGGACAAGAATCAATCAACTTGCTAACCTGCTCATCCAAAGAGGGCCACCAGTAGTGTTGCTTGATTCTCATAACGGTCTTGGTGACACCCAAATGTCCTCTATGAGCCCCGTTAATGATCGAAGAACGTAACCTGAATGGAGGGATAAACTTGTCGCCTCTACGAACAATACCATTCTCAACCAAGAGTTCCTCAGACACTTGAGCAAATCTACGTAATTCACCCTCCAAACACCTAGGTTCCGGCCACTGACGTGTTGAATAGTGAATGACTTTTTAAAGCACTGAATCACTCTCATTGGCGGACTTCCAATCACTTTCAGATATAACTGGACTTAACTCACACACTGCATCAATCATAGTAACACATTCAATATCTTCAGCAGAGATATCCTCATCATCATCCTTCACCATGGAAAGTCTTGAAAGACAGTCTGCTCGGAAATTCTTCCCACCATTAATATGTTTAACTTTAAAATGAAATTCCTGCAACTTAGAAACCAACCTCATTAGCCTTGCTGACATGCAAGGCGAATTAACTTTGTTGAAAATGTAAATAAGGGGTTTATGGTCGGTAACAAGTTCAAATTACCGACCACAAATATACGTTCCGAACTTTTGAACCGCCCATACGCAGGCTAATGCCTCCCTCTTGATAGTACTGTACCTAGTCTCAAAAGTCTTAAGGGATCGAGAAACGAAAGCAACGGTCTGCTCATGACCCTTTACCCATTGAGTCAACACTGCACCCAGGCCTGACATACTAGCGTCAACCATTATGACCGAAGGACAATCGTCTCTAAAAGCGTGAAGAGCTTTGGCGGACACAATCAACTTTTTAACTTCACCAAAAACTTTATCCAAATCAGGGGACCAAGCAAAGCTGCAACCTTTTCTTAATAACATACAAAGAGGTTCGACTAACTGAGAATAAGACGGAACAAACCCAGCGTAATATTCCGTCAACCCAAGAAATTACCTAAGGGAATCTTTATCAGATGGGGGCTTTGCATCGTCAATGGCTCTAATGACTGAAAATTTTGGTTTAATCCCCTCGTGAGAAACGGTGTGTCCTAAATAATCCAGTTCATTAACAGCAAACTTACATTTATCACCACGGACGGTCATTCTTTTGGACATCAACATTGTGAGAACACGTCTCAAGATTGAGTTATGTTCCTCTAAAGACTTTGCGTAAATTAAAACATCATCAGGATATGCTTGAACCCCCCGACCTCATGAAAAAGAGAATCCATGAGTTTCTGGAAAACACTTCCAGCTGATGCTAAGCCAAAGGGAAGGTGCAAAAACGTATATGCCCCAAACGGTGTGATGAAAGTAGTTAACTCTTGTGACTCTTTTGATAACGCAACCTGATGGTAGGCTGACTTTAAATTGATCAGTGAAAACCACTTAGCACCACCAAGATTAGCGAGGAGTTCATGGATTTTAGGTAGTGGCTGACAATTGATGATAATATTTTTGTTTAGAGCGCGTAAATCCACGCAAAGCCTAGTTTCGCCGCTCTTCTTGCACGCGACAACGATGGGGGCCACCCACTGGGAAGAATAAACCGGTTGTATAATACCTTGCTCACACAAATCTTTTAAAGAATTTTCCAATTCGGCTCGGACACTTAAGGAAATGGATCGTAAATTATGAGCGACAGGCTGGGCCCCGGGACTAATCTAATCTTATGTTCAAAATCTTTCACACTGCCCACCTTGTCACTAAAAACTGACTTGAACTCCTCCATAATCTGTTTTGAGTTAAAAACCTGTGTGTTAGGCAAGTCACACTCAATACTGGGACCGGTAGTTCCCTGACTTTGATTGGATTTTCATCCCCGGGTACTAAGTGTAAGCCCATGCGAGCGAGGTCCTTTCAGCCAACTATATTTTCACCTTTATCAGCAACATAGATCTTTGTTATGGTTTCCCTACCCAAACATTGAACTAACCCTTCAAAATAACCAATCATGTTGATGTCCTTTTCTCCAAAAGCCTTAGGGTTTACGTCCGATTGCAACAGATCAGCTTTTCTTTTCACGTGCGTGTTGCTGAAATGACACGCAGGGAACAATCTAGTGAGCTGACACGTAGACGATTCAAATACCGCCACTGAAAGCATGCGCGTCGCTGTAGCAACGCGCTGATGTCGATAAACAAGTTGAGCACTTCTGAAAGCGTGCGCGTCGCTGTAGCAACGCGCTGATGCCAATAAGCAAGTTGGGAGCTTCTGAAAGCGTGTGCGTCGCTGTAGAAATGCGCTGATGCCAATAAACAATTTGACATAGGAACGACCACTTCAACAAGTGCTCCGTTGATACGTAGGTTAAAAGCTCCCCAGCCAGTGAAAATGGCAGAATAAGTGAACCAATCAGTGTGGTCACGGGCAAAAGCAGAGTCACATGCAGGATTCAATGGCCAATCATGACAGAATAAAAGTCACATGGAGTTTACAAAGGCCAATCATGACGAAAGCTATAAAATGGGTTTAAAAATTGAGCAATCGCGCTTCAGAATTAAAAAATTTCGACGTACCTCGTTCAGAGCGTGAATAAGTACTGAAAATCCTACCCGAATATTCTCCAATTTGAAATCAACTGGAGTAAAAGCAGCAGGTACGTCCTTCTTAGATGAGAAGAAGTAGTACAAACGATGATAATCTCATGCGTGGGTATGGGTGGAGCCAGTTCCCAATCGCCGCCAAATGTAGTGGGAGTAATGAATCCACAAACTCCAATGAATCCTTTAAAGCAGTTTAATCCAAATGAAAAACTCCACTCAACGCGCGATGCATCTACTCAATAGAAAGCCCCAACTGTAACTGCTCAAAATGTTAGTCTTCCATCGAACAGCTGCAATGCGCGTGAGTCACACAGTTGACCAATAACACAATAATGATGATGAATATTATCGCGTGTGCATCGCGCGGCGCGATGTGCACTAATTACATACCACTACAGGGGTTAAATTTGATCTAAGGGATCAGTCTCCCACTGAGTCCGGGTGCAGTTTAGCACAAGACCAGGAGCCACAGGTCTTCTGGTCTCTGGTTACAGTAAAATCATCCGTTTCATTTGGTTAGTTACGGCTTCCTTGTTGGGTGATCAAACTGTACTCTGATTAATCTCCTGGGTACAGCAGACTCAGATGCAACTTCTGAGGGTCAGGACTCAGTGTCCCAAGCTGTACCTCAGCGTCCAGTGGCAGTCACGCTTCTTGGAGCTGGGCTCTCAAAGGAGCAGGCTTCTCAGATTTTCAGGCACTGTGGTTATAACATGGGGAGAGCCAACTGACTCTTGGAGTCCCTTCTTATGTCTGGGGCTCGTGGGAAACCTTTCCATGAGCAGGGAACCGAAGACATAGTGCTCTCCTTGCTAGTCCACAGAAGCAGCAGGTGCAGCCTTTCTGCTGGGTCCAGGGAAAAGCAGAGCAGTCTTTCTTTGGGTCCTCTCTCCAGTATAGATGTGATCTGAGGTCTGAGTGTCAGGGGTGCCACATTTATGTTTGCCACGAACCTACGGAGAAGTGGTGACTAACTAATCAATGGGCTTGAAAGTCTCCTCCCACCTGATGGTGACTTACTGCAAAGTATGTCATTTGACTAACTGAGAATGCACTATTCTGCCCTCTCCCAACATAGCAGGATCCGTCTCTGGGCTAGGGAGCTCCCTAGCCCAACCAAGAGGTATAGCTACCTGGGGGCTACCCTGTCCCCAAAAAAACAGTTGGGCAACAGCTTTGCCCAGTCTGCCCGAGATGCCAGCCTGTCTGCTAAAACAAAACAGCAGTCCCTTCCAAGTGTGACTACCATTTGCCCTTAAAAAGTGACTTCCCCATTGAATCTCTCCTTTTGGGCTCACACTCTTTCTGGCCATCCAGGCTAAAGGAGTTCACCCCTTTCCCTCTGTAGGTGATTTGTTCCTCTTCCTGAGAGTTGTTCTTACCTCTCCCTAAAAGGGCATCAATTTGTCTCGAGGACATCAGCTGTATGTAACTGATAATGGCTACTGGGTAAATGTGAAACAAAGTGGTAACTTTCTAAAGAAGGCATTTGTTAAATAGTTCCATTAAATTTTACTTGAGCAACAAGTTGGGTTTAAATCATCAAAGCTTTTGATACCTTAAGTGGCATCTTTAGTAGTCCCTTTTGGAAATTAGCACTGCTGAGTTGTTAGCGTGTAACTCTATACTCACCGTGGGGTTACTACCAGTAAAAATTACAATGAAGGGTTTTTACTGTCAGAAAAACATGTCCTTCTCTTAAATATAATGCATCCTGCATTTAGGACTCAATAGACCTACCTTAGGGGTGATTTATAAATATTAAACAAGCATTGGCATGGCCAATAAGTCTCGCCTTTGGGACCTTATAAGTGTTTAGGTAGTGGCGATTAAGTGCTTTGGGATGGGTGAAGCATGCGGGTGAGAGGGGGAGAATAGCGTTCAAATTGAAAGCTTAACAGGAAAAGGGTGGGGATGAGATATGGTTTAAGGGCTACAGCTGCCGTGTTTGGAACCAGGTTGGAGACCCTGACGTTGGTTTAACACCTTGTGATCCTGGGCAAGTCACTTTATCTTAATCCATGAATGGCCTTGCACCAACTGAAGCTGGAGACAGTGCCCTTGCAAAGACCTAGGTTACTGAAAGTCAAAGTCTTTTCAGTGCAGTGTTTGTGAATGATAAATCCATTTTCGAGTCGCCATGTTCTGTGCTTAGTTTAAGTGGATTAGAGACAGGGATCTAATGTTCGATTCTAGTGTTATGTATTTTAAAGTTTAGTTATCTAAATAGGATACATATAGGTGAGAAAGTAAAACTATACATATGTTTTACCTTTCCTCTTTCATAAGTTACTTTTTTATATTGTGCGACTTCTTATTCTTCTGTTTGGGTTAAGACAATATTTGTTAAATTTTTTATATATTTTATTATCTGGATCAAGATTCTAATAACAATTTTCTTTGGGGTGCGGGATCTGGAAGTGAACAAACTGCGTGCACTTAGGAGCTGCGACCACTTCACAGAATATATATATATTACAATAGGGTGGGGCAGGGCCATTGCACCCTACTGGGCCTCAGCCTTGGTTCATGGGAGTACCGCAGGGGTGGGTAACTTTGAACCCTGCCCTGAATTGGTGCACAAACTTTAGGGATTGGCAACTGTAAGCATGGCATGGACTGGGCCACTCTGCGCCCTGCATGTGCCTGGTGCTCTGGAAGGACTGAGGGCGCTGTACTCGGAGGAGTACCAGAAAAGATATGGAATTAGCAGCAGCTTGATAGCCAATTCCATTCTTGTACTTTAAACTATAAATATGTGATCTTAAAAAAATCTAATATAGGTTTTTGGCTGTCTTCGCAACACATAGCAGCCTCTTTGTACATCTCTGTAACCCAGTCTGGCATAAGTCACACATTCAGTGCGACTCCTATTTGTACTGTCATTACCCTTACCTACGACTTTTCTTATCTTCAAGCTGCATGAACAAATAAATAAGCACGACAACTCACCCGTAAGGGTCTCCAGGCGCTGATGTGGAGGAGGAGTTGCCGGTCTGTTGAGGTGCTGTGGTTCAGCCAAAGAGCCAGGTTTTGAGGTCCTTCCAGAATTGAGGCGGTGACGGTGAATGTCTGAGGTGGAGGGGCATGGTGTTCCATATCTTTGTTGTGAGGTAGGAGAAGGATCTTCCTCGGGCTGAGGTCTTGCTTTATATATGGGACGGGTAGCCAGGCCCAGTTGGGCAGAGCCAAGGTCTCTGGTGGGTATGTGGAATGTGAGGCAGTGGTTGAGGTACACCGGTCCCCAGTCATGTAGGGCTTTGTAGGCATATGTGAGGAGCTTGAAGGTGATTCTTTTGTTGACTGAGAGCCAGTGGAGGTCCCTTAGGTGGCTGGCGTGGTTGCTTCAGGGGATGTTGAGGATGAGTCTGGCATAGGGTTTTGAATGTTCTGCAGTTTCTCAAGAAGTTTCTGAGTGATACCGGCA
Source organism: Lissotriton helveticus (assembly GCF_964261635.1). Taxonomy (NCBI): domain Eukaryota; kingdom Metazoa; phylum Chordata; class Amphibia; order Caudata; family Salamandridae; genus Lissotriton; species Lissotriton helveticus. The sequence continues at coordinate 1,355,626,656 of NC_136065.1, forward strand.
TAGAATGCGTTGCCGTTGTTGATTCTGCTGTTGCATCCGTGGTTCCTGACAATGGCTATGAGTGGGGCCTTGTAGATGTTAAAACGCATGGGGCTCAGGGAGGAGCCCTGATGCACTCCGCAGCTGATCTTTGTGGGTTCCGAGAGCATCGGAGGTAGTCTGGCACTCTGTGTTTGATTGGTGGGGAAGGAGTGGATCCATTCCAGGGCTTTGTAAAGGGTTGCCAGCGTCCTGGAGTCTTGTGCATAGGGTGCAGTGAGAGATGGTATTGAAGGTGGCTGAGAAGTCCAGGAAGATGAGGGCTGCTGTTTCACCTCAGTCGAGGAGGGCATGGACGTTGTCTATGGCGATGAAGAGGGCGGTGTAAGGTGCTGTGATTGCTTTGGAAACTGTATTGGGAGAGGTCCAGGATGTGGTTTGCTTTGATGAACTCGGAGAGTTGGTCATGGATGGCCTTCTCGATGTCCTTGGCTGGGAAGCGGAGAAGCGAGATGGGTCTGAAGTTTTTGTTTTGAGGTCTGTTGGATGGGGAGATAGTTTCTTCAGCAAGGGGTTGATATCTGATCTGAATGTTTCCTGCCTTCCAGAAAGGTGGTGGAATTGATGGAGTAGTTGATGGGGAGGCAGAGTTCACGGGTGATAAGGATGCCTGCTCTGTTGAAGATGTGATGCCAGCAGGGGTCTGTGGGCGCTCTGGAGTGGATGCTTTTCATGATCTTGAGGGTGTTGTTCTTTGTGAGGGGAGTCCAGCTGAGTGGGATCTGTTGGGATCTGGCATCATAGGGTGAGGTGGTTGAAGGTGGAAGGGTCTTGGGAATTGAGGCTGTCAAAGTTGTTGTATATCTCCCTGAACTTGCAGTGGAAGTAGGGGCTGAGGTTGTTGCAGAGGTATTGGGAGCATGGACGTCTGCTGTTTCTGTGCTGGGTCTTGGAAATTCTTTGACCACTGGGAAAAGTTCCTTGCTGTTCAGTGCATTGGCATTGATCCTTTCTTATTGGGTTGATTTCTTCATTGTGCTGATGAAGTGGTGGTGTGCGGTGACACTGGTCTTGCAGGCTGAGGGGTCTTCTGTGATCTTGCTGCTGCTCCATCACTTCTCGAGCTGTCTATAGGAGTGTCTGGACTCATGAAAGGGGGGAAACAGCTGGCTTTCTTGGAGTGTTGTTTGCTTGGGGCTTTCTTCAGGGGGAGGCCAAAAAGTCAGTGGAGTCGAAGTTCCATCGGTGAGGTTGTATGCTGCGGTGTTGGCATCAGTGGATGTCAGTTGAGGGGTTTTGCTGAGGGCGGGGGTGAGCTGTTCTTCGGTGACCTTGTTCCAGCTTCTACAAGGGTAGCGGTGGGGGTGGGGGTGTCCAGTGGGTTTGGTCAGGTGAAGGCAGTTGGCCTAACGGCTAGGGCGCTCGTCCTCGGACCTGGGGATCTGGGTTCGAGTCTCGGTAACGATGCCAAAAACCTCCTGTGATTCTGGGCAAATCACTTTATCTCCCCGTGCCTAAAATGAATGCGTGTCCTCATGTAACGTAACTGGTGCTATGTAAAGCGCTCTGATACCTGATTCAGTTCAGGTCAAACCTCCTGTGATTCTGGGCAAATCACTTAATCTCCCCGTGCCTAAAATGAATGCGTGTCCTCATGTAACGTAACTGGTGCTATGTAAAGCGCTCTGATACCTGATTCAGTTCGGGTCTAGTTCGCGCTATATAAAACTCTGCAAAAAAAAAAAAAAGTGGACACAGCGTGGTCGGTCCACTGGAGCTCGGTGATGTGGCTGAGAAGATGGGGTTGAGCGTGTGTCCTCTAAGTTAAAATTGAGGACTGCAATTCTACTGCTGGCCTTGCAAGCCTAGTTGAACAGTTATTCAGTCCTCAAGGCCTCAACACTTTAAGCAGTGGTTTGTGATCAGTTCTTAATTTTGAACCCCCAAATGTAAGTCCTGAAATAGTCATTAGCCCATGTAGGTGCTAACGCTTTTCTTTCTATCACCAAATAAAACTCTTAGTGCTAACCAAAGAACGAGAAGCATAAGCTACTGTTTTCTCTCACTTGCCAGGTACTTGATAGACCGCCGCCCCAATCTCCAACAGAACTGATGTCCACTGTCACAACGGTTGTCAAGCCAATTTCAAATGGATACAAAACTCGTTCACCAGCAATCACCGTTTTCACCTCTTCAAAGGCATATTGGTGTCCTTCACTCCATTTTTATTTCTTTCCTGTCAAATAACTCTTACATTCTGAGTCTTATCTGCAAATTCAAACACAAATTTTGCATAATATTCCACAAGGCCTATAATTGAACTGTGTTTGTCCCCTTCATCCAAAACAACTGCATTGACAATGGCACTCACCATGTCAGAATTTGGCCTAACTCCCTCTCCTGAAATCAAGTTGCCCAAATATTCTAGCGCCAGTTCTAAACACCAGCATTAATTTTTTTTAAAGTTATACCTGAATTTGCTAATCTACCTAATGTTTGCTGGAACATTTCATTCTGTTGTTCTTTTTTTTCCTTTTTTTCTTTAAGGTCCTCATTTCACCATTGGCGTCTGCAAATGAACAATTAAAACCCGATCCAACCTGGGCGCCCAGGGCTGATGTTCTTGCACTCGCCGAGGGACAACCAGGCCTGCTTCTTTGTACGAGGCATGCTGTAATCATAGAACCTTTGAGACCTTAGACCAGACTCATCTCTCTGCCCCATGAGATCAAAGGTTCGCACACATTGTTGTTACCATTATGTGCCAAGCCCATATCTAGACGCGCCATACCTAATGCTGCATGCAAACAGTTTTGATAGAGAGGGGGACTAGCATCCTTCCAGAGTTTGCAGATCTCTCTGCGGGTGATCAAGATCAAACAAAAGAACAAGCCCACTTGTAGATAACACCCTTAAGAGATCCATATCCAAACCAAACAGCACTCGGGCTGCATTAAGGCATAGTTTAACTTTAAAAATACCTTCCAAAGCCCTCCCCACATTAGCCCAAAAAAGACACAAAACAACACAATCGTAAAAAATGTGGATGTCATTGGCCTCGTCCAGGCCACATCTGGGGCACTTAGAGGGGGGACATACAAATTTCACTATTTTATTGGGCATGTAATACAGCCTATTAATGACATAATCGTGTTTTTTTTTAGAGAAGCTGGCCTGACAAACTTATATAGAATTTGGAGGGATAAAGCATAAAGACTAACTGAGGCTTCTTCCAACATGGATGAATTCCATACTAGATGAGATGGGGGGGATCTGTAAGTCCTCTGCATCTAACAGGCTTCTATACCAAAATCCCATTTCTTTTTTCCTAGGGTTAGGACTTTGGAGGGCATTCTCGATCTCCCAATGTCCGCCTATATTCTCTTTCTCTGCCAGAAACCAGGAACAAAGTTGCATATATTTGAATCTAGAAAAAGAGTCCCCTATTTTAATCTCAAAACCTCCCAGGGGAGAACCCCCTCAGATGTTACGAGGTCAGACCATATCTTAATCCCTGCTCTCTTGATGGGGGGGGGGGCGCTAAACCATCTCTGAGGCACTCGGGCAATCCTGGGGAATCCTAAATTGGGGCTAAGTCAGAGTAGTATCTTATATCCCATCTCCCTTTGACTTTATTCCAAACCTGAAGTGCTAGTTTTAAAACCTTCAGTCGGACCTTCTTGAAAAATGTTGTCACTCCAAACTTATACAGGAAACCGGTGTCTCCCCCCTCAAAATTAGTCATTATAGTCAAGATCCGACCCAGTTGGAATCATCAGGGCTGGAGAGCAGACTGCGTACATTTTTTAGCTGGAAAGAGAGTGAATACCAGAGCACATCCGGCAACGCTAGGCCTCCCTTCAAAAGTTTTCTTTTTAACTTTTTCCAGGACAGCCTGGATTTTTTATTAGCCCATATAAAACTGCCTATTTTACCCTGGATTTTCCCCAGAAGCTTATCAGAAAAAAACAAAGGTATAGTACTAAATAGATACGTCAGTTTGGGCAAGATGACCATCTTAACCAGATTCACACAACCATATATTGTGAGAGGGAGGCTTTGCCATCTTGAGAAAAGATGGTCAATCTCCTTGGCCACCTTCTTCAGATTTATCTGGGTGATGTTATTTAGGTTCTGTGCTATAATTATCCCCAGATACTTAAACTCACTGCCACAGGAGCCTGACCAACTACCTACCCCCAGTACATTACCTCGGTTTTGGAGTTATTATTAATCTGGTAACCAGAGTACAGACCAAATTCGGCCAGAGCAGCCTTCACCCCAGGAAGCACCTCCGCGGGGTTACTGGTGTAAACCAGCAAGTCATCAGCATAAAGGGCTAACATTGAAGGGGGTAATCGTATCGTCCATCTCAATGCTTGCGCGAGGGGTTCAATATATATATCAAACAAAAGGTGAACGTGTAGGGGGGAACATGACGGCCGGAAGCTGACAGTCATGACGGAGCTCCACCCCTCCTATGTGCGGCGTCCGAATCATAGTTAGCAGCTGACGGCAGTGGCTGCAGCTGTCTTTTCTACTTTTTTTCACCCCCGAAAATGCTTGCATAATATGTAATAACTAAAAACAGTGGCCTTAATACTTCCCTACCTGGCGTCTGTTTCATGGGGCTCTCTCATCGTCTGTTTGTTTTCTAATGGGCCAGCGCGAAAACTGACGGTCTGCTGTGTTGGCGGTGGCGCGTTGTCGGAGTCTTCCTGGTTCCGAGAACTGGGCATGGCCAGAGAGTGGCGGAGGAACGCAAGGAGATTGCCCCAGCATCTCAGACCCGGCATTGGAGGGCTTGAGGTGCATCTCCTCGGTGGGGTGGTAAGAACGATCTCCTGCCAAGTGCCGGGGGAGGCTCAGAGCAAGGCAGTGAGTCTTGGCACTCTAATGAAACAAAGGCTTGTTATAGCTGAGTCCTCCCGATGGAGGGTTCAAGGTGAGGCGGTCCCTGAGGCTGTATTTACTGGTCTGAGGTCCACAGTGCTACAGGACTTGTCGGTATTTGCTAGAAGCAGAGTCCCGGTAAAGTTTGCAGGGTCCTTAAATATCTCTTCTGTTGCTGCTCGGGGCTCTGTAAGTGAAGATGTGTAGTCCTGTATGGAGAGGCGTGGGCGAAGTGCTGCCAGTCTTCATCCCAATAGCCATCCAAGTATTTCGGGCTGTCCCACAATAGCACCTTTGTCCGAGGCAGGGGTAAGTCGCTACACCTTACGTAATAGGACCGCCAGCATCCTACCAGCTCTGCTTAAATCATCTGTTTCTCCTCTTATCATTGAAATCAAGGCTACCTCTAGACAAGGGAAGGAGAGTAATTTTGGTGAAATACGCCCCCAGGTAAGGGAAAGGGTAGGAAAAAAGCGAGAGGGGGTCCTTCTGCTGGGCCTAAAATTACGCCATCACTGAAGTCCTACTATATGGTCCTTTCCTCAACTACCACTGACCGGGGTAGCGATAGGTCTGCCAGTATGGCCACTGTCACTGTTATTGCTACTGCTAAGGCCCTTGTTCCATCCACAGTTCCTCCCATTGCTCCCACAGACAGCGCCTCTCAACCCTCTCAGCCCTCTAAGCCTTTCAGCAAACGATTGTTCATTCATCTGTGGAGCTATCAAATAGCTTTTCAGTGCTAGATAGCCAATGTATTGATCAGGGAGAACGGGGAGATGCCTGTATAAGTACTCAAGAAGACGAGCCCCCCCGCCCACAGTTCCTGCGCCTATGGTAACAGCCCCACAGCTTTTGTCGGTGCCGGGGACATTGGCCGATATTCTGTTGGGTCTGAAGGAGGACATTAGTAGGAGATTTACAATCTCAGAGGCAAATCAGGTTGCTATTCAGGCATCGTGTGAGGCACTGGCCCAGAAGGTCGATGAAGTCTCACAAAGGATGGATGCTCTGGAGGCAGAGATCCCCAAGATCAAGGGCGCCTTGTGTTCCTCCTCAGTAGCAATGGATAAGTTGATTCAGTAGAACCGGGAGATGAAGGATGACATCGAGCGTCTCGAAAATCACTCCAGGAAAAACAATCTAAAAATTTTGAATGTTCCTGAGGATGTTGAAGGGGTGATATAAAGTCGTTTGTGGTTTCGCTCCTAAAGACGACAATTTCGAAAGATTCTCCTGAAGTGGATTTGGATCTAACGGGAGACATTCAAAGGGTGCATCGAGACCCATACAGGAGAAACCCCGGGAAAGAGCACCCCAGAAAAATCGTGGCGAACTTCCTTACCTATGCCATCAAGGAGAGAATGTTGCTTTGGCTCTAAAAGCAGGGCCTATAAAGTGTACTTCCTTCTCCAGCCCCTTCTCTTTCTCTATTCGCTCAGATGTCTCTCATATAACCGCTACGAAACAGTGGGAGCTGGGCAAGAGATTGATAATTCTGAATTCCTTAGGGGCCCGGGCCCAGCTGAAATTCCCTGCTTCGCTCCGGGTAATGTGAGACAATCATATGTACAACTGGCGCCAGACAGAGGAAGCTGACAGCTTAATTGATAAGATCAGAAAAGGAAGCAAAGGTGGAAGCGAGGCTGGGGTGTAACTAACAGGGATTTATTTGTCGTTTGCCTACTATGGCGCACAAGTATAAAACAAAATAAAAAAAGGGGATATATAAATTTACACTAAATAAGCATGCACAGCCACTGGGGGTGAGTATAGCCTGCTACTAACTGCAGCCATTGTTCGGATAGGCTTTTATTATCTATAATTATTTAAACACTATTTAGTCGCACACAGGGGGGGTACCCGTCCAAGAGCTCATGCTCAGACAAGAAGGGAGGGTTCCCCGGGGAGGAGAGGGATGCTTGGGGTCTCGGGGGGAGGTTGGGGTGGGAAGGGGGGCACGGGTGGGGTTGCAGTGGGAGAAAATATAAAAATGAGTCCTCATTTTCCTTTTTTTTCTCTTAGTTTTCTGCCAAGTAACTAGGATATGGGGCATCTTGCTAAAGTGAGGAAGGTAGATGTTTCTTAATCAATGACCAATGACCAATGCTAGGATTAAGTTTATCTCATGGAACGTCAACGGGCTTCGGTGCCCACGGAGACGAAGGCTGGTAATGAAATATTTAGAACAATCCCCAGCCCAAGTCTTCATTCTTCAGGAGACCCACTTAGGCTTTAGCGAGAGTAAGGACGTCTTTGGAAAATTCAGATTGGTGGGATCAGTCTGTTGCTCTGAACAGACTGTCACTAATAAGGGGGTCACAGTCTTAATTAAAACTGGAACTGGTGGTTCCATAAAGTCAGTATCTACAGATCACACGGGTAGGTGGATTTTGGTACAGGTAGACTTCGGGGGGAGGGAGCTAGTTTCCTATTACGGTCCCAATATCGATAACCCTGCCTGTTTGCTTAGAGTACAGACTAAATTGGTGGAAGTTACCTCCCGTGTAGTCATAGGGGGTGATTTTAACGTCCTTCTCGACCCCCGTCAAGACCGGTCGAATCATAGTCAGCACATTGCTGCTCCTCGATCCAGCCGGGCCATGATTATCATGATTCATGAGCTTGGCTTAGTTGATGTCTGGAAGGGCAAGATGGGGGCAGTCCCGGGTTTTACTTACTTTAGCAAAAAATATGGGCATGCCCCAAGATTAGATTACATTCTTATGGACAGAATAGGTTTAGGGACTTTGGAGGATATCAATATACTCCCAAGCATCTTATCCGATCACGCCCCTATTTCGGTTTCACTCTCGATAGGTAGATTCAAGGCTAACTCAGCGCCCAGATGGACCCTGAAAAGGGCAATGTTATATAACCAGGATATAGTTACTGCTGTTAGAACATCTATTGTTAACTACTTCCATGAGAATATGGATTCAACTTCGCCTGATTACGTCTGGGATGCGTTTAAGGCCCACACTCGGGGTCATTTGCATAGTCTAATCTGCATCAAAAACAGGGAGGAGGCGTTGAAATTTCAAAAATTGGAAGATAGGATGTCCTATCTAGAAAGAGCAAGATTCAGTGGCCAACCAGATAATCTGCCACAAGTCCTCGATGACTTAGAATGCCTACGTTTGGAATATAGGGGGTTGTTAAATTTAAAAGTCAAGGCGCAATGGGCAGTACACGGCTTGGAGAATTATGAATACGGGGAAAAAAACGGTGCCATCTTAGCCCGTAAGATAAAAGCAGACCGCGTAAGAAACAACATTAACAACCTAATTATAGATGACTTATGAACTACCTCTTGTGACCAGGGGGATATGCAGAGGCACTTGCTCACACTGTTTTCTAAACTCTACTAGCACCAGTAATATCCTAAATAGCTGGAAAGTAAGGCCTTACCAAGCTTGACAGACGAGGGTCGAGATATGTTGAATAGCCCCTTTACGGAGGACGAAGTCAGGCTCTATATAAAGAAAATAAAGAATAATAAAGCTGCGGGGACCGATGCCCTTCCAGGTGAAGGATTCAAAGTTTTTCAGGAGGTTTTGGTCCCAAGGCTATGCGAACTTTACAACTATGTATACAGTCAACTATGTATACAGTCCCCCATCTTGGAAGGAGTCCATCATAGTACTTATTCTAAAGCCAGGGAAAGATCCCCTTAAAGCAGACTCCTATAGGCCTATCTCCCTGCTTATTGCGGATTATAAGAACTTTACCAGCATTTTGGCAGGGAGATTGCCTAAAATGGCCCCCCAACTCATTAATCCTGACCAAAAGGGTTTTATCCCGGGCAGATATATCCAAGAGCAAACTCTGCAATTAATAGGCAGTATTGACCTAGCGTTGGCTCGGTCGGAGCCCCTGGCAGTGGCTGCGTATGACACAGCTAAGGCTTTTGAACGCGTCAACTGGGGCTTTTTATGGGAAGTCTTAAGAACGATGGGCTTCGGCTCAACTTTTATACAAATACTTAGTAGGTGCTATGAGGGCGCTTCTGCTGTTATACTTTTAAATGGCCTCCTGACACCGAGCTTCAATATTAAAAGGGGAACACGGAGCGGTGCCCCATCTCGCTCCTTCTGTTTGATATATATATTTCATTATGTTGTTCTACCGTTTCTTCAATAACAAAAATGTTTTCCTGAAAAAAAAGATGACATTTTTGACACCACCAAGAATGTTAGACATTAGTCTCTGAAAAGTAGTGGCTGCTGAGGAGAACACAAATGGCAGCCACATAGATTTATATACACCTTCAGTTGTAACAAATACCAAGAAAGCCTTTGATTCTGAATGCAATTTAAATTTGTGGTAAGCGCTCCTCTAATCCAGTTTTGAAAAGCACTTACCACCAGAAAATATCAATATCATTTCACTTATATTTGGTAAAGGGAAACAATCTGTGATGGCGTTCTCATTGAGGTTGCAGAGATCTACACAGAACTTCTAGTTGCCATCCGTCTTTTTAGTGATAACAACTGGAGGAAGCCATTCGGTAGCCTCCACTGGTACACTAACACCTTTGATTACCATTTGACCCAAACAAAGCCCTCATTTCACTTCTAATGATGATTGGGATTGTCCTGGCCATATGCGCAACTGGTAAATCCCCTTTCTCGATAAAATTTTATGAGTAATTACATTTCCTTGACCCAATATGTCTTTAAATACCCTCTCAAACCTCTCCAAAATGTCATTGAGACCCGCATTACCATCACTTGATCAGTCACCTTGAGATTTAATATAATTTTTTACTCATACTGCCACGCCCTTTCTAATATAGGTGAGACACTCTTGCCTACATTGCATGTGTTAAGACACAGTGTCAATGAGTAAAACAAATTTGTGCAAACAAAATATTTAATTGGTATGGAATGGACATGAATGGCTATGAGCTCACTGCTTGTTTCAGATTATGGCAGAGTTTATAGTGCTTGAGAACTGAAGTAATGTGACAAACAATGCCAGCAAGTGGAGATAAAGTCATAGCACCACAGAGTATAGTGGCATTGCAGCACCACAAAACTGAAATGGTATAATAATGTAGTGATATAAATGTGATGTGAAGGTGTAATGGCAGAAATAGGAAGTAGTGCCACAAGAAGACTTGATGTCTCAATGTCAGAGAATAGAGGTAGCACCCTGATGCCAGAGTGTAATGCCCTAGTAATGAGTTATGAGGAATATGAGGGCATATTTACCACACCTGTTGACCAGCATTACCATGGGGTGAGGTATTTGCTGGATCTGGTAAATATCTCCTATTCTGAATTTTCATCTTGGGAATGAGGTGTAACTTGCATAATCAGCATTTAACATATTAGGTGAGCAAAACCTTACCCCAATATTTGAACACCCAAAAATTCACCTCATTCGTTTCCCCCACAATTCAACTAGATTTAAGATGATGTTTAGACCAAGTTTATTTTATTTAGCACAGTTACTTAAAACCATTGCTACAAAATATCTCATTACATATCATCAATTTTTTAAAGTAATAAAACCAGTTTGCTGAATATCTGTTAAAATCAATACAAACTAATTGATCTTTGGAATACATTAGTAAAATAAGCAGTTATTTAACAGCGTCCGACTTTTGCTTTTCAGCTATATTGATGTTCTGTCTAGACATTTTCTTCTCCACTTGTTTCAAAATTTTTACAAAGGGGCAGTTAAGCTGTGTGCCCTCAGGCGCAAAGCACGCCAGCACAGCTTGACTCTGTGTGCGAATACCTCTCTGATTAAAAAGTGGTTTTAAAAGCTGTTTCCTTTCCTCTGTTAGTTCTTTGCACGTACAGAGAAGGTGCAGCATATCTTCTTGCACTATGCCGCAAGATGATGTTAAACCTCAGTTTTCTGAGGCAATGTGTCCCCGCATTAAGGCACCTCTCCAACAATCAAGTAGCAGAGTAAAACACTTCAATAAGTAATGGGGCCCTCAATAATTGAAGTCTACATCAACGAAAAGTTAAAGGGTTTTATTGTAAAAAATTCCAATTAAGCAGAACAGAGCCAATGCCATTGAGCATCTAAGATGCTATCTTATACAGAGTATGTACAAGTCCGAAATTATACCAAGTCTCAATGGGCAGCAAAATCATGAGAAAATCGGGCAGCATCCCTGGCATTAGAGGAAAGCTCAAACATATCTGGCTCACTCATAAAATCAAAGGGTTCTTAAACACAAATCTTGCTTAGTAAATTAGAAAAACTGCAGAATCATCATGAAGTGAGCAAAAGTACACATTTCTTTAGCAAATCAGAACAGAAGAATGATATACATCATTATATTAACACATAAGCACCATATACATTATAAACATTTTATTCAGCACTCTGTACGCTAACATCATCCAGAGATGTTCTTACAAATATGAAACATTCAGTCACATACATGAGTGTGCGAAGGAAGGGGGAAGCAGGCATGAATGACAGAGGAGGCATCCATCTTGTTCGAAATATAGATTTATACAGGCATGTAGTCTAACTAAAGCACACTAATAACCACTTCTAATACATCATATGAAATTTGTTTCAATTGCAACTATATTAAGTCTCTACATGTAGCATCATTTGTAAAATTGCACATTACATGTCTTTATTAGTAAACAAAATATCGAATTCACACATTTTGCCTTTTTTTCTGGGACTGTTTCTCTTCTGTGAAGCAAAACAGTGAGGGTGTGAAAATTATTATAGCTCAGAATTCCAAACCCTGTGCAAATGTCTGTTTGAAAAGGGATCTGAATTCACCCTGAACTTGTAATTAGGACCTGCCCTAAAGAGTGCAGTTAGTTCAATTGAGGCCACACAATGCCAAATTGTGAAAGTGTGATCACAGTTCAGAAGAGTACAATAAAATATGTCAAAACATTCTTCTCCAAGATGAAATACATGTTCCCCTTTATTTTGATTGTATTGAGTACATTCAAATTGTAAATACACCTGCATGTCTCACATATGGGATGTGCATCCTGTTTATGATGAACAGTGCTCCTATGTCCACTGGACCAAGGTCCGCACTTTATAAATACACTCAATAAAATAATAAACAGAAAAAGATGATGGAGCAGAACTGGAAGTCATATTAGAATACCAACGATTAAATAAATTGCCGAAATGCCAAGAGTGAAACGACATTGTATTATTAATTGTATTCGAGTTTTTTCACAAAATAACTAAGAGTACATAGTAAAAGGAATTACAGCCATAAAAATGAGTGAGGCACTCTAGAGAAAATTCCCTGTTGATAAAATAGAACAAATGAATTACGGCTAGAGAGATAAAATACTCTTGAACAGGCACAGTTAAAACATTGTAAATTCTTCATGCAATATCCAAATTAGTAGCAAGGCTCTTGAAAATACAAATACAATCTACTAGACACAAGGAAAGTGATCATCACTAGTGCTGTATCCCAAATAAGAAAAGTGACATAAAAAAACATATTGTGGGAGTCTGTAGCTGTTGAAGAAACAAAAATGCTGGTCTCATTTGACTAAAGTTCAAGGGAAGAAATCGTGGACGAATATACCGGTGGTGTAAGCTGTTAAATCTAGGTCAGTTCATAACAATATGAAAAGTGTTGGGGTGGAAATATTATATGTACATGCCTGTAATTCCGAAGCTTTTGACCAAGCACCCTTGGGCAACATCAGCTGGTTCAATACATTTAACCTAAAATAGATTACCAACCTGTGATGGTAGTTAGTCAACTCCAGATTTAAACAGGATTCTATCAAAGTCACTGTTTTAACCATGATACAATTGCCTATCGAATGCTTGCACAGGGTAGTGGCATCTCGCTCCGCTGCCACCCTGGAGAGAAAGACCCACTTTATCCAAGGGATAACCCCCTTCACAATGTGCTCAGGTTCTACGCAAAGTTCTGGGTGGTCCAATATAATATGATTTCTTGCAATATAGGGCATATAATGCAGGTTCAAACAATTTCGTACTATAAACCTGTTAAGATTCAGGGGCATATTACCAACAACTAGCGATAATTATCGCTATGTTGGCTTAGCGGCAATATTTTTATCGCCATGCTGCGGCGATTTTTATCGCTTAGGAACCTTGCTATTATCAAGGTTTATCTCCTAAGCGATAAAAATCGGCCGAAATGCATGAATATCGCTGAAAAGTCAGGGATATTAATGCATTACCGAGCTAATGCTCTTAGCCATGTTATCCCCCTACCATTGGATAACATGGCTAAGAACTGCTCAGGGGCAGGTGTTAGCTTTTGGAGATATTTGCGCTTAGCGCGCATATCTCCAAAAGTTGGTAATAGGAGATAGCAATGTTAGCGACTGTTTCCAGTCGCTAACATCTTGGCACGCCCACTTTGCATGTCATTAGTGATAAATATCACTGACATGCAAAGCGGGGCCCAAGATGGTCGCTATCTCCTACTAGCTGTCGCTAACTGGTGTTAGCGACAGCTAGGTAATAGGGAGATAATTTTATCTCCGCTTTCTTGGCTTTTAAAGCCAAAAAAGCGGAGATAAACCCCCTTGATAATATGCCCCTCAGTTCCTTCTTTAACCAAATGGACAACCATAAAAGAAAGAGTTGTAACCTAAAAAAATCAGGGATGTACCCCAGCCCCGTTTCTTTTTGGACAATCTCACTAGATGTGCCTTGAGGGACTTTAAAGAAGCCTTTCAAGAAAGTGTTCTGTAATTGTGCAGCTGACACAAAACCCCAAATACAGCCTCCAAAGCAAACTGCAGAAACACACTTGGCATTGCATACGTTAAGTATAGCCTCTATATGTGTATGGCATGAATGTCCTGAGAAAATTCTAATGCCATTAATGGTTCTTTTAAACTTCAAGAGTTTTTTTTTTAGCAACTGTTGCCAAATGAAGTGGGAATCCTGTTGGGTCCCTTGATCGGAAAAAAACAAAACCCTGTTTTGGAGTTGGTGTTTCTAGTTCAAGTTCAAGTTCAAGTTCAAGTTCAAGAATTTGTATAGCGCACTACTCACCCATAGGGTCTCAAGGCGCTTGTGGGAGGGGGTGCATTATTTATCGAATAGCCAGGTTTTAAGTTCCTTTCTGAAGGAAATGTGGTTCTATGTGAGGCGGAGGTGAGTGGGGAGAGAGTTCCAGGTCTTGGCTGCCAGGTAGGAGAAGGATCTTCCTCCCATGGTGGATCTGTGGATGCGCGGAACTGTGGCAAGCGCTTGGTTGGAGGATCTTAGGTGGCGGGTGGGTGTGTAGAAGGACAGTCGTGTGTTGAGGCATTCGGGTCCTAGTTTGTAGAGGGCCTTGTGAGCGTGGGTGAGGAGACGGAACATTATTCTCTTGTTGACGGGAAGCCAGTGGAGGTCTTTCAGGTGGCCGGTAATGTGAGCTTGGCGTGGGATGTCCAATATGAGTCTGGCAGATGCGTTTTGGATGCGTTGGAGTTTTTCTGTAATTTGGCTGTGGTTCCGGCATAGAGGGTGTTTCCATAGTCCAGTCGGCTAGTGACCAGTGCGTGGGTGACCGTCTTTCTTGTTTCGGTGGGGATCCAACGGAAGATTTTTTTGAGCATGCGGAGTACGTTGATGCAAGAGGATGAGACGGCGTTAGCTTGTCTGGCCATCGAGAGGGAGGAGTCTAGGATGAAACCCAGGTTGCGTGCGTGGTCTGTGGGTATGGGTGCTGTGCCCAGGGCCGATGGCCACCAAGAGTCGTCCCAGGCAGAAGGTGAAGATCCTAGGATGAGAACTTCCGTTTTGTCTGAGTTAAGTTTTAGGCGGCTGTTTTTCATCCATTCGGCTACTTCTTTCATGCCTTCATGAAGATTGGTTTTGGCGGTGTTAGGGTCTTTGGTGAGGGAAAGGATCAGCTGGGTGTCGTCGGCGTAGGCGATGATGTTGAGGTTGTGTTGTCGCGCGATGGATGCTAGGGGACTCATGTAAACGTTGAAGAGGGTGGGACTGAGTGATGATCCTTGTGGGACTCCGCAGATGACTTCGGTGGCCTCTGATTTGAATGGGGGGAGTCGGACTCTCTGGGTTCTCCTGGCGAGGAACGAGATGATCCAGTCCAAGGCTTTTCCTTGTATTCCGACGTTGCTGAGGCGTTGTATGAGGGTGCTATGACAGACTGTGTCGAAGGCGGCGGAGAGGTCAAGTAGGATGAGGGCAACTGTTTCTCCGTTGTCCAGAAGCGTTCGGATGTCATCTGTCGCTGCAATGAGGGCGGTTTCGGTGCTGTGTTTGGCTAGAAAGCCGGATTGTGAGGGGTCAAGGGAGTTGTTGGATTCAAGGAAGGTGGCGAGCTGGCTATTAACGGCTTTCTCAATGACTTTGGCAGGGAATGGGAGGAGGGAGATGGGGCGGTAGTTCTTAAGTTCAGAGGGGTCAGCTGTAGGTTTCTTCAGGAGGGCACTGAGTTTGGCGTGTTTCCAGCTTTCTGGGAAGGTAGCGGAGTTGAAGGAGCAGTTGATGACATCACGGAGATGGGATGCGATGATGGAGTCTGCTTTGTTGAAGATGTGGTGGGGACAGGGGTCGGTTGGCGAACCTGAGGGCCAACAACTATAACATTTGACTTAGGATAATTAGTTGATAAGTCAAGGCCGTTCATGAAAGCTGCAAAAAGGTCTAAAAGGTGCTGCAGGCCCTTACTTGTGGGTACAATTTTAATGGCATTGTTTGCATATAAAAAAACAGACAAAGGATGACAGTCCATGCTCGGTACTTCTAGCTCTTGATCTAGTAAGACTGACTCCAGACCATTAATGTAGAGCGTGAAGAGTAAAGGGAACTGATGATCTTAGAGCATGGATATGTAGTCACACTGTCAGAAGAGAATGTAGCTGAAATTATGTCAAAATTCTAAAGAGGGGCAACATTATCACAGTTTTCAGGAGTGGAAGTGATGTCACAATGACAAAATAAATAAATTGCCGAAATACCGAGAATGAAAATGAACTGCCGAGCTCAGAGAAAGGACATGAAATCATATTGCCAGAAGAGAGTGCAGCTGAAGCAATGTCTAAATCATAAAAAGTATAGGTATTATTACAGTTTTTGGACGTGGAAGTGATGTTACAATGAAAGAATACGCTGTGGAATATTCAGCAGGATCCAAGTGGGATAGATAAACACCCATATTTGTCACAGAGTACAAATTAAATCATAATCCAAAAGTTAGAAGTGAAATCTCAATGTCATAGAGAGGAAGTGTTGTTACAACTTTGGAGAGCGGGAGTGAAGTCACAATGCTGGGAATATTGTGGAATTAATATATATGAAGTCCACAGATTGAATGTGACATTGTAATATCAGAGAAGGGAAGTGAAATCACAAACCCATACTGCAAATGTAGCAATATATTACCTGAAAGTGTAAATAGCGCAACTGTGTCAAAGGAGAAGTGAAATCACTATGCCAGGGAAGGACATAAAGTTACTCATAGATGTCATGCCACAAGGAACAGTAGAAGTTATGTCGCAGTGCGAGAGGGTACAAATAAAATCCAAGGCCAGATAATGAATGTGAAACCACGTGTTCGAGAATAGAAGGAAAGTCAAAGTGTGAGAGTTTAGAAGGCATGGTATACAAAAATAGAAGTGATTCCACAATGGTGGACAGCAGAAGCTGCCATGATGGTCCAAGATAGAAATGGAGCTGCAATGGCAGAATGTTGAAGTTGTCATAATTGACAAACACAGAAACTAAGTCACAAATGGAAGTACAAATGGTAGAGAGTAGGCACAGTGATGATTGACAAGATCTGAGGTGAGGACAAAATGGCAGTGAGTGGAAGCAGTCATGATGGTGAATCAGAGTAGTGAAATCACAATGGTGAACAGCAGCAGTGGTCAGAGAGTAAAAACAGTCAGGGTGGCTAAGTACAAAAGTGAAGTCACATGGCAGAAAGTAGAATCAGTCCTGGGGGGCCATGAATGATTTGAAGTCACAATTAGGGAGAGCAGATTTTGCAGGCCACTTGTAATGAGACACTAAGTGGAGAGTAAAGAAATTACTTTGCCAGTCTGGATGTGAAGTTGCTGTCCACAAAGCTGAAGTAATGCCAGGAGGACAACAACAAGTAGAAGTGATGGCACAATACCAGAGCATTAGTAATGCCATTGTGAAAGAAAAAGGACGTTAAAGCACAATTATATAAACAGATAACAATACTGCATCTCAGAACATTTGCGAAAAATCCAGGGATTTTATGTACAAAGCTGCACAGATATCATAAAATACAGTACACCATCAGAAACACTCAAAAAGCATGACCTTGGTAGCAGACTTGATGCGTACCAAATACCAGAAGCTCAACTCCAAACAGACAGAAGTACAGGCATCTCCAACAAGACCTCCCAATGGGACTCCACCTGGTGGCCTACAGAGCTAGGACCAACACCCACACAGATAGATCATGCAAGAAATCTACGGATCATCCTGGATGACAAGCTCAACATGACAGTACAAGTCAATGCAGTGTGCACAGTATGCTTTCACATCCTACGTATGCTGCAAAAGATCTTCAAGTGGTTGTCTCACAACACCACACAGACCGTCACAGAAGAACTAATCACCAGCAGGCTGGACTATGGCAACACTCTTCATGCTAGAATCTCCAACCAACTCATACACATCCAAAACAGAGACGCAGATTCATACTCAACTTCCCATGCCACACTCACATCACATCGCACCTCAGAAAGCTACATTGACTGCCCATTCACAAGTGCAGCCAATTCAAACTTCTCTCACACACATACAAAGCCCTACACAACACAGGGCCAGAATAACTGAACAACTGCATACACTTTCACCAACCAACCAGACACCTATGGTATGCCTCACTTTCACTTACACACACTCCCTGCATCCGCAAAAGCAAAAACTAGAGGTCTCTCATTCTTCTACATCACACTCAAGACATGGAACGACCGGCCTCACAACATCAGAGCCACATCCTCACTTCTTGTGTTCCTCAAGAAGCCAAAGATAAGGCTCTTTGAATCAGAAACTTGGCAACCACACACCTAAACACCTGCCCAAGTGGCTGGATACACTAATCAACATAACATAACTGGTAAAACTACATCAAAACCATGCCTACGATTTACTCAAGTAAATATTCCTTCACAAAACAAGAGAAATTCTAACCAAGACATTCAAGCTAAACCTCTTTCATAGAGATATGATACCACAAATTACAATTGAAGGGTCTTCCCACACATGCTCTCCGTATGCTCAGAAATCAGTTTCATCCTGGTAGGAATGGTTGAGAGGAAACCCCTGGCAACTTTCTACTATGGAAAGTGATGTCAGTCTTAGTGTGTCCCTAGAACTGCAGCAAACTCTGAGAAATTGAGTTTAGTTAGTTCAATACTTTAATGTACTTTCAACTGTAAGATGTGAATGTAAAACAGATAATTGAGGCTGGGAGGAGCAAGAGCAACTGGATACCCATGATTTTTATCACTGCACACATTAACACACTGTGATGAGGACGTTTAAGAAGCAGAGCACCCTGGGTTCTTGTGAACTGCTGAAAATGTCAAATGGCCCCATAAACATTCAACATTCAACATTTTAATGGCTTTAATAAATCCATATTTTCATTAAACACTTTCTTTTAATTAAATACTTATCTCATGGGCAAACATGGATGCACACGCTGTCCGCAAGCTGGAGCAGGTCGAGGCTACCTCATAAAGTGTAAGGAGAAAGGTTTGGTTTTAATGAGGCAGAAAGAAAAGACAGAAACTAATGTAAAAGGTGAGAAACTTGACATTAGAAAATCCAGAAAAGGGTGAGTGAAACTGTGTCCGGGTCAACCAAAACAGTTTTTTTTATAGAGCGTTAAGGGATCAAAGGTATGATTATTCATCTTATTCTATACCAGTGCACACCCAATTCCTTGAAACAACCTCCAAGATGTAAGTCTGCACACAAGGGCATCTGACTAATAAAAAGGAATGGTGAGGAAAATATTGCGTGAAGCCGATGGGAGATCTTTTAAATTGGCATATGGAGTCAAGAAGCACAAATGTAGGGATACGTTCTATTTGCTAAGCACGGTTATCTATGTATGCATGTGTGTGTATGTAGCCCAATATTTAGTCTGGCGGGACTTGTAGAATTTCATTTTGCATAATTCCACGGTGTTACATGAAAACCAGTGCTCATTTTTAGCAGCGAGAGCTTGTTCCATGCTGGTAATCAGCCCAAGAGGCCACCAAGTGGTGTGCCAGAGGGTGCTGCCTCTTTACTGTCACTCGAGTAGATTTTCTACGCGAGTGGAAGCTTTTTCACGATGAACGGTCAAGACCGCCTGTGTTGAGATAATCTCGCTGGGTGTCCTCCTAGCACCTAAATGGCGCTAGAGGATGCTAATCCTCGCTCATACTCACCAACTTTTCATTGGTGATCCGCATGTGAGAAAAAACTCCACCATGCAGTGCTTTGCAGAGTTTGGCTGGAATTCTGCATTACAAGGATAATGAGGAGTGGCCAAAACTCTGAAAACTCTGCAGGCGGAGCAGAATTTATCACCCATCGCTACCCAAAACGAGCTGTAAACCGAGGGAGTGCTACATGTGGGAAGACGCTCTCTTCATCTAATGTCCTGGGCTATGGATAAGTGGGGCGATGTGTGTTCTGATTGATATGATGTGTATCTAGTGTCTGCTGGCTGTGTCTAAGCTGTCCCTCAGGTAATCTGCAGGCCTGATTCACAAACTGCATTTGTAGCACTTATGGTGGTACTGCAGTACTACTACTGGTTTACTACAAAAGGCTACTCACAAACGTATTGATGGATTCATCTGCCTCTTCTAACACTTCTATGAGGAGATCTCTAGCTTGGTGGCAGACATCTTCACACATGTAATTACTGCTAAGTGGGAGGGAATTAGGGAAATTAAAGGAGGGGTTTCAGGAGGGACATGCAAATAGAAACATACAAACACAAATGAGTAAGATAATTTCTATTCTGAAACTCCACTTCTAAAGTTACTAGACAGACCTCAGCTGAAGGCCAGCCTTTGAGTCAATCAAGCAGCAGAATTATAGGTACTGCACGTCACTCCCATTAAAAACAATGGAGACATGATAAAATAAAATAAAACACTGTATAATTTAATGTTAAATTAATTCAATTATTTCTACATTTAAATTATATGTGTGTGTGTGTTGTAAAACATATATCACAATTAGGCTTTCCTGTTTTCAGTTTCTATTTTTGGTAAATTCTCGGTTTTTTTTTTCATTACCTAAAAAAACTGTGGTTATCAGTGGTTATACATTTTCGCACCATTAAAAAAACCAGGAAGTGTTTTTCTGGTGTTTATGGAATGTTTTGATTTTATTATTGCTTGCATTCTGCACTGATAGTGCATGTGTATAGACAGTCGGTATATGAGGTCCAAATACATTTTTACAACTCAAACGTATTGTAGTACATCATACAATACTTCTTTAGTGAGTCTTTGGTCATAAGCGCTCGCTCTTTCTTTCCAATGTAATTATTTATCTGCGAAAACGCCCTCTCAACATTGGCATGTGAGACGTGCAACGGAAAAATCGACGGTACAAAAATTTGCTAGCTCTTGCCACTGAGATGCCTTTCTGTGCCAATACTGGTGCACCTGAAGATTGTGAGTCTTTGGGGGCAGGTTCTGCAACATATGCGGTGAACTAGGTGCATGCCCTCAGTTATTGAAGTGGTCAAAAATTAAGCAGTACTTTTCAAAGTCCTGAGAAAAATCCTCTTTATGAAAGAGATCTAGAACTTGTGCAAAGTACTTCAGTGAGGCTTTATTGACTTCAAATGCAATGATTGGTGAAGGGACATTTCTATGCGTCATTGCAAGCCATTTCTCATACTCTGTAAGATAACATTTCCTGAATTGCTCCTCAACATATTAAACTTATTTAAAAAACAATTAAAGTTTTGCTTTATCAAAAAAGAAAACTATTTAAAAGTAATTCAACACTCAGGGGCTCATTACGATGGCGGACAGACTTCAGTCCGTCCGCCATCATTACGGATTTGGGACCAGCTGCCTATGAGGTGGCCTCCCCACAATCCGAATTACGATGTGACTGTCACCGCGGTGGTCTCATCACCTTCGCATTGCATTGTCACCGGGATGCAGTTAGCAGGCCCCGCCGCAATAGAAAAAAGGCACTTGCATTTCCCTGCACTATGTGGCGGGCACCATGCAGTGCCTGCTACATGTTGCAGGGATATGCATGGTGCCCCCCAGTGCCCTTGCCCCGGGTCCAGGAGTGAAGAGGGGCCGCTAGGGGTTCCCAAATCCATTTCCGTCTGCCTTTTCATGGCGGGTTGACAGCTCAACATGACCGGCGGAAAGGGATATCATAATCCTAATGACAGTGCCTGGCAGGCACCACCAGAATATTGGGCAATGTTGCTGCTCCAATAGGCGGTCGGAAAAGGACTGCCTGCAGGAACCGTGGCAGTCAGTCTTTCCGACTGCCACGCTTCCCCAACGCTCCCCTCACCATCATAATATGGAGGGGGTAAATTAGCATTGCGATGGCTGTCGTGGCGGGCCTTCCTCCATCGTAATCAGGACCATCATTTTTACCACAAGGTACAACATATTAAAAATAATAATTTTAGAGAGTGTGGGATTTTTTAAATTATTGTTTCAGAATTATTTCCAATTCTTCTCTACCTTATCTTATTTAACTGGCCTTCACTATTCTCTCCGTGTGTTCTCTTGTTACATAGCCCTTCTTTTGAAGCATTCTACACATGTTTTGCCACCTGCAAACTGAATTACGGGCACTAGTGTTGATTAACCTGAGGGGAGGAGAGCACACGGGGTTTGAAAGAAAGGTGTGTTTTAGACATCTGATAGCTTGTTTTCGAACTATTCCTATTTGTCAGTTTTGTGTATATTGGGAGTTGTCATTGTAAACGTGTGTGGTATAATAGACTGTGCGCCACAGATTGAAGTGGCAGTCTCTTGAGAACCTACCTGTGTGGTACTTCTTAGATAACTGTGCTTAGCTGCAGCTAATAAAACTACTTTTCTACGCCTAACAGAGTGTCTCGTGTCTCTGTCGGTCGAGGCAGGTGAACTCGGAGATCTTAGGCGTGCCCTGCGCCGCCTGGCCCATAAGGCCGGGTTCTCCATGACTAGAAGCAATGGTCCCTATTTGGACACAGGTACCTACCTCTGCCAACTAGAGACCCTATTTCTAACACTCAGTGTATACTTGTTTCTGTATTTTTGGTATTGTTTTGAGAGCAAAATCGTAGAAGTTGATTAGGCTGGGGGTCCCCGGCTTCCAATAATGATTCAGTAGAGTTCCACAGATTCCAGTAACGATTCAGTGGGTGTTCACCGACGTCGAAAGGTTAAGTACCGTTGCTCTAGACAGCAGTGCATGTTCTCCATATTTGTAAAGGTCAAACATTTCACCCCTTATTGCCCAGAATCACATGATGCTGAGCTGAGCCTCTGCCGCCGATCGAAGCTTGATCCCTGTGCTCAGGAGGCAGCCGCTCTGACCACTGCACCACACCTCTCACCTCCTACAACCTTACCTACTGGCAGCACTCCCTCTCAGAATGAAACATGATCTTATGAGATTTGGCATATTTGATGCGGGTGATGAGACAACAATTGAAATGCACTAATCACTCCACCAACTGCCGGTTTTGCCCATATTGGAAAGAATCGCTGGCCAATGCCATTTGCTTCTGGCATGGCTTTTTAATAGAAGGATTTAAATTTTCACTTCCTTCCTTCAGTCATCTAAATATTGGATCATGCTCACTAGCACTTCATGAATGTTTTAATCAGAGGGATATGCAATTGACCAGCGATTTTAAACATTTTTCGAATGCAAGTTTTGGCCAAAGTAGCAAAAATAGACAGCCTCTTAGTCATGAATTAACAATCAATGTTTGCCTTCTTCTGATAAAATTGCACATCCCAATGAACTTTTAATAACTTGTTATTAAACATTGGGTTTGTGTTTGCCATAAAAGTGAATTTTTTAGATACGCTATTTGGTAATCGCAAGAAGTAATGTACTAAAGTGTGTTTAATGCTATTTGTGATTTCCTAGTGGGTTGCAAATAGACTTACAGCCTGATTCATGTAGCTAAAAGCGCTCGCAAAAGGGCCAGATTCTGAGAATCTGGCCCTTTGCGAGTGCGATTTTTGCATTTGGTATTCATCATCCCAAATGCAAAAATCGCTATTTAAGAATTCGCATATTTGCGAGGAATGGCATTTAAGGAATCTCTAATAGAGATTCCTCAAATGCTATTCTTGACACAAAAAAAAATTGCGATTTAGCACTTTTGGGCCGCTATTTACCGAGAGGTCAGACCTCTCGGTAAATAGCAAAAACTCAGAAAAATGCTTTTAAAAGCATTTTTCTAAGTTGCATGTTGCACACACACATGTCCTTTGGACATGTGTGTGCGCAACATCTGTTCAAATGTGCATTTTAGGGGTGCTACAGGGTGTCCTTTGGACACCCCTGGCACCCTTAAAATCGCTATCTGATTTGCGAGTAGCAAATTGCTACTCGCAAATGAGGGATACTCCCCATTCATTCCTATGGGCCTTTTGGCCCATAGGAATGAATGGGGAGTTATTCCTTTTTTTGCGAGTAGCAAATTGCTACTCGCAAATAGAGAACATGTAGGAATCGCTATTGATTTAGCAATTCCTACATGAATGCCGTTTTGCGTGTCCTCAATAGCGAGTCGCTATGATTCGCTATTAGGGCCACGCAAAACGGCCCGTACATGAATCAGGCTGTTAATTCCTGAATGTTAATGAGGTAGGTCTCAGTTTGAGAACCATTGGGTATGCAAAAAAATCACGGGGATCAGTAGACCAGCATATCTGTGATTGTTTTTTACTAAAACAATATGTTTTGGAGAAAACCAGCCCTTTTTCCTTAAAGGAAAATGGGATGCGCTTAAAACCAAAAAGAAAAGGGTTTCTTTCATTTCTTAAGAGCAGGCAGTGGTCCCTATGACCACAGCCTGCTCTTAAAAATATTTATACAGCCACTCTCAAAGGGGAAGGGGTCTCCGTGGACCCTTTCTCATTTGTGATTGGGTTACCACCAACTTTGAATTGGTGGTAAATGCAAATGTTTGATTTACAAATACTGAGACTGAGGCAAAAGAAATCACACCTGTCACATTTAGCAAATCTGGTCCGACTTATGTGGTGCCCTGATCAGGAAGAACAGCCTCCTAGTCTTCCTCACAGGAGTACTACTCCATAATACTATTGTATGAGTGTGAATAGCAGACACAATTTTTCATTTCTAGCCTTGTGGTACACATCTATTAAGACATGGCATGCACAAACTTCATTTACGTGTTCTTTTTTAAAAAGAATTCCTTTATACAAATCTTCCTAAAATTATTTTTTGTCCTGTAGCCAACTAGTTTCGTCTCTGCACAAGAAACTTCTTCAGGGCTACAAAATATAAACAATACATACATAAATAAAAATCAATTACAAAAGGATTAGTTACAAATTAAAAACACAAATTCACACGAGTTGCCAAATTATGTATTACTTGTCACTCAATTCATTCAATGATAATTTTTCAACCATACTCAAAAAAGTTTATCTACTATGTACATCTGGTTTATTTATCAATTCATGTTATGCAACAGCACCATGTAATAAAGTCCGAGGCTAGTTTTTTCTGTCTTGTTTTGTCTGTCCCATATTAGATTTAACACAACAGTATCAAGTTTCTTGGGGGATACTGTATGATTTGACATTTGGAAGCTGATGTATCGAGCCTCTTTGAGTTCGCAATTGGGCAGATTAACAGAATCTGCCCGTTTGCGAACGCAAAATATGCTTCTCCGATGTAGCACACCCAATTTTGATATCCGGTAACCTGTTACCAAATCGCAAAATGGGTTTCCAATTCGATATTAGGAAGGGGCATGTTTAGGGCGTCCCTTCCTCATACCGAATCGCATCGGTGTGCATGAATGTTTTGTGACCGTAAATGCGGTCACAAAACATTCGCATTTTGCCACCTACCACCAAGGTTGCAACCCATTCACAAATAGGAAGGGGTCCCTAGGGGACCCCTTCCACTTTGTGAATGTTTGTAAACCAATTTTTAAGAGCAGGCAGTGGTCCCAAGGACCAATACCAGCTCTTAAAACATGAAAAGAAAACTTTTCATTTTTCTTTTTGTAAAGCATCTCGTTTTCCTTTAAAGAAAACGGGCTGCTTTACAAAAAAAAAGATTGCTTTATTTAAAAGCAATCATAGATGTGGTGGTCTTCTGATCTCATCAGGCCATGATCCCTGTGATTTTTGCGATTCCTAGGGGGTTGCAAATTGCGACCTACCTCTTTATTATTCATGAGGTAGGTCATTTGCGACCCCCTGGGAATTGCTAAAAGTGTACTACACACCTTCATACATGCCATTTTGCGATTTCCTAATTGCAAATACTTGTGATTCGCAATTAGGAAATCGCACAATGGTATCTTCATACATCTGGCCCTTGATCCTTTATTCATTTATTTACATATATATTCTTAACTGTATATTCTTTCCTAAGTTCACCCATACGATAACGATTTTCAAATAGAGCATCAATGGTTCTGGTTTACATTCTCATAAACATATTTCTAAAAGCATTTTTGTATCACCCTTTGATTTTTATGTCACAACGAGTTGCACTGTTTGTATGTATATATTACTGCAACAACTCCGTATTTCCTCGTAACGAAATTAGACAGCACTCTGTGGTCGTGTTTAAAGTTGATTTACTGCCCCCTCCAACAGACGCGTTTCACCTTTCGGCTTGAATATATATATATATATATATATATATATATATATATATATGCCACAGGCTGCACGCGTAGAACATCACACAGCACATTTCCCCATAAGAAGAAGCAAGGGACACAACGGGGTACTTTGGACGTTTATTGAATGAAGAATTGGCAGACCGGTTTCGGCGATTAGCCTTCCTCAATTGCCACTGTCCGACACAAACAACCCCAGCAAGTCTTTATAGAGAGCTCCTCCTACCGAGTGATGAAGGGCTCAGCTGCAGCATAATTAACACATAGGCACCAGCCCAGCCCAGCCCAGCCCCTACCACGGACTGCTAGTACCAGAATGCTCCATAGTGTGTCAAAATAAGCTGTGGGAGTGTTAGGTGAAAATACGAGGCAATAAGCGTCCTCGAGTCCCCTACTTCCACGCCTGCTCCTCCGATGCCGCCTGGTCTGGAGACGTGAAACATGTACTCGCGGCTCTCCGGGAAGTCTCAGTCCGCTGGCTGGCAGCAGCTCCTGACAACAAAGGTTAGTAGGCAGGCCGCGAAAATCCAATAGCTTGGTTGAAAGAAAGGACAGGGTCCTGCTCGCCAGTGCAATTCGAAGCCCAAATAGGAAGTGTCCCTTGCAGCGTGCCACAGGCTGCACGCGTAGAACATCACACAGCACATCTCCCCATAAGAAGAATCAAGGGACACAATGGGGTACTTTGGACGTTTATTGAATGTCTTGCCTCATGAACTTATTATTGCACAATTTATAAGGTCTAACACAAAATGTATGAGTAAACTAATAAATGAACTGTTCTCTTATTAATTATAATAGCAGCAATGATTCCTAAAGACAATTATTAAGTAATATACCTCTCATCGTTGTATCGACGTCTCCCTCGTCTTGACAGAAATTAGTATCCCAGTGTGCATGTTCCCAGCCTATGTTGACATTAAAATCTAGTGAAATTGTAAATGAATGTTACAGTTATATATCCAATGTTATCTTTCCTACAATACATATCATAAACATTTATCGTTATGTTCAAAAGACGGAATTGTGTTTCATTTACTGGGTCAATTAACACCCTCCCGGTTAAATATCACATAAAGTGCAACCTAATTATGTCCCACAGTGCGGATCCTTATATGCTCCTCGTACTGCTCGTCTAGCAGCCATGGTTCCATTTGTTTTAAAATGATATGTTATCTAATTATGTTCCACAGTCCAGATCCTTCTATGCTCCTCTCACTTCCAGTCTGGTGGCCACGAGTCCACGTTTCTTTTAGAGTAATATTGGCCTAGATACTTCCACAACACTCAATAATATTGATGCAGGTAGCTCCACACAACTTATTGGGATCGGTATAGTATCCCGTTCATTTTAAGATTTTAAAACACATATGAACATTGTCCTAAACCACACCCTCATAGCTGCTTGTGTGAGTTCCTAATTTCAAAATCTTCATGCCGGACTGTCCTCCACCCATCAAAACATACCCGGGCGTGAGAGACAAGTGCTTCAAACCCTGCCCACCTCACTGCTGTGTGGGTGTGGTAGTTGCTTAAACCCCACCCACATGGTTAACGGTGTGTATAATGAACCCCCGGTTCACTAGTAAGTACATTTTTTATTGTATATAGTTAATTAAAACCTTTACAATATTGTTCATATAAAAAAAGCAACTTGTACTTTAAAATTAAAGTGTACAAACTAGAGATACATTAAAATTGGGGAAACTTTCTAAAATGTATGTGTACATAGTGATTTTGCAGTTGTACTTGCACTTCGCACAGTCGGATTCCGACCTTTGCCGTCCTTTACCTCAGTGTTCATGATTAGCTGAAGTGCCTTTTGGCAAAATCTAGCGGCCCTACAAGCTGTCTGCAGTTTGTAGCTGTTCAGGGCCAGCATGACGGCCGGGCGGCATGATCTAATTTGAGAAAGACGAAAAACATGAAGTAGGTAATAACGTCTCAAATTTGTTAAAGATGGGCAAATACACAATATGTGCATCAAGGATTCTTCCATTTCCCCACATAGTCTACAGAAGGGTGTCGGCCATGTTTGCTTCCATGCAGGTGTGTGATTTTTTAATATGGTGGTTCCCAGCCGTAATTTTAAAAGTATTTTTTGAGCAGCTGGGGATATATGGTTGACTAAATATGGTTGTGGCTCCGGCTTCCCATATGTGGCCAACACAGTCCATCCATGTTCACTACCGCATGCATGGTATAAAATAGACCCTGATTGAGGCTATCATACAAAGTACATGTTACAAGAAATGACGATATCCCCATCTCTGTCATGTGCATTGCCCAAACAGATGTGATAAAAGCTTGAACCCTGCTTTATTGCTGCTCACAAGTTCGGAGATCCCCTGGAGAGCACACAAACATTGTGTACACATTTTGTGATGCGTCCTCTTATTCATGGATATCACAAAGAACAGTGGGGCATATTACCAACCAATAGAGATAATTTTTGTCTCTAACTTGTTTAGAGACAAAAATTATCGCCGCAAATTGGCAATTTTTATCGCAGATAAACCTTGCTATTAGCAAGGTTTATCGCAAATGCGATAAAAAACGGCCGCAATGCATGAATATCGCTGAAAAGTCAGCGATATTCATGCATTATCGAGCAAATGCTCTTGGCCATGTTATCCACCTCCCATTGGATAACATGGCTAAGAACTGCTCAGGGCAGGTGTTAGCTTTTGGAGATATTCGCGCTTAGCGCGAATATCTCCAAAAGTTGGTAATAGGAGATAGAGATGTTAGCGACTGTTTCCAGTCGCTAACATCTTGGCACGCCCACTTTGCATGTCATTAGTGATAAATATCACTGACATGCAAAGCGGGGCCCAAGATGGTCGATATCTCCTATTAGCTGTCGCTAACTGGTGTTAGCGACAGCTTGGTAATAGGGAGATAATTTTATCTCCGCTTTCTTGGCTTTTAAAGCCAAAAAAGCGGAGATAAACCCCCTTGATAATATGCCCCAGTGTTTTAAATGGAAAAAATAAGTGCAGGTACTCTTAAAATGAGCTAGGAGTGTAGCAAGTGGGCGGGGCTAAGGATAAGACATATAAGACACTTCTACTATGTGGTGGAATAGTTATATATACTTGATTGCGCACTCACAGCAACAAGCAGCAATGCTCACACAAAGCATTACAGAATGTCCTTTAAAATCCCTCCCTAATGTCTGGATTCTCTGCCTTTCACACGCTCTTCTCTTACACACACACAAACATGTGCACACAGGCAGGCAAACACCCAGACACAAGCAGACAGACAGTCACATAAAACACTCAGGTGGGATAAAGGCCATTTACACCCCTTATCTCCCGTGGCTTTCTTAATTGCGGCTATTGCTGCTGTTAGAGGGATGCCTGGATTCAGTTGTGCACAAATACACACCGCGGTGTGAATGGAATTTTGACAGCGCAGGGCCTGAATGGACCCTGCTATGTCAAACACAGGTGGTGGTGAACACCAGACATTATGCAGATGAGCCCAGCTGAATAGTTTGAAGGTGCCTCAGCTTGGGCTACAGAGGTGCTTTGGCTGTCAGACAGCCTCGTTGGTGCGCGTGAACCAAAGCAACAATGAGCCTACCTTTGATGAGTACCGGTA
Organism: Lissotriton helveticus; assembly: GCF_964261635.1. Classification (NCBI taxonomy): domain Eukaryota; kingdom Metazoa; phylum Chordata; class Amphibia; order Caudata; family Salamandridae; genus Lissotriton; species Lissotriton helveticus. The sequence continues at coordinate 1,355,655,973 of NC_136065.1, forward strand.
CTCTCCTTGGCAAGGAAAAGTGCCGGTACTCAGAGAGGTAAAAAATTGAAGTGCAGGTACTCGGTACCGGTGAGTATCGGCCCATTTAAAGCACTGACAAAGTAAACATGAATTGCAAACACTGTGATCCCCTTTTGACCAACCTATATCAACAATGTTATAGAGAGAGACCGACAACTTGTCACCGAATTGACAAACCCATTGTCCATCATATGGGCGTGCATAATGTGTAATGAGCACATTCCATGGTTGCTGCTAATAGAGCATGAATTGTAAATTCTAGCATCCCCATATGAACCATATATAATAACCAAGAGATATTGTAGCTACTGGAAAAAACCTGCCCACAATGAGTGAAAACCCCTTTCTATGGCTATCACAGAGAAAGAATGAATTATAAATTCGTTCACAAAATATTTGTGTATACCAATGCGAATCTGTATTAGGAAGGGATGTACTAAACATGCCCCTTCAAAATACTGATTTGCAAAACCAAATTGTGATTCAGTAAAAGGTTACCGATTAGCAATTTGGGCTTTGCCCACACAAAAATGACTTTTTGCAATCACAACCTTCCTGATTCTGTGAATTGGCCCGTTTGCATCCACAAAAAGGCTTTTTACATGTGGCACCAGCTTTATAGTAGTATAGTAAAATGGTTATTGAGTTTAAAATTGCTTTGAATTACTTCATATTTATTCTTTATGTAATGGTTTTTATTAACCCTCTAATAAAATTGACTTGACTTATTCTATTTCCACTTCATTGTAGACGATACGATGAATGTATGCAGGTTTTATAATATAAAACTGAGTACTCCTTGCACTTTTCAAGGCCTATCCCACTCAATGGTATGGGTGAAGATAATGTGTGTCACAGTGCTGCATTACTTGGTCGACAAAACGGGTCAAAGTCACCTAACACCAATTTTCCATTCCTCAGACTGTATGTATCATTTGATTCATATGTATTACATCAATAATCCAATCAAAATAATACAACTCCCAGAATGAAGTGATATGTTAATTCAAAACCTTGAACTGTACCTTTTTTGTTCTGTGGACATATATTCATCAATTCTGACTTATACTACTGGGAACTTTCAATATTATATTGTAGTGGTTCAAGAGAGATGTTACGTAATATGTAAATATGATAAGAATGGGTGGAGCTTATAGTGGCTTGAGAAACTCGATAGATATTGTCACCACAAGGGGTCCAAATGTGATGTCAGATCGGTTTGAATGTGTTTCATATATGACTTGTATTAATGAAAATGGTGTGGCAGGGTGAGTAGATAATAGATTGTGATTACATATGGAATATATTGAGTTGTGACAGACTTCAGGCAGCATATGTGTGTCAATAAGTTGTCATTAGAGGAGAGATTTATGTTAGGGACGGGGGAGGCAAAGTGGGGAGAGGGTAAATTCCTTAGTGTCAGGGAGGCTGTGTTTGTACTTACCATGCTTCACTATGCCTGAATTTCCCATGATGGTTTCAGTAGAGAGTATGGCAAATACCTTCTCCTCCCAGGACTTGAGGTTGTGAGGTCTGGCAGAGTCAAAACCAGTTGCTAGGACATATTAGTGTCCCTGTAAGTGAGGAAATTGACTCTTTGTCGCTTGTGGATGCACTCCTGTGAGCACCTTGTTCTGGAGTCAGCATTCATCTTATCCATAATTCTGGTTCAGGTTTCCTTTCTCTGACTTATGGTTGTCTGGACCAGTGCTCCAAACAACTGTGGCTCTGCCCTAATTATCTCATCCACCATCACACTTTTTTTTAAAATAAACGTTATTCGTTTTCTATCCATCATACCATACAGCTGAATATACATCATATTGACGTACAAAACATAAGATCATCTTCATTTGCATGTTTGTGCCCACTAGGTGGGGGGCAAATTGCCACACTCCCAAACGATGACAGCATCAAGTCATTACAAAGATTAACAACCAATATTACTGCACATAGCTATATTGGAACTCAATGCAAAAGAGAAAAAGAAGAGATAAAAACAAAGAAAACCTTTAAACTTGATACCACCATGCTAGTGTGACTATTCTATAAGTGTCGTATGCATTTACCCCCTTAATATTCCGCCACTGCAGAGTGCAAGCTGGCGGGGTCCTGTTGTATTGGGTGCAATTCGGGGCACAGAATAAGGAGGGTACGCTGCCCAAATGCTGCATTACATATAGGTGCGGTCTGGTCAGGTCAGGCCGTTGGCGCGGGACAGTTATACCTAAGTGTAGTGCCCACATGTGTGTGCGTATGTCCCCTCTTCCTTGTCACAGGTGTATCCAAACATGGGTGTTCAGGGTATCGTAGTGACAGTAGTCCAGGGGCAAGGCAGTGTTTATGCCTTATCCCCCATTGTCGTTTGTGTCCCTAAGTCTTGTTTATATGATAGTCACCTAGTGTTGCCAGTCTGCAGGTTGGGTCCTAGCCAATGGGCCTGGGGGTTGTGCTGTCGATATGTCATGTTCGGCCACTAGGGAACGCCGAAGGGATAGTCAGTGTCTAATGGAGGGGCTAGTCTGGGATTTCCAGGCCATAGCCAGAGAGCATTTGGCCACCACCAGTGCCAAGTTAATACATTTGTTAAGGTTCTTGCATCTCGTCTTTATCTTAGTAATGCCTAGCAGGTAATGTGCCCCTTGAATTGGAGACTTGGTTCCCATTGCCGCCTCCAGTCTGTTGGAGATCTCTTTCCCAGTATGCTAGAATATGGGAGCACGTCCAGACCATATGTAAGAAATCAGTGTTTGTGTGCTGGCACCTGGGGCAAATATCTATGGAAGTCGGGTATATTTGAACGGATAAGTATGTGTGATGCAGATAATTGAATTGCCTTAATTTCAAACGGGCATTCATTGAGATGGTCTTGGGGCTTCCGATGCATTGTTTCCATTGCTTATCTGTGATTTCAGTGGAGAGCGCCACTGTCCAATACACACGCAGTGGGGACAATAAGGTGGGTTGTGCCTTCTCAAAGTAAAGTATATATTGCCGTTTTGGCCTTCCTACCTTTCCCGCGCATCAGTAGTGTCTGTAAAGTTTCGGAAGTCGGTGGAACTGAGCTTATGTCTCCCCAGACATGTGTTGCCTGTTGTGTCAATGTCGCATATAGAAGGAATGTTCCTGGAGCCACTCCATAGCGTCCCTCAGATTGTCAAAGCCACACAAGGCGGAGTCTACAAATAAATCTCCCCATGTTGTCAATCCAGCTGCTTGCCAGTCAACCAGTTCCGGATGCTTTAGACGGGTGTATGATTCTGGAAGCGTCTTGATGGGGAAGCCTGGGGCATACGTAGTAGCGTGGCGTTTGGGTATCACGTAGTGTGACCAGGCAGTGCGGGCGGCCCCTAGCAAAGTGCAACCCTCCCTCCTCTGGAGCTGAGTTCTGGTACCTGATAGCCATTCAAGCAATTCAGGTCGCCCTAGTGATATTGCACAGGTGTCTAGTTCAGCTAGGATTGTCTTTGCAAGCCAGTGCATTGGCCATTAAAGCTGGGTGACTGCATTGTATAACTCTAAGGGGTAGATTAGGATCGCGGACGGACTTGAGTCCGTCCGCGACCCCAGAGTAGGAGGGAACGTCTGCATGGGCTGCGGCGTTCCCTCCGTGCAGATTAGGATGTGACCGCCAGGGTGGCGGTCACATCCTCTATCTTTAACATTGCGGCGGGTGCAGCTTCAAGCTGCATGCGCCGCAATGTTAAAGATGCATGCATCGCATTTGCGTGCACAAAGCAGCAGGCACCGCGCGGTGCCTGCTGCTATGTTCACGCAAATGCAGGGGGGTACCATAGGTACCCCCCATGTGCATCCCCCACCCCCCTTCACCCAGGGGGCCTGCAACGGGACCCCGAAGTGAAGGTCCGTATGCTTTTCCATGGCAGAAAAGCCGCCGCGGAAAAGCATACATCTTACACCATCCTAATATGGCTGGCGGTGTCTGATAGACACCGCCAGCCATGTTAAAGCTTTTCCGCCGCGGTTGGAAGGCGACCGCGGCGGAAAAGCTGCGGACAGATTTCAAGACCCACTGCCATCCTAATATGGCGGTGGGTCTTTTGAGGCTCCGCAGCGGTTTTCCCGCATCCTCCGGGCCGGCGGTGGCTTCCACCGGCCCGGAGGATGCGGGAAAACCGCGATCCTAAATGACCCCTTAGTTGGGAGCCCCCAGTCCTCCCTTGGATATAGGAAATTGGAGCTTTGAGAGTGTTACCCTCGCTCTGGAGTTACCCCATATCAGGGACACTAAAAGTGAACGCAGCTCATGAAACAACTTCTGAGGTAGTCTGTTGGGGAGAACGGCAAAATAATAGAAGAGCCTAGGGAGGAGGAGCATTTTGGATATGGCTATCCGGCCCATAGAGAATAAAACTGATTTATCCCAATTAACTTTCAGGCCCAACAAACGTGTATGGGTATCTAAGAGTTCCACTACCCCTTGGAGCACCCCGTCCTGGTTACGGGGATAGATCAGTGCATCATCCGCATAGAGGGACACTATATGCCACTTCCTGTGCACTTGGATGCCCCAGTCAATAACATGGCTGCTTAGTGCACAGACCGGAGGTTCCATGGCCAGGGCAAACAATAGAGGACAGAGTGGACATTGCTGCCTGGTTCCGCGTTCAATATAGGGAGGCGAGATAACTTGATCTGTTTTCACCTGGGCTCATGGGTTGGTATATATTATTTTCACCCAGCCAAAACTTTGGGCCTATACCATATTGGGTCACCCCAGGGTGTTGAAGGCCTTTTCTATGTCTAAGGCTGCTATCCAGTGATGCTCTGTAGCTGATTTGGCCACCACTCTAGTATTTTAAACAGGCAATGAAGGTTCAGCTCAGTGTTCCTGCCCGGAACAAATCCATATTGGTCTACATGGACCACCAAGGGGACGACGTTCATCAATCTCTTGGCAAGCAGCTTACCCAGAATTTTGTAGTCCGATGTAAGCAAGGACAACGGGTGATACAAAGTCATGAGAAGGGGGTCGCACCCAGGTTTAGGGAGGACTACCAGCACAGCCTCCCAGAGGGAGGGGGCAGTATGCCTCTCTCAAAGGATTCTAGGTATACGGTGAGCAGTCGGGGTGTCAACTGGGTGGAGTAAGTAGTATAAAACTCCACGGGCCAACCATCCATACCGGGAGTTTTGCCTCTCGCTAGCTGCGTAATAGTGTCTGAGATTTTGGTTATTGTGAGTGGCTCCTCTAATTCAGAGTATTGGTCTTTCGTTATTTGTATGAGGGCCGCCTGTTCTAAGAATGGCTGCATTGCCTGTGGGTCACCTATGTCCGGGGCCTTATATAATGTCAGATAATAGTTTTAAACTGAGTCATTAATTTGCTCTTGAGTATTGACCAAGGTACCATCTGGAGCGTATATTGCAGTGATAGGTGGTTGCGTTAGGTTGCTTGTTAACAGCCACGCAAGCGTCCTGCCTGCTTTGTCACCCTCTGCGAGTTGTCTAGCCATCTTGCTTATAATCAAGAGCACACAATTTGTCCAGTTGTTCCTTAGATGCTAAACAGGTTAGCCGCGTGATCCTGCTGCAATATGTCAGTTTCTAGCCCTTGTATTTCCTTGGTTAGTCTCATGCGGGCACTGTACACTACCTGTATGACTTGCCTGCGTAGGACAACCTTAAGTGCATCCCATTCGATGCTGGCATGTGTGGCTGTCCCTTCATTAGTCTGGAAGTATGTGGTTATGGACTGCAAAATGGTGGTATTCAAAGCCTGGTCGTGAAGTGCCTCTAGGGGGAGTCGCCAAATCAGTATTCTGGGTCTGGAAGCACCCCAGGTCAAATGGACTAGCGTGGGCTACATGCGTTAGAGCTGTTTCCGTGCAATATATGGTGTCGATACATGTGTACAGGTCGTGGAGGGTGGAGTAGTGTGAGTAGACCTGATTTATAGGATGTTTCATGCTCCGGCTATAAGTCAGTCACATCTGTGTGACCCTAGCCATCATAGTGCGTGTGAGTCCGACTGCCTGTGCTCCAGGGAGGGGAGAGCGGGAGCGGTCAAGAGCTAAGTCGGGTATGCCATTATAGTCACCCCCCCCCAGAAACTGGGAGCCGATGGATGTCCAAAGAGTGCTGGGGTTAGAGACCAGAGGAATGTGGAGTGTCCTGAGTTAGGCGCATAAAGGGATACTACAGCCAATGGGCGGCCATCCAATGAGCCTTCCAGAACCTCATAGCGGTCTTGAGGGTCAATGCACATGTGCATCATCTGTATTGGAACACCTGGCGCCACTCAGGTCAGGGCCCCCCTAGCGTACCCTGAGTAAGTTGTGCCTACAACTGTGCCCCTCCATCTTTACTAAGTGATTGCAATGTTTGTTGCATTAAATGAGTCTCCTGGAGCAAAGCTATAGCAATCTTGTGCCTCTATAAGTACTGTTACACTTTGCGTCACTTCGCCCAACCAGCTAGACCTCTCACACTCCAGGTCACCAATAAATACTTATTCTCATGCATTTACATAAATGTGTGTTCCCTGCAAGCAGCAAGCAGCTCAATTACCCACCCAGAGTGACTCTGCCTTTTAGCAAGGCACACAGGCACATACTGTTAACTATTGTGTACTCATATTAGGATGGAGGCCAGCTCTCTCCTAGTGTGCCACGCCTCTAGTTCCCTCCCTTAGGAATTTCCTTGGGTTAGTGTGTTACACATACTGTTAACTGACATTCTGTGGTATACTATAAACCAATCCCCCACCCCAGGCCGAATTGCCAACGGGCAAAGGGCCATATGCACTTATATGAAAACATAAGAAATCAAGGAAGCAAAGAAACAAGCATTAAAAATGCAATAGGTCTCGCCTTTTATTAAGTTAAAGCCATTTGCTTTGCTATACAATACCATTAGCAAAGCAAATGGCAAATGGCTTTAACTTAATAAAAGGCGAGACATAATGCATTATCAATGCTTGTTTTACAAAAGCTACAGTCTCTTTTTATTTGTAATATCACGTCAAGAGGTTTATGGGCTGTGATTAATTGCATAGAAACACTCATTTTACCACCCTCTAAAAGATGTAATTCGAAGTTCGGGTCGGACTGAAATCCATGACTTCTGGCACAGACCACTGCAGCAATAGCATTAGCCTAACACACTATCTTCTCACTAATCCTACATATACGAGGTTGCTTTAATAGCTCCTCTATTTAAAAAAAAAACGTAATATGAATTTAACAGAGTAGCACTTTTCGGATGAAAAATGGAATTGCATCTTTTTACTCTGAGAGTTCTCCGTGGTTGCTTTGTGTAAGAGATATAGCTCAGAGGGCTGGCTACCTGCTGCAGAGATCTGCGACCAACCTGCAAATCTTCCGTCTACCGCTCACAAGTGTCACCCTTCTAAAGACCCTGAAATGATTACCCCCGGGCTACCCACGCCTATTGTTAACATTGCCAAGAAGCAGCTCATTTTGTAGTATGATCTGTGTAAATGGACAGTCCCAAGATCACAAATTTAATGCATCTCAGCTGGATAATATGGAAGGAATGGCCTGCATTATTGCATGTGCTCGACAGGCGCATTAAACGGCAATAGGTATCTCCTTCTACAAATTGCCAAGCCCATGGGCTATCCCGTCTCGGTGAAGTTTTGAGTGTATACCCGAACAGCCCGATTATATTTGACCTTCCGTATTCTGAAACAACATCGCGCCACGGTGTTTGTAAGTGCATGAGAGGCGCCAAGGAGGGCGATTTCCACTTTCCGGCACCTGAAAGCAAGGCAATGTAGACAGTATTGAAAAATACATGTTTAACCACAGAGCTGGACTGGTTTGCACACGCCCACTAAGATAAGACGAGAGAACAATCACCGCCGCAGCCCGGAGGAAAACACCGGAAGCAGATGTCCGGCCCGCCGCCTGATTGTGGGCGGGGCCGGGAAGAGGTGTGCCCGCTCCCACTGCCTTGCTGAAGCTTTGCCTGTTGTCCTCCGGTCGGTCCCCCGAGTAGTGAGGGAGACCGGAGATGCCGTGCCAGCCATGGCGGGGGGCCCGTGCAGAAGAGGGAGCCCCCGCTGGAGAAGGAGAGACCGGCCCGCCGAGCGCCAGCCGACCCGGTGAGTCCCGAATAGAGAGGAGGGGCGTGAGGCCTCCTGTCTGCGGCGGCCGGGGGCGCTTCTATGTCTGCGGCGGCCGGGGGCGCTTCTATGTCTGCGGCGGTCGGGGTCGCTTCTATGGCGGCGGCGGCGGCGTGGGGGGGGTGGTGGTGTCTCTGTATGCGTGCATGTGTGCGTGCGTGTGTGTAGGTGCGCTCCTGCGTGTGTGTGGGGGGGGGCGGGTTCGCGCACGAGTCTGTGTGTGTGTGTGTGTGGCCCTTCCTGCCTGCGTGTGCATGTGTGTGTCTGTGGCAGGGGATGAGCACGGCGCCGGCTGGGCGTGCGCGCTCACGAGGTCAAATCTCGGCCTGAAAAAGCGCGTGCCACTTTGCTGTCCTCATTCCCCTGAAAGTAACAGCATTAGTTGTCTCGCCCTTGACAGCAAAGCTTCGCTTTGCTTTTGTCTAGGCGAGACCTAAAAAGGCAGTAAATTATACAACACAAGATAGGTCTGTAACAGTAACTTATCGTGTGTGGGACGCGTGTATACTTGCTAGATCGCGCCGTCGTCTTCAGACTGCCTTGGTAGTATGTATGTAAGTCAGCCGCTCCAGTGATAAGAGACTCGCAGTTAACAGCGACCTCCTTTGTGTATATACTGTTCCATTAGACGTTTTGACGTAGGTCCTTCAAGTCATAGTTCCACAGATGGCTAACCCAGTCCATTGGATGTCTGAGGTGTTATGTTGGGACCGTCGCCCAGCATCAGCTGTTGTTTTGAGTCCAATAAGGAGTAGTATCGCTCCGGAGAGGCTTATTTTATTTATTTATTTATTTTTGCAATTTTTAAAGCGCTACAATTACCCTTGGGTGTCTCGGCGCTAGAGGCTAAAAGCTGATACCGGTAATTAGAACTTCTAGGACAGAGGTTAAAATGATTTATGAATCGTGTCGTTGAGAGAACAGCCAAGTCTTTAATTGTTTTCTGAAGACAATCAGAGATGGACTGGTTTTTATATTGAGAGGGAGGGAGTTCCATAATTTTGCCGCTGCTATGGCAAAACATCTACCTCCCCAGTTAACTTTCCTTGTTCTGGGAATCTGAAGCATATGAGCCGTATTGGGACGCAGCATTCTGGGGGTTGCCAAAGGCTTAAAGGAACTTCTGAGGAATTTGGGTCCCGTGTTGTTTATTGCCTTGTAGACGATGCAAAGGGCCTTGAACTTCGTGCGACTTCTGACTGGAAGCCAATGCAGTTGGTCCAGATGTCCAGAGACAGAGCTATATTTAGGAATGCCCAGTAAAACTCTGGCGGAAGCATTTTGTATCAATTGCAATTTGGAAATAACCTTTTTTTGTGCGTTGAGGAAGAGGGCATTGCAGTAGTCAGTACGTGAAAACACCAGTGTGGATATAAGTGTTTTTCCTGTAGCTATGGGCAGATATGGTAGAAGTTTCTTTATTTTCCTTAGGATGTTAAAGGATGATGATACTACAGCGTTCACGTGATGATGGAAAAGGAGTTTGTCATCAAATATTACTCCCAGATTTCTGACTTTACTGACTGGTTGAGGTGGAGTTCCCAATTCCTCTGGCCACCATGAGGGGGACCACAAAGGTTGAATACTTCCAAAGAGCATGACCTGCGTCTTAGATGAATTAAGTTTTAAGCAGTTGGAAGCCATCCAACTACTAATGGCCCTCATACCGTTCTTGAAGTTTGCTGCAACATTGAGTCCATTTTTGTGTATGGAAAGTACCAACTGGGTATCGTCGGCGTATGTTGTTAAGTTGATGTTATACTCTTTTATTACCCTCGCTAAGTCCGAAACATAGCCGTTCTGAGTCGGGACGGGGAGGTGATGTGGCGTGTCCGTGCTTTTCGGCGTATTTGAGAGCTTGCTCCCTTTCCTGTGCTACTTGGGCCTAGGTGAGATGGGTCCAGCAGTGTGTTACCTTCTTCCATAGATTTGGGGGCCATCACCACTCAGTTCAGTTCCGCCCAATTCCAGGCGTCGTCACGACGCAGCCTGTTCCTAAGGACCCCGGAGTAGGTGGCAATGCAGCCAAGCACCGAGACGAATTTGTGATAATAGGGGCTCACCCCTCCTGGGAACAGATCGGCAATGAGTACAGCGTAAATAACGTGCACGCACAGCAGTGGACCTAAATTATGGTCAGTCCACTAAGCATAAAAAGCACACCTTAGCTAGTGTGCAAAAACGCATTAACACGTGGTTAAAAATCTTTTACCGCTCACTTTTTTCACTTTCACTCATATTTATTGTAGAGAGGTCCTGAAGAAAGCTCTTTTTAATTTTTTGATGAGAGCTGAAACATGTAGACCAAAGGATAATTAAGACACAAATAACAAGTCTTGGAATATTATCTACTCATTATTTTTATTATACTCTGGGCCACTGGGAATAAAGTAACTATTAGTTAGTTTCCCAGAGGTATTTTGAAACCACACCACATCATCACTGTCACGCAAAAACACAAAAAAACAGCTCCACTGTAGTCTGGTGTCGCAGCACAGCTGAGTAGCATTCGGCTACTCAGCTGGGAACCCGATGATGAAGCATGATATCAACTAGGTTAGTGTGTGAGGGTTCTTTTAACAAATCCTGGTGGTTCTAGACACTACAGTGTTGACTAACCACTTCCATGTGAACCGTCTCAGTTGTTTAAATTCATAATTACATAGGGAAAAGGACGGCGCACATACTGTCCTAACTCTCTCCCTTGTTTTTTCATAAGTCCTCATGAGATTGACATAAAATCGTACAACCTTAATGTTGTATGTGCAGCGTGGCTGGGTATTGTAGAGCATATTTTATCTCATGCTCCTGGAGGTAGCGTTTAACTTCCATAAAGGATGCCCTGCATTGCTGCACTGCTACCATGTAGTCAGGGTATATGTGCACTTCCGGGTTCTCAAACACGCATGGTCCGCGGGCCCTTGTTACCTGTAGGACGTGCTCTCTATTGTGATAATTAAAGAGGTGTGCGACTACCACCCTGAGGGAACCTTCCCGTCGATGAGGGCCTCCCGGGACTCTGTGTGCTCGTTCCACAGAGAAAAACCTGGAATGCTTGCCCTGTAGTATGACGTCCGAGAACCAGGTTTCCAGGTATAGCTCCATTCCGGCAGACCCACTACGCGCACATTGTTCCGGTGCGATCTGCCTTCCTGGTCGTCAACACGGTCTCAGAGATAATTCAGTTCTTCTTGCAGTGTCTTAATTTGGGTTTCCGTGGAGGATATAGAGGGATTAGCTGTACCGATTGTGGACCCCACCTATGACATCCTGTCCCTCAGTTTTTTATGGTCTTTGTGCAGGAAACTGAACTCTGTGCATAACATGTTGATTTTCAGGTGGATTTGATGTCCATTACTGTCACCATTAGTTAATCGAGGCGGTGCGAGATGTCGATATCACCCTGTGGCATAGATTGGGCGGTTGGTGGTTTGTCAGCCCTCGCAGCACCTTGCAATGGGCCCTTTGGATCTGTGGCAGCTGCTTCTCCGGCTTTGTCCTACTCATCCTAGTGGCAGTAGAGCTCTGTGGATTCCAGGGGGAGAGCTAGGGGCGTGTTGAAGTCAGTGTTTGTAATTCATTGCTTGATGCGCCCCAAGGCAAGGGGGGGCAGTTGTCGGGTTTCACCTCCTTCGTAGATATCACACCCGGTCAGTGTGTTGAGTGATAGAGAAAGTAGTGTGGTGTGGTCGGATTAATAAGTCTCACGATCCAATGTGTCAAGGGTCGCCCATGCCAAAGCGATTCACAGATGTGCAGCCCAAAATGTAAGTCCTGAGGAGCCAGCCAAAACAGGGCCAGATACTGCACAATTATGCTCAGGCCTCCTATACCACGTTGCGCCTCCTATGTGCACAATATCAGCTCTGGCCCCTGCTGTGCCAACCGCAGAGTGTGCATATGAGGTGGAGGGGGGAGCCCACTGGTAAACTTCGGGGCTCTGCATGTCTGTTGCGCACTATTTTGCTTGGGGTATGCCCACCAGATGTGAAGCACAGGTGGCCTACCAGCGTCCCTGGACCGGCCCAGCTCCAATATGGCGTAATGTTGCCCCCTTGATAATTGGAAATATGCTGGGTGCTGGACTGGGTGATGCATGGCCTGATCACTTGGTCCCAGGTGGGGGGAGACCGCTTATAAATATAGCCCCCAGTTGTCCTTACTATTGCGAGCTGCAAGGCTCAAGCTGCTCCAGTTAGTGTGGAGTACGGGTGGCCTACCCATGTTCACAGCAGGCATGTCTCCGATGCGATGCAGTAGTGCTCCCCTGATGATGGCTGGCATACTGGGGGGGCTCAATTTGGCTGCATCCCGTCACGATGGGCCCCTACCCTGGCAGCGGTGCTCGTGGGCATCATCCACCGCTGAGAGAGAGATCGCAAGGGAACAAGGTGGGCATGTGCGGTCGGGAATGGTTTTAGCAAGGGCCCGGTAGGGGAAGGGCCGCGAGTGAGCTCCAGCCTCCGTTTTAGTCTGCGGCTTCCCCACAGACTCTAGTACCACAATACTGGCATTTTCAGTCAAGCGGAATGCCGACGGAGTGACTCGTTGTGGGTCCGGAGAGATTTGACTGATCATCAGCGGCTAAATTCAGGATAATTTGGCAGTCAAAACGAAGCTTGACCGCTCACGTCGCCATCTTGGATACGCCACCCATCCAACATCACACTTAACTCATTTGCTAAAAATCTGTGTTTTTTTCTTCCAGGCATTTTAAGTTATATTTTTTAAGCAATTCTGTGGATCCTGCTTTGTGTTGTGAGTGGTAAGTGATTTGTTGGTTTAAGGAGTGTTCTTTGTAATGGGAGCTGCAGATGTTATTGGTGAGTTGATTTTGATCATGCCCGTTAACATTAATGTGTCTGAAATTGGAAACTATGGGCCTGATTCACAAAGGCAATCTGAAACAAAAGTTCAACTTTACAACTTGGTATTCACAGAGATCATTTACGAGTCGTATCTTTATGTCTGCAGTCAGGCCCTAATCTCTGCACCCGGGCTGTAATCTCTGCACCCGGGCTGTAATCTCCGCACCCGGGCTGTAATCTCCGCACCGGGGCTATACTATCCTGCTCGGGCTGGATGAAGTGTATTCAACGGACGGGAATGCAATTTTACAAAAAGGAACATTAGGAACGTGTGCTAAATGTTAGAGGAGGTCATGAAAATCCGTTTGAGCAGTGAAAAGAGTGTGGCAGATACTACATCCTATCCCTGAAAAGCTTGCTCCTTTGCATTATGGTACATGCAGTCCACAATTTTAGCTCCGCTCAAACTTGACTGTAGTGTCAACATAGACACTACAATCTACACTGAGGAGAGCGCATTCACTTTGCCTCTACGCCTGTGCTGCATTATGGATGCAGGTGCAGAGGCAAACATGCCTTTAGGAGGTGTACTGAAAGTGTGTCACAAAAAAGTGGCATTCTTTCAGCATGCCTTCTGTATTATTTTATGGGGAAATATTCTTATTGATGTTTTTCATTATCCAATATTAGACAGCAAAGACCTACCAGCTTCTGAGCACAGGGGTTAAAACACAAAAATATTACGAAAAAGATAAAATGCAAAAATAATAACAGTAGAATAGATAACATAATACCAAAAGGAAGGAAAGCACCATGGACAAGACAAAGCCCATGCTCATAGCTGGGTGGGCCAGTCCTGGAATGCATCCATCTCCGCCAGCCAACGACAAATAGGAAGGATCCCATATCTGTCCCAACCTTTTCCTCTGAGGGTAATTGTTAATTAGCACCATCTCTAGCCTACTTGTATCTAAAAAGTCCTGCTACCAGATCCAAGGGTCGGGCGGCTAACTAGCAAGCCAAAATCAGCCTCACTAAGGTGATGGAAAGAAATAAACACCACTAGAGGAGGTGGGCGGGGAGGAGTCGGAGAATGACCCAACATAATGAGCTTAAAATCCACCAACACTGGCGTAATATAGATACCCCCTAATTTACCAAATACGAATTTCCTAAAAAGTCAAAGTACAGGACACGATGAAAAACATGAACTGCATTAGCTCCTAACCACAATGGAAGCACTGATCATCAGGCCGTAGTTTCATAATAAAAAGATGATGTGGAGTAAAATACCAATTGTTAATGCATTAAAGATCACAAAACTTAATCCGAGAGACATTCACAACTGAAAAGGCCGCTATATTACCAAGCCGAAGATCAGACCCGGTAACGGCAATGCTAAGCCAAGAGCTCCACTTATTAGCCCCATGCTACAACCCGTCCTTGACTAGAAAACCATATAGATCGCCTTAGGGGGAGCTTTCCTAATAAGATCCAGCCCAACATCATCAGTGGATTTCCAGTTTTCTTCCTTGAGGTTCAAAACAAAATACTTCATCTGTAGATATCTAAAGAAAAAACTAGACAGCAGAGGAACCAACTGCTGTAAGGTGCTGAATGCAACCAAAACTTCCTCCTGAAAAAGTTGTCTTTAGGTCAGCAGATTAACCCTTCCCTATATCCTTCGGAACCCTTCATGAACACCGTTAGGAAAATTAGGGATATAGCCCAGATATGTAAGCTGGTTAAATGGAGTGATACCCGGAAACAATCTCCTAAAAGAACACAAACAAACTAAAAAACTTTTAAAGTCTTAAAGCGAGTATGCTTAAAGGACATGGTATCAACAATACCTGAACCAGTGACAATCAAATTCGCCCAATGGGAGAAATTCTGAAAACATACCAACTAATGGCCAAGGCGACCCCCCAGCACTGACAGAAGAAGTGTAAAAAAAGATGCCAAAAAATAAAACATGAGGTTAGGAAAAGAATGCCCCCCATCTTCCTTGGACTGCTGTAAAAACTGAATCTTAGACCGAGGTTTATGCAAGGCTCCGATTAAGTTCTGCCATAGTGACCCACTCTGGCACAAAAGGCCGCTGGAGGAAAAGGGGAATACATTGAAACAGATAAAGATACATTGGGAGGATAGTCATCTTTCAAAGATTACATCAGCCTATAATCTCCAGATGCAAATAAAACAGCTTGCCATAATTATACTCCAAAATATCCGAAATACTAATTGCCAAAGTGGCCCCAAGGTATATCAGATTTTGAACCTAAATCTGATCTCGAGCTGGCAAATCCACATTGTATATGATCTGAGTCATATCAGAGTTTAGCTACTTGCCGGAAACCTACCTGTAGTAATGCTTAGTAATACTTACCTATGTTCATGTCTTATTTGTAAGCACTCATTCTAATTTAGAATCCACTTCCCAAGAAATCTAGAATGGATTGTGTATGTTCCTGGTTGCTGCTGGCCTTCTTGTGGATAGGACGTTATACTTACTTTATCTTGAATAAAGAAGAAACTTCAATCAAGATACTGACTCTGAAGTGCTTTTTCACACTGGCAACGAGGATGGGATTTTCAAACAAGTGGATGAATATACATTCTACAATCAAACATCCACTTTCAACTTTTATACAAGAACCCCGAGTCAGTAAGATTCGTCCTAACACGACTGCGCTGAAACTGCAAAGGATGTGGCGTAGTCGGTTGAAGCATATATCACAGCCCTAAGCAAATTAGGGGCCACATGTAAATTTGATAGTGTAATTGAAGAACGAATACGAGATCAATTTAATCTAGGTTGTTCAGTTGAAAAAATTAAAGAGGAACTCTGGCAGAAAGATGATCCTAAACTTGATGAGGTCATTGAGACTGCAAAAAGAATAGAACATTCATCCTGCTTGCATTGAGGTTATCAAAAAAAGGAAAATGTTTCTGTTGATGAAAAAGTACAAATCATCACCAATAAACCATCCAAGCGTACTTCGAAGAAAAATGAACCAATTTACATTTCTAATCCTCTAGATCTCAATCAAAAAATGATGTGAAAGTGAAATGTTATTGTTGTGATATGACAGATCATCTTGCTCGTGACAAGTCTTGCCCGGCTCTTAAATATAAATGTAAAAATTGTGGGAAAGTTAGACATTTCACGAAAGCATGTAGAGCTAAAAAATAAAAATCCAATAGGCGAGTTAAAGAACTTTTGATACAAAGTGACAGTGACTCTCCATCTGATGATAATGAATTGCATTGCGGTGAGATTCTTACTTCCATTAACAAGAACAAATGTAGTGGGCCTCTTGATGTGGTTAAGTTTAATGATTGTGACATAAAAATGTTTTTCGACTCTGGCGCAAAAAATTCCCTGATTTCAAAAGAATTTCATGATTTGAAGTTATGTGGAAAAGTCATTATCTATAAGCCAGATATAAGACCTCTGGCTTATGGGGGTCAACCAATAAAATTGTTTGGGTACTTCTTGGGAAGTATTGAATGCAAAGGGGCGTATGACTGCAGGCAAGATATACATTTCATGGAAGGGTGACAGCATAGTCAGTTGGTATCATCAAGCAGATATGGGTGTATCTTTAGTTCCTGGGGCGGATGTATGACGTTACAACGCATCCTTTTACAACGCATACCATTACAACAAATTTTTTACAACGCAAAAACTATTACAACGCATGTATTTACAACGCATGTTTTTACAACGCAGGTACCTTTACATCGCATACCATTACAACGTAAGTATTGCTAAGTATATATTAATTTTTTTAATTTAAATTAATTAAATATCATATTATTTAATTTAGTTTAATGTAATTTAATTTAATTTCATTTCATTTAATTTAAATTACTTATATTAAATTATATTAATTAAATATATTATTTAATTTAATTTAGTATATATTAATTTTTTTTAATTTAAATTAATTTAAATTAATATTATTTATTTTAATTTAATGTAATTTAATTTAATTTCATTTCATTTCATTTAATTTAAATTAATTATATTAAATTATATTAATTAAATATATTATTTTATTTAATATAATATATATTATTTTTTTTATTTTAAATTAATTACATTTAATATTATTTCTTTTAATTTAATTTAATTTCATTTAATTTAATTTCATTTCATTTAATTGATTTAATTTAAATTTAATTTATTTAATTATTTAATTTAAATATAATTTTATTTTATTTTATTTTTACCCTGTATCCCTGTACCCCAAAAACCCAAAATTGACCCTCAACCCTAAAAATACCCCTGTACCCCAAAACCCAAAACTTACCCTGAACCCTAAAAATACCCCTTTACCCAAAAACCCCAAACTGACCCTGAACCCTAAAAATACCCCTTTACCCAAAAACTGAAAACTGACCCTGAACCCTAAAAATACCCCTTTACCTAAAAACTGAAAACTGACCCTGAACCCTTAAAAATACCCCTTTACCCAAAAACCCAAAACTGACCCTGAACCCTAAAAATACCCCTTTACCCAAAAACTGAAAACTGAACCTGAACCCTAAAAATACCCTTTTACCCAAAAAATGAAAACTGACCCTGAACCCTAAAAATACCCTTTTACCCAAAAACTGAAAACTGACCCTGAACCCTAAAAATACCCCTAAAAAAACCCAAACATATAACATTTTAAATATAATTATATACTTACCAATACTTACGTTGTAATGGTATGCGTTGTAAAGGTACCTGCGTTGTAAAAACATGCGTTGTAAATACATGGGTTGTAATGGTTTTTGCGTTGTAAAAAATGTGTTGTAATGGTAGTGCGTTGTAAAAGTTACGTTGTAAAGGTTGTTTCCCCCTGGGGCTGATCCATTTATAGTGCCCAGGGACATCCTCTGACTCTATTTCTGATTCTCTAGATTTAGCTCAGAGCAAAAGTGATATTCACACTGTTTCTGACATAAAGGTCTTAAACAATGACTTCAGCGGTGCTCTGCGCGCTAATTTCACAAATGTTTTTGGGGAGAAATTGGGTTGCCTTTCATGATACACTCACAACATTGAACTTAAGCCTGACTCAAAACCTGTCACTTGTAAAGTACAGAGTGTAGCTTTGGCCAAGAAAGAGTCTATGTTCAATGAACTTGAGAAATTAAAAAGAGTGGGTATTATTGTTGAGACTGAGGCCAGTGAGGGGATTTCTCCTGTTGTTTTGGCACGCAAGGCTTCAGGTGAAGTTCGTTTATGTGTTGACCTTCGTGCTTTAAACAGTGCTGTAGTTGCCAACAGATATCTTCTCCCTAATATAACTGAAATGCTTTCTCAGTTAAACGATGCATGTATCTTATCCTCTTTAGACCTACGTGCAGCATATCACCAAGCCAAAACTGATGAAAAATCTATGGACTTAACGGCATTCATAACTCCTTTTGGGACTTTTATGTTCACACGTCTTCCTTTTGGGCTAGTCTCTGCCGCATCAGTCTTTCAAAGGGTTATGGAAGATGTGCTGAGTGGTGTGGATGGAGTTAAAATATATCAGGACGACTTGTTGATTTTTGGGACTTGTTGATTTTTGGCTCTTCTCAAATTGAACATGATGCTAGATTAAAATATGTACTTGAACGTTTCAGTGAAAGAGGACTAACATTATGGGAGAACAAATGCAAATTCAATCTATCAGAAATTGATTATTTAGGACATAGCTTGACTAGAGAGGGTGTTAGACCTAAAGAGCGCTGGGTTTAAACGATTGATGATCTTCCAGTTCCTCAACCAGGGATGATTTTGTAACTTTTCTGGGCATGACGGAATATTACAACAAATTTGTTCTGCAGTTTGCTTCTCGCACAGTTGAGCTCAGGTCTCTTTTAAAGAAGGGTGTACAATTTTCATAGTCTTCCCGGTGTCAGATGAAGTTTGAAGGAATTAAAAAGGCACTTTCGTCTGCTCCATCTTTGCAAAGTTTTGAGTCTTCTTTGAGCTCTGTTTTGGTAATGGATGCAAGCTCACATGGTTTAGGTGCTGTTCTTAAACAAATCAAAGATGGGAAGGAAGAAGCTATACTTTTTCTTTAAAGAGCTCTTGTGGGTTCAGAACTTCAATATTCGGTCATGGAAAAAGAGGCGTTGTGCATTTACTGGTAAATAAAGAAACTCAAGAAGTTTCCATGGGGTACATCCCTTGTTGTACATTCTGACCACAGGCCCTTAAAGGATGTTTTTTGTAAAAATGCTTTGGATGCTATAGCATCTCGAATATGTAAGTGGGCCATAGCATTACAAGACTATGACTTTACTGTTAAGTACATACCTGGTGTTGCCAACAAAGAAGCTGACTGTCTGTCTCGTCTTGTTCCAAAGCGAGATGTTACTGATGTTCTTGATTTAGAAGACACATGGGAAATTGATTATTTTGAAGTATGTGAAATTGTTGATGGTGTTGTTTCTGAGTCAAAGTGGAGAAACTCCTTTAAGAATGATCAAGACTTAATTAACGTGTTCAAGTTTGTCTCGAAAGGTTGCACAAGAATTAGATTTCTAAGCGAAGGTGTCAGGAAGTTCTGGAATGTACAAAATTAACTCTCACTGACAGATGAGTTACTTTGGAGAGGAACTCATCTGGCTCCTCCAAGTTCCCTCAGACAAAAGATTGTTCACTTAGCTCACCTGGGGTATCAAGGCGTCTCTAAAACAAAGGAAAGGATACGTCTTCATTTTTGGTGGCCAGGAATTGATATAGAAGTTGAGCCTATGGTAAGGGATTGCATTGAGTGTAATGCTTGTGACAAAATTTGTAAAACTAGAGTTCAACCAATGGTCATACGGGAAACTCCCATACGTTGCTGGCAACATGTTGCTTTGGATCTATTGGGTCCTGTTTCTTCAAAGTCTGGTCAGTCCTATGTTCTGGTATTAATTGATATGTTTTCCCGTTGGTCAGAAATAAAAATCACTCAGAGTATAGAAACCAAAGATGTGGTTAAGTTTTTGGATAACATTTTTTGTAGGGAAGGTCTTCCTGAATCTCTGTTAACTGATAATGGTGTTCAACTGGTGTCAAGAGAAATGGAGGTGTTCTTAAAAGAAAAAGGTATTGTACATAAGCGTTGCTCTCTCTGTCATACAAAATCAAATGGAATGGTAGAGAGACTCAACCGTGTGCTTAAAGAAATATTACAACTTGCTACGGAACAAAATTGTGACTGGAAAACTGCTATTTTATATCGTGTGATGGTATATCGCTTAACTCCACATTCAACTACGGAGAAAGTTCCCTTTGAGCTGTTCAGAGGTCGAATCCTCAATACGTACATGTTTCAGACCTGGATGAGAAGGAAAGATACTGATAGTAACAATAAAGAAAGCACTGAGTGGGGTGATCGTCAGGATCACAAAATGATTAAAAGAAAAGACAATTTTGACAAAAGACATGCTGTTTCACGTACTTTAGTTAGTGTGGGTGATCGTGTGAGAGTATGTTTACCTCTAAGGTGTGGTAGCACTAAATACTCTTCTCCACATGTTGTAACTAAATTGTTTCTTAATGCTGTTCAACTGGAAGATGGTCGTATTTGGAATTTGAATAGAATTTCTCCAATACGCACTGGTTTTTCTGGTGATAGAATTCAAGATATAGTTACTCATAATGAAATTACACCTCTGCGTAGGAGCAAGCATTCTTGCAAAAGTCCACGTAAATTACTCAACTATGTTTTAAAGTGATTACATGTTTCTTAGCTTTTATATTTCATATTGTAGTGGGGAAGGTGTGCAGTAATGCTTAGTAACACTTTCCTATGTTCATGAGTTATTTGTAAGAACTCATTCTAATTTAGAATCCACTTCCTAAGAAATCTAGAATGGATTGTGTCTGTTCCTGGTTGCTTAGCACACAAGTCAGTTGCTGCTGGCCTTCTTGTGGATAGGACGTTGTATTTACTTTATCTTGAACTAGCTGCCCGTTCCGACGTTGTCCGGGTATAAAAAAGATTTACCTGAAGGACGGCAAAGTTTACCGAACGCAACCCCACCTCTTTCCAATGCAGCAGGCGTCTTAGAATGCACATGTCCACACACAACAACGCTGAAGGGCACGCACACCTCACGACCTGCACGAACGCTAATCTCATCACAGTGAGATTAGCGTTTGTGCATGTCGTGAGGTGTGCGTGCTGTTCAGCGTTATTGTGTGTGGGCGTGTGCATTCTGAGACGTGTGGGCGTGTGCATTCTGAGACACCTGCATTTATCCCCGGTTGCTATCGGTAATGCTTATGCCCACAAAGGTTGTTTCGCAACATATGTTATTAATGCCGCGTGAATGGAAATGTGGTTGAATGCGGCGCACCGCGCCTTGTGTCTTCTATATGGACGTGTGAGTAGTGATTATAACTCGTGAATGGAGAGGCGCGCTACTGAATGACGCGGCCATGTTTTGTTATAAGATTTGTGGCACGCCCCTCTGAGAACGCTGTTGTGGTACACCCCTCTCACAAAGTATAATGTGTGTACTTTGACACGGCTACAACCACGCCACCGACACGCCCACGGCCCTCTGAGTGTGTAGTTTGACACGCCCACGCCCCTCTGACAACGGTTACTACCACAAAGTAAAATGTGTGTAGTTTGACACGCCCACGAACACGCCCCCGACATGCCCACACCAACTCCCACAAGGGACTACTTTACCCCTAAGGTTCTTTGACGTTTCTAATGTATATGGTGGCCACCTGTATAGCCTATGTCCATCTGCTGCAATTCCCCTTTCCAATGCTGTATTGGGTGTTGGGATTGGTGCTGTACTTCTTGAGTTTACCTGCCTCAAAGTTTTCAGCTCTCTCTTTATAATAGTAGTATGGATAAAGAAGAAACTTCAATCAATATACTGACTCTAAAGTGCTTTATTACACTACCCAAATGATTTAGCTGCAGCTATCACTGCCCTAAATCCCCCAATTGGAGCAGAAGGTAAAATTGCTAGATAATCCTCATACCTGCAAATTTTCACCTCCTACCCTTGTAGCCTCAAAGATCACTTAGTTTGAGGGATTGACTGAATGACTATATCGAGTGCAAACAATTGCGGGGATAATGGGCTGCCCTGCCTAGTGCCAGAAGAATTTTAATAAGGTCAGAAAAAAGACCAGCAATATATACCCTAGCTTTGAAGCCCTGGTAAAGATGCCGGGCCGTGGAAATAAAAATGGGATCTTGACCAGCGGACTCTTTTACCTCCCAGAGGAAGGGGCAGGAGACCCGATAAAAGGCCTCCTCCTCGGCATCCAAACAAATCCTACCAAATGGGCTCCCTACCCCGAGACCAACTCTAAGGCAGTAATTGATGTGTTGACAAGTGATGTTGTATCACGGCCCAGGATGAAGTCATGTTGGTTTGGCTCCACCAATTACGAGATAATTGCTGCCAGCTGATTAGCACGGATGCGAATATACATTTTAGAATCGGCATTGATTACAGAAATTGGATGATGTGACCCACAAGAGGTGGGATCTTTCCCCTATTCTGGAAAGACTACGATGTTGTCTCCCCCCAAGACTCAGGAACATTAGCAGAAATATCACATGAATTAAAACCATCCCTTAACACTGGGAACAGTGACATAAAATCCCAATGGTATTTGATCAGGACCTGATGCCTTCCCACTAGCCAGGGAACTGATAGCCTCTTGAACGTCAAAAAGAGTGATAGTTGCCTCCAACTTAGATCGCTAATACCACTGACAAATTGAGCGATATCCTCAGTGGAAGAGAGACAGTCTTCCCTATAGAGGCCCAGATAGAAACTACGAAAAACCTTACATACTAGGATTGGGTTAGCAACTAGCAGGCTATTCCCATCCCTAACTTGCAGAATATTGTTGGAGCAAGAGCTATCCTTTAGTTGAAATAACAAAATCGGTTAAATTTCATGCTGTTCTCAAAGTATGGAAGCTGTTGAGCCCTGCTACTATTATCAGCGCTCTCCCAGATTTTTTTCTCAAGGTAAGCTCTGAGGAAAGCAGACTGTTCCAAGAGCTGCCCAGCCTAAAGCCCGTCCCTCATCCTAATACTTTTCTCTAACTCAGAGTCAACGAGCGTCCAAAAGAACGTCGGACCCCAAAGATCGTCGGATCTCCATTTTCTCCACCAAGTCCATCCTATGTTGATTAGAAGCAAACTGAAAAGTCTGAACTCGACAGAATGCATTAAGAGAATCCCAGACCACAGGAAATGGTGCCATCGCTTAGTTAAATTTAAGAAACTTCCTTATATGCTTCTTCAATGAGCTAACATAACCCGCTGCCAGAAGTAACCTGCATTGAAATGTCCAGCTGCAAGGGCCAGATACCTGAGGTGGCTCCTCAAGCTGAATAAACAAAGACAAAGCATTAAGGTCAAAGAGAACCCTTTGATTGCAAATGATCCTAGAAGAGGAAGACAGCATATCGCTAACAAAGAAAATGTCCAATTTTAACATGGCTCTCAGGAGAGCAGAGTAAAACGTGAAGCCCGGATAACTAGGATGCTTAAAACATCAGACCAAGGCGTAAGAAGATATTAGCTATAATACCGTCCCCCGCAGCTGGTGCTTCCCCTGGAAAGCCAGGTCATCAAAGAACCGATCTGAGGGCTGGGATGCAGAATCCTTCATTAGGGCACAATGTGGCATTAAAATGGCTGCAAACAATATAGGGTGGGGGCCACAAATACAACTCCGATAAAAGAAAATCAAAAACATTTGGGTCGTTTGTATGGTCCTAATACGAATGGCCCAAAAGAATGCAAATAGTAAAGCAATCCCTGCCCTTCTGGATAGTTGCCACCAACCAGCATCCCCCAGGATCTGTTACCTGATGCAGATCTCCCACCGACTATCCCAGGGCGACAAATCAACCTCTCTTGGGAAGAGGTATAACAAGAGAGGGAAAAAGGTCTTATAACAAAAATCTGTCGGTGAAAGATGGGCCTCTTGAAAAAAAAATATTTGCGGCCTAAGATTGTTCAATTCCTCCCGTACCAATTTCCGCTTTTGTATTGACTCAACCCCACTGATGTTCCATGTTAAGATATGAAGCTGCGGCCCAGGGCTGCCGCCATTACTGGCTACTAGCATAAACCAACATTGCACACAGTCTTCCTCTAACCATAACACAATAGGATTTACCAGCACCTAGAATCTTTTCCTGATCAAGCTGCATAATTTAATTGCAGTGTAAATGACTTTGCTCCAGGTCAGTTCATCCAAAATAATAACCCAAATGCGCGGACAAATAAAAACAACAACCCCCAATACCATTCACCTCACTCCTGGAGCCCAACCCCATTCCAGAAGTGGTTCACCAGCCCAGGCCAGCCTCCCTGCCCCGGAGTGTTCACCACGACTGAGAACAACAAGAGAAAAAAGGCTAAGGGGGGCGTGGCTTGAGCGCCGATGGCGGAGATCGCCTAGCGTTTCGGCTCCGCGGCCGAGCTGTTATTAATCCTGTTGGGAAAAGGTCCTTGAGACACCTGCACCCCGAAAAGAATCACCCAGTGTCCTGGACTCCCCCTCCTGCGAATAGAGGCCCGCGGAGGCGGAGTCCAAGATGGCGCCTGCTCCTTTTTCGCTACCTAGGAGCTGAGGACGGCCGAGACCCAGGGGAGGCGGACGCCCTGACACCCCCCAGCGAGCCGGGCGATCCTTCCCCCGCTGGGGCGGCTTCCAGCGACCTGTCCCCTGATGACCCCCGAGGGGGGCCACCGACGCCCGGCGGCCGGGAGGCGCTGATGAGGAACGGAGTGGGGGAGAAGCGGAGGGGCCCGCTCGCCGCCGGGTGGAAATTGCAGCCACGGCCGCGACACTGGCCCTGACACCCAGCTGGGAGGTGAGTGCGCTGCATTGAAGGAGCGGGGTGGAAACTGTGGAGCACCCTCGCGGCCCCCACCGTGATGAGGCTGCAGAGACTAGCACCATGATGCGGGAGTAAGGAGCGTCCATTGGGGAGCCTGTGGTCACAACGGAGGTCCCTGACCCGAGACCATCCATTGAGTCGGGGGATTTGCGAGGGGAAAGGGAAGGACGGATCGGTCACTACAGAGAGGTGCCTGGAGGTGCGGCCCGTCATTCCAGCGCTGACCCCAGGCCTGCGACGAGGGGAGACGCTGTTGTGCCCTGTGAAACGGCTCCATCGTCACACAGCTGCGGAGACTCTCGAGGGGGCCGGGTGGTGGAGGGCCGACCCGAGGCGAGGTGGAGGCTCGCTGCTCTCGGGACTTTCGCCACGTTCATCCAGGGCCTTACTGCACTTACTGCAGAGCCTGAGAGCACACTTCCGACCGGAGGTTGTCGACGTAAGGAGCCCCTACCCGCCATCTTTGATCCTGGTCTGGCCCACTAACGGACGACCAACCTGTTCGCCACCTAGAGCCCTGTTAGCCTCGGGGGGGTCCTAGGGGCCGCGGGGAAGCGGGCTGCTGAGCGGCGACATTTCTGGAGGCCGCGTCGCATCGAGGTCGGCCCCGGCTTGGCCGTCCCCGCTCCTGCTGCACCCTTACTGTAGACCCTGAACACCATGGGAAACCCGAGAGGGCCTAAGGGAGGAACCCAGACCGCTTCTGACGTGGAGCCGCCGGACAACAAGGAGCGCCTCCACGCGGAGGGGCCAGGGAGCCCTCAGATCCAGGAACAACTTGATAAAATCCTGCTGGCGATCACGGAGACCAGATCAGCCCTCCGGGAGGACATTGCTCGGGTGGCAACGGGCTTGGGCCTGCTCCGAGCGGATCATGGCAAGCTCTCCGACAGAGTGAAGGAGGTTGAGGGGTCGGTGCGACACCTGGAACCAGCGCAAAAAGCTTTGGACGCAACGATGAAGGACGCTCTAACCCGCATAGAAGCACTGGAGAGGCGGGCGGAGGACGCGGAAGGGCGCAACAGGAGAAATAACATTCGGATAGTTGGCCTTCCAGAAAAAATTGAAGGGGGGGACATGGTGACGTTCCTTGAAAATTGGCTACGGACGACGGTGGCGCAGGAGGGGTTGTCCCCTTTCTACACATTGGAACGTGCGCACAGAGTGCCGGCCAAGCCGCCGCAGCAGGGCCGCCCGCCTCGCCCGGTGGTGGCGCGGCTGCTCCATTTCCGCGACAGAGACCTTTTGTTGCAGGCTGCCAGACAGAAGGGTCCTTATCAGGTGGATAACAGCCGAGTGAACATCTTCCCGGACTATACCTACAAGACGCAGAGACGTCGTTCATCCTTCCTGGCCGTAAAGCGAGAACTACGAGCCGAGGGCATCCAGTACTCCCTACTATTCCCGGCGCGACTCTGCATCATTGTGGACGACTCCACCAAGTTCTTTGACACCCCGGACGAAGTGTGTAGTTGGCTTGAATTAAACAGGGCGGGCAAAGATGGCTTCGGAACCTCCTCTCAATCCGCGATGGAGGGTTTGTTACAGCGGAAACCTAAGAGGTTCAGGCACCGCAGAGGCAGGACTACTCGCCCCTCCACGGTAGAGACGGCGGCGGAGAGACGGGGAGCGCTGGAGATGGTCTCCTCCATGTCCGGCCCTCAGGGCGACCATGGAACTGCTCAATCGGAACCTGGAGAGAGCGGGGGTCACTCGGACACCGAGGGCTCTGAAACGGACAGTGTGAAGTGCCCGGAGGTCACTCCTGAGACAGCAGAAGGTCTACTTGATGAACAATGAAGCTTTTGGGTGAGCCAGTTCTGGTTGGGGTGCTACGGGAGGGGGCGGGCACATGGGACAGATGGGACTTATCGGGGAGATTTGTTTAATCACTGACTACGGGAGGGGTTGCAGGAACTCTCTTTATAGACCCTGACGCTATTGAGCTCGGCCGCGATGTGGCTAGCAGCGGGACCCCGCGTCGACGCTCGGCCCCCACATTGCCCTTAAGGCGCACCTACGGTGACTACCGTTAGGTTAGTAGGAGGGGAGGTTTTGGAGAGAATAGTTTGGATGGGGACTAGATGGCACTATTTGGTACCTGTTCTGGGGGGGATGGAAGGGGGTTCATGTTTGAAAGTTGATTTACAGTTGTTAAGGGGGGACTCGTCATCGGTATGGATTACAGTGGGTACTTTCTCATAGCTGTAATGCGCTCGGAGAGGCAGGAAGACGCGACATGGGACTATGGCTGACCTGTCAAATCTGAAATGTATCACCTAGAATGTGTGGGGTCTGCACACTATTTCCAGATGGCATAAGGTCCACGCTTATCTAGTGCGTAGGGGAGTACAGATCGCGCTGCTACAAGAAACACATCTCACCAAAACTGAGGGACTTGCGCTACATGTAGATGGCGAGGGCAGGTATACTACACCACCTACTCAGCTTACGCAAGAGGCGCGCTAATATGGATAAAGGCGGGGGTACCCTTGCAGGTTGATAGCCATACTGTAGATCCAGAGGGGAGGTACATCGCGTTGGCAGGGAAATTAGGGGGAAGAGAGTTGAATATTTGCTGCATTTACGTGCCTAACACGGACCAGCTCGCCTTTCTAAATATGCTATCGGGCTCCTTAGCCCGCTACCTTTCAGGGCCCATCCTGATAGGGGGCGATTTTAATTCGGTGCTCGATGTTAACTTGGATAGATCTCATCCCCCCCTCCCGGACTCCCCGGCGAATCGGGTTGCTAAGGGTAGATTAAACTGGCAGACTAAGTGGGGACTGACGGACATTTGGCGAGCGCACCATCCACACACTCGTGATTACTCCCACTTTTCTGGCATGCACGAATTGCATGTGCGACTGGACGGCCTGTTGGGATCGATAGGGGTGGCTTCTTCGGCTGTGTGGTCTGAATATCTGACGAGGACAATCTCCGACCACAATCCATTATTGATTGACCTCTGCTGGCTCCAGTGCGCCCCATGTGTGCCCACCTGGAGATTGAGGCCCGAGCTGATGGAGGACCAGGTGTTTCGCGGGGACCTGGAGGACAAGATCTCGGGATACTTTGAGATAAACGAGGGCACGACTACAGAGAGAGCCACGGAATGGGACGCCTTTAAGGTAGTGATTAGAGGCTATTGTATAACGCAAAAAGTTGGAGTGCGCCGCGTGCTCCTAGAAGACTTGGCCAGAGCTGACCGAGTCCTCCGCGACTTGGAAATCTCCCGTCCTGGCCGTCCAGAACTCCAACAGCGGATCCTGGCGGCAAAAGAGGCGGTGGCTGTAGAGGTTGAGCGATTGCGCAGTTACGACCACAAGGCTTACCTGACTAGATCGTTGGCGGAGGGTGACAAGTCGAGTGCGCTGCTGGCTTGGCTAGCTAACCCTACGAGACGTACCTCGCCCATTTTAGCAATGAAGACTGCTGGGAATGAGGAGGTTTACACTCAACCCGAGATCCTTAATTGCTTCTGGAGTTACTACAAGAGGCTATATTGCAGTCGGCTACTGCCGGACACTTCCCCGACGGACACCTTCCTGAGGGACCTGCCGATCCCCACTCTGGAATCGGAACAGGCGGAAGGCCTGGGACGAGAAGTGGAGCTGGGTGAGATAAGAAGCGCGATTAAAAAAATGGCACGTAATAAAACACCGGGCCTTGACGGCCTACCTGTGGAGTTTTATTCCACATACATTGATATCCTAGCCCCCAAACTCCTGCGGGTTTACAATGAGGCGAAGTCTTTAGGATGACTACCGGGCTCGATGCGAGAGGCCCTGGTGGTACCTCTCCTTAAACCGGATCGGGAGGGAGCGGAACCTGCATCCTATAGGCCGCTCTCAATGCTCACGGTCGACTATAAGATTTTGAGCAGCATACTGGCCGCGCGACTGCTGGAACACATGGGCTCTCTAGTCCATGCCGACCAGGCGGGTTTTATCCCCAGGCGCAACACTACGATGAATATCCGACGGTTATTCAGACTATTGGAGGGTGATCACACAAATGCTCCCGATCCTATGATCCTCTCAATAGACCTGGAGAAAGCCTTCGACAGCTTAGAATGGGTTTATCTTCATAGGGTCCTTGAGCAGTTTGGTCTAGGTGAGGGATTCCTGAGATGGACCAAGGTGTTGTACGCCTCGGCGGTGGCTAGGGTGAAGTCGGGCCCGCTGATATCCCAGCAGTACCCAGTAGAACGGGGCACAAGACAAGGCTGTTCGTTATCCCCATTGCTATTTGCCCTTGCAGTGGAGCCGTTGGCTATCTCGATCCGTACGGGAGCCCACTATACGGGGTTGCAATCTCCGACGGGCCACCAGTACATCTCCCTGTATGCTGACGACCTACTGCTTTTCCTCGAAGACGCTGGAGCGGCCTTAACCGGGGCAGATTCAGTGCTCACCACTTTTGGAGAGGTGTCGGGACTCCGGGTGAATTGGGCTAAGACCTGCTTGTTTCCGGTCCACAGGGATAGCCCCCAGCCGGACATTCGCAGGGAGATCAGATGGGAGCCGGCTTGTTTTAGGTACCTGGGGGTACATGTTTACCATCGCCCTGTGGACGTACTGGAAGGTAACATATCCAGGGGCATCCGGGCGCTCAAGGGTAGCATGTCCTTTTGGTCTACCCTGCCCCTCTCGGTGGCAGGGCGAATAGCACTGTTAAAGATGGTGGCACTACCCCGCCTGTTGTACTACTTCCGGACACTCCCGATATGGGTCCCCAGATCCGTCTTCCAGGGCCTGGACTCCACAATAGTGGCGTTCCTGTGGGGCTCGGGCCGCCACAGAGTGGCGCTTAGGACCTTGCTGAGGCCGAGAGCGGAGGGGGGGTTGGCGGCGCCTGACTTAGAGACGTATTATTTGGCTGCCAAGCTACAGTATTACACCCAGGAGGTGGCGTGTGAGTTTCGAGGCCCGGAGGAGTCAAGAGGCAGTGGAATACCCAGACACGTCCTATCGTATATTGCGCTGCAACAGAAGCTAGAGTTGAAGGACCTCACGCAAGAGGAACGCACCATACGCTCGTGCTGGAACCGAGTGCATCGCAAACTGGGCAGGCCACGACCCTATGCCCCGGAGATCCCACTGGGAATGCTTACTGCATTGCCCCATGGCGGAGACTGGTCTCGACTGGGTGTTTGGGAAGAAATGGGTGTGCAGATTGTAGGCGACCTTTACGAAGATGAAGCATTGCTGCCCTTTCAGGCGTTTCTGGACCGCTACGACGTCCCTCGAGGCGACTTTTTGCTCCATGCGGCGGTCACTAGAGCACTCCAGGCACACTGGAGAACTGGACACGAGAAACCACAGCTGTCGGCGGCATGTCAATATGTCATGATGGCCGCGGGGACTATTAAAGCAGTGTCCTGCTTATACTCCAGGATGGTTGAGGAGAGATTGACCCCCCTAGCGGTCCTCAAAGCCCGATGGGAGGCTGATATAGGGAAGGAAATTCCAGAGTCCACGTGGTCCCAGCTACTGCAGCGGACCTGGAAGGGAACGCAGAGCGCCCGATTCCAACTGGTCCACTTCTATATATTGCATAGAGCTTATCTGACCCCGGAGAAGCTACAGAAATATTTCGACCTGGAGACGGCAGCCTGTCCTAGATGCAGGGCAACCGGAGCGGACCTTCTTCACATGCTGTGGTCCTGCCCTATGCTGACCTCCTATTGGTTGATTGTAGGAGACACGCTGACCGAAGTGACTGGAAGATCGTTGCAGATGGATGCGGCTGTGGGGATTCTGCACTGGTTTCCATACACCCCTAAAAATAAAATCACTAGTACATTTTTTTTTTTTTTTTTTTTTTTTTTTATCCTCATTTGTGCGCAAAGCTCCAATTTATCAAAACCGAGAGAAAAAAAATCCACCACAGAGCGAATAGTCAAGAGGTCATGTATTGTGCCAACTCAGCCATAAAGCTGGTGAGGGATTTGTCTATCGGGGGGTACGGCCGGTTCCCTTTTGGCTCAACATACAGCGACCATAGACCCGCTTGGGATATTACCTCAGTTGATAGTGCCCGAGTCATCGAGACCGCCTTGAAATGTAGACATCAGTCTTGACAGCCAAGGTAGGCAATGCTCACATTAATCATCGGACCTGGGGAAAAAAAAAAAAAAAAAAACCCAGGTAAAGGACTTAACTAACCAAGCATTGCCCAGTATGCTCTAGTGTTTGGGTTTCCTACCCTAGCTAAATCAAGTTTAGAAATTTGGAGGAGGGATGTTCGCCATTCATGCACTGTAGGTGGTAGCGCATCTTTCCAGTGCCTGCATATCTCCCTACGTGCTGCAAGGATAGAGTAAAATATTAATCTTGTTGATGCATCATGAGTTTTGTTTCTTAAACCAAATATCACAAGCTCGAGGTCTATTGTGATGTTTTCGCCCACAGAATGTGACAACTTGTTTTTAATGGCTTCCCAATATTCTGATAAACTTGGACATTCCAAGAACATATGCGTATCGGTGGCAGCAGCTAGCCCACATCTAGGACATGAAACTGGGCCAGTTAATGAGAATTTCGTTAACCTATGGGGGGAATAATATGCCCTATGCAAAGTAAAAAGGTGGTTCCGACGAAGCCACGATGGTTTAACTAAGTCCCAGAGCAATGAGCAGGAAGCACTCCAGAGCTCTTCCACTTCGAGCCCCGGCATTAGTTCTGCCCATAAGTTTGTTGGTAGTTGAAAACTGACATCTATTTCATCTAATATTTTGTTATACCATCGGGAAATTACTAGTAAATTTATTGATTTAGGTTTACTTCTGGCCAAACGGGAACTCACCAGACATTGGAAGGCGCGGGTTGGTCCAACGGGCGCTAAGTGGCGCAATGAACTTCTCAAGTGGGCGGGGAGTGAGAGTACATTAAGATTCCAGCAGGCGAGGCGGCGACGTGATGAGCGGGCCCTGGAGGCGGCGCAAGCTTGGGAGACGATAGTGCAGGCGCTGCGCGACCATACCACACATACTGACTCAGATAGTACGGATGGGGGACAGCCTGGATCCCACTGACACACCATTCCCGGAGTGTACCCAATAGGGAGAACTACAGCTTATATCACATGATATTCGACCACAGGATAGTCTACCGATGACGAGAGGGATGGAGGGTGGGGGAGAGGAAGAGGAGTGACAACCACTTCCATTAACGGCTAGAATTCTACACCGTGGTGAACGACACTTGAATCCTCTGGGGGGGGGAATCAGATGGGGTGTTTGATAAAGCAGAAGAAATTTCCTTTTACCACCTGTGATACACGACGTGAACGTGGAGACAAACACTGCGAAAGAATGGCACACGCCGCCCGACCCCCGGGTTGTGGGCTGAATGGCCGTGTACAGAGTTTATATCAATAACGCCAGCACTGATTTAGGTCACGTAACAGGTGCTAATGATGTGATTGTATTTGATTCCTGCAATAAAAACATATTTACAAAAAAAAAAAAGAGAAAAAAGGCCAAGACCAGATAATGCCTACCCAGGCCCCCCTCCACCGCCACAACTCCTTGATAAGAGCTACAAATCAGAACTAAAGGAGGAGATACTATAGGCCCACCCCCAGATAGACACAACAATGAAAAAAGGAAACAAACAACCCTAATTTTAGACCCAACCGACCCTCGAGTCAAGATAAAGAGGAAGCCCTCACCCTTATTTCCATACGCAGGGAAAATCTCCCAACAGTCCACAAGCCCATCAAAGACTACACTCCACTCCATTAAAGACCTGGGGCCTCATTTATGAAAAGTGACGCATCACTGCGTGAAAACAGTGATGCGTCACTTTTCATTGCGCCCTCCTTGCTACACCAATGATGCGTCATATTTACAGTAAGACGCATCATTGCACAAGGAGTTACAGATACGTCAGTCTTTCTGACGTATCTGTATGGCGCAAAAGTGACGCATTGCTGGAGAGTGTCACAAAAGTGACGCAACTCCCGCAATGTGTCCTTTCACATGGGGCAAGCCCCATGTGAAAGGGCCTGCATCAGTCTTACGCCTGCTGTGAGGCAGGTGTAAAAAATTGACGCATTTGCATCCTAGAAGTGGTGCAGTGAAATCTTATAGATTTCACTGCGTCACTTCTATGACCTTTTCTTGCGTCAGAACGCCCCCTGCATACATTATACCTGGGGCAGGTATAATGTAGCGCAGGGGTTTACAAAGTGACACATCTACTTAGATGCGTCGCTTTGTAAATTTGGTGCAACTAGGCACATTTTTTACGCTGCTGGTGCATCATAAAAAGTGAAGCACCGGCGGCGTAAAAATTAGGCCCCAGGTGAATTAACACATTTATATTAAGTGGGTATGACAGATTTGTTTTAACATGCCTTAGGCTCAATGTATTCCCTCGCTTAGTAAGCATCCCTACAATGAACGACTGGGCTAAAAACCTGTCTCATTGCCCTTGCGACGAGGTCTCGCCCCAAACGTCAATGCATGTAATCCTGTTTTGTAAATTCTATAAAGATCAAAGGAAAAAATGGATTAAGCCAATATTGAAAATTTGGGGCATGAGACAATGTCGCCCAGCTTACCTTGCATTGCAATTTTTAGATTCAGAATGTTTTACGAGAAACACGGTACAATTTCTGAAAAGTACCATTAGGCACAGAAAGCATCTTTGAAGAATGTCTTATTCTGAATTCTGTATTTTTTTGTTACAAGTCTGTTTTATTTTGGAGCAAAAAAAAAAAACCCGACAAGGGCACATAGACACAGCGTTAAGCCTACAACCTCTATTTGAGGCCGGCCGCGGAGAGTATTCAATAGGGTCACACATAATGCGTAGAGAAACTAGTTAACACAGCGCCTTGCCTACAACCCCAAGAGGGCCGGCCGCCTGGCTTAAGAAGAGCTGTTAGAGTCATGCAGCGCTTAGAGAGCCCCAATGCCAGAGTAGTGAGTACAGGCGAGTAGGCAACAAGCCCAACACTAAGAGGGACCCAACAGAGGTCAGGGAACACTGGAGAGAGCATAGAAAAAGAAGGAAGAGAGGAAGAGAGAGAAGGAAAAAGGGCTCAGAGACAAGAGACAAGAGGGATGGCGCGCTGGCATGGTGGATGTGTTGGTCCGTGGGCGAGGGGTGATACCAGGCAGCAAAGGGCAGGCTCTAGAATCCACAGGCCATAAAAGGGAGCTATGGGAGCAATCTAGCGGGGTCCGCAGGGACAACAGCATCCTCAAAGAGATGTAGGGTCCGGAGC
The DNA here is from genome assembly GCF_964261635.1 of Lissotriton helveticus. NCBI lineage: Eukaryota > Metazoa > Chordata > Amphibia > Caudata > Salamandridae > Lissotriton > Lissotriton helveticus. The sequence goes on from NC_136065.1 coordinate 1,355,690,039, forward strand.
ATGGTGGGCATATAACGCGCATGCTCCATAGAGCAAAGGTAGCGCACCAAGGGCTTCCAGACTGTGTCAAAGCGGGTAGTACGCAGCTGGAGCCGCCGGGTGAGAAGCTCCATTGCCAATACGTGCCACAGCCGCACAAACCAGGAGGCAATGGGAGGCGCTTCAGTCTTCTTCCAGTATAAGGCTATGAGCTGCTTGGCCGCACCTAGCATTTGCAGTGTTACAATCCAGTCGTTACGGGTGAGGGCCTTGAGACCTAGAGGCCTAACACCCAGTAGGATCGTGGCTATGGCTTCAGGCAAGGGGAACCCCAACACCCCCCCAATGTGGCTAAGGACCTCCTTCCAAAAGACAGTTAGGAGTGAGCACGCCCACCATATGTGCACGAAGTCCCCCGTTGCAGCCCGACATGTCCAGCATAGTGGCGAAGTATTGGGGAACATCTTATGGAGCCGCACGGGAGTGTAATACCATTGAGTTAGAAGCTTATAAGCGTTTTGTCTTTGCGGGATACTCCGGTATACCCTGGGGATGTCTCTCCACACTGCGTCCCACTGTGAGGGTTCAATGTCCGCATTAACCGCAGTCTGCCATTGGCGCTGATATAGATGGATGTGTATAAGTGTTGGGTGCTGCAGGATATGGTAAATCTGGGAGACCAACCGCCTGCAACCCCCAAGGGAGCGTGCCAGTTTTTCGAAAGGAGTGAAGGCACTGATACACGTCCCCCTCAGAGACCCAGTGTCGTAGTTGCGCATACTGCAGCCGCGCCGCAGGTTGCACACGAAACTCTTCGCAACATTGGTCGAACGATTTAAGTGAGCTCCCATCAAAAAGGTCGCAAATCACTCTACAGTCCCCCTGCACCCAGGGCTCAAACACCCGAGTTTGGTAGGCCGGTGGGAAGTGAGGGTTTGCCGCTATGGGAGCATGGGGGGACGAAAATGTAGTGAGCCCCCTGGACACAGCAATGGCATCCCAGATATCCAGCGCCGTTTTCGTGGGTAGTGCAAGGTATGCACTCCTGGAACGGGCCGTCCGGTGGAGCCATGGTAGATCCCAAATGGTATGTCCCGTCACCGCCCTATCCATATGCAGCCATTCTTTTTCACTTTCTCTCACCGCCCATTCTATCACAAATCGGAGGTGCGCACCCCAATAGTAGTGGACCAAGTTAGGGCAAGCCAGGCCTCCCCTGTCTCGCGGAGCCATAAGGATTTTGTGGGAGAAACGTGGTCGCTTACCGCCCCAGATAAAGGATATAAGTTTGCGCTGTAGGCTTCGTATGCAGTGGAGCGGGATCGGAGTAGGGAGGCATTGGAACACGTAATGGATTTTGGGGAGGATCAACATTTTAACAGCATTGAGGCGGCCTAACCATGACAGCATCAGGGGTTTCCACCGCCGCAGGTCTTCCAAAATCTCCTTCCGGCAGTCACGCCAATTGACAGACGTCATTCATCCAGGGAGGGAGTTAGGGTGAGACCCAGATACTTGATATGGCGCTCAGCCCACTGGTAGGGCACAATCCCTTTCAAAGTGGAAAGATCCTCGGTAGGGATGGTGAGATTAAGAGCCCAGGACTTATCGTGGTTAATCTTTAGGCCAGAGGCTCTCTCAAAAAGGCAGAGCACCCTATGAACAGCCGGCAAGGATTCTCGCGGGCGCGTGAGTGTAAGTATCAGATCATCCGCGAACAGTGCCACCTTGTTGTTCCGTCCACCGTGCACTATCCCGTGGATGTCCGAGTCACGCCGGATCAGTCTGCGAGAGGTTCCACTGCGAGGGCAAATAGAAGGGGCAAAAGGGGGCACCACTGTCGAGTGCCCCTATGTATTGTCAGTGGCAGCGTTAGGTCCCCATTGACCCGGATTCTAGCCTGGGGCCCGATATATGGAGCCTTAACCCTAGCAATCATCTTAGGACCCAGCCCTATTGTACAAAGCACCTCTCTGAGGAAGGTCCAATCCACCCGATCAAATGCCTTCTCCGCGTCCAGGGAGAGAAGGCAGGCCGGGGTTTGCCAATGGCGTACTTTCCCCACCAGGTGCGCAAGTTTGCGGACATTATCTGCCCCCTGGCGATCACGAATAAATCCAACCTGGTCAGGGTCTACAAGCCATTGCATAAACGGGTCAAGGCGTTTGGCGAGGAGCTTGGTGTATATTTTGAGGTCCGTATTGAGCAGGGCGATAGGGCGGTAGGACGCACACAAGGTGGGGTCTTTTCCAGGTTTCGGTATTAACGCTATCTCTGCCATGCCCATGTCAAGGGATGGTCCCACATCCTCGGAGAAGGCGCCGAACAGCCGAAGGAGGTAAGGCCTAAGCTGGGTCTGAAATGTGCGATAGAAAGATAATGGCAGGCCATCCGGGCCCGGCGTTTTCCCCAGAGGGAGGTCGTTAATCGCCGCCATGATCTCTTCCTCTGTGATGGAGCCTTCCAGCTCCGTCGCGCTTCCAGCAGACAGTGTCGGCCCCTCATAACCATCCAGGACAGCCGCCACCGCATCCACCGAGACAGGGTCCCTCCCGTACAGAGAGGTATAATAGTCCACAAATGCAGCCTGTTTGGATGACTCCGAGACTACCTTCGACCCATCCTGCAATCTAATACTAGTGATGTGAGCCTTGGCGGCGCGCACTCGCAGTCTTCCCGCCAGCAATCGGCCCACCTTGTCACCGCCTTCAAAGTATCTTTGTTTCAAGGCCAGCAGGGAACATTCCGCCTTATTGGTGCGTAGGAGCCGAAGTTGCCCTCTGAGGTTGGCCAATCTCCTTCTAGTGTCTCGCGTCGACCGCTCCCGATCTTGCACCTCGGTCCCCTTAATGTCCGCAGCCAGGTCAGCCTCCAGCTTGCGGGCAGAGCGCCCCCGCGCAATCGACAGGGAGGTGATGTGTCCCCGAATCGAGGCTTCCCAGACCACCGGGAAGGGCATGTCCGGGGTATCATTAGAAGCAAAATAGGCGTCTATGGCCTCCCGGATGCTATCCACATCATCAGCATCTCGGAGGATGCTCGGCGGGAAGGACCAACGGACGGCACGCGTGGGGCTCACCGCTAGATCCTGAAGGAGCATTTCCACATGGGCATGATCTGACAAAGAAATGTCTGAGACGGAGGCTCCCAGCGTGTCTCGGAGCAGCTCCGGCGACGCGAAGAGGAAACCGATACGAGAGTAGGATCTATGTGCGTGGGAGTAAAATGAGTAGTCTCTAAGATCCGGGTTGAGATAGCGCCATGCATCTAAGAGCCCTAAGTCTGCAATCTGTTTGCGCAGCGTAGAGGACATCACCCCAGAGGCGTTGGAAGCAGCACCACAGCGATCCATGTCAGGGTCCCACACTAAGTTAAAGTCCCCTCCCAGTATTACTTGCGGATCTCCACTTGGAATCTGATCCCTCAAGAGTGACTGTAGATATCGGTCCTGCAATTGATTGGGGGCATACACGCTGCACAAAGTGAATCTGCGCCTCCCCGCATACACTGTGACTTTGAGGAAGCGCCCATCCCCACTCTTATAGGGTCCGGAGTCTCCCCGCCTGAAGCCAGCTCTGCATATTATGGCCACCCCCGCAGTTTTAGTATCCGCAGATGCCCAAAACTGGAGGGGGTATTTGGGGTGGGCCATGCGGTGTGTGTCCCCTTGTAGGAGGTGGGTTTCTTGGAGAAAAATAACATCAGGTTGCTGTTAGAGGAGATAGCGCCAAACCTGTTTTCGCTTGTTGGGGGAGTTCAGGCCCTTAACATTGAGAGTCAAAACCTTCAGGGTCCTAGGTACAGGTGCAGCCATGGCATGTAGCGAGTAGAATCCGCCCACACTCCCCGCTCCCACCAGCGCAGGGGGAGGCGACCAAGAGAGCCCCCCTCCCGCCCACGCCCCCCAGGCAACAGCTGCCACCCCAACCCCGTCTCACCACCCACCGAACCAGAGGAAAGGAAAGAGGAAAAGTCCGAAGGAAGAAAAGCGAAAAGGAGGAGGAGAAGAGGAAGAGAGGGAGAAGGGAACCAATAAGAGACCACCCAGGTCTCGCAATCAGCAAAATCAACCAAGGCCAACAGGGCCGTATCGGGCTGCCCCAGTAACCGGGCATCCTCTACCCAAGGGTTTGGACGCACTCAGGAATGTCACTCCCTATGGGGCAGTACAGGGGGTATCCACGTGCAGTGTAGAAGGCCTCAACCCCACTGGCCCCGCTGCCCGAACCGGAGTCAGGGGCACCATACAGCGGGACGGAGTAGTCAGGCTTGCCAACGGCCAGCGCTCAGTCCCCAGTATAGAACAGGCACAGCAATCCATGCGGGCCCCCCAGAGTGTCAGGTCCACCACATGAATGGCGCCAACAGGGAGTCGTCCGCGGAAGCCAGAGGCAGTGCAACCCCAAGCACAGGGCAAGCCAAGACATCCCAGGAGTGCTGGTCAGTCGCTCTACAGGAAGATCAGCGTCTCTCTCGGTGACAGCAGTCGAGAATAGGAGTCCAGGCGCCGCGAGGGGCGCCAGCGCAGCCAGCGGGCCAACATAGCGTCACAGGTCAGCGAACATGGGGATGCCCCACAGCAGCGGCAAGAGTCACCGAAGGAGTCGCCACGTCGGGTCCTAGGTCACGGTGTGGACGGATGTGGAGAATGGCCCTCCCTGTTGCCCTCCAGGGAGCGGATGTGCGCTATGATGTCCTGCTTGGCCTGCAAAGAAAATTTCTCATCTACCGGAGGGGAGCGGCGATGCCGTCGGACCCTGGTCCAGTCCGGGCGAGCAGGGACCCTCTCCTGCTGTCGCGATCTGGAAGGGCTGTGTGCCGGTGATTCCGGCATCTTGAGGAGTTGTGCCGCCTCGTGGTAGGAACGAATGACTCTGCGTTTGTCCTCCCAGTGAAAGATGAGTGCGAAGGGATGGCCCTACTGATAGGCGATGTTGAGAGCCCTCAACCTCTCCGTCACCGTCCGGAAAGCCCTCCGCCGACGCAGGGTGTTAGGCGCCAGGTCCTGGAAAATTTGTATTTTGTGGCCTCCGTAGGTGAGATTGGGCTTGTCCCGCGCCGCTTTCAGGATGGCTTCTTTTTCCGTGAAATAATGCACCCGCGTTAAGATGTCCGGAAGGAGGCCCGCTCTGCCCGCTGGTCCGTACACCCGGTGGGCACGATCCAAAGTCGGGGGGAGGCGTCCTCATCCCCCCATAGCTCATGTAGGAGCTGCGCCACGTAGGTCAGGATGTCCTTCCCCTCCTCATCAAGCGGAACACCTCGGATTCGGAGGTTATTGCGGCGGTTTCTGTTCTCGAGGTCCTCCTGCTTAACCTGCAGCGCCCGGGATGTCCTCCGTCGTCCCCGCAGCGCCTCGGCTTGGCAGGGGTCCCTCCAAGCCTCGGAGACGGTATGCAGCCCCCAAACTCCGCTAATGATAGCTTAAGCAGGCAGGGGGGCACCGGAGCTCGTCGGAGGCACAACCTACTCCATTGCCGCCGAAGCCACGCCCCCTGAATACTGTATTTTGACCGAGTTTTTCAAATTATTTATTAGGTCTCTTTTAACTTTCATATTTATTCAAAGTGCACAATAGTGAAACCATGGACTTATTAATTGCTGTGAATATGTTAGTCAATTGTTTAATTTGATTGAGAAAGTGTTTTTTTATTGCTGTATACTGTGCTTTTATGGGGGGGTTTTCAACTGCTATGTGAAAACCGAATAAAGCGGAATTGAATTGAATTAACACACAAACTAAGCCCCCATTTAGCCACACAAATGCCAATACCAAACTCCGGAAAAAAATAAATGACAACAGATGTTAGCCAAACCCCGGTTGCCAGGTGGTTAACAATCCCTGAACTTTGTGGCTATCATAGCAATAAAAGATCTGGCCATCGTTATGAATACGTAGGGCTGCCGGCTCCATTTCATTGTGTCTTCTAAGGCAGGCCTCTGAACGGGATGAAAGGGGTCCCATGTACCCCCAGACATCCCCTTGCAGGCAGGTGCAGTCACTTACTACACCCGCCTGCACAGGGATCTTGAATCCCTAATATGAAAGCGAGACAGGTGCCACCAGCACTGTCATACACGGAGCAGGTTTGAAGCAGCCGGTCTGTTTTTCACTTGAATATGCTGCCCTATGGGCAGCACATTCACCATAATAGGGCACACTTTCCCTGTTTGCACCCAGACACCTGTTTTAAGGTGCGCTGTGATGCAAACAGGGAAAGGGCGACCTTAGGGTAATATGGGTCCAGTAGGTCACTAATGGGATGGCTTTGGGAAAACAAAATGGATGTTTGCCTGACTTCTTTTGTTTGTCCAGTCCATGGGCAGATGCGGATTAGAGATGACTGCACAAATGGGATTCATTATTGAACCTTTAATCTGTGTTAGAAGTGTGATGGAATGATTGAACATAGCAGTGCTACTAGGTTTAAAATGATACCATGTTTTGTACCTCTAACCCAAAACCTGCTAACCTCAAACATATGGCGTGAAAGCTCGTTAAAGAATCCACTCTAATGTGCATTCAAACAGAATCCTTGCTCATCTATTTAGAGATTCTAGACGTCAAACCATGGAGGGTTTCATCACAGGCACAAAGCTCTTTGTCTGCAAATATTTACAAAGGCCCATGGTTAGCTTTATTAAGTGCACTCCAAATGTCAGAGTAATGTCGCAATTAAAAGATAATGTGACTTTAAATGGGAATCTGCCATCATGAGGGACAGCTTTCTAAGATGTTCAGCACATCCTGGTATGCTCACTGTGTTTGAAGTCCATCAACATGATGCAGATGATCCTATGGGAGAAATCAAGCTACGGGTGGGTTATACAAGACAGTCTCAATGATTAGAACGCTGCTTAGAAGATACATTTCTTATGGTCATATAAACAGTAAACAATTCCCTGCCAACCTTTTGTGAAGTCATTTTAATCAATAATGGGTCTCCACTGTGGTTGTGAATATCATAGTGCGAACGGAAGGTTTAATGTGTCCAAACAAATGCTCTGAATAATGTAGGGATCGAAATGGAGCGTCGGCTCATATGAGTGTCGTCCATCCAGAGATAGACATCTCCTTAGGATGTGGCATATCACAAACTTCACACTGTTTGGGGATCATCGTTGTCTACATGTTGAGCTATAGGAGAAGATTCTAGATAAGAAAATCAAAATACAAAGAGACTTCTGAGAATAGTAGACATCTATCAAAAGGGCAACACAAATTGTGTAGTACTGCACAACAGAGGCCTACAGAGAGAGTCGGGTATCCAAACGGGAAGTCGGTGGGAGAGAGAGAGAGAGAGAGAGAGAGGGGAGGGGGAGGGGAGAGAGGGAGAGAAAGGGAGAGAGGGAGAGAGAGATTATATTATGTATCCAGCATCTGAGCAAGATTTACAACAGACACATTTTATTTTCATCGTATTGCACAATAACCCCATTTAATAAGTTTTGTTGATGTAACTCATACTGCAGCATGTCCACCATCTGCAAATCAGTTTATTTTTTGCAAACGCAAAAATACCAACTCCCTCAATATCCAGGTTGTGTGTGAATGCCGCCTTGTCATAATATACCTTGTTGCTCAATTTAGTGGCACCTCACATGCCTCATATATGTTCTGCCACAGTGGGATTTATAATCAGCTCTCTCAAAGTGATTTTGGAGAAGGATTTTTGATGGGTAAGCATGGCAAATACAACAAACACACATGTTCACTCCACAGCTAACTTGCTCATGGTAATGTAAGTTTATGTTTCTTTGTAGGTGACAGTGCTTATGCGCTATGTCCTTGGAGCATGACACCATATTTAAACCCAAATACCAGAAGTGAACGTATATACATAACCCAGCTCACAAGAGAACACGCTCAGTAATAGATCACACCATTGACATTATCATAGGATGACTCAGGTGTCTGCATAAGAGTGGGGGAGCTCTCCAGTTCAGACTAGACATCAGCTGCACAATAATTTCGGCATGTGTGATTCTTCACAGCTTTGCTAAAAGGAGGGGTCTCCCCAGTGTCGAAAATGAATCTAATTCAGATCCAGAGGATGAAATCACACTTACCCAAATACAAAAATATGCATCTCATGCTGTTGAAGGCAGAGCACGTTGTGCAGATATTACATCAAAATATTTTTAAGGTAAGTAAAATACAAAGTATGAAAATCAAACTCAAGACAACATTGTAGCTATGCCATAAGGAAAAAAATAGACCTTTTACTAAGGTTTCATAACATTATAACTGTTTCTTTTCTCTTCTCATGAAGGAAAATTGACAAAGTATAACAACAAATTGGTGTTTTGTTAAGTTAACAAAATAAATGAGAAACATCGTTACTAAACAACAATATCATTACTGCATTCTTCTGCTTTCACTCAAACTAGTCTTCTCTGTAGCCGGAGCCTCTGGAGTAGCTGACCATGAGTACCAGCTGTATGTCTGCCTAACATTGACTAGATCTGGCACAAAGATGTTACTAACACTGGAAACCACTAAACTTTCCCCTACACTTATATCAGCAGGTCCAGAAATGTTGCTGGAATACATTTGGTTTAATTCTGTAGTAACTTGAACTAGGCCACATGCCACATCCCTATAACAGTGTCCCATCTCTGTCTAAATATTCACAATTTGCTGTGATATTGTAGAAGTAGCCTGTGCCAGACATTTTACTGACCTGCTAAATGAATCTAACCGCAACATATGTTGGGGATGACTGCACCTTTGAGTGATCTAATCTTTGTGGTGTTGGGGGCCCTAGGCCCACATGCTGACAAATAACCACACAGATATGTAGTATGTGGTACTGAAACTGGCCCCGGGCACGTGCACCGCACCCCCTTTTATTACCAGGGTCACCTGACTGGTGACACCTGTGATGGGTCGGAGCAGAGTGTGGTTACAGCACAGGGCTGAACACTAGATTGTGTTCAGCAGGACACTGCAATATTGTTGCAAGGTGGGGACTAATATACTTACGGATTCAGTAAGCTTGTCAAAATTCTGGCAAAACATTCTTTGACCGTCATCTACAGTCTCTCTTAACTTCTCTTGTCCATCTAAAAATTGTAACAATTCACTGATAGCAACTTTCTGTTGACACTTTTTATTCCTTTACTGATCTGGTGCTGCACAGACAGCATTAGGGCCACTAAGTCACCAAACAAGTGCGAGGTGTCAGTGACAAACGCTGCATAAACCTAGAGAGCATTTGTTGGCCGTTCAAAGTTGTTGGTATGGTTTCCCTGGCTGTGGTAGGCTCCTCAGACACATCTGAGAAATTGGGCAGATGAGAAACTTCAGCCCTGTGTCTGGATAGGACTTGATCCTTTTCATATTCATCAACCTATTTGAACTTATTTTTCAGTAGAGAACTCACACTGGATGTTTCAGAAACAAAGACCTCTGCAAACCTGCTGTATATTTCTGTCTTTCTCAAAAAGGTCAGTAATTAATCTTTCTTGCTTGGACTTGCCAAATTATCCATAGTAACTACCAAATTCTTCTTAGATTTTACCCCATTTTCTGAAATTAGATGACCTAGGTATACTATTTCCTTCTAGCCAAAGCAATACTAAAAATGTCTAGCACTACTTTTACCATTAAGTCATGCTCTTGTTACTACCAACTATTAACACATCATTCCGAAAAAAATTAGACCCATTCCATGCTCCCCAACCACTTACTCATAACTCTTTGGAACACTGACACAACAAATAACAATTGAAACATCATTCTAAGGAATCATTATGTGCCAAACAATGTCAGCAAACCTGTAGGATCACATGTATTTTCATGTAGTAGGACCTGGAGATATGCAGAAGTAAGGTAAAGTGAGGTAAAACATTCACTCACGTCAATGATGCCACCATTCTCTTTGAGTTGCATTGAGTATCTGTAGAGCCTATCTCTCCCCTAGGCATGTGGGCTACCACTACTGGAGCAAACAAATCAGTGGCTTCCACTTTTTATATGAACCCAAACTCTTTAATCTTTCAGTTCCTTCTTCAGCCTCTCTCTTATACTCACAAAAATTCCTCTCTCTGTATTTATTGATGGTGTTTTCCCTTTCCTCTGCTTAATTTCATGGTATACCCTTTGAGACATGCGAAAATCTCTGCAAACACTTGGAGAAATCCCTCTATTAAGTTTAGCTCCTCAGATTCCATGGGGGTTTTCTATATCTATGAGTTAGCCTTGGGATTTGGTTTTATCCTTAGTAGTCTCAGGTGAGGCAGCTCACAAACACTCTGCCTTTTCGGCGATGTACAACCTAATGTTGAACTCTTTTTCTCTAAACAATTCCCTTCAAAAAACACCTTCACTTTTATAAGTTGCCTCCATTGTCAACTGCGGATACAACTGCCACCTTTAGTGTTATCCATACCTCTCATTGGATATTTTGTAGGGCAATAGTGTGAGCCACATCCTGGAGGTAAAACGTATTTCAAACTTCTCTCTTCCACGAATACTATATCTTTGGGCTTTTTGATACCCAGAGAACAACTATCTCTGCTGAGTCAGTGACTTCAAAGACTTTATTTCCTAACTGTGTGCTGTTTCAACATTTGACATAATGCCCTTTTGTTTTACAGAATGTAGGCATAACTTCAGTCACTGGACACACCCTCCAGTTGGCTACATGACTTTTCTCACCACATTTTAGCAGGCCCTCTTGAACTTACTACTAAATAGTGTTTTATTTCTTGTAAACAGTTTGTACAGAATGTTCCTTCTAATTACTAGTAGATTATTTTTTCTTACTTCCACTATCCTTTCTGAAAAAGTCAGTGCATGACCGCTCGATTTTGTTGGCTATAAATAAAACTTCACTTAAAGGGGGACCATCTTTTAACCATAGTTTTTCTTATACTCTGTCACTCTTACATTTGAATATAAATCAGTTATGTATCCTTCCATCAGTGCAGTGGTTGAACCAAACTTGCAGAAAGATACCAACTTTCATAAACCTCTTCCACACTCTTCCCTTTTGTTTGTGCTCACACCCGAAAGTGCTTTCACTACAGGACTTATAATGTTTGTCTATTTTCATAAGCATTCGTTTAAACCAGTCATCCCATTAGTTTCAAATTTCAAGATCAGAAATGTTCTTCAATACTTCTCAACCTTCAATTCCCAGGCAGTGATTGAGTAGAGAGGTTATTCTTTCTGCTGATCGTTAGTCCTACACACTCTTGAGTAATAGGAAAAAAACTTTTTTCACTTGCCCCACTTCATGCTCAGTACATCACTTAGGATACTGAGCACTCATCGACAGATCAACATACCTAGGTCAATAAACATGCTCAGGTATCAATCACTCTCCAACCACTTCACTTGTGAAACTGTCTGTCGCTATAGAGTGAAGAGTTAATTGGTACTGAGTCTGGATGCTTGGAAGTCCTCGAGACAATCACCTGCTGGGTACTCGAGTACCTATTCAAGATTTACTTCTGTTTAGCTTTTGCACCTTTCAATTTGTCCTTCAGAGATGGATATGTCACATAAACAGCCCACTCCTGCTGTTCCCACAGGCCACATCTAGTAGTTTGCTGCAAACCCACAATTATTATATCTTAGTTATAGGTTCTTTCTTTCACTGACTTCAAAGGTAATAAGTTAAAAATCAAGCAGAAATCTATTTCGGTGCAAAATATTTTAATAACACACTGATATCTATATTATTGGCTTTCTTAAACCACTGTGGATATAACAGAAATATCAGTGACAACATTACTGTCATTTGTAACAATGGAAAACCACCGAAATATCGAGAAAACTTTTAAACAAATAAAGAACAACAAAAATATCAATAACTAAAATATTGACTAGTATAAAATCATTATAAATATCCAAAACAATCCATAAGTACAGAAAATGATATACTGCAGCACAAAATAAAAGTAAATCTCCAAAACATATATAATAAACAAGGCTACAAACATAAATAATGATATAGGGGCACATTATGATGGTGCTTGGATGAGCATAAGACCCACATCGTAGTGGAATTGACACAGGCCGACAAGAAGTCAGCGTTCCCACCCACCATTTTTTGATTAGACTGCAGTGCAGGTTGTCGGAAACTGCAATTTTCTACTTCGGTTTGCGTTGTGGCCCGGAAATGGGCTGCTGCACAAGCCACCGTAGAAAAAGGCAATTTACAAACATCCATGCACCGTGTGCCAGGCACCACGTGGTACCTGGCACACAGTGCATGGATGTATGAGGGGGCACCACATGTGTCCCCTGGCCACTTAACAGTGGCACATAGTAGACAGGCCTCCCCGCTTGGGGCCCCCAAAGTCCATTTCTGTCTGCCTATTTAAGGTGGTGGGACTGCCATGAAAAGGCATTAGGAAAGGGACATCATAATTCTGATGGCGGTGCTTGAGCAGGCAACGCATCAATTGAGGATCACGATTCTGACAGCTACCTTGATGGGTTCAGTAGATCCTATCGGAGGCGGCTGTCTGTTCCCCCGAGATTCAAGGGTTTGACAGCCTGAATCATAATGTGACGGTTGGCCCGAAGGGCTGTCTGTCGGTGGGACCGCCATCGACGGCCTGTCGATGGTGGTCCCAGCGGCATCAAGATGATGCCCTTATTAGTTAGCATCTTCCAGACAAGAAAATCCTAAAAATACTATAATAACGTAACTAAAACTTTAATGAATTAAATTCAAAACCAAATCAGTTGACAAATAGGAAAACAGAAGCAATTTAAAAGAGTATAAAAACAGAACAAGCTAAACATGCAAACTGTTGCACAGCTAACCCAGAGTAATTGAGACTGTTACTCTGTCTGAGTAATAACCTTCCAGTTCCTTATAACTTTACTTTGCATGAGTAAAAGAACTGCCTCCAGAAAGAATATATGTTTACCAACATTTAAAAATAAAAACATAGCTAAACCATCGTAAAGTAACAAACCAAATGCTAAAAGTCAAAAACAACTGTTAAGTACTCCACATACCAACACTACACCAGAAAAACAGAAGAATAAAGAATGTACGTATTAAATGCTGAATGTCTACACATTTTTAACTGTAAATTCACTGAAAGTGCAATAAATGTTTTTCAAAATCTCGATTTGTCATGCAACTGCCATAAATGACAGAGTTGAGAATGTGAAATAAGACAACCATAAAAAAGCAAGCAGTAGCTAATCCGCACCAATAGCCTAAATTTTAAAAGACTATGGGCATGATTTATGATTTGGTGGTGTGTACTCTGTCCGTTAGGGTGGTGGAGGACATCCTGCCCGTCAACCAGATGGACAGAGGACTGCCATATTTAGAGATCACCGCCGGCCCAGTGGTGATCTCTCTACCTTCAGAGGAACACTGTGGTTCAGCTGAAGGTACCAAACATTTGATGGACAGCAACCACAAGTTTTGACAGCCGACCTTCAAACTTTTTGTCTTTCAAAAACAAACTCCCAAAGAGGGACTTCCTTTTTGAAAAACACAATTTGCTAATTACCTCTATAGCCAGGAAATTTTTTCTTGGGTTAGTGGGGTGGGGCATTTTAATTTTATGTTCATCACTGCTAGGTTTTCCCTGGCTGTGAGGGACAGAAAAAAGGACATCAGCCTGTCAGTCATAAATAGGGAAGGCAGTGAGATGCCTTTGCCACGTCAGACAGCATTCTGTCAGGCCAAAGAGGAACCTTTCCGTTGATGGACCCAACTAAATATGGAGGGCAGACAAAGAGTTTGGAGGACAAAGTAGTCCATAACATCTGTGACAGATCCCTGATTGCAAATCTCTAAATCAGACCCTACACATGTAAGGCACCTAAGAAAGTAATGGGGCAGTTAACCTCCATTGTAAATTTAAAGGGCATAATGATTACTAGAACCAGAAGAAAGAAAGACATGCTTGACAGGGTTTAGATGAAATGTCTATTTCTGACCTTCCAAAATTTAAACAGCACATTCTGTATGATAATGAAAATAATGAAAAACGAGTTATAGTTTTCAGTACAGTTAGTAATATACTAACCCTAACATAGTGCCCTGCATCTTAACTTTGCCTACGCCACCATTTACCCAGAGATACACTATTCACAGACAGCACCAAAACACTAACCTTCCACTAATGTATCCACTCTTGAACAATAAACACACCAGCGCATATCACAGATTTATAATTATTAAAGAAAAATCTAACAAATGCTACCCCAAAAATGGTGATGGATTTTGAACAGGCAGTGATTGAAACAGTCCTCAAAATACATCCTCACACTGCAATGCAAGGACGTTATTTCCATTTTATTCAAGCATTATTGAAATATCTAAAAGAAAATCTACTTGAAGTATTGACTACTCTACCAATAGTTTGTCTTTTACATAAAAATGCAGATAGCCCTATCAATATCCCACCAACCGAGGTTGCAAAGCCATCCTATCAGGCAAATGAAGATAATCTAATTCCCTGCTTAAACTATTTGAAAAACACTTGGGTTGGCCACATATATCGTTGAAGACACATGCACCAACCCAAGTTCGACATACCGTACATGTACAACATTACACTGACACAGGAATTCAAAACTGATAATGCAGTATAAGTCTGGCATAATTCCAACCTTGGCACTTTTGAAAGGAGCCACCCTGCCCTATATCAATTTATGGAAGTTCATTTAGATGAGAGGCAACATATATAAAACAGAACAAGATGTTAGTCTTCAATGACTCCACAAAATCGGTAGTTTTGTCTTTTCGTCTTTTATTTTCAGGTATGCAAACATATGCAGATGACGCTACCAGCCGACGCGTTTCGCCCAAACATGGGCTTCTTCAAGGCTGAAATGGCATTTAACATTGGACAAACTTAATAATTTTAACATAATATAGAAATACAATTTCCACAGTACTTGTGAGACAACATACAACATACAAGTTGCAGTTTCAAAGATGATACGAAATTTAACTGAAGAAGTTTGAAAGGACCTCAAGAGAGAGAAGAACCAAAAAGGAGTTAAAAGTTTAATGATTGAGGAAAGTGAATGTGAATAAAAATTAAGTTGTGAAAAAAATCATCATATCAAAGGCACACATGACTTTTGGAGGTAACTCCATTGGGATTACAATTTAGCAGTGACTTTGGGTAAAAGTTATTAAAATATAGTCTCTGGTCATATATGTTCCCGTACTTTCCTTCAACTTGTTTCAAATAGTGCAATTTATTCCTATGTTTCTTTCTTTAGGACCTTTTAATAAATAATCGCTCTCTCTTACTCAAGAGATTATTGCGGTTTTTGACCTCAGGTACGTCTGATGACAGAACCTCTAAATACCCACCAGGTAGATGGTGATTTAAATATTGACATTTGATCCTTTTCATATTTTCTTGCAATTTAGAAAAACGTACTGATTTTGCTGCCACTAAAAGATGTACTATCTTACCATTACTAAAAGATTTTTTTCATGGTAAGCGAATAGCTTCTCAAATCATATTTTATAATTCTTTACACTACAAAGGTTTCGGTGTAGACACTTCCTAAGACTATATCACTGTTTCCTTTTTCACGATGATTTTCACTTCTGCTTTTGTTTTTTGAATTATTCACTTCTTTTTGGTCCTTATTTCAGTGCCTTTGATATGATGATTTTTTTCACAACTTAATTTTATTCACATTCACTTTCCTCAATCATTAAACTTTTAACTTCTTTTTGGTTCTTCTCTCTCTTGAGGTCCTTTCAAACTTCTTCAGTTAAATTTCGTATCATCTTTGAAACTGCAACTTGTATGTTGTATGTTGTCTCACAAGTACTGTGGAAATTGTATTTCTGTATTATGTTAAAATTATTAAGTTTGTCCAATGTTATATGCCATTTCAGCCTTGAAGAAGCCCATGTTTGGGCGAAACGAGTTGGCTGGTAGCGTCTTCTGCATATGTTTGCATACCTGAAAATAAAAGACAAAAAACAAGACTACCGATTTCGTGGAGTCATTGAAGACTAACATCTTGCTCTGTTTTATATATGTTGCCTCTCATCTAAATGAACTTGTGATATTTATTTGTAGTCTATTATCAGCAGGCTATTTGAGGTGGGCAATATACTGTGTAATTAACTGTGACTAGTCTTGACTGTGCAGTCTTTTCTAACCCAGCTGCTAATGTGCGAAAACGAAGTATCAATTTATGGAAATCTAAAAAAAGAAAATAGTAAGCCCCATAACTCTTTTAACTCTCCAAACAAACTCACCAACACCCTACACTTTTCAAAGAGCCAAGCACTACGCTACCCAAAAACAATAGCTCAAACATTACTATAACCTACTCAGCCATAAACAAATTAGGACACTATACTAAAGAACATAAACAAATCCATACAAAATGCATCTGTAGAACATTAAAAAATGTCAAAGTAAATACAATTGTAATACATTTTATATCATTCTAAAAAAAGTTCCCTTTAAAAACACAACTCAAAATAATAAATCAGTTGTATATAACATTACTGGTTTTATAACCTTTAAAAATATATTACTTAAGAATCCATGAATGTTCACATAATACTAATGAAACCTAAAAAATTATATGATTTATTTACAATTATTGAAATGAAATCATAATGAAACATTACCAGCATAATACTACCATACATCAAGGATGCAACATACATAATACAAATGAATGTTTGATACTCCTGCAACCTGTATATAGCAAAACAACATAAATAATTTAAATATAAAGTAAAACCTTGTCCCAGCCACCATATCAACTTTAATAAAATACTTACGGTTTAGTAGCTGAAGACCCATTGAATTAGAAATCCTACTCCAAATGTAAAAACCCAAAGTAAAAAAAATCTCCCTCAAAATAAAAAATGTAGCCCAGTTTAAAAAAAATTAATCCAATCAAAATATCCATATCAAATCCTCAGAATTCCTATAAAAGCAATAAGTAGCTTTAAAAAAAGAAAAGAGAATGATTGTAAAACTTTTGATATAAAATAATGCAAATCATTTCCTTTTGAAAATAAAAAAACACATTCTCAACCAAAAAGAAATTCTTCACCAGTAATAAAAAAAAATAGATCTCACCGACAAAACAAACAATGCTCAAAATCTGGAATACAGCATACAAACACATCATTTATACCTAAAAGAAAGTAAACTACAACACAATAACTTAAAAGCCTACTAGATGATTCACAAGCTCTAACATAGTGGAAACACCTAATATAATGAATTACTAAACCCAACTAAACAAACCATAAGAACTACATGTGACTACCTACAATAACCTTCACGTTGAACCCAGTGCCATCTTAAAGATTTTTGGTGCCACTGGCAAAAATTATTTTGGGCCCCCTACCCTTTTCAGCTATTTCAAGCTCTCATGATTCCAAATATTATTTAATTGTAGTTTCAGAAACTATAGAATAGCTAAAGCTGCCCAACATCCACTAGATAAAGAAGATGAGTAACAAAAGAAAGCATTAATTTGTCTTTAAATCTAGATTCATTTTGGCCATGCAACAATATTTAACATGTAATTTGAAAAGTCTGTTCCTCAAAATGTCCCAAAACACGATACGGATGATTTGGAGGATATTTGGATAACTAGTGCATAATGTAAGAGTCAGACAGGTGATAGAAGGACAGCGAGAGGTGTATACAAAGAAATTGAAAAAAAGATGGAGATGGAGAGGTAAGTGAAATGAACATAAATTAGGTTGAGAGACAGGTCAGGTACATGGAGAAGAGATACAGGGCAGTGAGATTAAAAGAAAGCAGCAAGGTCCAGAGAGGGGGATAAGGCAGAAAAAGAGCTAAGGAAGTTAGGGTTGGGCTATGTATAAAAAGATGTAAAAGTAGGTCGAGAGAGAGAGAACAGCGGCGGCCCCTTCATTAGAATGGAGGAGTGCCGCCTCACCACTACCCACAAAAATAAAATAATAAAATCGGCTTTAAATCTGTTTATGATTTTATTTTAATCCCTTTGGCCCACCCCCAAGATGCAGACAAGTCTTAGGGGTGGGTCCAGGGGGTTAACACTGCTTGTGGGAGAATTGTGGGCACTGTTACAGTGTGCATGACAGTTTGGTCAGCTGTCTCAAGCCAGCCAAACCGGCATGCGCACTGAGGCTCTCTCTAGCCTCAGCTACGTTGCTGGGGCTGGAGAGAGCAAGCATATGCTCCCAGTCTGGTTTCATGCACTGTCAGGATTGGCTGCACTAGAGTCTGGGAGCCTGTGCACAGAAGAAGACAACTGGAAGAGTGTAATGCAGTGGGTGGAGGCGGTATTCAGGTAAGGTATTTTGTATTTTGTACTATTTGTTTGTCCCTGACCCCTCCCCTCCCTCCTCCCGCCCGCCTCACCACTTTGGCAGGGGATGGGCCGCTACTGATAGAGAAATGGTTAAAGAGTGAGGGATGAGGTAGCAGAGGTGAGGTACAGTAAGGACAGAAAGATCTGTAAGGCAAAAACGAGAGAGGGTGAAAGATAGAACTGACAGAGAGAGTGGGTCCTAGAGAAGTGAGGTGGAAGGGGTGGATTTAGTGATTAGTGAGCTAAAGAGAGATGAGATTTAACAAGATAGAGTAATTGCTGACAATATAAAATAAAACTGCACAATATTATTATGACTGGACTACTGATTGTCCCAATCACCTTTTTGGAGGGGCACTAGGAAGGTGATAGTTCTAGAGAATGGACCTTAAGGTCCAAGTCTTAAAGTGGCCATGGGCCATTGCAGAAACAAAAAGGGCTGTAAAATCATTTTTACTTTATTTAAAATCCACTCCTTTTTCATCCATTAGTACCTTCATACATAGAAAGCTATTGAAGGAGCAAGAAAGAGACAAGCTTGTAAAGTCAATGGAGTTAAACAGTGCAGACTGGTAGTTGCGCAATGCCTGCTACTATGGAAATCAATGCACATAGGGCCAGATGTAGGTAAATATAATTTACCGATTTTAAAATACCGAATTTTACCGATTCGGTATTTTAGAATCGGTAAATGCTATGTAGCAAAAAATTCGGTAAGTGGTGTTTACCGAATCGGTATTTACCGATTCGGTAATTCCTATTCTTTCCTATGGGCCTGGAGGCCCATAGGAATGAATGGAGGGAAAGGAAGGAAGGAATGAGGGAAACATTCAAGGGTGGCAGGGTGTCACATTGACACTCTGTTGCACCTCTGAATAGCGCATGTGTGCACATGTGGCACACATACATGCCCTAAGGGCATGTATGTCTGCCACATGGCATTGTTGAAAATGCACAGATTTGCATTTTCAAAGGTATTCGGTATTTTCCACCAACTAATAGTTGGTGGTAAATAACGAATCCTTACAGCACATAAGCACTCTTAAAAGTGCTTCCTACATGCCATTTACCGATTCGGTAAATACTGAATCGGTAAATAATGATGCCATTTACCGATTCGGTAAATACCGAATCAGTAAATAATGATTCGGTAAATACTGAATCGGTAAATACCGATTTGGTATTTACCGAATCATCCCCTACATCAGAAATGGCTCAATACCGGTCGGTAAGCCTGGAATTTACCGAATTTCGGGTTTACCGACCAGTAATGGGCCACCTACATCGGGCCCATAGTCTTTTGCCTTAAAAATACCACATAGCCCCGTAGGGAACTTACTTAAGTAAGCAACGTTTGTTGGATAACAGCCATTTTAAAATAATATTCTGGTCTGTCTTACATTAAGGAGCATAACTACAAATAGGGTGTTAAAGGGCATTATGAAAACATGTTGCTATATAGTAAGAAGCATCTATCAGTGCTGACATGTATCACACAAATTTACTTGCTCTTCTATTTTATTCAGACCTCTTAACATAGTATTGCATTGTGTTAGATTGCATTTATAGTGCTTTTCTTCCCCTTGACGAGGCCTCCAAGTGCATTCCTTGCTAGCTGAACAAGTAGTTATTTTGGAGTGCATTTTGAGAATTGTGTTGGTTGAAAAGTCTTGTATGGGTGGTGTGTTTTGATGTCTGAAATAGATGCGGTGGAGCAAATTCCAGTCCACCAAACTAAAGGTATTGACTGAGTGCAATGACATCAATTGGAATTAGATATAAAATGCACTACTAAGTAGAAAATTATACTTTGTGCAAATTGCATCTTGGACAAGGTTACTGGTGTCAAGTGGTATCTTTGTGTTTCTTTAGTATTTGTCTACAACATATAGAATTCCCCCTGTCTTTTTCAACTAACATTTACTGGTTGGTGTTTAGGAATCCTCAAGAAGGCAATGATTTCCAAGGCTTCAGCTAGGATGCACGGCTGTTACAATCTTGGATAGCTCAGCTAGTTACAGCAAGTGCTGAAACATAAGTGTGAATTAGAGGTCACAGCACCAAATCTCAGCAGAACGACCTAGCTTTTCAACCTTGAAAGTTCAAAAAATTATTTAGCCTTGAGTTATATTAACACCAAATATTGACAGGACTTTACCAAGGCAACAACGTGCGATGGCGAAGTGTTAAGGCAAAAACAAGTTGGAGAAGAGAAGCAACACACACACCTTTTTTAGGGGCATATCAACAAGGGCTGGCGATAAAATTATCGCTGCTTTAGCGTCCGCTTTGGCGAAAGACGGCAATAATTATATTGCATTATTTACAAGGACACGCTATCGCGTGTTTCCTTGATTCATCTCCTGTTTAGTTCACGCCTCGCTTTGCAAAGTAAGCGTTCCCTGTAAAAACGAAGGGAAAATTATCGCTAACTGTCCTTCTCGCTATTTACAATACGGCTCAGGACACCCATGGCGATATGAAAAACAGCGCTAACCGCTGTTATCGCCGGTATTTTAAGTATACTTATTTTTATGACTACCCTACCTATGACATGGGAGGTGGATTCAGTGGCTTAATACACATCTCCCTATCATCTAGATTTCTTCTATCGCTGCGGGAATATCGCTGGATTTACAGCGATATTCCAGCATAACGCCACTTTTGATGTATAATTTATCGCCCTGGAGAAACGTGTTGTTGATAACGTGTTATCTGGGCGATAAATGACAGCGATAGGAGGCGATAAATATAAAAGCGCAAAGCGGGCTTTGCGATATTTATCGCCATCTGTTGCTGATATGCCCGGTAGTTGTTAATATAGAGGTGAATGTGATGGTGCGCATCTTGATCTAGGCTCCTAGATGACTCCATGCTGCACCTGTGTTTTATTTTTAATACATTTGAACTTGTGTTTTTATCTCTAGAGACAATTTGTATTTTTTTAAATTGTTTTTAGACTCCTTTCTTTGGTCTACATGTTATTAGCCGAAGATATTAAGAAGGGAGACTTCCATTTTGACCGCACCACCTAGAAGCATCATATTTAAAGAACTGCAATGTCAATCACCTATGAAAACAAGGCCACTGCCGGGATTAGTCAAAGACAAGCCTCTCTTCGCCCCCCCCAAACCCCCCCACCCGCACTCGGATGGCACCATGGGGTAGGCACCTTGGCCAACTTTTGAACAACATCCTTCAGTATTCTCATGAGTATCTGCGGTTATGGAGACCTAAGTATGCGTAAGGCTGCACCCACACTTTCTGTCCCTTGGACGCTACTGCAGCATATTATCACTGCAATTTTGCTTTTGTAAAGGTCGGTTTTGGCTGTTCTGTTTTAACTGTCATTCTTTAGATAAACATAATCTAGAGATTCTACATTTAATTCTTTATCATTGACCATTCATATTATTCCTGACATAAATCTGGCTCAATTACACCTCCACTCCAGAAGTAGTCCAGGCACTTCCACAAGGGTATTATATTATTTAGCGAGATCACCTAGATAAAATAGGATGAGGCATTGCTATTCTCTTTAGCTCAGACTTTGTGTACACTGCAGTGGACAGCCCAGTCTCTGGCTGTGAAGGCGTCATCTTCTCTCTTAAACTCACGGTTTTTCTTTTTTGAGTTTCCTCATTTATCGACTTCCTGGTCCTGAGGCCAGATTCTTTCAAATTTTCTCAGTAGCTTTTGCACTCTTCACTCTCAAATTGTCCAATTTCAACATTCTAGGGGATTTCAATATCCATTTTGACAACGATGACCTCAGTGCCTCATTTAAATAATGACCTAGAAGTTTACAGCCTATACAACTGGTGAAGGCCCTAACCCCTATTACAAGAAACATACTATGCCCTGTTTTATTCTAACTTTGCTACACAAGAAGTTGATTTGCCGCTCTTTATTGAATGGATGGATCATTATGGGATGTCTAGGTGCATACAAAGTGACTGTTCGCCTCCCGGGTAATCCTGTTTTACCAAATTCCACAAGATGCTCTTCGAAACTTGATGGTGATGCTTTCTTCCTAAGTGCTTTCATACCTACCCTAAATATAAATATATTTGTTGTGGATATGGCAATCAAGCAATGAATTTTTCTACTTTGGATACAGTGATCCTCATGACCACTACTATCAAGCCCAATGTCATTGCACCCTGGTTAAACTTGGTCATGTTTTGGCCCTAAAGCAGGCTAGAGAGCTTGAACATGCATGGCATAAAAATATGAACCCGTTGCTACAGCAAAGTATAGGCCCCTATTAAAAGTTACCATTAAGAGATTAGAAAAACACAGCATACCTTCTATGCTGAGAAAATTGATGTCACTCACAACTGTGCCAGTAATCTCCATTTTCATATACTTGAAAGACCCCAAGTCAAAGGTGCCTATGGCCCTGTGGAGAGATGTAATGGGTGAAAGATTTCTTTAAAAAAAACTCTGATATGTACACTACCTTCCCTGTAGATGTTTAGAATGTGAAAGCTTCCGTAGCTTCTGAGTCTGTTAAACCCCCTGCTTTACTTTCATTCCTTTTCTAGGGTTTTGATGGCCTCAGTAATACACTCAAATCAGGTACCCAGCTGGACCCCACACCACCCCAGGCCCTTAAAAAGGATGCTCACATTCTTAATCCAACCAGGGGTGATCTACTTATACTTTCTATCTGCTCTGCAAACGTTCCCCAATCATGGAAAAAAGCAGTGGTGTTCCCTCTGGGGAAAAAGTCCTTGGCAGTCTCCTCTAAACTGGAGAATTATAGCTCCATTTCTCTTCTTTGCCTTCTAGAGAAAACATTGGAAATACCTATTAACCATGAATTATCCAATTACCTCAAAACAAACAATTTGCTTCATTTCTCACAGTTGGATTTCCACCCTCATCATAGTACTGAGTCTGCTCTTCTATTAGTCATAAAAGAACTCAGATGGACCATTGGCCAATGAGGCTCCATGGCACTCATTTTGTTAGATGGGAGTGCTGCCTTTGACACTGTTTCCCAGAGTGTGCTTCTAGTAAGACTAATAGATGGTGGAATCTCCAACAAGGCTCTAAAGTGGGTTAGGTCTTTTTTGGAGATTCATTCTTTTCAAGTGTCTTCAAAACCCTTTTCATCTACAACTCAGAAAATCCCTTCTGCCATCCCTCAAGGTTCATCGTTGTGTCCTTCACTTTTCAACATTCATGCCTTACCTCTGGCACAATCGTTTGGCCTAACTTTGGTCCCATATCCTGATGATACAAAGCTTTTGCTTTCACTTACACCTCATTCAGGTAGCAATTTCCCTCAACTGAGAAATTGCCTGTCGCCTGTGGTCTTAAATGCCTGAACCTTAACCGGAGTAAGATCAAAATGTTGGTGGCCGGTAACTAGCCTGATCTATGGTGTTCTCAATGTTGGTAAGATGTTTTAGGACCTTTCGAAGGTGAAACCATGGGCATCTGGTTAGACACTAACTTAACCTGAGATGATGACTGTGCCTCATATTGTTTTGGTCTCTTAAAAAGCCTGAACAAAATTCTATGGGTCCTCCCAAAATACATGGCCCAGGATATTGTAACATCAAGCTTTAATACTTTGCATTTGCACACAACAAAAGCATCATTAAGGTTTCTTCAAATCATTCAAAATGCTGCAGCACAACGTCTTGGACATTTTTCCAAGCATCACTCTGTATCATCACATATAATTGATCATTACTGGCTGCGGGTGGGCAAGAGGATTAAACTCGAAGGCCTCTGTTTGATATAATATGCTTGTGCAAATTCTGGGACCCTTCACTTTAGAAACCTAATTCATCCATATTTTTCACCAAGGCCCATAAGATCATCCGACCTGTGGCTGGTTCATGTGTCCAGGGTTAAACAAGTCAGACAGGAGGGAAACCCTTCAAGTTCCTAGTGCCTAAGCATTGGAATACTTTACCACTACATTTGTGCCAGAGCCTGAGTGAAGGGATGTTTCAGAAACAATTAAAGAACTTGCTTTTCCACCTTGTCGACATGCTAACTGGTCTATGTAGTAGCTGGAAGTTTTAGTGTTGTGAAGCCCTGTTGGGGGATAGCCATGAGGACCACTTACTAATGAGATTTAATAAAAATAAGGCACATATTTACTTTAGTTCCATAAATCTTAATAAAATATTAATTAGCTTAGCTAATTCCAGCCAGAAATATTACATTTGTTCCTGAAAATTAATTAAATAGTAGACAAGAGAAGTATGCTAACTTGATTCTAGAAGTTATTTCCTTATGTGTAATCATATTCTTTATATGTGTCTGAGTAGGGTCAATTAGATTAACAAAAGAATCTGTTTTTAACAGTTTCTAATGCAGCAAGGCTTCTTACGGATGCAAAGACTCTACCTGGAGGGCCCCAGGAAGACGAGGGGCGAATCAATTGACAGCTTTGCTCATGCCTTAAACCATCTCTGGTAGACCCACCTGATCGAGCACTATTAGTTAAAAATTGAATAAGAAATCTCATTACCTGAATTGCAGAGTCGCATCCCTGACTCTTCTACCATTGCTGACTGCTAAATACAGTTAGCAATCTCAAAAGATGGTAAAATGAAAATAAAAAAAAACTCTTCTTAAAATGAAAACAATGAAGACAGAAACTTCTTTATAAATACAAAAAATACTTACATATGCAAATATTAAATCATACATATAAAACTTACAAATAAAGGTTTAGAACCCTAACATTACTATTTTTAATAATTATTTCTAAATAAATGACAATATTTTTTTTTGTTTAATGTATGAATAATGTATTATGGTGCACTCCATCAAGCATTTTACTGGTCGCAAACGGGCGATTCACAGGATCGGCCCATTAGCGACCGGTAAAATGCCTTTTCCGATGCATCAAAGGCATTGTATTCGCAAAATAGGTAATCACAATTTTAGTGATCATCTAATTTGCGTATGCATTTATGGAATCACAATTTGTTTTTGAATCTTTATAATTTTAATTGTTTATTGATTTAGTTATTGAATTGTATTATTAAATTGAAATGTAAATATAATATTACTTATTGGTAATTATATGTTTTTGTATTTTTTATTTTTTTAGTACTTTTGTATTCTTGTTGAAAACGGAATCACCTATTTTTCTAAATCCTACCCCAAAACCTTTCTTTCAAATAGAAAGATAATTCACTTAGTAAATCTATAATCAATTAATATTTCTATCTTTAACTTAATAATAAATAAACAGATGCTAAAATGTTATTTATTTCAAATAACAGCCAACATTTTTCTCCTTTATACCCCGTAACTCATTTATTTTAGTGCAATTCACATAAAAAAGAATGAAAGTGGATATATATATGTAAATTCATAATAATTAAAATAATGAATGTATTGAAACATAATGAATTGTTATTAATATGAAAAACTTACAATCCTTTTCACTTTAAGAATCCAAGAATACATTGCATTTTACTGTTAAATTAAAACATTTATAAGCTAATTATCCCACTCATTTACTACATTAACAAATAATTGATATTGTAAAACATTATCTTTAAATAACTTTTTTAAACACTTTTCACCCTATTCCTCCAAAAACGAAAATACTAGCATATCTTAAAGAACAAAAAAAATATTAAATACACTTATTCTGCCATCAAAATATTGTAACACTTAATAACGTTTAAAACAATAATAAGCACAACTATTTCAAATAAATGAAAATGGTATTTGAAAAACATTACCATATTTATTTTTTTACAAAGTGAATAAAAAGTCAACATTACATTAAAACTGCAAAATACAACAAATAAACAATGTTTTAGACTCAGATATTTAAGTAAACATTATTACAAAAAAACAATATTCTTGCCCTCAATATTAAGCATCATGGTATTCAGGATACCATGGCATTTTGGAAACAATATTATAGCCCAGGAATGCTCCTCCTCATATACGTATTTCACTGGACTGTGCAGCAGTCCATCTTTGAAGCTTCAATGCCACAGAAGAGCTTGCACCCATTAATATTGTTGGGTGGAAGGGGATCCAGATGTTTGCTGCATTGATGTTGGCCTGCATTGGCAATAAAGACCTGCACATGGATCCTGTATTGCTGGTGGGTGTGTTTTGAACTGAGTGTTTCAGACATTCATGTTACTGATGTAGTGCATGTTGGGAATGAAGTGCTGTCCATGGAACTTGTATTATTGGTGTGTTCACCTTATTGCCTGGCAATGCTTGCTGTGCGAGTTGATAAGGACCCTCTGGTTCACTTCTTGCATGGGGCTGGTAGCCTAAATTGTGTTTCCTTATAAATCAGCCACCTCCACAGCTGAATTTCCCTGCTGACACCACACTGGGATCAAAAGGTATCCTAAGGGCAGATTGGAGATCAGGCTCTGGACCACGCACAAATGTTTTGCTTGTTATGATATGTTATGTTGATTTGTAATAGGTCACTAATCACTCATGAGGGTTTCAAGGGGCCTGAGCAGGTGTGTAGATGTCCTGTCTCTGTAGCGCTATTTGAAGAGGTAGGTAGTTAGTCTCTTGCGGAACTCAGGAAGCAAGAAGAAGTCATTGATGTGTTGTGGGGGGTTGTTCCATGATTTGGGTGTGATGTATGAGAGCGAGCAACCTCCTGCTCAGTTTTTGTGAAAGTGGGGGGTGTTTGTGAGTGAGGCTGAGCATAGGCGTCTGGCGGGCTAGTGAAAGTGTATGCAGCTGTTCCGGTATGCTGATCTAGTGTTTGTGCATGAGGAGCTTCAATAGGCTGTGTTTGCGAACGGGGAACCAGTGGAGTTCTCTAAGGTGGGATCAGATGTGGGTGCAGCATGGGAGAATGAGTCTGTGATGGCATTCTGGATAGTCTGAAGGAGCTGCTTGGAGATTCCTGCATAGAGTGCATTGCTGTAGTCAAGTCTGCTTATGAGTGCTAGCGTGACAGTGATGTGGCAGCCGTTTAAAGATCTTCCATAGAATACAACGCATGTAGAAGCAGGCAGCAATGTCATGTCAAGGTTGTCATCTAGGATGATCCCTAGATTCCTGCCATGCTTGGTGGGTGTTGGTTTTGGTCCTAGCTCTGCTGGTGACAAAATGGCATCCCATTGGAAGTCATCTTCCAAAGACCCATACTTACATCTTATGTGAGTTGAGCTTCAAGCCGTTGGTTCTCATCCAATCTGCTACCATGGTCATGCAGTTAGAGAAGTTGGTTCTGGTGGTGGTTGTCTTGTCTATCAGGGAGAAGCTGAGTTAGGTGTCGTCGGCGTATGAGATGATTGTAATGCCTTAAGATAGGATCATATTGGCGAACAGTGTCATGTAGACTTTGAAAAGGGTCAGGCAGAGAGACAACCCAAGGGAGACTCTGCAGATTAGGTTGTTGGTTCCCGAAGTGAAGGGTGGCAGGCTTACACAATGGAATCTTTCCATGAGGAAGGAGCAGATCCAGTTCTGTTCTATTTTATATGGCACTTGCAGAGCACATAGCTACCCATAGGCATCCCAGCGCTAATTAGTGTGGATGTAGCTGGCCAGTGAGCACTAAGAGAGGCAGCTGCCAAACAGCCAGGTTTTCAGAAGTTTGTGGAAGGGAAGTTCCGGGTTAGCTGTCCTTAGGTTGAAGGAGAAAGGAATTCCAGAGATTAGCAGTATTATATCTAAAGGACAGGCCTCCACTTCTAACTTTGTTGATGGGGAACTACTGCCCAGCATGCATTGGTGTATCACAGATTTCTGCTTGGGGCATAAGGGAAGCTCAGAGGTCGGGAGATCAGAGGACCCTTATCGAGAAATACCCTATGGGCCATACAGAGGGCTTTAATTTTAATCCTCGGAGGTACCAGGGAACAAATGGAGGGGCATAAGAGCTTGCAGAGCTGACTTATGCCTGGAAATTTTGTAAATAATCCAGGCTGCAGAATTTTGTACCACCTTCAATTTGATTACCACAGATTTTGGGGTTCCTAGATACAGTGAATTTCTATAGTCCAGGCAAGAGAGAATGAGTACCTAAACTACAATACTTTTTGAAGATGTGGGGAGCAGGTACAGAATGTTCCTTAGCATCCTAAGGATGCCGTGGCAGATAGCTATTAATTTTAAAGTCTGGGTTTCTATAGTTAGGATGGCCAGGCTCATGTGGAGATTAGGCTCAGAATCATAAGCTCTGGTTTATTCCCATTTAGTTTCAAGGTGGAGTTGTTCATCCAGTTAGCAACTTCTTCTAAACTGGGATCCTGATTATGAGAGAGAGTAAAGACCAATTGAGTATTGTCCACATATGACATAATAGAGATCACAAATGGAAGGATGATGCCTGCCAGTGGACGCATGTACAAATTTAATAGAGTAGAAATCATTGATGAGCCTTCAGATACTCCACAATTTAGTGGAAAATTATCTGAAGATCAACTTCCCTCAAAGACCTAGAAAGTTCTGTTTCTGAGGAAGGATTGGAGCCAGGAGTCGGCACCTACCACAACTCCCACACTGTTGTTTCTGTCAATAAGAATTACATGACTGGGAGTGTTCAAATGCTGTGCTAAGATCAAGGAGAATAATAGCTGATGATCCTCCCTTATGCAGCAGCATTTTGGACTCCTCGATGACTGCCAGGAGCGTAGTCTCTGCGCCATGTTTGGGTCTGGGTGGGGTGGAGAATATTATGGTCCTCCAGATATTCTTGTAGGGACTTATTGACATGGCTTTCAAGCACGTTACTCAATCTGGAGAGCAGCAAGTTTGGTCTATAGTTTCCAGGAGCGAGATGGTCAAGGTTTGAATTTTTGAGAAGTGCTTGTACCTTGGCATGTTTCCTTGTTGCCGGTACAATTCCTTTCAGCTCCAGAGAGATTAAGTATTTTGAATAGAGGGGGCAGGATCTGGTCTGTACCTTTGGCTGATATATATGGGGGGCATGGTCCGAAGGTAATCCTGACTTGACTTGGCTAAGTGTCGCTGAGAGACTCTCTAACATCATGGAGGGTAAAGTAATGAGGGCAGTATTGTGCTCTAACTGTCTATCATTGTTAAGCCTGCGATTGGGCCTGGATCAGGTTTCCGAAAGGTAAGGTAGATGTTGTGAATTGTTTTGGGGAAAAATGTTGCTAAGTCATTGCATCAAAGTATTGAAGGTTCAAGGACTGGGGTATTTGGGGGGAGGTCTAATAATGTTTTGACAATACAAAATATTTTCCATCGTGCGTTAGAGACCAGTTGAGTGCGGGTATTTGGATTCTGAGCTCGTGGAGTCTTCATATGAATGTGTTTTGGGAGACCGTGCTGAATGCCACAGAGAAGTCGAAGAGAATGAAGGCCTCTGTTTCTCCTCAGTACTGGATGGTGTAGCTTGAGGTGTCTTGTGAGTTGTTTATTGATGGACCTCTCTATAACTTTGGCTGGGTAGGGGAGCAGGGAGATCAGACTGAAATTCCTCAGTTGGCTTGTGTCAGCCGAATGCTTCTTAAGGAGGGCGATGACATCTTAATGCTTCCAGCCTTCCAAGAATGTGGTGGACGTGATGGACGTGCTGAAGATGTGGATGAGGGCAGTACTGATTAATGATGCTCCAAGTTGTGGATGTGGTGGGAGCATTGATATTTTGGGTCACCTGAGTGGATGGTCTGCATGACTGTCGTTTAGTCTTAGTTGGTGAGAGTTTTCATTTCAGTCAGATGGTTGTCTTGGTTGATGATGGTTAAGGTGAGATTCTAGTGTCTGGTTGGTGTTTGAAGTTGCCCTAGATGTTTGTGATTTTGCTGTGGAAGAAGGTTGATAGGTCATCGCAGATTTTTTCGGAGGGGGTGATGCTGCTGGTGGCTGCCAAGGGTGTGGTGAATTCCTTCATGATCGGAAAGTTCCCCTTGAGGCTGTTAGACCTCCATTCAATGCATACTCTACTTGGTGCCTCTCAGTTGCTGATGGTAGCATTTGAGTGCAGCCTTGTAGGTGGTTCTGTCATTGGTTTCATGGCTGGCTCTCCATTTTCTTCCTAGCTGTTTGCAGGGTTGTTTGGAATCTGGGAGGTCCTCAGTGTACCAGCTGGCTGGTTGTTGATTCTTCTTTGCTTGTTGGGTTTGATGGGTGCGAAGAAGTCTGCACCATTTGTGGTCCAGTTGTTGAAGATGGTGATGTCCTTGTTGAGGTTATCCAGGGTTAGGTTGGTCAGCGCTGAGGGCATTGAGCCAGCCTGCATCTCAGATTTTGCCCCAGGTGCGGCTGTGTAGGCTGATGCTGTTGGATGCATTGGTTTGCAGTGTGGTGATTTGGAAGTGGATGATGGAGTGGTCGATCAATGTGAATGCTGAAGTAGAGTTTCGTTAGATGCTGTTGCTGGTGGTGGAGATGGGGTCCAGTGTTTATCCTGATATGTGTGTTGCTTCTGTGATGAGTTAGGTTAGTCCAATGTTGTTCAGTATTTCTAGGAGTGCTATGCTTTGGTGGATATTTAGATCATCAAGGAGTAGGAAGGTTCTGGAGCGATGAAGTCAGTGAAGAGGTTTGGGAAGATAGCTAGCTATCCCGGTGGTCAATAGATGAGGTTTCCTATCTGAGATTTGCGGCTTGAAATACAGGTGTTTTTATGAATGGGGTGGTGCTCTCCAAGGACATTTAGTATTTGATGGAGGCTTTGTATATGTCTATGAGTCGTTCTCCTGGCTTTTGAGGGTGGTCCTGTCTTGCAATGTTGTAGCCTCCTGGAATTGATGAGGCGATGTCAGATGCTGATGTGGAGTTTTGCCAGGTTTCCATGAGGAAGAGGAGGCCTGTTGCATTGCTGCTCAGAAGGTCCCAGATTTGGATCACATGTTTGCAGAGAGATCGTGTGTAGTCTCATGTGGTTACATTAGGCCCAGATAAAAATTTAATTTTTATATGGTCACGTATTCGCCGTGAAAACAATGACATTTGACACTCAATCATTTGTGTATAAATACAGGATAATATTCTCTGAACTGAGCTTTGCTTCTATTTATAATTCATAGGCACACTATCAGAAACCTTGCAAACTGTTGTTATTTGTTTTGGCCATTTGGTGACAGGGATATCACAATAGATTAAACAATAGCGACCTGACTCAGGCTTCAGCATGATAATATGGATGATGTTATTATATATACAACACCAATCCTTTGTTTAGACAGAGAAGCATTTCGCTGACACTGAGAGGTTACCCACATGCCAGAATTCCAGCCCAGCTGATTCCTGTTTACTACATGCAAGGGATGTTGCTCAACTCTCCACCAAGATTGCAATCCTGATGACACATTACCCACAGGTAATGGGGAGTTAGATCACCCTACAGTGATTTTGCAGATTCACTCACCCTAGATACGATAGGTTCGCCTGCTCTCGGTAAGAGTACAAAATGTTACAATACTTGTATGCAAGCATACATTCTCTTTAGAAAGCAAAATGGTTGAACAGTGTATCTTTTTCCATATTCTCATAATGCTAATCACATTAATCTGTTTCTTTCTATTGCTTATTGCAGCACAAGTGTTTACTCAAGAATCACAATGCTTTAATAAATGTTGAAACGCTTTACTATGTTTATTTGTGTATCTCTTTGGGGATGCATAAGTAATTAAATGCAAGGGTTTCAGATCTGTTATCACGATTTCCTTGGGGAGTCAGAGTTGTTATGTTCTGAGGTTGCACATCTATTTGTTACCACTGTGAGCTAGCCGGACTTCGGGCAACATAGCCTGAAGGTGTGCACATAATCAGTCTTGCACAGTTCTGATGGTTATGTTGCCCAACAAATGCACAGATTTACTTGGGAAAGTATACGCTGTATGACAGTAGCATGGAAGCATGTGAGTGGTGGGGGTGTGGGTTTGTAGTAGTGTGTGGTGTTAGGTGGGGGAGTTGATTTTGTTGCTGATGCTTGTGTGGGATGTGTAGGTGAGTTGCTGCAGGAGAACCAGCAGTGGGTGCACGAGAAGGCCCCTAGTATGGTATGTTGGAGGGAGGTGAGGCATTCTGGGTCTAGTGATCGAAGGAGTGCTGCGGGATATCGCTGGGGCTGAATGGACCAGTGTTTGTGGTACTGGGCACAGTCCAGGCCAGGTCTGGCACAGATGACCTTGCTTTGGCATGCCTTTTGTGTTGTCAGTGGCATGGATGTGCAGCAGCCACTATTAAGCAGGTCTTGGGTGGGTTCAGGAGCACACAGAGCAGTGGGCAAGACATGGGAAGAAGAGGCAGGAAGGAGACGTGGCAGGAAGAGCAGGTCGGGGAAGGAAAGACAGCAGGCAGGAAAAGGCATGTGAATGGTAGGAGGCAGCAGGAGTGTGACAGAGGGGCAGAAGGACTGAAACGTGGTACAAAAAAAGGCATAAAAAGAAACAGCCGCCTGATGTGCTGGTCAAGTTTCATTCCTATAAAGTCAACGAAGCGGTACATCTAGCAGCTAGGAAGAAGGGGAGTGTCTCCTTCCAGGGCCACTCCTGCTCCATCTATCAGGACCTGGCACCTACTACTTTAGCTAGAAGACAGCTGTTCTGGCCCATCACTACAAAACTCTGCAAAAACAAGATTCGGTACAGATGGACCTACCCATTTGGATTGAGTTTCGAGTTTAACAACAACCAACGCCATGTCACTGACTTGAAAGAAGGGCTGGAGCTGTAGGGTCTCCCTCCAGAGGACTCAGGCCCTGGCCACACCTCATTGCCAGGAACCAAGCAAGGCAGTCTACCAGTTTCCCCCTGGATCGTCAACACACGTAGGAACCGCAAATGAACTGAATGAAAGATGTCTCCTCAACCGGATCTTTGACTGGGCACGGAGACCACGAGCCAAGGTGCAACATAGTGACCGTGAGACAACAATCTCCCACCTGCACCCCGTTGATAGTAAAGGCACCCACTACCATTAACACGACCCTCCTACCCGACACTGCAGGCCCTCCATGGAGTTACCACCGGAGCCATCGCGCTCAACTATTCAGTATACCTGAAGGCGTATGCTGATCCGGCACACAGGTTGCACAGTGTGGTGAAGAGCCTTGCCAGCGGATGTTGTAGGAACTATCCCGCATCCCAAATTCAAAGTGTCGTTTAGACTTTGGCCGTCTTCTGCTTTGACCTGAATTTATTCTCCTGTGGGCCCCCGAGACCTAGAGTCCTCGGTAGCCCCTAGCCCTGTAGTCATGAAGAACGTATATGGGCTAGGGACCCATCTCAATGAATGCTCCTGTAGACTGGGGACAGGGCACACTGCCTTTGTAAGCCGATGCACAGCCCTGATGATCACACTATAGCCACACAAAGCAGTAAGTCCATCTCCTCTTCGGGATGGGCATGGACTGGGACCTCGGCGGTACCGCCCCCCCCCCCCCCGAATTCCCGCGGGATCCTCCTTCCCACAGCCGGGAACATGCTAGCGGTTACACAACCGTGGTTTTTGATACTGTTCTTTTTTATTGCACTGGGGTTTGAAGGGAGGGCAGGGGAGGGTTAGGAGGGTAATGGTGGTGGCTTTTTAAAACTTTTTACTGACTGTTTCATTGTAAAAGTATACTTACAGACTGCACTCATTGGTGGGACAATTACCCCTGGGGATGTCCTAGGGCTCTTGATGTGACAGAACAGCTAGCATTAGCAGTGAGACAGTGTTTTTTATCTTTAACACAATGACGATCACCATTGGATCCTGGAACGTTAAAGGGCTTAACTCCCATCAAAAGCGCCAGAAAAATATAATTGACCACCATCTCGATATAGTAGGACTGCAAGAGACACATCTCGCTAGAGCTGAGGACAC
The DNA here is from genome assembly GCF_964261635.1 of Lissotriton helveticus. Lineage (NCBI taxonomy): Eukaryota > Metazoa > Chordata > Amphibia > Caudata > Salamandridae > Lissotriton > Lissotriton helveticus. The sequence goes on from NC_136065.1 coordinate 1,355,724,075, forward strand.
ACGCTTCCGCCACAAGCAGTATCCACTGATATATAGATCCTCTGCACCTACGAAACATAGAGGGGTAGCCCTCCTCTTTCATTCTTCCACCGAATTTCAGCCACTGGACGTCCAATCTGACAAAGACGGCTGCTGGGTTTTGGTTAAGGGCCATTTGATGGGCAAACTTTGTGCATTCATTGCAGTATATGCACCTAACACTGGGTAAACGTTTTATTTAAAGGCATTAATAGGGAGGATTCTGGACTTCGTGGAGGGACCGATGATTCTCATGGGCGACTTCAACCTGACCTGGCAGAAAGACCTACATAGCACTCACTCACACCGCTCCGGCTTGGACTCATTTTCCACTGACACTAAGTAACACTTCCACCACCTGGGCCTTCTAGATACTTGGCGTACTCTCTATCCCCAAGCCCGGGATTAGACCTTCTATTACCATGTCCATCACACGTATTCCTGACTCGACTACATTTTCATCAGTCAAAACTTACTGGGCATACGCCAAGATGTTAAGATATTCCCCCTCTCCGTGTCAGATCATAGCTTAATTTCAGTATGTTTAGCCTGGCATAGTAAGGTCATGACCATTGTTCCCAGTAACCTGCGCGCGTGTGCGGGCGCACAGATGGTCTTCCCTTAGCGCGCACACACTCTCACAAAGCGCGCACTTCACTGCTCCTTGTGAGACGAAGGGACCGTTTGGGAGCAGATTGAAAAAAACGGTCACTTTCTGTGCATTTGCTGCGAGTTTACAAGGCCGGGTGAAGAATGAGAATGCGTGTAAAAGGCAGAGCCTTCCTCTTTTCTGCACGTGTTTTGCCACAGATGACAAAACTCTGCTGCTTGCTCCATTAGTGTCTGGTGGGGGTCCTGCCAGGATTCAGCAGCTATATAAGTGCGGCCACCATTTCCACCAGGAATTGCTTTCATCAACAGCTGTAGGTGAACCGTTTACCCTCTTGACATTTATTTTGCTTGTACAGTTCAAATTACATTTGCAAACTGGCGGATTTTCTTTAAAAGCGTGACTCTTTATTAATGGAAGCTCGAGAGAAATTTGATTGTTCTAGGAGCACACTCTTTGCTGATAATGTGGCTGTTGTGATATATTTTTGATGTAGAATACAACTGCTTAAGCGTTATTAAAGCAAAGCTACTGAGGTCCTGATTACAGGAAGGGTGTGAGATGTTTACCTGACCCAGTAAAGTCCATTCTAACTGGGGAGTTTACCAGGTGTGGTAAATAGCTCCAATTTCAAGTTTTACACTTGGAAATGAGACATAGGGGCTTATTTACAACTAAGAGAGACGGGGTAAATGTAGACACAACCACATGTGCAACCATTTTTCAATCTACCTGTGCAACTATTTTTCAATCTACATATATTCAATTTCAGACATCAATGCAGCTTCGTCATCTCAGCAACTCAAGAAGCGCATTCCACCACCCATCATGCGCAACATTAACATGCATAGGCTTGGCAGCGACGTTAGTGATTTATTTTATGTTCTGAAGACAAACCCCAAGATGGGGGCTTTTCTTCAGACTAAAACAAATAATAAATGTCCTTGATGTACCCCTATCATTCTCCCAGTGAGTGGGGATCACTTTATTTGTGTTAGGCTTTGCCATTTATAGCATGATTGTGCCTAACAGGAAAAAAGCCTGATTCAATTTCAAGCAACGAGTCACAGTATTCCACATCTCTCCTTCACGTACACTTTGGAAGTGACAGAATGGCTTGAGAAGAGCTTTCACCCAATCGTCATTCCCTCAGTTAGCTTGTGCAGGGAGGGGCGGGCAAGGGAGGAGGAGTGCTATGTGCATTCCCTAAGTGCACATATGTGTTTGGCCGGCTGTCTCAGGCTGACCAAAACACACATGGGCACTTAGGTTTCTCCAGCCCATCTGCTTTGAACAGCCGGGCTGGAGAAACCCCCACAGACTCCTAAGCCTGAGCCGAGCGTCTTTTCAGTCTGCTCAGGCCAATCCCCACGCTGCTCTGCAGCACAAGGATTGGTTGGGAGTCTGTCCCAGGGGCTGCCTGGACCAGGAAGAGAAGAGGAAACGCGGCGCAGGAGGCGGCCGGCAGCTTCAAGGTAAGTTATTTTATTTGTTATATATATACTAACATTACCCGCTTTCCCCCTCCTGTGTTTCCTACACCCGCCGTACCACCCTTTGTTTGTGGCATCCGCCACTGGCTACAGGATTCAGGAACGGGTGTATTGTTGGCAGTGACACTCAGAAATCGTAATATATGGAGTCTATTGTAACGCGCAGAATAAAACTGCCCAAAGTAGGTGTAGGTGCCACTAGAGTAAACAATTCATATCACATTGGAGTGCATCTACATTGCAAAACTGTCACAAGTCCCTAATATAGTTAGCTGTATACTTGAAATGCTCCTATTTTTACTTTGGAGTGGTGATTGCCATAAATTTATATAACTGATCACAACGCTTACATTCATGATAATTTTCTTGGTGCACATAGACGTGTCTGCAGCGCACAGAGCTCTTACACTGCCGCACACAGAGGAAAAAAATTAGAGGGAACATTGGTCATGACTACACCCAGATGGTACTTTCCGTCCTCTCTCACGCGGGATAGAGAATCCTGCACCACGCTGAGGGAAACCATTTCTGAATTTTTTTACCTTAACGAAAAAGAAGATACCTCGGAGTATACTACCTGGGATACGTTTAAAGCAGTCTTTCGAGGGAAATGCATTGCACTTAACTCGGCACGGAATGCACAACGAACCAGAGAGAGGGAAGCATTGGAGAAATAAGTAGCCTCTATCAAGCACTCACATAAATTAAATCCCACAAGGGAAACTCTTCGCAATCTGACTGCTATGAGGGGCAAACTTAGAGCAATTTATAGTGATAGGGCAGAATTCACACTCTTCAAACTCCGACACCTATCCTATTCACAAGGTAATAAGATTGGCAAGCATCTAGCTAGGTAACTAAAAGGCAAACGAGTACGGGAATACATAGGAGGTATCCAGGGACTTAATGGGGAACTCACGCATAAGGACTAGGAAAAGTCTGAGATTTTTGGCTCATTCTACAAAACCCTTTATAATAGGGACCAGTAAGACTCAGGCGCCCAACGAGACTATCTCTGGACACTGCACTTCCTATGGGTTTCTCCTGAATGGAATGATACACTCACTTCCCCATTACTTCCGAAGAGGTAACCGCTGCTATAAAAGCTCTCAAGCCCCACAAGGCCCCGGGACCAGATGGATACACCGCCCTATTTTACAAAACGTTTGTCCCTGACATCACTCCACATCTCACACAGCTTTTTAACAAAATGGCGGAAGAGGGAGAGACTACCGGATCAATATCCGAGCCCATGATCTCTGTTATACCTAAACCAGGGAAAGACCTCCACCTATGCGCTCATATCGGCCCATCGCCCTATTGAATCTATATGCAAATCTTTATTCCTCCATCCTAGCTAAACAACTGAACGATCTTATGCCCAACCTTATACACCCAGGCCGATTGGGATTCATCAAGGGACGACTAATGCAAAAATAACACTTGCCGAATTGTACACCTAATAGAGAAGGCCAACAGACGCCATATCCCCACTGTCCAGGCTGGTCTAGACTCTGAAAAAGCCTTTTAGAGAGTACATTGGACATTTGTATTTAATACCCTCCCAAGCTTTGGGTTTGCGTCTAAATTTATTACTATGATCCGGGCTAATTACATTCAACCTCAGTCCAGGGTTCAAGTCAATGGGGTACACTCAGCATCCTTTTCCCACTCTTAGAGGTATTCGACAGAGGTGCCCCCTCTCACCCCTGCTTTTTGCGCTTAGCATTGAACCCTTGGCGTTGGTGGCCAGAGCTACTGCCGATATTCAAGGAATACCCTTAAGTGTGGACTCACACAAATTTCCCTATTTGCGGACGATGTCCTCTTGTCACTCTCTGACCCTGCTAAGTCCCTTCCTCCCTTACAATCAGAGCTCAAGCGATTTGAAGCAGTGGCAGGCCTCGGAATAAACCTTGGAAAATCATAATCCTCAACCTCACTCTTCCACAAGCTGAAATGCACAAGCTTCAACCCCTTACTTCCCTTCAATGGACCACTTCCTCCATACAATATTTAGGGATTCAGTTAACACATAGGATAGAGGGACTTTTTACTGCCAACTTCCCCCCATTCTTACACGTGTTCAAACGGACCGTACGAAGTGGAAACCTCTCTCTCTTTCATGGCTTGGCCGAATTCATGCTGTCAAAATGACACTCCTTTCCAAGCTCCTCTATTTATTCCAAGCCCTGCCCATAGAACTAGAAAGAGACTTTTTCTGTCGAGTTAAATCCATGATTCTTCAATTCATTTGGCAAGGGGGGCGCGTCCGTTTTTCTTTTTCTTTATTGCGCCGTTCCCGAGTGGAGGGCGAAGTTGTACTCCCAGATATAGCATTATACTATAAAGCAGCGCAGTTGAGAGTGCTGACCGAGTGGTCCAAACTAGAATCTGATAAACATTGGTTACACATGGATTGTAGTGTAGCAGGGAGGACAATCTGGGATTTAGCTTGGCGCCCCAAGAAAGACAGGCCCAAGAATGCACACATTAGTACTCCTACACGCACTACTCTGAAGGTGTGGGACTCGGTCACACGAGACGATTGATGGATGACTTTTCCTTCACCATTTACGCCAATTCCTTTCAAACCAGCTTTCCCCCCCAGGTTTACATGACTGACCCTTTGATGCCTGGAGGGAGGGAGGATGTCTTGCTCTGATGCACCTTTTTCATAATGCTGACCCCATCACCTTTGACAACTGCAAACGGGACTATGGTTTAGAGAACACAGAACGAAATCACTACACTCAACTACTGCACTGGGCTCTCACTCCACAAGTATGAGAAGCTGCCACTCGTCCCCCTACAAGATTTGAATCCTTCCTTTCCAATGCCACCACTATGAAGGGGGTGATCTCATTTATATATAACTTCCTACTCACTACTACATTCTCTCCACGTCCACGATATATGTCTATGTGGGAGGGCATGTTGCAACACGGTATTTCGGAGGAGGTGTGGTCACATTTATGGACCGACATCACAAGATTCAACAACTCCATAGAACTTTGGGAAGCTCACCTTAAGACCATGATGGACTGGTACCTCCACCCGTCCCGGCTCAAACAGATCGTTCCCAACACTTCTGACAGATGCTGGAGAGGCTGCGGGCTCCTGGGCGACTTCCAGCACATTTTGTGGGACTGTCCGACTATACGCCCCTTTTGGGAAGAAATATTTGCACACATCAAAGACATGCTGGGATACCCTGTCCCAATCACCATGGCAGGGATGCTCTTTGAGCTCTGCGATTTTGCCCTCGAACACTAGACTCGAGCAGCCAAGGCAATCATGTGGCTCTGTATAGGTGTGGCTAAAGTGACCTTAGCAGCCGCCTGGAAGCAGAGGGAAGCCCCAGCGATCTCCCTTTGGCACTCCCGGTTATGGAAGTTACTCAGCCTAGAAAGAATGTCTGATATCTTTCGGGATAACTACAAGAATTTTGAATTAAAATGGGGACCGTTAGTTACCTTCCTCTCAAGGGGGCTCTCACTGGCCATCTGTCCTCCATATGTCAGGGCACTAAATCTCTTTCAATTCTGATTTTATTGCTACTATCTCATGTTGAGTATACTAGTTTCACCTTGCTGCCACCATTGTTTGGGAGGGGGAGGGAGGTTGGGTTTTCGGTTATTCTTTATCTGGGCATTGTTTTTATATAACACTAACTTACCCGTCGCGCGTTGCTGCGATCTCAGAAGAAAGGAAATTCAAGGAAACTTGGTATGATAACATTCAATTTACATTGTGTCATTTTTATTGAAACTTATTCATTTTAATTTTGAAAACATTTCAAAGTGTTGTTTTAATTATATTTATTTTTTCGAGTGCTTGTGGATACACGATATTTTTTGTATTTCCGTCTGGTGCGTACACAGATAAACCAGAAGGTTTTCCGACACGTGAGATGGCCACATACAGTTGTCCATATGAGAAGCACGGATTCGCCAAATGGAGTCCACACACTTGCAGCGATTGTCCTTGTGCTTTGTTGATGGTCATTGCAAAAGCGAGTCGCACCGGAAACGATGCATTGTTAATCATCTTTTTCACCGAAAGTCTTGTACCGTTGTAAAGTCGTGGTGTATTTATGTTTTGGAGAAGAATGATAGGCACGCCAATTTTCAATGTCAAAATGTGCGGTGGCATACCGGGCAAATCCAGTGAATTCAGGAATTTCGTTGGGTAATTGACAACTTCGTCTTGATTCATCACAGTATCGATGGACTTATACGTTGTCGCTTCACCTGGTATTCCGTTTTGAATGCTGAAATTGATGGCATTTACATCGTTGTTCGTAGCTGCTAATATAGCACGTGCACTGAGCCACTGATGATTTTTGTAATTCTGCACGATATTTGAAAGATTATGAGGGCCCTCGGGGCCAATATTTAAAAAAAATTTGTGCCAAAAAGCTTCGTGGGAGTGTACTCAACAACTTCCCAAAGTTTCATGGCGATCGGATGAATGGTGTAGTAATGCATAAAGGACAAACAGACAGAGAGACAGACATACATTCGTTTTTCTATATATAGATTACTGTACTTCGTTTGACACCTTCCGGTTGGAAGGATTTGATAAAATACCATCACAATAGAAAGATGGGTCACCCGATCAAGTTGTTTGGTTATATATGATGATTGTGGGGGACTGGCCCAAGTCTCACCTTTGTTTGAAACTGTACCCTTTATTTCAGCATTCCCTATGAGATTGGGGCCAGAACACTATTGAGGCACTATGCTATTATGCACACCCTCTGTCTCGTTGATATGTCCAACGCTCACTGCGATGCTCAAAGTGATGGTCAAAGCTAAAGATGTACTTGCAAAAAACACAGGTTTGATAAAAAAAGCACAGAAACGAGTGAGAAGAGCAGAAATGCACTAAGGAGGGAGAGAGAAAAAATGCAAAAAAGACGGGTGACAACAAGTGACAAAACGCAAAAATAACAGGTGAAAACATGAGCAAAAATGCACAGTAAAGTAGATGAGGCACAAAAAGAGACTGAAGGGTAAAAAAGCTTGACAGAAGCCAAGGGACAGGTAAAGAGAGAGGGAAGATAAATGAAAAAGGAGCTGGTCGAAAGAGGAAAACAGAAGAAAGAACAGATGGAGTGAGGCGGGACCCTTTAGGCAAGAAACTGGGTTTGAAAGGACATTTACTGGTCAAGAAAGGGTCACAGGTAAGTGGGGTCTGGGCCTAGGCACCTTCACTATGTCTTGCTAACTGGAGTTCTCTGATTCACAGTCAGTGGTGGATAGGTTACTGGTGCTGAGTGGGGTCTTTCCCATCCTAGTCACCATTGACGGAAGCTGTAGCTCTTCACATTGTAGTAATTGTCAGTATTTTTTTTTTGTTTAAAATATTTTATTGAACAAAGCAGAGTAAGTAATCAGTTGGCAGTCATGAAGTACAAAATTGACATAGAAGGCATACATTACAGCGGTGCATTACAAGTGCGAGTTCGGTGAGGACCAATCCTGGTCATCGCCATTTCAGTTGTAGGGGAAGTACAAAGTTTGCCTCTATATACATTCCAATGACCCCATTTCTTATCCCAAGTTCCAGGACACCCCCTGACCTTATATACAGTTTTTTCAGACAACATACATGTATCCATTGCAGCGACCCATCTGATCAAGAGCGGTTTATTTGGCGAGCCCCATTGCATTGCTGTTTCACGTTTTAATAAGAGAAAGCCCAGGGCCACCCATTGTCGTTCCAGCGCAGTGAGAATTGTGGGGTCCCACACATTAAGGAGTCCGCCTTTGGGAGACAGAGGGACAGGTTTTCCTAGTGCATCCGACATCTCCCACAGGTCTTGAATTATCGGACAGTCCCAGATAGTGTGGTAGAAAGTGCCAACCTGCCCACAGTTACGGAGACAGAGATCGGTTGCGTGTCTACCAATTTTGGCTAGGAGGGGAGCAGACATGTAGGTTCTGTGTAATATCTTTAATTGTATAAGCCTGAATCTGTGATTGATAGCCGACTCACGCGGGGATATCAGTGCCACCTGCCATTCAACATCCTCCATGTCCCCAAGGTCACCCTGCCATTTGTCTCTCAGAAGTTAGAAGGTGTTAGGCATGTTATTGCATAGCTTGCGGTAGGTAAAGGATATCGCCTTGGCCTGAAGGGGTTCAGATAATAGTCTATCCTCGAGAGGCGAGGATTGTGGAAGAGAAGAGAGATCAGGGACATTGGTGAGTATGGCATGCTTGATTTGGAGGTAGCGGAAGGCCTCAGATTGGGCTAAGTCATATTTCTTCTGGAGCTTCACGATTGTCAGCAGCTCGCCCTTATGAACCATATCTCCCAGGGTAGAGATGCCGATCATGTCCCATTTGTCAAAACCCTGAAAATGGCAGATGGAGCCTAGCGTATGTGAGGCCCAAAGCGGAGTAGATAACGTGAGAGTGTCAGACCTGCCGAGGCGCTAATTCGCTCGGTGCCAGATTGCTAGCGTTTGGGACATCGGGCCTATATAGCGAGTGCGGGAAGGCTTACCATATAAGGCCCCAAGGTAGCCCTAATGGCCCATCTGATAGTGTTCTCGGTGGAAACCAGGGTTTGTTGGTGGACCATATAACCAAGAGTTAGTGGCAGTCAATTGAGACGCCAAAAAATAAAGTCGGATATTTGGCAAGGCAATACCACCATCGTACCATTCCTGCGTAAGCGAAAGAAGAGCAATGCGGGGAGAGCCGCCGTCCCACAGGAAGAGGTGGAGGTCTCCCTCCAGTGTCTTAAAATAGGAGTCGGCAATGGGAAATGGGCAATTCTGTAAGGCATACAAAAAGCGAGGGAGTGCAAGCATTTTAAAAAGGGCTGCCCTGCCCGGGAGAGACAGAGGCAGCGATCTCCAATGTGATATGTCGGTATGGAGTCTTTGTAGCGGGCCCTTTTAATTGTCAGTATTTAATTAAAAAAAACATATTCACTGGAGCAGCAAAAGACAGTACTGGATGGTCAAGTTGTACATTCATCAGGACGTTCTAGAAGTTTTAAGTGTATACAAATGCCACATCAGGGCATTCAGCCTCCATATAGGAAGACCTTACTGTGATAGCCACAAAGTGATAGGTAGAAATGTTTTAGTCTCTGATAGAAATTCTGAAAAGTGTCAAAAGAACTGCCCATCTTAAATGTTCACACAACTTGTCTGCATAGGCTATTAAAAGGTCTGCATCGGCTATTAAAAGGGTCTCAACTGCTGCCTAATCATCTGATTTTACGGGTGCAACCTTTGGTGTTTCCAGGGAAAGCTCAAGTTAGGTTTTAAGATTGTCACCAAAAAACACTATTTCCACCTAGGTTATTAATGGCAGTCTGGTTTCCTCTATGGATTTAGAAGTTTCCCCCAGGAGATAAACATTGAGGGGCTTGCACCGCCGGTGCATCACCTTTTGTGACGCTCCGGTGGCGCAGGAGCCTGCTCCATATGTACCAGGCAGCACTAAGCAACTTATTTTGGCTTAATGCTGACTTGTAAATATCGCTCCCATTAACACAGTTTTCTGCGAAAAACGTACGCCTCTATAAGGGAGACGTAAGGGAGGCACAGCTAGGAGAAATATCTTTCCTCCTCGTTTTTCCTTTTTTAATTTGTTCTGCATTTTGCAGCACACATGGAAAGAGGAAAAAGCCTCTTGTTATCTTCCTGCACAAAAATGTTCATCCCCGCAAGGCAGGCACCCTTGCACCATGGTGCAAAGGTACCTGCATTGGCACACGGCAGCCCATTGAGCGCCAGCGCAGGGGAAAAGGAAAGGAATGCACTGAATCTAATAGATACGGCCCATTCCTGCCCTTTTCTTTTGATGTAGGGCATCGCCGCAGAAAGGCGTGTGGCCCGCCCTACGCAAAAACTCATAAATGAGTCCCTCACGGCCTTATTTATGAGTCCTTACGCAGCCGTTGTGTCACTTTTTTGTGATGCTGCGGAAGCGAAAACAATGCACCGCACTACACCATTTTACAAAGTGATACATCAAGGCAGATGGGTCACTTTGTGAACCCCTGCGCTTCATTATACCTGCGTCAGGTATAATGTATGCAGGGTAGTCGTTCTTCCGTAAATAAGGCTTGTAGAAGTGGCGCAGTGAAATGTATGAGATTTCACTGCGCCACTTGCACAAGTTCACTGCGTCAAATCCTTACGCCTGTTTCATAGCAGGCATAAGGACTGACGCAGGCCCATTTACATGTGACTAGCCCATTTGTAATGACACGTTGCCGGAGTTGCGTCTGTTTTGCAACACAGTACAGTAATGCGCCACCAGATTCGTCAGTGTTCCTGACCTATCTGGTCAATCCTTGTGACATGGAGCGGCGTACTGTAAATATGGCACATCCATGGTGTCGCAAGGAGGGCACACTGAAAAGTGTTGCATTGCTGTTTTCAACCAGCGATGCAACACTTTTCATTAATGAGGCCCTGATGATTGCCACCACACTCAATCCATGCCTATCGTTCTTTGTTTTGAAACATTCTTCATTTATATTATTTTATAATTTAACCCCTTTGGTACTGATGATGGCTCCCGGTCGTCATCAGTTACAGTGGGCGTGTGCTGATGACGGCCGGGAGCCGTCATGACCACGCCCGCGATCGGAATGTGCCGCACAGGCGCAGAATTTCGGCCACAGCCATAGGGTTAAAGAGCTGTAGAGAGGAAATTCCTGAAATCTCCAAGAAAAGCTGAGCTGCTGTGATCTTTTCTATTATATTAGTGATGTCCTGGGAAAGAAATTTCTTCTGAATGTCGAGACATACTACCGCAATATTCCTGTTCATCAGTGCCAGAAAACAAATTGTGGAACAATTCCCAGATTGTGCCCATTTGCGAGGGACACTTAGGCTCTTGAGAGGAAACCATATATAGTGAAACAGTCTTAAGTAGACCTCAATTCAGAGTCAGAACATTTCCAACTTGCTTTTGCAAGTCCTTGGCGAGCGCTGCCCATGTACTCCCAAGCGATGCAGTGGGAGGAAGGGGGGCAGGGTTCCAGCGTTATTGGAAGGATTGTTTTTGGGCAGGAAGGGACACCTTCCTTCACAAAAACACTCGATAGAGGCATTTAACTCTTTCTGTGTGTGCTGCAGAATGTAGCACATGTGGAAAGAAAGAGGAAATAACAAAGAGAAATTAAGATACTTCTCCTCGGTATGTATCACTTGGTAGGGTGTGGCATTTTGACGCATTCCCTAGTTTACAAGTCTTTGTAAAGCTGGGAATGCACCAAAATCCATAGGTGGATGCATAGGAATACACAAGCTCCACCCACAGAACACCCCCAAATTTGAAAAGTAATGTACCACAGAGCAAGCAGCTGCCCTGCGTTACATTTATTTACAAAGTCACACAAGGCCACACAAATCAGGCCTTGCATGGCATTGTAAATATCACTGAAGCTTTTGAGTTGCCCTTGTGCCACCTTGCGTGACATAAGGACAATGCAAAGGCATCATAAATTTGGGCACAGGACCAAGATGATATGTATTACACAATACTGTGCAGCCTTGTGTGAAAGGAAGAGAGCACGTATACCCAATGACAAGTCATATATGATGCACCTCTGCTCTCTCATAGTGATTTTGCACTACATAAAGGGTATACAAAAACACAAGCAACCTTGCAATATGGCGCAATGGTGCCAGTATTATGGACATGATTGTTTTGGGGCAGGGGTACACATCTTGGTACATAACCAAAATCCCTCTCTATATTGTGCAATAAGTATTTGTGCTTAAGTTTGCAGAACACGGACACAGATTAAATAAAGATGACAAATTAATCATGGTGTCCTTGTTACGCCACCCCCTGGGATGCGTAGAATTTTCACATATTCCATCATGTTACCAACTTTGTAAATTCAATTGGTGGTTGCACGTGAACGTCCATGCTCCGCATATGGAAAGCTTCCAAGATGTTTAAGTAATGCACTACATCGCAAGCAGCTGTGTGTCACACTCTTTCTTTACAAAGACATACAGGTTTGGACTAATCACACCTTGCATTCACTGTAATTCACAACTTACTAATTGTATTGTAGCTGTGCCATTAAAATTGCACAACCTCAACAGAATGTGTTAGTACATATGGCCCCAGATATATTGAAATAGGTGTGGGTTGGCTTAGAGGTCATTTAGCTACTGTTTTTGTATATTTCCTTATATGTGCATGAGCAGAATGTGCAATTTATGTACATAGATGTATTCCGAGTATGCAATATATATGTAATAATGTTATTATAAATACGTGTCTTATATAGTATCAAAGTAGATATGTCAGTATCCACACAAAAGTGCTGGGGTCATCAAAGTGAAGGATGTGAGGCCACAGGAATCATCTTATGAAATGGCTGAAAAGCAAGCGAGGGCTCTAACCTTGTATACACAGCTGTTGCAGGAACTGGAAGAGTAGGGCCGTCCAAGGGGACGCATAGGGGACTATGCCATGCATGTGTGTCATGCCACATGGAAGCACACATAAGCAGAGAGGAACAGAAGGCTGGGTAACTACAATCCCCATGAGGCCAAGCGCATAGCAAATAATGTGATGGGAAAAGACAGTTCCCATGAGACTTAGAGTGTGCACTCCGGAGAGCAAGTAACAGGTGAGGCAGGTTGGCACTTCCTACCTTAGCCCTGTTCAGTTCCACAGAGGCACCGATTATTAACAATTGCAGCCTTTGGTGAAGAGTACCGTCTTTCCATTCCTGGTTCCTCACTGGATTCAGTAAGGGTGCTTCTTGCACCATTAAATCAACTTTGTGTTTTGAGGTAGACTTCTTCTGCTTGTTTTTGGAGGAATACTGTATGTTTGCATCTCTGAGGATCTTGTGTGTCGATTGTAATTGCCTGTACGGTGTGAGTGACAGGAATGGGTACCCTGCCTGGGTGACTTTAAAAAGTCAGGCTACTCTAATTTTCCACTGCAAATTGCAGTTAGTCCGTGAGTAAATTGCGAAGCGCAAGAGCACTACGTATATATCTCCTTCTGTTTGTTTTGTCCTCACTGGTGATTGACTCTAAGGGATCAGAGTTCGTTCTATGACTGTTGTTTATTTACATTTGGGAATTCTGGATTGTGGAGAAACATGCACATTGACAACAATAAGCGAGGGGGCTATAGTGCTGTGATCATTTTCTTGGATTGTTTATTTGCTGTTTAATAGGGAATTCACAAGAGTCAAAGGATTAGCTTTTCCCCTGTGATGTAAGGCATCATGATTTCTGTGGTATGTATTAACATTCTCTGGTACCTGTTTTTGCTTTCAAAGGAGTTTAGTTATGTTCAGATAACTCTATAGTTAGAATACTTATATTCTCATACAAGAAACCTCTACAGGAATGTTTATGATGGTCTAGAATTCCCATATATCAAAGCACCAGAAGAAAATTGAATGTATCTTTTATGTTACAGGTACTAATTCATACACTGATATGTTGTGATTGTTTAAGAAACTGTTGGAAAATCAGTTCATGATTTCACGTTGTTTCTCCTATAGGTCTCCTTCCTGGCTGTTCCCTTCCCATTCCCTTCTCTCACTTGATCACCCTAATATTCTGTACTGCAACAGTATTACAGAATTGGGGTTGTTGAGATGGGGACCTATTTTGAGCATTGAACTGACCCTGAAGAATTGCTAGGCTGACAGAATAATCAACCCACTTATTTTATTCCTCCTGGTCAGTTTGATATCAGTAATGGCCACCTTGGAGGATGTGTTAACAGCCTTAGCCTTAGAACAACAGGACGTAGTCCCCCCATGAGCTGAAACAGAGGCTTTTCATGTCGACATAGAATAGCTGCAGTGTAATCCTTATGATATGGGTCAGGAACGGTAGCTGGGAGTGCCTTTCCCTCATTGACTGCCCCTTTTACTGTAGAGACACCCACTCCAATCCCATTAGCAGCACAAGAGAGGTTTCATTGAGATATACAAAAAGTTCTGGTATCTTTTAAACAAATTCTATTACACTTCAGTTACCGCCCAAAAGCTTTCCCTACTAACCAGGCCAGGGTGGCTTTATGATTTATGTATATATTTGGCTGTGGATGTAGCTCAGTGGGCAGTTACTTTAGTGCACAGGGATGTTCCGCTGCTGTATGATTAGGTAGAATTTAGAGACACATTTGAGAAAGTGTTCAATAGAAGAGCTGCATCCTTTTCAGTGGCTAAAGAATAGCTAGAGACGAGAAATGGGAACAAGGATCTAGCGCTAGATGTAGGTAATCTGATTTTACCGATTCTTAAATACCGAATTTTACCGATTCGGTATTCAAAAATCGGTAAATGAGATATAGGAGAAAAATCAGTATTTTTTACCGATTCGGTAAAATTCGGTATCGGACTTTCGGAAATTACCGAATCGGTATTTACCGAATCAGTATTTACCGATTCGGTATTTCCCATTCATCTCTATGGGCCAAAAGACCCATAGGAATGCATTGGAAATACCGAATCGGTAAATACCAAATCGGTAAATACCGATTCGGTAAATACCGAATCGGACAGCAAGCAAAAGTGAAACTTAACACAACAGCCAATCAGGTGCAACCACCCTCCCCCTTCCTACCAGGAAGTGGCTACACAGGCAGCTGCAAATAATTAGAAGGTTCTGGAGAGGCAATTGGAGCAGAGAGACTGGGAGCAGCAGCAGACAGAGTTTGTGCCCTTTTCAAATTTAAACATGGCAAGCAGCAAGGACACAGAGCAGACTGAAAGGAAAAGAAAGCTCAAATTCAGCAACATGGAGCTACAGGTCCTTGTTGAGGAGGTGGTAAAGGTTCACCCCAGACTTTTTGGAAAGCAGTCCCTTACTGTGCCAGAATCAGTAAAAAGGAAGATTTGGCTGGCCATCTTAGAGAAAGTAAATGCAGTGGGAGTGACCACCAGAGTCACTGAAGATTTAAAAAAGAGGTTCTATGACCTAAGGAACCTCACAAAAAAAAATTGGCTGGCCACCACAAACAGGCCTCTCAAACAGTTGGCGGAAAGAACACTACTCCCCCCCTCACCGACCTGGAGGAGATGGTAGCC
Organism: Lissotriton helveticus; assembly: GCF_964261635.1. NCBI lineage: Eukaryota > Metazoa > Chordata > Amphibia > Caudata > Salamandridae > Lissotriton > Lissotriton helveticus. The sequence continues at coordinate 1,355,739,255 of NC_136065.1, forward strand.
ACAACCTTGGAGCCTGAAAGCGTCCATGGACTGGGAGAAGTGGACAGCTCGGCGAAAGCTACAACTAAAAAAGGTAAGATGCATGCACAGCAATCCCCCTCCCACCCTCATCCATCCCTAACCCCTTGCTGCTAAGTTACACCAGTCCCAGGGTGTCTGTGCAAAACTGTAGCAATGCATCATGGTACACGTAGTCAGTTAATGAAAGAGCATGTCACACAGCACTGTAATCACCAAGTCAGTCAAATGAATGCATACATAATGAAGGGCAGGCAGCATGTACTAAGTGCTATTTCATATGTTTAATTGTAGTGGCTGTGAGACATTTGCACCTAGCTGATATGTGCTCATATGTCCACAGGTCACACATCCAGAAGGCAGTCTGAGGAGGCAGAAGGCACGGCACCCGAGAGGGATGACAGTCATGAGCCAGGTCCCAGTGCATCACAGGAAACAGGTGTTCCGAGTGGGCAGCCACCTTCCCAATAACCTGACATCAGTGAAAAAATGCAGGCCTCCCAAATACCTACACAGTCCCCCCTATTGGTTTCGTCACCCGAAATGCCAGCATCCTTAGAAATAGAAACACCTGCTGCACACCCTAGCAGGAGGCATGTCTTCTCCCCACTGCTGGAAATGGAGACAGCTGCTGGTGAAATGGTGGGTGAAGACTCACACAACTTGCCTGAAGCTGCCATCACTGCCACACTGCAGCCCAGCACAGAGCCTGTACCAAGTACCGGTAGACGCCGCACAGTACAAGGAAGGAGTGTAGGTGCACGTGGGGAGGGGTCCAGTGTCTTCCAAGGCCTGGAGGGATCCATGGTCAGGATTCAGAGGATTCAGGGCAAGGGCATCATGTCCTGTCAAAGACAAATGCGAAACCTCAACATCAACATGCAGGAAATTGGTAAGGGCAACAGGGAGCTGGTGGAAGTTAACAAGAGCATGGCAACAGGCATACATGACATGTCCCAATCCATGCAGCAACTGGGCACAAAACTGGACTCTGAAATTACATCAAGGAGCAGGGAGAAGCAGCGTGCAGAGAGAACTGAGAAATCTATCCACCATCTGGCAACAGCCACATCCCTGCTATGCAGGCATAGCATGAATAGTCAGGAAGTCCTGACTCATAACAGCAATCAGCTGACAAGGGGCATAGCCGGAATGACCGGTGCGCTGGAGGCTCTACTCAATGCCCAAACTGCACAAACTGCTGCGATTGACGTGCCGGACACTGAAGGTAGCACCAGTAGGAGCAGCACGGCAAGTCCCCATGTCGTAGAGACATTGAGGAGCAGCAGGCGACAGGGTGAGGCTACAGGCCAAACGCCCAGTGAACAGGTTGAGCCACATACACCTGCTAGTGCAAAGCGTGGCCGCAAATAAACTGTTGATAATATGGCCTACAGCCATTGGACATTAAAATCATAGATAAAAAAGTTTTAGCTGCACATTTGTGCCATTTCAACCTGCCTAGTGACAATATACAACTACGGTGGGTGGATTCAACACTGTATGTGTGTGTTTGCTCACTGTGAGCATTGCTGTGAAATGCTTACTGTTGCACCTTTGTTCTTTAACATACCTGGAAATATACTACATTAAACAAAAGCTTGTGCTTTTAATATAGGTTTCAGTGTCATCACTTACTCAGAAATAGTTGCGTGTTATTTCCTCACGTCTGTATCTGCCATCACTTGGTGTTGACACTCCAGCAGGTTGTGTTTCAGGCACAGCAATGTCGTCGTCATGATCCTCATAGTCTGACAACTCCACCTCAGTCCCCCTCTTCACAGCAAGATTGTGCAACATGGCACAGGCAGCAATGATCTTACAGCAGGTGATGGGGGTATACTGCCTTGCACCTCTGCTCTTGTGCAAGCATCTGAACCTGATTTTCCAGATACCAAAGGTCCGCTCAACAACATTGCGTGTGCTCTTGTGTGCCCGGTTATATCTCCTTTGGCTGGGTGCTGAGGGGTTGAGGTAGGGGGTGAGTATGAAGGAGCGGAGGGCACATGCACTGTCTCCTAAAAGGAAATGGGTATAATTTACTCACATGCATACATGTACTGCTTACTCCAATAGGTGTGATAGGGGTCACACACTGTGTCTTACCTAGGAGGTATCCTTCACCAAATTCACCTGCAGTCAGCCGTGCATAGATGCCACTGTTTTGAAATATATAGGAGTCGTGGGTACTCCCAGGGAATTTTGCCACAAGGTCAATAATGGTGAACTTTGCATTGCAGATCACCTGCACATTGATAGTGTGGGTGGACTTCCTATTCCTGTATATATATTCGGTGGCAGCAGGGGGACAAATGGGAATGTGCGTGCCATCAATGCAGCCAATTATATTGGGGAAACGTGCCATCTGGTAGAAGTCTGATTTCGTTTGGACCAGTTCAGCATGGGTTGCAGGAAAGGATATATAATGCTCCATCCTCTGTAACATGGCGTCAAGGAATTTGTGGAAAACCTTGACAGGTTGCTCTGGGTCACCCCACCTACCGCAGCAACCACACTCTGGTAACTCCCAGACGCAAGCAGGTGTAGGCTGCACAGCACCTGCACGTGGGGAGGAATGGCGTGTGCCCTTGGGGTAGTATGCTCCAACAGTGGGTGAAGGTCCCTGATGAGTTCCGTGATGGTGTCTGGGGCCAACCTGTACCTCTGGAGTATCTCTGCCTCTGTGAGCATGAACAGGGTTATCCTCTGTCTGTAGACCTGCTCCTCTCTCTGCCATTCCCTCTCTCCTTCCTCCTGTAGCCGTAGCCGTCTTGCAATGACATAAAATGCCGCCATTGTGCAAGAAGAATTGCATTTTGGGTCCATTTTTATAGGTTGCACCTGTTTACCACCTGATTCCAATCCATGGTAAATACCGACTCTTAAATACTGAATTTCGAGCAAATTCGGTATTTCAGAGCTTCCCTACATCTCAATATCCATTTTTACCACATCTTAATTACCGATTCAGTATTTTACCGAATCGGTAACTTTACCGAATCTGTAAAAATACCGAATCTGTAAATTTACCGAATCGCAAACCGTTGCAATTCGGTAAATTTACCGATTCGGTAATATTTCCGATTCGGTATTTTACAGAATCGGTAACTTTACCGATTCGGTAAATTTACCGATTCGGAAGATTTTCGGTCTCCTACATCCCGAAAGCTCAATACCGGTCGGTAACGGCCGAAAATACCGATTTTCGGCCGTTACCAACCGGTAGAGGGATTCCTACATCTGGCCCCTAGTCTCCTATTTGAATGCTTTTCAACTTCTAGTGGTAGAACAAGAATGGCCAAAAGTTAAACTAGCAGCGCTACTCCATCAATGTTTCAAGGATGAATTAAAGGATGTGTTAGCCCGAATCCACCTTCAACCTAAAAATTGTACAGATTTAATCAATCTTACTGGATTATCAATTAAAGGAATGAAAGACAGATAGGAGGAGAGTGGAGCATTCCGCACCTCGGTTTGAAAGGAGTTGAAGCAGTATAGGGGCACCTCATGCTTTGTCAGCACCCATTGAGATCGGGTCTGTCCGAGCCTCCTTTAAGTGCCTGAAAAAAGGAGAACAAATAAGGAAGAACAGGCTTGCCTTTATTGTGGCGGCAAAGGGCATTTTGTGAGAGACTGTTTAAGCAAACCCAAGAATAAAAGACTGACAAGTTTTGGTGATGACCACCGACCAGAGGGTGGACAACTAAAGACCCCAAGTAAGCAGTAAGGAAGCTTCAATGGTTGGCTGAGTATACCATCTGTGAGTAGGGGTGGGGTAATGCCAAAGGAACATTTCTTTTTGTCTATCCAGTTCAATATAGGCGATAAGTGGTCATTGGTGAAGGCTATGGTGGATTCCGGAGAAACTGGTATATTCATGGACGAGACAATGGCAATGGATTTACAAGTCACACTCCTGATGAATCCAGTGCCAGAACTGAGAACTGCGGTAGATGGAAGGGATCTGGCTTCTGGTCCCATCCGTTACTATACTAATGAGGTGGAGATGCTTTGTGAAGACATTTATTTGGAAACCCTTACCTTTAACATCATTGGAGCACCCCAATATAAATTCATATTGGGACTACAATTAATTGAGAGAAGGTTACACTTGGCTTTTTTCAACTTTTTGTGCTGAGCAGTGTTTAGAGGGATGTACCAACAGTGCCTAAGCTGTGGCAACAGGATTCATCATTGCTACAGTGGTATAAAAGGATACTACGTTACCTGAGCAATATGAGGCCTACAGAGTTGTGTTTTGCGAGCAAAAAGAGGACATCTTTCCCCCTCACAGGGCGTATGATTGCAAAATCAATCTGGTCCCTAGAGCCATGGTTCCTTGTGGGAGAATATATGCTTTTACGGAGCCTGAAAATTAGTACCGCCTGCAATATACAGAGAAATATCAAGCTAATGGGTTCATATGCCCATCCAAGTCTCCCTCTGCCTCACCTTTGTTTTGTATGCCAAAAGCCAATGGTGAACTCCGAGTTTGTATTGACAGTATAATGGTGAAAAATTGTTACCCATTACCCCTCATCTCCATCCACTTGGATCAAATATGTAAGGCCATAAAATATGCACCAAGTTGGTCTGCATATAATTTGGTGAGGATGAGACAAGGAGATGAGTGAAAGACAGCTGTCAAGACACATTACGGACTATTTGAGTATGCAGTGATGCCAAATGGGTTATGTACCACCCCTGTGGCGTTTCACTACTTTTTAAACTATGTATTGTGGGAATTCTTGAACATCTATTCCATAGTTTACATCGATGATATCCTGAATTATTCCTGTAGCACTGCATTGCACGGCTATCATGTATGAAAAAATGCTTGAGATATTACAACAAAACAATCTGTATTGTAAATTCAGTAAATGTGAGTTTCACATGGACACAGTGGAGTTTCTGGGAGTGATGTCATCAGAGGATGGGCAAGAAATGGCAGACCAAAAGATAAAAGCAGTAATGGATTGGCCTGTACCTAAGACGGTACGTGACTTATAATGCTTCCTGGGATTCACCAATTTTTACTGCTAATTCATCAACCAGTTTTCTAAAGTAGTGGCTTCCATTAAAAAACTTCTGAGAAAGATCATCTTGTTCTGTTGACTGCCAAAGCACAACAGGCTTTTGATCACCTAAAGATGTCCTTTATTACAGTTACCGTCCTTGCACATTTAGATTCAGAAAGCCCATACATTATTGAAGCAGACAGATCGGAGGTGGCAATCGGAATGGTTCTGAATCAGCATCATGAAATAACTGTACGAATGCATCCAGTGGCAAATATGTCTCAAAAAATTAAATGACATTGTAAGTCATTATGCCATTGCAGAAAAACAACTACTTGCTCTTGGAGAAGCCTTTCGTGATTGGAGACATCATCAGATGGGTGCCAAGCACTTGATTGCTGTGTATTCAGACCATCGCAATCTTCAGACAGCTAAGATGGATTCTTTTCTTTGTGGAATTCAACTTTATAGTGACATATCGACCAAGGACAGACAACAAAAAGTGGATGCCTTAACTAGCCAAGAAACTACAATGGGAAATTAAGCTCCAAAGAATCAGTCAATCATTGTCCCAGAGAAGGTGGTGTGTGTGTGTGCTGCAGACAGATCAATTCCTGAAGACTACAGCAATAGCAGTAGAAAGGCCGGTATGGAGGCAATGGATGAAGGACCATCCAGAATGGAAGTTAAAATAAGGACTCCCTGGTCATGGAAGGCAATTGTTGATACCACTGTGCACTCTCAGAAAACCAATACTCTCCTTGTGTCACAAACACAGGACACAATGGTGTGGAGAAAACTCGTGACAGAGTTGTAAGGCAGTTCTGAAGGCCTACAGTATGAACGGACGTCCAACATTTGAGCAAAGGATGTGAAATCTGCATGCAAGCAAAGACTGACCACATGAACATTTTAGGATTCCTTTAATCCTTGCCTACCCCTGAGAAGCAATGGGAAGTGCGTTCATTGGATTTTATAGTTGAGCTACCTAAGGATCAAGGATGCACTACCATTCTGGTGGTCATAGATAATCTTACAAAATTGGATCACTTCATCGCTTGCTTTCAGCTTCCAACTTCAGGACAATTAGCTCATTTGACGTTAACTCATGTTGTTAAATTACACGGTTACACGGATTGCCAAAGATCATTGCGTCAGGTCGAAGTCCCAATTCACAGCCTACTTCTAGAAAGCATGGTGTTCGGCATTGTAGATTTCAGCTGCCCCTACAATGAGTTTCCACCCACAGACAGACGGCTAAACAGAACGTTTGAATCAAACATTAAAGTAATACTTGCATTGCTATGTAGATCACAATACTGAATCTTGGGTCGATCTTATTTGTCTAACAGAAATCGCTTATAATAGCACTAAACATAGCTCGACTAAAACGGCTCCCTTTTACAGTACGTGGATTCCATACTAGGTTCATACCCTTAGTACATCCTATTAACTCACAGAAGGTGCCAGGGGTGCAAGCAATAGTGAAACAAACACAAAACTATTTGAAGGAAGCAAAGACAAGATATGAAAACAAGCAGGCAACCTTAGAAGGCCTAGGGGGGATGTTGTATGGTTATCCACTAGAAATATATGGTTCAAGCGGTAAAGTGTTTTCAACCCCAGATTCATAGAACCTTATATGGTCATCAAATGTCTCAATCCAGTCTGAGTGAAGTTGGCTTTACCTTTGATCATGAGAATCCACCCAGTGTTTCATACGTCTTTGTTTAAACCTTCATACACTCCTGTAAGAAAGTCACCTTTCACTATTTGGGTATATAACGCACCAGAATATGAGGTTGAAGCCATACTAGATTCCAAGAAAAGAGGCACTCAGTTATGGTATTTGTTAGCATGGAAGAACTGTGTTCGAGAAAAGAACTCCTGGGAACCTGCCACCAATGTGCAAGTGCCCCGCCTAATATATGCCTTCCATGCTTGTTATCCTATGAAACCACATCACGGTCTGCGTTCTCCAGAGAAGGGATGTACTGTAACATGCAGCACTAAAGCTCTGTGGGTCATCAAAGTGAACGCTGCGGGTTCACAGGAATTATCCTATGAAACAGCTGAAAAGCAAGTGAGGGCTCTTACATCGTATACACAGCTGTTACAGGAACTGGAAGAGTGGTGAAGTTCCGGGGGGCACATGAGGTAACTAAGCTGTGTGAGTCTTCAGGAGCCGCGATGCATGGAAACACACACAAGAAGAGAGGAACACAAGGCTGGAGAACTACAATCCCCATGAGGCAAGGTACATAGCGAATAATGCGATGGAAAAACACTAAAGTTCCCATGAGACTTAGAGTGCCCACATCAGCGCGCAATCAGAGAACAAGTAACACGTGATGCAGGGCGGAACCTCCTATATTAGCCCTGTTGAGTTCCATGGAGATGCTTATTATTAATTACTAGCTTACCCGTCGCGCGTTGCTGCGATCTAATAAGAAAGGAAATTCAAGGAAACTCGTTATGATAACAATCAATTTACATTGTGTCATTTTTTTAAAACTTATTCATTTTAATATGGAAAACATTTCAAAGTGTTGTTTTAATTCTATTTATTTATTCGAGTGCTTGTGGATACACGATATTTTTTGTTTGTCTGTCTGGTGCGTACACGAATAAATCAGAAGGTTTTCCTTCACGTGAGCTGGCCACATACAGTTGTCCATGTGAGAAGCACGGATTCTCCAAATCTAGTCCACACACTTGAAGCAATTGTCCTTGTGCTTTGTTGATGGTCATTGCAAAAGCGAGTCGCACCGGAAACTGTAAACGTTTGAATTCAAAAGGCATATCTGTTGGGATCATTGGAATAAGTGGCAACAGTACATCTTCCCCCTTGAATTTCCCATTCAAAATTGTGGCTTCGATGACATTGTTCATCATCTTTTTCACCGAAAGTCTTGTACCGTTGCAAAGTCGTGGTGGATTGATGTTTCCGAGAAGAATGATCGGCACGCCAATTTTCAATGTTAAAATGTGCGGTGGCATACCTGGCAAATCCAGTGAATTCAAGAATTCCGTTGGGTAATTCACAACTTCGTCTTGATTCATCACAGTATCGATGGACTTATACGTAGTCGCTTCGCCTGGTATTCCGTAAATGGCAAAATTCAGTATTTGAAAGATTATGAGAGCCCTGGGGGGCCGATATTTCAAAAATCTTTATGCCAGAAACCTACGCTGGAGTGTACTCAACAACTTCCCAAAGTTTCATGGCGATCGGATGAATGGTGTAGTAATGCATATGCCAGAAACCTTCGCGGGAGTGTACTCAACAACTTCCCAAACATTCATGGCGATCGGATGAATGGTGTAGTAATGCAGAAAGGACAAACAGACAAACAGACAGACAGACAGACAGACATACATTCGTTTTTATATATATAGATTACAGCCAGTGGTGAAGAGGACTGTCTTTCAATTCCTGGGTCCTCATTGGATTCGGTAAGAGTGCTTCTTGTACCATTAAATCAACCCTCTCTTTTGGCTTAGACTTCTTCTGCTTGTTTTTAGAGGAATACTTTATTTTTGTATCTCTGCGGATCTTGAGTGCTGATTGTTTTTACCTGTACTGTCTGAGTGACAGGAATGGATATCCTGCCTGGGTTACTTTGAGAAATCAGGTTACTCTATTTTCCACCACAATATTGCAGTTAATCCACGGGTAAACTGCGAAGTGCGAGAGGGCTATAAATATCTACTTCCATTTGTTTTGTCCTCACTGGAGATTGGCTCTTAGGTATCAGAGTTCATTCTTTGGCTGCTGTTTATTTACAGTTGGGAATTTTGGATTGTGCAATAATAAGTACTATGAAAATAATACGCACAGAGGCTAGATTGCTGTGATAATATTCTTGGATTGTTTATTTGCCATTTAATAGGGGATTTATAAGAGTCATAAGGACTGGCTCTTCCCTTGTAATGTAAGGCTTTACGATTTCTGTGGTGGGTATTAGCATTCTCTTGTACCGGTCCTTCACTTTCTAAGGAATCAATTTATGTTCAGATAACTCTACAGTTAGATGATATTCTACACTTGTATTCATAAAGGAAACCTCTACAGAATGTTCATGATGGTCACAGGATTCCCATAAATACCTTTTGTGTTACAGGTATTAATTCACACACTGTTATGTTGTGATTGTTTAAGAAAATGTTGGGAGAACAAATTATGATTTACCATTACCCCCAGGTCCCTTATGTCCTCGTCCCATTCATTAACTAATTGGAGATAACCATCTCCCGACAGAAAAAAAGAGCAGAGGCATGCTGGGACCCTAATACTGACCCTCCCACCGGGAGTACATAAGCAGTACTAACTAAGCATCCCGTCTGTTCTTTTTTCTGTCTGTCGACAGACGTTTGCTGTGGTTGCTGGTGCTGATCCTGCTGGGCTTGAGTGGCCTCCCTTACTTGGATCTCCCCGTCCGGCTGCCTGGCTGTGCGGTTGGGGTGTCTGCTGTCCTGCCTCCTGGCCTGCCGGGCTTGCTGGGAGGCTGGTTTCTTCATGTTCTTGGCTTTGTGGATGCAGGCCGGTCCTTTGCGGCTGGTGCGCCGGCATCCGGGTCTCTTCCGGGTCAGGGGGCGCGTATTCCTGGCTGGAGGGACGATGCGCTGCGTTGCCCCCAGATGCCTGCCCGGCCCTGGCGTGGTTCCTGTGCTGCGCTTTGGGCTGGTGGGGGGGGGCCTTGTTTATGTGCCGGGCCTTCCTCCCGGGTGAGTCCCGCATAGCGGTCTCTTTTTCCCCTTCTTTGCTTCCTATTCTGTGGAGCTGCAGGCTGCCGCTGTTGGTGCTTGGGGGCTGGGTTGTGTCCCGACGGCTCCTCTGCATTCTGGGAGTCGTTCTTCGTGCCGGTCTCCTGGTGTCCTGGACGTTGGGGTGGGGGGCCTTGTTCCTGGAGTTGGCCCCGCCTCCTCCGGGTAAGTCCCGCTTGCCCGGTTTTTCTTTGGGCTACGGGGCATGTGCGGGAGGTAGTAGGTGCTCCCTGTCAAGGTTCTCTGGAGTGGAGAAAATGTGGCGCAGCGGCAGGAGCTGCAGTCTCAAAAGCTGGGGTTCCTGGTTGGTGTCTGGAGTAAGGACATTCTGTGATTCTGGGCGAAGCACTTGATCTCACTGGGTGATGGTTTGTGCTATGTTCCTCACGCTTATTCTCCTGAGGCGGAAGCCGGGAGACACACACTGATCCTGCACACTCTGAATGCAATTTCAGCTTCGTTTTTAAAACTGTGTTTAAAAATGTGTGTTATACTATTTCTTTAGCCTTTGTGGCATTTTTAATTCACTCACTCCTCACTCAAGGGACTGTGCCGATTTAGGGCTCAGTCCGGCCTCGATCTTGGGAGGCGAAGTGCAAGGAACGCGGCGGCCATCTTAGGGAGGTATCTCCCAGGTTGGGTACAGTCTAGCTGCTCATGCGCAAGGCACTCGGCGCTAGTATTTAATCAGGGAACCTAATCTGCTCACGAGACACGCTTATTCTCCTGAGATGGAAGCCAGGAGACACACACTGCTCCTGCACACTCTGAATGCAATTTCAGCTTCGTTTTTAAAACGGTGTTTAAAAAATTGTGTTATACTATTTCTTTAGCCTTTGTGGCATTTTTAATTCACTCATTCCTCACTCAAGGGACTGTGCCGATTTAGGGCTCAGTCCGGCCTCGATCTTGGGAGGCGAAGTGCAAGAAACGCGGCGGCCATCTTAGGGAGGTATCTCCCAGGTTGGGTGTAGTCTAGCTGCTCATGCGCCAGGCACTCGGCGCTAGTATTTAATCAGGGAACCTAATCTGCTCACGAGACACGCTTATTCTCCTGAGGCGGAAGCCGGGAGACATACACTGCTCCTGCACACTCTGAACGCAATTTCAGCTTCGTTATTAAAACAGTGTTTAAAAATTTGTGTTATACTATTTCTTTAGCCTTTGTGGCATTTTTAATGCACTCATTCCTCACTCAAGGGACTGTGCCAATTTAGGGCTCAGTCCGGCCTCGATCTTGGGAGGCGAAGTGCAAGGAACGCAGCGGCCATCTTAGGGAGGTATCTCCCAGGTTGGGTGCAGTCTAGCTGCTCATGCGCAAGGCACTCGGCACTAGTATTTAATCAGGGAACCTAATCTGCTCACGAGACACGCTTATTCTCCTGAGGCGGAAGCCGGGAGACACACACTGCTCCTGCACACTCTGAACGCAATTTCAGCTTCGTTTTTAAAACTGTGTTTAAAAATTTGTGTTATACTATTTCTTTAGCCTTTGTGGTATTTTTAATTCACTCATTCCTCACTCAAGGGACTGTGCCGATTTAGGGCTCAGTCCGGCCTCGATCTTGGGAGGCGAAGTGCAAGGAACGCGGCGGCCATCTTAGGGAGGTATCTCCCAGGTTGGGTGCAGTCTAGCTGCTCATGCGCAAGGCACTCGGCGCTAGTATTTAATCAGGGAACCTAATCTGCTCACGAGACACGCTTATTCTCCTGAGGCGGAAGCCGGGAGACACATACTGCTCCTGCACACTCTGAACGCAATTTCAGCTTCGTTTTTAAAAATGTGTTTAAAAATTTGTGTTATACTATTTCTTTAGCCTTTGTGGCATTTTTAATTCACTCATTCCTCACTCAAGAGACTGTGCCGATTTAGGGCTCAGTCTGGCCTCGATCTTGGGTGGCGAAGTGCAAGGAACGCGGCGGCCATCTTAGGGAGGTATCTCCCAGGTTGGGTGCAGTGTAGCTGCTCATGCGCAAGGCACTCGGCGCTAGTATTTCATCATACGTCCTTGCCTCCGCGCAGCGGACGCGCTATGCGGACGCGCCAACATCGCGCCAAAGGAGCGCCTAAGGAAAGCCCATCTGTGCCCGTCCGGGCCAGACCGGGCCCAGGGGCCACGGACCTAACATCTGGGCCACAGATAAGACCTGTTCTCACGTATAGTCGTAATGACCTGTTCAATCTGAACAAAGGTGTATCTCCTAACTGTATCACACTGGGTGCTCATACTTGCGCTCCTAATTCCTGTACTGGATGTAGATACAACCTCTTCCCTGATAAACCATGCCGCTTGGAGGCTGGTGCTGACAAATACCGACTGGCTTTACTTAATTGCCGTTCCTTACCAAAACATGCGACTGAGCTTGCTCTGCTTGTGGAGGAACGTGACTTAGATGCACTTTTCCTTACGGAAACGTGGTTAAATGATAGCTCCCAATCTGATATTATACTCGCCCCACCCCCAACTATGCCATACATAGACAAGATCGACCTGATGGTCGGGGGGGAGGGATTGCTATCATATTTAGGAATACCCTAAGATGTCGAATAGAAAACCTCGTTATTTCAGGAGCTGAAAGCTTTAAATTTGCTATCTCCTTTTCTCCCACTTGTACCTTCTCTGGAGTCTTGCTCTATAGACCTCCGGGCCCGTATGCTCAATTTTGTGAAGACCTTTCTTGTACAGCTATAACCTTCTCTAGCACTGTCTCCAATTTTACCATCTTGTGAGATTTTAACATCTATGCAGATGAATCTGACGCGCCAGCTTGTATAAGTCTGACTACCGGTCTGGAAGTCCTTCATCTGAAACAGCTAGTTAAAGACTCTACACATACGGCAGGACATATCCTGGATCATTGTTACACTAATGTAGATACCCTTAGCTATGACAATGCTATTAGGGTCCCTTGGTCGGACCATTCATTAGTACTTTTTTCCATGCCCTCCCAGAAGCAAGCTGAACACGCTATACTCGCGAAAAGGTTTTGTCGGGTCTGGTCTAAACTCCCAATAGAATCTTGGGACTCTAACCTCAAGAACTCCTTACCCAAAATTTCCAATGACCCTCTGCAAGCTGATATGTCTTTTGCTCAGTGGGTGGAGGCCTCCTTGGATCTCTCCCTTCCTAAGATTGAATCGTCTCATAGAAGTGGGGAGAACAAGAAAGCCTGGTACACGCCTGACTTGAAACTACAGAAGTTAGTATGTAAACAAAAGGAAAGACAGTGGAGAAAACACTATTCTGAAACCGATAAGGCTAATTACAAACTTGCCTTGAAAAATTATAAAAAGGAGATTAAAATCACTCAATCTAATTACTTTCAGACAAAAATTAGCACAGCCGCCAACTCCCCGAGAGAAATTTTTAAAATGTTTAAATCTTTGGCTACCCCCTCCCCCTATTGAAGACCCAGGACTCGCACAGGTGCGTTGTGAGGAACTGGCTAAATTCTTCTTCACTAAAGTGGCTATCATATATTCATCCTTCCATAATACCCCTATTGAATCTCCCTTGCCATCTGATAGGGCTTTGATCCATCTGAAGGAATTTGATCCGATAGACCTTCCTACCACTCAGTGTCTTCTAAGTAATCTGAAATCAGGCTCCCCGAATGATCCTGCACCCCCTACTATTTTAAATCTTGTATCAGACACTGTGTCCCCAGTCATTCAGGAGGTAATCAATGCCTCTTTGGCCTCAGGCCTGGTTCCGTCTACCTGGAAACAGGCAAAAGTTAAGGCCCTGTTGAAGAAACCCAACCTTAACCCTGAAGATTGGACTAATTATCGTCCAATCTCTCTTTTGCCCACCATCAGCAAACTCACGGAGAAATGGATTGGTGTCACTACAACGCATGCTTTTACCACGCATGCCTTTACAACGCGGTTTTTACCACGCAGTCCATTACAACGCATAATGCTTTTAGGCGCTGGATAGTGAATTATTTAATTTACTATTCCAACTCCAGTCCCCGTGGATAGCAGGGAAGGTGTTGGATAGTATATTAAATACATTCCCTATCCTAGAGCGCCCCCCAGCGCATTGCGTTGTAATGGTTTGCGTGGTAAAAGTTGCGATGTAATGGTAGTGCGTTGTAAAAAAATCGTTGTAACCGTGCTACACCGGAGAAATATGTCAATTCTCTTTTGGCTACTTTTCTGGAGGTTAACAATTCTTTTCATGCCACTCAGACAGGGTTTAGGAGAAACCAGGGCACGGAAACAGTTCTCATCGCAGTGGTTGAGGAAGCAAGGAAGATCGTAGACAATGGTAACCATGCAGCCATACTACTATTAGACCTGAGCGCGGCCTTCGACACCGTGAACCACTCTATCCTGCTTCACAGGCTTGAGGAAGTTGGTGTCTCGGGCCGCGCTCTACAGTGGGTGCATTCTTTCTTGTCTGATAGGACCTTTGTGGTCTTTGAAAACGAGGCTTCCTCCCCCCAAATGTGTCTGAATTGCAGTGTTCCCCAGGGTTCGTCCCTCAGCCCTACCCTATTTAATATCTATATGAGGCCGTTGGCTGAGGTGGTGTTGCCCTGGGGAGTACAACTTGTTACATACGCTGATGACACACAATTGATTATCTCATTAACCACGCATGATGCCCCCTTTGAGAACCTCTCCATTAGCCTCAATAAAGTCCGGGAATGGATGGATGAATCCTTCCTAAAACTTAATGGGGCAAAAACTGAGGTGATGATGCTGGGATATAAGGCACCCACCATGGTGGAGGATTGGTGGCCGGACTGCCTGGGCCAACCACCTAAGCCCACAACCCAAATTAAGAGCCTTGGAGTGTGGATGGACCCAGCTCTGAATTTCTCAGTACAGGCCCGGAAGGTAGCTGCCACATGCTATGCACTTTTGAGGCTTCTGAGGAAAATTATCATTTTCCTCCCCTTCGAAGCCAGAAGGATCCTAGTTCAGGCGCTGATCCTGTCTCGCCAAGATTATTCTAATGCATTATATCTAGGTGCCCCTCAAGGGACAATCAAGATACTTCAGACTGCGCAGAATTGTGCTGCTCGTATGCTGTTGACCGTCCCACGGAGAACATCGGATGAACCAGCACTCCGTCAGTTGCACTGGCTTCCAGTGCAACAGAGGATCGAATTTAAAGCTCTGGTCACGGTCCATAAAGTAGTTCATAAAACAGCACCTACACTGATGCAATCATTATTCTGCCCATATGTCCCTGGTCGAGAATTAAGATCCTCTAATAAAAATCTTCTGACAATCCCTAAAATAAGGAGAGTCCGTATGGGTGGCCGACGCTTCTCCCTACAGCCCTCAAGACTTTGGAACAATCTTCCACCCTACATCAGAATGGAAAGCAACCATCTTAGATTCAGGAAGATGCTGAAAACTTTGCTGTTCGTCTAGTCTTTGTTGAATGAACGTTGTCTAAAGCGCTGGGATGCCTTCGGGTAGCCATGCGCGATACAAATACGTAATAATTCATTCATTCACTACCTGGTTTGGACTCCTGGTGCTGCCGGGGTTTGGACCCGGGGCCTCGTTCTTGGTTTGATTTCGCTCTGCCTCTCTTCCTCTGCAGTTGTCCTTTTTAGGGTTGGTTTGTGAATTATTCCTGCCTTTTGCCCTGGCTGCTGGGCGGGTCGATGTTGCTCTCCTTGCTGTGGCTGTGCCCTGTTGCCCAGGGGCTGGTCTGCCTCACGGCGGTACTTTATTCCGTGTGGTGTTCTTAGCTGGTGGCCTGCTGCGCCTGTGGGTCCTCCTGGTCTCCTTCCCCGCTTTTCTGCTTGCTTCCGGCATCTGCTGCCCTGGTTCGCCTTGGTTTGGGGGGCTGTGTTTCCTCTGGGTGTTCCTGTCTGGACTGCTTTCCTCCTCCTCTGGGCTGACCTGCTGCGTCGCTCTCCCGGGTCAGGGGTGCGTTGGTGGTTGTGCCTGCTGCTGGGTCACTTGGAGGTGCCTGGTTCTGCTCTCGGCGTGCTTCGGGGCTCTTTTTCTCCCCGTTCCTCTGTCTTGTGGGGTTGCTGGTTGTTGGCGGCACTGTGTCGGGAGGCTTGCGAGGGGTTTTCCTGCCGCTGCCGCTTTCTCTTCTCTGGCTCCTCTTCTCTGTGGGCCGGGGGCTGGGGGATCTCCCGCTCTGCTGCTACTGCTGCTAGCCCCTGCTCCTTGCTTCGCGCGGCTGGCCTCTGGTTCGGGGTGTTGGCCTGTTTCTGGGTTCGGTGCTCTTTCGTCTCTGCTGCCCCTCGGTTGCCTTTTGGCTTTGGCGCTGGCTTCCTTTGCCTGGGTTTACGGGCTTGGTTCCCTTCTGCGGTGCCTCCTTCCTGTGCTCCTCTCCCTTGGTCTGCATGGTGGATGTTTCTGCCGCAGGGCTTCTCCCTTTGGTTCACTGCCGTCTGGTGGTGCCCCTGCTCCTGGCCGCTCGTGCTCCTGTGTTCCTTTCAGGCGCTGTTTGGGGGGTTTCTCCTCTCCCTGGCGTTCGTTGGCTGCTTCTCTGTGTTGTTGGCCTTCGCTCTTTCCGTTTGGTGGCCTGCCTCGGTTTGGCGTGGGTTCCTGTCGCCTCGGTGGCGGCTGGTTCCCTTTTTTACCTGACTCTGTCTGTGCTTGCTCCTGGGGTTCCCTGTGTTGTTGGGGTCTCTCCTGCCTGCTTGCTTCCGCCTTGCCCTCTGCTGCTCTTGTGTCGGGTCGCCTTTTGCTTCCTCGGCGGCGGCCTGTTGGGGTTGCGCTTCTGCTTCCCCTTCTTCTGGTTCCTCTGCGGCTCCCTGCCCCCGGCTGATTGTGGTTCGGTGTTCCCACTTCTTGGGGAGCTGCATGGGGGTGGGTCCTGTTGGCTCCCCGGGGTTCCTGTTTGCCTGCCGCGGGTTTTTTCCCGCTTTTCTTTCTGTCCCTCTGCGTGCCTCCTTTTCGGGGTGTCGCGGGTGTGGGTGTCGTCGCCTGGCCTTGGTGGTGCTGCATCTGCCCTTTTTTTCGTGTGGCCTTGCCTCAGCTGCGGTCTGGCTGTTGTGGCCTGTGCTCCGCTTGCTTGCTGGTTCTGCGCCTCCGCTTCCTGGCTTCTGCGTGATTGGTCGGGGTGTGGGGCGCGTGGGCTCCTGGTTCCAGGCTTTGTTTCTCCCGTCCCTTGGGTGGTGCCTGGTCCTTGTTCGCCTTCCTGGTGTCTTCCCTGGTGCTCTCTGGGAACTCTGCCTGCGCCTCGGTGGTTCGTGCTGCCTTGGTTGTGGCTGTTCTGTTCTCTTTTGCTCCGGCCTGGGGCTTCGGATGTTGTCCTGGGGCCTTCTTTGTGCTTGGTTGCTTCTGGGGTCTGGCTGCTTCTGTTCTTCCCTGCTTCTGCCCTGGCTCTCCCTGTGCTTGCCTTTGGCTTGCTTCGGGTGTTTCCTGCCTGCCCCTCCTGGTGCTGCCTGTGTTCCTGCCTGGTTTGTTTCCGGTTGGGGCCTCCTGTGGGTGCCTGGTGCGGCTTCTCTAGCTGGGGTTGTTGGGCGCCTGCTCTTCTTGTCCATGGCGCTCCCCTCCCCCTCGGGTTGTGTTCCAGTGGTGGTTCGACTTTTGGGCCCTGTGGTTCGTGCCGCTGCTGTTTGGGCCTGGCTGTCTTTTGCTACTGCCGTGTCCTTGGCGGGGCGCTTGTTTTCCCCTCTTCTGGTCTGCAGTTCTTCCGGTTGGTGGCCTGTGGCCATGCTCTCGTTCTACGCTGGCTGGGTGTCTGCTGGGGCTTTCTGCTCCTGCGTGTTGGTCTTCTTTTTGGGCTCTACGTCATTGCCTGGGCTCTCTTTTGTGTCCTGGTGGGGTGCTTTGTTGTTCCGGCCGCATCCTGGTGGGTCCTTCGGGGCCTGCCGGCGGTTCTCTTCCCGGTCTTGTTTCACCTGGGTTGGGGCCTTTGTGGGGTCCTGTGGCTCCGGTTGTCTGCCGGCTTCCTGCTGGTTCTGGTTGTCCTCGGTCTGTCCCTCCTGGGCTCCCTGGCTTATTTGGCCTGCTCTGTGGGGTGTTTTGCTGAGCGTTTCCTGGTTTTGTTGTCCTGGTTCGCTTCTGCCTCCCTTGCTTCTCCGGGCTTGGTTCCCGCTGTGGGTCTGTTTGGGTGCCCCCTCCCCCCTCTCTCTCTGGTTGGTGTGCGGTTCCGTGGTGCTCTTGTCTCGGTGGGGTCCTCCCTCCTGGCGGCGGTTTGTCTGGGGTCTTCTGCTGCCTGGCCTTTTGTTTCTCTGCTTCCTCGGGCTTCCGCTTTGGCAGTTTTCTCTGTTGCTTTCCGGCCTTCTGTGTGGTTCGGCGGTGGTGTGCTGGGTATTCCCTATTCCTCCCTGCCCTTTTGCTGTGGCCTGGGCGCTGCGTGGGCTCCTTCCGGGGTTTTGTTGTGCCTGCGGGTCCTCCTGCTTGGTCCGGTTGCTTGGCTCTGGTCCTGGCTTCCTGGTTCCTTTGGGATTGTTGTCCTGGTTTATGCTGTTTTCTGGGCTCCTCTCCGGCTTTGCTGGTGTCGGGCCTTGTGCGCTTTTGGTCTGGGTGCTGTGCACCCTGTGGCTGTTTGTTTTTTGACGGCTCCTGCCTGTGCTTCTTGCTTGGCCTGGGTGTGGGGAGCCTGTCCGGTCCTCTGCCGTGTTGGCACCTGCTTTTTTCTGCCCCCTGTGCCTGGTGTGGGGGCTGCTGGGTGTTCCCCGGTTGCCCTGGACTCCGGTCCTGCTTTGTTTCCCTTCCTTTTGGGGTTGGGTGTTTTCTGGGTGTTGTGGCCGGTGGCTCTGTCCCCGCCCTTGTTGGGCTTGTTCGTTGTGGGTTTCCGGTCTTGTTGGCCTCTCCTTTGTTGGTCGGCTTTCGGCTGGTGCTTCTGGGGGCATCTCTGGCCGGTGGTCTTTGGGTTGGCCTTCTCTTCCCCTGCTGTTCTGGGTTTGGTGGCCTTCCTGGTTTGGTGGGTGGCCTCCATCTCTGCGAGGTTTTTTTGCCTCCTGGGAATTTCTGGTGTTTTTCCCCTTCCCTGTCTTTTCTGTTTGGTTGGGGTTTCGCTCCTGCTTGGCTCTTGCTCTGGTCTCTCTGGGACCGCGTCGTTCAGATTGGTGGGGTGGGCCTGTTTGTGGCCTGTGCTTTGTCGTCCCATGTTGGTCCGTGTTTTTTTTGCTGGCGTGTCCTGTGGGCCTTCCTGTTGGTTCTGGGCTGGGTGGCCTTGTCTGGTGGGTTGCTTGGCGTGTCCTTTGGGTCTTGGTTCCTGTTGCCCTGTCTCCAGTTTCTCTGGTTGGTGGCCTCCTTGTTGGGTGCCCTGGCCTTCTGTTTTTGGGTTTCTCCGGTCCTTGTTTGGTCCTGCTGTCCTGTTCTGGGTTGCGGTTCCCTTTTCTTCCTTCTCGATGCTCCCTTGGGTTGCTGCTTTTGTTGTGGTTTCCTGGGTGTGCTTATGGGGGCGGAAGGCCGGTTTTCTGCTTTGGTATTCTCCAATTAGTTAATGAATGGGACGAGGACATAAGGGACCTGGGGGTAATGTTCAATTACTTATCGGTAATCTTCATTACCACAGGTCCCGTTGTCCTCGTTCCATTAATGCGCCCCTCCCTCCCTCCCGGGCGGCCTGCCTTCCTGTCAGGGCTTGGTTGTACAGACGGGATGCTGGGTAAGTACTGCTTATGTACTCCCGGTGGGACGGGCAGTATTAGGGTCCCAGCATGCCTCTGCTCTTTTTTTCTGTCAGGAGATGGTTATTTCCAATTAGTTAATGAATGGGGCGAGGACAATGGGGCCTGGGGTAATGAAGATTACCTGTAAGTAATTGAACATTGTTTCTCCTGGAGGTCTCTTTGCCGGCTGTTCTCTTCCCATTCCCTTCCTTCACTTGATCACCCTAATATTCTGTGCTGTAACAGCATTACATAATTGGGGCTGTAAAATTACTTCCTTTTGTTTTATGTGTCTGTGGTTGCATTGAGGTGGTGTTGGGTATATGTGCATATGAGCCTTTCTGCACAGAAGATATATCTAATTTGTAAAATAGCATTTGTGTCATCTGCATTTTGTGCCTGATTGAGAGTTGGGCTCAATGTGTACTTGGTCACAAAAACTAATGTACATCCTGTCATCGATATTACAAGTGCCTTATATCCTATTGCACTTGTAATACAGCGGACATGATATACTTTGCATTTCAGAGGGAGTATCCTGTGTGAAAAGTTTGAACATTATGCACTATGTCTGTTGAGTAGTATCTTCTAAATGTAGCTGACAGCGTAGTAGGTGCATTGATGAGGTAACTACTGGACTAACACCCTCAAATACGTTGCGATGCTGGACGTTCAATCATGCCCATCCACTTTAGTAGCAATCAGAGCAGCATGATTCAATGCACACGCATCTGATCACAGTGCTTATGGCGGAACGCTCCATGTGCAAACTTCTACTCCACTCGTTGGATGTGATGTTGCATGATGCAAACTTGTTGGTGCGTCTGGGGCTTGGGGAAGAAGGGCATGTAACATGTAGATATTTGTATGTGTTAAATGTTAAGATTGATTAAGTCAACATAGGCTGCCCTAATCTTTATTTTCTGCATGTTGTGTGACATACATCATTATACTGAATTCATGTCAGGGATTTGCACATATTTCTAGGCCTTTTTATTTGACCTATTTTTAAGGTGCATATATTTAACATCAGCTGTAAATATTAAAAACACGTTAGCAATAAGCCAACACGTTACCACAAGTTGTGTAGCTACACGCATTGTGTTACATATAATCACACTTGGCACATCGAAATATTAGAATATTGTGTATGTTTGCTGTCTATCCATTGTTGCTAGCACAACTGTCATTCGTGTTAAAAGAGCTGAGACACCTCTGTCCGCAATGTCTGCCTTCAACACCACATGCTTTTACTTTGATCATTTCTAGATGTGCTCATGTCACCATTTATTTATGTATTTATTTATTTATTGAGTTTTATATATTGAACTTTATTATGAAATAAATCTTACAGATAGATCAGAATCAAGAACTTATGTTTGACAATGCACATATGTATCATAAACATAATTATGTGTATGATAACCCTATTAAAGATGTTGGGGGTACACAGGATATTTCTGTTACCTACACATTGAATGTGGATGAGTATTTTAACAGTGTCTATCTTAGCAGAATGAATATCACTGGGTTCAACCTAATGTGTGTAGATAATAACAGTATGCAACACATTAATTTAGACACATGTTATGGCATGTTTACATGTACATTTTATATAGGTTGAGTACTAATGGATCCTACAGGACTATGATCTATATAGTTTATTGCAGACATGGTAACCTGGAATGATTATATACTGATTATTGGCATTGCCTTTGTAGCGACTCTTGTTTAACATCTTTGCAAAGCTTGACACACAGCATGCATTTTTTTCATACTAAAATACATCTTAAGCTATGTGATGTGACATTATGAATGTGGAGAAGTAGATGTGTGGATGCATAGTTACACATATTATCCTACAACGGAAGGAGAATTCTCAGCTACAGTTGAACCACGTAAGCACCATGCATAAGCACAGGATTAGTTTTAATGAAATCACGACACATAGCCTCCCAAGAGAATGGTAATCCAAGCATTAATAACCTCTACGTTGGAGTACGGGAATGCTCTCTACTTAGGCTTTCCTGAGTATCTCCTAGGTAGGCTTCAGGTGGTCCAGAATTCGTCAGCCTGGTTGCTTCTAATCCTCCCGCTGAGAATACATATATCCTCCCATCTGAAGGCCCTCCATTGGCTTCCGATAAATAAAAGGATATTGTTTAAATCCTTGGTCCTGGTACACAAAGCACTGTGTGGCTCAGGGGCTGGCTATCTGAGGGAGATTATCAATGACTATGTTACTGCCAGAACTCAACGCTCTTCTTCTGAACACTTGGCTAGAGTCCAAAAAATCTTCAGGCTTAGAATCGGTGGTGGATCCTTTTCCTATCTGGGGTCAGTGACATGGAATAAACTCCCTGTGGAACTAAGCACAACGGGTGATCTCACTGCCTTTAACAAAAAAAACCTGGCTCTTTCAAAAAGCTGCACAGCTCGTCGCTGTAGGTGCTGTTATGTCTGTCTAGCTCTGGGACACTCCTTGGAGTAGCTGCTTACTGTATAAATTACAACAACATAACGTAACACAGACAGCGATTTATCATGTCTTCCTACATAGGTATATTTGTAAATTGTTGGACTTTGCACACTTATTGACTAATAATACTTATCTAAATTTCACTTGATAATATACCCATATGAGTCCAAGGAAAGAAAATGTATTTAAGATGTTTTATGTTTATGTATAAGTTGAATATATTGCATTCACCTACCAGATTTTGTTTTCAACGGAAGTTGTGTCAAGACTTGTATTTGATACTCTAAATGTACCAAACCACACAAACTCTGTTGACCTTTATTGTTGTTATGCACATTCTGTATGCATCGTGGACTCTAGGTCATTTTCACACACTTCCAACGTGGATCATACCACTACCAGAAAACATGAAAAATTCTGATTCGATGGATTTTTTATCTGTGTTCAGAGTACACATATCTTCATGCTTCATACATGACTCTACTCAACAAACATGACACATCCACTCATGTTTGACAGAAGATGTAGTACACAAATTTTGCAAATGTACGGATGCACATACTTTACCTATCAAGATGTATGATTTAAATTAGATATGTATAACCGTATTTTTACAACAACAACATTTGCATATTTAATTGTTTGATGTACCTAAACACAACAGCAGTACATGGCTTGGTTTAACATACAAAATCCTTTATTCACCAGAAACATGTGCACATCTACATACACAAGAAGATGTCATGCCCTTTTCAATTATGTTAACCGCATGCGCGCTAGCGGTTTTCCCGCTGCGCGCTGCGATTTTAAAAATCCCGCGTTACATGACGAGCTGAGCTCGTCATCCGCCCCGAAGGGGTTAAAGAATTCAGCACCAACCCATTGCCCCTGGTGCTGTTTTTCTCTGAGTTCTCTGTCTCTTCTGAGTCCACATTTTCATCATCCGCAATAGATAGTGAACATGATGAGTCCCATTCCACTTTTGATCTGACACAAATGTTGTACAGGATGGCACAAACTAAAATTATTTTACAAACCATTGGTGTATAGGTGTCTTCCGCCAGACTGATCCAAACATCTGAATCATAATTTGAACTCTTCCAAAGTCCTTTTCATGACATTTCTAATTTTCCTAAATGCGGCATTGTACCTTATTTTGTTGCTCTGTCTCTGCTTGGCTGGATGGGGTCATCAGTCATGCTTGCAGCACTGCCTCCTTAATGGAAGACTGTCCCTAGCCCCCAGCGGTCCAAGCCATAGTCTACATAGTAGAGGGTTGCAAGAATAGGAAGGCTAAAACAGCCAGGTGGCCATGTGGAGAACACAAGGCAGCCTTGACAGAAAGAAGATGGACCCTGCTGGGAGGCAGGCTCTGCATCTTGGCAGGAAGTGATGGCACTGACACTTTGTGCTCGAGCTGAGTTGAGAAGCCTGCCTGCACAGCTTTGAAAGCAAACAGTAAATAGGAAAACATCGGAGCTGGAGTTTCAAGCTGCAATCCCGGACTAGCAAGTAAAAAGCACTGCTCCAAAGAGTCTGACTCATGACAAAGCACTTCCTCAAGGACCTTTGCTTCCAACAAAGCACTATAATAAATTATTTTAGCTTTTGCAAGCTTTCCTTACCATCGTTATTCATAATAAAAGCATGCGCTTGGTATCTCTGTCAAAAAAGAAACACTGACCTAAAAAGTATTATTCATAGACTACAGTTGTTCCCTAAAGGAGGTAGTTTATCAAACACAGTTCAGAATATCTTTAATAGTTACAAAGCAATGCCGTGGCCCATTCACTTATAACAAAATCCTACTGTTAAACGTTTAATCATAATTAGCAGCCGTTCTGGAACGCTGAGATAGGGTAATTTAATAAAAGGACTTCGAAGTCAGTCACTAACTACCCCTTTTTGCCTGAAGTCTAAGGGCCTCATTTATGAAAAGTGACGCA
Organism: Lissotriton helveticus; assembly: GCF_964261635.1. NCBI lineage: Eukaryota > Metazoa > Chordata > Amphibia > Caudata > Salamandridae > Lissotriton > Lissotriton helveticus. The sequence goes on from NC_136065.1 coordinate 1,355,763,038, forward strand.
TCGCTGCGTAAAAACAGCGATGCGTCGCTTTTCATTGTGCCCTCCTCGCGACACCAATGATGCGTCATATTTACAGTATGACGCATCATTGCGCAAGGAGTTACAGATACGTCAGCATTTCTGACGTATCGGTATGGCGTAAAAGTGACGCACGTCCTCATAAATGAGGCCCTCAATTCAGTAACACCTGGAGGTGCATACGAAGCAGTGAAATTCAAAGCATATTTCTGGTTTTGTGGGTTGAAGGGGGGAGCTGAGCACCCAGGTTCTGCCAGGCATTAATTTCTGGTATAATCTGTATGCCCAAACATTTCATTGTTTTGTCACTTCACTCCCTGTTGAAATTGAAGCTTTTTTTCCCTCAGGGGGTGAACCACCCTCCCGAAGATTCCGATAAATAACACAAGGCACACGATGAACCATTTCTTTATGCCTCCCTGGTCGTGGTAAAAAACCCACTGCTGCAAGGGAGGGATATTTTTCAATTTTAGGTATGCTGTTGCTGATATTGGATGTGCACTCGGCTCCATTATGCTCCGTGTATAGAATTATTTGTGGCGATGTAAAAGCGATCGGTTTCTGTCCCTAGACGATTGATCTCACCGTCTAAGAGATTACTAACGCCTCCAAGGACACCAGCCAAGATTCTGAATCAAAATCTGAAATATTGTTTTTTCCTATTATTGCCAGATTTCTCATGTCCACGTGTCTTGTGACTTAAGTGACTTGAGGAGCTCTTGAAATGCCTATTAGCTATCTCTGGGTGTGATTTTCATTTCTCCTACCTAACCTAACTTCAGATACTTGAATATAGCGTATATATTTTTTTAACTGCATCTCTGTGTTGTTTATAACGGCATCTATTTTGAGAGTCCATTCTTAGAATGCTCAGCAGTTGTGTGCTCGGTGCGCAACTGAATCATAACTGCTCATAATGCGCACACCATACAGAGATTTTCTTATGGTGAACAAAATCAGAAGCAATACGAAAAGTAAAAGTGTTCCTACAACACAACTTATTCAGCAACAATTCGAGAAGCGGTTTCAAAATGGCTTCCATATTGATTTACCCAGAGACTTTAGATTTTCATGTAACAGCAGTAAAGGCGTATTTCGAGCATTTTTTTACAGCAACTATTAAATTGTTCATTTCTGAGGAGACGGCGGTTAAGACGACTGGCTTTGTTAGCTTCTTTTCTTCTGAAACCATATTTTTGAAAGCCATCTTTAGGGTGTCAGCACATTTTGCCCATTTTCCTTCCTTTCTGTTTTTTTAGTTCATTGCAGATGGCAGTAAATAAAATGTAGGGAAAGATTCATGCACAGTTAGTACCTCCAGGTTGGGTACGTTTTGTGCAGCTATGATGGCAGAAACCCTGGAGAGGGCACTTCAGGTTAATGTTCTGCTGCGAGAAGCATTATGCTGCACTTTTTTCAGCCTTCCTGCAGCCAGTACATAATAACCAGATCAGTCAGCTCTATGTTTTCTATGAGTTTGGAATACTTTTTAAGGCAAATTTGTGCAATATTCAAAAGAATGTATAAAGAAAGAAATGTACAAGAAGGATGGCATTGTTTGGGGCATCTGTCTGTAGCGCGACCATAGTATTAACATCAGTCTGGACTGGCTAGTGGTAGCAGCTGCTTAGTAAACCTGGCATTACTCATGCTGCAGCTGGTCTCTTCAAGCAAGAGCAGGAACAGAAAGTTAACAGAGCTCCAAGCACACAGTTTATTTCTGTAGGTTCCAGTCCTTGCCCGATCCCGAGCCACTCAGATGCAAATAGGAGGTTTTAGGTAGATACGGGTGGTAACACTGGGTCAACCCTGTGACACCATAAGGAGGTCAAATATTAGACGATGCCACTTCCTCGACCCCTGGCAATCTGGTGAATTGAAATTTACGAACCATTCAGCATCTGCCTGTGTATTTTAAGCTCAATTTAATAGAAGAGATAGCGATTCAGTATCAGTGTGAGACTTTCAAACTATTTGAATACTTAGGCCTTGATTACCAGTGCCATAGTATTGGACCCGCACCCCAACACGGAATTTCTGATACTGGGGGCCTCAGTAAATCAGGGAGGACAGAAGTACTTGGCATTAAAAGGTGTACATTGAGGGTACTCTCTGCAATTAAGAATTGCCAGGGCAATTGGAAATAATGCACTTCATTCCCCAAGTAATTCCTCAGTCTCTCCCCTCACCACCACCCAACTCCTTTGTTTTGCTAATAGCAGCTGAAGTGCCTGCGTGAAACACAATGGGACCATGGAGCTACTGTGGATCTCATAATGTTGATGTGGCAGCTAATTGCTCTTACTAGCTCGATTGGATTACTGGTGCACTCAGAATGAGGCCCTTAGAGACACTCCTGGGGCTATAATAAAAAATAGGATGAGAGTAAGCATGATGCATAATCCATCACTAAACCACTCTATCTGCACAGTCTGCCAACCTGCCCTGGAACCGTAAAACTTTTCTCCTCTCATTCCGGCATTATTCTACTACCCCTACCTCTCCTTCTGTAACTCACACGTCTCTTACTCTTTCTTAACTGTGATTTGACTAATATGTATATATTCCTGGCTTGGTGAGTCTGTCTTCCTCGCTGTCCTAGCACACATCCTCTTTTAAATAGAACTCTCCTCATGGGGTGAGCCCTTTGAATCACCCCTCGTTAAATTCCTTTACTTTCCTCCTTTCATTTATTCACCTTCGAAGGTTCGAATATTCGTATTCGTTGTCCGATATCTCTCTGCTACTGCCCCCTAGTAAGTTACAACAAGGGATTGCACTTCTTAACTTAGTAGCAGTGGCGTAGCACAGGCCCGCACAGCCCCTGCGGGGTGGGGGGGGGGTCTCCAAGCTCCAGGGGACCCCCTCAGCACAATTCTCTGGTCAGAGTGCTCCTGATTGAGTCTGGAGAGGGCCCCTCTACTAACCTTGCATGGTGGCCCCCTCAAGTTTCGTTACGCCAGTGCTTAGAAGACAAGACCCTCCTCAAGACCGAAATGTCTCAACAGCCTAGATGGATGTCTTCTGTTCTCTTTGTACAACTTAGATTTGTCATACTGAACTGTAAACATTATATCTGTGGTACTGTAGCCAAATTCTGATTATATATAGCCCAGTGATGTTACCTAGGACTCATCAATTAGGCTATTCTACATATCTTCTTTGCCATTGTGCATAACTCGTTAGGTATTTAAACTAATCTGATGCCATTAACACTATGATTACACTATCAAAAAAATAGAAAAATAATAATGTACCCTGCTGTACAAGTCCTAATATCTAAAGCACATACCTTCAGCCATGTACTCTGAATCCCTCAACTCTAACCCTATAACCCTATAACCCCATGCCCAAAACCCTTAATCCCAACCCTTAACCTCTCACTGTAATCCATTGCTCTACACTCTGAACTCCATAACCCTACACTTAACCAGTGACCTGTTACCCCAATAACCAAAGCCATACCCTTTGACCCCTTTGTCCTATATATATAACCCTCAATCCTGTACCATTAACTATAAGCTCCTAACCCCAAACTCTCAATATTTATATGCTATAACCTATTCCCAAATCATTAACCCCCTTGAATATTAGCCCATCGCCCTATATCCCAAGTCCTTATCCCTATGCCCCAAACCATTAACCAAACCCTATGTCTGTAACCCTAACCCTAACTCTTACCCAGTGTCCCTGCACTGTATACCCCATACAGGAACCCCTATGCCTTTAACGCCTAGCTCATACACTAAATCATTATGCCCTATGCCCTGAACACTTATCCAGTAACATTTAATTCTAATTTTCCAAAACTCTTTTCTCCATACCTCAGGCCCTTATCCCTATTCTGCTGACCATATATCCATAGCCCAAAACCCTAGCCTTAACCCCTATACTCTATAAATTATACTCTATACCTCTACATCTAGCCTGCAACTTCAACCCCTCTCACATTGTGACCCAAATATATTTTGGAAAGAAATACTTTGTGAAGTGTAAGAAGAAAATCAGAGGTAAATGACAGGTGACCCACTACAGAATGATCTCTTGAGCGTCTGTTAGGGAAATAGAGCCATTTTTGAAGGATGATTGTCTATGCTTGTCCTAGAAGGATATTTATTTCAGATGGAACCTGGGGCAAGATTAGATGGAAGATTTTAATTAAAGTTATTCACAATAGATAAAAGCTTGTATGTCTGTGTCCAAGACTGAAATCCCCTTCAGCTAGAAGCTGGGGTCTCCGAAAGTCAAGAAGACTGACACAAAAAAGAAGCTAGGTGGTTTCTGTATGAGGGAGAATAACATTTAGGTGGTTGCCAGGCAATCTCTGTCGGTAGGAGTCCCATCTCAGATGACAAATCTGTCAGAGAAAGAGATGTACTCAAAAGGAAGCTCACTGTTCTTCGTTTCAAGATGCACACTACACGTGATCTAAACCTGGTAGCCTCAATACCTGAATGGAACCTATTGCACATGGAAGCCCGGGGTCTCTGTTAGCAAGAGGACGCACAGTAGGTGAAAGCTTATTGTCTCGGTTCATGAAGATAAACCACTTATGATGGAAGCTTGAAAATATCTGTCATCAATACATTCGGTCTAGGTCCGCTGTGCCGTCTCTTGCTTCCAGACCCTAACCTCCTCCTTGGGAGGTTAGAGGCTGCTGCCCGCTCCTGCTTCTGCTGCTCGCTCCAATTGGGACTAGACTGCCTGCAACCACTGTAACCTTTCTCAGCCGTTTCTTTCTTATTACATTTTTCCCTGTTGTGCCACTGTTATTGTGCCCATCTGTGTCTTGCTGTAATTCCACCACTGTTTTTCTTTTCTTGTGCCTGCCTATTCCTTTTGCTGCCCCTGCAGCCCCTCTCCCGGAATTCCTCCCCGGAATTCCCCTACTCCCGCCTCGCACCCTCTCCTTCCACCCACCTCCCATACTTAATGGCGGCCGCGGCGCAGTCGCGCATCGGACACCCCGCCGGCGCACCAATACCATGCCAAAGGCAAGCCCGTTTTCGCCCGTCTGCAACACGACCGCGGCCAGCCCAGGAACCCTGGACCTCCCATTACCAATCGCTACAATACCACCACCCTTCTCGCACTCAACCCTGGAAGACTAAGAGAATGCCAACAGGCCTTCGCCGAACACGACCAGTTCTCCTGCTGCCAGACCCTCACCACCACCCTGGCCTCCAAAACCGCCAAAGCCAGCACCGGCGACACCCAAAAATGCATCCTCCTCAATGTACGCTCCATACACAAACACATCAAGGGAATCTGGAACCTACTCGACTCTCTCTTGCCTGACATCGCCTTCTTCACAGAGACCTGGACCAACGCATCCTCCGCCCCCAACATCAGCACCGCCATCCCAGATGGATACAAGATCCAGAAGAAAGACCACCCCAACCACCCATTAGGGGGCCTCACCATCGCCCACAAGAGCACCCTCTGCCTCACCACCTCCAGCAAAACCTTCTCCTCTGTCGAACACCTGCACTTCCAGATCCAGACCACCCCCAAAGCCACACTCCGAGGAACCCTCGTCTACAGACCCCCCAGTCCCCGAAAACCCTTCGCCACCATCTCCGACTTCATCGCACCTCACGCTATCGGCTCAACAAACTACATACTCATTGGAGACCTGAACTTCCACCTCGACTACCCCAGCGACCCCAACTCCACTAGCCTTCGTGACAACCTCACCAGCATCGGACTTAAACAACTCATCAACACACCGACCCACAGAGCAGGACACACCCTCAACCCCATCTTCGCGGCAGGAAAATGCGTCCAAATCAGCCACACAATTCAGCTGCCATGGACCGATCACCACTTCGTACACTTCGCCATGAACAAACCCAAGCCACCCAAATCAGCCCCACGCCCACCACGAAGGAACTTAACTCCACCCTCACTCGAAAACACCCACACCTGGGCACCTAACGCAAACGACACAAACAACGCAGCCAGAAAACTCCATTCCTGGATCTCCAACTGCGCAGACAAGCTTGCCCGACAGACAACACCCCAGGAAAGTCGCCTGGTTCACCACCGCTCTCCAAGAAGCCAGACACACCTGCAGGTGCCTGGAGAAGAACTGGAGAAATACCAAGACAACTGAAAACAACACCACCTACAAGGACCCCATGACGGACTACCACATCCAGGTCAGAGCCACCAAGAGGAACTTAAACCACAACAAAATCCTGGCCAACTCCACCAACTCCAAGGAACTTTTCAGTGTCATTCAAGAATTCACCAACCCAACCAGAGAAGCCACAGACATCACCCCATCCCAAGACCTCTGCAACAAGCTTGGAACCTATTTCCACCTCAAGTTCAAAACCTCTATGACAACTTCACCGGCCATCTGCCACGTGCCACAGACGGCCCCCGCCCCCAGAAACACCAGCCAGCCCACCATCTCCAACTGGACAGCGATCATGGCCGAAGACACCGCCTTGACCATGAAAAGCATCCATCTGGGGGCCCCCACTGACCCCTGCCCCCTCACATTTACCACAGAGCAGCGGCCACCATAGAATCTGAAGTACAACGCCCCATCAACACCACCTTCAAAACAGGCACCTTCCCAGATTACTGGAAGCGCGCAGAAGTCAGACCCCTGCTCAAGAAGCCCACAGCTGACCCCACCGACCTCAAGAACTATTGGCCCATCTCGCTCCTCACCTTCGCAGCCACAGTTACAGAGAAAACAGTCAATAGGAAACTGATTCGATCTATTGAAGAGAACGCTGTCCTCAAACCCATCCCAATCCAGATACCGAAGCAACCACAGCAGATAGACCACCCTACTCGCCGCCACAGGCGACATCCGCACCCTCCTGGACCAAGGCCACTTCACAGCTCTTGTCTTACTCGACCTAACAGCGGCCTTCAACACCGTCTCCCACTGCACACTAGTCTCCAGACTACATGACGCAGGCATACAAGGAACAGCCCTGGACTGGATCCGATCATTCCTCACCGGAAGAAGCCAAAGGATCAGACCCCCACCCTTCCTCTCCGACCCCACGAAAATCACCTGCGGAGACCCACAGGGTTTACCACTGAGCCCCACCCTCTTCAACATCTACATGGCCCCCCTCACAGCCATCGTCTGACAACACGGCCTCAGCATCGTATCCTATGCCGATGACGGGCAGCTCATCCTCTCCCTCACCAAAGACCCCACCACTACCAAACTCAACTTCCAGAAAGGAATGCAAGTCATTGCAGTCTGGATGATCAACAGCTGCCTGAAGCTCAACGCTGAGAAGACAGAAGTCCTCATCCTCCGTACCACCCCTTCTGCATGGGACAGCACCTGGTGGCCGACCTCCCTCGAAAGCCCACCTATCCCCTTAGACCACGCCAAGAACCTCAGCATCGTACTCAACTCATCACTTACCATGACCCGACAGGTCAATGCCGTCACCTCCAGCTGCTTCAATACCCTCTGCATCCTCCGCAAGACCTTAAAGTGGATCATCCCTGAGTCAAGGAAGACAGTCACCCACGCACTCATCACCAGCAGACTGGACTATGGAAATGCACTCTATGCCGGCATCAACAAGTCCCTACTCCGCAAACTTTAGACAATACAGAACACCGCTGCCACACTCGTCCTCAGCATCCCCCGACACGAACACATCAGCCAACACCTACAAATTCTCCACTGGCTCCCCGTGGAGAATAGAGTCACTTTCAAAATCCTCACTCATGCCTACACAACATCGGACCCAAATACCTCAACAACAGAATCAACTTCCACGTACCCAAAAGAAACCTACGATCTTCCAACCTTGCACTGGCCGAAACCCCGCGCATCCACAGACCAGGCGGAAGATCCTTCTCTCACATTGCAGCCAAGACCTGGAACGAGCTACATGTAGACATCAGACACATCTCCTCCCTGAACACCTTCCGGAAGACCCTCAAGTCCTGGCTCTTCCGCTAAACATATCTGCGGACCCCCCTCCCCCTCAGGGCCTTGAGTAGCGCACTTACAATTCCCTAATTGATTGATTGATCAAGTAGATTCACTTCAATTTAAGCTTAGTGTGTTTGTTGGAGAAGGAAGCCGTATCCAGATGAATGCCTCTGTCAGAGGCAAACTGTTGTGACTTGAGTGCAGCCATACACACTTTCCTTAGTTACACTTTCCCTGCTGCTCAGCCAGAATGAGTGCTGGAGTGCTTGGTGATGTAGTGAAATGCTGAATGTTTGGTGATGTCATGGAATGCCTGGGTGTCTGGTGGTGTGCTGAGTGTCAGGTCTTTCCAACCGCCACCCATCGCCCACCATCCTAATGTGGCGGGCGGAATACATGGTTATGATGGCGGTAGGACCACCACCAACGGGCTGTCAATGGCAGTCTCACCGCCATCGTAGTCAGGCCCTTAGTCGCAATAAACCATCTTCTACAATCTACTCTATGGCTACCTGGACTTCTCTTACTTTTACAAACACAAACCATTTCAGCTGAGGCATATTGGTTGTCTCTATCTGAGAGATGGAATCTCCAAGGCATCGCTGATAGATGGAGACACTCCTCAGGTGAAATCCCTAGCATCTACATTATATAGGAAGGGTAACTATCAAATAAATAACTGTTTTCTTTCAGAGAAAGAACTCACTAGACGTGCAATTTTGGGTTTTATTTATAAAAAAAGAGACATACTTGAAGAACCATTTAAGACACCGTTGCTGCTGAAAAAGCAGACTGAAGTACATCGAAGGAAGACGTGTCCATCATCAACCATCTTGATGACAGATCAAGAAGCCCTCGACAAGTTTGCCTTCCCAAGATTTGAAATACTATATTTGGTGGTCAGTGCACAGTTTTGGAATACACTGTAAATGAAACAGTTTGAAAAATGTGGGCTTTTCTTCCATCATCACTCTTGGTATGTTTTTTGTATGTTATTTTGCTATGAAGCGTCTGGTGCTTTTCAAATCTTTAAATTAATGTTTTTCAATAGATAAGTAGAAGGAAGCCGAGGACTATGTCACGGAAGGATACTCCATGTCAGGGGGTACCACAAAGGACCTTCCAGGGCGTGGTCAGTTTCATGGTAAGGTCATTGAGGGTGGTTGAGTAAAACTGGACCCACCAACAAGAGGTTTTCACACCAAGCACGGGTGCTCACTTACTCCAAAGTCAATTACTCCGCGGACACACGGTGTCTGCCTGGGCCCTCCTCGTGGCCTGTTCGTGTGCCCTTCCTTCACTGTTTCAGCGGGCTCAGAGGCTGGGTCATCAGCATCTGGAAGATGTCGAAGGCACAAATCACGAACCGGTTTTGCCCTTTATGGATTGCTTCCTTCTGACTTTGGAACTTGCTGTTCTGCAGCGTAAGCTATGGATGAAATACAAGCGCAGTCATTAAAGCCACTGATCTATCTGCTCTTGTAAAAAAAGATCTGTGTGATATTAAAAAGAGTGATCGGTTTGTCCCAGAGCTCGTCCTTCTGAAGCGGGCACAGGACAGCGAAGATGGCTCCGATCCCGACACTCTGTGGATGAAGTCAAGCGCCAAACGTGACTAACAGCCCATCATAAAAGCTTGCTGCGTCTGAACAAGTTTTCCTCAAAAATAAAATTGCTTTTGCCAAGCTTTCTATTACACATTAACACAGATGGAAGGCAGCGTCAAAAACTTGCCAATAACCCCACGAGGTCTGATTTACCTAATACCAAGTTATCTAATCGGCATTCTTTCAGGTATAGTTTTTCTGCCAAAAAGTCATCTTCTTTCGTGGACAGACTCTGCTCAACGCCTTCTTGATAGTTTCCTCTGCCATCAATTTTCTAGGTTCCTAAATTATCTCATAAGACAAATGTTACCTAACCTTGAACGTTTTTTATATCCCAAACTGAGGGGCATATTATCAAGGGATTTATCTCCGCTTTTTTGGCTTTAAAAGCCAAGAAAGCGGAGATAAAATTATCTCCCTATCAGCAACAGGGTGCTAACACGCAAATATGCATGTTAGCACCCTTTTTCTCTACGCTTCCCCTTGCATCTCTAATGAGATGCAAAGGGGGCGTTCCAGAGAAAAATAATAGGAGAAATGTTGTTAAGCGACATTTCTCCTATTATCAAGGATTTCGCTAACCCGGTTAGTGATAAAAAAAAGCAGTGCTAACCGCGGTTAGCACTGCTTTTTTTACACCTGGTATTTTCCTGACTTAGCCATGATATCCTATGGAAGGTGGATATCATGGCTAAGTTTGTAAGCCCCTATCATCAAGCTAACTCCAAACTGCGAGAGATTATCGTTGGTTTTCCAGTGATAATCTCTCATTTGGCAGTTAGCGTGAGGATTTTTAGCACTTCTGAGATAAACCTTGCTAATAGCAAGTTATCTCTGCGATAATTTCCGGCGATGCTTAGCGTTAAAAAATTCGTTGCTAAGCCTCGTTAGCGTTAAATATCGCTAATCGTTAGTAATATGCCCCTGTGTCCTTCCGGAAGATATCAGTTTTAATTTGTTATAAATATTCTTTTAGTGCAGGAAACAGGAAGTAGCATCACCGCTGCCGTCTTAGAAAGCACCCTGTTGCACTGCGTCATTTCTCAGGTCCAGAAAACGTAGGGGCATATTACCAAGCAATAGCGATAATTATCGCTATTGCTTGGTTAGAGACAAAATTTTACCGCTGAGCTGCGGCGATTTTTATCGCAAATGCGATAAAAAACGGCCGCAATGCATGAATATCGCAGAAGAGTCAGCGATATTCATGCATTACCGAGCTAATGCTCTTAGCCATGTTATCCACCTCCCATTGGATAACATGGCTAAGAACTGCTCAGGGCAGGTGTTAGCTTTTGGATATATTCGCGCTTAGCGCGAATATCTCCAAAAGTTGGTAATAGGAGATAGCGATGTTAGCGACTGTTTCCAGTCGCTAACATCTTGGCACGCCCACTTTGCATGTCATTAGTGATAAATATCACTGACATGCAAAGTGGGGCCCAAGATGGTCGCTATCTCCTACTAGCTGTCACTAACTGGTGTTAGCGACAGCTAGGTAATAGGGAGATAATTTTATCTCCGCTTTCTTGGCTTTTAAAGCCAAAAAAGCGGAGATAAACCCCTTGATAATATGCCCCTATAAGCCTTCATCCATCGACAGTGGCGATAGAACATCTATCACCAATAGGCAGCAGTAGCGATAGCGCATCTATCACCATGACGCAACAGTGGCAACAGCGCATCTGTTACCATGACGAAGAAGTGGCAATGCAGCATCTGTTACCATGACGCAGCAGAGGCAATAGAGCAGCTGTGCCCATGACACAGCAGATGCAATAGAGCAGCTGTCACCATGACACAGCAGATGCAATAGAGCATCTGTCACCATGATGCAGAAGCAGCAATACAACATTTGTCAAAGTGACGAAGCAGAGACTATAGAGCAGCTATCAAAATTATGCAACAGTGGTAATAGAGTAGCTATCACCATGGCGCACCAGAGGCAATAGAGCTTCTGTCACCATGACACAGCAGTAGATATACAGGATCTGTCACCATGATTTAGCAACTAGGGACTTAGTCTACCACCTTCATGGTTTTGAGAATAGAACAGTAACCAGGTGGAGTTAGCGAATAGTCAGACATCATGGGTCTGCTGAGGAGGACATCTTTTGCATTTTTAGCATCCTCCCTAGCATGCAAAGGAATATGCCACACTCTGAGCACTGAATTGAACGTCTTTATTCCTCAGCATACAATCACACACTGCAAACTCACTATGTCATAATCTTTACTATTATTCAATCCTTATCTCCTCCCAGGAATTTACGCAATTCCTTGTTGAGTCCACCCAGAGCCACAAGGGTCGTAGCACACACAGGCTCACAGCACTACACCTCCCCCTTGTTAAATAAAAAGTACAAACAACAGTCTCATCATATTTTTTCAATAAGGCACTGAGGCACTTGCACTAGTCTGCCAGATCGAGTAGTATGAGATGGTTAAGATACATTCTGATTGTGCACCGATGGCACAGGTTCTGATGCCTGAACTAGACTGTCTGACAGGGTCACGCCATTTATCATTTCAGGAGCTGATGACCATCAAGGTAGGTGCTTAAAGTGTGACAACTCCTGTGTGGACTTTCTGGGTCGATGCGCCGTCACCAGATGACCTTTGCTCATCACAACCCTCAGAAAATCAACAGCACATGGAGTGTCTGTTTTCCACTTTCATATCTGCTAGATCAGGACAAAGTCACCTTCATCAAAGACTGTTTCTTGAGCTGGTCCACAATTGTCAGCATAAGTTTTCATCTGGCACTTCGGAGAAGAGTCTTTGACATGAACCTTATCCCAATTCAAGGAATGGACTACTGTCCACTGGGGCAGTTTAGTTCCAATGACTCTCCCAAAGAGCAAGGTGGCAGGAATCTCAACATTTGAGGAGTTAAATGATAGGCACATTTGCCTCATGGCTGGGCATTTGTCTTCATGGGGAAATGAAAACCCACATCAGAAACATATCTTTTGCTTCTTTGGAGTGGTTGCACCTTATGCTCACTTTTCATGGCCAACACCATGTTCATTTCTTGCTGTTACAGCTTCCATTTCAGCAGATTGCCATTTTGCTCTTTGATCAGACCTTGCAGCCATTATTACTTTCTCTAAACTGAGCTTCTCTCTCAACGTGCATCTTCTGAACGAGTCTGAAAAACAGTCATCAATGACTCTGAGGCCTATGGCTTCTTCATCATTAAGTTCACTAAACTTGCAGTGTTTGATAAGCACATCAAGTCTCTCAACAAACTCATTCACATGCTAGCTGTCATGTTTAATTGAAAATGTACCTTTCATAGTCAACATTCAGCATCGGGTTGCACTTGGTTTACAATCTTTCTTTGATCTGATAGTATGATATTGCATCAGTCTGTGAGATTTTCTCCAGCACTTCTTTCACTCTGTTATTGGCAACGTTCTTTAAATAATTGATGATTTCCTTATCATCTACTTCTTCTAGGGCATCTATGATGTCATTGAATCTCTCATTTATCGTTTTGTTTTGTATTGATGATGGCTCTGTTTTGATGTGGCGCAGTCTCCTTACACATACAACGCGTCCAAGACCTGGAACACCCTGTCACTCCACCTTAGAGCTAACCCTAACCTCACTGAGTTCCGCAAGCAATTAAAGACCTTTTTGTTTGCATCCTCTTACTAACTGTCTGCCTCCCCTCCTTGTCCTCAGTAGGCTCTGGTTATCCTAGCGCTTGGAAGCCTCCGGGCAACAATTTGCGCTCTACAAATCTACAAGTTTACAAGTTTACAAGTTTACTTTTAGCCTTAACATTTGTTTCAGGCAAGCATTTTAAATGACCTCCTCTGCAGGGCCTGGAGCTGGGCTTCGACTCTGCACTCATGCATGTAAAACTGCTTCTCAATATCGTAAGCGCATGTGGCATGCACAGGCCGTTTGCTATATCTTTGGAAGCTTCCATAAGAGATGTCTTGTTTCTTCAGGGCACAGGTCCCATCATCGTCATCTATCCCCAGGAGCATGCAAAATATATTCCAAACACGGATCTCTAAATTGTACATCTTTATTCCTTAGCCTACACTCACACATTGCACACTAATTGCGTCATAACCATTAATAACCACACATTTGCACCTCCCAGCAAGTTACGTAAATACTAGTTGAGTCTGCCCAGAATGGAAAGAGTCCTAGCCCACATACGGCCTTATTATGAGTTTGGTGTGTTGAGCTGTCGTACCCACAGTCACGGTCCAAATGCCACAAGCTCAGTGGTCCGTATTACAAGATGTGCAGATTGTTATTGCAAAGACCGCGGCTGAACCGCCAACAGTGCCAGGAGTGGCATACCGAAAACTTCCAGAATTGCTTTCGTGGAAAAGAAGCTGCCATATGGCAGTACAGGGGAGTTTCACCGCCTTCCGCATTACGAGTTGGCTTTTCCGTGAGCTGATCGTGGAGGTGAGACTCCTGCTTGAAGTCAGTAAAATTAAGGATTTGGGTTGTGAACTCACACCTTTCTTGTTCTTTCCATTAGAGTTTGATGTGGATCCCTTTATATAGGTCCCCTTTCACAGCAGCATCTTCACCCAGACGATTACGACCCTGTTTGTGGCGATGTACAGGTGAGTATTTTTTTGTACCTTATACCCATTGCCTGGGCTGCCCAAATATTGGCAAGACTCTGACAATGGGTAGGTGGTATTTTTCCACATGTATCATGCACATGTCTGCATCTGACACATATGCAGTCGAAATGCAGACACAGGCATTGATACATATGGAAAAGTAATCACCACCCCTGCAAAATCTCCACAGACACACCATGGGCTCTGCGGTAAACTTGTGATATGGCGGTCAGAAGACCGCTGGTGCTGCGGGCTCCTGGCCGCCGCGGTGTTCGGGTAGTCAGACTACCAAACTCATAATGAGGCCCATAGTCTCACGACACTACAGCATTGTGCACAATGATGTATTATGAGTTATGCACAAACATTTTAAGCGATTCTGATTTTCATCTGGATCCAATGGAAGGAGATAACAGATGGGTGATGTCAGCAATGGTTAAATCTGGGGATATGTCTTGCAGCTGATTGTGTGATCGAATTTGGTGTGCTCTGTGTAGATGTGAGTACTGTGAGTACGCTCAACAGAAGGACTTTGCCCCCAATAATGTGAGAATTTATCAGTACTTGCACAGCTTTCCTGAATTATTCAGGTCCACTGTATGAAAGGCAGCTGGGAGGTCCAGAAGGGCCAGCACACAGAGTCCTGGTCACTACAGACATATGCAGCTTCACCAGCAACTAGAGGGCTAATGTCTCTGTGCTGCACGTAGGGAAGGATCTGGATTGATAAGCAGCTATGTTTGTATACAACATTCTGGTAGTTGTTTGAATACTACTGAACTGAAGGTAAATATGCAGTGTTTGTGTGAAAAGATTTGCTGCAGCAAATGCTTGTATACTTCTGCAACTAAATCTACTGTGGTTGCCAGTGTATGTCGAGGTTAACTTTGTAGAAAGATCCTGTGTTTGTCAGTGTGTATCGAATTGCTTCGTAAGCTCTTGTGTTTGCCTGTATATTATTAGGAACATTCCAGGGAATGGGCTTGTATTTCCAGTGTGGGACTGAATGCCCTGTGGTGACACCTCTGGTTGGTATCTGCATATTGCCTATTATGTGGTGCACTGCAGACTGCAGGGCCATCTCTGGTGTTTGCCTGCATATTGTGTATCACGTGGAGCACTGTAGTGACAGTTCTGGTATTTGTCTGCATATTGAATATTGTGAGAGTAAAATGTTGACACCCCAAATTTTTATCTAAATCTGATCTCCCACATGTACTGGATCTGAAAAAGTGTTCAACCTCAATTTGATGCGGCAGTGGGTCCCCTATCCAAACATCAAATAGGAGCATAGTAATGGGTTCTACTCATTAACTGACTTCTAGATCACAGAAAGGTTAAAGGGATTTATTTAAAAAATTCAGAAATAAGGAGTACAAAGACATTTGTATTTATTTTTTTACCATATTTCTAAAGCACAACACATCCCCTTGGGGGCGTCACAGCGATAGTAAACTGCCTATCTTAACCTCCACAGAGTTAATTCTACACAGTTAGAATGAAGGAAAGAATGTTATCATGCAAAAGGCCAGGTTTTTAGTTTCTTTCTGAACAAAAGGTAGTTATCAGTAATTCGGATGTCCATGGATAAAGAGTTCCATTGGACTGCTGCTAAATATATGAAACGATCACCCGCCAGTCCTTACTTTCCAAACATGTTTGGTCCTGGTCAGGGTTAAATTCTGGGATCTCAAGCCATGAGAGTCAATGCCATAAAGGCTCTTAGAGGCAAAGTTATGAATCCCAATGGGCAGCAAAAAAAACCCAAAACGACAGCATCCCTAGTAGAACAGGAAAGTCTTCTCCAAAAATTTGGTTCACCCCCAAAATTAAGGTTTTTTTATTAGGCCTGGGCGTCACTTTCTGCTCTGTTCACGTTGTTTGCCGAATTAAGCAAATCCGCATTCTGCAGAGAACTTGGAGTTACAGATAAACTCCACACTCCTCAAAGGAGCAGAATTTAGTTTTCCGTTAGTTCACTCCTCACATAATTTTGTTCGTGCAGGTAGCACAATGAGATTTGATGGGTGCACGTGAGCAGCTGGACAAACTCTCAGCAGTCAAGGTGCCTTGTCACCCAAACAGTAGTGTGCCAGGAGGCCCCTTTGAAGAGATTTTGAGAAAGGGGGTGGTGTCTCTGAAGATTTCTAAACAATCCCGCTGTGGGGGACTTACTTTTTACAACAATAAGAGTTCTTGGCCTCCATCAACCCTCAGCAGCCAAAGGGACTTCACCCCCCAACCAGTAGTGCACCAGGGGGCCCCTTTGCAGATTGGTAGAAAAAGGGGGCAAGTCCTCCGATGACGTCTCAGCAATCCCGCTGTGGGGGACTAACTTGTTGCAACAATAGGAGCTACGGCCTCCAATGACCCTCAACAGCCAAGGGGACTTCACCCCCAACCAGTAGTGCACCAGAAGGCCCATTTGCATAGTAGTTACAAAAGGAGAAGGGGCCTCTGATGATGAATCAGCAATCCTGCTGTGGGGGACTTATTGTTAGGAACAATAGGGGTTCTTGGCCCCCAAAAACCCCCAGCAGCCAAGGGGACTCACACCCAGATTCATCATCGGCATGTTTTGCGCATCTGTAATAGCGATTATTAAGGAATTCAAGTACAAATCGCAATATTTATTGCGATTCCTACAGCTTCCTTATTTGCGATTAGCTAATTGGTCATCGCAAATAAGGAATAACTCACCATTCATTCCTATGGGCCTTAGGACCATAGGAATGAATGGGGGCACATATCAATGTGCGAAGCGCTATTAGCGATTTGCATTTTGAGTTTGCGATTTCAAGGGTGCAGGGGTGTCCAAAGGACACCCTGTTGCACTCCTGAAATGAAATTGGATGCTGGTGTTACGCACACACATGTCCCAAGGACATGTGTGTGTGTGACATACAACTCAGAAAAATGCACTTAAGTGCATTTTTCTAAGTTTCCGCTATTTACCACGAGGTTTGACTTCGCGATAAATAGCGGCCCAAAATTGCGAATTCGCAATTTTTTCATGTTTCATGAATTGCATTTAGGGAATCCCAAATAGAGATTCCTTAAATGCAATTCCTCGCAAAATTGCGATTTCTATATTAGCGATTTTTGCATTTGGGATGATGAATCCCAAATGCAAAAATTGCGCTCGCAAAGGGCCAGATTCTCAGAATCTGGCCCTTTGCGAGCACAATTTCCCTTGATGAATCTGGCTGCTAATCCCCCAACCAGCAGTGCACCAGAAGACCCCTTTGCAGACTGGGTGAGAAAGGGGGCAGGGCCTCTGATGATGTCTCAGCAATCCTGCTGTGGGGGACTTACTTGTGGAAACAATAGGGGTTCTTGGCCCCCAACAACCCTCAGCAGCCAAGGGGACTCGATTCCCTAACTAGTAGTGCGCCTGAAGACACCTTTGCAGAATGATTGAGAAAGGGGTTGGGACCTCCAACAACGTCTCAGCAATTTCGCTTCGGGGACTTCCTTGCCACAACAATATGGGTTCTTTCCCACACGACCCTCAGCAGCCAAGGGGACTATACATCTCCCAACCAGTAGTGCACCAGGAGGCTCCTTTGCAGAGTAGTTGAGAAAGAGGGTGGGGTCTCCTACAACATCCCAGAAATCCCACTGAGGGGACTTTCTTTTGGCAACAATAGGGGTTCTTGCCCCCAACGACCAGCAGAAGCCACGGGGGCTTCATCCCCCAATCAGTAGTGCACAAGGAGGCCCCTTTGCAGAATGGTTGCAAAAGGGGGCAGGGCCTCCGACGACGTCTCAGCAATCCCGATGTGTGGGATTTACATGTGGAAACAATAGAGGTTCTTGGCCCCCAACGAAGCCAGGCCTACTTTTTATGCACAATTATTGCATATTAAATCAACAGTTATGCATCGTGGTGTGAGCAAATTTATCATTTCTTTAGCAAATCAGAGTGCATAGAAAAGACATTTCATGTTGTCTTAGAACATAAGCAGTAACCTATTTTAATGAATAAATATTCATCACCCTCTATGCTGTCATCTCAAGACATTCGAAAATAATCTCAAACAATGACAATAAGACTTCCTACAAGTGAATAGACACAATGTAGAAATGAATGATGTAGTTACAAGTAACAATTCTACATCTGCACCATGGAGAGCTAATTATAATCAAAACAATACAACAATGAAAATAAAGTGATATGACCTCAGCATGGCAGCATGCTGTGGACCCTGTGGGGAGATAATATGCAAGGGGCCATGAGTGAGTGACAGAGATAGCTTCCATCTTGTTCAAGATGGCGTTTTACACCGAAATGTGACATAACTAAAAGCCATTATTAAATGCACTTTTACACATCATAAGACATTTGTTTGACAGTCAATTACACTATATCTGTATGTAGACATAAAATCATGCATGAAAATGTATATTACACATTGTTAATAATAAGCGAAAGCATACATTTTTTAAAGCCCTTATACAATATCACATGGTGCCCTGTAGGGATAGCTCTCCTATTTGTTTGCATTTGTGTATCATGTGGTGCACTGTAATGGTGTTTGTCTGCACATTGCATATCACAAGGTGCACTGAAGGCGTAGATTTGGTGTTTGACTGCCTATTGTGTATCATGTGCTAGACTGAAGGGATAGCTCTGGTGTTTGTCTGCATTTGCGTATCACGTGATGTACTGCAGGGAGAGCTCTGGTGTTTGTCAGTGAAGAAATGATTGCCACTAAGGTAAAGCTTGTGGATTTGTAACTGTATGCTTAGCTACAGAGATACATAGCTGGCATCAACCAGTGCAGTAACAGAGACACCGACTGCAGAGTATGAATTCAGTTGAAAATGTTCCACAGGATCTTTTCAGATAACCTGTCAATGTAGTCAATGGAGCTGGAGGAAGCATAGGTCAATCTGATTGAAGACCAGCCTGATTTCAGGTGGAATCACTATGGGTTTAGATTTGTGTAGTGCGGCATGGGCCCTGCTAGCAAATGGCTAAACCCGACATGTAGGGCTCCGGTGATGTTTGTATGCACATACAGTTTGGTTCTGTCAGTGTACTCTTGGCTCTCTGTGTTCGGACCCCAAGGTGTATGGCCAGACACAGGTAGAAAAGATCTGTGAATCTGACATTAGACACATGCACCAAGGGTCACTCCATGTAGCATCAGATGCCACTAAGTCAGCGTATGGGTAAACAGATATTACTGTTAAGTCAGTGTATGGATAAACAGGTAACGACCACCTGTCTGTCAGTGTACCGATAAACAGGTTACAACACCTGTCTATGCATGGATAGAACCAGCTGCTGGAGATGTGTCAATGTATGGTCAGAAAGAGCTATCTGATGACTGTAAATACAGTGCCATCAGATAATGGCACTGGAGGGTCTGTTAGTCAAGGTCCACACATAGTTACAGTGTTTTTATCCGAGAGTGCTTGGTCTGGCACAAGAACACAAGGTGCATGTGAAAACCCATTGCCGTAGGGCTTCCTGTCACTATGATTGCCACATACAAGCATTAGTGGTGTGTCGTTGTATGACCATACATAATAATTAGGATTCTGTTAGTCTGTAAGCAGACACTGGTATTGGTCACCTGTCTATGTCTTGAACTTGGCCTCTTTTGTGGCTCTGTCAGTTTGTACCCAGATGTGTATATTGTCATCTGAAGTGTACTGGGATTGGTTCAATAGCCTTGTAGTAATGGAGGAAGCACCTCGCCTTAAGAAGGTCCTCCAGTTTTCCTGATAAATGTCCATGTTGCTGTAGTAGGGCACCCTAACGCCCTTGTGAACGCCCCACTGCACTACTGCTCCCCTACATAGTGCTGCACCATACACAGCATGCAGCTGTGGACTCTTACAGATGGGAGGAGTGCCCAACAGTGATGCACAGGGCTCCTGGTGATCAGAGACACTTCTGGAGCCACCCAGATGGCACAGCACCACCTTAAGGGGAAGTAAAGAAGCAATGCTCCAGTTTATAGTCTGTAGGATTGTTGTTGTGTCTCAAATTGTCATCGCGAGTTGTGCTGCAGGTTCAGGTGAATGAATGGCACCCGATATGGATCACTAACATAATATCTATGCATGCACTGTCGAAACACAAAAATATATTGTGAGCAATAACATTGCCCCCCTAACTGACTAAGAAATCCACAAATACAGAGAACACAAATCATTGTTAAAAATATTAATTTTTACTTACATCGAAAAACTCAAATATCGGAAACCAAATTATCATCACCTTTTAATAAACATATAATATGTCAAAATATTGCTTCACACAATACTGATTACAATAATATTGCTAAATATTTACATTATCAATAATGAATATAAAAAATACTACTTTGTACGTTAAACAATTCATTAAACACTATATTCATATGTTTGAATAACACTAATTATATGACATTACACAAATATTTACATTTCAACCCAATAAAAATATATAACTAAACTGAGAACAATATAACAATTTTTTTACATTAACTACAAACATCTCCATAACAATATAAATATGTGTGTGTGTGTGTGTATATATATATATATATATATATATATATATATATATATATATATATATATATATATATATATATATATATATATATATATATATATATATATCCAAGCTCACTGCTCCAAAGTCCGGTGCACACTTGCAGCGGGTGCTCGTCTCAGCGCGTCAGAGCTTCGCGCTTCTATATGAAAGCTCACTCCCTCCCAGTCCTGGGGGAAATAAAGACAGCACACACGGGAATCTCTGTAATGGCAACTTTACTCGCACAGACGCGTTTCGGAAGCAACGCTTCCTTCCTCAATGTTAGTTACATCGTAACACGCGACTTGGCGCCATTTATTTCAAATTCAACAAACGAGCTGTATTAGCAAACACAGAGAGAGGACTGACGCATGGGCGCCATATTGCTAATGCATTTCATCCCGCAATAGCATACTCGTATTTAAACCATACATTTTTCATACAGTACCACATTTCTTATTTGTGAAAAAGCCGCTCGACTTTCTGACAAAAATTTACATAATAAAATATTGCCGTGAATCGGCACATATCCTCTCACTAATCTACCGGGAAATGGATTATAAATCTTGCCGTGGATCGGCCTAAGGCAACACTAAGGCTGCCGTATGGATTTCCAAATACCCAATACCATCATTTTTTTTATTATATCCAGGAGCAATGGGGTCCTGAAAACCAGAGCGCTCAGCAGCAGGTGCAAACTCCAGGCCGAACCCTTGGCCAAACAATCAATTTTTTTTTCTGAAGTTGAGCCGCACACAACAGTCCTTCTTATTACAAGATTTTATTTACCAAACAGAGCCAGTCTGTCCACCGACGCGTTTCGGCTTTGCAGCCTTTGTCACAGTAGGGAGACACTACTATCATCATCCGTTTAAGCATTTCCTGTTTAAAAACAACCCCATTGCATTATAGGAGTTGTAGTGCATTTTCATATTCCCCAAACGACAGACAACACAATTAACGTTTCTTGTGTGGCTACATTGTGTTTTTTGGCATATTATTACCTGATTAGGCACAGCTATGGATTAAATAATAATACATTATTATTATTGAGCACTCAATTTCATTTCACAGTATGATTGGTATCACGAGAATTATTTTTACATAACTTTACTTTTATGTGAGTCTCAAGGGATTCCATTCAGTGTTGCTCCCTTTCTTCCACTTTTAAGCAGTTCTAGTTTAATGCATTATTTTTGATGCATAGTTTACTGTTTAGGATTTGTTTGAATTTTGTGTTTAGTACACATATTCTCTTAGTCAGTGTGCCACTTTAAATTTCCAGGTTTTGTTGGTATAGTACCTTATTTACACAATATTATCCATATGTCAGGATTTCATTCGGATATCCAACAGACGGAGGGCCTGTTTTGATGTTTTATTTTGATTTCATCTTGTTTCTCCAAACTGTGTTCAGAGACGGGTGTACATTTCCTCATCGTTATTCAATCCTCTTGGGGCCTTAGTTCGTAGCCTTATGATGTACCTGGATTCCATTTGGCGTAGTTTTCGTTTCCGGTCACCCAGTCTTTCATTGTGTGTTACTGTATCCACACCGAAAAATTTAATTTTTCTCCAATCGTTGTTTTGGCACTTATCCATGTGTTTCGCTGTTGCATAGTTCGTATCCTTATTCTTGACAGCTCTTATATGCTCTAAAATTCGCTTTTTAAGCATGCACGTTGTGCTTCCAACATATCCTTTACCGCACTCGCACTGTATCACATATACTACATATTATGTTGTGAACGTGATTTTCTCATTGATTTTGATTGTTTTTCCTTCGAAATCCACTATTTCCTTTTTGTTGGTAACAATTTTGCATGCTTTGCAATTTAGAATTTTCTGAATCCCATTTGTTGCTGTGTAAGCCATGTTTGTTTTACTGCAGTTTAGAAGTGACATTTCACTAAATTGTCTTTTAAGGATCTCGCTTTGGGATAGGTTACAAGTGGTCCAGTTCCAATTGTTTTTCCGATATCAACATCTTTTATTAGAAAATGTCAATGTTTTTTGGATGACTTTTTTTATATTCTCATTTTCTTTACTGAAGGTTAGAATCAGTCGAGGTCTTGTATTTTGCAAGTTTTTCCAATGTTTCAGTTATCTCCTCATTGTTTTCATTGTTTGCAATAACTTCTCCTTCTTCTCCTTTCTCTTTTCCTTTTTCAATTTTTGACATCAGAATTTCATTGTGTGTTTTGCTTGCCACTTTTCTTTTGCTTTTGCTCAAAACTCTCGGCTTGTATCCTCTTTTTTTAGTCTTTTGGCACTCGCTTCTATCTGGATGGTTGCATCATTCTCCTTTGAACAGTTTCTTTTCAGTCATAAGAATTCTCCATATAGAATGCTATTTAGGAGTGTTTGCGGGTGGAAGTTCTTAGCGTGCAAGATACTATTTGTAGCTGTCTTCTTGCGATATAACGTAGTTTGTATTTTTCCTTGGTCAATGTAAACTGTGGTGTCCCGAAAATTAATTTTATTTTTATTTGTTGTGCAGGTAAATGATAATCCGATCTTGTTGTTATTTAGACTATCAAAGTTTTTTATTAAAATCTTCTTTTTTGCCGTCCCAGATTATGAATAGGTCATCAATGAATCGTACCCATAGCACTATTTTTTCCAAAGCTGTCTGATTTTCCGGGCCCCAGGCAATTTCCCTCTCCCACCACCCCATCGTCAGGTTTGCAAAATTCGGGGAGAATGAAATGCCCATGGCTGTGCCACACAGTTGATGACACAGCTGGTGATTAAAAAGGAAAACGTTATTGCTTAGACAGATTTTGATCATAGATAGTATCATGGCTGAATGGTGGAGTTTCGTTATTTTTCTTTGCCTTAAGAAATATGCACAGGCTTCTAATCCCATATTGTGTTCTATCGAAGTGTATAATGATACAACATCAATTGTTGCCATCAGAAAGTTTTGGTTCCATGTGATGTTTGCCAAGATTCTTAAAAAATCGCCTGTGTCCTGTATATAGGAACTTACATTTTTGACAATTGGTGCTAGGAACTGATCTACATAGGTGGACATGTTCTCGTACAAGGAATTACACGAGGAGACTATCGGCCTCCCCGGGGGGTCAATCAAGGTCTTATGAATTTTGGGAAGGTAATATATCGTTGGTATCGTGGGAAATTATTTGAAGAGAAATTGTGCTTCCTCATTACTGATCAAATGTTCTTGTTGCCATTCATTCAGATTGGTTTTAAGATCTAAGATCATTTTATGAATTGGATTTGAATCTAATTTTCTGTATTTTATAGCATCATTTAGTTGTTTATGTCCTTCCTTTGCATAGTCTACTGTATTTTGGATGACTATGCTGCCGCCTTTGTCCGCGGGCTTTATCGTTATGAGGGCATTATTTTTCAGATTGATTATTGCGTCATTTGCTTTTTTTGTCAAATTTTCATTCTTTGACCGACTGCGTGTTTTTTCTATCTCTTCAAGATCCTTCATTACTGAATCTGAGAATAAATCAATTTTGTTTCCTGGTGTGAGTTGGGGACAATATTTTGATTTGTTTTTGAGGCCACTTCTCACATATTGTGATGTCTCAATTTGTGGTTCTTCCAGGACTTGGCTTGGTGTTTGTTCATCGTCCTCTAGATTGTGTGCCAGATCAAAGAGATTTTTTTTGTCTTCTATTTGCTCAATTATTAGTTCCGGACTTTGAGCAGTTTCAGAATTGGGTGATTTTACCACTAGTTCCTTCCTGATTTTTCCTTCATGTTCTTTTTTTCGTTTTAATTTCCGTATATATTTATATACGTCGATTTTGGCGTCAGTATAAATGAAATGTCTCTCGGGACAAAACGATAGTCCTTTGTTTAACACTTATTATTCTGCATCAGATAGTACATAATCCGAAAGGTTTACAATTAGATTTTCATTTTCATTCATTGTTCCATCAAGTTTTTCCATTACTTTTTCAATGTTCTGTTCCTCAGAGGATATTGCATTTTTCCTTTTGCTTCTTCTGGTTTTTCTGGTGCTTGGATAGACCTTGTATTGTCTCTTCCACGTCCTCTGCCTTGTCCCCGATTTCTGGATAAGCTTTCGTCCAGATTTACCAGTTGCATTTCTTCTAAAAAATTGGGCTTTTTTCCAACCCCCGGATTATTTGTTGCTTCATTTTCACTGACCTTTAACTCGCTCGTTGTTTCCCCTACTTTTCTTATTGGGCCTCCTTTATAATTCTTTTTCAAGGTCTCAAATCGTTTGGCAAATGTTAAGATTTTTCCTTGTTTGTAGTCATTTTCGTCTCTTATGAATTTCCTGTGTTTGCGTTCCTGTACTTCGTCTTCATGTACTTCCAATCGTGCTTCCATTTCTTTTCTTAGCTTTGTTGCTTCGTCTTTATTCATCATTGCCATTTTGTTTTCCAGCTCTTTAATTAAGACATGTGCTTCTTCTAGATCTATTTCTGCATATTTTATTAGTATTCTGAGCATGTTTCTGGAGCATTCTTTATTATTTTGGACCCACTCTTCTAGCATATCAGTCTTTGTATCTGGGTGTGTTGGCAGTGTAAAAATACGTAAACCTCTTGGAATCCTGTCAATTTCCAGGTATTTATTTAGTGCCATTATTTCCCAGCTTTTGCTGGTTTCTTTTTTGTATTGTTTTTCTAATTGAAAGAGAAGGTGTTTTAACGAGGGATTTTCATCTTATCTTTTTTCGGAAGGCTCCGTTGTTTCTGTGCACTCCCCCGTTTCACGTTGGAACATTGTTGCCATTTTCTGTGCTCGTTTGGCTTTGCGTCCCCCCATTCTTAAGGTTAACAAAATCCCCTGATTTATGGATTTTAAAAAAATTTAATTTCTGCCACGTTCATCTAAGGTGTTTGCTCAGGCTTCCAGTTTGGTTATACAGACTTCATTTCTTAAAGGGCTGTTACTCTGGGGGAATGCCGAACGCCATGCAGCCGCTATATATATATATATATGTGTGAACTAATACAAGAAAACAGATGTAGACAAAGAGGCTGCTCTAAATACATAAAATATATTATAATTTAAACAATGAAAGGTACCTTAATAAAATAATGTTTTATATATATATATATATATATATATACATATGTGTGTATAAAATAATATACAAAACTATCAAACATTGTAAATAAAAGCTAAAATAACATTTACCGTACAAGGACATAACGGTTAAAAACAAATTCAAGCTAAAACTAAACTAACCAATAAAATTAAACTATAAGCAAACTTAACCACTTCCTCACACTTAAAGTTCTTTCTCGTACTCTTTCAAACATTTAACCACACAAAGCCTTATGTTCCCTTCTAAATAAGGGTAAAAAATAATGGTAGACAACGTTTTTGTTCTTCTTTTAACATAAAAACAGACCCCTTCAGGTTGGTATGCTTTGCTGGTAACATCTAAAGCTCTTACATCTGAAGTGTGCCTAAATGTCACCAGACAGAGGAAGACTGTCAGATTGTAGGGAATACGTGTCAGAGATGAAGTAGAGCCCTCACCCCAATCTTCTAAATCCTGTAAAACACTCCTAATATCCCACAATGAAGTGTACCTCGCTGTAGGTGGGTTTAGAACTTGCATGCTGGGTATACTTTTCATTGTCAATATGTTCTGGCCAACAGGTATGCCATCTACCAGTGTCCAGCTGTAGTAGCTGACCTATAACTGTTTACTGTTCTGTAGGACAAACCTGATCCAAACAACTCTGTTAAATAGTTAATCATATGTACTAAATTAGCTGTTATGGGATTGAAACCCTGTCGAAGATACCAACAAAACCATTTGTTGCCAGCCAGTTGATATGCTTTCCTTGTTCCGTGACTCTGATATGAGTCAGAAATCATCTGCCAAAAGCTCAGGGATTTCCCACTGTCTCTTGAAATCTTACAAGTCATCTGTGTGAGAAGACCCTCTTCCACGAGAGGATCACATTCTCCCTCTGGCCCTGGGATTACAGCCTTGAAATTTGTATTGGGAAATCTATCATCATATCCAACATTATCAGAAACCAAGCTTGTGATCTCCAAAGTGGGGTTATCACTACTACAGTTTCCCTGCATCTGTGTGATTGCAGGAGAACCTTCGGTAGTATGACTCTTGGTAGTATGGCAAATGGCGGGAAAGCCTATGGTATTAAACCCCTCCAATCTTGCAGAAAGGCATCTACCCCTCTAGCTTGCGGGTCTGGTTTACAGCGGAAGGACCTTATTATCATTGGGTCTACTTTAGTAGTAGTAAAGTTACACTTTTGGTCTAATTTGAGACCAAAATTCTAACTTTACTACTACTAAAGTTAGACTTCCGGTCTAAACCTCGACTTTTGGTCTATGTTTACTTTTGTGAATCAGGTCCTGTGTGTTTAACCTGTCTGCAAAGAGGTCTATTTTGAAGAGCCCCCATCTTTTCTGAATACTAAGAAAGACCTCTCTGGACAATCTCCAGTTGCCAGGGTCCCGGAAGTTCCGTGTGAACCAGTCTGCTACACCATTGCTTAACACATGAATATGTTCCGCTACAACAGATATTCCTCTGCTCAGACAATTGCTCCAAAAGTCCCTCGCTCTTGGAATGAGGTCCACCCATCTTGCTGACACTCATCATTGCTGATACGTTGTCCATAAGAAGCATCACACAGCATCTCATCATTGCTTGTGCAAAACTGCATACCGCAAAGGACGCTGCTAGCAATTCTAAGCAATTGATATGTAACTTCGTCTCTTGAGATGCCCAGCGACCCCTGGTGGAAGATCTCCCACATTTTGCTCCCTATACTTCTAAACTCGCATCCGATTCTATTACCAGTTCGGGTTCCTCTCCCAAAATGTACCTCCCATTCCATGCTTCTGTGTTCATAAGACACCCTGACAGCTCTTTCCTTAATTTTTGATCTAAAGACAACATTTGTGAGTATGACCGATTGGTTCATAAGTACTTTGGGCCTTATTATGATGGTGGTGGGACCGCCCCCGTCAGTCCGTCGATGGCGGTTCCACCCTCATCGGATCCAAAAAGACCGCAAGCCACATTATAATGGTGGGCGGTTGGAGAGACTGGCTGCCATGATCCGATGGGCTCAAGGAGCCCGTCGGGCCGTTGGAGGGACTTGTATCCCTACAACTGTGGCGGTGCCTGCTCAGGCACCACCATAGGAATTACAATGTCCCTTTTGCGTATCATGGCGGTTACCCCCATGAAAAAGGCAGGTGGATAGGGTCCTTTGGGGCACTTATCGGCCCCCTGACCCTCCGACATGGGCCCTGGAGGGCATCTAAGGTACCCCTCTACATATCCCTGCACTATGTAGCAGGCACCGCCTGCGAGTATATAATCTGTTCTGCGGTGTGTGCTGCAACCTGCAACACATGCCACAATACAAAAGATACAGATTGCAACCAAATTCCAATGGTGGGGGCATATCTTGCCTGATCCAAAGATGGCCATACTTTAGGCGAGCTCCCAGAGCCGTCGTTGTAAAATCCTGCATCATTGCTGCTAGCCTACACCAACTGTACTGGATGAGAGGCACCACAGACCTGGTTCCTACTATCCTGCCGATTTTAGCCCCGGATGACTGCCTCTGGATCTTGCTATGCTTGGGCTGCCGCTGCCGGTTGGCGCGGCCTGGTCGACTCATGGAAGCTGTGCGGGGCTCTGTTTCTCACAAAACTTGCTGGGGTGCGGCAACATCCACTGCGATCCTGCAGACTGGCTTGGCAGACGAGCGACACCGCTGAAGTGTGCTGCCTAACACCGGGTCCCTGAGAACTGGGCGGGGTCCCGACGTGACTGCCCATGGTGCTAGCTGGTACACACTTGCTGGGAGATGCGAACGCTGAGGGGGACAAATTGCCATCAGAATCCTGCCTGATTGGAAACAAAGCCCGCCATGTGATGGGAAAGATAACTGCTGCACGAGACTGAGCCTGGACTGGGTGTGGGTGGCCTCATGCCCGAGTCTGGACCAGTGTAAGAGGAGGACAAGGGGGGCCTGGGTGGAGTGCTCCTGCTGAGGACCTGGGGATTGAGGCCTCGATTGCTGACAAGCGTTGTACAAGTGGCCTGATACAACGCCCAGGTGATGGAGCAGTGGATTCTGAGTCCACCCAACAGCACAACACTGCCAGTAAATGAAGCAGGAATGATACCTGCTGAGTAACCTTAAGTAAGTGCAGAGAGAAGGCCTGTTTTGGGGGTGGCTGTGGCCTTCGCACTGCGGCCTACGCAAATACCCTGGCTGGGGTCATAAAGGACTTCCACTGCATGCACGAGCAGAACTACCCCTGTACGCACGAACAGAACAAAATAGGGAAACTGGACAGAAGTCAACCCAAGCTTAACTTCAAACAGCGTAAATCCATGAGAACTCGCAAAGAACGCACAGATGCGCAAGAACAAGAGGAAGGTTAGGAGCTTGGGGGCGACATTAGGCAAATGCTGGTATCCATGCAGCAAAGTCTATCCACTATAGATGGGAAGATTGACTTCCTCTCCTATCGCATGGACTGCATGTCAGAAAGAATTGACAAGCATTCAGAAAGGCTAGATATGGTTGTACGGTGCTTTTTGAAGACAGAATACTTGCACACTCAAGCACAGGCAGCAAACAAGAAAATGGGAAAATTACTAACTTCACTACCAAGCAAAGGGGAGGACTTAGAGGTGCGCTCTCGAAGGAATAATCTGCACATCATGGGCCTGGAGGAATCTACCAATTTTGGACTAAATGATCACCGTAAAATACACAAAGTTGTACTGTATTTACAAAGACATAATATAGATGTGGCCATATTGCAGGAGACGTATTTGACTCCCCAGACCAGTCTACTGTCCCAGTGTAGAATGAAGGGCAACTGTCTTTCGGCTGGATTCACTTGCCCAGGGGTCCTGGTGTGGGCCCGACCTGGCTTTGGTATTAAACTCATGGCAGTGCACCTTGACAAGGAAGGTAGTTGTGTGATTGCGAACTGTAAATGGGGCTGATTTAAGGCGCTACTGGTTGGTGCCTATGGTCCTAATTACAACTAAGCCCGGGCGGAGATCACGTATCCGTGCTAGGCGGACCTACCCGAAGCGGTAAAAAAACTCTGCAATGCTACATGGAGTTCAGCGAGCCTGCGGAGTTGCTTGTTCCGCATGCTCGCGAGATGTTTCTAACGTTTGGCAACAGTGTTTACGTGTTCGGGGGGAAAAATCACGCAAACGTCACCAATCGGTCGCCAATGGGTGCAGCCATCTTGTTTTTCTACTCTTTGAATGGTTCTGGGGCCTGTTTTTCATCCCTCTCCATTCTTTTCAATCCTGTTTCTTACACAGTTTTTCAGATTTTTATTTATTTATTATCTATCCCTCTCTCTCCCTAAGTGTATATTTTGTGTTTTATTTATACTTTTACTGCGTTTTTTGTACTGTTTTTCTATTACTTGGTTTTTATTTTTTTTACTTTCCTACTTCTTCTCCTGACTTTATTTTTTACTTCTACATTTTCTTTTCCGCCTGCACCCCCTGAACCATGGCTAAGGCTAGTAAGAACAAGAAAGGCAAGGCTAGTGCGACCAGGAGCCACCTTCCTTGCGGAAGATGGCACCCTGAAGGGGTGTAGCCCCTTTCCCTGTTCTCTGAGGTTGAGGTGGCCGTGGTGTTTTTGTACAGCCCCACCTCCCCTTAACCTTGGCAGCAGGCAGCAGGCCTGGCTCCGGCTCCAGTATCTAGGAGTGTCAGCGACTGTGGGCGAGGGTGCGCTGAGCAGTGATTGGCTGCTCTGATGTCTGGCGCACCCAAAACCAGCGGACTCACTGGTAGCCTGACTTCTTGGACCCGATTTGTACTAGTGATGTATGTGGTATATGTATGTATTGTATCTTCAATCTTGCTAGTGAAAAAATATAAATAGAGGGAGGCCTATATGGCATCTAAAAATGTGTAATGGTTTTTCTAGGCGTACCGACCACCAGTGCTGGGGCGAGCGGTAGCGCAGGCGACGCCAGCCAGGAGGGAGCAGATGCGGCAGCTACTGCAGGGGTGGGTGAGCCAGCAGCAGCAGTGGTGGGCGGTGGTAATTTAAACTTATATTCCTTACTTATTGACAATAGTTACACACTCGCTGCAAGGGTGTACACTGTACTGTTGAGAGAGACTAAATTGTTGTGAACAACCTTTGAAGACACCCTTTTATTAGCATTAGCAATACCAATATTGCCTGGAGTTGAGTAACTAATGGCCTCTTCTATCTGACTTCAACTCAGCTGGGAAAGTTTTATGAAGGAGACTCTGGGGCAGATTTACAAGCCCCTTGCGCCTCTTTTGCGCCACCGTTGCGTCACTTTTGTGATGCAGCGGCGGCGCAAAAGATGCGTCACGTTGTAAAGTCCTGAGCCATAAGGAGGCGCTCCTGCGCAGGAACGCCTCCTAAAAGTGGCTGAGTGAAATCTACAGGATTTCACTCAGTCACTTTTAGGCCAATGCTGCGTCAAAACCCTGCGCCTGCTTGAAGCAGGCGTAAGGATTTACGCAGCATTTGAAGATCAGGGCACCCTAGAGCCTTGCTGGAGCTGCGTCGCACTTGCGACACAACTCCAGCAATGCACCACTTTTACAGCACAGATGGGTGACGCATCTGTGCCGCTTTTGCCTCATGGTGCGCCGCATTGTAAATGCGGCGCATCCATTGTGGCAGAGGCATGGCTCACAATAAGTGGCGCATCCCTGCTGATATGCAGGGATGCGCCACTTATTGTAAATATGCCCCTAAGAGTCAGACAACCTTGATGGATGGGTTGAACAGAAAGGGAAAGAAGGATGGAAGGAAGACGGATGGGCGACATGTAATATATGACTGGCAGACAAGGATGCCTGGGATGCATAGGTGGCTGATAGGAAGAATTCTCCGGGGGGTTTCTTGGGTCAAACTCAAAGGCAAGAAAGGAAGGACGCATGGGTGGTGGTTTAAAAAAAATTACAAATGTATGTTGTTGGTGAAAGGTTAGTTGAGAGATTAAGAAGAATGATAGCCATGTTTACTTTGAAGGGATGGATGCCTGGATGGTATTCAATCATTATAGCATAGGTGGAGACTGTCACTGGATGAAGACAATGTAAAAAAAAATAAACCGTGCCAGAGTATCAAAGACAAGGAGAATAGAATAAGATTAGAATTTAAAAAAAAATGCTAGAAGAGTAATGCAATAATAAATGGAAAACTCGCTGGGAAGAGAAAAAAGGACTGTTTTTTTCAAGGTTTTTGATTTAAGGTTGTATTTCAGAATACTCCCTTGACTCACAGTAGTTTGCAAACACAGCATATATGTTGTGTATGTGTGTACCCATACCCACCCATTATTAAGTGCCTCCCTCCAACTCCGAGGCCCACTCCCTACCTATGTCATTTTTGACTGTGTCAGCCTGCCATGGGTAGCCTATGGGCTGCATGGTTACACAATCAATCAATAGAACCTCACGTCACCCCATATATAATCAATGATCATTTGGATCAGATATCATCCGCCTTGTTGTAGTAGTCAGGGTGAAAGTGAAATTAAGCAGTTGCCATTGATGTCACAGAGTATGGCCATAATAGAAAAATAAGATAATTGTGTTGTAGTAGACTCCAGCTGCCCTACCTGCAGACAGTAGTAAATAAAAATAATGTGAGTCTGGGACATGAGTATGACTGTCTAGGGCGCAAGCTGACAGAGCTGGCATGCCTACAACAAGGTTAATTTAGCTAAACAAGAGAGAGAGAAGGAGAAGACTTCTCTACTCCATAGTGCCTAGTAGTAATGCCTGAAACTCCCACAAATGTTAGAAGCCTAGAAAGTGGGAGGATACCACATATGTTATGCACTGTGCTTGCTAGTGCTACTGTGCCACTATAATTTTATGTATATGTATTTAATCATTTATGTATATTCTTGCTATGTACAGCATTTCATTTCAGCATGTTCCATTGTTTACATGACCGTATTCAACTAAACTCATCATATCACCCACACCAGCAATTTCTTGTTCTCTATTCACCCATTTTGACCTCCAAACATTTATTTTTGTTTTCTGTTCTCCACACACTGTGTTCGTGATCATAAAGTTCATTTGATAGAACAAAAAAAGATTGCATCGAGCGTTTCGTCACTTGACATGGTTTACACCAATAAGAACCGTTCTCTTTTCAAGCCCGGTCACGTGATCGCCCTGAAACCAATCAGGGAGCACTTTAATGATTTGCCTGCCAATATACTACTGGCACTAACATTGACATTATTGCTCATCGCACCGCGAAATTCACACACGCCCGACCGTCCCAAGTCACACGGTAAGCTCACAGGGACTATTATTTTAGAGCCGGATACGGCACAGTCTGTATCACGTCAGTCGTCTGACCAGTACTATCCATTTCAGGTGGCACTTTGCTGATATTGACCAAACGCGACTTATATCCGTGTGTTCTACAAAACAGGTCAGAACTCATAGTATACCCGAACGAACGGTTTCATTCACCGGATGCTATCTTTATTTGTAAGCATGCGCATTTAATGGAAGAGACATGCACTCCATGCATGTACACACGGGGACTTTTGGAACTCACATGACCCTCCCATTCAAATCTTCCGAGTTTCCCAGTCACTTTCACTCACTTTTAATCCTTTATTTTTCAATTTTCCATCTTTTCACACAAACTTACTATAAATTGCAAGTTTAATCAGTATGCAGCTCGAATGTTCGTCATTTACAAAACTGCAATGTATGAAATGTATAATCTAAATAGATGCTTTACTCTGGTTACTTTTAGACCCTAAGCCCCCTGATGAAGGGCAAATGCCCGAAATGCATTGGGCGAAAAACAACAATGTAATTAACATTATGATGGAATAATGTGAAATTTCAACATCTATAAAGAATAAAAATGAACTTTGATATCATATACCCAGAACTGTGATTACATAATTTCAAGAACTTCGTTCTCCCAGAGTGCACTGGAGGGACTCTGCTCCCACGGGAAACAGGGCTCATTTTGTCGATTTCCCAAGGTGCCATGATGGTGGTGGTAGTAGTTGTGGATACTGACAGTAGCCTTTGCAAAAAAAGAAAAGAGGCAGTCAGTCGCATGAGGGAGACTCGAGAACGAATAGTAGAAGTACAGTACACAAGAAGACTGCCAAACAAGAAACCATGATGATGATAAGTAATGCCGAAGTAAAATAAAACAGAATTGTGGCGGGGATAGCCTAGGACCAGTTACAAACTGAAGTTGACTTGACCTATGAAGTGGACAGCATAGCCTTTAGTACTGGAAGGTTCATGAATCGATGATGGCAATTAATTATGATGGATTATGTTCCTCTGGAAAAAAATGGACTTGTGAATACTGAGCATGGGTGGGCAAGCAGAAGTAGATCCTCACTCTGCTTTGAGTTGATGTTGCTTTTACCACATCCGCCACAGCAAGTGTGTGATCAGTTATTGGTTTAAATTTAATTTAGTCACACCTCAATAATATTCACACAGTCCAGGGGTAGAGGGTTAGGGTTTGATGGATGGTTGGGAAGGGGTATTAGAGGGAAAGGTTTGACAAAGACAAACACTACACATGGACAACACACATTCTTGGCAGCTACCATCATACATCTATTAAGGGAGAAAAAGAAAATGCATGCATGATGATGACTTGATGAGTAGTACTAGACTAGTAGTACAGGGCAGCTGTATATTATAAATTATTTTTATTAAGCAATTGCTTTGCCTGTCTGCCCCCAGAGAGACCCAAGTTACATACATTTTATTTTCTGTTGTACTGGGCTTCCTTATAAAGCTAGCAAAGTAAATTAAAAAATATCTGTAGGAGTTTAATATAAGCAAACACAATAAACAACAAGACACACAGTCGTAATGACTGACGAGAAAAAAATTAATCAGATGAAATGATGATCCTATAACTATGTTATGGTCAAATTGGAATTTGCCAATGCAAAAAAGGAAGGGGACTTCCTCTAAAGGTACAGAACAAGGTCATGACCAAAGTTATTTATACATCGGAATTAATTCCAGTGGCCAATTGTGAGCACCCAAGCCAATGTGTGAACCCACTCAGAGAAAACTATAACAACATACCTGAAAAATATACACTTTTTATTTTCATTTTATCAACATACTTTTTCATAACTTATACAAATCCATAAATATTTTTGCAAATAAAATTTTTCAACATAATAAGATCACAGATCAACATAAATAAAAAAAAAACAATACATATAATCAAATCATGAAAACCCGGGAAGAGACAAACAGAAGCATCACAACAACCCATTCACATCCAACCCACACATATCCAGACACACCTTCACATTCATAATATATCTGGGGAACACAATTACAGAATGACAAAGTAACTAGGATGACCAAAGACAAAAACTGCACAAGAGCAGGATGTTATAAAGGCCGTGGTCGACGCGTTTCAGTGGCTGCAAGCTGATAGAATGCCACCTTCATCAGGACCTGCCAGATATAAGGGGGGGAAAGCCACTCCACCGGGGAGAGGTAAAATCACACACCTAAAAAGTCAAAACATTTGTATTAAGGCCAGGGAAGCCACAGAATATAACTATAAGCAACAACATAAGAAAACTGAAAACAATTGGAAGAACAATATTCATATGCTTTGACGTTGTACATCTGAAATACACAGGCGTGATAGACAGCAAATCAACACCACCAACCAAATTGGAAGTTGCATCTCAGCATTCCTCTTGGTCCTTCCTTCCATGGATACTCCGTCCCTCAATCTTGGGTGCCTGCCTGGCCGATGCGGATTGGTAAGGTAAGTGTGAGTTGCTTTTCCCAGTAAAGCACACGCTAAAGTATGGCCTGTAATTGTAGATGGAGAAAACAAAAGGGATATTGAAAAATCAAGTAGAAAAGTAATGTTAAACAGCATAAATTAAGGAGAAGTGCAACAACAAAACTTTTAGAGGTGGCATGGCTAAATCATGTCTACTCTGTTTCCAGCATTAACCTACAACAGCAACAGGAGAAAGCCCGTGACACCAACGGCAACCTCCACTTAGCTTAGATTTTGAGCCAGACAGCACTGAGCACACCTACACAGCCACATAGCATTTCCCGAATTAAGTAACTCAGTCAATGCACCGCTGTCAGTCATACCACTACACCCGCTTCCACCACTACACAGAACTGTAGGTCTGGTGTTGTTGTTGTGGTTTACCTTTTAGGCTACTTCATGAAATTCCTTGAGTTATTCCATCAATCATCTCTGATCCTACTGACTGACTGTGATTATGGTATGATCATCATGGTGTCCAACTCTGTAGTGTACAGAGTGAGTCCAGAATCAAAAATGCAATCGATCGGCCTGCAGTAGTACAATTTTGTTATTAACCAACAAGAAGGGAACCATTGGCTTGAATCACTTTTTTGTGTGTAGATTAAATACTAGTAGACCTCATGCATAACAACAACACAAACACAAATCACTCGGAGTCAGCGTCCAATTCATGCCATCACTTACCTATTCTTATTGGGGCAGTCCCTCTAGGCTTGGAAAGGAGGATAGCTATAGTCAGGTTCTTTAGAGGGACTCGACGAAGAAGGCACACATTTCATATTTGTTGTACTATTCTCCATCCAATGTCTGGCTTAAGGGAAAGAGATTTAGGGTGAGTCAGGACTGGAGCAAAACTCAGAGGAGTGGACTTACTTCTTCACTGACTGCACACAGTTGCAACTCTAATCCAGCAATAAAAGAGTAAGACGGTGGTGATGGATTTGTTGTGATCTGAACTATAAAGGCAGTGACACACACAAATAATAAAAGTAAATAATATTCCTTTGCTGTATCTTTTTGGGGGACTTTTCTTGGGGCGTCAAAGCAAGAAAGAAAGTACAAGTTGAAAGACTAGTTGTTGTAAGGGAAGTAGAGCTTGCCCTCA
Organism: Lissotriton helveticus; assembly: GCF_964261635.1. Lineage (NCBI taxonomy): Eukaryota > Metazoa > Chordata > Amphibia > Caudata > Salamandridae > Lissotriton > Lissotriton helveticus. Next base: position 1,355,799,668 of record NC_136065.1, read on the forward strand.
AACTCTGATGGTTCTCCCAGAAGTAGGTCATCTAACACACTACTTCCTTGACCTAAGTAGGCGTCATCATTACCTAAAGTTAGGAATAGAAATTGGAAGAACCTAGATATTGACGCCTTAATCCAACATCTTGCGAGCAATATTCCTGATATTTCCTCCATCCAGATCTCAGATGCAATGGCCATCCACACTTGGATTACGGCATCTGTGAATACCTGCCTCCCTATTTCCTTTAAGAAAGTAAATAATCACCGTCCTCCTGCCCCATGGTTTACCGAAAAATAAAAAATCGAAAAAAACAAATGTAAGGCTCTGGAAAGATGCTGGAGGAAGGAGTATGCCATAGAATCTAAACACTGCTATAAAACTGCCAAGAGAGAGCATCATTCTCTATGTAAAGCAGCACGTGCAGATAATGTGAATAGAATTATTACATCTGCACACAATAATGCAAAAGTCCTAATCAAATTAGTTGGGGATCTCTCAGGAGCAAACTGCCAACCTTCGCCTCCTACACTTGATGAAGCACACTGCAAAGTTGTGGCGAAGTCCTTTATCGAAAAAGTCGAAAAGATCTATGCAGAACTGGAGATGTTAAATATTAATAAGGAAAAGCACACAATGGACCCATCTCCCAGTCTTGCCGGCAACAACCCAGTTGGGCCCCCAGATTCGGCTGCTAAGGTGGAAATAAATAATTGGCAATCCTTAGACTTTTTGTCCTTTCGTGCTATTTTAAATAGTCTTAAGTCTGGCTCCCCTAAGGACCCTCTCCCAGTTAATATTCTTCAAAAACTTAATTCTTCTGCATTAAAGATTGTTATGGAACTACTTAATGCCTTGCTGAGGGAAGCCATTTTACCAGCAGAATGGAAACATGTTCCGCTCTTGAAGAAACCAAATGCATATCCAGCTGTGTCCTCAAACTTCCGTCTAATTTCCTTACTACCTGTTTTTTCTAAGATCTTGGAAAAACACGTGAACCAACAGCTTACACGGTTTGTGGAAGTTAATAACATTCTACACAGATCCCAATCAGGCTTCAGAGCTGGATATTCCACAGAGTCTACTCTCACAGGAGCTAGGGATCGAAACGTCGACTTTCTAATCAGTACCACAATCTAGCCATTGTGTAAATTGTTTCGTGGATATTGCTTGGTAGAGCTTACTGAAGCATGCATTGTATTGTAAGCCACCACTTGCTCCAACGTTTTGCCTGATACTTTATTTTCTTTCTATTTTTCTTCTTTCACGCTTGGTACAGGATTGTGCCCTTTCTTTACCAGTTTGATGCTCTCATTCTTGTTTATTCATTTTACATTTGTTTAAATAAATATTCCTTTGTCCGGCTGGACATTGGAAGACTATCCATAGTTCTCATTGAAGTCTATGTGAAAATGTTTTCATTATTGATTGCTAGGCTAAGGACTTTTGTTCTTGAAAATAATTGATCCAGAACTCCATCACGGGCGGCGGCGGACTCGGGGCGGCGGCACAGTTCTTTTGTGGCTGCCGGTCTGGGCCGCTGCTGACTCCAAGGGCCCCAATGACTTAGCCCTCACTCCGGTGGTCTCAGTCCACACTAGGACCCGCCCTCAGCACTGTGGAGAGTTTCTTCACTTCGGTGCACACCCTAACCAGGCACTCCTCACCAGCACCTCAGGTTGCACTTTGACACGCACATCGCACGTCCTAGAATCGCCTCTTCTCTGGTGCTCATGACGATGCAGGTTTCTCATCACCAAAGCTCGGCTTGCACCTCAACACGCACCCTGCACGTTTGTGCCTCTTCTCTTCTCCCAGTGCACACGATGTCCAGGTGCTCTTCACCAATGCCCTGGCTGCACCACAACACGCACTCTTGCGTGTCCGAGTCTCACCTCTTCTCCCGGTGCACACGATGTCCAGGCGATCTTCCCTAATGCCCTGGTTGCACCGTGACACGCACTCTTGCACGTCAGAGACTCACTTCTTCTTTTGTTGCCTACGAGGCCCCGGCACTCTTAACCATCACCACCACATGCACCCAGTGCGTCCGAGACTCACTTCCAACGTTGGTGCACACGATGTCCAGGCGCTCCTCACCAACACCCTGGCTGCACCAGGACAGGCACACTTGTGCGTCCGAATCCCACATCTTCCTTTGGTGCACATGAGGCCTAGGCGCACTTCACCAACACCCGGGCTGCACCATGACACACACCCTTGCAGGGACGAATCCCACTTGGAACTCCAGGTGCCCAAGATCACAGGGCACAACTTGTGAAGGTCTCAGGCTAGACAGACCACACACACCCATAGCGTATCTGAGAGTCTTCTCTGGAAAGTTTTCTGATCCTATATTTCCAAACACGGAGCTAGCTCACCTCGGGCCCTTGGGGTTACAAGACACAGCACAAATCACAGTCTTCTTCAAGCAGGGGGACCCAGTGCCTTCAAGCACAGTCCCAACAGCCTCTCCCTTAGTTAGACCAGCCCCAGATCACGAAGCAAGGATTGGTCTATCCACCACAGTCTCTTCAGTTGTTCCTACTTTAGCTGAGGTTCCTCTTGACCACAGAATCAGTCCAAGCCTTTTCAGTCTCAATCCATATATGTTTCATTCCAACATTGAGGGGTTTCAGCTCTCAAAGTTATACCCCTTAATGTCTTTGAAGTTTGTGTGTTCTCAGGGATCCCTGGCACCTCCCTAAATCAGTTCTGGGTGACTCCGTCCAAATGTCACCTCTCTCCCTTTGATTCTGGGGGTCTGGATCCTTAATCACTCAGCAGGAGATGGGTCAATTGGTTTATTGCACCAGCACAGGCCTTTTCACCTCCCGGGTTCTCCTCCCCCTACTCTCCAGATGCAGGGCAGCCAGGTGCCATCTCAACCCCTCCCTGGATCAAGACCTCTCCCAGCACCTTTCACCTTTCAGTTCCAGGCAGACAATCCACATTTCAGTGACACACAGAAATGCTCAGAGCACAGAACGCAGCCACTTTTTAAAAGATTGATTTATAAACATACAGTCACAAAACCACCTTCAAGGAAAGATGCACTATGACACTGTGAGTCCATACATACTAAACTTTACCTCTCCATTATAAACTGACAGGAAACTAGGCTAACAAACACAACACCCAGCTTCCCCCATTCTGTCCTATGGGCAGAATGTCCTTTCAGCAGTGAAAAATAAAATAGAGAGTTTTTCACTGTCAGAACATAACACACACCTCCGTTTATGTTCTGCCATTTACCTGCACTGCACCCTGCCCAGGGGTTACCTGGTACCTACCACAGGTGTGCTCCATGTGTATGTAAAAGGGAATGTCAGGCCTGACAAGTGGTTGCACTTGTAATGACTTCATGCTAACTTAGCATTCTGCGCGCAGGCCTTACACTGAAGGCCTGAGTTCCCTTCTCTGCGAGCCCTTGCATTACTAACCCTTGCACACACAGTGCACATCACTAGGGACTTTTACTAGAAAGGCAAACATACCAACTATGGCCAACCAATCACCATTACATTTTACATAGGGATCTCCTATACTTTGACACTGATCAGCAATGGCAAAGTACCCAAAGCATCTAAATTGGCATCTCTAGGTCAGGAAAATGGTCTAGGGAACTTTAACCAAAAAGGCCAAGTCCTACATGGGGTATAAGAAGGGGACCAAACATATCTTCGCCCAGAGGGTCAACAATAACCCATCTTAGCTCCTGAGGCCTTAGATGCCTCCTAAGATGTCCCTTTTCTTCTTGTCTTGGTGGTCAGAATCAAATTCAGATGAGTAAGACAATTCAATTGGGCTTCATAAACCTCGTCATCAACAGGGCCTCTTCCTTGCCCATCCACCATGTCAGAAACACTGAAACCATCACTGGCTCCCTCCGGTATCAAACCCTCATTTAATAAGTTTGATTTCTTGGTCTTTTTATGAGGATTATCACCTGCAGTTCTCTTCCTCTGGTTCTTATCCACGCATCCAGAGCACTGGAGCTGATCAAAGATGTTCAAACCCTTTTTAGTAATACACTTTAATTTCCTATTAATGGTTACATCCAAATACCCCATTCATTTTCCTAATGCCCTATTTACACTCTCTTCTAGCTTCCCTAGCTGTTCCTCAGACATATTGCTACACAGAGGTACAATGGTTAAAGTAGCAAAAAAAGGTAAATAACTCTATAATATGCTAAGTAATATGCTAAATTGCAAGGGATCACTAGGAGGCAACCTTGCTTTAAACACAATGGCTGTGACTGTTGTATTTCAACTGCCAATCGTCTTTCTATGCTTTAGGGAACAAATTGCCCAAACTGTCAAAATGTCTGTATAACAATGGTAAATTATGATTAAATCTGGGCGGTGAAGTCCGCTCGTGTTACGCGGAGTTCACGGAGTTCCGAAAAACTATGCTTTGCGTAGCGGAGCAGAGTTTTTTCCTCGCTCATGTCCATCAACAGGAAGATGGCGAGCGCGAGCGAGGAAAATCCACCTCCTGGCGAGATATTTCCTTGTTCGCAATCAACATCAAGTTGATGAGCACGAGCGCCAGCGTGGAAAATCAACCTCCCAGCGAGTTTTCTCAACGCGGGCGGTTTGATTTCTCATTGAGAGTGGTCGCGTATGCTCGCGATCCCTCGCATTGAGAAACCACCCGTTTCCGTTGAGAAAGCTGCTGCTTGAGTAAAAATCTACTCGAGCGGCAGAAATAAAGCAACGCCCACTTGCACTGTACATGGTGCCATTCGCAATGATTGCACAGTGCGGACAAGCACCTGGCACTGAAAATCAACACGAGCTGCATCTATCTAATACACCCTGCTGCTTGTGGAGCTCCGCGCAGCATGGCAGAGTTTTTTTGCACTTCCTTCATAAACTCTGCTCAAGCTTAATTATGATTTCCCAAAACCTAAGATGGCTTTTATTCTAATGTCCACTTACACATTCTTGCCTCGGAAAGGCACGTAGAGGGAGCGCTGTACAGAAACAAACTCCTTGTTTTTAGAGGCAGTGTGAAGAGATTGTGTGTTCCCACAGTACGGTCGCAGCAGATATGCGACACGATCGCATTCCTCACAAAGCGCGCAAGTGTGCAGGGCTATGAAGGAAAGTGTTATGTTGTCATTTCTATGACAATTGGAATGCTGGCTGAAATGTAGTGGTGCAATGTACGGGGTGTGCCAGCTGAGGGTTCGGGTATCTGGAGTTGTCTGGAGACCGTCGAAGCAGACGGATATTTCGGATATGTGGTGTTCATGTAACTGAATAAAGAAGACTTCAGTGCACCACTTTCAAGTGTCATCTCTTAATTTAAGAACCCATCTAACATTTTGGTGATGATCTGGATATTTCTGGAGCCTGCGTGTGCCCCTGCTCATGGATACATGTGATGCGTGAAGATGCGCTAGACCGAAGGTGGCGGATGTGTGAGCTGAGGGTTACCCACAAGCGAGGCTCCAGGCTCATTGTTTGAATGCTGCAGCAACAGCCTCCTCTAACAAGGCTTAAAATAAAGTAGGTAAGGCTGAAATAAATTACCTAACACTACCACAAAAGTCTGTACAATTTAAAGATATTACCTGATAAATATTACCTGATAATTATATGTTAACATCTACAGTTAAAATGCACAAAACATGAGTATTACATAACAAAGGTCACCTATAAACGTTCCAAGCCATAATGAATATATAATTTATGCCTCCATAATCAAAGTTTTTTTAAACTACGATCTAAACAGCAAAATCTTAACCCAAGTATAAGAGATAAAACAAGTGTACTTATTTTATGAGCAGCATCTTCAAAAGAAGGAAGATGGCTGCATGTTATTGTGCTATACACTTGACTGGAATGTTTTAAAGTTCTAAGGGGCATATCATCAAGGCCATGCGATAATTATCGCTCAGTGCTCTTAGCGCGAGGATAATTATCGCCGGCCAACTCAGAATTTTATCGCAGAGATAGCGATAAAATTCAGAGAGCAAGCTGCCAATTGTGCGATTATCGCTGGAAATGCAGCGATAATCGCACAAGGTTTGGCAAAAGCTTGCTGATAGGGCAAGGCATACTTAGCCATGATATCCACCTTACATAGGATATCATGGCGAAGTCAGTTTTGAAGCAGGCGTAAGGAAAGTAGCGATAACAGAGGTTATCGCTACTTTGCTTGTCGCTCTGCAGGTTAGCGTGACCATTGATAATTGGAGAAATGTCACTTAGCCACATTTCTCCAGTTATGTGCGGGCAGGAACGTCCACTTTGCATCTCATCAGAGATGCAAAGATGGGGGTTGGGTGAAAGGGCGATAATACAAGGATTCACCCGATAGCGTGACCTTGCTGATTAGGCGATAAAATTATTGCCGCTTTCCATCCGAAAACGGACGCTAAAACGGCGATAATTTTATCTCCCGGGCTTGATGATATGCCCCTAAATTCTCTCTATTGTTGCTGCTGTGAGTGGGCAATCAAATGAGATTTGCAAAATGTTAGCCCCATGTCCTGCCATGCAATTCATGACATGATCAGACCAGACACTGGGGGCCTCATTTATGAAAAGTCATTCATCGTTGCGTGAAAACAGCGATGCGTCACTTTTCACTGCGCCCTCTTTGCGAGACCAATGATGCGTCATATTTACAGTATGACGCATCATGGCGCAAGGAGTTACAGATATGTCAGTATTTCTGACGTATCTGTACGGCGCAAAAGTGACGCATTGCTGGAGTGTGTCACAAAAGTGACGCAACTCCAGCAATGTCAGTCTTACGCCTGCTGTGAGGCAGGTGTAAGAAATTGACGCATTTGTGTCCTAGAAGTGGCGCAGTGAAATCTAATAGATTTCACTGCGTCACTTCTATGATCCTGTCTTGCGTCAGAACGCCCCACCTTGCGTAGGTATAATGTAGCACAGAGTGACGCATCTACCTAGATGCGGCACTTTGTAGATATGGTGCAACAAGGCACATTTTTTACGCTGCTGGTGCGTCACAAAAAGTGACGCACCGGCGGCGTAAAAGTGACGCACGGCCTCATAAATGAGACCATGGGTATTGGGGATAATTCACTGCATGGCCAGACATGGATATTGGGGATAATTCACAACATGGTCAGGCATGAGTATTAATGACATGTTTACAGAGAAGTAGTAAGATTCTGTCAGCAGTAATACCGCATAGCGTAGAGGGATGAAGATTAGCAGGCCCTCATGTGAGAACGAGGTGTGATTCACCGTCTCATCTCAGACGTATCTCACTCGCTTGACTCGCAGAGATGATCAGCAAGAAATACTTCTAAGGAGGAATGGATCATTGTCAGAAAGCACAGTCTTGAAACTGATAAAGTGAGGCAGATGGTGTGTGAGAAAAACAATATCTCAACTCTGGCATGCCTGATGTTTTTTTCTGTTTTTGTTGCTCACATAGCAAGGCAAAGGACAGAACCGAGACAAACCTCGAGTGGCAATAATCAAGGCATGATCCCTAAGCAAACTAGTGTATGGGGACGGGGACAGGGGGAACTAATTATCTCATCGAATTTACAAATAACGGTACAGGAAGTGAAGTCACAAATAGTGATATTATGCCCATATGATCATCCTTACTTTAAAGCTCAAGGGTCTATTTAAAGAAACAGCAAATTAACATAATCACAAAGAAATATGAAACGAACTTTTTATGTTTTTTTTTTATAAATTACATGCATTTTTCCACATAGGTCTAACAGCTTGAAGATGGCTGAAAGTGAACATATGGTTTACAAAGACATGTGGATCTACTTGTTAATAAAACATTTAAACGGCTAATGGTGAGCAAACAAAATATGCTGTGTGTATTTTGTAAACATTAAACTTGCTGTTACGGTGCATATGTTTCCTGCTGGTGTTCTTTATCTACTTCCATTACAAAATGTGCTTCAAATTCGCAGTTCGTTAAAAAATAGAAGGGTCATTCATTTCAAGTTCCTTAGTGATGAAAACTAAAACATAACCAGGGCCACTGGTATTATGTAATTTTGCAGCTGTGGTTTTTCGCCTATGTATGGATCTGCAGCATAATCTGGAAAAAAATATTTCTAGCTCAAATGGATGAAAATGTACTAAAAATTTGACAACATGTGTTCCTGGGTAGTGTAATGCCATTTGCAAAGGATGATTGGTAATTTTTCTGAGGTGTTTTGTGAAAAATATTTAGGGGGATATTCACAAGGACACAACTCCGAATTATTCCCAACGTAAAGCAACAAATGCGGAGATAGATTTAACACCCCATTCACAAGCTGGTGCAAACTGCAGACATCGCCAATATTCCTACGATGACTGCCCCAAAATGTATCCCCACGGTAAACAGTCATAATATCGATTCCAAAATATAGAATGGACATAATATCGAAGTAAAAATATAGAATGGACAAAATATCGAATGGACACAATATAGTGGTTAAAAATATCGAATTTAAGGTAAGTAATATCGATTTTCAAAATATAGAAGTCAAAATATCGAAGTATACAATATAGGCATTAAATATATCGATTTTTTAATAATATCAATTTTTTTAAAGTGTTTTGTATGTTAGTATATGTGTGAAAAGTGTATATTAATATTTGTAATGTATGTTTAATGTATTTTAAGTAATGAATATTATGTTATTTAATTTTTGCGTAATTTAATTCTGTAGCGGGTTATGGGTTTATAGGGGAATAGGGTGGGAAGTAATTTAATTATATTAAATTAAAAATAAATTTTTAGCAATCATTATTAATATTTAATTAAATTTAGCTTTCTAGTTCTGTAGCGGGTTGTGGGTTTATAGGGGAATAGGGTGGGAAGTAATTTAATTGTAATTAATTAAATATTTTTATTTAGTTATTGGTATTCATTTTAAATTTATTGTTATTTTTTTATTGGTAATTAATTTTTATTAATTGCCAATTAATTTGTATTAATTGATTATTGTTAATGTTGTTAATTTTCTAAATGTATTTTCTGTAGCGGGTTGTGGGTTTATAGGGGAATAGGGTGGGAAGTAATTTAATTGTAATTAAGTAAATAATTGTTTTCAATTATTGGTATTGAGTTTAAATTTATTATTAATTAATTTTTAATTGGTAATTAATTTATAATAATTGGCAATTAATTTTTTAATAATTGGTAATTATTTTGTATTAATTAAATATTTGATAATTATGATAATTGTATAATTTTATTTTCTGTAGTGGGATGTGGGTTTATAGGGGAATAGGGTGGGAAGTAATGTAATTGTAATTAATTACATATTAAAAATACTTTTTGTGTATTGATAATTAATTTACTGTTAATTTTTAATTGGTATTAATTTTTATTATTAATTCGTTTTTGTTATTGAAAATTAATTAGTTGTTAAATAATTATGAATATGTTATTAATTTTTAATAACTAATATGTAGTTGTATTTCTAACTAATTAATACATAATATTAAATTGGTTATTAATTTCAATTAATGTTTTATTGGTATTGATATTTAATTTATTTTTAATAATATATTAAATCATTACTTTCCCTACTGTTAAACTCACTGGAGTGGGAATAGTAATTTTCACCCTCCCGCTATCCAACGCTTTCCCTACTGTTGCACTCTCTGGAGTGGGAATAGTATTTTGTACCCCTACGCTATCCAACGCTTTCCCTACTGTTGCACTCTCTGGAGTGGGAATAGTAATTTTTACCCCTACGCTATCCAAAGCTTTCCCTACTGTTGCACTATCTGGAGTGGGAATAGTAATTTTCACACTCCCGCTATCCAACGCTTTCCCTACTGTTGCACTCTCTGGAGTGGGAATAGTATTTTTTACCCCTTCGCTATCCAACGCTTTCCCTACTGTTGCACTCTTTGGAGTGGGAATAGTCATTTTTACCCCTAAGCTATCCAATGCTTTCCCTACTGTTGTACTCTCTGGAGTGGAAATAGTAATTTTTACCTTTCCAATATCCAACGCTTTCCCTACTGTTGCACTCTCTGGAGTGGGAATAGTAATTTTTACCCCTACGCTATCCAACGCTTTCCCTACTGTTGCACGCTGTGGAGTTGGAATAGTAATTTTTACCCTACCGCTATCCAACGCTTTCCCAACTGTTGCACTCTCTGGAGTGGGAATAGTAAGTTTTTACCCTTATGCTATCCAACGCTTTCCCTACTGTTGCACTCACTGGAGTGGGAATAGTATTTTTTACCCCTACGCTATCCAACACTTTCCCTACTGTTGCACTCTCTGGTGTGGGAATAGTAATTTTTACCCCTACGCTATCCAACGCTTTTCCTACTGTTGCACTCTCTGGAGTGGGAATAGTATTTTTTACCCCTACGCTATCCAACGCTTTCCCTACTGTTGCACTCACTGGAGTGGAAAGAGTATTTTTTACCCTCCCGCTATCCAACGCTTTCCCTACTGTTGCACTCTCTGGAGTGGGAATAGTAATTTTTACCCTTACGCTATCCAACGCTTTCCCTACTGTTGCACTCACTGGAGTGGGAATAGTATTTTTTACCCCTACGCTATCCAACGCTTTCCCTACTGTTGCACTCTCTGGAGCGGGAATAGTCATTTTTACCCCTACGCTATCCAAAGCTTTCCCTACTGTTGCACTCTCTGGAGTGGGAATAGTATTTTTTACCCCTACGCTATCCAACGCTTTGCCTACTGTTGCACTCACTGGAGTGGGAATAGTATTTTTTACCCCTACGCTATCCAACGCTTTCCCTACTGTTGCACTCACTGGAGTGGTAATATTAAATGTTACCCTCCTGTTATCCTACGGTAAAATATTGTACGTTGTTTATTAATAACTTAAATTAATTATATCTTAATTTTAAGGTTATTTGAGTTTTTTAAGTATGTTTTAGTTAATTATATTTATTATTTCATTAATTTTAAATTACTTTTAAGACATTTAAAAAAATTCGATATTTTGACTGACTATATTTTTTACAGACTATATTTTGGATTCAATATTTTTGTACTTACCTGTTTGTAGATAGGAATTCGATATTTTGGCATTCTATATTTTGGTGACTATATTTTGGTAAGTCTATATTTTGTCATTCTATATTATGTCAGTGATCCATCCCCACGGTGGACACCACCAACTAACCCTAATGAGATGCAGAGTGGGAGTTCCTGTGCAAAAACACACTAAAAAAACACAACACCACATTCACAACGAACTGCCAAAACTGCAAAGCGAAACAAAAACAGTCGATCAGCCGCAGTAGAGGCAGGGAATTAACACCTGCCTTCTGCTGGTGTTAAGCAGGATGACTACCTGTAGCATAAAAGGGAGCAAAGCCAAGAGCCACACCTGAAGACCCACAGATGCCATGGAGACGATGATCATGCACCTTGGATACCCATGAGGGACAAAACACCCACCGCAACCACCCCAGAGCCCCCTCCCCATGGCCTCTCCCCCAGGACATACAAACACTCTCCATGACACACGAGCCACAACAAACGCATGCTGACACACAGTGGCAAAATAAATACACACATGTGTGGCCAGAAGAACGAGAAACAGTAACACAGCAGTGAAGTAATAACCAAAAATGTTATTGAAACACAACACAAAACAGCAACGCAAAAGACTCCTGTCGGGTCTGCCAGGGAGAATCTCGACAACACAGCCTGGAAGAGAAAGCACAAAATCAAGACGTGTGTCATGCGCACAACAAAGGAGCGAGACACAGAGAAACAGAGAAGGAAAGTGAGCGAGAGAGAGAAAGAGAGGGAAGGAAAGGAAGGGAGATAGAGTGAGGGAGAGAGAGGGAAGGGAGATAGAGTGAGAGAGAGAGAGAGGGAAGGGAGAGAGAGAGAAACCACGGCCCCTGCACACACAGGCCCCACTGCTCACCTGCTGCCACCAGTGTGTCCATCAGTAGGTACACAGCGGCCCAGCATGTCCCACACCTGACGCTGAGTCCTGAGTCATCACGTCACCGCCCCGGCAGGTACTCCCCTACCAACCGTGGCTGGGTGGTAGGCCAGTGTCGGCCGCAAGGCCTCGGGTGCCACTAACCCTGTGCAATGCCAGTCATGGCCACGTGGTGGTAGGCCCATGTCGTCTGCAAGGTCACGGGTGCCACCAACCCTGTGCGCAGCAAATCATGGGCCCAGTCACCACCGGCAGAGGAAAATGTGACGTCGGGCCCTTTTATATGCGGGGTCACATGGTCTGTGATACCTGTGCCGGATGGGTGTGGTGTGTGTGCAGACCTGCCCTCAGGAAGTGGCCGTGACATGCTGACAACTTGACCAGTGACCTGCACACCACCAGTGAGTATGCCTGCGACTGGTAGCTATGTGGGCCCCCCTCGGAGCGTAAGTGGAGTGGTCTAGCCTGGCATATGCCAGACCAGTGCAGGCTTGAAACAATGACTCAGGGGCTCTGGGTGTGGGTTAGTCCCTGTCCAGACAAGGAAGTGACTAATGCGTGTGTCCCTGTTGTAGTGTCCACGGCACCCGGGACACAATAGGCAATGTAGTACACGGTGACAGGCATCCTACTAGTTGAGCATCATGCCAAGCACACCACACAATATGGGCCCATTGAGGACCGGCTAGAGTCCATCGGGGATGACAGGTACTTAGGAAGAGGAAGAGAAATGTCCGCAGTCTGGTCGCCGTGTCATTGGTCATCAATAAGGATATGGCAGTCCATGTCGGGGTCCAAAGTGAGTGCCGGGGAGTGTATTGGGGGTCAGTGGGAGGTCATGAGGCCATGTGTGACACCAAGCAGAAACAGGCCAGGTGGCTGAGATGAATGCTATTGCCTCCTTCTGACAACAATCCCATCCACTACCTGATCCCTGTATGTGTGCTCTGCCCCACCTGTGGGTGTTGTAGTACCGGCTGGGTCTGGTGGTGGATTGTCAGCCGCACTGCGTGGCAGTGGCACATCAGATGCCGGAATGGATCCGCTTTCTGCACTGTGAGGCACTGACACACCAGGGGGCGGAGATGTGTACGGTGTGGCTGCAGCAGCATTCATGAGCGCCACGCCTTGTGGCAGCAATGCCATGATGAGGATCTGCAAGGCATGGTAGATCCCAGCTACACCTCCCTGATGTGTTGCTGTGGCTGCCATCCTTTCTCCCTCCATCCGCACCATGTCCTCCATTAGCCTCCGAATGTTTGCCAGCTCACGGCTGGAATCGTTCGAGCCAGTCAAAGCTGACAGGTGTTCTTCTCTCCGTGTCATGACTCCAGCAATGTCAGTCAGGGCTCCTTGGAGACCATGGAGCGGGGCATGGGTGTCCGTTGGGGACTGATGGGACCTAGACACCCATGGATGGCGTCGAAACCTAACCGCACCTGCTCAGCCGTCTCCCTCTGGCACTCCAGCACATGGCGTTGGAAGGCCATGTGTTGCTCCTGCAGTTCTTGGGAGACTGCCAGGGCTGTGGGTGCCTCCTGCTGGGTGCTTTGGGTAGTGGGTGGGGTCTCCTCGATGTAGCTGAGCTGCCCTGATCCTGGAGGTGAGTTGCAGATGATGTCCATGATGTTTTGGAGGGTTTGGGTGTCGATGCTGGCGGTGTCCTCCTTGTCATCAGTGAAGAGTGGCTGGGACTGCTCTGCAGGGGCTGTTGACGGAGCCCCTGCAATGTGAAGGGGAAATGGTGGATTATAATGTGTCCATATGTATGTAGCCACATGGTACATGTTGACATTCAGACAGCATGGCATTGTGACAGTGTGTGGATCAGGGTCATGACCCAGAGTCATTGTGGGTGTGCACTGTGCTCTGCTTGATTATGCATGCGTGCCCCTCTCCATCCGTCCCCCCAGTACCTGGTGGTCACTCACCTTGTTGTGGTTGTGTTGTGTCATGTCAAGCAGTGTCCGGTCCCCCGACTCCGGCCACAGTCTCCACACTGATGAATGTCGACACCAACTCTTCATGTCATCCAGCACGAGCTGTGGCGCTGGGCTCCCACCTCCAGTCTGCATTGATGCCTTCTGGTTGGCTGCGAGGTTCTCCTTGGTCTTTCTCTTGATGTCAACCCATCGCCTCTAGGCCTCGTCCATTGGCCTCCTGTGCTCTCCGACGGCATTCACTTTGTCCACGATAGTCTGCCATATCCCATTTTTGGTTCCAAATGACACGTTGGAGGTGGCAAAGAATTTCTGATGGTGTTCCATCACCTCCATTGTCGGGATCTTGTTTTCCTGCGAACTGAACTTTGTCTTCCTCTACTTCTTGTACTTGACCTTCCCTGTCCCCGAGGTCCCAGGCTGGTCGTCCGGGATGCTTGTGGGGTTGCGCTTGTGCTCTGCGCATGCTCTGGCAGCTTCCATGGTGCTTGGGTGTTGGTCAGTTTGTGTTGGAGTGTTTTTTCTACTTTTATAGTGATTTTTCCCGCCTGCCATGTGTGTGTTGCAGGCCTGGCGCTGCTTATCGCTGATTTCCTCATTGCGCTTTGGCCCATCGCATGTTTTTCCGCATTGAGGTTTGTGTTTTTATCGCCATCGAGGTGGTTATATTGCGGACATTGGCTGCGGTTTCGGCAGACTATCGCATACTACCGCCTTGTTGTGAATTCCACGTTAACACAGGGTTATTTTCCCGTGATCGGCTGCGATGTGTAAAGGTGCGTTAGCATTTTTGGGTGATTCTTAGCACACGTTCTTGTGAATATACCCCCTAGTTTATAATATTGTGACACATAAACAATGTATCAAAGATCTTGTTAGAGCACAAATATTTTGCTATAGAACATGCTTGTCAAGAAAATTGTTTTTATATATCTTAATATTTTAAAAAATAAAGTTGTATTTAATATTGTTTACTTAAAGTTGTAAGAAATATTGTTTTTCTATTCAACTTTTTTACTTGAAATATGAATGTTAGGTGTTAGAATTGTTAGTATAATTGTTATAAATTGTTTGTACATAGTTTGAAATTCAAAACTTGACATTTTTTAAATTAAGCTAGTAATTTATAACTAACCCTGGACGTAGTGTTCGTAGTGGGGCTATGCGAAGCTAGGCAAAGTGGGCGAGAAACTACGCCCACCTGCGCACTTCGCGTAGCCCCACTACGCGCCGCATGCCCCCCTCCCCTACATACCTAATTTTATTAAATGGGCACATCTAAATAAATAAAAGGCACTTACCTTGTCCACGGCTTCCCGGGGCTCCCTCTGCTCGTTCACGCCGCCGTCTGCTAACCAATGCACATGCGGCCGTCCGCGGACAAGGTAAGTGCCTTTTATTTATTTAGATGTGCTCATTTATTAAAATTAGGTATGTTCGGGAGGGCGGGAGGGAGGCGGGTGGCGGGCAACTTTGCTACGCCCAAGGAGTGGGCGTAGTGTTGCCTGCTTCGCCTACTTTGCAAAGGGCGAAGTAGGCAACACTACGCCCACTTCATGGGCGTAGCGAAGTCCTTCGCCCAGGGTTATTTATAACATAGTAGCGGGTTGTTGGGTTTGTAGGGGAATAGCATAGGATATTAAATTATAATGAATTATATTTTATTGGTAATTAATTTTGTTATTTGATTGATAATTATTTAGATTTCTCATTTAATATATATTTTATGTATTTAAGTTTGATATGTTATTTTTAAGTGTTTAAATTTGTATTATTTTTATTGTTGTAGCGTGTTATTTCTGAAAAGGCAGGCTGAAAGGGACTTTGGGGACCCGTGGTAGGCACCCTTTCCACACCTGGCCATAAGCTGTGGGTTTTGGGGGACATCTAAGGTGCCCCCTACATATCCCTGCACCATGTGGCAGGCACCTCATGGTACCTGCCACATAGTGTAGGGATATGTAAAGTGTCCCCTTTTTGCATTATGGCATGTGCTGCAGCCAGCAGCACCCGCCGCAATGCAAAATATAGGCATTGCGACCGCCTTGGTGGCGGTCGCATCCTAATGCCTCTGGTGGGACCGCCGATAGCCTCTCAGGCGGTCCCATTTAGGATAGGTGTCCGACCGCCAACCTAATCAGTCTCTAAGTGTTAAGTGATTTTCCTAAAAATATTTGTAAACATGTTTTTTAATAAAAACTTTGGTTTTTGTAAATGCAAAATGCAATATTTTTTTAAAAATGTGTATTTATATTGTAAGTAATGTTTGAGGGTATTTCGTGTATTTCTTGTGGTAGGGAATATATTTTATTTAAATTAATATTTCAAAATATTTTTCTATGTGGTTCTCTAAATGTTTTTAGTAGTCTATATTATGTATTATTTATATATAATATGATGTTTTTCTACTATTTTAGGAATGTACATATTTTATATAAAATGATTAGGATGTGGAATGCATTTTGAGTCCCTTGAAATTCCAGAATTTTCTGTACTGTTGGTTACACTACAATTTGAATAGTACATCTAATCCCTTTGGAGTCCAACACTCTACCTACTGTTAAGTGATTGGCATGTGAAGAGTAAACCTAACCCTTCCAAATTCCAACTGTTAAGTGATTGGCATGTGAAGAGTAAACCTAACCCTTCCAAATTCCAACGCTTCCACAAAAAAAAAGTCAAAAAGTTTTTATTTTGTTTCGGTACTCTTTCGAGGACCACAAAATTATCTAAAAGAAAATACATTTGATTTTACGTACAACTTAATACATTTTCAATGTAATTTTCAAAAATTTAAAAATCTTATAACAAACATATTCATTTGGTGGCTTAACGCATACGGAAATAAAATCCCTTGCATTGACAATCCTGCAAGACCGATATATAGGCTCTAAGCATGATAACCTAGCAATGACAAAATTTTTATTTGGACATATAAAGAGCAGATGCTCTAAATTCTGTTTGCCCCCCTGACACAGGTTACATTGCGAGGTGCTGTTTTGTCTCCAGGAAGAGGTAAAGGATAATAAGGGGAGTATACCCAGACGTAGCATCATGATCGTGCGCCTTGCACCATGGGTAAGAGTATATTCCAGATATAGCGGTCTTTGCTTATATTCTTGGGAGTCAGCATAAGTCTTGTACATAGTTAATTTAGTACAGTGGAAGTGATCAAGCTCGTAACTCAGTTTGGGAGCAAAGTTTTTTAAAAATAGTTTGAGTTGTGCGCGTGTCCAAGATAATAACATTTCTGCACTAATTTTTGCTAGACGAAAAGCCTCTCCCAAGTTTTTAAGAAATGTAGAGTTAGTAGTATCTTTACTAAAAGTCTCGATTTTTAGCAAATGTCGTAGGGTACCCTCTTTGGAATGGAGAAGGTTATAGGCCCACCTAATGAGGCTTGCTACTGATGTCGCATATGCGCTTGTGATCGTACATTCCAATCTTAGTGCCTGTACTGGTGTCGAATTGGAAACTTTCAGTAACTTTTTTAATGTTTTGCCTTCATTTAAGTCCATATAACTCCATTGTTTTAGGGGAATATGTTCAGAGGCGTAAGATAGAACCGGGGGGATTTTGGCTCTATAAATTTTTATTAGTGCTGAAAAATGCCTGCTTCCAGTAGTCGTATACAGGCGTGACATGGCCCCGGCATGTAGATCACTTTTCCTTTTTAAATGGTTAATTTGTTTGCTGTTGCTCATATTATGCGAAAAAATTCTACCAAGATAGGTATATTCCTTTGTCTGTTCCAAAATCTCTCCTCCCAATTTCCATTGGTACTTCACATCTTTTTTCTTGTTTGAAAATGCAACTACTTTAGTTTTACTTATATTTGGAGTTAAGAAATGTTCTTTCGAGTAGTTGTATAAGATATCTAAAAGATTTTGAAGTCCAAAAGGTGTCAGGTCGAACATGACTATATCGTCCGCATACAGCAAAGCATGTATGCGCTGAGCGGCCATTTTCGGTGGAGTGCATAGCCCTTGTTGGAGATGCGATGGTAGGTCACTCAGATAGAGAGAAAATAAAATCGGGGCCAAAAGACATCCTTGCTTTAGGCCATTGGATGTTTGTATAATCTTTGTCAGGCCCCTGTCACTCCCCATTTGGACTCGGCACCAGGTATTACTATGTAGGTTCACAATTAGTTGCAATAGTGGTTCAGGGATACCCATTTTTCTCAATTTTATCCATAGTGTCGGCCTATCCACCCTGTCAAAGGCAGTAGAGTAGTCTATAAAAGCTGCATATATTGGTTGAGATTTTCCAGTTACGTATTTGTCTAGTAAAAATTGAAGGGTAGCTATATTGTCCGTAACTGAATGGTTCGGTCGGAACCCAGCCTGAAACATGGGAATTAGTCCCTTCGAAAATGCCCAAGATTTCAACCGGTCAAGTATTTCTGCAGCAAAGATCTTACCGCCCGCATCCATTAGAGCGATTTGTCTATAATTTCCAGCTATACTCCTTTTTCCTTTTTTGTATATTGGAATTATTGTGCTTCCTTTCCACGAGTTTGGAATATTCCCGGAGTCAAATATATAATTGAATAATGGCGCGAGCATCTGGCCCCATGCTTTTTGGTCAGCTTGATAAACCTTGATAGGGATCTGATCAGGGCCGGATGCGCCCGTACTTCTTGCCTTTTTGATATTCAGGGCGATTGACACAGCCGAGGTCTTGGTGAGTTTTATATCTTTGGTTACCATTTCTTGTTCAGTGACCTTTCTCACCATTACTTTCGGGTTGGGTTTGTATAGATCATTTAGAAATATACCCCAGTCTTCTTCTGAGACAGGGATTGCTTCTAACTTCTTTTTAGTTCCCGTCATCTTTGCTATCAAAGACCAATATTTTCGTTGATTGCATTGTTTTGCTGCTAGTTGGATATCAATCCAATTACGGTCCTGTTTCAACTTTTCCTGTTTAGCCCTTTGTCTTCGAATTTGATTCTTTAGTCTGTTTATTTCGACTTTATTTACTGACGAGTAACTCAAGTACTGAGCGCGAATCAACCTATTGAGTTTTTTTATAGTTGTTTGATTGCAATTTTTGTTCTTGCTGGCACTTTTCCTTTGTGTTAGTCTGTCCTGTTTTGATTTACTTTGTATTGCATGTTTAAGTTCGTTCAATACAGTTTCATAATTCTTTATGGGGTCATCAGAGTAAGTGGCAGTTAACAATTGAGTTTGTGTTATTAATACATTCAAATAATCCAAATTTTCCGCACCCCAATAGATCCGACGCTGGGCTGTGTTTACTTCCATTTTGGGTTTATAGAATATTGGTTCATTCTGGAAAGTAGTTTGTGGCGTCCAGAGTGTTGTTAAACGTAGGAGTGCATGATCACTTTCCTCTTTAAATTTAATAGACAGTTGGGTAATTTGTTCTTTTACTTCATTCCCACATATGAAGTAATCAAGAATAGAAGGAACTCCATTTCCCTGCCTAGTAAATGAAGCTGGCTTATCTCCATTGATGTTTCCATTTAATATTCTCCCATTTATGCTTGGAAGGAATGATAATAATGAGCTTCCTCTTTTATCCGACTTTACTCCTTTTGGAAATTGCGGAAGTGATATTTCCAGTGATTCCTCCTTAAATAATGTAGACCATTTCTTTATTTCACTATTTGATATTTTAGCGTTTAAGTCGCCCATAATGATATATGATAGATGATGTTGATCTTCAAGGATGTTAGTTATGATCTCTAGTAGATGATCAAATAAAGGGTCGTATTTTTTACTTGGTGGAGCGTAGATATTGAAAAGTAGTATTTTCTTATGAATATCTGATGATTGTAATTTAAATTGTACTTTGATACATTGTAGGTTGTGTGAATATGTATCAATTATTTCTTGCGACCAAGAATAATCTTCTTTCAGCAGGATTGCCATACCTCCTTTCGCATGACCCCTTTTGGATTTTTTTGCTGAGATTTCATAAACATAATATCCTTTTTGTGTGAAGGGGGTGGTTAACCATGTTTCCTGCAGAGCAAGAATATCTGGATAATCTTTCGTTGCATCTTTCATTTTGTTGGTGGTTTTCCCGGCCAGATTCCATGACGAAAGCTTCAGACCTTTGCTAAACCTGATGTTGTTGTGGATTATCCATTTTTTTGCTGTTTAATGCTTCTGATAACCACGCCCAAGATTGTAGGTTGTTCTCTTTATCATTTGGGTTAGTGTTCCGGGACCAAACCGACCTTTCGCCGTGCATTACTTGTATTTTTAATATATCTTTTCTCATATTGTTTGATGCATATTCTCCCCAATCTGAGCTGAGGTTGTTTTTAGTATGAGATTGTCTAATTGCCGCTGTATTTTGTAAATTGGTTTTGATTTCTGGTATTGAGATTACATCATAGCCATTCTTGTGTAGAATTTCCTTCTCTCTTATAATTATTCCAGGGAGAACTGGGGAAAAGAATGACACTTGTACAAATTTGTTATTTTCTTTTTTCGGAAAGCGTACTAGGTCAATTTCGTTACTTGTCAGAAAGTTCAGAGAAGGTATTTCTTGTAATAGATTAATTATTCTTCCACGAATGAGCGGCATATTGTCAGTGGGAAAAAGTTCTTCTATTGTTAAGTGTTTTGATTGATTTCCATCCCACTGCCATATTTTGTAATCTTGTAGTTCTTTTGTATCATTACTTTTTTGCTCTATTGGTTTTTTTACTGAGGTCGGGCAGTATTCTTCTGCTTTTGGGTTCAAAGGTTTCACCAGTGGAGTTATTTGAGTCGCTGAGGAGTTCACCGAATTAGTGAAGATGTGTTTTTGAAATTTGAGTTTGTTCCCTTTTTTCTTTTGAATTCTTCTCTGAGGTCTTCTTCGCTTTTTCTTTCTTATTTTTTCCTTCAGGTCTTTGTTTTTTATGGTCTTTCCCGTCTGTTTTGTTTCCTGTAGATTGATAACCTTTGTTGAATGTATTTTATTGTCAAGAGCTATCGGACCTGGACCTTTCTCAACTTCTTTGTTGTTAAAAATGGGATAGTGTTTGATGTTATTTTCGGTGATATTTTCCTTTTCTTCTCTGAAGAGTTTCTTAAGAGAATAAGTTATGGGAGTTTTTTTATTTTTTCTTATTTCCTTGATTTTAGTCTCAATTATTATCACATCTGATGTTTGTGTACTTGCATCTTGCATTTTTAGAGACCTTGTTCCTTTTTTGCAGCCATCTTCAAATTGTAATCGGTTAACCGTTACATGTTTGTCAGATAAGTCATTAGGTAATTCTTTTTTCTTTTTTTCTTCCACCAAGAACTTAAGAATACCTATTTGGACATCCAGGGTGTCATCTGAATTAGATAAAATTTGACCAAGGTGGGTGAGAACTGATTCCAAAATGTCCTGTAGGGAAAAAAGTGCTTTTGACAGGGGTGGAACGGTAGCTGCCTGAGTTAAATTAGAGAAGTAGAGATCAGTGTGATTAGTTTGGTTAGTGTACAATTGGGGTGATTTTTCTGGGGAACTGGTAAATGGCTGGTTTAGTCTTAGCGGAGTTACTGATTTTTGTTCTTCGATCTTAGTAATATTACTTGCAGAGACCTCCATGGCTAGTTCATTATCCTGGTGTTTAATAGGTGTTATTTGAGACATCTCTAAGATTGATTGATGATACTCTTCCAAGAGGGAGATCTTTGCCAGGTTAATCTCTGTGTTTGATGGTCCTTGGTTATGGTTGCTTAGTTCAGAGTGTAATAGTAACTGATGTTCAAAATTATTGATTGAGAGATTTTGCTTTGTTTCTTCTTCTGATGTAAGGAGAAATGAGTGATTTTTCACAGAGAGAGTGGAAAAGTATTTCGTTATTGCCGGTGTGCAGGAAATTTGACCTGGTTTCATAGATTTATCAACAGATTTTCTGATAGCTGCGTCAGTACCCATGCGCTTCATATAAATTGTTCTTGAACGAAGTTTTTTTAAGGCCATCATAAGGAAGTGTTAAATTCCAAGTAGTCCGATGGACCTATTCTCCTAGATTAGGTGTTAATGGGGTGGCCCGTCCCGTCCTCGGTCGTCCCCGGACGGCCACAGACGGCCCGCCCTTTGCCCGGGCTTAGCTCCGCGCGCGTCCCGCGTCGCGTGAGACTATTTGTTGCTTTATACGTGTAGCCGGTGGGCGTGTCCGTGGGCGTGTCGCCTGGGGGAAGAGGCACCAGCTGCTCCAGGCAGGGGTTGCTGGTCCTCGCAGTCCCCCGGGCTAGGTGCAGATCTTACTGGTGCCCTGGCCTCGACCCTGGAGACTCAAGCTGGGAGCGAAGGTCAGAGCGTGCCGACAGCAGCTCTCGCTCACACCAGCGAGTCCCCGGGGAGGCAGCAGCACGGAGCACAAAGAGTTCGTGATTCCTCGCTCTGGCAGCGCAGAGCACAGCAGAGATGATCGGTTTGCCTCGCAGAGCACAACGGGAACAGCAGTCAGGTGAGTGGCGCCCGCGGAGCGGATGTCACGAATTTAAATACTACAATCGCCGGTGGGCGTGTCCGTGGGCGTGTCGCCTGGGGGAAGAGGCACCAGCTGCTCCAGGCAGGGGTTGCTGGTCCTCGCAGTCCCCCGGGCTAGGTGCAGATCTTACTGTTGCCCTGGCCTCGACCCTGGAGACTCAAGCTGGGAGCGAAGGTCAGAGCATGCCGACAGCAGCTCTCGCTCACACCAGCGAGTCCCCGGGGAGGCAGCAGCACGGAGCACAAAGAGTTCGTGATTCCTCGCTCTGGCAGCGCAGAGCACAGCAGAGATGATCGGTTTGCCTCGCAGAGCACAACGGGAACAGCGGTCAGCTTCCACTTCTGTCACTTAAACTGGAGTAAGAATAGTAAATCTAATACCCTCCATAGTCCAACACTTTTCCAACAATTTCTTAGTTTTGAGTGGGAATAGTAAATCTAACCCCTCTGGATTCCAACACTTTCCCTACTGTTGCATACACTGGAGTGGAAATAAGAAAATATAACCCCTCTGAAGTCCAACATTTACCTTACTGTTTTATAGGATGGAGCAAGAAGAGTAAATTAATTCTTTGGAAGTTAAATACTTTATGTGATGTTTTTAACTTGCAAATCCCTCACCGCCTACTGCAAATAAATCTGGTGCACAACAGAGCAATATGACAGTGAAACCATTGATTGCCCTGTCCTGACTATTTAACCCTTCGATGCTTCTGTAAGCCAATGGCCGTCGTGAGCACTACCTCCGTAGTGCTACGCATGTCTGTTGGCCGACAAAAGCCCCGCCCACTCCGCTAAACCGCCGCACCGCGGCGGAATTGCCGCCGCGGTTAACAATAAAAAAACAATGGAAAACTAAAGAAGAGAAATCATTGTATCTTCACCATTTAGGGCCTAATTACGATGTCGGACGGATGTGCCAGTGGTCTCAGGACCGACGACCTCCGGTCTGCGGTCCCAACGCGACGATTACAATGCGAACCCACATGGTGAGGTCGCAGACTCCCATTTATCAATGACAGCTTGTGCTGTGGCCGTAAACCAGCTGTAGCACAAGCTCCCATAGACACATGGGGGAAACTGTTCATCCCTGCACTGCGTGGCAAGAACCTCAAGGTGCCTGCCACACAGTGTAGGGATTAACAGGGGAGCACCATAGGTGCATCCTCGGCCCCCGACCAGAGCCCCAGGAAGAAGGGGGCCCATCTGGGGGCCCCCAATGTTGCTTTCCAACAGGCTTTTCAAGTTGGAAAACCCGACATGGAAAGCCTGTCGAAAACCGTCATCATAATCCATACAGAGGAAACGCCATCCATATGGATTACGTGGCAATCTCAGACTGGCCGATGGGCTTGCTGAGCCCATCAGAATCCAGCTGGAATGACTGGCAGGTTTACGAGTCGACCCCCTGCATTGTGATGTGGCAGTTGAAACTTAAATCACTACAAAGCGCGGAAAGCCTCAGACTGCCCTCATCCTAATGAGCGCCATAGTGCTGACACCCCTCTGTGAGTCAGAAGAAAGGGTAGGGGAACTCATCACAACAGTTTATCACAACTCATTGAGGCCCCCAATCAAACAAATCTACATATTAAAACCTAGACAGAATCCAGATATTAATATACAGAAACTAATGCAGAATAAGTAATTCTTCACCCAAATGTACCCTGAAATCTTCTTCAGTATTGAAAGTTCCTGGACTTTTAGAGTCACATTTGGATTTCGGTGTAACTGCCACCGACAGGCCATCGGTGGCTGTCCCACCGACATTCAGTCCATTGGTCCGACTGCCGCATTACGATGTGGATGATGGGGCCTCAGCAGTCTGTGGGACAGACTGCCACCTCCGACAGGATCCAATCAGATGGCGACACGATGCTTGTGTGTGCACTAAGTACCTGATTATGACTTTGGCACAGTTGTATAGGCTCTCTGTTGACACAGCACAAGCACCGCTTGCCTTATTACGAGCTGAACTTGTGTAAGTTGGATGGTCCTTCGCCTTTCCCATGGCGATGCCTGGAAAACAGGCACAGCAATGAGAATGGCAAAAAAGTTCCAGCACGGCATGGATGGTGATGTCCAACCTGTGCTGGAACTTTGGGGGAATGCAGACAGGTGGGGGCACATGTTGTGCTCCCCTGAATGTATCCTCATAGTGAGGGGAAATAGGGGCCCGTCGGGCCCCCTTTGTTCCTCCAGTGCCAGCCTTTGCATGGCAGGCTGCCACCATGAATTGGCTGAAAGAACTCGTAATATAATGAGCAGGAGTGCACCAGTTCCGCTCAGCAAGTTACATAGTGGTGCAGCTCTGCCACCTCCAGGGAATAACTGTACCCCACCGCAATGAATTTTGAAGTCGCAATGCGCAAGACGGAGCCTGTGGGGGTGAGAACCACCCTCTGTACCTCTGGTAAGTTCCATTGTATGCTCAGCGCATGCCCACTTCTCAATGTCTTAGAGTCACCAGTACACTACCCGGCAGAAGCTCAAATAGTGCGTCACAAAGTGCGAGGACAGCAGCCATACAACACCAAAGTCCAGCCCTCTTTGTGTTCAGATAGCAGGGACAGCGCACTCTACGCTAATAATAATTAGGCTCACCCTAGGATCGCTATCCGCATCGCTCCAATGGTGCTAAGCTATTCAGGGCCAAGGCTTGTGCAGAGAGTCCCCCGAGTAGGCTCGCGCTGCCCACTGTATCGGTCCCACCGTATTCCACCTCCTCCCAGCCTCGTGTTGTTTGCGGTCAGCTTCATAGTCCACTTGCAGCTCAATCCAGTTGCGGTTGCAAGTGAGAGCCGAGAGGTCGCCCCAGTGCTCAACTCCACCTGCAGGACCGTGACACAGGGGTTCCACCAGCAAGGAAAGCGCAAGGCCCACTGATGCACTTTGAGCTGGGAAGTAAGTGCCTCTGGTCGGAGTCACTAGTGGGGGCACCTCCTGTGTGCTCAATCGGGTCACACCACAGGACTACAGGGTAAATCGACATCAGGGACACCATCCTAGCTCCGCTGCTCTTTCCCTCATCACACCCGTTACATTGCTTCCCCGGCCGTTGTCACTGCCAATGGGTCCCATTCTCTGCATTCCAGCTGTGCTTGGTTCGCCCTTCTGCCGTCTAACCTCCTGTCTTGAACACAAGGGATTGCCTCCTGCCCCACTCCTCGCCAGGTGTACTGCAGTCTCCAATTACAACAGTTCAGTCTGTGAAAGGTGCCTGGGTCTCTCAGTTACTCCCGCTGCTGCCATGACACTGGGCACTGCTGCATACATTTTCATCAGATCGCTGCTGCCAATCAGCTGCTCCAGTATGCTCCACTCTCCGTCTGGGTGGTCCTCTGGGTAGTCAGGCACCCAGGTGGACCCTAAAGGCTTATAAATCGGCCTGGCTATACAATAGTTAAGGATAATAAACAGACTGGTGCAGAGCTCTCGGCTCATTCGTCTGCCATGATTGTCGGTTAAGCCACGCCCCCCTGACGTGGATACCTTATGTGGGCAAAAAGTTAGAGGCCTTAGTGCAAACTACCCCAAAAAGCCAAAAAAAGGCTTAGCACAGGGGGTGGAAAGGTCTAACAGCGAAAGGGTTAAAGAAAATTTACAATATTTCGGGTGATAGGGTGGAACTGACAAATGCCTTTGTGTTGATTGTGCATATATGACAGCTACATATAAGACCGGATGCAGAGTTTCAGGTTACTTAGAAACACCCTGTTCCCTTTGTCTGTAAAACGCACGCCATCATTTATATAAATTCCATGCATGCCAAAACACAGATTGTTGGTAGAGATACAGCCCAAGCGATGGTCTCTGAGGAATGCAGAAACAGTTTTATTAACATGTTTCCTAGCTTTGCCAATCTATGGACAGAAGTGATTTGACCACTTCAAGTTCCATCTTAGGCCTATATTAGAGCACACCAAAACAGTGTGAGGGAAAAGCAACATCAGTTCTGCAAAGTTTTCTTTCATTAGGATTCCAACCCAACCCGTCAATGTGCCTAGATCATTGCCACCACACTGCTCAAACATGAGGTGAGGAGCTTGGGAATCCATAGTGGATTTAATCAAAGCCAGCAACTGATGAAACTTTAACCCTCTCTGGCAAAACCAAGTAATCTGCTCATTTGGCAAACCCAAGTACCTGCCAATACCTCTCTTTTTTTGCAGCCTCTTTAGCTCAATAGATATAGCTGTTGCCCACAATCCATACTCTAAGAATTTTGAAGTGAAGGAGAAATAGCAGTCAGGAGAAGGCTGATGCAGAATGAGGTACTTTTCCAAATGAAAAGCAATTAAAATAAAGGTGTTTAAAAAAAACTATTTTAAAATATATTTCATTGGATGCTGTCGGCATGAAAGTGAATACAATTAGGTTGTTTGTTTGATGCCTTAGCAAGAAGTCCTATTATGGCTGTTGTTTATAAAAAAAGAAAATGTAATACATACATGGATATGCTTTTGAATCTGTAAATCACACTTGCTGTATCTAATTTTGAAGTAGCATGTTCCTTCTAGAATGTGCTGTGAACTTGTGACCTATTGGTTTGACTAGCTTGCTACATACACTTAGCTAAGAGTGTATTGGGGAAGGGTGTTAAAGAGACCGGTCATTTTTTTTTAAGTTGAGCAGTTATGACACCATTTAAGCAATGGCAAAGTTTAAGTTCCGACTCAGGACTATGCAACAAACTGTTGTGCTGCATTTAAATTTTAAAGAAGTGAAGCTAAATATCTGTTTGGACTCCTGTTTTTTTCGCAATTAATCAGCGATCATCGCAAAAAACATTGCGAATACGCAGAAACAGGAACCTCGTTTTGAAAGAGAGTACAAGGGTTAACTGATGCTAACCGTTCACAAGGGCAGATAGAATAGTCTAAACTGTAAGACATGATTTCATTTGCTAGCTTTCTCATGATCATAGAGTGGGAAGTTGAAGAGGTTGCCATTTTATGGTTGCTTTGTATGAGTGGTGTACCATTCTTGTGCTTAGTTTTTGCAAATCGTATCTGTGTCAAAACTACTTAAAAAGAGCTAAAACAACAGTATAATCTACAAACTCGATTCCCTGGTATGTATATAACTTTCTAATTATTTAAAAAATGTACATTAGAAAAAAAGATGAATATGGGAGTTTGATTAAAAGGAGTATCACAGTGATGTGAAAAATAAATATCAGATGAACTGTATCTGGCAGAGGGTATGTGTTTAAAAAGTTATTACTGTTGAAAGTTACCATGAACAATGCCTTTAAAAATGACAATGTTTTGAATATCCAAGCATCATGTGCAGAACAGACAGATCTATTTATGTTATTTGCATTCTGGGAACTGTAGCACTTTCAGTCACATTAATAAATAGGTGTAGTCATGAATAAAACATAAGAAAATGTGCTCTGCCCGTATATAAATGATAAAGTAGTAATGCTTTTTAGGTAAGTATTAGCAAGTGTTTGTTAATGTGTTTTTTAACTTATATGACTGGTTTGCATATGCTTAGATGGTGAGATATGTTTTTCTGGTTGCAGATAGTTATATGGATGATGAGACTGTTGAGTTTACTTAAAGATGCAGAGAACTATGTATTTTTGGAAAGTCGGCCTGAAGGTGTATTTCTAATATGAAATTACATATATGTTTACATGGTGATCAATGTCCTTGAAGGCTGTTGAAAATTCCACGTATATAGTGAGGGTGGTGCGTTTTTTTTCAACACGCTCAGTTAAAAATTGGGGAGGGTTAATAGTGCAGAATGTTTTTTGAGAGTTTGTGTGCTAGCCTCACTAGGCATGTCACTTTATTTTGAGAAATGCTGAATATATGTTTTGAAGGCACGAGAAATATTTGCAAAATTATCTTGGTATGCCATTTAGAAAAGGTTTTGAGCTTTCAAAAGGTGATCATTGTTGCTTTCATTCATAGAAACATACTGATGCATGTGCACGCTGACTAACAAAGCAATGCATACTCTTAGAGAGGCATGTATGCAATTATATCAAGTGTCATATCTAGACTTATTCAATCACCCAGGTACTACACATGCACTCTTTCGATCACACCGGCACTAATTATATACTCATTCAACTACGCAGTCAATACCCATGCTTTCATCCAATCACCCAGATAGTAGCAATATGGTTATTTGAATACACTGGAATTAACAATGCCGATATGGAACCACTGATGTAGTTTCTACATACTCAGGAAACCATGAAGGCACTACCTATATTATTAGTGAATCGCCTAGGCACTATCTAGGCACTCATCAAATCATCCAGGGAGTATTGTTGTACTGAATCCAGAAACACATGCATTTAAAAAATGTTGTGAGTAATATGTACTCTTTTAGAACCATGTGGTGAATTATATATGCAACCTGTCACACACTGTTTGCATGTACTCAGAAGAATTATTGCGCTATATGCTGTGAGACTGATTAATGTGCAGATTTTTATATGCAGTGTTTTAAATCTGACACATCTAAATAGAAAAGTATTGAACACTAAATCTACCAGTGACACAGTAGTGGAGAGACATAGAAATAGCTCTTATGTTTTGTTTTCAGATTTACTGTAATGAAACACTGTATGTACTTTCACACTTTGATGTTTATTTTAAAAATAAGTACAAAAGGGGTAAAGTCATCTTTTAGCATGTATAATTGAGAATTGAGATATGTTTCAGCTATCTTGTAGGAGAGGGTGCTATGATATTAACAGGTAAGGAATAAATACATGTTTGTGTTTTGGTTTGGGATTGGTAAATTGAAGTAAGTGCTTGTAGTTATGTAGGTAGATTGATTTGTAGATTTAAAACTGTAACATAACATAAAAACAGTGTTTCTACTATTCAGACAGAATGCCTAAAAAAGCTTGGAGGAAAAAGGAGCAGAAGTAACTATAGTATCTATTCAGAACTGAGACACAAAGGGGGCAAAATGAAGAAAAAGTAGTGAAAGAAAAAAGAGCTATGGTAAGAGAACAAGGTCATTTCTTTAAAATATAGGTGGACATTTCCAAAGATTACAAAATAATGAAAATACAATTCAAACTATGAGTAAGAATAACAGTGGACAATATCTATATAACAAGAACAGGAAAGAATGTAACAAAGATGGACAAATTTGGCCAAGAAACAAAAGCAGTTTAAGGAAAGCAGAGCCAATATCATTCGTAGTTGAGTAGTTATAACTCTACTATGAAATATTAAGTATAGAAAACAGGAGAGAGGCACTGGAGCAGTAAGAATGAGTTTAGAGAGTAGATGATAAGGACTTGCTTTGATTATAAATAGAATGAAGACTCATGAAAAAATGGTGCTGTGCATGAGGAGACAAAACCAGAAAAAAAGATTAGTCTTTCTTAAATTAAGAAAGGTGTCTCCAGGATAATATATTAGTTCATGCTTGATTACGGTGGACGATGTTATGAAATGAAGAATGGCACTCCAATAGCGAAAGAGTTGATGCTATCTACAAATGTAGAACAAGTTATTGGCGAACCGGTATAAGGAAGGCTGAGTCAGGCGCCTGTATAGAAATAGAATTGTAGTAGTGTTTGTTATATTTGAAAGCAATTTACTGATATATTAAGGACATTTCTACATATCTTTCTAAGTTGAAGTTTAAAATACAAAATAAGTACTTTACAAGGATTGGATCCTTGCAAGATTAGAAAGCATACAAATTTTCAGGGACACTCACTAGTTTGTTTATCAAACACAGTGTGCCAAAGCACCTTTCATCATTTCAGGATGTTAGTCGTACACCACTCAACAAAGTGAACTTTAGTTAGGAGGATGTACTATGTGAAAACTCATGCTTTTTATTTAGAAGAAATGAATAGTGCATTTTTGTATGGTACAGTGGCAGATGTAGAAAAGGCTTGTGATGATGTGAAGTTTTGTTTCTTTGGTCCCCAGCAGGATTCTATGGAAAATCAGAAGTTGTTAAGAAGAGAAGTTGTAGTACAGGACACAGATATTACATTTGATAGTTTTAATGAAGAGATTACAAAATTTAACACAGAATTGCAGCGCACCGACCGCAAAGTTACCCATGCGGTCGTACATGGGCGTGGCCAACTTGTGCGCGTTGCGTATTTCCGTTTCCGGGCGCTATTGTCAATCTCGAGTTGTGTGCGGCGCGCTATTACGAGTTCGCGTGTGTTTTTGCGTTCTCACGGGGGAAATATCGCGCAACTTACCCACGCGGTCTTCAATGGGCACAGCCATCTTGTTTTTCATTCATTCCTATGGTTCTGGGCCTGGCTTTTCTATCCTCTTTTAATCTTTGCAATCCTTTGTTTGTTTGAACATTTTTTTGCTCTTTTTTGCTCATCTATCTATCATCTATCATCTATCTCTCTATTTGTCTAGATCTATATTTTGTGTTTTTTTCAACTTTTTGTTACTTTAATAACTACTTTTTTTGTTTAGCTCTCTCTTTTATTTTAATTATTGTTTCCCCCGGTTCTTTTCTCCTTTCGGCCAGGACCATGGCAAAGGGAGCCGGCAAGTCAAAGGGGAGGGGACCCGCACCCCGTAGCCGGCTCCCTTGCGGGCGACTGAGGGGAGTGGATGTAGTCGCCAGGTGGCCGCCCTTATATTTTTTGTTCTGCGCCACCTCTCTAAGACCGTGGCAGCAGGGGGCAGGCCCGGTTGAGGGTATGGCCTCCGGGAGCATCAGTAGCGGTGGGATAAAGTGTGCCGGGCCATGCGGAGGGATACGGGGGTCCGGCGCACCTATGACCAAGTGACGCACCGCTGGGCAGACGTCCTCGACCGGGAGCAGGACCTGCTCCACCTGCTAGGTGTGGAGATCCCTGGCCTTGGTGAGTAGCCTGAGTATTTTCTGCTCTGTGTTATATTGCTAATATATGTTTTTCCCGAAGAGCAAGAATGCTGCCTATTTGATTACATTGCAGGTAAAATAGTGTTTAAATAGCTTCTTTGATTGCAGGTGCTCGCCTCCTCAGTGGCGTTGCTACTATGCTTACTTGTTTGCAACTTTGTGCTCATTTGGCCTGAATATGTATGAGAGTAGTACTTTACAGAACTGTGTAATGCTAGAGAGACTAGAGACTCAAGTCTAGTCCTTCCTTTGTACTCCTGCTGCCACTAGGAAGAAGAGATAGTGATGGATTGATCAGTTGAGTATATTATGACTTGTTATTAGTAGTAGGACATTTTTTAGTGCTCTGCAATCATGATGACGGACTGTGTCTGTCACATCGCGTGCTGCTGAGTGCTGGCAGTCATAGTAGAACCTTTTTGTTGTTGGTTTAGTTAGTGATTTACATAACTTTCCAAGTAGACGGTCTGCGAATCCAGCAATACTGTACTAGTATCCTCCTAGTTGACCAGATCAGATAGGTCAATACATGTAGTGCAATTGTTGCTAATTTGTTTCCCCGAGATAATTTTAAATTGTGGTCAAAGAAATCAAATATTTCCAAAAAACAATCACCCATGTTTGTGTTTATTTCATGATCATCAGTACCTCCCAGGGGCAAGAAGACAGCAACATCCCAGACTCCGGCGGAACAGAGTGGCCAGGAACGGTCCTCTGCAGGCTCTTCTGCTGGCCCCAATAAGTTGTTCTGTTGTTAATATAATTATACTTCCCTAACTTTTACAGTTCCTATTCATTCCAAACGGTTTCCTAATTCTATTTTTTACAAAATAGTCTTTGATCTTCTTGTAGACTGTTTCTACTTTCTTATCCTGCCTCTCTACCATCACTCTCTGTGTTACTACTATTTACTATTATTTCTGAGTCGGTCTGTGTAGGTAGCTAACCTTGCCCAGTCGGCAAACGGTGTTAAACAAAACTCTGATCCAGCAATAGCTCTAGAGGCACTCAGTGTAGTCCTCTGGGTTGCCCTTGCTGTCTATTCCAGTCTTCTTAATGTTAGTGCTTTGACAATTTCCAACAGCAAAATGTCAATGTCCACCAAGAATAAGCTTGTAGTTGGCTATTTGATTTGATAGTAGCACATACCATACCACTAGTGTTTCAGGGACTATTCTGCACATACAGAAGTATGGACAAGAGAAATAGGACATTGTTGATGATAGGTGCAGTTCGACTTTCCACATACCTCAGTCAGAAGTAACTGTGCGGGACTCGGGAGCCCTCACCTTGTTGGAACTTCAAGTCCTCCTGGTGGTGATGAGGAGTAGTTGGTTCTGTCTGTAATTATAAAAATGTTGCACGTTAAAGAGCAAGCATTCATCAGTTGTGCCAAAAAGAGTTGCATGTTATGGCTAAGCATATAAGTTAATACCCTCCCCAAAACCGTGACTTCTTTACAATCCCAATAATTAAAAATTGTTTAACATTTTCTCTTCCATTACGAGACGAAGTAGGGGGTGGTGTATGGCATCTAAAAATATGACATGTTTTTTCTAGGCGTCACAACATCAGATGCAGCACTGTCACCACCAGTGCCAGGGCCAGCAGCACGGAGGGGTCCACTAAAGCGGTGGATGCGGCGGCGCCACCAGGAGGAGTTGACGGGGATGGCTCAGCAGCGGCGGACGGTGGTAAGTTATTATTATACTCTTTACTTATTGACATTTTAGAGTAGGCTCGCAAAGGAGTGTATGATGTACTGTACAGTAGACAGTACACTACTTCAAGTACACTGTACTGTTAAGAACAGTTACTGATTTTGAACTACATTTTTTTAGCCAATCACGGAGAAGACATTCACCCTTGACTTAGCAATAGCATTAGCGGCGGTAGTTCTCGAGTAAGCAATGGCCCCCTCTATTTGACTTCAAATCAGCTGGGAAACTTTTATAGTGAAGCCAAGTCATATCAGATGAACTTGATGAACAAAAAGGGAAAGAACTTAGGGTCAAAGGAAGGGCGAGCGAGTCGTAACATTTATGACTAAAGAATGATACGTGTTTCTGAATGCAGGCAGAGGTGGCTGATAGGAAGGAATCAGATGCATGGCTGCTTGAAGCAAGGATGGTTGAAGGAGAAAGAAAAAATGACTACCTGTGTGGGTCAATCAGAAAATTCATGTGTGGTGTGCATTGCAATATATCATTTTGGTGAAACTCAAATGCTAGTCAAGACTGTGGTTTACCAAATAAAATGAAAAGGGTGTTATTTGGTTGTTGAGAAAACATAAAGTTGTTACAGTTGAGACATTAAGAAGAATGATAGACGTTTACTTTGGAAGCCTGGACGGTATCTTCTTCCTCATACATAGCAGAGGTGTATGTGTAGAGCAGACGCTCAGTGCATGAAGAGTGTTACTTTGTTTGAACAGCATGTCCGTGCCAGAGTAGCAAAGCAGAGGAAATCCAAATACTACAAGTTGTGATTGTTCAGAAACTCTCCCTTGCCTAAAGTAACAGTACAGTAGTTTACTTTGCAAGCACAGTATATATTGTGTATGTATTGTATAGTTGACAATTATATCGAGTCAAGGCCCTTCCTCCGGCAATTATGGTTACCACACTCACTCCCTATGTTCATAATTTTCTTTCTGCTATGTTAATCATGGGTGGACTATCGCTGTTATTCACTCAATCTATCACAACAAAATACCTAAAGTCATTCATCATATAAGCAAAGAGATCACGTGATCGGCTGGATATATGATCAGAAATGAATAATCTTCATTTTCCTTTTGTAGTACTGAAGGCCCAGGAAGGCAGTGCGAAATATAAATTACATTGAGCAGTAGCACTTGATGTAACCGAGTATGGCCAGTGCCACCCCTATACAAAAGTAAGAGCTTCCCTATCCCTACCTGCATGTACTGCTTAAAGTAATGCATGCAAGTCTGCGTCATCATGGCTTGTGTCTCTTTTTCTTGGGTGCAAGCTGACTGAGCTGGCATTATGCCGGCTACCACAAGTTCACGTACAAGTAATTTCTTTTGCAAAACTAGAGAAAAAAAGAAAAATACTGGTGTACTCTCTGACTCTCTGACTATGTATTGAGTCCATAGTGCTGCCTGGTAGTAGAATTCCTGAAACTCCCACTCTTACATGCCTACAAACGGCGGGAAGATACATGCCAAAATGTTATACTGTGCTTGCAAATTGCTAGTGTTACTATGAGACAACTTTCTGTTGAATTATTTTGTGTTATTGTTAAAGAGTATTGGTTACATAATTTTTCTTTCTTTCTTCATTTAGATGCTCCCAAAAGGCTCACCAGAAGGGAGATGGCTGTCCGGGCCAGGGCCCGGAAGCTGGAGGCCATTCGGTGGAATATTGCCGGCTGTGGGCTCGGGAACAGGAGGAGGGGGCGTCAACAACCTCCTCCAGCACTGCCCCCGTGTCCAGCAGCCAGCACCCTCCAGCATGCCACCGTGCTCGGACAGCCCCCAGCCGCCGCTCAGCTGCAAGAACATCAGCAGCTGGCCCCCCACAGCCTGGAAGGCACGCATACGCTGCCTAAGCCTAAGAGTGGACTACCTGGAGCGCAAGGTGGACGACCTTGAAAAACAGCTCCGGGACCTCCCCAAGGAGCGGCAGGACCGCCTGTCCAAACACCACCGGAAGTGACTGTGTCTCTTGCCCCTTTTTTAAAGACTGTTGGGGGGGGTGGGAATCGGGAGTTGGGGATTATTTGGGACTAGTGGACTATTTGAAATGGACAATTGTTTGGGTTAGGGAGGGGTGGGACTAGTTTATTTTTGTTAGGGGAAATATATCATTATTCTTTTTACATACTTCAACATAGTGTATGCGTTGATCTATTTTTGTGGGGTGGTGGGCGGGGGTTACGGCACGTTTGGTTTCATCAAACTTAACAGCATGAATTATCTAAAACGTCCAAAAATGTTCAAAAGTGCCACTAACAGAGTTAGTGAATTCAATTGGCCTACTAGTACTTTACTAGTACTGCTGTCAGTCTCTCCTCCGAGTCCTGGCCCATTATTCTACCTCCCCAAAATGCTTATCTTACCTGTGATTCGTGTTTGAGAATAGAGCTAGGCACAGCACTGGCTGCATGGCAAATGGCGATTACGCCATCCCGGACCGAAATTCCGTTGTTGTGGTGTTAGTAGGAGTGGTACCGCACTAGCAGTAGCAGCATATGAAAAACAAAGTAAAAAAATGAGACATTGAGTGGCCTGAGAGGAGTATTAGAAGGAACAGTAGCCTAAGCAATGCTGAAGATAAGTATGGAGAAAAAAGAATTGCATGGATGATTATGGCTACAACAAGAACAGTGACACAGCAGCGTAACAACAAGTCTTCTTGACATGTAGGAGGATGATGTTGATGATGGATCCAATCGATGGTGGGCATGAAATTCAGAATTTATTTCTAAATACTCATTGTTGTTTTTTTAACCAGAATTACAATATCCTAGGATTCATCTAGCTGCCTTAAAATGTATTTGAGGAGGTTGCTTGCACCTTATCCTCCCCAGCAAGTGTGTGGAATTATTGTTGTAATTTACTCACACCTCAATTAAAACTACTCAGCCCGGGGGAAGAGGGTTAGGGTTTGAAACTTGGATGGGAATGGGGTTTGTGGGGAAAGTTAGGTGGAGAAAGGAAAAAAAAAACACAGCATGGACAAACAACAAATGAAGATAAACAAATCTTTGGATACGAAGCTATCCATAAATCTTTTAAGGGACATAAAGGAAGTGCATGCACTACTGCATGCATGAAGTTGTTTGCTAAATGGATAGGTTACTGAAAAGTAAGTAGTGCTTTCTACAATGTACTAACTATGAAGAAACAATGTGACAGTACAGGGCTGCAGTAATTACGCAATTTCACTTGCCTATCTGCCCTCAGAGAAAAGAACCACTTAGTACATTAAATTAGTTTAAAAAATAGCAAAGAAAAAAGTATACGATGGCTGGAGGGATGAATTGAAGCAGAGAGCAAACAAATGCATAGAGTCACACTCATAGAAGTTCACAGCAATAACATTAATTAAAAGATAAGTAGAAATGAAGATGGATACTGTAACTGTATGTAGTTGTAGTTTTCCTGTTGAATTTGGGAAGTTGCATGCATCCAGCCATTCCTCTTTTTCGCGTTACTCCTCCATTCCATCTGACGCTCCGTCGATCAATGTTGGGGACCAGAAGACACCTTGTCCACTGCTTGCCTGGCGGATGCTGAATTGCGGGTCGCTAATTGTAAGCCTGAGTTCATCCTTTTTGCCATTGCATAGGGTAAAAACCGGCCTGTAATTGTTGATGGAAATATAGGAAGTGATATTAAAACACCACAGAGAAAAAAATATAAGGTACACTGTGTAGTGCAAAGATAACACTTTCAGTTTCAGAGTGGACAGAATTACAATACATACAAGCATCATTTCGAAAGTACGTACTCTGAGTCTCCTTTTCAAAGATAAATAACTTGTGTGGACGAAATTTGCGGATCTTTCCCCTCAAGCTAGGTGTAAAGTGTAAACTGTGATTTTAGAACAAAATTAGACCTTCCCAGCAGTGCTCCGGGACCCCTCAACCCACCCCCAAACATCTATAACCCCACAAGCAGCCCCCCAAAAACATGCAAAACTACTAGGCCTAACTTTCAACCGTGCCAAAACGCTCTCTGCAACTAGGGCTAGGCCCAAACCCACCTTTTCCACCATGGATTTTCTTCAAACCACTTGCTTCCGATATTAGACCTTCCCAGCAGCGTGACCGACGCGACGCGTCAGAGTAGGAGCACACAGCGCGCGGGGGCTGTCGCAGTGGCATCATTGGTAGCGCTAAAGATTGACGGCCCTGGGACCAACAAACTACTGGGAACGCTGTGCATCCACATCGCACCAGTGACCAGCATCATCACATGCATCTGGTGCGTGCATGCGTGCGTGGCGACGTGCTGCTGCAGTGAGTGCACACACTCACTGCACTGACTGCAGTAGTAGCAGTATTTTATTTTTTTGTAAGCAGGTGCGCAGCTGCGCACCGTGGTGGCGTGCGCTGGCGGCTTGCACGCACTAAAGCAGCACTGGCAGCAGAGGTGAGGGGGAGGCTGAGCCGTGGTTCAGGCTGCACTGCAGAGCCAGCCAGCCAGCGTAACTAACCAGATTGGTGTCACCCCAAATAGGGTGACACCCGGTGCGGTCCACACCCCCCCGCACCCTCTAGTGACGCCACTGATAACGTCAGTAAAGAACCCCAAGGGAATAGTAGTTCTTTGTAAAGTACATGAGTTCTTGGACGAATCAATATTTAAGCAAGGGGAGGTCCCTGACTGCTTAAGCCAATTTTCCAAGAAATCGTTGTGACGTTTTCGGTACGGGTGGAAGTAGCCATGCCTGTATTTGGTCTGCATGGGCTATGTCTAAATAAGTGTATGATTTCTATGCCTATATAAGGGGAATGTGAATTGTACCTATATAAGGGCATGAATCTGGAAATTTCGCTCGAATCCTAAAACGCCATACAACACCCACTCCACTTTATCATGTATGACATTACTAAGTTCTAAACACATAAAATATTTCTAAAGCATGATGCATGTATTAAAACCCAACCCAAAATACAAAAAACGCATTTGAAATGGTTTTACATGAAAAGAGCATTTGTGCTGTACGCATTATAAAAGCAATGTTTTCATTCAGAGCATATAGTATTTTTTGGGAAATGCTATCCTAATGAATCACTAAAATACATTTATGAAATGGCTCTTAAATACAGAAGAAAAGGTCGAGACCATTCCATGACATAATTTTATAATTCGTCTGGTTGTGGACAAGGTCATATATTGTCTCTCAGAAATATTCAATGAATTCTTGTTCTCTAGGAATATTTCTACTTTAAGCAGAGTACTCTGTGCCAAAAAGGAAAAAAATACAATTTGGAAAAACGTCTGATCATAGAGAAAAAAAAAATTTGAGTCCCAAAGTTAGAAGCTTGTTTGGAAAAATGAAGGTCGAATTCAGATTCTCTCAGAACACTGTGTGCTAACTTCAAAAGTCAGTTTCATTGTTTGGAGAAAACATCAAATCTTCTAAGCTGGTAAAGAATTTGTCTACTACAGTAGGTGAAAGTTGGACTACCTCGTTAAGCATATCAATAGCACATAGATGAGAAGCATCGCCGTCAGCGTCAGTCGCATTAGCAATGTTCGAAGTAGATGGTACCTGTGTGGCTGTTGCTCCACGTAACTCACCGTCAGCATGTTGCGTCTGTGAGATCTCAACGATTGCCGTCATCAGGATTGGTAGCCGCCAGGGACAACACAGTGCATGAGCCGTCACCGGTCCAAGCATAGTATCAACTTCCGTTGGCAGGACTGATGGGAGTGTCAGAAAGATGTCAAGCACGCATTCCTCTCCACATAGCAGGCATCGCCGAACAGGTAAGATGCAATTTTGCCAGATTGGTCGAAACAATAGGAACCACCTGGTATTTAGATCTCTTAAACGAGCCAGTCCCAGGATTTGTATCATGCGCTCACGACACTTCATTGCTAGGAGGGTGTTTTCCAAGGTGATCTGGGTGTCGATGTTTACTTGACTTGGCATTTCGGAGCAGAAGGAACAAAAATAGTATTCCTGCTACGAGCCCCAAAATGAGAGGCAGGCCGCCGAACACAGAGTGCACGAAGTTTGGAAATATCCCCAGGACTGCTTGAAAGGGTGCTAATAGTCCCGAAAAAACTGTCTGAAATACATGTATAATACCACTAGTATCAGACATGTTTAAGATACGACCTAACATTTCTGAGAAATGTACAGGGCAGTTTGTGGATAAAAGGGCATGTATCTCTGCAGAAGTCCTTGCAACTTGCAGTTCATACGTCTCTTTGGACGAGGTCAGTGGCACAGTTTTTTGTAAAAGAATGGCTTTCCTTCTGCTTAAAGTATTAATTCGTATAGAAGAGATGTTCAGTAAAGGCCATAACGGCGACTCCCGTCTGTCTTGGTTTTAGGAAAGAATACTTGCATACAGCAAGTGACCCTTGCTGACACAGTTACGATGTAGTGTAGCTCCTATTTTCCCAATAGGCTCTGCGCATTGGAATAGTGCCTACAGCAGTAAAGGCCTAGGCCAGACGTTAACTAGGTCTACTACTGTCGATACTAGACTTAATTTTTGGGTTTGCCAGCTAAGCTCAGAGTTCGCTAGAAACTTTCTCGAATGTTCAAGGAAGGATTAACTCCCCTGATTAGACAAGAAGGGATTTAGTTTCTGACAACCATAGAACATGACAACTTTGCTCTCCCCTAATCAAGAGTCAATCTCAAGAGTCGTGTGAGCACAAGGCAATTATTTTACTCAGTCAGTACGTGCATTCTTAGTCTCATCAGAATGTAGAGAAAAGGAAGAGACGGGCGTGTTCAATAAAAGATGTTATTTATTGATCAGTCTCTTTTCTCGTACAAGAGAAATGGATCGATATTATTGCAATACTTATAGTTAAGTAAAGTGCATACATTAGAAGCAATAGTATAAAATAATACTGTAAAAACATTGATATGGTTTCTGAGCCATATGATGTTTAAAATGATTAAAATATATTTACATACACATATACATTTGACTAAACGTACTCAACTGGTGTTTCTAAATACGCCTACCCCGTGTACCTGACCTAAGTCTAATGCGTGGGCGGGAATAGAAAGTTACAGTTTAGTTTAAGTTTGTTTTTGCCAAGTGAATAACTAAAGAATTCTCTAGGAGGGGTTATTCAGTTCTGTACCTGGAATTTAGGATGAATGAGGAATGGTATCTCTTTCTCTGCTCTCGATATTCCAGGCTGCCTGCGAGGGCTGCCCAGAAGCGCCGGTGCTGGGTCTCTCGGCTTGAGATAGCAGCGCGTCTCTCAGCGCGTCAGGAAGGCGGGGCTGCTGCCTGCGGGGTCTGCTTCTGCTCTCGGCTTCGGCAAGTATGGCTGCTCCGTCTTGTCACCACGCGTGTGTTTGCATAGGGCAAGGTCGGCAATATTTATACCTTAAAGGTGCCGAGATTGACGTAAGGATGGACATAGGTACGTCAATAAAGATGTCATACGACTTGCTCGTTAGCACATTCTTTACTAAAGTTCTCTGTGAAATCAAAACAATGGCCGCACGGATTATCCAGGTTGTCATAGGTTTGATTTGTTATGAGAACGTCGTATGCCTTATCAGGGGCTGGAGGAATGTCGCTTGTCTAATTAGATCTCAAGCATTATGACCTAATCAGATAACACGTTCCTGTGCCGTAGTGTGACTGCGTCAGATAACGGTATCTGCATCATGGGGGATTTCTTGCCTCATGGGCTGACTGTTAGTTAACTAGCTAGTAAGTTTAACCAGAATAGGGTCAGGAATAGGGGGATCGAATCAGAACCTATAGAAATACACGACACCCACTCCACGCTAACTATGGTCATATCTACTAATCTATGCATAGTATAACATAGTACAACATACTATAGAGTATAGTGTATACCTTACCACCCCAAAATACATAAATGCATTTCGAAATTTTCAAATATACTGAAAAATTGCAGTCATATATATTGTATGCACTTAAGCTATGAATTAGATGCAAAAGTGAACACGCATTGTTATGCATTATTGATTGTTGGTATATGAGAAATACACATGAAATGGCTCTTAATATGGCTATACAGAAAAAAAGTCGAAACCATTTCATCACATAAAATCTATTGCGAACATACCAGCGGGCAGCTAAAGTCTATAAAGTCTATAAAGTATCTAAAATAGAAATCTTAGTTCTCTAGGAATAGTCTCTTACTTTAAGCAGAAAATCAGTGTCCCGGGAAAAAAATATATAGAAAAATATTTTAGGGGCTTGCTGAAAAAAGTTGCTGTCCGTGAACTGGATTGTAATTGTTCATGTGACTTTATTTTTAAAGTTGAAGGCCGAATTCAGGGAACGCCGTGTGCGAGTTTACTCAAAAGTCTCTATTTCTGTTCCGGAGAGAACATCATATCATTCAGGCTTTCGAAAAAACTGTCAACAGCTTCATGGGAAAGTTCCTCTAAGTCGGAAATAGGGGTAACCATGCATTCATGCGCATGATTGTCTCCATTGACATTCTGATTTGCATTGCTGACAGAAGGTCGTACCTGTTCGATGCTGCTTTCATCTTGAACTTCACTACTCTTCAATCGCAGTGGTGAAGATTCCAGGAATGCCGTCATCAGAATTGGCAGCCTTTGAGGGCAGCACAGTGCGTGAACCTTGGTAGGAACCAACAGTGTATCTGCATCCACCGGCGCATCCGATTGTAGCGTCAGACAGGTGTCTAACACGCATTCTTCTCCGCATAGCAGACACCTTAGTACAGGTAAAACACACCTTTGCCACATTGGTCGAAATGATAGAAACCAAGTCATGTTTAGGTCTCTAAGCCGGGATAGTCCCAGGATTTTTGATATCCGGTCCCGGTATCCAATGGCTAGGATCGTATCTTCCATTGTCGCGAGAGTTTGATCTGTGACATGGGTTGCCATAACGAAAAATAAGGACTAGGAATAGGATTCCTGCAATTAGTCCTAGGATCAGGGGAAGTCCGCCAAAAATCGAATGGACAAAGTCTGGAAAAATACCCAGTATGGCTTTGAATGGTGTTAATGCCATCGAAAATACTGTCTTAAATACCTTTGAGACCCCTGTGGTATCAGAAATATTTAAGATTTCGCTCAGGATTTCCGCGAAATGTACGGGGGAATTAGTTGATAATAATGTATGTATCTCTGCAGTCGTCCTTGCGACTTGTAGATCATACGTTTCTTTTGATGACGTGAGCCTTGTAGGCGTCTGAAGAAGCACTGTTTTCATTCTGCTTAAAGTGTCTATTCGAATAGAAGTAATTTTCAGACCGGGCCATGCCCTTGCCTCCCTGTCTGGAAAGGAGCTGGGAAACAAAGAACGTCCACAGCACTTGACCTTCGCCGTCGTAGTGACGAGATAAGGAGTCCCGGGCATAAGACTACAGCATCTGCGGTCTACAATAAGAATGTAACTCCCATTATAGAGTCTTTGAAAGAATGGTTCTATTTCAGTTGCAGGTGCGCCTTGCTGGTGACATGAAAGGTTGTATGAATTCCCTTCACAGGCTCCGTGCAAACTAATACCGTTACACAGAAGCGTGCCGCTTAGTGACATAGCACAATTGTTGCCACTAAGAAACACTTTCTGTCCTTTGTTACTGACACATGCATGTGAATAGGGCAGGTTCCATGTTGTTTTAAGGTACCCCTTTCCCAATTTCTCGTACATGCCAGCCTGTATATATTTTTGGCAGTATTGAAACCTGAAGGTTGAGATTGGAATATTTATGATTCCGTGGATTATCCATTCACTGACAGGTCGTTCTGACATTGTCAACGGTAATCTTTCTAGTTTTTCAATGCTCAAGATTGTATAATCAGCACCCTTCTGAGCCATACCGATTTGTCTATCAGTAAGGTTAAAGATTTGGAATAGTGACGTTGTGTTGATTAAACGCCAAGGCACATAGCCTGAACGCAGATTTTGTAACGTCCAGCCAAGCTGTACAATAGAACGCAATTGTGACTGACCATGTTGTAATAACAGTAAGTCTTGCGATAATATATCGATTGCTGAAGACACAATGCTGTCCAATGAAAAAATTCTGGAGGACAGAGTCATTAACCCATTGTCCACTACAGAAAGTGATTTTTCCAAATTAATACGGTCAATTTCCCGTATTCTTTCTGCTGTTTCAATTTGAGTAACCTTCCAGGCCTCATTGTATGCTGCATATACAGAGGCTGCTATGAAACGCTTTTGACGCTGTTTGCGTGGTCCCATTATGAAATCACGCAAGTCAGCACCATCAGTAAGTAAAGTTAGGTGTTGCTTAATTTCAGGCAGTGTGGAAGTTTGTAGCCATTGAAGGCATAATTTGCCCACACTGTAGGTTGTTATTATCCCTGGGTGATGTCTTTGGGGATATCTAGGGTCTGGCCTGGTCATTTTGAAACCCTGTGTTTTATTCAGGAATCTATCTTGACAGTTATTTGTATCTGTGGGCCAGATCAACCATTGTTTCCAATCAGGATGTGTTCTGTTTTGGTTAAGTATATGGTTTATGTCTATTTCTTCATCTGTTTCAGAGTTATTGCTAAACATTGTTGGCTTTGGAATAGACAGGTTATTTAAATCTTTGATTTTGGCTAAGCCAAGACAGGTGGTTTGTTGAACGGTGTCATTTAAAAATATCATTTGTTCTGGGATCATGCAGGCTCTAAACAAAGCTTCTAAACTCTGTACTTGCCATTCTTTTGTGCCCCAAACACTTTTCAAATCAACATGTTTGTCCCAATAATCAAATCCAAAAGTATTCATTTTTTCAAAGAAAGAATCTGAATATATCAATTTTGTGTTGGTTATCATGGTTTTCATCCCTGTCTTGTTTGACAATTTGTAATAAAATGTTTCAGCATTAGTTATGTTAAAACCTGAAAAATATGAATATTTGCCATACACGGTTCTAGAGCTCCCTTTTGGAGGTGTAGCACAATGTTCCCATTGATTAAAATTTAAAACATTTCTAGGTTGTGCAGATTTATGCAAGAAATGGTTACCATAATGGTTATAGCAGTACATGCTGTCATAATTTGTAGAACCCTGCAAATAATCATGTTTTGTAAATTTAGCAGACATTACTAAGTCAGACATCATATTGTTTATACTTTCAAAGTCCCAATCATCAGCAAATGAGTTTGGTTTTGCAAAGTCACTCAAGGAGATCTTGATTTGGTGTGGATATTTCAGGATCTCGACCGGACCATAAATTTCATAGTCAGTGTTGTCCCAGGCTACCCCACCAGATATTGGAATTGCTGTGAAGTTGGCTGAAGAAAGTTCTGAAGAAAGTTCTCTTTTCTCGACGTGTGAAGATGTGTGTGGTTTGAGGACCAAGTTGATGTTCTGACTTGCTGTGTCCATTTTAGCATATTTTCCCTCAATGAAGCGTCCCAAGGTAAATACCATGATGAGCCAAAGTATGAGGATAAATGCACCAAAACCCACCCAAAATTCAATCCATGGAGAAACTAGATATGTTTCTTTCAGTTGTTTCAAAAGTTCCTTAG
Organism: Lissotriton helveticus; assembly: GCF_964261635.1. Lineage (NCBI taxonomy): Eukaryota > Metazoa > Chordata > Amphibia > Caudata > Salamandridae > Lissotriton > Lissotriton helveticus. The sequence goes on from NC_136065.1 coordinate 1,355,843,995, forward strand.
CTTTGTCTTTAAAGGATTTTGATGATGGCTGTGTCTTTTGTTCGCTGAAGCCGTCAGAGGAATCCTCGAAGTTGATGAAGTAACCGGATGCAGTTCTGTCAATTGTTCCAATTGGTTCAGGATTTTTGTTTCTCGCATTTTCACTTGGTACTTCTGTATAGATTGGTGTGTCTCTGCTAAATGTCTTTATTTGGGTTTTCAGAGGTCTAAGTTCTATTGCATTGTTGCATAGTCCTTGTTGTTCTTCCGTAGGCGTTTCGAATGTGATGAGCCTCTTTGATAGGACCTCTGTACTGGTAGCAAACCTTGGTGTTCTGCTACTTATTGGGAGTCCACTTGGCCTACTGTTTGTTATCGGCCACATGTTGTGGTTTTACCAGGTCGATGGATACAACTCGGTTCTCCTTTTTTCCAGCAAGTGGCGGTAGTACAACTGATCTTGTCCCGTTGACAGACAATACAGGAACTGCTTTTCTGTAAGAAGGCCCAAATTCCTTCTTTACCGCGATCTTCTCCCTGACTAGATCCCCGACTTTTGGAATCCAGACAGGTCTTGCTGGGACAGGTGGTGATTCTTCAGTGGTCGTTGGCTGTTCTTTCAACTGTATGTTGCTCAGGTCTTTTCTTGTTTTGTTTAAGTCCTGCAAAATAGCCAAACGGTCTTTGACATCAAAGCCTTTTTCTGTTACCACTGAAGTCTGACTATCAAGGTCAGAGATCAACATCCTAGTTCCGAATAATAATTCGTACGGACTGAATCCCTTCAGAGAATTTCTTGGCAAGTTATTAAGACTACGTTGGACACTTATTAGATGTTTGACCCACCCAGCTCCCGAACCTAATATCCTTTCTATTATAGATTGCTTTCTGTCTTGGTTTTTTCTTTACACCATCCCATACCCTCAGGAAGGAAGTGAGAAGATTCCCGCTGGGCTGTGCTCATTTGGCCATTCTTTCCCCCCCCAGGCTGGATTGCCTGAGAGAGAGAAAAAAAAAAAAATGGTCGAACGTAGCATGCTCTTAGCGTATATGCCATTTAGACTCGCAAATCTTGTATAACAGTCCGGACGTCAGCCGAGTGCTGTGGATCTACATTATAAGTGGAACTAGCCTGTGTATGTTAATCGCAAGCCATTCTTTTTAGTGGTGATGTTATCTGCCTTGATACGACGAGGTATTAAACTGCTTCTCTCCCCACTGCGATCTCTGTTGCAGTTTGGGCAGTTTTTTACAAACATGGTGTAGTGTAGGCTCATGCCTGGCCACCAGTACCGTGATTGTAATTCTTCCAGAGAATCCTTTAATTTAAGGTGTCTGAGACCCTCGCCCATGTGTGCGTCTGCGATTAACAAGTTTCTCCTGTCCATGTTTGGAATCACTCTATCCCCCACTCCAGGGATTCGAGCAAAAGGAATGGAGTTTGCATCTATGATGTATGTGTAATTGAGTGGATAGTTGATCGGTAACGCCGAGCAGTCGCCTTTTGATGACGTTTTTACTGCCAGCAATGTTTCGCCGTCAATGTATTTTAATGTACGCTTTTTTCGATCTACGGGAGCCGGTTTACTGGCTGCCGCTGCGGCTGTTTCAGCCAATGAATTCCCTACAACGTGAACGCCATCACGCTGGTGACTCAGTGAGTGTGTCACGTGAGTCTTTGGTAGTTCTTTTTTCAAAAGAGCTACCTGTTCCCAGAGCAGTCTCTGCTTTATTGGTGCATCCGTGTCATCTTTGTAATCGTTCTGAATCCAGGTCTGCAAATCCTTGTTATATGCTTTGACGCAGAAATATGAATCTGACACTATAAGCGTCGGGAATTCGCGATCCGCATTATCTAGCGCCATTTTCAAAGCTAATATTTCAGTTTGTAGTTCTGAATTAGTTTCTACTGAGTGTGATTTTGTTAATAGAGGTCTTAGTTTACCTCCGTGCCACACTTCTTTTGTAATCTCACATGTGGGATTGTATGCATGTTCTCCCCAAACGGAGGGTTGAGCATGTCCGTCTGTATAGATTACACAGGCGTAATGTCGTAGAGGCAGAATGTCGATTGGCAGAGGATACGTTTTTTCATATTTTAGATTTTTTAATTCTTCTAGTTCTGGATCAAAGAAGTAATATACTTTGTCCGTTGTGATTGAATTTACCCATTGTAACCATTCTGGATCCAATGTTGTTGTTGGTAAATTACACGGTGTTGTTAATGCCTCAAAAGCTGATTCTGCTGTTCTGACTGTGATATGTCTACCGTCAGCTATGTCTTTTTCTCTAGCTATTGCGGTTTGAACTGCTTGAACAATTTTTCCTTTGTTGTTGAATCTCTGTTCAGCTTTTGTGTACAAATGTGATTTGAATGCAATTGGTACCTTATCTCCCTCATTAGAGGTTAGGTATGTGAATCCGTATCTCCCTGGGATGACTCGGATCACAAGGTTGCGTGTATTATCACGGGTTTCTAATTTTGTTTTAATTAGCATGTCTGTTTGTAAGGATCTCAAAATTTCTGTGTGTGCTTGAGTCCAACTGGATCTTTTAAAGTCTGGTTTAATTAGATCGTAAAGGGGTTTGACCCTTTCTGCGTAATTTGCAATGTAAGTTCTTCCGAAATTTAGGAAGCCTAGAATTGACTGTAGGTTTTTTAGTGTTTTAGGAGCTTGGATTACGGCACATTTCTCTAGGAAATTGTCTGCCAGGCTTTTGCCTTCACTTGATAACTCATATCCTAAGAATAGGACCGTCAGATGGGCAATTCTGGACTTTTTGAAGTTGAATTTGTAACCCTCTGCAGCGAAACCAAGTATTATGGTGTTCACTCTTTTCAAGTGAGTTTCCAAGTCATCATCTGTTAAGTAAATGTCATCGACATAAGATAATGCTTCATCATCATATAGTTGTAGTAATTCTGTTACTCTCGCTGAGAATACCCCCGGGCTGTTCTTGTACCCCTGGGCTAACCGACAGAATTGTTTTTGAGTGCCATTTACTGAGAATGCAGTTAAATATCTGCTCTCTGGTGCTATGTTTTGACAAAAGAATCCGTTGGAGATGTCCAAGGTTGTTTTGTATTTTTTGCGCACTATGTTATTCATTAGTGCAGCACTGTGTGAGTTTTGCACTGCAAAAGTTTTGCAACATGTGTTAAGGTGTCGGTAATCCAAAACTAGACGGTACGAATTGTCTGGTTTGGAGACCGGAAATAAAGGATTGTTCATTTGTGAGGTGCAAGTTTCAATCGCCCCTTGGTATTCTAGCTGATCTAGTATTTCATTTACTTGTTTTTTAGCTTCTTGCCTAATTGGGTACTGCCTTTGTGCAGTTGGTTGTGATTTTAACTGGACTTTGTGAGGAGGAGAATCCTCATCCCATCCTACATGATTTTTATATAAAGCAGGTGCTAAGGCCACTGCCCACTTTCTAGCAAGTGTATATTTTTTATGAATCGGTATTTGATTCGAGAAGGCAGGCATAATTACTTCTTCGCCATGAGGGCACTCCCTGACAAACTCCGGTGGCCAGTCTTTTTCAGCTAGAAGGATGTCATAGCCTTTGGATAGGTTATCCCAAAATAGTCCCCTTATTTTCCTAGTCTTATCTCCCTCTATACGTAATGTTATCTCGTATATTTTGTGGGGCTTGCTAACTCTGGTATCTGCAGTTTCCACTTGAAGGTATTCATTCGTGTCCACTGTCTCCAGATGATTCATAAGGACTTTGCGAGCTATGCTCACCTCTGCTGCGCTGTCTAGCATTGTCTGAGCCCACTCTCCGTTTTTCAGTTGTGTCCTCAGTATTCTCGGCATTGTTAACTACCTTGATACTGGCTACCTTCTTTTTTGGAAATTGTGATTTCTTTTTCAGTTGAGCAGGTTCCTTGTCTTTGGACTTGGCGTGCTCTTCTGATCGTCCTCTTCTTTCCGATTTCTGCGAGGAATTCTGAAAAGATTGAGAGGGACGTGTATCAATGTCTTGATATCTATCAGGTTTTTTAATATTATCCCTATTTCTAAGGTTATATCTATTCCCAGAGGGTTCACTCTGAGGTGACCTTTGTCTCGGGTTCGGAGATTTCTCTCTTCGCCTAGGAGACCTTCCTCTGGACTGGAATTTCTTTTCTTTAGGATTGGATTGTTTATTTCCATCCCAGTTCTTTTTTGGTGAATTATTATTAAAAAATATTTTTTCTGGACTTGTAGTCAGTTGCGGTTTTACTGGTATTCCACCTAGACTATCTCTGCCTAGTTCTTCATAGGATTTTTCTATGATTCTGGCAATTTCAGCTGGTTGGTCTGCTATATCTGTCTCTTTTAACCTCTGGCGGATCGCCACGTTTGCTGCTTCACCCTTTATGTTGGCTAGTAATATAGCCGAGACCTGCTTGAAGTCTTTCAGTAATTTCATACCAAGAGTTAAAGCAGGTTCTGGACCGTATTCATCTTGAATTTGTTTTAGCACATCTGGTATCACTGAAATGGATGGAACACCGTGCGTTTTTGTATAGATGGAAGCAAAGACTGTACCCCAAGTGTCACAGTCCTCAATGTGTGGTGCGATTCCCATTGGGAGACATATAGTCAGAATCCTGTGTTTTTCTAATGGGGTGGTGTCAGGAAACACCGCCTCTATTTGGGTAATTTTCTGTGCCAACCAGAATGGTATTTGTTCCCGTTTAGCTGGAACTTTACCTAGGCAGGATTGGATGTTCTGTGGTGTGATTTTATTTGTGTTCCCCTGGTGAGGGGTCAGCTGTGGAATTTTAATTGCTGGCTGAATTGTTGAAGTCCGCATTACATACTGAACTAATTGTCTATGAATTTTTAGTAGTTGTTTTAGCTGTATTAATAGCTCTGCTGCAGGCATTCTTTCGATGTCTGGATGTGGTGTGTATCCGGCTAGGACCGGCCACGTTGCTCCTGGTCTTCCTAAAGGACCGAGCCTTGTAATGTGATTGTTATGTATTAGGGCGCCATCAAATAAGAGCAAATGCTCTTGGAATTTGAGTGGTACTTCCACCTCCTCGAAAGGAGTGTACGTTTCAGGAGGTTCCTCTACTTTGTAATAGTGGAAGTACTTTGTTACAGCATTTGCTGCTGGAAAATGTATCCATGTATAGTATACCTCTGTCTGCCGATATTCGTGTGCCTCAATTACGAATATGACTGTGCCACCTCTAGGTGTCAGTCCATTTTCTATAAGTTTTAAGGTTATAGATCTCCTTTTAATGACCGGAATAAGTATTATATCCGCGTCTGCTGCTTGCATGGTAGCATCAGCATCTGCTATTTCAGTAGCTAATCTAATTGCCTCTCTTTCTCCATCGCTGTCTCCCATTTTACTGACAGGATGGTATTATTTTTGTTTGCAGATCAGGTTTCTTTATGGAAACAGAGATTAGATGCACAATATTTTGGAACTGTTTTATCCTTCAACGTTGACTAGACCAAGAACCATACATAGGAGTTCCCTCCTGCGAGGTTTTGGAGGATATAATAACCTTTCACCCACTCCAGACGTCTTTGGAGTATTTGGGAAAAGGGGTCTGAGTGAGAAAGCACGACTGAGTTACTCTAAATGTCTTACGTTAGTTTTATCGCCCTTTCCAAACGCGTTGGGCGCCATGTAGTGTAGCTCCTATTTTCCCAATAGGCTCTGCGCATTGGAATAGTGCCTACAGCAGTAAAGGCCTAGGCCAGACGTTAACTAGGTCTACTACTGTCGATACTAGACTTAATTTTTGGGTTTGCCAGCTAAGCTCAGAGTTCGCTAGAAACTTTCTCGAATGTTCAAGGAAGGATTAACTCCCCTGATTAGACAAGAAGGGATTTAGTTTCTGACAACCATAGAACATGACAACTTTGCTCTCCCCTAATCAAGAGTCAATCTCAAGAGTCGTGTGAGCACAAGGCAATTATTTTACTCAGTCAGTACGTGCATTCTTAGTCTCATCAGAATGTAGAGAAAAGGAAGAGACGGGCGTGTTCAATAAAAGATGTTATTTATTGATCAGTCTCTTTTCTCGTACAAGAGAAATGGATCGATATTATTGCAATACTTATAGTTAAGTAAAGGGCATACATTAGAAGCAATAGTATAAAATAATACTGTAAAAACATTGATATGGTTTCTGAGCCATATGATGTTTAAAATGATTAAAATATATTTACATACACATATACATTTGACTAAACGTACTCAACTGGTGTTTCTAAATACGCCTACCCCGTGTACCTGACCTAAGTCTAATGCGTGGGCGGGAATAGAAAGTTACAGTTTAGTTTAAGTTTGTTTTTGCCAAGTGAATAACTAAAGAATTCTCTAGGAGGGGTTATTCAGTTCTGTACCTGGAATTTAGGATGAATGAGGAATGGTATCTCTTTCTCTGCTCTCGATATTCCAGGCTGCCTGCGAGGGCTGCCCAGAAGCGCCGGTGCTGGGTCTCTCGGCTTGAGATAGCAGCGCGTCTCTCAGCGCGTCAGGAAGGCGGGGCTGCTGCCTGCGGGGTCTGCTTCTGCTCTCGGCTTCGGCAAGTATGGCTGCTCCGTCTTGTCACCACGCGTGTGTTTGCATAGGGCAAGGTCGGCAATATTTATACCTTAAAGGTGCCGAGATTGACGTAAGGATGGACATAGGTACGTCAATAAAGATGTCATACGACTTGCTCGTTAGCACATTCTTTACTAAAGTTCTCTGTGAAATCAAAACAATGGCCGCACGGATTATCCAGGTTGTCATAGGTTTGATTTGTTATGAGAACGTCGTATGCCTTATCAGGGGCTGGAGGAATGTCGCTTGTCTAATTAGATCTCAAGCGTTATGACCTAATCAGATAACACGTTCCTGTGCCGTAGTGTGACTGCGTCAGATAACGGTATCTGCATCATGGGGGATTTCTTGCCTCATGGGCTGACTGTTAGTTAACTAGCTAGTAAGTTTAACCAGAATAGGGTCAGGAATAGGGGGATCGAATCAGAACCTATAGAAATACACGACAACGAGATAGGCTATTCCTGGCAACATGCCACAGCAGCTGTGATCATTCGACATAATATAGCTTCCATTCAAAAGCTGCCTAAAAATTGGATATATCACTATGCAGGTGGCAGGATAAGTTGGTCAAAGAGCCATCACAGTAAGTAAGTTAATACCCTGGCATAAAAGTGTACCGCTTAGTGAGTTTTTGCAGTTCGCACCACTAAGAAATACTTCTTTACCCCCACTCCCACATCTGTGTGTATATGGTAAATACCAGGTTGACTTGATGTATTCTTTACCCAACCTTCCATATACGCCTGCTGGTATATGTTTTAAGCAATACTGAAATTGGAAAATCGTCACAGGCAGAGTGATTGTTCCGTGTATTATCCATTCTAGTGCTGGTTTTTCAGAAACAGTTAATGGTAATCTTTCCAGTTTTTCAATGCTCAGCACCGTATAGTCTGCTCCTCTTTGTGCCAAAGTGATTTGTTTATCTGTAAGGTTAAATTCAGAAACCAATGAGTGGTGTTGAATAAACACCATGGCACATAGCCAGAACGAAGATTTTGTAACGTCCAGCCTAAAAGCATTATAGAACGCAATTGTGACTGTCCATGCTGTAACATGCCTAGGAGGTTTCCTGAGAGCCAGAGAGTACAAAGGCATACACAGTATTTGTTAAAATACCCCTCACACACCAAAAGGGCCCTTGGTGCCATGCTTCATCATCGGGGTCTTCCCGCCCCGCTGTGGGACGGGGCGTGCTACGAGTGGCGACTACGCTGGAGCACTTTATATTTGTAAGTGCTATGTGAGGTGTATTTGAGTGAGTGAAAGTAGGGTCTGGGGTGATTTAAAAGTGAGGTTTTAAAAAATACCAGGCCTTATGAATAAAAAATGTTTTATTGGTCATAGGCTGGTATTGCTAAAAAAGGTGTGTCGGAGAAACCAAAGCTTTTATTGTGCTAGTTCTCCTGGTGATGTCAACAACGTTTCGAGCTTTCTTTAAAAAAAGAGAGTTTCCCATAAAACCAGAAAGGACTGGGTAATACAAGCAGTAAAACAAAAAGAAAATTCCTTTCTGTGTTTCTTGGTAAAACTATATTCAAGACCTTCTCAAACAGTTTAGATAAACAGCTATGCATATACAATTTCCACAATCACACATAGAGATGCATATATTATTTTGATTTTATTTAAAAACAGGCTTCTTGCCTAGAATCACAGTTTTTTATACAAAAGTACATTAAGTTATCACAGTGCTTTCATTATAACAAATCAATATCTCCTTCCTTTGTAATCAGCGCGTGTACCAAACGGTACTTACACTATTTAAATCTGACAACAAAGGTGGTATCTATACACAATTATTATACAAATTTAAAAACAAGTTTAAAAACATTTTTTAAAAGAATGGTCCTTATGTCAACGTTTCGAGGCCTTGCATGCCTCTTCATCAGGACGGAGTTAGATCACCCTGTCACTCACTATAGTTGCCATCAAAATGTGCAAGGTGTATATACAGGTGAAATAAAATACAATACCTATGTGGTTTGAAAGTAATTCTAGATAGAGGCCTGTCAGTATTTCTGATAAATGAGCCTGTAAAGATAGATAAAGAAAGAAAAAGCACAGTTACTCTCCGTGTGCTTCCCAATGCGCATACAATGGTCACCTAAGGAAGGAAAAAGGTGACATATAGTGACTTTTAATTGAGAAAGTCTCATACTGTTAAACTAGGTGCTGTGACCTGTTGAGGGAAAAAGGGGGAGAGACTACATAACATAACGCACACATGGAACAGAAAACACACACTCTATATCGTGGAGATCTGCGTAGATAGAAGTGAACTAAAAAACAGCATAGTTGATGTCTGTTATATCAATACATACTGAAAAAGAAAGGAGTCAGTGCCCCATGAGCCGTCCAGGATGAGGGGTAAATGAAACTCTCATCTGTTGGTGTGGGAGAGAGGTAAGAAAAAAATATATGTAGAAGGAGGCTTCTTTTAGTGTAGATCCTTGTAGCCACTCAAGGCACAGTTTCCCTACACTGTATGATGTTACTAACCCTGGATGTTGTCTCTGGACATATCTTGGATCTGGCCTAGTGAATGTGAACCCTTGTGTCTTATTCAGGAATCTATCTTGACAGTTGTTTAAATATTTTATCTTAGCCAAGCAAAGACAAGATGTCTGTTGAACAGTGTCATTCAAAAACATTATTTGTTCAGGGGTGATGCAGGCCCTAAATTAAGCTTCTAGTCCCTGCACCTGCCAGTCTTTTGTGCCCCAGACAGTTTTTTTTCTCAAAGTTGACCTTCCAAAAGTCAAAACCTAAAGTAGACAATTGAGCATAAAAGGCCACAGAATAAATGTGCTTTGTATTTGTCAACATACTTTTCATTCCTGTCTTATTTGTATTTTTAAAATAAAATGATTCCGGATTCGAAATATTAAACCTGAAAAGTATGGAAATTTGTTGTAAAATGTTTTCGAGCTATCCTTTGGTGGCGTTGGACAATGTTCCCGTTGGTTATAAGTATAAACATTTCTAGGATTTGCAGATTTGCGCAAAAAATGACGACCATAGTGATTATAACAGTACATCTGTTCATAATCTGATGAACGTTCTAAGTATTCATAATTTGAAAATTTTGCAGACATTTCTAAGTCTGACATCATATTATTAACAGTCTCAAAGTCCCAATCATCAGAAAAGGTACTAGATGAAACAAAGTCACTCAAGTAAACCTTGAATTGGTGTAGAAATTTCAACAGCTCTGCAGGACCAAAGATGTCATGATCTGTTCTGTCCCAGGCTATACCACCAGGTATAGGAATGGCTGTGATGTTCACTGATGATAATTCTCTCTGTTCACGATGAGATGATTTGTGCGACTTGAGCAGTAAGTTGATGTTCTTTTTTACTGTGTCCTTTTTACCATATTTTCCATCTATTAGCATTCCCAAAGTTAGTACAAGAGTCAACCAAAGTAGAAGAAATAGTATACCCATCACAATCCAAAGTTCAACCCATGGTGAAACCAGATAAGTCTTTTCCAGTTACTGAAAAAGTTCTCTGGCTTGTTCTTTAAAAGTTCTTTTTGCTGGCGTCGTTTCAGGTTCACTGGGATCCTCTGAAAACGTATCAAAGTTTTTGAAATAGCGAGTGGCAGTTCTGTCCGTTGTAGGTTTTGCATCAGGATTAGTTGAAATAGCTGGAGCTACTTGATCACATGTCATGTTAGTATAGTCAGATGCTATATCATTGTAGATAGGCGTTTCTTGACAAACTGTTATTTGGGTCTCAAGAGGTACAAGTTCCATTGCTTTGTTGCATAGTCCTTCTTTTCGCACTGCAGATTCTGCAAAGGTGATGAGTCTCTCAGTTTGAACCTCTTGGATAGTAGCCAGATTTGGTCATCTGCTACATTTTTGGAGTCCACTTGGCCAACTACTTATGATCGGCCACATGATGTGATTTTACCAAGTCGATGGACACAAACCTGTTCTCCTTTCTTCCAGCAAGGGGCGGCAATAACACTGTTCTTGTTCCGTGGATCGCTAAGACACGTACTTGTTGTCTGTAAGAAGGCCCAAATTCCTTCTTGTCCACGATCTTTTCTCTGACTAGATCCCCAATCTTTGGAATCCAGGCAGGCCTTGCTGGGACGGGTGGTTCTCATTCAGTAGTCGTTTGCTTCTGTAATGTGTTGCTTTGACTACTCCTTGTTTCATTTAAGTCCTGCAAAACAGCCAAACGATCTTTGATATCAAAAGGTTTCTATTCTACCACTGAAGTGTGACGATCAAGGTCCTGGATAATCATTCTAGTTCCAAAAAGGATTTCATATGGAGTGATTCCACCCAGAGAACTTCTTGGCAGATTGTTAAGGCAATGTTGGACACTTATTAGATGTTTGACCCCCCCCCCATCACCTGAGCCTAATACCCTAGCTATTATAGATTGCTTTATGTCCCGTTTTTTTCTTTCCAAAACCAAATTTCCCTCAGGATGGAATGGACTAGAATACCGCAATGCAATGCCCAGATTGGCCATGGCCTCCTTGTAAGCCTTTGAGCTAAACACAGGACCCTGGTCAGAATGTAGCGTGCCAACTGCGTATGTGCCGATAAAGACTCGCAAATCTTTTATAACATTTCGGGCATCAACCAAGCGCTGGGGCCACATCCAAATGAATATTGAGCACAAATCCACTGCGACCATGATATATTTGTAGTTACCATCCCTCTGGTCCAGGTAAACGCATGCTAAGGGTTTATCTGAAATTAACAGGGGCATCTGTGCAGGATGTTTCAATGTGGAGACTTTCATCTTTTGGCAGATTTCACATTCCAAAACATAGTTTCTGGTTTGTTTCCTCATGCGTGGCCATCAGTATCTCTGTTTTAGTAACAACACTGTGGGAGAAACACCTGTGTGTGCAGAGGCAAGCCCTTTATGTGCTGCTAAAATTAGTCCTAATCTATGTTCCATTTTGGAATTACCCCATCCCCCACTCCAGGGATTTGAGCAAAAGGAACATTATTTGCATCAGTTATGTATGAGTATTTCAGTGGAAAGCCTTTTGGAAGTTATTTACCACTGTCTTTTATTGAAGCATGACAGCTTGCATTATTTTGCTGTCTATATTTCGATTTTGAACGCGTGATTGCAGCTATGGAAGCCGTTTGTACGGCTGCCTTTGCTGCTTCATCAGCCAATGAATTCCCTGCAACGTGAAAGACATCACGCTGATGACTCAGTGTATGGATCACGTGAGTCTTTTGTAGTTCTTTTTGTAACTGAACTACTTGCTCCCAAAGCAACTTATGCTTGATTGTGCCACCTTTTGCATCTTTGAAACCGTTTTGAATCCAGTTCTGCAAGTATTCATTGTAAGATTGGGCACAATAATAGGAATCGCACACTATGAGTGTGGAAAATTCGCGATCAGTATTTTCGAGCGCCATCTTAAATGCTTGTAGTTCAGTGCGCTGAGCTGTACAATCTCCTAGAGATTGAGTTTTTGTGACCATCGGTCTGAATTTACCATTGTGCCAGCGACCTTTAACGATCGCGCACGCAGCACTATAAGCTTGTTTACCCCCTATTGCGGGCTAGGCTGATCCGTCTGTATATATTATACATTCTTACTGTTCTAGAGGCAGAATTTCAGTGGGCAGAGGACATTCTTGTAGACTTTACTTTTTTTACGCACAATGGTATTCATTAGTGCTGCACTGTGTGCATTTTGTACTGCAAGTTTAAATGTCTGTAATCCAAAACTAGATGATATGTATTGTCTGGTTTGGAGACAGGAAACAAAGGATTGTTCATTGATGAGGTGCTTGTTTCAATCATCCCTTGGTATTCTAGTTGATTTAAAATCTCCCTGACTTGTTGTTTAGCTTCTTGCTTAACTGGGTACTGCCTTTGTGCAATTGGTTGGGTTTTTACCTGTTTTTTATGGTGAGGAGAATCCTCATCCCATCCTACATGGTTTTTATATAATGCAGGGGCCTGGGCTACAGCCCATTTTCTGGCATAGGTGTATTTTAAGTGAATTGGAATGTGATTGGAGAAGGCTGGCATAATGATGTCTTCGCCATATGGGCACTCCCTGACAAATCCAGGTAACCAGTCTTGTAGAAATTCTTGTGTTTTCAAATAAGGGTCAAAAACGTATTCAACATCTGTTGCAGCAAGAGAATCAACCCATTGTATCCATCTTGATAGTAAAGCTTTTGCATTCGGAATGCTCGCTTTTGTCACTGCCTCTAGGGCAGGTAGAGGAGTAACGACCATTATGCGTTTACCCTGTGAGAGGGCTCTCTCTTTTGTTACTGCAGTTTGAACCGCTGTTAGGATTTTTTTCGTAAAGGTAAATTTCATTGCAGCTTGTGTGTACAAGTGTGATTTGTAAGTTATTGGTACTTTCTCTCCTTCATTAAAGGTTAAGTACGTAAATCCGCATCTTTCTGGAATGATTCGGATTACAAGGTTCCATACGTTTATGCAAGTCTGTAAATGTGTTGTTACTAACATGTCTGTGTGTACTGACCGCAAAATTTTGTGTGTTTTTGAGTCCAATTATATGTTTTGAAATCAGGTTTGATTAAATCGTAGAGAGTTTTAACACTTTCTGCGTAATTTAAAATGTAAGTTCTTTCAAAATTTAGGAAACCTAGAATTGACTGTACGTTTTTCAGCGTTTTTGGAGGTTGGAGCATCGCACATTTCTCTAGAAAGTTTGCTGCCAGGCTTTGGCCTTCACTTGAAAGTTTGTTTCCTAGAAAAAGGACGTTGAGGTGGGCAATTCTCAATTTTTTTAAATTGAATTTATACCCTTCAGATGCGAAGCCAAGTATTATGGTGTTCACCCAGTTCAAGTGCCTATCCAAATCATCGTCTGTTAGATAGATGTCATCGACATAAGATAATGCCTCATTACCGTACGTTTGAAGTAACTCTGTTACTCTTGCTGAAAACAACCCTGGACTATTCTTGAATCCCTGGGGTAGACAACAGAATTGTCCCTGTATCCCCATGATTGAGAAAGCGGTCAAGTACCTACTTTCTGATGCAATATTTTGACAGAAGAAACCATTAGAAATATCTAATGTGGTTTTATATTTTTTACGCACAATGGTATTCATTAGTGCTGCACTGTGTGCATTTTGTATTGCAAGTTTAAATGTCTGTAATCCAAAACTAGATGATATGTATTGTCTGGTTTGGAGACAGGAAACAAAGGATTGTTCATTGATGAGGTGCTTGTTTCAATCATCCCTTGGTATTCTAGTTGATTTAAAATCTCCCTGACTTGTTTTTTAGCTTCTTTCTTAACTGGGTACTGCCTTTGTGCAGTTGGTTGGGTTCTTACCTGTTTTTTATGGTGAGGAGAATCCTCATCCCATCCTACATGGTTTTTATATAATGCAGGGGCCTGGGCTACAGCCCATTTTCTGGCATAGGTGTATTTTAAGTGAATTGGAATGTGATTGGAGAAGGCTGGCATAATGATGTCTTCGCCATATGGGCACTCCCTGACAAATTCAGGTAACCAGTCTTTTTCAGCTAGAAGAATGTCATGACCCTTAGAGTGCTTCTCCCAAAAGAGTGCTCTTATGTTTCTAGTTATATCCCCCTCCATCCGGAGCGTTATTTCATATAACTTATGGGGTACACTAACTCTGGTATCAGCAGTTTCAACTTGAATGTACTCATTCAAGTCCACTGCCTCCAGATGGTCCTTCAAGATCGTGCGAGCTACGGTTACTTCTGATGCCCTGTCCAGCATTGTCTGAACCCACTCCCCATTCTTGAGTTGTGTCCTCAAGATCCTAGGCATGTCTGATTTTTAGACCTGCTACCTTCTTTTCGGTGAATTGGGTTTTCTTTTTTTTGGAACGTGTTGATCGTCTTTGGACTTCACGCGTTCTTTTTTTTGTTCTGACCGTCCTCTTCTTTCCGATTTCTACAAGGAAGTCTGAAAGATACGAGAGGAACGTGTATCAGTATCTTGATATCTATCATTTTTTCTCAAATTATCCCTATTCCTAAGATTACAACTTTTTTCAGAGGGTTCCTTTTGAGGAGACCTTCCTCTGGATTGAGAACACTTCTCTTTAGAAGTTTGTTTAGTGTTCTCCCATTTCTTCTTTGGAAGAGTAAGAGTGTTTTTAATAAAGACCTTTTTAGGGCTTTGTTAGTTAGGGTTTAACTGGTTTCCCACCCAAACTATCTCTACCTAGTTCATATGATATGATTTTTCAATTATTCTGGCCAGTTCATTCGGTTGCTCGGTTACATCAAATTCTCTTTTTGGCGGATCGACACTGATGCTGCCTCACCTTTAATATTAGCTAATATTATTGTTGAGACCTGTTTGAAATCTTTCAGTAATTTCATACCCAGATTTAAAGCAAGCTCTGCCCGCATTTTGAATCTGTTTCAGGACGTCTGGTATTACCGCCATAGACGAAACACCATGGGTTTTTGTGTAGATTGCAGCAAAGACTGTATCCCAAGTGTCACAGTCCTCCAGGTGTGGTGCGATCCCCATTGGTGAACAGATTGTTAGAATCCTGTGTTTCTCATGAGGGGTAGTATCAGGAAATACTGCCTCGATTTGAGTACATTTTTGAGCTATCCAGAATGGAATTTTTTCTTGTTGCGGCAATTTATCAATGACTGATTGTATAGTCTGTGGTGTAATTGTATTTGTGTTCCCCATGTAAGGGGTGTATTGTGGAATCCTTATAGGAGGTTGGACTGTTAGAGTCCGCATAACATATTGAACCAATTGTCTATGTATTTTGATTAGTTGTTTTAGTTGAACTGATAGTTCCGCACCTGTAATTTCTTCAATGGCAGGATGAGGTGTATAGCTGGCTAATACCAGCTACGTAGCTCCTGGTCTACCTAATGGGCCGAGCCTGGCAATGTGATTTTGATGTTGTAAGGCCCCTTTAAACCAGAGTGCATGCTCTTGGTATGGTAATGGAATTTCAACATCCTCGAAAGGAGTGTATTCCGTTGGAGGTTCCTCTTCTCTGTAGAAGTGAAACACATGTGTCACTGGATTTGCTTCAGGGAAGACAATCCATGAATAGAATACCTCTGCCTGCCGATATTCATGTGCCTCTATGACAAAAATTACCCTACCACCTCTTGATGAAAGGCCATTTGTAATAAGCTTTATAGTGATGGTTTTCCTTATACTTTCCGGGATGATTATAGCATCCGGGTCGTCTTGTTGGAAACCTGTAACGTCAAAATGCTGCTGAATTTCTGCAGTCCCTCCGTTCTCACTTTTAGTCATTTTGTTGGCTGAAAGTTTTGCAGAGCAAGTTTCAAGGAAACAAAGATAAGGTGCACAATATTTTGAAACACTGTGTCCTTCAACGTTGAACAAACCAAAAACTAATACATAGGATTTTCGTCCTACTCAGATATGGTGGATATTTTATCCTTTCACCTACTCCAAACGTCTATTGGAGTATTTACGGGACAAGGGGTCTCTGAGAAAAGCACGACTGAGTTACTTTAGTATCTAGCGTTAAATTAGTGCCTTACCAAACATTGGGCGCTATGTAGTGTTGTTCCTATATTCCCAATAGGCTCTGTGCATTGGAATAATATATCCTTTAGATTTAGACGTAGGACTGAGGTCGACTAGGTCTCTATCGAATATATTAAACTTAATAGTGAGTGCCAGCTAGCTCAGAGGTCACTAGAAACTTTCTTGAATACACAAGAAGGGATTCGTTTCTGACAACCGCATAAACATGACAACTTTGTTTCCCAAGAATAAGAAATGTATCTCTAGAGTCGCGGAAACAATAGATAAGAATTTTACTCAGTCAATCGTGCATGCTTCGTTTCTACAGATTTGTAGAGAAATAGAGAGACAAGCATTTTTCAATAAAAGGATTTATTGAACTGTCGTCTTTCTCATACAGTAGAAATGAACTGCTACAATCGTAATGCAGGCTGCAAAGTATAATGCGTACAGCAAGAACAATATTATGAAATAATACTGTAAGAGCATTGTATGGTTTTTAAGCCATGTAAAATTACATACATAAATAACAATGACTAAAAATACTCAACTGGTGTTTCTAAAGTATGCCTACCCTGATGTACCTAACCTAAGTCTAGTACGAGGGAAGAAGTAAGTATTGTGTAGCCTAGGTTTAGTTTTCTTTTGCCAAGAATCTATCCAAGATTTCTCTTAGGTTCTAATCAGCTCCATACCTTAGTTTAGAATGAAGGAGGTCTGGTATCTCTGTCTCGAGACTCGATTTCCCAACACCCCGCATGGGGAGCTTGGAAACACTGGAGCTGGATTCTCAGCGAGAGAAAGGACAGCAACTCGATCAGTGCGTCAGCTGGAGGGTCGGCTTCCTTCGGCACTTGCTGTAGTGAGCTGCGTCGAGCACGTAGATAGTCGAACTGCTCCGAACCACCGTGTCTTGCTAGGGGATATTTATACCTTGAAGGTGCCGAATTTGACGTAAAGTCGGGCATAATAATATCAGTAAAGAACCCCAAGGGAATAGTCATTATTTGTAAAGTACATGAGTTCTTGGACAAATCAATATTCAAGCAAGGGGAGGTCCATGACTGCTTAAGCCGATTTTCCAAGAAATCGTTGTGACATTTTCAGTACGGGTGGAAGTAGCCATGCCTGTATTTCGACTGCATGGGCTATGTCTAAATGAGGGCATGCTTTCTATGCCTATATAAGGGCAATGTGAATTGTACCTATATTAGGGCATGAATCTGGAAATTTCGCTCGGATTTTAAAATGCCATACAACAGTAGCTGCAGGTTTTGGGGCCATGCTTAGCTGCCATTCATGGAAACCTACCAACCGCAGACATTTTTGAAAACTAGATAATCAGAGGATCGCAGGCTGGTATCCTGTCCGTGGATCCCATGAGGTTTTCTTTCTCACAATGCCCTGCAAACCTCAAACTTTGCCTCAAATCGTGCATTTTCCTTACATATTTCTGAAGGAAACTTCTGACATCTGCAGGAATCCACAATATTCCTACCATCTAGCGTTACCCCACTTGTGGCGATAACAACTTTGTGAAACTTGTGTGGCTTTGCCTAGTGTCCACAACCGGAATGGATCAAACAATAGTATCGCAAGGGCTTCCACTGACCTTGGTTTGATCAGTTCCTGTTACGAATATGTGGCTCCCCTCAGATTCCAGAACTTTCCATCACAGAAATGTGAGGAAAATGTGTGTTTTTTTACCAAAGTTTGACATTTGCAATGGTTTCTTTGTACAATTACCTAGTGAGAGCCATGCAAGTAATGGACCTGTATACTCCCCTAGGTGTCTAGTTTTAAACATTGTAAAGGTTTGCTAGGTTTTCTTAGGTGTTGCTGAACTGCTGCCCAAAATCCATAGCTACACACTTACCAAAAAAATGGTTTTGAGTGGCAAAATGTAATGTATCCATGTTGCATTTCTGGGCCCTTTCATGTTGTGGATACAAGGCCTACCCACACAAATGAAGTACCATTTTTATCAGGAGACTTGGGAGAATCCTGGGTGGAAGGAAGTTTGTGGCTCCTTACATATTTCCGAACTGTCCATAACAGAAATGTGAGGGAAATGTGTTTTTTTTGTCAAAGTTTCAGGTTTATAAAGGACCTGGGCAAAACAAACTGGTGAGAGTCACACATGTCAACCCACCTTGGATTCCCCCAGGTGTCTAGTTTTCAAAAATGTGCAGGTTTGTTCTTTTTCGCAGGGTGCCAGCAACGCTAGGGCCCAAAATCCACAGTTATCCACTTCGCAAAAAAATGTAT
The DNA here is from genome assembly GCF_964261635.1 of Lissotriton helveticus. Classification (NCBI taxonomy): domain Eukaryota; kingdom Metazoa; phylum Chordata; class Amphibia; order Caudata; family Salamandridae; genus Lissotriton; species Lissotriton helveticus. The sequence continues at coordinate 1,355,862,305 of NC_136065.1, forward strand.
TCAGTTTTGAGTGGAATTATGTGATGGATCCATGTTGCATTTTGGGGTACTTACTGCCGCAGGCTCTAGGCCTACCCAAACAAGTGAGGTATTGTTTGTATCAGGAGACTTGGGGGAATGATAGGTGGAAGGAAATTTGACGCTCCATGCATATTCCAGAACGTTCCATCACAGAAATGTAAGGAAATTGTGTTGTTTAAGTCAAAGTTTGAGGTTTGGAATGGATTCTGGGTAAAACAAAACTTGGTGAGAGCCATGCAAGTCACCCCACCATGGATTCTCCCAGTTTTCTAGTTTTCAACAATGTGAAAGTCTGCTAGGTTTCCCTAGGTGCTGACTGAGCTAGGGCCCAAAATCCACAGCTACCCATCTTGCAAAAAAGGGTCCGTTTTCTATGGAAAAATATGGTGTTCATGTTGCATTTTAGGCCCTTCCTCTCGCAGGCATTAGGTCTACCCACACAAGTGAGGTACCATTTTATGGAAAGACATATGAGAGCATAGAATAGTAAATTATTTGTCATTACCAATTTCGTTTTGCTGCATTTGTGCCTTCCAATTGTAAGTCAGTATGTAAGAAAGAAGACATTTTGAAAAATACCCTCTAAATTCTATGCTTGTATGGGTACCCATAAATTTAGAGATGTACAAATAACCACTGCTCCTAAACTCCACATCTTGTGCCCATTTCAGAAACACATAAGCTTTCTTGATACCTAAGATTCTCTATTTATATTTCACCATATGAATTGGCTTATACTAGGTACACAATGAACATACATTGTACACAATTAAAAACCATTGCATGGTGCAACTAATTTGCTGGATCTGGGTACCTAGGGTTCTTAGATAATCTACAAACCTTATTTATCCTAATATTCATTATGGTCTAATGATATGTAATTGTATATTTCTTTTGTAAATCGGCCATTGCAACAAGTTACACATGAAAATGTCCCAAATGACAGTTTTTTCCTACTCATTTTTTATTTTTCTATACTTCAAAACTTAGAGCCCAAATATAATGTCGGGCAGAAAGCCTTCCGACAGATAGTCATGAATCAATAATGAAGCAATACTATCACAAAATGTGCAGCAATACACCGCATAATTTGCCTTTTCTGACTAAATAATTTGGTAGCCATTTTGGATAATTTGATCCTTCCCTGCAGCAAAATTCCAGTGTCCCTGAACATAACCCCCTACTGGGCGATTCCGACAAATAAAGGGGATAGTGCAAATACGATGAAAGTTTACAAACATTACTAGCTCATGTTACAGGCTTAACGTCTTTACAAATGCACAGTTGCAGTAGCTTGGGGACAAGGTCACTCCTTTCATGTTCGGGTCAAGGGGAACGGAGTCCCCTTTCAAAAATATTGGGGGGACTCCATACATTCCCTTTCACCCCTTACTCGTGCCCTGGTAATAATCAGCAGGTCGCTTTGTGTAGTAATGTCTGCAGACAGTGCCTAAGTGCAGGCTATGGGAATGCTCGAGTGGCAAAAATCCTTGCACCACTCCTTGCACAGACTGTTACAGCAACGCACAATTTGGAGGTACACGCAGGGACACGGTGTCCACCCACTCTCTTCACAGTGTGGACGCCGTCCCCCCTGCTAAGAAGGTGAGCCCCACAGAAATATTCTGAACTTATCCTGATGTAAAGTTCAGACAACGGGAAATGTTCAGCTGCGCCTGTACGTTGTCTGCATTCCATTCCCAGCAGCAACTTGCGGAGCAAGGGGGCTTATTTTCACCTCTAGCTGGGCCAAAGTTCAGGGGCAATCAGGCCTCGTTTTGTTTAAATATCCTGACTGGAGGCTGCCTGGAACCTCACACTTAAATGTAAATGCCACAGAGGGGAAAAAAAGGCACACAGCTTGTTGTCTCTTCACACATACCTAAGAGAGGCATGCTTTTGCCTTTGTATAGACCTTGGGGCAGATTTATGATGACTGGCGCATCCCTGGGGATGCGCCAGTCATCCTGCGCCGCTGCTCCGCCACCCATGGTGCGCCGCATTTATAATGCGGCGCAGCGCACCATGGGGCAAAAACGGCACAGATGCGTGACGCATCTGTGCCGTAAAGGTGGCGGATTGCTGGGGCTGCGTCGCAAGCGCAACGCAGCTCCAGCAAGGCTCGGGGGTGCCCCATCTCCACAATGCTGCGTCAAGACCTACGCCTGCTTCAAGCAGGCGCAGGGTTTTGACGCAGCATTGTCCTGAATGTGACTGAGTGAAATCTCATAGATTTCACTCAGCCACTTTTAGGAGGCGTTCCTGCGCAGGAACGCCCCCCCTGCGCCGGAACGTCTCCTTGAGGCGCAGGGCTTTACAACATGACGCATCTCCTAGATGCGTCACGTTGTAAATAGGGCGCATTGTTTGCGCCGCCGTTGCGTCAAATAAAGTGATTCACCGGCGGCGCAAGGCCGTCATAAATCTGCCCCCTTGTATATAAGAGATGCATGCACTGTAAGAATGTCAGGTGTGTTGGTTGTTCCTAGTATTTACACAAATAACAATTTCAATAGCACTGTTTTATTTCTTTTGAAGCGCTAAGCAAACCCAATGCAGGGTGTCAGAGTTCTAAACATAACATACACATTATACATTGACAACAAATCATGTAAGTCTGTAAATCAATGTACACGATGAGTGATTTGAGACAGGATTTCAAGGCGTAGGAGTTCCATGTCCTTCATAGCTCACTGTGCTATATTATAAGGATTACAATTAAGGAACTGCAAATAACAAAAGGATCTCTGTGTTAAAAGCTTTAACCCACTTTACTATCTACATAAAATACAAATCTGTAATCTGCATGTTATATGGTGTGCCTTGCAGGAGACACATTAAAATTATACTACATTGATTGAAATCTGGGACTTCACAAAACAGATCTCTCCAACAAATGCGTTAACCTCCAGAGTTATCTCTCCGTTACTACTATTCCCTGAGATTTACATGGCACCTCTGCGGCAAGTGCCTTGACCCCATAAATTATTTTAAAATGTAGACTTTGCCACCAATTAAGCATAACAGATCTACTGCCATGCTTCTCCTTGTTGCCAATTTCTTCGTAGTAGGGCTTCAACCAATAAATGTATTAGTTGAGGCCCAGATTTTGTGTCGGGATTGCGCCACTTTTTCGGCACAACACAACACCCAATCTCTTTGTTAAATCTTATGATATACCTGATAAACATATGTGCCATGTCTTATTATCTGGGGACACTTTTTGTGATTTCACTTCCGGTGGGGTCACTTCCTGCGATGTCGCATGCAATGTCACGGGTCATGAAGTTGTGCGCTGTGATGGCACGGGTCATGATTTCACTTGCATACTGCCTAACCTTGTTAGTCCCCCAACTTCTCTTTTAGGACGTGTGCCCTGTGTTTCAGTGTGCACAAAATACCCCATCCTCTCTCACTCTTGGCTTTAACCATTCAGGGTCTGCCTGGTGTGACACTCGAAGGCCCTGACAAAGATAAAAGCTTCGGGAGGGAGGGGGAGCAGATAGACCTTGCCATACATGCTATTAGAATACAATACTAGAATATAGCTGCGAGATGTACGAAGTAAATAAAGGAACGAATATATATTTGGCTGCACACATCGGTTATACTGATTGGACGTTGGTTCTTCACTGCTCCGTCTTGCCATGTTGACGAAGTCGCAGTGAGTGCAGACTTCAAGACCTGGGACGGTTTTAGTTCCAAGAATAGCACTTGTGATAAAATGGAGGTTGATGATGTACGAATGCTCGTCCCAGAGAGGGGTTCTCATTTTGCTTCCATAAGATCTGGTACAGGGCGACAGCGGGAATGCACGCGATTGAGGCATTCCCCTCGAGGCTCCTAACCTTTAGAGACAGACGATGCAAATCTCCCCACCCCACTTTGAATTTTCTCTCATTTGCAAAGCATGATAGATGTTCTGGGCAGCCGAGGTGTCTCTAGCGGTTACATGAGGGCCTGTCGGAGCCGCTCAGCAGCCTCTGGCGCATCCCCATCCGGTCTGGCTCTCAGCAGATGCTCCTACCCTAACTGGAAGGGACGCGCGCGCGTCACAAACGCTCTCTATCGCAGATGCACGAGCCGGCAGGATTTGTCCCTAGCGCCATAGCTCGAGTGCTGTGCCCCATCAAGGATGAAGGGCACTGGACGGCAAAACTGCACACACTGCAGGCCATTGAACCAGACACGTCTTCTTATACCATGAAGGCACCCTTGAACTCAGATGAACTATTTTACAAAGAGGATGGGCAGGACAGATTTAACCAATCCGTCAAGGATGGGAACCACCCAAGCGCCAGCTAACACGGCACCATCGCCGGAAGGAGGATTATTTTCTACCGGGCTGGGGCTGGCAGCACAAACAAGCATTGGCAATGCCTATTGTATTGGCTTTGCATATTAAAAAAAGTAGCAGAAGAAGTAGCATCAGAGCAGCCCTAGTGCTCTTATGCTATGACCAGTACCAACATTTAGTCCTATGTGTATATACCTCTCTCTCTCTCTCTCTCTCTCTATAGAATCTATCAAATTTAATTCTGCTGTGCTGATGACTGAGGCCAGGCAGCACAGCAGAAGACTATTTTATCAAATAAACCCTGTCCCCCTGGTGTAAAGAGAGGGCAAGCATGAACATGATCTTTCACAGCACAGTGAGAAATGTGGGTGCTCACCCGAGCCTCTAAAAAACTGGGTCATATATTTTTTTTAAGTGTTGAGGTGTGGGGTCAGTCCTTGAAAAAGCAGGACTGTCCAGACAAAATAGGGACGGTCGGTCACTCTACCTTCATATAATGATAATATCCCATGTACAGGGAGGTGCTTACTGATGCTGCCGGTGCTGTTTGCCATAAACTACTTCTTGTCTCTTCCCTAATCTTCAGCTGGAATGCGTGATGACCTCACGGAATGCTTGGGTGCCAGTGTGTGTGTGTGTGTGTGTGGAGCGTCGGTTGGTGAAAGCAGGCTGAGCAGCAGGGAGGCTGCTCCTGGTGGGGCTACGCTTTATCTACTCCTCTTCTCCTACTCATCTATCCTGGAACCAAGCCTGAAAAAAGTAACCTTGATTGTACACCTGGTCTATGGATCTTCCATTTGCGACATTTTGGCGACGATTTTAAGGAACCTACGCGTTGAGGGAGGAAGACTGTGCATAAAAATGCTAAGCATCTAAGGACTCTACTTAAGTCATTGGAACTGGAACTGAAACTTGAAGTAAACGCCCTCCTTTGGGGAACAACAACATTGCGAGGGCATGACTTTAGGACACACACCGTCTCCACAACCTCCCTGTAAAAGGGTACACTCAATGCCTGAGAATATGACTCAGGCGCTAACTGCCCTCACAACCTACATTTAACACAGAATTGGAGCACTAACCGCTCCCACAACCTCCCCGACAATGGGTACACTCTATGCTTGAGAAAGGACTGGAGGCTATCTGTTCCCACCGAACCTTCATTTACAGACAGAATTGGAGCACTAACCACTCCCACAACCTCTCCAAAGATGGGTACACTCTATGCCCTTAAATATTAAACTGTAACTGGAATTGTGAGAACCTGTACATGACAGGGTACACTATACTCAACCTGCCCATACCAGGGTACACTATAGGATATATGTCACCCCAGAAACTGACCTCCACATGGTAGGGTACTACTTCACCAAACCAGGGTACACCACAGAGTAAACTATATAAGGGCACAAAAAGCCAACACAACACTTGACCTCCCCATGGCAAGGTACACTCTAGGGTAATCATCACCCTAGGAAACTGAACTGGGGTACCCACTGCCCACATAGGTACACAGTACACTTGAAATCTGAAGCAGTGGTTAAAGATGTGAGGTGAGTCATAGTGGCTGTCACTTCTTTAGCTGTTCATCTATGTTTGAGGTAGGGCTGGGGCAGCAGTATTGGTGATACAGATCTGGCGCTGCCTGAGAGGACAGCATACTTTTTGAACCCTTTTCTGTGCAGGTTATGCACAGAAAAGAATGGTGTCTGCTTATTTTGCACAGCCAAATCCAGAGATAATTTTGCATAGCCCAGTATTGGGCTATAGCTAGCATGTCACCTGGTATTGCAGCAGTAGAACGAGTTCAGAATAAGGGCATCGCAGCTCAGAATGAGGGCTACATCGAAAGTCTGATGAGAAGAGAGATTATAGAGGAAGAGCCTACATTGATTAGTGGTAATGATGCTGAATCTATTAATGTTTCCCCTAGCAACAGTGTGATTGCAGCAGGTAAAACACAAATATGTTGTTATCTGTACCATATAGAAAGCTTTAGTTTCTAATTTGTTAGTATGACCCCTTATCCCAAAAATGATTTGACTATAAGGTCTCATTGCATTGTTGTGGCCATATTCTGGTAGCTCCCATTCATTTGTCTTTTTTTTAGCTTTGACAATTGGGTACTGGTCCTTCTTTTGCCTTTATTACCTGGAATCCTTCTGCATTAAAAACTGTCTATGGCTTGCCAGATCATTTCATGATGATAGAGCACCTTTTTCCTGGTCCTGGACTTTTATATAACTGCTAGTTGTTGTCTTGGCATGCCTAAATGAGCCAATTGCACCAGCACACCCAATGATTTGGAAGAGAAAAGCCAAGTTTGGAAAAGTGCTCATGTCCTGCCAATTACTACTAAACTCCTCAGATTTTTCCCATGGTGTGATTGCTGTGGACATTAGAGCGCAAACTTGTGCATGAAGATACTGGACTGGTCTTTAGAGGCTGTAACATTGCACAGAGAAGCCGCAATGAGCATTGAAGGCTAAACTTTAACATGAGAAGGCTGTACGCTATGATTCAGGCTATATCTGCACATGGAGAGGATGCACTCAGCAGCATCCGGGGGTACACTTATTCATGGCAAGAATGTACAGGCGATTTTAGGCTGTACATAACCAGCCTGTGAAAGGAGGGATTATGTGGCTGTATTGTAGCTTTTAATGTGCTTAAAAAGCTGCTATAGGGTCTTCTGCCGTCCAGATCGTTATGGTTGTTGTTTCCAATCCGCGACTTTAATGTGATCACCTAATGCATTCTGAGTGTTGTAGTTTTACTATGCTATTATTTAACTAACTAGACTGGCACATGTGAACGCAATGATTTGTAGGTGAAATGCTCAGGACTGGAGACAGTGTTCTTAATAACCTGGAGGAAGGTGGTCATACTGCAGGCTTCATCTGGCACATGCATCTAAACCAGAAATTATGAGGCTATAACACAGTATGTGTTGGGTGTGCGTGGACACATGATGCCTATGCTTGGCTATTTAAGGATCATATGGTCATTTGGGGCATGCTGGTGCATTTTAGCCCCTAATTGCCTATTATTTTATTAGCGCCCGATGTTTGTACCTGTGTAAATGACAGCTGAACTGTTGCATATCAAGTCTCCTCTCCTAGCTTGTCATATCTGTACACTAGTATAATATATAGTGTGTAACAAAAATAGACCGTAATCTCCTGTAGTAGTGAGTTTGTGATTTTATTACTTCTGTATGTGTTATTCTTACTTCATTAATGTCACTTACTGTGACACATTTTTAACATGAGGTCATCGGGGTCAAAGGTCATTTGAAATAATTTCCTGTCATATGATGTGAAAATGATGTCATGTCCGCTATCGTTTTGTTTAATCGACGTCCATGGATTCACTCCTGGAATGCGCATGCACACACAGCATGTGCAGTAGCTGTATAAACCGTTTACACAAGAATAGTCATAGCACAGGCTTCAGCAGTGTGCTCTTCTCTATCAGTGTGAGATAGATGGAGTTTGTATTGGAGAAAAACAAAGGCCCCCTGAACTATATTTGTTCGATTCCTAGGACAGGGATAAACATATGCGAAAAACAATTCCTAGGCAATCATAAATGAATACATATATAGGTATACGGAGGGCATAACAAACACGCAGCAAAAAATAGCTAGAATATACGTTGTGGTTTTTTGTTCAATACAAAAGTACATGACTATTTAAAAACAACTACATGAATTCATACCGTGACAATAAACAATAAAGATTATATACATACAATTCTTTCTCAATACATAATTAAAGTTCATAAAACAATAGACAATTTGTCATTCAAGTAGTAATTTATTCGATGCCGTTTCGGCGTATCACACGCCCTCTTCAGGAAATTACCACACTACTTCGTAACTCGGGGAATATTTAAAATGTCTTGAATCCTATTACAGGGTTTCTATGTTTGATAAAACAGTTATTCTAAAAAATCCCATTATGATGATGTGGGATTGTGAACTCAATGAGCGTATTACTTGTTAAGTTTTCCTCTCCGAACCTCCTTTATATCTGCATAGGAATATAAATCACCTGCAGATAAGGTGATCGCTGAGACAAGCCGGTGTTTAGTCTCTTTCTGAGACTTCAATGTCAGTCAAGGCAAAGCTATTCGTAATACGGGGTATCAAGAATAACGAGGTGTCAAGGAACCGAACTGAATGTAGCCGATACCAACACTTGTGGTGATTTTGATACAAATCGCTATGTTTCTTACGGATAACGGAAAATAGCAGTCTCTTCCCCCGTCAGAACAACCCTTTAGGTGATTTGCCGTGTTTCTAGATCAGCAGCACTGGAAACTCTGGGGTGTAGATGTACGCTGCCTGATAAAAACGGCCACTCTCGGTGTCTGACGTCACCGGATCGGAGGGTGTTGATAGATGGAGTTTGTGACACTTCCTTCATGTGTGACGCTGTGCGTTTTTGTTTGTATGTTTTGACTGTATATTATGTCACTTTAAGTTGACTTTAAACTTTGCTATCAACCTGTAAGGTATCCGGGCACTCTGTAGGTGAGAGTCTAGCCACACATAGAGCAGCCAGAGGAGAGGCTATTTAGAGAGCAATGTTTTCAGATTTTTTCACACCTCAAGAAATGAGAAGGAGGCTCTGATGTGTGATGGTAGGTCGCTATAGATTTTTTTGGAGGGTGACAATATCTAACACTGTGCATTCTCCACTAAACGTATTACCATAACACTGAAAGGCAGAAAAAAATAAAGGGCCTAATTACGGGTTTGGCGGTTGGAGAGCGGCAGTTACCCCAGCGCCCTGCTCCCACTGCCAAAGGCGTACTTACACTGCCTGCCAGATTACGAGTTTCCTTGTGTCTAGTTGGCAGTTCTTTGGCAGACCCACGGTGGTGCCCATTAAAAAGGCACTACAATGGAAGTGCCAAAGGCCATTCCTGCACGTTATGAACTGTGCAGTCCATGCAATGCAGGAAAGGGGGTGAATGCACACAGAGGGGCACAAGATGTTCCCCCCTGCCGTATCCCCATGGCCCTGAAAAAATAGGGGGTCCTCTTTCTTTCCTCTCCGCCACAGTTTTCATGGCGGCATTACCACCATGAAAACTGTGGCAGTGAGGAAACTCTTAATATGCTTGGCAGTGCCGAAGAGGCACCACCTGCTTATTTTGGCCTCTCAACTGCCACTGCCACAGGATCCATGATCCCCATCAGTTGCGGCTGGCCTGTGGCAGTCCCACGTCATAACTGTAATATGTAGACTGCCAGTCTGGTGGTCCAGGGACAGCCACAACAAATTCGGTGGACCTATGGACTGCCAAACTCGTAATAAGCTCTAAAGTTTTTTTGAAACGCTGACTAGGGAAAAGTTAAGTACGTGACATTACAACCAAACACATCAGTTACCAGAACTTTCCTGATCGGGTCCTTTCTAGAGTGCAGTCTTTTCTACTGCCTTGAAATTTTGATGGTCACATAATTAGTGGTCCTTGTTAGAGAAATAAGATGTCTGGACATGCTTCGTGGGTGTCCAAGTGATAGTAAGGAAATTGCTTTTTGGGTAGGAAAAATGCACGAACAGTAAAGAAATCACAGCTGATCTTCACGCCCTTCAACAGGAGCTCAACAGCAGTTAGGGACTCAGAAGTAAAATAAATGATTACCTATAAAGGCTAGGCGTGAGTGCACAAAATGTAGAGGAACTTGAATTATCTAATTTCTTTTGAATGAATGACTCATATATTTATTAAAGGTTTGCAAGGCCCAGATCATATATTTGTAGGCTCTGTGGACTGAGGGCAGAACTCTTTAGGGTACTGTGTATCATTTATAAAATGTAAGTCCCTGCAGGCCAGTGTTCTTTTCTTACGTGTATGAGCACTGTTTGAAAGGGCAAGCACTCTCAGAAATAATCCCTTTTTTTCTTCTTAGGGATATGGCTTTGAACATGGGAATCGAGACAATAGCAGCGGCTGACCCAAAGCTCATATAATGCTGAATGTGCATACATAGGCTTGCCTTCTCTGGGAGGGCTTGGAACATAAAAAACATGGTCTGTGGGCTTGCCTTCACTCGCAGGTCTAAAACAATAAAATACTTTGTCTGTGAGGACTTGCAGTGTATCACATGGCTTAATAATTGTAATACCGCTGCAAGGTTACAGGAAGAGCGTCTTGCCCTGCAAGGATTTGTACTCCCCCACATGTCCCAATTTGGAACTCTTTGCTACAGAACCCTACCTATCAAAAATGTTTAATCAAGAACTAATGTAATGAATTCCAGTTTATTAATGTTTGCATATTCATTGTTGTTTGCCCTTAACTTTTAGTATGTTTTATTACTTTAGTTCTGATGGAACCTTTGTACTGTATGTTTCTGTCTTTGTCAGTTAGTCCGTGGCTGGCGAAGGCAGGATCATATTTTATCTGGTTTTGCTCATTAAAGGACTCCTCACCTTCCTATGTGGTCTGGTGTTTCCTACACATTTTTGGTGACAATCACCAGCCACAAAGGGAAACACTAATGGCTGGAGAACTATGTGATCAGGCATAGGTGGCCTACATTCTGTTCGGGCTACAAGCGGCACCACTACACATAAGGAACAGTTAGGATAGCTGAAGGCAAAGATATTGCCCAGCGACATTTCTTCGCAGAAAGGACAGCAAAGGTGATGAGCACAGTCAAGCCTGGGGCAACACATTCAGCTACCCTGTCAGCTGGACAATGCATTCAGAAGCCCGATCTGCTCAAGTTCTCTCTGTTGGCCTATCACAGCATTCCTCAGAGCGTTCACACGCGTGCACTTCACGCTTGTTGAGCACCACGCTCCATGGGCTTCTGGCTACTGTAGCTACCCTAAGCCCACAAACGTGCAACTCCTCACCTGTTGGGCCTCATAACTAACTTTTCTGCACAGCTGCTTCCCTTCTCTCTGGTTCTGGCTTTCTTCTCCCTTTCAAGTACAGGAACACCTCACACCCCATGTGACGTTTAGAGGAATATATCTAGGAAACAACATCTGGTGTACAAGTTTCTAACTCATTATTGCCAGTCATGCTGCGACTACTCATTTAAAGACAGTGTTTTGTTTGTTCTACAATGGCAACTTCTTCCATAGTTATTCCACAACCATTTTTAGCACATCATCGGCAACCAATCTTTTTAATAATTATCGTATATCCCTAGTTTGTCAGGATTTTGCCCCTGAAAGGAAAAAAGCATTGTTATTAGCCACCACCGGTAAAGAAGCTAACCACATACTTAAGTACTATCCTCAGATGCTTGGTAATGACAATCAACCATTGGATGATGTGTATAAAGAGGACAAACTTCATCTCGAGAAAAGATTTACTAAAGAACAAACCATTGTTATGTCTTGTTACAAGTTTTATTCCAGGCCACAGAAACAAGGCCAATTGTTGGAAGACTTTGTTTCAGGGCTACACCAGCTATCGGTCAAATGTAAGTTTGGTCAGATGTCAGACCAGCTAATCTGAGACCAAATCGTTCAATGTCAAGGCAAAAACAAACTCAGAAATGTCTATAAGCCACCAAGAATCCGTCACTGAAAGATGCTATCAGTATTGCTAAACTCATAGAAGAGTCTGAATACTGCATGAAAGAAATGGGTGAAAATGAATTAGTGAGCACAGAAGGAGAAGTTGTAGTTTGGGAGATAAAGAGGAAGGAAATATGGGATCAACCAGCAAGTATAATACCAACCCACAGAAAGAAGCTAAAAGAAGAGGGTGCTCGAGGGACGGAAGCACATCACATTCCAGTGATTTTAAGTGGTGATATGAGTCCAGCAAGGAATGCAGAAAATGTGGGCACAAATGGTATTATGCTCGCTTGTGCAAAGTCAATAATAAATCCCGTGTAGCAGTCACAGAAGGAGTGGTCTAGGAGGACAGCAATGAGGATCAAGTGTTGATAGGTGATCATGAAGCTGATGAAAATGACAGAAAAAGCAGACAAAAAGCCTCCTTTGCGCTTTGGGCAAAGATGTTGAACTAATTGTAGACTCTGGTTCATTGCACACCTTTGTGCCAAAGAAGGTGGGGAGGAAGGATTTGCCTCAAGTTTCTCTATTGCCTAAAGACATAAATCTGAGATGTTACCAGGGGGGAATAATAGATGTGTTGGGGTACTTTGAATCACATATTGACGTCAAGACACAATGGATTTTAGGGAAAGTCTGCGTGGCTGGAGATGGACTATCGATATTAGGATGGGCGGATCAATATGACTTCCATATTGTGATTGACCCTCTTCCTCCGGGCCAAGTTTTGGCTGTGGGAGATTTAAGTACAGAGGAAGTGTTAGATGAGATGAAAGATGTTTTTAATAAGAAGTTGGGGGAAAGAAAAGGTTATGTTCACAGAATCATGTTGGAAAAGGGAACGGTTCCTGTGAAATAACACAAGTTGAGGAGCGTGCCAGTGGTGGTAAGGGGAAAAGTAATAAAAATGAGTGATGATATGTTAAAATCAGGGGGTCATAGAACCAATGGAAACCTCTGCATGGGTCTCACCAGTGGTCATAACCAAGAAAAGCAATGGCAGGCTCAGGTTCTGCTGGACCTACGCAGCTTAAGTCATCACTTAGTGATGGGCACATCTCCTCTCCCCAACATCAATGAGCTGCTGTTGCTGATCAAGTGTGGTAGGTACTTTTTTAAACTTGATCTAAAAAGTGCTTACCACCAGATCAGGTTGCATGAGGTATCCAAAATCCTACAGCATTTGTCATGATGGGGGGCACGTTTCAGTTTATGAGGAAGCCTTTTGGGTTATCCTCGGCTGTGAACATGTTTCAGCGGATAATGTTGGAGGTGTACAAAGGGTTAGAAAACGTGATGTACTTTCAAGACAACATGCTGGTGTTTGGGGAGACTTTACAAGGACATAACAATGTCTTGAGGGTAGTTTTGGTAATGCTAAGGGAGGCAGATATTACTTTAAGGAGCGACTAATGCAAGTTGCTGGTTGAGGGAATTGAATATCTTGGCCAAACCATCTTGGGTGAGGTAGTCAAACCCAAGGAAGATTTATTGAAAGCAATCAGATCTGCACCTGTGCTTCATATTAAAAATCAGTTACGCTCATTTATGGATCTGATTGAATATTACTCCAAGTTTTTTGCAATTCACAGAGAAGACTGAGAGTTTAAGGATGCTAATAGAGATGTACATTTAAATGAAGTGATGTTCAACAAAAAGCATTTGATGTTGTGAGGAAAGAGATGTGTGAGGCAGGTATTCTGATATGTATCGACACCCAGCTCAAGTTGATTATGATGGGTAATACAAGCACATGTAGAGGGGGGGGTAGAACTTTCCCAGAGGCCTAAGACCAAGGAAAAACTATGGCCTTTGCCTTGGGCTCCTTAGCGGAGAGCTAGTGCAACTGTTCTGTGATAGAACATAAGGCCTTGGCTGCAGCATCGTTTATAGAGCATTTAAGATCCTTCTTGTGGGGTGTGGAAATTTGTATCTGCATAGATCACAAACCCATCATCAAGGTGTTTAGTCCTGGAGGAGCCTCCAGACTTCACGAATATCAACTCCGTGTTGAACATATACCAGGCTGAAAAAACATGTAAGTGGACAGTATCTCACGCATGTCGGACATAGGTTGAAGGACATATCATTTTGGCAAAAGAGCAGGAGGGAGCTGTGGCATCATTGTGTGATGTAGAAAAATGGGTGAGAGGAATATTTACAGAGGAAGAATGGGGTAAGTGCATGGGAAGCGATATTGTCTTTAAAGGGGTTGAACAAATGGTGACGAGTGGCAGATGAAGTTAAAATATTGCTGCCCCTTCTTTAAGACCATTAGTGAAGATCTTAGATGAGTTGGCTCATGCAGACAAGGAGGTCATTATGAGGAATGATAAGTTTGGGCCATCTGAAGGAATGAAGGGTAGAATTATAAATCTGGCCCATGAGAGACACTTGGGACTAACCATGACAAAAAAAAGAGTAAAGGAGAATTTTCGGTGACCATCTATGGATAGCCAGATTACTTCTTAGGTGGAGAACTCTGGAGTATGTAAGGAAAGCGAAAAAGACTAAAGACAGGCCTTCAGGATGTACAGGGACATATCAAAGACCCTGGCATTCCGTGGAGTATGGCGTCCTTGGATATTATAGGACCCATGCAAGGAATGATGGATAGCATCAAGCATGCTATGGTAATGGTGGATGTACATTCCAAGTCGTTAGATGTGAAGTTTATACCTGAAGTGACCATGAGAAGTGAAGTTCTTTAATTTTGACTCCATCTTACATTTGTCGTCATTTTTGTGTTGCCTTTACACAGGCTGCTCTATTCATGAAGTGTCTCTGCCCTTTGGACTGCAACGTGTTGAAAAACCCCCTCTGTCCTTGCTTTGAAATCAATCTCAGACACCAGCTGGCCTAACTGCATATAGACATGTCCTGCCATTACTGATTGACCTATAGGTGCTGTAATTAATTTACTTGTGGGTTGGGCAGAAACACGACGTAAGGGGGACGTTCTGGTTATATGATGTTTTTTTTTAATGTTCTCCTATTGGCTAATATTTTGCAGATCTTGCATGTCCATATTAGGTATTTTGCATGCTTGCAGAAGCTAGGACTGCCCCTTTCTTTTATGCTGAGTGTGTAACCCTAAGCAAATAAAAGGCCTCTGTGTTTTGTACTCTTTAGTCAGTTGCTAAAGGCTTCTGTGTGACGTAGTCTCACTTAATTAAGTTTAATAAAGATGTCTTTTCATATTTCAGCTTCTGTGCCAAGTTCTTTGTATTAGTGAGACCCCTGAGAATGAAGATTACAGTTCTTCAAATGGCGCGGCCAACGTGGGCTTCATCAGAGAAGTGACTTTCTGAAGGAGTGATCTTGTCAGGAGACTGAAATCTACTGAGGAGGACAGGACGGGACTCTACTACTCTGTGCAAAAGGATTCTGGAGATTCTTTGTCTCTGCAGCCCAGTATATTTCTGATCTTCCTGATTTTGATCCTCCACATGATGTCACTCCTGACTGAGAACCTTTTTAGCGTGAGTATTCTAAAAAAGGACCGTTAGGTAATTTAGAACTTGGCAGTTAGAATTTGGACAACCTTTTGATTGGTAAAAGTAAGGTAGTTTAGTAACGCTTACTGTAGCTTTGGAACTTTGGAATTCGTGTTGGCCAACTTTTGATTTGGATTTGATATGCAAATTGCAATTTGTGTAGACAGGTAATGAGGAGATTTTTCTCTATTTGGTTTTGTTGAACGGTGCACGTATGAAAAGTACATTAAGCACTACTTTGATTATAATATTGTATATTCTGCAATATTTTTGGTATGCATGTTTCAAAGATCACATAGAAGAATGTGTTGCTTTATTTGGAAGGTACCATAGTGTGATGTGAAATTAATTAGCCGGCTCTCCTAGAAGGAATACCTAAATAGGTTTAGGTATACAAACATATTTCTTCCTTGGTGATTCTGTATCCCCAGGGAATTAAAATATGGACATAATACATACAAGGATCCTTTGTTCTGTGCAATTTTATGAATGAAGATATGCAGAGCGATTTTTGGTGTTCTGCTAGCCAAAGCTAGTGAATTGAGTGTATTTTCGCTTCTTGGACATACATCAGTCTGTTGGGCTGTTATTGCAGTCTTTTGGAACACAATTGAGAAGCGTTTCTTGTAAATATGGCTTACAACTAGTATTTACAAATGGTTTGGTTTAAGTACAGTCTGTGGGCTGTCATTTGTTTCGGTTCTGAGTATTGGTTTGTGGGTTAAATGTGTGTTTAAATGTCTAAGTGGTTTTCCCATTAGTGCAATTTCTGTAAGTAAATAGCAATGGCGCTATTCACGAAATAAATGGCTAAAGCGTGCCGTATTGTGTGTCCTGAGTGTTTGACCCCTTTCTGTTTATGTCTGAAATGAGCTCATTGTCTGATTCGTGGTTTTTCTTGATGTTTTCAGTCTATTAAGCAAAATGTCTAAATGCTTAAAAACTAAAATTTAAATTCACATTCACTAGGAATAAAAAAGCCCCCAAAAACGAAATTGGGTGTTTTGCGAAAAATAAATAAACTTACAGCATTTTCCTTAGATACATTGTATTAAACATTAACAGGCAAACACATCATCTGAATACATTGGACCTTGCTGTATTGCACACGCATTTTGAAACTTGAAATGTCTTAGTTTTACTTTTAAATAGATTGCCACCGTGCTTATGTTACAAACATTGAGAGACAAGCTAAATAAACAGGAATATTTATTCAGCCAGGACTTTGCCCTCAGTTGCACAGGTGAAACTTTGCATTTCAGAATGTTGTTTTAAAAAGGTTCCAAAACTAAGGTTCATTATTTTGTATTATAGGAAGACATTTCAATTAAGGGTTTTTTCCTCTCTTTAAGCATTTCTGTAAGCATATTCTTGGCTCTGTTGCTAAATAATAATTAACCCATGTAATGAAGAAACATTTAAAAAGAAAGAAACAGTAACAGATGCTGAAACAAGATAAGGCAAGTGCAAGGAAACTAAAAAGTTAACGGTGTCTTGAACATTGATTGGCAATCTCAGATAAAGATCAATCAGGGAAATTGGCTTTGCGAGGTCAGTTTCGGGTGAAGAGATCAGATTCTTACAGTTTATTTCAGAGTAAATCTGGTTAATGTGTACATGACCTGGGGAGGCCAGGCCACCTTGTTCGTCAGGCTATCTTTGCAGGCCTACGTGGCATAGAGCAAAAAAAAAAAAAGGAAAATGAAGTCAGATTCGAGGAATTACAGAACCGTAATATGTGGAATTATCAAAAATGATTGCGTTTATTACAAATAATTATTAATTAAGCAAAATAATTAATAAAAATAAGTGCTACAAAATTCGTTTTTTACTATTCATGAAGCTTAATACTTATACTGTGACCTCCTAGCATTATAATTTAATTTAAGTTATGTTATACTGCATAATGAGGACATTAGCATATAGAATTTCACTTGGCGCAGGCGTGAAAAACTCATTTTTCTCAGGATTTGCATGAGATATGTCTAATGTTCAATCTCTGCAATTTGTAAAGTACATTCTGAGGATGATTAATAGGTAATGCAATTGTAGGATCTTTATTTTTAAGTGCCCCAAATATCAAAGTCGAATTTGGGTAAAATTTGGGCATTTTTGCCATTTACAATAGCTTTAAAGTGCTTTAGGCTTCAGTAAATGCATACATTTAGGTATAATACAAATTTGCAGGTTGTTCCCATTTGGGTTTGCTTTTAAATGGCTCAGTGAGCCAATGTGCCTTGTGCAGAGGTTTGAGTTTAATATCAGGGTGGAAGGTTTTAACTTTGGCTGAACATAACTGAGACCTTTATCCATTTAAGGTTGATGAAATGAGTACCATTGCAAACAAGCATTTGTTCTAAAAATTGGTATGTGTGTTATTATGTTCTGCGAATTATTCACAGTAACTGTTTTAATAATCTAAGTATAGAAATAAATTGTAGCCCCTAACAGGAGTAATATATATATCATGTGTTTTTAAATAGGGTTGGTTATTGCAGGTTAGAAAGAGTTGGGAAGGTTTTTTGTCTTTTTCAGCCTTAGAGTGAGGAAGAGGGAGAGGGCTGAGGAGCCGCAAGGCAGATTTTGACCTTAAGGTCAGTGAGGTAGGATAGGAGTAAGTGTAAACAGATGGAGAAATCATTGCTTGGAAAAGCAGGGCCTCAAAGGGTGTTGGCGCACGGGACACGCAGAGTGTCTGTGAAAGAGTTTTTGGGACTTCAAAATTAAGGTGGTTTAGCATGTTTTCAAAAGATGGTTGGTTACAGTTGATATTTTGTGTGTTATGTGCAGTGTCAGTAGTACATTGAAAAAGATGTGTTTTTTTTATTATGACTTCTTTTGAAAAGAAATGTCTGTGCGTTTTACATATTTTTGCATTTTATCCTTTTATGAATTGTTCCTGCTGGTCCTGTGTGTCAGAAGCGACACAGTAAGTTGTGTTTGACAGCCAAATCTGCACTAACTGGAGATCTGCTGTCAAAAGGAGGGTGAGGACTTTTAGCCTGACAAATTAAGCAGGCCTGAATATTCTGTTTTGGGCTGCAGGTTCACAGTGCATAAAGTGCATGCAATGGTGTTGTGTGTTACCGCTTATTAACATATGCTATTGTACTTTGTCTATGCTTTTTGTGCTTGATATACAGCGCGTATATCTGATGGCTTGGCATGTGTGTGTTTTTAGTTTTTATTTTATGCATGTTTTTGTTTTATGTTGCTGCTTTAGATACTATTACAAGTTCAACTGTGTTGTGAAGGGTTCTACATGACGAAGTATATCGCTGCACAACAGTTGGGTGAATTTGCGCTGATACTAAATTTCACAGATATGATTTTTTATGTTGTGAACAAGACAGACAACACTTCACCAGAGTATGTCAAATTTGGCTATATAGTATTGAAGTAAAATAAAAGAGATATACAGGATCAAAGTGTGTCACTTGCTGTTAGTCACGCTACTGCCCCCCTTCCCTTAAGGAACAGGCAGCCCTAAATTTATGTATCCTGATTGGACGTAAGGATAAATGATAGATTTGTGACTCTTGTACATGGTGACCTAATTTCTATATTACATTAGTCAGTTTGGTTCTGCTTCCTAAGTAGTGTATGGCTTTGTACCATAAAGGAAACAAGGTTTCCTTTTTCCCTGAAGAAGGAACTGGAACATTAGCTGAGATTACCGTATATGGTTTAGCGGCCAGCGGTAGAGCTAACATTTGTGAACTATTTTTGATTTTTGTTCACCCAAGTAATTCCTTGTTCTTCCTATAGATTTTTCTTTTGTTACTTCTCCCCTGACCGATGTCTCATCGTGCCTAGCTATTGGGGATTTTAGCTGTGTCCTAGTTCCATATTTCTTTTCCATATTCCTTTCACCAGTTAGCCCTTTTATTATTTTTGTATTGTTCAGGTTCACACTTCCAGATTGCTGTAATGTACCAGAGACACCCATATTATGTATAATTCCCTTTTGTATGACCAGACTGGTTTTCAAGAATTTTCTTTAGGCCTATTCTGATGTTTTCCAGTCTGATTGTCAGGGTAGTGATGGACTGGTTAACTGACTCAATACTATAGTAAGATAGGTTTTCCACCTCAATAGGAGACACCCTACGTTTTTTTGAATATGACAAATTCAATGCCTATTCTAACTTGATTTTTAGTTCCTTTTTTGTGCTGCTTTAATTTTTGGTGGATTAGATGTGTTCCAAATAATGGAAATACCAGGACTCTCTAGTTCTTGTCTTTTGTTTCCACATTTTGATCATTAGCTTTTGTATTGCATAGTACACCTGATGCACAATTATTAAAGGGAGGTATCTACATGTCCCTTATAATATGTATTATGCGATTTCTCTTGTAGATAAGGAATTAGGGAACACCTATATGTAATCATTGAGAGAAAAAATGTGTTTGCCCCATTAGACAATGCCACCATGTGTGAGGACATCCATTCATATAGAATTCCCATGTCGCTATCTACCCTTAGATGGTAGAGGATATGCTCTCACATGGAAACCCAATTAAAGAGGCTAGAGGCACTGTTTTGCCTACTGCCTTTGTCTTTGTATTGCCTTTGAGAATGACAGTGTATTTTAGATCACAATAGTCCCATGGAGTATGGCCATTCCTTTGAAGATTGCAGGCCACTTTCTTGCAGTCCCCTTGTTATACAATGAACTGTTTTTGTACTTAATTGAAGGAAACTAACAACTGTGTCACATTTCCTACGTCACTAGGTTCTGCGGGATTAAGTCATAATAACCTGCAGAACTCACCCACAATCCCATCAGTGACAGCTAACAGATGAAAAGTCCCAGCACCCAGACAGCGATCGCCAGCGTGCCATCAATGGTATCTCCAAATTATTGTGCTTGCTTCATCAGAAGGCGTCGAACATCAGAAAAGAAGGAGGAGCTGGTTTTGCCACAGAACCAGAGTTTCAGTGCAAAAGAGCGAAAGAATTGAGGCTTCAGTTTTCCACCTGTCATGTGCTGGTAACCTCTGACAGTGTGCAGTCCCTTGAGCCCCTTTGCCTGAGTTTTGGCTACATACCCCCTTTTCTTTGCTCCAACGGAAGTGCAGTGCACCGGAGGATCCAGGATTGGCAAAAGGCACTACATTTAGGTACCTATGATTAAATGAAAGAGCAGCCCGAGCATCCTCTGACACTGAATAGAGAGTGTTGGAGCCTGAAAGTGTTGCTGAGTGTGACAGTCTGTTGCTCTATCCCGATTAATAGTACTTGGGTCTGCATGAGATGATCTGTGCCCATGACAAATGAAGAGCACAATATCTGTAGTGCCAGCAGCACAGGAAATATTGGTGCACTGCATTGAGACATTGGGACTTTTAAGTGAGCTGTGAGTGTTTGCCAAGAGGGCACTCCAACGGATACTGAGAAACATCATTTTCATGAAAGGCCTGAATGAAGAGACCCATGCGGAAGAAAACAACAGAAGCAGATTTGATGGACAATAGAAGCCTGCCACAGAGGCTTCGACGGACTCTGGGTATTTCCCGTGCGATTGCATAGAATGGGTGTTTGGAGACTGATTCTTATTGTTTTACTGGCATTGTCAATAGTCACTGAAATAACTAGGAGCCCTGAAAATGTTTGCAAAATAATTTTAGGATTTTCTTTTGCCTAGGGTTGTGAAAAAATATGATAAACCTGTTTGTAATAGTGGTCATTACTTTCTTTTGCTATCTGAATGTTAAATGCTTTGTTCTCTTTGTATTCCTACTGATAGTTTATATATACCTGTTTGTATAAAATGAGTAGAATGCTCACCTAGCAATGAATTAGGATTTGCCTGTGTAATGGCAAAAGGAGGGTCTGAGGTTCTTTAATTTTGACTCCATCTTACATTTGTCGTCATTTTTGTGTTGCCTTTACACAGGCTGCTCTATTCATGAAGTGTCTCTGCCCTTTGGACTGCAACATGTTGAAAACCCCCCTCTGTCCTTGCTTTGAAATCAATCTCAGACACCAGCTGGCCTAACTGCATACAGACATGTCCTGCCATTACTGTTTGACCTATAGGTGCTGTAATTAATTTACTTATGGGTTGGGCAGAAACACGACGTAAGGGGGACGTTCTGGTTATATGATTTTTTTTAATGTTCTCCTATTGGCTAATATTTTGCAGATCTTGTATGTCCATATTAGGTATTTTACATGCTTGCAGAAGCTAGGACTGCCCCTTTCTTTTATGCTGAGTCTGTAACCCTAAGCATATAAAAGGCCTATGTGTTTTGTACGCTTTAGACTGCCTCATTCAGTTGCTAATGGCTTCTGTATGACGTAGTCTCACTTAATTAAGTTTAATGAAGATGTCTTTTCATATTTCAGCTTCTGTGCCAAGTTCTTTGTATTACTGAGACCCCTGAGAATGAAGATTACAGTTCTTCAGAAGTACTATTGAGACATTGAGAGAAGTGTTCTTGGAGGAAGGATTTCCTCGCATATTAATTACAGATAATGGGAAACAACTCATGTCACATGAAATGAAGTAGTTTCTAAATAGTTGTGGTATAAAACGCCATTGTACCATGCTGTACAACCCCCAAGACAATGGCACAGTGGAACAGGCCAACTGTTTAGTGAAGGGTGCCATATCTATGGCCAGTCAGGGGAAGAGATGCCAAGGTGATGGCTAATGACATGATTTGGGCCTGTCACATCGCAAAAATGTGAGGGAGAAGGCTGGCCACTAAGTTGACCCCAGCATGGTTGACTATTAGTAGCCACATAAAGGGGAAACATGAGGGGAAAAGGGAAGCCAAAGGTGCAATAAGAGCTGGTGACTGAGTAAAAATAAAGTATGGAATATTGAGTAAGGGCCTTTTTCAAATTTTCAAGTCCATACAAGGTTATGGAGTTGTTCGATAGCTGCGTGGAGCTGGAGAATGGAAACAAATGAAATTAGGGCAGAATGGCCCTATACCAAAGAGGAGGGAATGTTAGCGAAATCGAGGAAAAGACCCAAGGGAGTCTCAACGGTTTTATGCTGATTAAGAATGATGCAGAGTTGGTGAAGAATACTGTCGTTGGTGTGAGGAGTCACTGTAAGAATGGTGGGGAGGATGGAAATGAGCATGGCTGTTACATTACTTTACCTCCCGCAGGTATGAGGGAAACACGGAATCCCAGGACCGCAGACGTCCTCGCAATTTGGAGGTTTATGTGCAAACTTTGGGAATCTTATATTTCTATCTTCTTTGTTTATTTTCATGGCTTTAATGCATTATATCATTCTTTCTTTAGTGTTTGAGTAAAAAGGAAGGGGATGTATAGTAATGTGTGCTCATTCATTGTTGTTTGCCTTTAACATTTAGAATGTTTTATCACCTTAGTTCTGATGGAACCTTTGGACTTTGGATTCTGTTTTTGTCAGTTATTGGTGAAGGGAGAATCACGATTTATCTGGCTTCGCTCATTAAAGGATTCTTCACCCTCCTATGTGGTCTGGTGTTTCCATCATAACATCGTGCCTGTTCCATGCTTTGTGGTCCTCTTCTTTAAGATCCTCTCATCAAATATTTGTTAAACATGTCTGATTCCTCTGGGACACCAATTAAACCTGTAGGAGCCATCATATCTTCTGGAACTATTCATTGGACCTCACTGAATGAGTTTGAAAGATTCAGTGTACATTTAATAAATGCATGATACCTGGTTACCCTCAACGTACTTTTCACCAGTTCAAAAAAAATCAATAACTTGTTCAAAAAAGTGGGCAAGAATCTGGAAATCACAGACTGCTTATGGTTTCTTGAATTTGGCTAGATCAAGAGAGCAGTTTTGGATGACAAACTGGAGCTGAATACTGCCTGTAAGCTATTTGTGGCTTCGGAAGTGGTCAGTAGTTATGTCATGTGTACTGTAGTGGTGGCCAACTAAAATTACCGCAGATAAAGGGTTCAATATGCACATCAGTAAGGTAGGAACCTAGGGGGTCTTTTGTTCTAGACCATCGCTGCTTAAGTAGCTAAAGTCCTCCATTCTCAAGAATCCACTTCTTCCTATGGAACCCCCAACACGTCAATAGTGAGCCATCTTGTGAGTGGCAAGACATAGCTAGAGAAGCCCTGGCAAATTCTCTTTGAACTATCAAATTGAGAGCCAGGGCCTCTGTCAACAGGCTCTCGAATGCCTTTCTAGTACTTGGTCGACTGCTTTTATGAGCAGCATAAAAAAAGACAGATAATACAGGCCAAAGATGAGTCAAATACCTCAAAGGAGCTTCCATCTCCAGATAGGGATGTTGTGTCAAGTGCTTGAAAAATCAAGTAAGGTCGCTGTAATACATGCCATCTTGCTCCAAAATTCTGCTCGGGGTGTGGTGGTATTTCTATGAGACCACAAACTATCCTATGGTCAGACAGTCAAGGGCTTCACATTGTGGATTTGAAATGACAGCCAAGGCCATAGACTTCTGAAACCATTGACTAATCAGAGCCAACCCCTCAGCTGTGCCCAGGCAAGGGAGCAAATCGGCCATGTGCACATACCCTACACTGTCTCGTATACAAGGGGACATTTCAAAATTCAGTCCACAGGGAGTTGGTAGCACCCCAAAAAACCCCAATTGTGCATAGAAGGCCCAGCTTTACAGCAGTGTTGATTTTCTTCCATTTAACTAATTACCAGTAATGGATTGGATCGGGAAGGAAAGCAGATTGCCACACGTTCATTGAGGATTGGCACGGCCAATAGGCTTCAGGACAGGCCTGAAGGAGAGGGCGTTGAAAATGCTGGAAAGATGGAGGAGTGATTGTGTGTGAGGTTTTGTCAACCACAAAGGCAGTGGACGGCAATGTATTAATAAGGTGGGTTTCCTTATCAGGTTCAGTAACAGCATGCATAAATGTAGAGGTGTGGCGCCGCGGCCAGGGCGACTGACGCTGGAATCTGGGGATCAGGGTTCGATCCCCGGCGGCAGTTTAGCCCAGCACCATGTGACTCTGGGCAATAGCTTGCTTAATCTTACCGACGGCCCCCAGCGCCTAGAGACCCTTATGGGTGATTGTGCGCTTTACAAATGTGGATTATTATTATTATTATAAATAAGAAAGCGGTCTCAATTTGTGGGCACGTGATGTTGAAGTGGGTAAGTGTACAAGTGGAGAGGCTAAGCCACGGGCAACAACTAGGACTGGATTTTAACAAGGTGCTTTTGCAGAGGTATGGCCAAGGGGGCACGCAATGGTATCAGTTAGTGCTGACATTATGGGGAATTAAATGGCAAATGGAAATGGTCAGAAGCAGTTCTGATTAACCTGAGGGAGAATGGTTTGGTGCAAGAGATGGGTTTGATGCAGCGCCTCTCCGAAAATAATTTCTAAAATCCTCATCACCTTTCCCTGAAGTTACAATTATCACATTTACTCATCAGTGGGGCCCATATCACTGATTTCACTTTACGCACTTTCTCTCTACTTCATGAATTCGTGAGATTCAAAGGAGAGAGGCTGGATCATTGTGGAGTGTCTAAATTAAGCTAAACTATTTACAAAATATACATCTGCAGTTTAAATTCTTTTACACTAGTTCCAGTATCTAATCGATTTATTCAGACACACCACCATTAATTTCGATGGATCATGCTAGTAAAAAGTTAGGCTAAGGATGAACAAGACCAGCTTAATTCTTCATTTATCTAATTTTTATTTAGCAAAGATTCTTTGTCATGACTTATTTTATTCACACAATCTAAAATATACTGAATTCAGGCTTATTAATCGTAAATCTTAAACATTTAATTTTATTAAATGAAAGCTCAGAAATAGACATTTATTTAGATTCAAAAGACACTGATATTTAAGACAAGAGACAAAATAGTTCCCAAGCTCATCATTCTACTTCCCTAACTATCAACCTCACCTAAAGACTCTGTTACCATTCAGGCTAAGTTCAAAATATCAAGAAAAACAGCAAAGTTCTTACGCATCAGGATTCAATCAGCATTCCGGCAGCATGTCAGGATGCAGCAGGAAAGAAAGTTTTTTACTTCATCAGAACGCCTTCTTTTATACCCTTTTTACTAACTAAACTATCTAATTTTCTGAAACATTTGGGGTCTCAAATACTTCTGATTGGTCCTTTCAAGGGGTGGATGAGCATAACCTCATCGCAGCTCCCGCGGCATCAGCAAAATTGAATATGGATATTGTCTCTGTAAACGTTCATGTCACTTGTGTCCTCAAATTGCAATATTGGTCTTCATTCCCATGATTTCACTACGGACTTCCATTTTGTTGGCAGTCATTCAGGGTTTCAGGGCAAAATGTCCTTGACCCATCTCATTCAGCAAGAGGCTTTGCAAGCTTTGTCTGCAGTTTTCGCTCACAGCTCTGTACATGCGCAGTACGCCTCAAGCTCGATTTCATACAAACGTCCATTTTTCTACAGGCCGCAAAAGCCCATACGGGAACTATTATAGAAACAAACACAGATAGCTAATAATTACTGAATTAAAACCCATTCTGTTTACCTCCCCCTTTACTAAGGTATCCCTGTTAATTGTTACCTAGCAAATAAAGCCACACTTATGCGTAATTTGCTTACCCGTCTTCCAGTTTCTGCCACAAATAGACAAACAGAAAGCGCATTCATGCCGCTTTTGTCTTATTTTAAAGCTGCTTGTTAGTTTAGGACATGACAAAATCACTTTATTAGTTAATTATGGTTGCAACATAAGTAAAATTAGTTTCCCACGTGTACTTGTGTAGGTGCAAATTTACTCTAGGTTGATTAGCAATTCAAACCACTCAATTAGTTCATTTTACTGTTATGAGAAAGGGATTTCACGAGTGGTATACAAAATGTTGTTTCTACCCTCGCTCTATCAACTCCCCCCTTTGGTGATCTTATCACCAAATCTCTCCCAAATTTTAGCAAAATGTAATAAAACATGTTTCAAATTCTTCAGTTAGTATTAATCTATAATTTTGTTTAATCTATCTCTCTATTTCTTTTATACACTATTGATTGAAATTCTTCCATCTCAACATCTTCATTTTCTCTTTTTCTATCTTGTCTTTCTTTACTCATCTTCTTTATTGATCTCTTAATATTTCTCCTTTTTCTAATCATGCAATATATTGTTAATGTTAATATTACTATTGCTATTACTATCACTGGAAAAATTATCTTACCTATCTCATCTAACCAATGTTAACTGCTGTGAAACTTTTACCTATTTTTCCAAGAACACTATCAACTTCCAGTGGTCCAATTTCTTTATGCAACTCTGTAAAATTTCTAATATACTTTTCAATGTTTTGACTTTTGTCAGGTATGTACGTGCAACAGTGCTGTACATGTAAGGTTTCACAAACTCCTCCCTCTTTTGCCAATATTATGTCAAGAGCAAGACGATTCTGCATCACCATAGCTTTCATAGCAACTAATTCAGTATCTACCATTAAAAATCGTCCTGCAGTATCTGTTCACAATCGATCTACTATCGTGGACAACTTTTGAATTTTGTTTACATTAAAAGATATCTCCACCATTGGTATCAGTGCTCTGAAAATGTCACCAATTATTTCAGCTACACTCTCTCTTTTCTACGACTTAAATGTTTACCTATTTCATATGTTCCCCTAGTACTTCTATCTACATGAAAGATTTTTGGAAAGACCAAGCCAACATAACATGTCCCGTACCAATGACCTGGCAATTTGTAATAAGCCTAATTTCCGCAAATAAAGTATATCCCAGGAAAAATTGGATCTTTACCACCTTTAAACCCCCATCCCTCAATTATACGATATGTATCTTCACATTGACTCGCTCCCCCTAAGTAATTATCATACAAAGTAATGTCCCTGCAAATACAAAATTTCCCTAAGGATGGAGTGTCTTTATTTATAGCACCATTCATATTCTGACCATTCAATTTTTCATCCTCAGCTTGCCAAAACTCTGATTTAGTTTGTCTCATTCGTTCATTTCTTTTGTACATAGCCCTCCTTTCTTCAACCATATTTAAAAATACTTTTTCTTCATTCCTCATCTTACAAGTCAAATTATGTCTGAAGGCGTATATGGAGAAGTGTGGCTCAATGGTTAGAGCGGCAGACCCTGATGCAGAGTTCTAGACCGGGACCAGGGTTCAATTCCTGGCTCGGCGGGTCTTGGGCTCAAAAATTCCACGCACCTGATAATTCTCGCCTCGGTGCCTATTCCAATCATGGAGTCCCACTCTGCAACTCTGGGCAATAGCTTGCTTAATCTCCACAACGGCCCCCACAACGCTAAGGATGCCTGGCCTCCACCTTGGGGTGCTCAGGAGTGGACACCTCACAGGGAAAGCCAGGATGGGTTCCACAGCGGTATTCGTACAAGCTCCTTGAGACCCTTGCGGGTGAGTAGTGCGCTATACAAGTATCAATTTACATTTACATTCATGTGTCAATTCCTGCGTTACTAAGAAAAATTCTCCCATTACTTTAGCTGGCTTGACTTTATTTAATGCATTATCAATTTTCAACTTCGCAAAAATATCATCAGAATTTGAATAGTAATACTCTAATTTGCCTGTGTTATAAAACAAACTTGCTATTACACTACATGTCACACCATATGTAAGAGGAAGGTGATGGTACGTGACACCCTCTGAAATTGACGCTGGTAATTTCACACACACGTAGCAATCACTAGCATCCATAGTTCTAACATATTCAGATAGCAATCTTGAAAAGTATTTCAAGAGAAATCGCTAATAGATTTATCCTGGTGAATTTCTGGTCTATATACTGGTGGTTTATCAGTTTTGAATTCATTCTTAGTCACATTAGATTGTAGCTTCTCAAAATCATGTCTACAAGGAATAATAAAAGCTAAAATCAACCATACTAGAATTAGCAATACAGTGCATATCATTGACATTTTGCAACAATTTCTAAAAATTGAACACTTAGTAATTTGTTCATTAGTAGCCATTTTTTTTTTACACAGCGGTTTTTTTAACACATTTTTTCTTTTACTCTTATTTTCTTCCCACTATTTCAGTATGCATTCATAATGCTTTTTCAAGTCTAGTTAGTTTTTTCAAACCTTCGAAATCAGTATTTCTTTATTCTTTAGTCTCAATTTCAATACTCTTTTTCTTTCTCCAGATCTGTAACATTCAAATTCTCTTGGCTGCTTCCTACTTCTTCTATAGGAGGCAAAATTATATATGTCCACTCAGGTGATTTGTATTTCTGATTTGGTCTTTTGACTCTCTTTGGCCTTTGAACTACTTCGATTTTCCTTCCCAATGATTCTTTCTGACTTGATCTTTGGGTTTTCTTGCTTTGTTAACCAGTTTGATTCTTAGTCCATCACTTTCTTTAGGCCAATTGTCTCCTTTTTTAAACTTTCTTTGTCTTTAGTTCTGTTGTATTGTGTTCAACTCTCCTAGCTCTTTTCCTAGAACTTCTCCTGTATTGTACTTCATCATCACTGTCATCAGTTTCACTTTCTGTATTTTCAACAGTTTCATTTACGATGACTTTTATAATATTGTATCTTTCTCAAAATCAAGTTTTTCTTTACTCTGCAGTTTTACACTGTTAGGATCATCTCCATAACTGGTACTTGGAATCTCATCCTTGTCGTGAGTTATTTCCGCTTTTCCAGTGTCAGGACTTTGGTCCCTATTCTCAGAGTTTTCTGACTGCTTTTCAATACTTTCTTGATTATCAGTCTTGTCTGTATTTAGTTCAATACATTCACTTGTCTCAGTTCTTACCAAATCTCGACATTCAGGTTGATCTTCAGAATTTGGTACTTCAACAACTTCACCTTCTTCTCATGCAGAATTAGCATTTGAGACTTCCAGATGTCGACGTTCCTGTCGAGCTTCAGTATCTGGATTTTTCTCTGGTTCTCCTTCTGAGTCAGAGTCAGTTGTATTTTCACCTTCGTATGGATCTTCAGGTTCAGGCACACGGATGGTGTGGCTTGCATGCTCCCATCTTTTGACTCCAGCACATTTGACTGCAGTTGTGCTGACCAGAACAACTTGTCTTGGCCTCTGCCAATGAGGTACCAAACAGTTTCTTCTTCGGTGTACTTTTATCCGAACCCAGTCTCCTGGAACTAGATCATGAGCTGGTTGTGTTTCTTTCGTGTATGATTCAGTTCCCACCTGATGGAACACAGAAGTTACCACGTCAGACAGATTTTTACAGTAATCCAGTATGATGTCATCACTTATAGTTAACAGTTTATCAACTGGTACATATGCCTGTCTCATGACCCTGCCCATCAAAATCTCATGTGGACTCAATCCAGTCTTTTTGTCTGGTATGCTTCTCAGGGTCATCAAAACAAGGGGTAATGCGTCCGGCCATTTCAGTCCTGTTGCCAAACACATTTTTACAATCCTGTTTTTGATTGTTCCATTCACCTGCTCAACTACCCCTGAACCTTCTGGTCTGTAAGCACAATGTAGTTTCTGGCGAATGTCCAGTGCTTCACATATCATCTGTAGCAACTCATTCTGAAAATGGGGTCCACGATCTGTTTCAATTGTTACTGGAAACCCGTATCATGGTATGATATCTTGTAAAAGCAATTTTGCAACCGTTACTCCATCATTTCTCCTGGTAGGGAAGGCTTCAACCCACCGAGAGATCAAACAAATAATCACTAGTACATATCTGAGTCTATTGCAAGGTGGCAACTCAATGAAATCCAATTGCATTCATGTGAATGGACCTCCCTCTTGTCCTATGGTTCACAAACGTAAAACAGTTTTTCTGTTTGGATTGAATTGTTGGCAGATCAGACATCTCTGGCACAGGCTCTCAGCAATCATTCTGAACTTTAGATTGTACCAGGTTTGCCTGAACAACCTAATCATGGCATCCCTTCCAATATGGGCTTGACCATGGTACATTTGAGCCATATTGGAGATCATGCTATCTGGCATTACTGGTCTTTTCATCTTTGTAAACCCAGATTTCATCTTCCTCTCTTTGTCTGCATCCTGCTTTTAACCAAGTATTTTTCTCCTCTTCTCTAGCTTCTTCCTGCATTTGCCTCACTTTCTGCCAAGTTTCAACTACTGTGGTTAGCATTAAAGGACTTGAAACATGTTATTTTTCCCTGTCACGATTTATGGATGCAAGATTTCTAGCACAGTATTTTGCAATGGAATCAACATACTTATTTCCACGAGTTATATAGTCATCTCCTCTTTTGTGTGCGGCACACTTTAGCACAGCAATCTTGTCAGGCAGCTGAATAGCATCAATCAACATTTTCACAAACTCAGCATTTCTGATGGGGGATCCTGCAGAAGTTAAATAACCTCATTGGGACCACAATTGCCCATAATCATGAACAACCCTAAATCCATACTGACTATCAGTCACTATGGTAACTCTGATTTCTTTTCCCAATTCACATGCTCGAATGAAAGCAATCAATTTTGCTATTTTAGCAGAACAAATTCCTTTCAGACAAGATGCTTCCAAAACAACTGCAACTGTGCACACTGCATAGGCAGCACTTAAAATACCTTCCTCCGTTCTTAGGCATGAACCATCAACTAACATTACATAATCAGATTCAGGCAATGGTTCATCCCTTATGTCAGATCTTGGTTTAGTGCAATATTCAAGAACATCCAAACACTTGTGATCAACTTAATTTCTCAATTCAGCTTCCAAAGTATCAGGTAGCAATGTGGATGGGTTTACATTAACACAACGGGAAATTGTCACATTGTCTGCTCCCAGAATGACCTTTTCATATTTCGTCATTCTGTTATTGGTAAGGTACTGTGTCTTGGTCCTGCTGAGGAGAATTTCCACAGAGTGAGGCCCATATACCCTCACAGGAAATCCCATCACTATTCCTTCACTCTGTTCTAAGCTTACACTTGTGGCTGCTACTGCTTTCAAACAACCTGGTAAGGCTTTTGCAACTGGGTCTAAGACAGAAATATGCAATTGGCTTTCTCAGTTTTCCATGTCTTTGAATCAGTACTTATAATACAAAGAGGAGCCTAGAGGGAGATACGGGTACCTATGGGATAGCCCTCCACTCAACTGAATTAACTACCAAAAAATCCCTGTACCCTGGACATTGGTTAGTATTCATCTAATAGGCATGAAAACATAATCTGTTGGAAGAAATACTGTTTGAGTCCAACATCACCCCCTCTACATTTATGGTTAGGTGTATGTTCTCTAATGCCTGACCGTCCACATCAAAACACTGTTTGTAACTGCAAGCGGGAGATTCTGGGCAGAGTTCAACTCGACACATCCAATGATGTCTGCCCCACTGAGACAGTACATCCACCCACACTTAAATGATAAACAAACACAAAATGTGTGGTGAAAAGGAAGGCAACTCACGGGCGAACAACCCTCAGGGAGCTTGGCAGATGTTACCAATACTATGCCCCTTTCTCATCATCGGTCGCCATTCCTTTTCAAAAAGAAAATAGTGTCCAAAACAAAATTGTGCAGAAAGATAGGTGCTGAACAAGAAGCTGAAGCAATCGCTCCTTGATGTGACAAACAAAGTGATTAAAATCAACAGCCACACCAATTGTACAACTTTATTACTAAATCTGGTGTGTGCTGGTGAAAAACAAAATGGCTGGTAGCTTACTGTCGCCTACCAATACCTGGAACCGACATGTTTCACTGCCCTTTGTATTTTATGGCAGATTCATCAGGGTTCACCAATCGGTCACCGCACCAGTGTTGGACATCTTTATTTTGGAAACTGTTGAGTTGAAGAACAAGGCCCAAATTAAAAACACTGCCGGAAATTACTTCTCGCATTCATCATATCTTTACATGTGATAGCAAACGAAAGAGCCATTACCCTCAACCAGCCGCGTCCTCTCATACCAGCTGGCCAGGGGAATATCAGCCCTACTGTTGATTGTTGTATCAATCTGAAAGTAATCAAACATTAATCAAACACATACTTATGTTGATGGATTATGAACGAGCTGACAAACAACAACGTTATCTGGTGATGTTCAAGTCGCCCATCAATTGCTCACAGCAAACACATGCCCCCTCGTTACATGTATACATATCCCTCATATGACGGTCACATGCCTACTGTACTCTGATTCAACCCAGATGATGAAACCAGTATTCGAGATTGTGTTACGCCGCACGTCACTATGAAAGAACTCGTGAGGGGCACGTTATCTGGCCCGAGTGGAACCCATTATCGGGTGGCAGACAAAGTATCGAAATCTGCGCAACGGCTGTACCTCTCACAGTACACAAGCCATTCACACCGCCCCCAACTCCTCACCATACAGGTATCGAACCGGGACCTTAAATCATCCCTGGAACGCCGCGGCGATGGTGCACAAGCCTTTTGAAGTAACACTGTTTTCCCAAATCCCGGATGTTCTCAATCACGTGATAGAGCGAACGTGATAGAGAGCAACAACCCGCCTCAATGAATCTTGCGGGCACCATCTTGGTCACCCTGGATAAGTGCCCTTATTGTCCATCTAGAGGGATAGGCTGTGTCTTTACAACTCAGTCACTGACAGGTATTATAGGCCTAGCACCTAGTAAATTACCTTCTAGGCTATAAAATAGTTTTGACATTGGCAGTTGAAGAGGTCATAGTGCCTAATGCCACACATTGCTTTGACTATATATGCACCACCTTATTTACAAATCCGTTCTGGCTTCTCTATATATAGGGTTGCACTCCTCAAATGATTTATGGAAGGTTCAATACTTTCAGGTACTGTCAATAAAGTTTTTAGTTTGTTTGAAACAACTTGGAGAGCAAGGAAAAGGCCGTAGTTTTGGAAACATTCTCTTGAGTATAGCGTCCGCCTTGCATGTTGCTTTCTCATTCAAACTGGGTCTGTCTATAAATAAGGGTGAATTGTGGACGTTTGCGTTTGGATCACAGACTACATCACATACTATGCAAAGTACCGATAAGATCTTACAATGATTTCATGCAAAGGTGGCGCCACACACTCCGTAATAAGATTTTTGGCGGACAATGAGAAATTATTGATCGAGCTGAGAGCCGCTTGGTTCAGTATCCTTATGTTTTGAATATGGACACGCGCATGATGTGGATTAATCACATAGAAAGTTATGATATGTAATACATAGAAACACAGAGATTGACTCAGTCTTATTTATTTTATTTATTTATTTTGAAAGTTTTATATAGCGCGAACAAGATCTTTGCAGATAACAGAGCGCTTTACATAGGTAGGAGGTAGGAGGAAGGGTGGGTACACGGGGGAGCATAGTTAAGAAGGAGGGTCAACAATGCAAGTAGTATAAATAAGAGGGAGGATGAACGATCGGGTAGGGTCAATAATACAAATAAAACACCTGTGCAAAGGAACATGAAACAATCGGGTAGGGTCGATAATACAAGTAAAACACATTGCAAAGTGATCAAACAAGTAGTACAGATCGGCGCAAAGTCTTAAAGATCAAAAGTAGTAGTTCAAGTGTATTTAGCCATGATGATAGCTTTAACTTCTTTCTTAAAAAGAAAAGTGGAGGGGATGAGCCTGGTTTCCGGAGGGAGTGAGTTCCAGATCCTATGCGCCATTCCTGAGAAGGAGCGTTTGTAGCTTCTTTCCTTCCGGAATCTTCGAGGCTTCAGCAGGAGATTGTTTGCACTTCTGGTGGTTCTGGAGCTGCCGGAAATTGTCAGCTTCTGAGTGAGGTAGCCAGGAGAGTTCAGGTGTATAGCCTTGTGAGTCATGCAGGCAATTTTCAGATGTATTCTGGCTTCAAAAGGCAGCCAGTTCAGGGATTTGAAGTCAGGGGAAATATGTGAGTGCTTTTTAGATCCAGTGATGAGCCTCGCTGCCGCGTTTAGTGAAGCTCTTAGCGGTGCAGTTGTAGTTAGGGGGAGGCCGCAGAGGGCGATGCTGCCGTAGTCTATGCGAGGGATGATTAGTGCTTGTACTGCATTTCGGAAGTCTTTGGCTCGGAGGAAGGGTTTAAGTTTCCTCAAGGTATTTTTTGGGAAGTTCGCTCCTTTAGTTGCCTTGCTGATATGCTGTTGCATGTTGAGATTGGCGTCGAGTGTTATGCCTAAAGATTTTGCTGAGTCCACGATGGTCGGTTGGACATTGAGTGCAGTTAGGTATTTAAGCCAGGTTTGGATGGTAGAAATTTTCGCAGGAGGTGAGATCAGAAGGAACTCAGTTTTCATAGCATTGAGCTTGAGGTGGTTATCGGCCAGCCAGGATTGGGTGTTTCGAATTGTTGAGTTCAGAAGGATAATGTCTTTTGGGGATTGTAGTTTGAGATATAATTGAGTGTCATCGGCGTACATGTGAAAGTGTACATTGGATGTTTGAAGCAGGGTGGTAAGAGGTTCCATAACTAAGTTGAACAAAGTGGGGGATAGGCAGGATCCTTGAGGGACCCCTAACGAAACAGGTACTGGAGCGGACATCAAGTTGTTGCTCTTGAATTTCTGAGACCTGTTGTGTAGGAAAGAGGAGAACCACTGAAGAACAGTCCCAGAAAGACCCATTCTTGTGCTTAGGAGCTCGAGTAAGTTCTCATGCTTCACCGTAT
Organism: Lissotriton helveticus; assembly: GCF_964261635.1. NCBI lineage: Eukaryota > Metazoa > Chordata > Amphibia > Caudata > Salamandridae > Lissotriton > Lissotriton helveticus. Next base: position 1,355,897,236 of record NC_136065.1, read on the forward strand.
CGAATGCTGAAGAGAGTTCAAGAAGGATGAGGAGGCAGGTATCATTTTGATCTAAGATTTGCAGGGCGTCGTCAATTATGTGAGTCATAGCAGTTTCGGTACTGTGCCCTGCTCGGAAGCCTGATTGATGAGGGTTGAGGAGATCAAACTGCTCAATGTGCTTTGTCAATTGTAGTTGAACACATTTTTCTAACAGTTTGGCGAGAGTGGGAATGTTGGTAATAGGACGGTAGTTGTTTAGATCAGTGGGGTCTGCATTTGGTTTCTTAAGTAAAGGAGTAACTTGTCCAACTTTGAGGGAGTCAGGGATTCTTCCTTGCTGAAGTGAGCAATTAATAATTTTAGTCCAGAGTGGGAGGAGCAAAGGGGTGAGGTCTTTTACAACGTTAGCCGGAAGAGGGTCGTTGACGTGATTGGATGGTTTCAGGGTGCTGAGTAGTCTGTCAATTTCGTCTTCAGAGTAAGTGTCAAAGGATGACCACGTCGCATTGTTTTTTGGTTGATTGGGTGTAACGCATTGGGGTTTGGGGTATAGGCTTGCGTCAATGAGGAGATCGCTCCTTATGTTGTTAGTTTTTTGGTTGAAGAAAGCAGAGAACTCTTCACAGGAGGGTGCATTGCCCATCGTGTCGACTACTTGGGGTTGTTCCTTGGATTGTGATCGGATTAGCTCGAACAGTTTTTTTGGCCGTTTTTTTGCTTGGTCGAGCTGGAGTCTGAAGAAATCTGATTTTGAGCCTTTTATTTTCCTGAAGTACGCGTTTCTCTTTTTCTTCAAAGTTTTTAGGTGCAGAGCTGAGGGAACAGATCTCCAGGTGCGCTCTGCCATTCGCATGGCCCTTCTGTCTTCATTGAGACTCCCGTTGTACCAAGGGTTGGAGATCTTGGTGGAGACTCTTTTCAGTTGCATCGGTGCAGCCTCGTTGATTATTGAGATTATTGAGTTGAGATAGTGGTCAGTTAAGCACTGAACGTCAGTGACGCCGGTAAGGGGAAGTAGGAGATTGCAGCTGTCAGGGGGTAGAGAGTTAGGATCAAGTTTCTTCAAGTCTCTTTTCCAGACTTTGATCTTGGAGGTTTGGACCGGGATACGTTTAAATTTTTCCTTGATGAAGAGTGTGACAATATGGTGATCAGACCAGTCACATGGCTGGATTGAATCAAGTTGAGTAGTGCCTTCTTTGGCGATGATAAGGTCGAGGATAGAGCCTTTGTCATGGGTCGGGCTGTTGCAAATTTGGGTGAGGTCAGAAGCATTAAGGTAATTTTTGAGGCTATTGACCACTGCGTCGCTACAATCATTCCAGTGAAGATTGTAATCGCCCAGGTAAATGTGTGTTTTGCCGTCCTGAGTTGATTGAGATTGTGTCCATGAGTTGTTGGGAGAAGGTGATGTTGTCCCCAGGTGGGTGGTAGATGATGTGTAGAGAACATACAGGTTTGTTTTCACTGATGACATCAAGGCAGATGTATTCACAGGAGGTAGGAGAAGGGGCGGTGACTTTATTAATTGATAGGTTGCTCTTGTAAATGCATGCGATTCCACCGCCTGTTTTCTTGGACCTGTCAAGTCTAATGATGCAGTAATTGGGGGGACTAGGATATCCATGATAGGAGTAGAAGATTCAGTTAACCATGTTTCAGTTAGGATGGCGAGGTCAAGGTTCAAAGAAATGATGAGATCAGCTACTTCCGCGGCGTGTCTTTGGGCCGATCTGCAGTTGAGGACTGAGCATTTGAGTCTGGGGGAGCAGAGGGCGGAGGAGGGATCTAAAGTGAGGGAGATTTTTGTGAGGTTGTTGGGGACAGAGCCTCTGTAGTTATGCGTGGGGTGTCTGAGAGGGTTAGAAAGAATCGTAGGAATAGGCAGGTGTGTGGTGGTTGAGAGGTTTCGTCGAACCGGGACATAAGTGCGGAGAAGGGTGTGTATGTCAGGGTCCGAGAGAGTGTTGATAGTGCGCCGAGGGCGGCTGTATGTATTGCGAGAGGGGATAGAGGTCCAGTGTAGGGAGTGAGTAGGATGTGAGGGGGATATGTTGTTAGGTTGAGAGGTGGAGGTGGGGGAGGGGTGTTTGGAGTGTGTGAGAAGTAACTCTTTGAGGGTGTGTAGTTCTTCTCTCACTTGGATGAGGGTTGACATGATCATGTCCAGCGTGGGGTTGGGTACAGAGTTGGGGGTGGGCATAGATGGGGAGCATGTGTCCACGTTAGTGGAGTAGGAGGGGGGAGGGGTTAGTGAGGTGGGTGGAGTTGGGGTTGGAGGCGTTAGTGAGTGTGTTGGTGTTCGGGTAGGTAGGGACGTTGGGGGTGGAGGGAGTGGAAGGGAGGGGGGTGGGGGAGTTAGTGAGGTGGGTGGTGTTGGGGTTGGAGGCGTTAGTGAGTGTGTTGGTGTTCGTGTAGGTAGGGAGGTTGGGGGTGGAGGGAGTGGAAGGGTTAGAGATGGTATTGTAGTTATTGGACGGGGAGTCAGTGCTAGGGGGGTGAGCCAATTGCAGGACGTGTGGAGGCTGGGAGTCTTAAGATGGCGCCCGCAAGATTCATTGAGGCGGGTTGTTGCTCTCTATCACGTTGGCTCTATCACGTGATTGAGAACATCCGGGATTTGGGAAAGCAGTGTTACTTCAAAAGGCTTGTGCACCATCGCCGCGGCGTTCCTGGGATGATTTAAGGTCCCGGTTCGATACCTCTACGGTGAGGAGTTGGGGGCGGTGTGAATGGCTTGTGTACTGTGAGAGGTACAGCCGTTGCGCAGATTTCGATACTTTGTCTGCCACCCGATAATGGGTTCCACTCGGGCCAGATAATGTACCCCTCACGAGTTCTTTCAGAGTGACGTGCGGCGTAACACAATCTCGAATACTGGTTTTATCATCTGGGTTGAATCAGAGTGCAGTAGGCATGTGACCGTCATATGAGGGATATGTATACATGTAACGAGGGGGCATGTGTTTGCTGTGAGCAATTGATGGGCGACTTGAACATCACCAGATAACGTTGTTGTTTGTCAGCTCGTTCATAATCCATCAACATAAGTATGTGTTTGATTAAGGTTTGATTACTTTCAGATTGATACAACAATCTACAGTAGGGCTGATATTCCCCTGGCCAGCTGGTATGAGAGGACGCGGCTGGTTGAGGGTAATGGCTCTTCTTTCATTTGCTATCACATGTGAAGATATGATGAATGCGAGGAGTAATTTCCGGCAGTGTTTTTAATTTGGGCCTTGTTCTTCAACTAGACAGTTTCCAAAATAAAGATGTCCAACACTGGTGCGGTGAGCGATTGGTGAACCCTGATGAATCTGCCATAAAATACACAGGGCAGTGAAACATGTTGGTTCCAGGTATTGGTATGCGACAGTAAGATACCAGCCTTTTTATTTCACCAGCACACACCAGATTTAGTAATAAAGTTGTACAATTGGCGTGGCTGTTGATTTTAATCACTTTGTTTGTCACATCAAGGAGCGATTGCTTCAGCTTCTTGTTCAGCACCTATCTTTCTGCACAATTTTGTTTTGGACACTATTTTCTTTTTGAAAAGAAATGGTGACCGATGATGAGAAAGGGGCATATAATTGGTAACATCTGCCAAGCTCCCCGAGGGTTGTTCGCCCGTGAGGTGCCTTCCTCTTCACCACACATTTTTTGTTTGTTTATCATTTAAGTGTGGGTGGATGTACTGTCTCAGTGGGGCAGACATCATTGGATGTGTCGAGTTGAACTCTGCACGGAATCTCCCGCTTGCAGTTACAAACTGTGTTTTGATGTGGACGGTCAGGCATTAGAGAACATACACCTAACCATAAATGTAGAGGTGGTGATGTTGGACTCAAACAGTATTTCTTCCAACAGATTATGGTTTCATGACTATTAGATGAATACTAACTAATGTCCAGGGTACAGGGATTTTTTGGTAGTTAATTTGAATTAGTACTGACAATGCACATCCTTCTCGTTTCATAGTCAGGCATCCCTAATGTTGCAGCTTCCCACAGACTTGTCCTTAACTGTTCAACCGCTTCCATCTCAGTTTTGTTTAACACAATTGGGTCTCCTATGTCTGCTTTTGTCAGTCTCTGTAAAGGCTTTGCAATCAGAGAAAATCCACTTATCCACTGTCTGCAATAACCTACCATTCCCAGAAACATTCCGACCTGCCTCTGTGTTTTTGGTGGTTACATTCCTTGTATCATTTTTATTCTTTCTGCAGTGATCTGTCTAGTTCCCTTTGTAATCTTATGACCTAGGTATTGCACTTCTTTCTGACAGAACTGTAATTTTGATGGAGTCACTTTATGTCCTTCTTCAGCCAAATGATTCAACAATGCAACACTATCTGTAATGCATTCATCTTTTGTTTTTGATGCCACCATTAGATCATCGATATATTGGACCAATACCAATTCTCCAGGCATGCTTAGACCTTCTAATGATTTCTTTAACAACTGATTGAAAAATCGATGGACTCTCAGTATACCCCTGTGGAATTCGGCACCATGCTAAAATACGATCCCCAAACCGGAACACAAAAATTGGCTGGCCTTCTGGGTGTAATGGAACCAGAAAGAATGCATTGCACAGGTCAATAACGGTATACCATTCTGCATCATGTGGAATCGGATATAGAATCACTGCTGGGTTTGGTACAATTGGACAACATGGGACAACAATTTGATTTACTTTTCTAAGATCCTGTACAATTCTAAATGTTCCGTTTGGCTTTTTCAATCCCATTATCAGTGAATTACAAGGTCTGCTTTCTATTTCTCTCAAGATACCTTGTTCAATCATTTTGTTAATTATTGGCGTTACTCCTTCAATTATTTCTGCTATCATTTTGTGTTGTGGGACGTTTAGGTAACTAGCTCCTTCTTTCACAGACACTTTTACAGGATCTACACCTTTCATCAAGCCAATATCTTCTCCTGTAAAATCTCACACTTGCTCTTTCACTGTTTCCTTTAGTTCTGCCAGTAACTTTTCTTTATCAAATACTGGAAATAATTCACTTCTCTCAGCTTCTACCATTGACATGGTCATTTTATACAGGCTGTCTTCATCTGGAGTTTGGAGTTCTATGCCATCTGGTGAACAGTATATGGCGCAGTTCATTTTGCACAAAATATCTCTGCCTAGCAAGTTTACAGGACTGCTATCACACACCACAAATCGGTACCTGTCTTTAAAATTTCCAATTTCTACTTCAACTGGTTCCGTTAAGGAGGTTTTAATTTCCTGAGAGAGGAAGATTTTGGACTTCTACTGATCTAACGGTAGAACGGGTAGCACCTGTGTCCACTAGGAAAGTTATTTCTTCATCATTTACCTTTCCACTCACAAACGGACCAGATTGATGTACTTCAAGAGTGGCTGCAAGCACACACTCTTCTTCCTCCCTCAGGCACTGTCAGAAACTATCGTCCGACTCACTCCCATTTTCCTCTTGCAACCAATACTGAGAGCTCACATTCACTCTGGGCGATTGGTTTACCTGTTCGCCTCCGTTAAATCCTGTTTCTGCACTGTATCTCTGTAGATTTACACTGTGTGGAAGTGGCAGTTGTGGCACCTGACTTTGCTGAGTAACTACCTGTTGCTGTAGCGATGTCTGCTGAATTATCTCACTCTGCATCTGTGAATTCAATGATGTATTTTTGGGATTAACTCTTGGTAGATACTTACACTGTTTCTTCCAATGCCCTATCCTGCCGCAATTATGACAAGGCAACTTTTTCTTGAGTTCTTCTATATTGCCTACCAATTTTGTTTAATTAAAATTTCCTTTTGTTTTTCCCTGACTTGAATCAGCATTTTTATTCTCCTATTGTGCTATCTGTTGTTCTGCTACTTTCACTTGTGCCCACATAGCTTTTTCTTTTAGCTACTTTTGTTTAGCTTCTTTTGTTTAGCTTCGATTTCATCACTACGGTATTTGCCTTGCCTCAACACTTCACTGCCATCCTATTAAACTATGCCTAATCATGTCTCCAATTTCTGGTCTTAATCCATACACAAATCGATACACAAAATGACTCATGTCCTTTTCGCTCAGTTCTTCGTATCCACTGTATTGTTTAAACACTAGCAACAGTCGTTCATAAAATGTATGTACTGATTCTTTCGATTCCTGTATAGTTCTGTCTATTTTAACCCAATCTGTTTCTTTTGGTGAAATTTTATTCTTCAAAAACACTATTACTTGCTCATATTCACGCATCACCTCAGGTCACCTGTCACTTTATCACAAGAGTATTCCTCTCTTGGCCGATTTACAGTTATCTTGCACTCAGTCCACAAATCTGTAGGTACAACTATGACAAATAATCCATCTAAATCAACCCATAGCACTTTTGAAACTTTCACAAATCGATCTACCTGTTGTTACCATTCTACTGGTTTTTCTCTTAAACGGGGAAAATCATTTGTAAATGATAATATATCCTGTCTAGTATAGGGAACATGCACATATCCTCCTCCTGATATTTCTCTCATAGGGAATTCGTTTATGACTGTCTATTTCTCATTCATAGGAAATGCTAATGAAGATTTATCACTGGCTTCTTGTTTTTCCTTTGTCCATGTTACTCTCCATTTATTGACAATGAATGCGAGGCTAGAGGAACTCTAGTCCCATCCCTTGGTTGGCACACACATTCACGACGTTTCTTTCATGAAAGAAAACTACTTCCATTCAATGTTCATTTGACTTCTTTAGGTTTATTTGATACTCATTTTGTGAAATTTATTCCATTTTTTTCTTCAAGATCAGAAAAATCAAATTAAGGGTCGGGCATGGTTATTTTCCACATATCCAATGCATTTCGAGCATTGTTGGCATGCTCTTCATCAGGGAAATAGACACTCTGGGTCGCTGCAGACACCGTTTCCAACCTTACACTTTTGTGTGGTAGCCTCATGCAATCTGAGAGTTGGTGTCTTCTTTTAATGTCCAATTAAAAGAAGACGCCAACTCTCAGATTGCATGAGAGTTTTGACGTCGTAGGACACTCGACGCCTCCTTGTTGAGCACCACCAAACTGTAAGCAAAGATTAACCTCCTACTAACTATCAAGCAGTGCATCTATCCAAACAACCATTGACACTCTCCATTTATTCACATCACCCCATCTCCTCAGTAACACAATTAGTTCCTTTATTTGGGTTATTCTTCCTGCAGTATTCATGTTTTCGATGTCTTTTTCTGTAAAATCTACTCTTGTTTTCCAGGTAATACTTGTACACATGAACATTAATTCATCATCCTGATATGCTTTTAGTCTATCAGTTCCAATGGTCCCAATAATTAATTATTCCATGTCTACCTTCAGTCTGACGACATCTAATACTTTGGGTTCATTATCTTTTTCTTTTAGGGTTTTAAGCCAATCACTTAACTCTTGTTCTGTTGGACCAATTGGGGTTTGTGTCAAGTCTATTTTCTCTACACTTCTCTCCGGTGTCGCAGAGTCAGATTCTGCTCCGATTGGAATATTATACGGTAAACTTTGATTGAAAGGTAAATCTGGCGGTATTAAGTTACTGGTTCTCTTAATTTCGGATAAATCTGGATACATTTTCTCTTTTACTTTTTGCAAACTCTGTTTTAAAGGAATGGTCAAAGTTGATTCTTTTATTATCCGATTTTCAAACACTGGAATTACGGGACCTATAGTTACGGGGTCTGTCACAGCTTCTATGTTTTTAGTAAGTTCTTATATCTTTTCAGTTCATTCATTTGTAGAACGTATATACTCAGAAGTACTCTGTTGCTCTTCAATTTGTCTCTCTACACTTGCTACACTTTTTTGAATGTCATTACTTTGCAAAGAAGTCCCAGTACGTCTGGTTTCTATCACTGGTGTATTGGAATCATATCTCATTTCTACTCTTTCAGGTAAGTCCCTCAAATTTGAAAACTGTTTTGGAGTTTCATTAAATCTATCCTCTCTTGTTTGAGCATTAGGAGTAGTCCATGAAGTACCTGGCTGATAAGGTGGCGGTCTTCTATTTAATATTTCTTCAAGCACCGCATCCTCTGAATCACTCTCTCCACAACTTCTCCTTCCTATTTCCACATTATTTCTTTTCTCAGTACATTTTCGTCCTACCATGTCATCTACCAATCTAACCGGATACATTCCATCACATATATCGGCATTTCTCCATCGACATATTCTACTCTCATGTGTCTCTCCCCATAATCCATGTAACCTACCCTTAATTCCGCGTGGATTTTCCAATCTTTCTCTTTCCAACTCATGGGGGGGGGGGCGGCAGCTTCCGGCCAGTGCACTGCCAGCCATGGCCAACCTGGGGTCAGCGTGAGGTCAGTGCGGCTCCTGGCCTGAGATCAGCGGCCCGCTCCCTCAGACGGCTCTGCTGCGCGAGCCCTGCTCGCTCAGATGTCCATCTTGGTTTATTTATGAATGTTTTAGGTGTCCTCTCCTGCCTGTTGCGTGCCCTCCGCCGGCGCTGAGAAGCAGGGCCTGGACTTCCCTACTGCACACCGTTTATGCCTGTGTCCCCCTGTGTGCTTGGGTGTGGTCCAATTCACGCCCCCTCCGGGCGTCGAGGAGCTGACTGGTAATGCTGTTGTGGGTCTTTGTGTATCTTTGGACTGGTCACACTGTCGGTCTTTGGAGATGCCAACAGGCTTTAAAGTCAACCCAAATAGTCAATGGAGGATTGGTCAGTCAAGTTAAGTTCTCCTGTAATTCCAGGTGGTGCTTTCTCACCTCCTGATCGGCCATCTCTCGGGTATGTGACCTGTAGATCTCCACTAACAGCCTTAAGAGAACAACGCGAGAGCAGCCTGCTCAAGGCGCAGAGTGGGTTGGTCCCGCAGCATGACTCCATTTTCAGGCTCTTGCCTGATAAGTGACATGACCCAGCTGGGGCAGCCCCTCTGGACGGAAGGGGACCAACACACCAGACCTGTTGCTTCTCTCCCCCTCCCCCCAGCACCTTGAGACCCTTTCGGGTGAGTAGCGCGCTCTACAAATTTGCTGATTGATTGGTTGATTAATGCATCTCATCTTCCAATTCAGCTAACGCTTCAAACTGTGTTGGTCTAGGTCTCGGTTCAAGTCTCATCATTTTTTCTCTTAAATTTCGCAAAACAGCAATATTTAAAGATCCTACTTCTGGGAAAGCTACAGCACCGTCATTCCTAGTGTATTTAGGCCAATTCTCTAACCATATACAGGTATGATATCCAAATTTTGTTGCAATGTAAGAAGCGGGCGTTTTTATTGGAGGAAGCACCTTTCCTTCCCTCATCACTATTTGTTTGTCTGGTTGAAATACATTTTTCAATCTTTTAAACCATGAAGGTTTCCCCCTGTGTTCTCTGTAATAGTAATCCATATTTCCTGACTGTCTTCCTGTCTTTCAAAAGATTGCTCACTCTTCTGTTGCTGCTCTGTAACACCAGCCTATCACAGCGCGGTTTACACTAGAGCACCAATTAGAACAAGTTACGTCTCTTTAGTGCTTAACCAATTGCTTTGCTGCTTACGCTGATGCACCAATCAGCCTTTACTCTGTCTTGGTCATGAGGACCAATCCTGCGCAACACTTTTGACGTCACCAGCGCTCCGTCTTCTGCAGCGCCGACAACCCCTCCTTTTTTTTTTTTTTTTTTAAATTTGTTTATTGGGTTTTAGGTTGCTTTTACATGGATAATACGACAGTGTACATTCAAGGCTAAACGATCATTACAAAGAATGGAATGACATAACTACAATAGAGTTGCGGATCTTGTTAGGCATTTCACAGTACAGGGTCGTTGTCATCTTTGTGTCCTTTCTGTGTGCTTTAGTGGCACGTATCCCGTGGATTCTCAGCCCAACGTCAGTGTTCACCAGAAGCGGGATCGTTCTGTACATGTTAGACTATCTGCTGCACCCGTGGGGGGGCAAGCTCATGTCGTGTCAGGTATTGTGAGAGTGACGCCTTGGGCATCTGAAGCATGTGGGTGATACGTGATATCATGTGACCCCGAGGTGACTCTGTGTGTGAAATCAATTGGTTAGTAGTGTGTACGAGTAGCATTCTGTCTAGTTCAATCTTGCCTACTGTCCCAGTAACTATGGGGGTGAACTAGTAAACTCGGGGATGGGGTGAGAGTGAGGAGGGGGCGGGAGGTGGGGGTTTTCTAGGTCACGGCGTGGAAGTACAGTATATATATTTGTAAGTTGTAAGGGATAGGTCTTTGGCGCGTGTCAGAGGTTCGCGACTGGATTTCGGGGGGCCAATGCTCGCAGCCACCTCTTGTTGGCGTGTAAAGTCCATGATATGTTTATGGAGGCAAGGGGGCCGGGGTCGTCGGTCGTGACTGGGATTGAGTGGCAGTAGGGGACTCCTGCGGGCATGTCGTCTGTGTGAAGGTGTATAGTAATTGGGCCCACTCCTGGGATATGGGAGTTTTACGATGTCCCCGCACCTCCTCTTCCCGTAGTATCTCCTCTTCCGCCTTACCCCATTTAAGTACCGCACCTATCCACGCTGCCTCCGGTGGCCCCGCGGGGGCTCTCCAGTGCATGGCGATACTGCGTTTTGCTAAGAGGATTGCTAGCGAAAGGAATCGGTATTTTGTTTTCTCAGTTTTCCATTTACGGAATATTCCGAGTGCGCACGCCTCCCACGTGTTCATGACGGTACTGGTAGTGGTCTCCTCTAGGGCTTGGTGGATTGTGTCCCAATATTGGCGGAGAGAGGGGCAATCCCAAAACATGTGCTTGAAATCTGCACCTGGGGTGCGGCAACGGGGACATTCAAAGTGAGTGTCCGGGAAGAATCGTTGGAGACGGCTCGGTGTGAGATAGGCCCTGTGGAGGACGTTGAACTGTATATTGCGGAACCTTGCGTTCCTGGAGACTTTTTGGGGGTATTCCAGGGCAGACTTCCATTCCCCGTCATGGACCACTCTGCCTAGTTCCGTCTCCCACTTCTGGCGTAGAGACTGGAGGGACGGGAGGATTAACGAGCGCACCGCCCTGTAGAGCCAAGTTACCAAGTGTCTCCCCTCTCCCATGTGTAGGATCGAATGAATCACCGGATGTGTCGCTGGTTCTCCGGCCCCAAGGTTCCAGTGTGTCTCGCTGCTGTCCAGTAATTGCCTGTGTAGCAAAAACTGTCCAGGGGGTATGTCGTAACGGTCCATCAGTTGCTCAAACGTCAGCAACTGTCCGCCGTCGAACAAAGATCCAATCTCCGTGACCCCTAGATCCGTCCAGACTCGGAGCGTGCCCGGGGTGTAATACGATTCTCTGCGGGGGAAACCCACCAGTGGTAGCAAAGGCGAGTACGGCAGTTGTGCTTTGGACATGCGGTGTATCCGCATCATGCACGTTCGGGCGACGGACACCTGTAGGGGGCGAGTCCGCAGGGGTTTAGTGCCCGGTAACAGGAGTCTGACAATCGCGGCCTGCGAGAGAGGGCCGGTAGTTGTGGTGGCCTCTCCTGTGTGGCGCCCCGCCGTCCAGTAGGACAGCCACTGGAGTTGAGCCGCTAGAAAGCATGCCTCAAAGGCAGGTGCTCCCAGTCCCCCCTCCGTGGTAGAAAGGTAGAGCGTGGTGAGCGCCACTCGTTTCCGGCCTCCTTCCCATATCAGGTCTATCAGAAGAGTGTTCAGTTCTCCGAAGAATGATCGAGGTGGAATCACTGGGAGATTCGCGAAGCTGTATAGGAGGCGGGGGAGCATGATCATTTTTGCCAGTGCCACTCGGCCTATGGGCGCCAGTGGGAGTGTCTTCCAGAAGGTGACCGCGGACCTAAGACCGGCCAGTGTCCTGCGGTGATTCCCTGTTTATAGGTCTTCCGGGGTGTGGTACAGTCGTATCCCCAGGTATCGGGGGGCGTCGGCGTTCCAGGCAAGTGATTGAGCGCCCATTCGAATCTCGAATGGGGCCATATGTGGACTTAGCGGATATATGGACGATTTCCCCCAGTTGACTCTTAGGCCTGATACTGTCGCAAACTCCTCTAACGTTCTCCAGATGCTCGTCAGGTCGCTCGTGGCATCTCTAACGTAGATCAGGAGATCATCTGCGTACAGTGATACGCAGTGCCGCATATGCGCCAGGGGGATACCCCAGTCTTCTCCCTCACGTCTCAGGCGTATCGCCAAGGGTTCCACCGCTAGGGCAAACAAGAGGGGCGACAACGGGCACCCTTGTCTGGTCCCTCTGCTTACGGTGAATTCCGGGGAGATATAGGTGCCTATCCGGACCCTGGATCTGAGTTGGGTGTACAAGAGTTTAGTGTAAGTGATGAGGCGGGAGCCAAAGTTGTTCCTGGTGATGACTGCGAACAAATATGGCCATAGGAGGGTGTCAAATGCCTTCTCAAGGTCTAGTATGAGGCAAGCTGCATTCGGGAACTGGGTTCGGGTCATGTCCTGGACGTGGAAGAGTCTACGGAGATTTTGAGACGTGTTGCGGTTTGGTACGAATCCGTTTTGGTCGGGGTGGACCAGTTGGGGCACGACTTGGGCATACCTGGTCGCTAATAGTTTCCCTAGGATTTTACAGTCCGAGTTGAGTAAAGTGATCGGTCTGTAGGATGATGGGAGTCGGGGGTCCCTGTGCGGTTTTAAGAATGACACTATTAAGGATTCTCTGAGGGAGCGTGGGAGGATTCCCGTCTTGGAAGCGTCGTCGAGCATAGTCGTTAGCCGCGGGGCGAGGTGTGTCATAAACGTCTGGTAGTACTCGAGGGGGAAGCCATCCATTCCTGGGGCCTTGTTTCTGGCAAGCATCCCTATCGCTGCCTTAATCTCCGTCAGCGTTAATTTTTTGTCTAGATCCTTGCGGAGTGCCGGCAGGATCTGGGGGATTGGTAGAGGGAGCAGGAAATTGGACACCTCAAGGGCGTCGACTTGGCTGGAGGTTTGGTAGATGCGCGAATAATATGTGTAGAAAACCTGCATAATCGCTATCTGGGAAGTTTGGAGGTGACCATTGTAGTCAGTGATTTCCGTGATAGGTTTCAGATCGGGGTCTTGTCGAGCCACCCATGCTAACAACGTGCCGCCCCTGTTGCCCTCCCGGTGTATTCTGCTGGCATATTTCCTGAAATTATATTTTCGTAAGTCCCGCAATGTCTCTGCATATTTCGTCTTAGCTGCTGCTATTTGCAGCTGGGTCACCTCGCCGCGGTCATCTGCTTGCGACATGGCTGCTAGTTCCTGTTCTGTGGTATGTAGTGCGCCTTCTAGTACCTTTCGAACTCCCACCACTTGTTGGATGCAGTGCCCCCTCGCCGCCACTTTATGCGCGTCCCACTCCACAAGACTAGAGGATGCCGAGCCCGCATTGAGTCTAAAGTGTTCCTGCAGGTGTTCCCCGTGGTCATGTGTGAATGCTGGGTCAGTGAGGCATTCTCGAGGGAGCTTCCAGGTCGGTACTGGGGGGTGGGGCGGTTTCCACCGGAGGGTCAGGATATGGGCATCATGATCTGATAGCACTCTGCCTAGGTAGTCTGTGTGTCTGGCTTTGGCGTGTATAGTAGGGGAGCAGAGAAATCGGTCAAGTCGCACCCGAAGATCGTGTGGAACGGAGTGAAACGAATACAGTTTCGTTGTGGGGTTCAGTGATCTCCATGTGTCCGTCAGTGTCCAGTGTCGTACCCACTCCCTGAATATTTCCGTCTGTCTATGGATTGGTGACCGTGGTGGCGGGGGATGGGACCGGTCGAGGGCTGTGTCTAGGACACTGTTATAATCCCCCCCTAGCAGCCATGGGGTGTGAGTGTAATGTGCCAGTGTATTCGTGAGCCGAGGCCAGAAGGCGTTTTGTTCCACATTAGGGGCATATATACTACCTATCAGGATAGACTGACCATCTAGTTGTCCTTCCAATAATACATAGCGTCCCTCCTTGTCCACCACCCTGGATTGTTCCCGGAAGGGGACTCCCGGTCTGACCCATATAAGTGTGCCCCTGGCAAATGCGGAGTACCCTGTGGCACAGATCGTGCCTCTCCATTTCCTCTGCAGTTTGCTGGCTTCAGTTGACGTCAGGTGAGTCTCTTGGAGGAGGGCTATATGAGTCTGTTGTCTCTTTAGGTATGCATAAACTGCATATCGTTTACTTGCTGTGTGTAGTCCCCTGACATTTAGTGTGACAAAGGTAAAGTCCGAATTAGGGGGTTTAGTCATGTAGGGATGTCTATCGTGTTAGTTGATGTACTCTCCCCCTCACAGTTATACTCAGCGTCAATCTCGCTCGCGTGACCTCCCTCTGTATGAGATAGCGCCGTGACCAAAGTACCACCTCCCGTGCAGGTATCAGGGTCGAAAGGGAAAGGATGTAACCTGGAAACAACATATGGGAAACAGTCCCAACTGAAGGGGCTCGCCGCAAAACATGGTGAGCCCAAACTGTACATCTCGTACTGTCTCTAGTTCGTTTGGTGTGAGGGGGTGCTGAAGCGGTGGGACCCTGATCTCGGGTCGAAGTCGCCCGCCGCATTGTGACTCTGCGTGTGTGTGTGCCACCACTCGTACCTTAGGGGTGCTTTCCTGACGTCCCCCGTCGGTAGGTGCTCCAACAGGTCATTCTTACCACCAGTTGCAGTAGTTGCTTATCAGATGAGTGTATCCGCCGTTTGCGGGGTCACCAGCGGCGGGGAAGCTGAACCATCTCTGGAGGTGCGGATGTCGCTCTGACCCTCGTCATCGGACGTGAAGATGTGTGGACCTCGGTCCATCTCCTGCCCGTCGTCTCATTGGTTGACCTCCGCCGCTGCTTGGATGGCTTTCCGCCGGTCTGCTATGATTTGCTCCAGGTCCGGGACCCGCTTGGTTTTGGGCGACGGTGGTCGATTCATCTGCGTGAGAGTGACCTTCCTGACGCGGAGTCGCCGTCGTTTGGTGGACTCAGAGCTTGACGGCGTATCCTCGCGGTCTGATCGGGGTTGACTGCGGTGATCCAACCAGTGTCTCGCCTCCTCGGGATCCGTGAAGAAGTGCGTTGTATCTTCATAGATGATTTTGAGGCGGGCCGGGAACAGGAGGGCATATTGAATCTTATGTTGTCGCAGGGCTTGCTTTACTGCCAGGAATGTAGCGCGTTGGCGTTGCACTGCTTGTGAATAGTCCGGGAACACCATCACATTCTTGTCTTCCACTCTAAGGACTTGCGCTTGCCTGGCCGCCCGTAGAATCGTGTCTCTGTCCTGGTAGTGCAGGAGCTTCAGGATGAATGGTCTGGGTGGGAAGCCAGTACGAAGGCGGCCAGTCGGGACCCTGTGTGCCCTTTCTACTGAAAAGAACGGCGTTAGATCCTGAGTCCGTGTGAACGTTTTAATCCAGGTCTCTATGAATCGGATAGGGTCTTCCTTCTGCACTCCCTCCGGCAGATTGATCAGACGTATGTTACTCCGTCTAGAGCGTCCTTCTAAGTCGTCCGTCTTGCGCTCGAGAAAGGCGACCTTCTCTTGCAGGTCCTTGATGGCCTTCTGATTAAGTTGGACTTGGGGTTTCAGTTCTTGGATCGTGAGGCTCTCTTGCTTCACCTTATCCGCCAGCTTCCTGTGGTCGTCACGTAGCAGGGTGATGTTCGAGGCCAGTTCCCCAAATTTAGTTTCCATGGAGACCCGGGAGTGCTCGATGGCCGCTAGGACTTTGCCTAGTTTTGTGGACATGTCCGGTTCCTGTGGATGACCTCCGGTCTTCGATCCACGTGAGGGGCCCGGGGACGGTGATCTTCTCTGAACAGGTGCCGGCGTCACGGGCACCGTCCGTTGTGGTCGCCCCATGGGTGTCGCTGGTGGTCCGCCGGTCCGGTTCGACCGTGAGATATGGTTCAGGTTCCTGTCCCCCGCAACGTCGTGTGAGCCGGGCTCCAGGGTCTCCTCCTTTCGGCGTGGATCTATCAGGCTCCTTGCTTTTGGGGGTTTATGGCACCTCTATGGTTGGGGGAACAGACACTTCCCGTCTGCACTGTTATGATCACCTGATGCGTGTAGTCACCGGGGGTCAATACTTCCCAGAGGGTCTCGGGTCAGTCACCGGAGGTCATCGGTCAGGTATCAGAGCTCGTCACTGGAACGCATATGGTAATGCCCCCAGATATTCCTCGGCGCGTAGTCCCCAGGTGGTATTCAGCAGTGCCAGCCCCCCAGCGTCGGAGTCAGAGCTCCGGAGCCCTCCTCATTCAGATCGCCCCGGCGGCGCCATTTTGGGTTGGGGTCTTCTCAGGATCCCTCGCAATGAGCCTCCCCAGTGTCCCGCGTTGGGTCCACGTCGGCTTCCCCGAGTATTTGCTGCGGTGGGACAAGGGGGTAGTGCCTGTCTGGGTTCTCCCGCCTCAGAGGGAGCACACTCGGCGCCCCGACTGCCGTGCGTCTGCTCCGATTCCGAGGCTCACCATCGGATTCCGACGTAGCTTGTGACCGGGAGTCCGCTCCGGCTGTCTCAGCTTACCGGTGAGGTGCGTTGGTCACTCCCGGGCCGACACTGGTGGGCACCGCTCTGGGATCTCGGGACCTCCCGCTTCAGACCCTGGGCGCCGCCATTTTGGGGGTGGATCCGACGAGGGCATCAGGAGCCGGTGCGGGCACTCCGCGGACTCGCCGTGTCTCTCCGAGGACTCTCAGGCTGCCCCGGGAGTTTCCCGCTGCAGTTGGTGGGGTTATATGTGCGAGATGGTGGCTTTCAATGTCGGTGCGGCGGGTAGCCCTCTGGAGCTCTAAGGGAGCCCGTCCGCCATCTTGGCCAGGTTAGCCACGCCCCCGCCGACAACCCCTCCTTTACAAGGTTTATCGAGAAGCAGTATTTACAAAAAAAACAACTGAATTGGTTAGTAACTTACACAAAACAACTCCATTCGTCTGTTTCGCTAAACAAAAGTGATAGTTTTCTCAATCACACAAGTATTCTGTATTTCCAGTAGACAGCGCTTACCTCTTCTCTACCACAGAATTTTTACACTCGCCGATAAAGCAGAGCTTACCTCTACCTTTACCCTTCTCACAAGCTCGGGTTAAGCTATGTTACTCTCCTGGCAGTAAGTTTTAAATCAGGATACGCATTGATCCCTGTACTCAAAAGCCAAGATTTTATAGGCTGTCCTTGCTATGCATTTATCCTTTCACACGTAAAGACCCTAAACTTGTGATGTGCGACGACAACTTGTGATATACGACGATACCACTGCAGTATACGACGATACTACTTTTTGAAACAGACTATTCAATGTGTGACTTCACTTGCTACACTTCCTCTGCCTGCAGACAGAGGCACCAGCTTCACACAATCCTCGGAAGCCTTTTCAGGACTACATATAACGAGATACGAATTCAACAGATGTTAGTCATAAATTCTGTACATCAAGCTCTATATATTTCACCTTATACATTATCCTAGCTAAGTCTATAGCAACCAATGCTCTGCTACCAAGCTTATAACTGATGCAGCGTCTCTCCAGAAATAATTTCTAAAATACTCATCACTTTTACCCTGAAGTTAAAATTATCACATTTACTCATCAGTGGGGCCCATATCACTGATTTCACTTTACGCACTTTCTCTCTACTTCATGCATTGGTGAGATTCAAAGGAGAGCGGCTGGATCATAGCGGAGTGTCTAAATTAAGCTAAACTATTTACAAAATATACATCTGCAGTTATAATTCTTTAACCATGGTTCCAGTGCTTAATCAATTTATTCAGACACACCACCATTAATTTCGATGGATCATGCTAGTAAAAAATTAGGCTAAGGATGAACAAGACCAGCTTAATTCTTCATTTATCTAATTTTTATTTAGCAAGATTCTTTGCCATGACTTATTTTATTCACGCAATCTAAACTATACTGAATTCAGGTTTATTAATCGTAAATCTCAAACATTTAATTTTATTAAACGAAAGCTCAGAAACGAACATTTATTTAGATTCAAAGGACACTGATATTTAAGAAAAGAGACATAATAGTTCCCAAGCTCATCATTCTACTTCCCTAACTATCAACCTCACCTAAAGACTCCGTTCCCATTCAGGCTAAGTTCAAAATATCAAGAAAAACAGCAAAGTTCTTACGCATCAGGATTTAATCAGCATTCCGGCAGCATGTCAGGATACATCAGGAAAGAAAGTTTTTTACTTCATCGGAACGCCTTCTTTTATACCCTTTTTACTAACTAAACTATCAAATTTTCTGACACATTTGGGGTCTCAAATACTTCTGATTGGTCCTTTCAAGGAGTGGATGAGCATAACCTCATCTCAGCTTCAGCGGCATCAGCAAAATTGAATATGGTCATTGTCTCTGTAAATGTTCATGTCACTTGTGTCCTCAAATTGCAATATTGGTCAGATTCATATTGAATGGGTCTTCGGGGAAATCGAGCAGTGCCATAGTTCCACATGACTTAACCTTCTTTTATCCAAGATCACTTGTGTGCCCCCCTTTCTTTCCAGGAGGCTTAGCTGATACACAACACAATATGTACATGCCATCCATTAATAGTTATATGGGACAGGCCATTATACCCTTCCCCACCAGGATAGATCTTGGGTGGAATACAGTGCCTGCAAGAAACTATGGTATGCCACCAGGGAGGTTGGAACAAGCGCATGGGGACAGGAGAATGGGCCATCTGATTCCTTTCACCCCGCTAGAAACATCTAACAGATTTAATATCTTCTCCTGTTTCGATGGGTGTGATTGACAGCTGGGGGAATCTGTTGATAGTCCATCGGGTACGTTCACTCCCAGATCAAACCCATTAACAGAAATAGTATATGACTGGCCCTTATCTGGCTTTCCTACTGACCCCATATCTGATCTCCCTTCTGTTGATTGTTGCTTATTTGCCGAGGGAGCCGAACAGGGGCCATTTGTTGGTTTAAATGAGGACAAAGCCACCCCTGGTGATTTACTTCCTCCAGTCCCGCCTGCAAGTTTTCTACTTCCTCGCCCTGATGCCAGCCTCTCTCCTTGTACGCCACACCTTGCCACTTCTGGCCCGGCAGGAGTGGGGCTGGAGGCATCCAACTTATGTTTGTCAAAGCTACGGATAAGTTCTTGGAACATTGCAGGTCTCGAATCAAAGCTAGACTTTCCGGATTGGGGGGACCTTTATTGACCTCTCTGATATTTGGTCCTTTCAGGATACTTGAGCTCTTGGGCCAATTTTTCGTGCTGGGTACTTGAATTGTTCTAGACCCGCTACGAAGGGTGCAAGGGGTAGACCAGTGGGTGGCCTAGCTATCTGGGTGCGCCAACACGCAGGTGTAATGGTGGAGGAGTTCCCATTTGTTAATCCCGACATGTTGGCCATACGGGTAACCTCATCTTCTGGATTAAATATGGTAATTGTAAATATTTATATGCGGGGTGTCCAAGGGGGAAAATGCTCCCCTGTTGCTTTGGTGTTGGACGGATTCCTAAGCTCACTACCGGTGAACACAAATAGGGTGGTATTGGGTGATTTCAATACCTGTTTTGAACCCATGGGGTTGGACGACGGTCTGCTTACCGAGGACGAGAACTCCCTGTGGGGTATCCCTGGTCTGGAATTGCAACCAATTAAGAAATGGTCTCAATCAGCCATTTTTCTAAAGGGTCTTTGTTTGAACCAGGGAATGCGTGCAGTCAATGGGCGTCTGAAGTCTGATAGGATGGGGGCAATGACTTTTGATAATGGCAGATCCGGCTCGCGCATTGATTATATCCTGGTGAACGTGGAAATGTGGCCCAGTTTGCTGGATATGGTGGTTGTTAATAGAGCTGAAAGTGACCATAACCCATTGGTTCTATCAATTGAAGAAGGTGCCTTTGCAGCCCCCATGGCGGCAGAGGCGCTCCCGCCACAGGTCGTAATAAACAACAATGGAAGAAGGGTTAGTTGGCCCAAAATAGCCCTGGATGAGGAGGTCTTGTTAAGGATTAGAAGCATGGTGAGGGATATATTGACCCAAATCAGCGGGCTTACCCAGGAGTCTGGCCCTTCTGAATAATATTACATTACTACACAGGGATTTCTTCTTAAATCTTAAAACCTTTTTCATTAAACCCATGGGCCTTAGTAAGAATAAGCAAAAGCCCCTAACTTGGTTTGATAGCGCCTGTAGGGAATCACAAAAGGCGCTACACGCGGCTTTAAGGTCAAGAGACCAGACCCTAATTCGCTGTTGCAGGGCCACCTATAAAGTTGTGCAGGCCGCTGCTAAGAAGAATTGGGATGAGACCCGCTGGAAGGAACTGCTGGAGGCTTGCCAGAGTAATAATATGACCAAATTCTGGCGGCAGCTCAAATGGGGCAACCGCCCACAAGATAGATCCCCCGCAAATAGTGTTGAGCCAAGGGAATGGGTTGAGTACTATGGGAACCAATTCAAAGTGAATGGTTCCAGTCCCGCCTATCCGATGCACATCACCACCAATGAAGCCTTGGTTTTTACGCCTACCGAAGTGAGGGCGGTGCTAGGGGTTATCCCGGGAGGCAAAGCGCCAGGTCCTGACTGCATACCAGCTGACATCTTTAAGCAGGAACAGGACCTCTGGGTCCCATATATTGTTCTCTTGGCGAATGCACTGGCAAGGGGTGCGAAAGTTCCCGAATCATGGCTTGGGGCGGAGATCCTCCCCATTCATAAGAAGGGGGACCGCTCAGTAACGGCCAATTACCGACCCATAAGCCTCATCGATGCAGTACAAAAAATTGTGGCCCGCCTTCTTTTGGGCAGGATCCAGACTTGGATCTCCGACTATGAGGTTTTAAGCCCTCTACATGCGGGTTTTCCGCAACATATGGGGACCCTGGAGCAAGTTTTTAGATTTATGCTATTATATTGGAAGGTGGTCCTTCTTGGGGGAGGCCTGTTGTTTGCGGCATTTGTGGACCTCAGGTCAGCCTTCGACCTTGTACCCAGGGCTAAGCTATGGGAAGTTCTGCTGGATCTTGGTATGCCCATAGAGTTGGTGGTGTTGCTGATTAATTTGTATACAAATACTTACGCCAAAGTAAGATGGGGTGGTCCAGGGGAAGTTACTGACAGCTTTAAAGTTGCCAAGGGGGTCAGACAAGGGTGTGTGTTGGCCCCGACCCTGTTTTCTTTGTTTATTAATGGGGTGACCAAGTATTTTACAAACTTTCCAACGGACGCACCCACACTTGCAGGAAGGAAAATTCCCCTACTCATGTTCGCGGACGACACTCTGATTATCTCGAAAACGAGGCAGGGATTGCAGTCCGCCCTGGCTCGGTTTGAGTGTTTTTGCAGCGATCATGAGTTAGAGGTGAATGTTAATAAGACCAAATTTATGGTTCTGCGGGGCCCCAAGGCTGTGAAGGCCAAGGTGTCAATGTGTGGTGCCATTCTGGATCAAACTGAGGTCTTCACATACTTGGGTGTCACACTAAGTGAGAATTTGAGCTGGAAACCACAAATGGATCTTATGACCTTGAAACATGGGGAGCCTTATTAAAGGAGTATGCTAAATCCCTCACTAAACCCATGGCACCGCTAGTTAAAATTTATGGTTCCAAGGTAATTCCTGCAACTATCTATGGGGCCGAGCTGTGGGGGTATAGTGAACTTTCCTCCTTGAGGGTGGCTCAGAATAGGTTCCTGAGAATGGCAACTGGCCTCCCACAATCGACTCCCTGTTTACCCCTGCAGTTAGACCTAGGTGTCAAGTCCATTGAGGATGTGGTACGGTTTAGACCACTGGCGTTTTGGCGGCGTCTGTGGACTACACCGGAACTATCCTTGTTTGCTGAAGCCATCGAAGATGTGAGGGTCTTGAAGGGTCTCACAGGATACCTTGGTTTTGCCACCTCAGGACACTCCTGAAAAATCTAAACCTGGAGGCACTATGGGTTGATCCAGCAAGTGCGACTTTTCCTACAAAAAAGGCACTCAAGGATATCTACTGGCACTGGATCGCTGAGAGGAGATCTGCTATGTCCAATGGTCCGACCATGACACTGGAATTTTTGGTTGTAAAAGATGTTCCTAAATACGAAGCTTATTGGGACCTGATCACCAAGCCAAATGATCGCAAACTGTACCACCAACTACGAGTGGGCTCGCTACCCGTGCGGGGGCTAGCGCACTCTTGGTTGGCTGGAGGCAGTGTTAAGTGTCCTTTCTGTGTAACAGCAGTAGAGAATATCGAAAAAAATTAATTCTGCTGCCCCATGTACTTGCTACCCAGGAAAGTTTGGCTTATTCCAGTTTGTCGGGTACTAGGGACCAGATCCGCTGTTGAAGCGTTTAGAATTCTCAAAACTGATACCTCCCCTTCCATTACTATTGGTGTAGCAAAATTTGTGAGCTGGGCATGGTCTATCCGAACCCGTAACCTTGGCAAATGAACTCTCCATTGTACTGTTTTTTAAAGTAAGATGTTCTTATGTAGCAAGGGGTCTTTTCGCCCATCATTGTCTATAAATTTAATACTTTCTTATCATGGTTTTAAATTGTATTGTAAAGTATTTATTATCTTATATGTAAAATGCTATTTTTATGTATATGTATTTGTCTTTTATGATGCAAATCGAATAAAGACCTCTTGACTGACTGACTGGCAATATTGGTCTTCATTCCCATGATTTCACTACGGACTTCCATTTTGTTGGCAGTCATTCAGGGTTTCAGGGCAAACTGTCCTTGACCCATCTCATTCAGCAAGAGGCTTTGCAAGCTTCGTCTGCAGTTTTCGCTCACAGCTCTGTACATGCGCAGTACACCTCAAGCTTTATTTCATACAAACGTCCATTTTTCTACAGGCCGCAAAAGCCCATACGGGGACTATTATAGAAACAAACACAGATAGCTATTAATTATTGAGTTAAAACCCATTCTGTTTACCTCCCCCTTTACTAAGGTATCCCTGTTAATTGTTACCTAGCAAATAAAGCCACACTTATGCGTAATTTGCTTACCCATCTTCCAGTTTCTGCCACAAATAGACAAACAGAAAGCACATTCATGCGGCTTTTGGATTAATTTAAAGCTGCTTGTTAGTTTAGGACATGACAACATCACTTTATTAGTTAATTATGGTTGCAACATAAGCAAAATTAGTTTCCCACGTGTACTTGTGTAGGTGCAAATTTACTCTAGGTTGATTAGCAATTCAAACCACTCAATTAGTTCATGTTACTGTTATGAGAGAGGGATTTCACGAGGGGTATACAAAATGTAGTTTCTACCCTCACTCCATCAGGTTTGGAAATGATAAAAAGGGTTTAAAGGGAGAGGAGTGAAAGGTGGGGTGAAGAGGGTCTGGATGAGTGCGAGAAAACTAGCAGCAATCAACTTGGGGAGAAAAAAGGTCAACTGAGAAGTTTCAGGGTTTTGAAAGGCGCATGGCTTGGAGGTTATAAGCCACTCAGACATTACATATGACTCTCTAGTGATGTTCAGTCAAGATGGGGTGCCCTGGCCTTATTGGGAACGATGAAATAATTGGAGGTGCTGATGAAGAGTTACAAAGAAAAAGAACACCCAGAGAAAGGGTTTGTTGGTTGGAGGTGAGGAGGCTCTAAGGAAGAATCTGGGGTATCAGCAGGGGAACCATGGAATACACAGGGTAAGAAATGAATAAGAAGGTAAGCGTTGTCCAGGACGAGAAAAACATGGCATGTTATGCTGAAAGAAAGAGTTGATCCAGGCGAAAGGGTTTATGAGCATGATATGGGAAAACTAGAATGTATGAATGTTAAATGTAGAATTTATGAATGTTAAATGGTAATAAAAACTTTGGTAAAGCTGTGGGTTAGGCTATGTTTGCCCAACTCACTCCTAATTAAAGAAGCCTTTTGCATATCATAGAGAGTCGGAGCCTACATCCTTCTCCAAAGAGAGCTACAGAGGCTGCAGGCAGCCAGCGTTAAACCCACTTTCAGAAAACGCATAGACCAGACGGGCAGCTACTGAACTGATTTATAATTGGATGACTACCACATCAGCCAAACAATTACAAGGCACTCTCAGATAAAGTGCTTATTTTTCTGGAAAGAAAGAAGGCAGAGTACTGAAGCAAGCGTTGCACTGCACATGCTGTGTGTAGATAGTGCTGCTTACAGACAACCACCCCCTGCACCTGCCCACAACCGCTCTACTGATCTGAATTGTTACAGAATCCCTGGTAACAAATCAGTACTTCTGTACCTGGTTCCTTGTTCCTCAGTGAGTCAGGCCTCCATTTGAAGGCTACCAATTTAAATCACCCCTAACAAGCCCATCTCAGAGGGTTGCAAATATAATTTATTAAACATTTTTAGCAGGTATCTTCTGTAAAGACTCCTCATGGATTGATTGTGAAAGCTATGCTTTCTAGAATGTTAAGGAATTATGGTCAATATTCTCTTTTTGTAAGAACAAAAGCTTCAAGAGAATGTTGGGAGATGATCATTGTTTGGGATGGTGTTGTTCTAGCTTAACTGTGTTCTTCCTTGACTTGTAGCAGCCTGTCGTTGTACAGAAGGCAGTATACTTACCAAGCATTGGCAAAGCCAATAGGTCTCGCCTATGCAAAAGCTATTGACTTTGCCAATATGTTTAGCCATGTTGCACACCAACGTGGCTGCTGTTCATCACGTCTGAAAGTTAGTGGGGCAAAGTAGAGTGACGTGTATTGAAGTGGCATAGAGTGGTGTAGAGTTGAATGGCCTGCAGTGAAGTGAGGTGAAGTGGAGTGTCAGAGTGGCGTGGAGTGTCATGGAGGGAGTAGACTGTCATAGAGTGGACGGGTATAGAATGGAATAGAGTTGAGTGGCTCAGAAGGTCAGAATGGAGTAGAGTGTCATGGAGTGGCATAGTGTCGTGGAGTGACATAGAGGGAGTTGTGTAGTGTGTTGTCCAGTGCAATAGTGTTGAAGAGTGGCAAAGAGTGGAGTAGAGTGTTGTAGAGTGAAGCAGGGTGTCAGAGTGGAGTAGAGTTTAATGGAGTAGAGTGTCATAGAGTGGAGGCTGGCAGCATGTAGTGTCATAGAGTGGAGTGTTGTAGAGTGACCTAAAGCAGCGGTTCTCAATCTCTTGACTTCTGCTTCTGGGGACCCACACTTAATCATTAATGGAATCTGAGGACCCCCACTGAGCCATTACTGGAAGCAGGGGGCCGGCCCTAAGTATTGTCAATTTGAACCACAAAACAATACACAAAAATACAGAAAAAAGCATTCATCAAACAAATACACAAATGATGACACATTTTATTTAATTCACAAACACCTATAAAGAAAAAAAAATAAAGAAAATTTAATAGAAAGTTGGAGCTTTTCTGAATTCAGTTGAGGCCACTCACCATCCATACAGTATTCTGTTTGATGCACCTGCACTGCTCCAAAGAATCAATCTAAGGATACTAATTACATTTTAGAATCCAATTTCAAATTCCTTCATATTAACAGTACTTTTTCTTAACATTTTCAATTATAGATTTATCTTCTTTATTTACCTGCACTTTATTAATCTGTTAATATTATTTAATTTTCTAAATAGTTGCGGACCCCCTGAGGAGGCTTTGCAGACCCGAAGGGGTCCCTGGACCACCGGTTGGGAACAACTGGCCTAGAGTTGCCGTAGAATACAGTGATGCAGAGGTCTTTGGTTTTGAGTAGAGTGGTATAGAGTATTTTGATGTAGAATGCATTGATGTAGAGTGCAGTGGCATGAAGAAGAGTGGCGTAGAGTGCAGTGACATAGAGTAGAGTGGTGCAGAGTAGGGTAAGCATAGAGTGCAGTGGCAGAGAGTAGATTGTTTCAGAGTAGAATGAAGAGGCGTAGAGTGGAGTGGTCCAGACCAGAGTGGAGTGGTGAAGGGCAGAGTGCAGAGGTGTAGAGTACAATGGTGTAGAGTGCAATGGCGTGGTGTGCTGGGGAGCAGAATAGATTAGAATGGCATGGAGTGAAGCAGAATTTCATTACGTAGAGTGTAGTAGAGTGGCATAGAGTTGAGTGGTGCAGAGTAGAGTGCAGTGGCATAAAGTAGAGTGGTGCAGAGTAGACTGGTTCAGAGTACAGTGGTTGTGAGAGCAGTAGCATTGAGTACAGTGGTGCAGAGTTCAAAAGAGTGGCTTTAAGTACGGTGACATAGAGCGCAATGGCGTAGAGTGGCGTAGCTTTCAGTGGTTCAGAGTAGAGAGGTGTTGAGTTCAGTGGCAAAGAGTGCAGCCTTGCACAGTAGAGTAGCGTAGAGCGCAGTGGCATGGAGTAGAGTGGCACAGAGTAGACTGTAGCACAGTATAACAGAGTGGTGTAGCGTGCAGTGGTGTAGAGTATTGCAGAGTAAATAAGAGGGGCTTAGAGTGCAGTGGTGCAGAGTAGGTGACATAGAGTGCAGTGGCATAGAGTGTAGTGGTTTAGAGTAGAGTAGCATAGAAGACAGTGGCATAGAGTAAAATGCTGCAGAGTAGAGTGGTGCAGTGTAGAGTACAGTGGCCTAGAGTGGCACAGAGTGGAGTCATGTGGCTTAGAGTGCAGTGACATAGAGTAGATTCTTTTAGAGTAGAGTGAAGTGGCATAGAGTAGAGTGGTGCAGGGGACAGTGGAGTAATTCAGGATAGAGTGCAGTGGCATAGACTATGGTCGTAGAGTGCATTGGCATAGAGTGAAGTGATTTAGAGTAGAGTAGCGCAGAAGACAGTTGCATAGAGTAGAGTGGTACAGAGTAGAGTGTTGCAGCGTAGAGTGCAGTGGCGTAGAGTGGCACAGAGTGGAGAAGTGTGGCATAGAGTGCAGAGGCATATACTAGTTTCTTTCAGAGTAGAGTGAAATGCCATAGAATGGAGTGGTGCAGGGTAGAGTTGAGTGGCGCAGGATAGAGTTCAGTGGCATAGAGAAGTGGTGTAGAGTTCATTGGCAAAGAGTGCAGTGGCATAGAGTGCGATGTTGCAGAGTAGAGTAGCATAGAGTGCAATGTTGCAAAGTAGAGTGGCATAGATTGGAGTGGTGCAGAGTAGAGTGGCAAAGAATGCAGTGGTGCATAGTAGAGTGGGGTGGAGTGCACTGCCATAGAGTAGAGTGGTGCAGAGTAGAGTATAGAGGTATAGATTAAAGTGGCGTATAGTTTTGCACCCGATACCAGCAGTGCTAAAGCCGGTCCTGGTGATTGGCTGTTGCTGTTTCAGTGGAACTTGTTTGACTGTCTCATTGTTGACAACACACACATCCACCAAATAATATAAAAAATATGATTTTACATAGCCAGGATGTTTAAGGCTGTAGTGTAAATAATGTAGTTGGTACCCGGGCTCCCATTTGTAGTTTTCTGGAAAACAATAATCTGTGTTGTCTAGGTTTTTATGGCATGGTGCTATTGCATGTACTGCATATACGGAGGTAATTGCTCATTAAGTATAGTTGTGTAGGCTATGCCTTTTGGCTTGCCAATACATGTTATTATTACAAGTGTATGGCACTCAGTCTCGCTGACTGTAAACAGACGATAATTAGTCATTCACTAGAGGTTAACATTGAGCAAAAGCCAACAGAACTTTGAAGAACTACTACATGAATATGTGCTGCCACAGAAAGAGTGTGAACTTCCTCCCTGCAGGCTTGTTTTAAGGGTTATGTTACAGCCTCATAAACTGGAGCATAAGCGGTGCAGGAGCGCGTTCCATGGGGAGAGTAATATACATTCCTCCTGCTTTCCTATAAACGCTCTAACTTTGAAGTCACATAATTTTTTTTTAACACCAGGCTCCCTCAGAAAACACAGCCTGACATTCGACCTTTGTCTTTAAAGGCAAAGTAATTTTGACAAGATAAGAACAAGATTTAAAGGCCTGTTTACAGAAAGTGAGATCTTAAACAAGCTTTGGCAAAAGAAGGGACACACTCAAACTGGACAGCCTAAAACAAATAGAAGCAGCAAATAGAAAGCAAGGAAATATGAGTTAGAAACCACAACACCAGTGGTAAGCAATGGACAGAATCCATACCCAGGGAAGCTTTCTGAATGTCCCCGAAATGTCTTCAGCTGTGCTGTCTGGTAGACCTTGACCTGCAAATGTGTTTATTCCTTTCAAGCCTGGCGCGGAGCACATGCACTTCTGTCATGGTTGCCAGCCACACAAACCATCCTGCATTCCATCCCACTATTCATAGCACCAGGTGGAATTGCAGGCAGGCATTCCAGGGTAGACTCCAAGCTTCTTGCCCCCTTAACCATAAAAACAATAAACAAGAAACAAAAAGTTAAACTGCATGACATTAAGAAGTTAGAAACAAAATAAAAGACAGTATTCAACTATACAATAATATTTATTTGTCATAATGCTCATGTTTGTCACATTACTCACAGTCAAACTCTTGTAAAAAAAAAACTTTCATGATGTTCATTCCAAATCCACATGTGCTCACTGCAACATCCGTAACATCCAATGACGTTGCTGGAGCATCACTTCCAGTACTTCCACCATCAACATGTCCACTCTAACCATCAACACCAACATTGTGATGACATTCTTCCCATCGCCATCATCAATTTCGAACCAATCAAAATGTATTTTCTGAGCATGAGTCTCTTTTCCATCTCTGTTCAAAGATAACCAACTAGCGTGCCATGGTTTGTCATTACTCAATAAGGCTGCATTGCAAAGAAATGTTTTTCCCCATAAAGTTGGCAAAAAAGTGTTTTCACCCATGCCACTTTTTTTTTACTCTAACCATATCACCTACTTGAAGCACTGTTTTTTCACACTATGCAATTTGTCAAACCTCTCCTTGTATCCTGCGTGTGCCCACATTATGCTTTATTTGACTTCTCCCAGAGATCAAATCACTGCCTTGGCCTTATTCATCCATCTCATACTAACCTTAGTGACAGGGGGCCAGTTTCTCATCAACACAAATGGGCTGTAACTGGTGCTCTCACACCGCAAAATCCTGTACACCTAAATTATTTTTTGATCTCCCGCTTCCAAATCAAAATTGCTACTTGTCAGTTCAATGAGCCCCTTGATTACTATATTAAAAAGTTACACATAACTGTTAACCTTGGGATGATAAATAGAGGTAGTCCTGTGTTTAATACCAATCCTGTCCACAAGTTGTTGGAAGATTTCTACCAGAAAGTGTCCACAATTTTTACTCACTACAGTTTTATGTTGTCCTTCTCTTTCAGTCCTAGGTTGCTTCTGTTCCGATTTCAGGAGGACTTCGCCTGGCAGTTCAGGCTAGACTGTTACCATGAGGAGGAGGATGAAGACTGATTTGCGTATGGATGGGTCCATACTGAGGTGGCATGGTAGGCCAAAAAAGATGGATTGGGATGCTGTCCGAACTATTGCCAGTGGCTGAGATTAATTCAAACATTCCACCCATGCACTTGTTTTTGCACTTCCCTTTGAAAAATCACATCCGTAAAATTCAATACATTCATGTCATCCACCTTGTGTGCAATCTTTACTCCTGGCTACTTAGAAAAATGATTTACCACTACAAGAGCAAACACCATCATCACCATCCTGAATCAGTCCCATTACATCAATACCCACTCTTTCCCAAGGCATATTGGGAGATTCAATAGGACGCACAGGTGGTCTATCGGTGAGTTTGGCTTTGTAGGAATTCATACACTTCACAAACTCTCATACACTTTTCTCTATCTCCTTGTCCAAGTCGGGGCACCAATACAATTCCTTGACTCTACACTTTGTTTTAACTAGTCCCAGATGCTCTTGCTGACATAAATTCATGACATTACTCCGTAAAGATATTGGGAGAATAAAACACCCCTTCCTAATTTACAAGCTATTTTCCATTGATAACTCAATCCTCACCTCCCAAAAGGGATACCTGGCATTATTTTTTTTTCTGGCCAATATATAGTCATGTACCTTATTGCACAGTCCAAGACAGTGTCTTTTTTCAATACAAGGTTCAATTCCTTCTCCCTGGTACCTTGCAACACTCCTCCTCCTAGGACTGCAGCACAACATCCATCCCATTCAAAATTCAAACTTTCCTTAATGAGTAAGGGCATTCTAAGAGCATTAGCCGCCTGATTTTTTGCCTTGGGTACATATTGTTTCTCATTATTATAGTTCAAGACTTGTTAAGATAATTTAGCAATTCTGGGTTACGCATTTGTCAAGCCTTGTGTGGTGAACACAACGGACAAACACAGTGGATCCCCACAAAACTGTCCAAAATGGTTCAAGCCCTACACACTTCCAAGTGCCTCTCATTTGATGACAGAATACCTCTCATCTCTAGGAGTCAAAGCTCGGGAGGCACTCGCTACAACAACTTAATTTCCCTTTCCATCCAGTTGGGATAAAGAGCACCAACTCCTTATCCACTTGCATCCATTTTTATTATACTTTTGCATTTAGGATCAAAACCCTGTAATAATGGTGCTTAACAGATGTCCTCTTTGATTTTGTCAAAAGCTGAATGGCATTACATACAACTTACACCCATTCTTCAATAAATTACAAATATGGTTCATATTTCCTGAAAACATACTCACAACCTTTGAGTAAAACTCTGCTATCCTTAGGAAAGCACAGAGGTCATCCTAGTTTTGAGATACTGGCACCAACCTAATGGCCTCTACAAGATCTTTCTTCGGTAAAATACATTTGGAACTTATTTTATGACCCAAATATGTAACATGTTCCTTGGAAAACTTTCACTTGCTGCATCTAGCTGTTAACCTATTTTCAAGAGTTTCTGATATTTTACTAACTTTACAATCAAGGTCCTCCTTGTCTTTCTTGATAATCAAAAAAATCTCATTGTGAAAGAATGTGACTTGTTTGACATCTTTAAAAAGAATATACATGAGTCTCTGGAAAATGGTGGCTGCAGACGTTAGTCCAAAAGGTACCCTAAATGTTGGAAGCAACCAACTGGTGCAATTAAGGTTGTCAAATGCTTGCTGTCGGGATGCATTGCTACTTGGTGGTATGCCGCTGTAAGATCTAGGGTTGACTACCATTTCATCCCCTGGTCAAGGCAAATAATTCAAGAATGAGAGGGAAAGGAAATCTCTACATCAGGAGGTTTTTGTTCAGGTCTCACAGATCAACACAAAGCATTATTGTTGTATGTAGATTAGGTAGGCAGCAAGATACATCTTCAAATTATTAAGATAGATTTATTAAGATAGCACAGCAGCACAGTAAACCTCCCAGCTGACCAGACCATCAACTGCCAAGGCTGGAACCTTCACATACCTGATAGAACACTCTCAGGTGCTATAGAAGGTTGGGAAGGTAGAAACACAAATAAAGGACTACTGACACCAAGTAGCCATATTGAAGGAAGTACAAATATACAACATATATTCTCCCTTTACAGATAAAACAAAAATGGAAGACTCAAACACATAGTAAGAGTTAAAGTATGGAAAAACACAAAGAAGAAAACATATAACACGTAGGAGGTCAGCGACCTCATGGACTTTCAGATCATGAAGGCAGAGGAACAGGATCAAGATGAGAATGATGATGAAGATCAAGATTACCACCTTCTCCCCTTCGATTGACAAAATATGAAGAGCCAGTGTACTCTCTACAATCCGTCATTGTGGCCAGCCAAAACGGGAATAGACAGTTTACTTTTGCCGATCAGTATTTGTCCATCGTGGCTTCCCGCTCATTGTTGAAGATAGAACAGTTCAACAAGTACCTCCAAGGCTCAAAAAGTTCTGGAAGGATGTTCCCGAAGAAAAAGTTGGAGCCAGTTCTCTTACAATCCAAGATGAAGTTCTGGATCAGGTGTCTAGATTCTGGTTCTTTCCTCGGGTTATGGGCCTCTGGTTGTGGTTCGGGCCTCTATGTTACCTTTAAATTTGTTTTCTTTTGTGAACAAACTGTCTCAGTACTGTGGGCTGTAAAGCCTGGTTCAAGTCGTGGAACATTATCCCGGTTCAGAGAACTACATTGTCACAACTTTCTCTTGTGGTACTGGAACTCTTGTCCGTCATGAATCTCGGTCGTGAACTCTCTAGGTCCTGGGACATCCTTTGTCCACTCCCGGTACTGATTCTGGGGGCCTTTGTCCATTTCCGGTGCTGGGACGTTCTTTGTCCACTCCTGTTACTAATTCTGGGGCCTTTGTCCCTTTCTGGTCCTGGGACGTTCTTTGTCCACTCCCGGTACTAATTTTGGGGCCTTTGTCCCCATCTGGTCCTGGGACGTCCTTTGTTGTCTCCCGGTTGTCATTCTGGGGGCCTTTGTCTCTTTCCGGTCCTGGGACGTTCTTTGTCCACTCCCGGTTCTGATTTTGGAGACCTTTATCTCCTTCTGGTTCGGGGGCATTCATCACCTCCTGGTTCTTTGACCATTGTCACCTTCTGGTTCTGTCGAAAACCGGTTCTTGAACCTTGGGACAATCTTTGTCTCATCGTGGTTCTGGATCATCCGCCCTAATATTGAATTCTTTACCACAGTAGTGTACTTTCCTTGGCATCAACTGGCAGTCACTAAGCATTGGAGTATTTATGCGCTGCAAAGGGTTTTAACACTATGCCGCTAAAACTGTTTTCATACACCCCATTGATGCTTAATAACTGTATGCAGTTAAGTCTCTACAAGCATGCAGTTTCAAATCTTGCTTTTATGATGTGGTAGCTCCCAGTTGTAGGACGTTAGTCTCTGGTTTGAGCCCAGCGACCCGCTTATGTGCTTGGCTCGCTTTCACTTAATTGAACTCTTTGCCCTGTCATTGGGCTCTCTGTGTAAAACTGGACATTACTTAATCCTTTCTAGTATGACCTTTATGACTAGTTAACTAGTGACGTAATTTATAAAACGGACCGGGATGTTTTGTTCATAAAGGTCATACTAGAAAGGATTAAGTAATGTCCAGTATTGGCAATTGTGTTGTTTTCTTTATGCATTTGGCTTAGCCTTATTGGGTAGGAGTCAAGACCCTGTGTTGTTTTCCTGGCTCTGTGTAAAACAGGCACTAGTTGTGGGACACTTGTCCCTGTTCAAAGTGCTCTGACCCGCTTCTGGGCTCTTGCTCTGATGCCGAGTTCCTTGTGCTTAAGTACTGCCTTAGTGCTTCAGAAACCTATGCACACTGAGCTCACTTGCAAACAAATATTTTATTTTTTCATCAAGTGAGATTCTACTTAGACAGGATATTTTTTGTTATGTTGTAGGACTCGACTACAAACTGGGTCTATTAATTGAAACAAGTTGCA
This sequence comes from Lissotriton helveticus, assembly GCF_964261635.1. Taxonomy (NCBI): domain Eukaryota; kingdom Metazoa; phylum Chordata; class Amphibia; order Caudata; family Salamandridae; genus Lissotriton; species Lissotriton helveticus. The sequence continues at coordinate 1,355,930,367 of NC_136065.1, forward strand.
TGTTCACCAGCTTGCATTTTTTTTGTTTAAATAGTTAGTTGTGACTGCACTGTCTGTTTTGTTACTGCACCACCAGAGAGTTACTTGTACTCTGCAGGAAAACAGTTTAACTTTTCACAAAATATCAGATTGACTCGTTCTTAGGTTATATCCCATCCTCGTCGCCAAAATGTTGTATGTAGATTAAGTAGGCAGCAAGATACGTCTTCAAGTTATTAAGATAGATTTATTAAGATAGCACAACAGAGCAGTAAACCTCACATCTGACCAGACCATCAATTGCCAAGGCTGGAACCTTCACATACCAGATAGAACACTCTCAGGTACTATGGGAGGTTGGGAAGGTAGAAACACAAATAAAGGACTCCTGACACCAAGTAGCCATATTGAAGGAAGTACAAATATACAACACATTACTTTGCGGTTGGACCTAACTAGCTACCACTAGTGGAGCCACCCAAGCAGATGACTCTACCCATTCTCTTGCACCAAGTTCCTTTAGTTTCACAAACTCTGCTACCAAGTCATCCTCAATGGCCAAAGGAATCTTTCTTACTTTGTGTATGCAAGGCTATGCTGTCTCTGTATGAATTAATTTGTGCATCAAACAATTTGATTTCCATATTTTCCATGAGAATACCGTTGTGAAGCATTTGACAGTGATATCCTCTGCTTGTGTCTCAGTATTTACCAACAAAACTGGTTTTAGACTGTGTGGATATAACATTATGCCTAGCTACCTTTGGTCCCTACATCTAAGCACTGATGGTCCTGTCTCGGCAACATGCAATTTACACTTACACAATTGTCCCTAAACTCAAATTCGAGCTTGTGAAAACCTGGTTTACATGTGAAGCTTTGGTGTCTAATATCTGGCTGCTACACACTCCTTCCCAGGGGCAATTGTAAAACATTTCTCCCAGATTATTTGTTATTTATAGAACAAGGGTACTGATATCTGCCACTAACGTAACATTCACCCCTCCAGCTACGATGTCACAAATTATTTTCTTTATAATTGTGCAGCCCACCCTAATACCGCTCCTATACTCAACACATGTGCCTCTTCCATGGTATTCCCTGAGTTGTCATATACCTCCTCTGAGTCCTCTACAAGACATTTGACTGTCAACCTTTTTCTTGTTGTGTCTTGCGACTTCACCTTGTAACCACCAGATTTTGGATGGGTAGATACCAGAATCCATAGTACCAGCCCTCCCTTGAAAATCCAAGGCTTCTCGCAAATAGTCCATAGTCCATTAAAAAAAATAACAGAAATATATCAAGAAATGTACATTTTGAATTCCACTTCCTCCGATGCCTAACAAGAGATTTTTGGGCTAAACACAGTTCCCAAAAATATTCAAGAATAAAAATCTTACTTACCAATAAAATTGTCTTACTGGCCGCGCAGCAAGAACATTGTGAATCAATCACTGAAGACACAGAGGGTCATAGGCGTCAAGAAGGGGGGCAGAGGGAAATGCTCCCTCCCCCTGTTTTTTCCCTTGTGCCGGGCATTAATCATGCAAATCATCTAAACCTCCAGCTTCCAGGTGATCCTCTCCTTTGAGATATTCAGTATTTAGGCTTTACGCCATGGAGCTGTAGGCCAATTGGAATAAGGATTATATGGCCTAAATGGCAGCACTGACTCTCATGATTGGTAACATAAGCTAATATTTCTTCCTTCCTTTGGGTTGGTTTGGGGACGCTGCAGTGATGTCACATCAGGTATATGTGCTCTTTGGCTTGCCTCTGGAGAGATTGTCCTTTTTCTTGGAAGGAAAAGGTGCAATCATGTCTGGTATTGGGCAGCACAACCATCGTCCACTGGTGCTTGCTGAGCAGAGAGGTCCAGCTGCTCTCTGTGCGGACAGCAGCATCTTGTTTTGTGACCATAAGTTATACCCTAGTGATGAGAGGAGTAGCGCTTTGAAGGACACTAAGTCCGTAGAGACAATAGAGCCGAGATGTTGTTGGCTTTGAGGCTGATGATTGGGGAAACTAAATGGAAGGCCAGGGAAGGTTAACAACAAACCAATGCCCAGATCACCCTGCTGCCAAGTATCTGTGGTTATGTCATCAGGGATGACAGTTGAACTGTAACTCTCAGTGCCCGAGATAATCACGGATACTGCAGAAACACAGTGATGACAAGACAGGGTAAGGAGCTCAGCAGAACACTCACCATATCAAGATGCTGCCATTTGCTTCTTTTATGTTTACTCCCAGGTCTGCTAGTCTTTAATAATGAACTTTTACCCACAATCACTTTGCACACTGGGTATTTAAAATAAAATCATTAATAAAAACAAAAGTAAAACTACAAATCCCAGAGTGCAATGTGATATTGGCTAAAAGGCTAGAACTAGCTGATAATGTCACTCAGCGGTGAGGAGACACTGCATCTAAACTGTGCATAACATAGAGCTTTACACAGCGCATGAAACAACAGAACCATTAATATGTGGGAATGAATAGTGCATACTGAAGATTGAGTAAGGGTGTCATGGAAGGATGTAGGGACTAAAGGAGGAGCGAGAAGCAATATTAACAAGAGAACACAGGAAAGCTTGAGGAGTTTGGGAAGACAAGATAGAGATATTAAAGCGAGAGGGGTGAAGATAAGGGAGTGAAGGGTAAAAGATGAGAGGAATAAGATGAAGGAAAGAGAAAATACATAGATAAAGAGAAAAGGAAAAGGGCTAGCAACTGACACAGAAAGAGAAACTGAATTAATGGATGGGTAAGCGAGTTGGGAAAAGAGATGAACGTGCTAGGAATGTTCTAAACTGTAAAACAACAAAAAAAATGGCATGGGCCTCTGGTGCTTTGTCATGATTGACTAGTTAAGACTTGTTATAGGAATAGATGAAAATAGACATTTCTGGCTCATAAGAAAAGTGGTCAATCTAGAAAATAATTCATAGATGGAACTACTTTCACCATTGAGATAGCATAGTGGAGGAAATATCAAAAGGGGACTCTCCATTGTATGCTGTCTGTTCTTTCTGTCTGTAGTGTCAGTAACCCAACTTTTTAGCATTGCTGCTCCTAACTGTGACAGTACTCCCCACCTCAGTCTGACTTTTAGCAGCCTCAGATGCAGGAGTAAAGAGCACATGGTTGTCTGTAGTACTGCTGACCACCTCACCGCTACAGCTGTGTTCTGCCTGTCAATGGCCTATAGGATCAAAGTCATTAGGTTCTGAAGTTCTGGCATGCCAATGCAAACATCATGTGTGTCTAATGTTGACACTGCTTTCAAGCCCTTGTAGACCATTACGATTTAGAAAAGACGTTAGTGTTGCAAATAATCTCTTTATACTCAATGACACGACTCCACATACGATAAACTGTCCCTAAAGTCACTGAAGTGTCACACATAAAATCATGGCAAACGTGAGATGTCACACATAAGCAATCTCAAAACTTGCTAGCTATGTATTGAGAAGACGTCACTGCGTGCCGTGACGTCCGTGCCGCACAGAGAATGGATTACTTTAAAAATATGCCCCCCTTAAAAAAATTCTGAGTACACCCATGCAGAGGGTAATAAAGTGATTTGCCCAGGTTAACACAATTTGATTAAGTATGTATGCAGGGAGCGAGATGCAAGGTTGCTGAAGTTATCAACACATCGCTGCAAAACAGAACAGTATCTTCTGACAAATATCATGGATCAGGCAGAGGGTGCAGGTCACCCAGCTGTGTGCATTAATACGCAACTGAGTGGGCAAGGGGGGAGGGACTGAAACTAGATAGATTTGGAGTTAGTGTTCTTCTTAGAATCCAAGTACCTAGAAAAATTATTTTGAACAGTGCTGTGTCATGCATAGCATGAACCATCATTTAGCAATTAACTCAGCATTTTCGTACTATTTACAGATTGCAGATTCTGAGCCATTAGGGTATGGAGTTGGGCGTTGATGGTGCAAGTATGTTAGTGCATATAGAGTGCCCAGAATTTGAACAATACACCCATCCACATGTGACAGTGCGTGCCCCAGCCACATCCAGGTAGGACTGGCCATTCTGTCACTCTGGCTTTTTTCTAGTGCGCTGGAGTCTAGAGGGAAGCTTTCAGAGCTGGATGGGCTTCCATGACACAACAATGAAACCCCCCATTGCCCATTCTAATCACAGCATCCTGCAGTGTGGGGTTGGTTTGACATTTTTGGCAGGACTGATTTTGGTTTCCAGTCCAAATCTAGCAGAACTTGAATTGAGCCAGAGTTTGCCGGTGGAACCTACTGGCACTCATTTTTGGGGACCGGCATTTACTTCTGCATCAGACATTTCCAGAGGGCAGGAGAGGGATAAATGCACATAGAGTAAAGACAAGGGAACAAAAAGACAGAAAAATTGTCTCAAGGGGAAAAGCAGGAACCTTCGAGAGTTAGATTAAGGGTCAGCGACTGTCTGTTAGTGGACTGAAGAGGCATGAGGTGGGTTTTTAGAACACCGGATGTGAGCTTCTGAACAGAGCTTTGGGCACCAGCACTCATTCTTTTACAAACAAGCTACTGCGTCCCTCCGTCACAAGTTTGTAAATATGTTATATGTACTTGTGCAACCCTAATCATTTTGCCTTTTCGTAATGTGTTATCTAGATTGAATATGTAACTTGTTAATATGTAACTCTCACAACGAGTAACGGAAGTAGATATAAGTATTGTCACCCACTACCATGTTGTTCTGAATGCCTTATGTAATTTACTGTGCTCTATTGTACAGCGCTTTGACACCTCTGGGTAAAGTAAGTGCTAAATAAAAATGCATGAATAAATAAATAAAATAATAAATACACACTCTGCGTTGATAGTCAGACTCATTATGAAGGGGTCACCATCCCCTGGAAAACACAGTAACCGAACAGGGCATTGATTACTGCAACGCAATCCATGGTGAAGGTCTCACTCCTCACGACATAATCATTAATTACTTATACATTTATGCATGTATTTGTTCATAATCTATCAAGTCAGTACATGCTGTCTTTTCTTGTTGGTGGTATATAGCCTTTGAGTTGATTCTTTACTTGGAATTGCTCCTACTTCAGTTGGTGCAATGTCACCAAAGTTCAGAGATACAAAGGTTCACTGCATCTATCTATGGTTCACTTTTTCTACACTGGAAAAGAACTTAGCAGGTCCTTTTTCCATGCCTGAATTAGAATTAGGGGTGGGCGATAAACTCCGCTCCTCCAGAGGAGATTGCGGAGTTTGGCCCACTCAGCGTTCCTCTTGCAGCGCATAGTCCCGTAAAAACTCCACCAACCGCCGTGTGGTGGAGTTTTTTATCACAAGCGGCTCGTCAATGGTAAATTGGTGAGTGTGAGTAAGAAAGTCAATCGCTTGTCTGTTTCCCGGTGACATTTCTCAATTTAGGGATTCGCGGCAGGCCGCTATCACTAAGGTTTTTTTTACTGTTATGTTATGTTATAACAATTTGTATAGCGCACTAATACCCATAGGTGTCTAGGCGCTTCCGGATCGCATACTGTGAGAGGGACACTAGTTTTTAAAAAGCCAAGTCTTAAGGTTTTTCCTGAATTCAAGCAGGGATGTGATCTTCCTAAGAGAAAGCAGAAGAGCGTTCCATATCTTAATGGTACTATGTTTAAAATTCCTCCCACCCCCAGTTAATTGTTTTAACTCTGGGGGTGATAAGAGCCGCCGACCCTCCGCCATCTAATGCGGATCGAATTTCATCTGTGGTCTTTATCAGAGCTGTCTCTGTGCTGTGGCATGACCTGAAACCAAACTGACTGTGATCTAAAATGTTACTGGGATATGTCAAACAAATCGGGCACACTGTCCTACTGAATTATACTTGAATTTTTCAAAAATTTTGGAAGTGTCTTCAATTAACTGAATCTGGTGAGGTATGCAAGTACTTTGGGTATCTGCCACAAGGTGGAATACCTTTTACACCCCACCTTCTTTCCTCAATTATTTTGGTTGTCTGTGTGTAGTAGCTGGCTATGGAATAGTACTTGTATCAGCCAAAAATTAACTCATGTTAGCAGGCACAGTAAAGAGTATTTACTTGTCTTACCAACAGAATTTTCTACAGATAGATGTTGCATTAACTGGTGTGTGTTTTACAATGTGGAATGCAGTAATGCAACAACCTTTCAATCTCAAAGACTGCATGCTATATTTAAAATCCTCCTCCCACTATTTTCCTAAAACCCTGCATGAAAAAATAACCTCGATGTAAACCTTTCCATTTATTCCTTCTCCTTTATTTCTTTCAAATTACCCTTTCCTCATTTCCCATGTTCTACACGCATCCTAAGTACATAGGATACTGTCACATGCCTGTCTCCCTTAATATCAAATATTAGAAATCTGAAAATTATCTATACCTCAGTTCATATTTATTTATTTTTTTATTTTTATTTTTTTACACTTGTAATGCGCACAGATACCCACAAAGGGTTTCCCGGCGCCATGGCTAAGAGAACGAAATACAGAAAGCAAATGCCGTCAAAAGATCAACAACCATTTATTTAAACAATTATTTATTAAACAGCCAGGTTTTGACTTTTTTCTTGAAACTGGCGAAGTTTTCCTCTTTGCGCAAGGCTAAAGGGAGGGAGTTCCAAAGAACTGGTCCCAAATGGGAAAAAGATTTACCTCCCATTCGGGCCAGTTTGAATCTGGGAACCACGAAAGTTGCTCCATTTAAGGAACGGAGATTCCGTACAGGAACATGGGGCCTAACCAATTTCTGCAGGTACCGTGGTGCGGTTCCTGCCCTGATCTTGAACATGTAGGTCAAGGCCTTAAACCGGACCCGGTTTTCAACTTTCAACCAGTGTAGGTCTCTAAGGTGCTTCGAGATCCTTGCTGTCCTAGGGATCTTACACAACAGCCTGGCTGCGGAGTTCTGGACCAATTGTAGTCGTCTGATTACGGCTAAATTGGAGCCCAGATAGAGAATGTTACCGTAGTCAAGCCTAGATGTTATTAGTGCATTGACTACGGTCTTCTGGGTGTCCACAGGTAGCATCCAGATAATCTTCCGCAGCCATTTAATGATGGTGAGACAAGTACCAGCCACTTTATTGGCCTGCTGCTTCATCGACAAAGAATCATCGATACACACCCCAAGGTTTCTAACCTGGGTAGCCGGACTGGGGAAAACACTCGTAGATTACAACTCCTCCTTTGAAACCATACTCCAACAACCTAGCAATACCTAATCTCCTCTAGCCTATCTAGGCATCCTACCTCCAATTTGCAAGAACCCACATAGCCTCTACTGACACGCATTTACAATGCAATAGGTCTCACATTACTGAAAGTTTGAGCTATTGGCATTGCATTATTATTTGCAATGCCATAGGTCAAATTTTCAGTATTTCGAGACCTATTGAATTGCAAATGCTTGTTTAATCTTGATCTCACCTACGGATCCCATGACATTCACCAAGGGCCTAAATGTTCCCCCTCCAGATAACGACATAGTTGGATGCTGCATTTGCGCGTGACGGGAGGTCGGGAGGGTGTGCCATAGAGGAATCAAGAGATGGCCAGAGCTGGCCAACCAAAAGAATCAATTGATGATGTCCGCTGGGAGGGAAAAAAACACAGAAAGGTGGAAAAGATGCACAATATTAACCTACCAGAGAGAAAAGGAGTTTTAAAAAGCAGGCCAATTCACCAACCAAAAGCGGCAGGCGTGTCCAAAGTTCCTGATATCCCATATACCAAATACAGCATGTCTCGCAGAGCAGCGCATGATCTGCCCAAGCTTAACCTAAGAATCAAACTTAACTCTCATTAATTTACTCTAACTCGAAGAAAGTTGAGAAATGCATGGAATGTGTTCTCTGGGAGCACAAGATTAATCCAAATAACCAAGAGTAACCACTGGACTAAACACTTAGGGGCCGATTATGATGGCGGACGGACCTGAGTCCGTCCGCCACCATAGAGTAGGAGGGAACCTCCGCATTGCTTGCGGAGTTCCCTCCTGTGCAATTAGGATGTGACCGCCACCCTGGCGGTCACATCTTCTATATTTAACATTGCGGCGGGTGCAGCTTCAAGCTGCACCCGCCGCAATGTTAAAAATGCATGCACGGCATTTGCGTGCACAAAGCAGCAGGCACCGCGCGGTACCATAGGTACCCCCTATGTGCATTCCCCACCCCCCCTTCACCCAGGGGGCCCGCAACGGGCCCCCAAAGTGAAGGTCCGTATGCTTTTCCACGGCGGAAAAGCCGCCGTGGAAAAGCATACTTTCTACTCCATCCTAATATGGCTGGCGGTGTCCGATAGACACCGCCAGCCATGTTAATGCTTTTCCGCCACGGTCGGAAGGCGACCGCGGCGGATAAGCGGAGGACAGATTGCAAGACCCACCAGCCATCCTAATTTGGCGGTGGGTCTTTCCAGCCTCCGCGGCGGATTTCCCGCATCCTCCGGGCCGGTGGTGGCTTCCGCCGGCCCGGTGGATGCAGGAAATCCACGATCGTAATTGGCCCCTAACTTTGGGTCTTGGAGTAGTGGGCTGCTCTTCGTAAACTGATTCAATGCCTCATCAGCAGTAATAAGTGCTTTATAAATGCAATTACAGTACCATACTATGGTGCACAACAATCACGGCAATGTGGATATAACACCATCACGCAGTGAAAAATAATGCATGCATGTTTTTTAATGGACGATCTAGTAACCCTTTCTAAGACACCTAGACTATAAGTTTGCAATACTGTAAGCAATGTGATAATGTTTTTAGTCCTAATTAATCTGCAAAAGAATCAAGGCAACAAATATGTGACCCTCTGTACATGGGTAATTGCATAACCTCATACCAATACACTCAACAGAGAGGAAATGGGGAATAGAGCTATTCAAATTGTTCCGTTGCATATCCCCCTATCACAGCACATAGAAACAGATGTGGCATTCCACCAGCAAGCCTCTGCCTAACAAGAGTCAAGTCTAACATATGTCATGTAGTTGCCCTTTTAATCCCCTGGTATTTCCATCAAGGGTATATCAAAATAAGGATACTAGAACGCTCACCCACCTATGCAGCATGCTTCATCATTGGGTGCAGGTCATATGCAAGGTGGCCCTGAAATGGCTCACGGGTCCTACCACCCACAAAAAGAGGGGAAGAGTACTGTTCGTGATCAGTGCAGTCGTGATGTGGCAGGAGATTGTGAATTTTTGAAAATCGTGCAAATTAAAATTGCCTCAAGAATTCCTAGTGCACATGCTTTATTTACAGATTCCTGCCAAGGATAAAAATCGCTAAGAGAAGCAATAGAACACTATTTATTCGGATGTCCCTCTGTGTCAGTCTACATGTTTTATGCCCAGGTGTGCCCAGTCAGGCCAATTGGCATTTCATCGGGACTTAAGGCTTTTTTCACCCTATACTATGGGGGTACAAGCTCCATATGTTGCCCTAAAATGTGAAGTCACTAATCAACAGTTCACCAGTGCCCAGCCCTCCAACAATAATCCCAAGTGGATAATGATAATCAAACTAAGAGTGTATCAAGGACATAGGAAAGTAACAGGAATTAATAAATACTGTCAGTGAGAGATATATCTATCTGATATATGCCAAACTTTCTCTTTTATTAATGTCCAAACCATACACGTTGGTCTCATAACATGCAGCAATCCGTTCATTACAGTGTTTTCTGTTCACTACTAGGGGGCTGATTCCGATTCGGGTCGGAAGGGCTCCAAACCATGTTCGGAGCCCTTCTGACCGAATGGGTACGTGTCGGATGGATTCCTTTCCGACCGTGCCATTCCGATGGGCCCGGTTGGAAAGGTATCCGACTCGGATTTCCAGATGGCCTACGAAGGGCTCGGAGAGCCCGTCTGCCATCCGGAAATCCTCCAGTACTCTTTACGACCAAGGGAGTAGAATGGCAGTTTTCACTGCCTTTTCATGCTGGTGTGTCCGGCATGAATAGGCAGTCAGAAACTGTCTCTGGGGGGCCCCAGAAGGGCCCCCATGGGTGTGAGGCTGCTGAATGGCGGCCCCTCCGTTGATTCCTGCACCCGGTGGCAGGCACTTTGGGGTGCCAGCCACAGGATGCAGGGATGAACTGCACCCCTGCATTTAACATTGCAAGCATGCTTTCCAGTCGCAATGCATGCTTGCATTGTGTACCATACGAATGCGACCAAACAGGGTTTGGTTGCATCGTACTAGCAGGGCCGTGACCGACCACAGCAGGTCGGTCGGTTACGACTCCTGACCGATGTCGGACGGACCTGAGTACGTCCGACATCGGAATCGGCCCCTAAGTAGGTAAATAATTAAGTTTATCAGTATCTATATACGTAAATGTCTGGTCAATGGTGCACTAAATATAGATACCAAGCAAATGTTTATCGTATCCGTGTATGCAAATGTCTGGTCAATGGTGCACTAGAGATTAAACGTCAAACACATCCCGTAACATACACAGCCCACTTACCCTCAATAGCGTGAGTATATGGCCTCTTGGGAGCTGAATGCCAAGGCACATCCTCCGAAACCTAAGGGAATACAATTAAATGCCAGAATGCCCCTTGAGAGAGGTCCCTGGGGCCTCTTCATACACCAGGACAATCTACCGATCCCTCTGCGATTTGAGTGGGTATACAAGTCTGTCCTGCAACTTGAATGTCGAAGGTGGTATCAATATCCTTCAAGATTTTCTCCCAAAATCGTGCAAGCTTAGGGTACTTCTACAAAAGATAAAGAAGGGTCCGCCTCACCACAGCCCCTCCAACACTCTCTGGTGCACTTGGGGCACAACTCCGTGGCCCAAACTGCTGTGTAATACCTATATGCTGTTATTTTAGTCATTGTTTCTCTGCTCGAGATATTTGAAGCTGGGTGCCATGAACGGTGGAATATGTACTCCTTATGTGTGAATTTGAACCATATCTCAAACCCCCCACTGCTTTTAACAAGGGGATTACACCAGAGGGAGGTGATTCAAGGAGAGAGTATATTTCAGAAGCCAAATGTTTCTCTTGAAAAACAACAATTTTTCAAAATCTGTACGTGGCCTTTGTGCATGTGCTGTTCATGAGGACTCTGCCGCCCGATGGAAGACCTGCATATATTGCTTTTGATTGCCCTCTGTGAGCCCATAATCTGCCATCCACTTGTGGAAGGGAATAATCCCCTCCCTATCACAAAGGCTGCCTACTCCTTTACACCCAGGTGTCTGCCAGTTAATGAAGCATTCTCCTTGAAGACAGGGAGTAAAGTCTGGGCTACAGATAATCGTCGCCATCGGTGAGGAGAAGGAAGTAAGGCCGGTCTTCTCTGCCATCCAGTCCCTCAGTGTCAGAGTGGCCCTGGTACAGGGGTGGGCGTTCCACTGCTACACCCATTGTTTTTGACGCTGCCCCCTATGTACAACGGCAGCATACATAGGAGGCAGTGCCAACATTCAGACCAGGAAAAACCTGGTCATAAGTTAGCGAAACAAGGAGAAATGCATTATTTCTCTTTGTTTTTGCTTTTTCCATGTGTGCTGGCCTTGTGCAGCACACATGGAAAAAGCAAAATGCCACGGATTGTCTATGTACAGGAGTCTCCCTTCCTGTACATTTCCAATCTAAACAAAATGCCATTTTGTCACTCATGTGGGCTGCATGAAGCAGCACACATGAAAGTGACAAAATTGCATTTTTGGATTGTTTATGTGCAGTAAGGGACACCTTCCTATACATAAACAATCCTCCCCTGCACACAGACACCCTTGCACTATAGTGTACACCTGGGTGTAAAGGAGTAGGCAGCCTTTGTGATAGGGAGGGGATTATTCCCTTCCACAAGTGGATGGCAGATTATGGGCTCACAGAGGGCAATCAAAAGCAATATATGCAGGTCTTCCATCGGGCGGCAGAGTCCTCATGAACAGCACATGCACAAAGGCCACGTACAGATTTTGAAAAATTGTTGTTTTTCAAGAGAAACATTTGGCTTCTGAAATATACTCTCTCCTTGAATCACCTCCCTCTGGTGTAATCCCCTTGTTAAAAGCAGTGGGGGGTTTGAGATATGGTTCAAATTCACACATAAGGAGTACATATTCCACCGTTCATGGCACCCAGCTTCAAATATCTCGAGCAGAGAAACAATGACTAAAATAACAGCATATAGGTATTACACAGCAGTTTGGGCCACGGAGTTGTGCCCCAAGTGCACCAGAGAGTGTTGGAGGGGCTGTGGTGAGGCGGACCCTTCTTTATCTTTTGTAGAAGTACCCTAAGCTTGCACGATTTTGGGAGAAAATCTTGAAGGATATTGATACCACCTTCGACATTCAAGTTGCAGGACAGACTTGTATACCCACTCAAATCGCAGAGGGATCGGTAGATTGTCCTGGTGTATGAAGAGGCCCCAGGGACCTCTCTCAAGGGGCATTCTGGCATTTAATTGTATTCCCTTAGGTTTCGGAGGATGTGCCTTGGCATTCAGCTCCCAAGAGGCCATATACTCACGCTATTGAGGGTAAGTGGGCTGTGTATGTTACGGGATGTGTTTGACGTTTAATCTCTAGTGCACCATTGACCAGACATTTGCATACACGGATACGATAAACATTTGCTTGGTATCTATATTTAGTGCACCATTGACCAGACATTTACGTATATAGATACTGATAAACTTAATTATTTACCTACTTAGGGGCCGATTCCGATGTCGGACGTACTCAGGTCCGTCCGACATCGGTCAGGAGTCATAACCGACCGACCTGCTGTGGTCGGTCACGGCCCTGCTAGTACGATGCAACCAAACCCTGTTTGGTCGCATTCGTATGGTACACAATGCAAGCATGCATTGCGACTGGAAAGCATGCTTGCAATGTTAAATGCAGGGGTGCAGTTCATCCCTGCATCCTGTGGCTGGCACCCCAAAGTGCCTGCCACCGGGTGCAGGAATCAACGGAGGGGCCGCCATTCAGCAGCCTCACACCCATGGGGGCCCTTCTGGGGCCCCCCAGAGACAGTTTCTGACTGCCTATTCATGCCGGACACACCAGCATGAAAAGGCAGTGAAAACTGCCATTCTACTCCCTTGGTCGTAAAGAGTACTGGAGGATTTCCGGATGGCAGACGGGCTCTCCGAGCCCTTCGTAGGCCATCTGGAAATCCGAGTCGGATACCTTTCCAACCGGGCCCATCGGAATGGCACGGTCGGAAAGGAATCCATCCGACACGTACCCATTCGGTCAGAAGGGCTCCGAACATGGTTTGGAGCCCTTCCGACCCGAATCGGAATCAGCCCCCTAGTAGTGAACAGAAAACACTGTAATGAACGGATTGCTGCATGTTATGAGACCAACGTGTATGGTTTGGACATTAATAAAAGAGAAAGTTTGGCATATATCAGATAGATATATCTCTCACTGACAGTATTTATTAATTCCTGTTACTTTCCTATGTCCTTGATACACTCTTTGGGTGTCTGTGTGCAGGGGAGGATTGTTTATGTATAGGATTGCTTCATAGTTTAAATCAGGTACAGCCAATGCACTCTATCAAACACCTTTTTGACATTAATTGCTATTAGCAAAGCTTCCTTGCGACACTAGTGGACTGTGTTGATAATATGAAGCATATGTGTTCTATTACCCTCACATTTCCAATCAGGAATAAAACCTGCTAGGGCCAGATGCATCAAATAGCGCATATAAGGGTTCAGTCTTGCAGCAAGGAATTTTGTTAAGAGTTTGTCATCTATGTTGATTAAGGATATTGGTCTATAGAAGTTATACTGTTGTTTATTGTTACCAGGCTTCGGCATAACAGCATTGATCTCTTTAATGTATATAGTGTCTGTGTACCGTTTTCGTAATGGAATTGTAAAGTTTATTCAGATTTAAGGCTAGCACATGGCAGAAGGCTTTATATAAATAGGGCCTGTAACGATTTCAACCCAGATATTTGAGTTTTCTCTTCCTAGCAATAGCAGAAATAACCTCTTCAATCCTAATAGGTTTTGCCAAGGTTTCGGAGTTCTATGTAAATAATTTTGTAATGTGAGCTTCCGTTAAGTATGGATCTATGTCTGCATCATCATCCACAAATGTTTGTGCGACCTGGGCATCCCCTTTAATTTCTCTCCCTGCCAGGTCTAGAACAGACCGCACTCTGTCTCTGCACGCATTAGAACTTAATCTATGTGCTAAGAACTGTCCACATGTATTACCTCCCACAAATTGTTATTATTCGAGTCGCGGTAAGACATACTCCACTCTATCCAAGCCCAGTCTTCTGAGTTGTGCCAGAGTTGCCTCTGAACGTCTCTACACCCTTGGTGCCCCGGTCCCCCTGTGGATGGCTTCCAGTTCTTTCACCCACTTCCCCAAGTTGTCCCTCTTTTCTTTCCATGTCTTATTTTCCTGAGCCACTATTGCAATCACCTCATCCCTGATTACAGATTTCAATGCATCCCACAGAACAGCCTGAGATGTCTTTCCCGTGTCATTGTTTAACAGAGTGTGATCAATAATTATATTCAATGTGTCTTTCTTCATCTTATTTAGCATTATATTATCTGTAAGCCTGCAGGGCATGAAAATGTCTCTCCTCCAAAGCATTGGCCTGACCTGTCATTATTCATCACCAGGTTGATGTTGCCCCCGCCAGAACGGCCTTGTCTGGGGTTTGCATAATGTTGGCGAGCGCTTGTTGTAAAATCTGCTCCTAGCACTCATTCATTCATTCACTCATTAAGAGTCTAAACACTAACTATATTAAAGAACAGCTTCCCTACGCTAGCATTCCACCCCTGATCTTCACCACCGGCTCTGCCACCTCAGAGTGAAAGCCCCGGAAGAAAGTAGACGCTCCCTCCAAAAACACAATTTGGAGGTGTTCTCTTTGCTCCAAGAAGGCAATCTAGATGTATTAGGGGTCACGGAGACGTGGCTAGAGGATTCGTCCATGCCTGACCTAGTGGCAGCACTGCCACCCAACTTCAGTGCCACCATCCACAATAGGAAAGATGGTATGAAAGGGGGGGGAGTTGCCGTTTTTTATAATAACTCCTTTAAATCGGAAAGCATTTGTGCAGAAAGTATAGGGGTGCGGACATCCTGGGAGTCAAGCTTGGTTCTGACACCAATTGCTTGGCGATACTCATCGTCTACCGTCCCCCTAGAACTCCCCCAGCCTTTATCAAGCCTTTTTTGGGACTGGTCCACGACCTTCGAACAAGGTATGAGGGTCTTGTGGTAATGGGAGATTTTAATCTCCACTGGGAGGAGTCCACTAAAGACGCAACGTCCAAACAGTTAGAAGATGCTAAGACCGCGCTAGAACTAATCCAGATAGTGACAGGTTCAACACACAAGAAAGGTCACACATTGGATCTGATTTGGACATCAGTCCCGGTGCTGAGCCCTATCACTATCTCACCCTGCATATGGTCGGATCATCACCTGTTGTAGGGCAAAGAGTAATCCCCACCGCTGAGTGGCAGGTTGTGAGAAGGTGGAATTCAATCATCACTGATACTCTATTATCCACATTAGAGAAACCCTCTCACCTTAACAGACTACCAGAGGATGACGTTGAGATGGCCAGCCTCAAACTGTCACAAAAACTGAAAAATGCCATTGAGGCAGTGGCACCTGCACGAAGGGTAAAAATCAGGGACAAAGGGAAAGGGGCCCCCTGGTTCAATGACGCTCTGAGGCTCCTGAAACGCTCCCTGCGCCGGAGCGAGAGAGCCTGGCGAAAGGGGTATGATCCCAACGCCCAAGCCTCGTATGTTAAAGAGCTCACCACCTACAAACAAGCTATTAGGGCCAGGAAACGTGAGTTTTATGAAAGCAGAATTGCGACAGTGCCCAATCCCCAGAAAGAAATTTTCAATGTCCTCACAGAACTGAGGAAAAAGAAGGAACAGCCCCCCTCCTTCACGCAAGAAGACTGCCATAAATTTCAGACCACCAAGATAGCTGACCTCCTGATAGAAATCGAGACCACCCCTAGACTGGACTGCCCGGGAATCACTCAAAAACCTACCCCTACAGTCACCCAGCCCCTAACTTCACTACCCTTACTCACTAAAGAAACTCTGAAAATAGTGATGGGTCAAGTCAAATCAGGCTCACCGGCAGACCCATGCCCTCCGAGGATTTACAAACAAGCCTGGTCAGGACTGGAGGATGACATACTATCGCTCCTAAACAGCTCACTCACATCCGGACAGGTCCCTTCCAACCTCAAGGAAGCCCGGTTGATTCCTCTCTTAAAAAAGGCAGGGGCAGATACCAAGATCTTGAAAAACTACAGGCCCATTTCACAACTTCCTTTCTTAGCCAAAATAATGGAGCAGCATGTGCTGCCCAGCCTCTCACATCATCTTGAGAACAATTCCTTGTTGGAACCTAACCAGGCCGGATTCAGGGCCCATAATAGCACGGAATTGGTCATGCTTTCCGTGCTGGACGACCTGCGACTTAAAGCAGATAAAAAAGATCCTTGTGCCCTGGTGCTGCTTGACCTCTCCGCGGCATTTGATACGGTCAAACACGACCTACTACTGTCACGGATGTGGGACTTCGGTATCCAGGGCACGGCCCATGCCTGGCTGACCTCGTTCCTTGGTGAACGGGTTCAGAGAGTACAGCTGGATGACCTGGTATCAGAGGCAGCAAGGATCACATGTGGAGTCCCACAGGGCTCGGCCCTGTCACCCTTGATGTTTAATGCATATCTGCAACCACTTATCTCATCACTAAATCAGATGGACTGCAGTATATACAACTACACTGATGACACACAGATCATCATTCAAATCGGCAACTCTCCAACAGCTTATCAGAAATTGCAAAACATCCTAAAATTTACCGTCAATTGGATGACGGCAAACTCATTAAAGATTAACCCTGACAAGACTGAGGTGCTTGCAATCACGACAACATCTAGCCCTTGGAGTGACCTCTTATGGCCCACTGAATTAGGAAACTCCCCTGCACCTGCAGAAACAGTTAAAAGCCTAGGCATAGTTTTAGATGCCAATCTCACTATGTCAGCCCAGGTCTCAGTTGTAGTGGGCACTTGTGTGGGCCTAATGAGACAACTGCGTAAATTGTCCCCCATTTTGACGGCGGACACACTCAGGAGAGCAGTATCAGCATTAATCCTGGCACGTCTGGACTACGGCAATGTTCTGTATGTCGGTACTCCACAAAAACTGATGAACAGACTCCAGATAGTCATGAACGACGCTGCCAGACTCATCTTCAATAAACCAAGAAGGACCCATGCAACCCCCCTTCTTTGCAAACTCCATTGGCTGCCAGTGAAACAGCGGGCCAAGTTCAAGGGCCTATGCATTACGCACAAAGCCTTGTACGGGCAAGCCCCTAAATACATTAAGGAACGTCTTGTTCCGTACGGCTCTAGCAGGAATTTACGATCAGTAGATGCTGCACTGTTGGTCTGCCCACGGTTCAAACTGTCCTCTCTAGGAGTGCGCACTTTCTCCTACACAATTCCCAGTGCATGGAATAAACTGCCAGAGAGCTTGCGCAAAGAAACAAGTCTGCTGCCCTTCAGGAAAAAGCTAAAAACCGTGCTGTTTCAGGAGGCATGGGGTACCATCTAGCTTGCTCCCCTAACAACATTGTGTCCACTCTCCGCTAATCGCTTAGAGACCCCTGGGTGATAAGGCGCTCTACAAATCCAATATACAATACAGTATGGGAACCCCTTCTCTTTTTGATGTCTCTGAGTATAGAAATTGATATGGAACCATTTGAACATCAACGTATGCCATTCTTTGCATAGAAGTTGTGTCTCATTGAGCAAACAGGGGCTTTCTATGTTCTAGCATAGAAAGAACAGCTTGCTGCTCTATGGGGCCATTTAAGCTGAGTACATGAAACTAACTACTTTGACAGCCAAGGTAATTGTGGACCTAGAGAAGTATTGGAGCTAGACTGTCTGAGGAGAGAGTGTAGGGGTGTACGTGGCAGGTGGGCTGAAGGCTTATTTATTAGGGTCACAGAAAAAGAAGCCAGCTGTGGGGATGACAGAGTGGGCCTTGATTTTTTCTCAAGAGTGAATAATTCCCGTAAAGAAACCAAACCCAAACTAGAATGGCTTTATGCAACGGGCAGGGGTCTTTATCATAGGGATTAGTTGCGCTCTGCAAATGTTTTCTGAATGTGCCTGTAAGGCTCGATCAATTATAGTGGTGGTGCTACAGGAAAGGGGCGACCCTTCCGACCCCCTTAGGGATGTTGTTTACACAACACCTGAAATTTGAAACACAATCCTATTCACACACAAAAGTTCCATATACATATACATAAATGATTAAATCATGCAACAACATCAAAAACTCGGTCCCAATCTTCTTGTTTGTGAAGTTTTTTCTTTTTAATACTCGAGTTACACCGCGCCAGCCGACACGTGTTTCATCAAAACAATTCTTGCTTTGACTCTTCAGGGCTGGAGAGTAAAACAAAATATAAACACTCCTGAATATTCTGGCCAGAATATCCGTTTCGCTAGCCATCTCATGATGGACATGTGTATCAAAACATTACATTATCTCACATTACTAGTTATGAAATTGTTGTCGGGAGGAGTACTACCCAACATGTGGAAGGCTTGACATACTGCTACTCTCTCATGCAAATTTGTAATAATATGAGTCTATGCTCAATGCGTTGCAACTTACTACAAGAATTCATCTATTATTGGTGTGAATTCTGGTGCTCATGCAGAAAAAAGAAAAGTGATCAGTGACATCGACAACATACCACCGTCACGTATTCTTGTTACACTTAGTTCGAAGTCAATATTTGTAGTAGTGACTAAAATCAGTGCCACAAAGACAAAGTATGGAGACCAAGGAACCGACGGATGAGCCAGTTATAGAGAAAAGTGCAGTGAAAACATAAAACCATGTCCCTGTATGAAAATGTGTTTCATCGTGCGAAATCCGTCTCCAGAAGGCATGCTGGTACATACCTGCCTTCTAATCAAGGCTTGTGTTGTCTTTCCTGCATGTAATGAACGAAATATGTCACAGAAATAATCAACTGGTAGGGGATTTAAGAGTTTTTTAAATACAATCAGTAGATTGGTATTTAAGTGAAGTAAAGCTTACCGCTTGACCGGTGATAATTCCAACCCGGTAAGGGTATCTGTGTGTATCCCAGTTCGGACGGGTCTCAGTTATCCTAGTTCCTGTAGGTCAAGGGCCAATGCCAGGAGAATGGAATAAAAAGGAAAGGGGAATCAATGATCTGATTACGCTATTTCTAGAAGTGGGTGGAATAAGAATACAATCCTACTTCAACTACTAACCGCTAAGGTCAATGCCTTTCACGTTTGACCAATCACTGGGTACTTGAGTTAAAAGGCAAATCATACTGCCACGATCCACACCAAAAGGCGAAACAATTTCTACAAAAAATTCAAACTCACTATGACATTTACTGGCCCTATTCTACCAAATAGACTAAAAAATGACAACACTTACAGTATACAGTTCCTCACCTGGACACTAAATTGCCAGAGTATGGCCGTACTATAGTTGAGGAACAGAGCAGGGATCTTAATCACTGAAAATTGAATGTGCCTGTGAATAAATTCAAAAATACCCCTATTAGACAATTCTAAAGGCGCTACTTTCTCGTACTCACCACCCCACCATGCAGGACTTACTTGTTTTTTTGTCACTAATATTCACATCAGTATTCGATTTTCTAGAAAATAATGTATAATTGTCCCTCGCAGAACTCCTGTAAAAAGCGAGATAATGCCGTGAAAACAACTTCTCCCTTCCACTACTTCGATCTTGCCGCCCCAATGTGCAGGACTTACTTTGATTATGTTTTATACTCCACCATCCATATCCGGTTTTGTAGAATGTGACCCCACTTCGTAGGAACCTGTAAGTAGCCAGATACTGCAGTCAGTAAAAAGCCCCCTCTCGGATAATCACAGTCGACTGCAACCCCACTTCTGTACATATCACAGACCTGCTCTGTCTTCCTGCCGCAAATCCGGCATTCTCTCTCGACGGTGACTGCAATTGCGGTACACGTGGCCTCACGCATGCGTTATAACGATTGCCCCGTATCAAACGCTAGACCGTAAAATTGACTTCCGCTTGGTGTTCAATGCGGAATCGTGGTGAACACTAGACCGTGCAGATGACTTCCGTTTTGTGTTCATTCCGGAATTGCAGTAAACACTAGACCGTAAAATGACTTCCACTTTTGTGTGTGCATAGGATTGTGTTCCAAACTAGAATGGCATTACAATAAAAGAGGCTATTCAGATTAGGGAATAAAAGAATCTGTCCAATGGGTGTATTCCGGACAGGGACAGAGCAACCCAACATATAGTAGAGACAAGTACAGACAAGTCCCTCCTCTGTCCACTCAAAATAAGCCAAATACTATGAGCAGGCTGTTTCAGCTCACAGGGACCCATTCAAATCATATCATGCGACTTGGCAGGTGGCTTCCTCCAACACTTGATCCAGCACCACCTGCCTCTCCTGTACACTAGTGCCTGGGACCAGACGGTATCTTCTAGGGGATGTAGTTACTTGCTGCCATGTGTGAGTATGCTGTGATGATATTTACTCCTGGTACAATGCATCTGACTATGTCTCCTCCTCCACAAGCCCTAGACTCTGCCATTCATCGGAGACTGAGAGGACCTGGTGAAGCTTACCTGGGCATCGAAATGTAAATAAAAATGTGTGGCCCCAGCCATAGGTAGTATCTTTGTTTCTGAGGTAATCCATAATCAGCGTAAAGTCTCTACATTTCTAGAGTGTTATCAGCGAGAGTTCTTGAAAGAGTGGCATAGCATGACCCCAGCACTGGAAGGGGTGAGCATACCCTGATATTTTTAGTATCTCCTCTTTCATTTTAAAATGATTGATGTATGCTAGAATGTCTGGGGGCCTCGTGTTATTTCCTTCTCAGCGGCCCACCATGTGCATTCTATCAATCTGAATATCCAAATAGTCCTTTGACCCTAAGATCTGCTAGAAGAAAGGTGTCTGTGAATCCTTCTGTACCTTAATTCAGCACCCCCCTAATTCTGATGTTGTTCTGTTGGGAGCAATTTCGCAAATGCTTCTGAAGGCACACCACTTCCTGCTGTGAGATTTCGAGTTATTCGCCTCAGGTTGTCCCTGAATCCTCTAAAGCAGCTAGCCTGTTGTCAAGAGCATGTCCTTAAGGTTATGGTCTTTCTTGCTTTAGTTGGAAACCATGTTTGCTATCTGGAGGTAAAATACATTCTCTATATGTACCCGCTGCGAGTCACTGCACAGGTATTCCCCTTGATCAAAATGAGCTCTCCAGGATCAGCATGCCAGAGTTAAAAGCCGTCGCCCCAAACTCTCAGGCCTATCACACCACTGGGCAACAAAATGATTAGAATTACTCAGTTAGACTGCACCAGCTCTTTACCAGCCATTCACCGGATTGGACCGAAGTTTTTAAAAGAAGCTTTCCAGATGTACATCCCCAAAAAGAATCTAAGATCAGCGGCCAGCCATCTTTTGACTGTCCCCCGGACAAGAACGGCTACTTGGGGTGACAGACGATTTTTGGTAACAGTTCCCGTGCTTTGGAATTCTCTTCCTTTGCACATTAAAATTGCTCCCACCCTTATTAATTTCCGCAAATCACTGAAGACCTGGCTTTTCAATCAATGAGAACGTGCTTTGACTAGTGTTGTAATCCTGAGTATTTGCTGCGCCTAGACACCTTAGGGTATTAGTTGCGCACTAAAAGTCTCATAAATAAATAAATAAATTTATGGCAGGTTAAATATGAGGTACAGCTCTGTAGAGAAGTGTTGTAGAAGTAGCCACTCTTGAAGGAGCAAAGAGGCAGAACAGGTCCAGATATGTTGTTGGACAGTGAGAGCTCCTCACTTTTATTAGTAGAAATATAGGGTTGTGATCACTATGAGATCAGGGAGCTCTGAGTCACTCCGCCTTGAAACCCTGCTGACCTGTAGCACATGTGGTTTGTTAGGCAGAAGATTTCCAAGCACTAGGTTGCTTCTTTCCACACTACCAAACCGCAGAGAAGCATTGGGCCCTCACATCATAGTAAATCCATAATCTATTCGAATGGGCCTTTGATCCCTGGACCAAACCACTCCTTCTCACAGCCCCTGACAATAGGCTGCGTCAGGAGATTGCTGTAAGCCCGACGCTTCCAAGCCGAACTTTCTCCTAGTGAAGTTGTGCGCAATGATCTCTTGCAAACGTTGTGCCCTCGCTGACTCAGAGAATCAGTAAGTATTGCTATTTTGTGCGCAGACCGACAGTCCATAACAAAATCATGGCACGGTTCCACCCAAAGGCATGAGGGAAGCACTACACGGGGAAGGGTCTGCAGACATCAGGCACTTGCTGGGATTCAATGCATTGAGGGTGCCCCTGTGAGAGGTTTGCCTGATAGGTGCAGACATCTCAACTCCACATGTCCCACAGCCTGTTGCTATCACCGCTCTGTGAGAGGGCCAGTGGTCTTTGGCTATGCTGGTGGATAAATTCCATCTGGGGGTACTGGAGAGAGCGCCATCCAGGAAAATTCATCCGGGGCTCAGGCACTGATCGGGGTCCATGGCACTAGGAGCTACTTCTGATGCAGAATGGAAGCACTCACCTGCCCTTCAGCTCCTTTCCGAGAATGATGACCGCCATTTCAGGTGTGCACAGCCTACAGGAGTGTCGCTTCAATCTTTCATTTTGGTTCCCCGAGGCTGTCCAACCAAGTCTCAGGGACACCTTCGCTCTCCAAGCCATCCCCACTGAGAGTCAGATAGCAGGGGCCCACTTGAAAAGTGGTATTCAGGGCATCGGGAGGGCATCAGAGAATAGTGCATGTCTCAAGTAGCCGCCATCTTGGCCTCGCCCCTATATTGTTTCATACACAGGGTTTATAACAAATATGACAAGTTAGTTTGGATATCAAGGAGAACTTCTGTAATCAAAGAGTTATTCAGCCTCTGGAAACTTGACGTTAGATGTATTAAGGTCTCAACTCTCAATGCGTGGTGCTCCTCCTTCCAGCCAGAGGCCACCACCACTCTCACAGGAACCTCAGAATATCACAACAGAACAATATAGTGTCAACATCCTACAAACAAAAGGCCACAACATATCTCCCTTTCTTCATACCACAAGGCAATTACAAAAAATTATATATATATCTATACTAATATAATAAAGAGAGAGCCCAAACCTGTGAGGCGGGTAATCTCAGGAACCACAGCACCAATAACAACACCCAATACAGTGTTGGAAAGGGCAGTTGCAGCAGAAAGACATAGGCTATGAAGACGCCCACCATATACATTTAAAAGGTAAAAGAACAGTGCCAGCAAAGTAGTCCCTTGTGGGCGTGTCTGCGTTGTGCTGTGGGCGTGACAAATGCTGGGGGCGTGTGGTACGTTCCACCCTTCATGCCATGTCTAATATTGTGTGCTAATCCCACCCTGCTCCCTTTAAGTACCCCTGCACCCCATAATCATAACCCACCCTTACTCCTTAAAATACCTCAACACCCTTAAACACTAACCCATCTTAACCCTATAAATATACCCTGTACCCCAAAACCCAAACCTATCCCTAAACCCTAAAAATACCCCTGTACCCAAAAAACCCAAACCTAGCCCTGAACCCTATAAATACCCCTGTACCTCAAAACCCAAACCTACCCCTGAACCCTAGTAATACCCCTGTACCCCAAAACCCAAACCTAGCCCTGAACCCTAAAAATACCACTGTACCCCAAAACCACCCCTGAAACCTAAAATATCCCTGTACCCCAAAACCTAAACCTAGCCCTGAACCCTTAAAATACCCCTGTACCTCAAAACCCAAACCTACCCCATAACCCTAAAAATACCCCTGTACCCCAAAACCCAAACCTTGCCCTGAACCCTAAAAATAACCCTGTACCCCATAACCCAAACCTACCCCTGAACCCTAAAATACCCCTGTACCCCAAAACCCAAGCCTAGCCCTGAACCCTAAAAATACCCCTGTACCCCAAAACCCAAACCTAGCCCTGAACCCTTAAAATACCGCTGTACCCCAAAACCCAAACCTACCCCATAACCCTAAACATACCCCTATACCCCAAAACCCAAACCTAGCCCTGAACCCTAAAAATACCCCTGTACCCCAAAACCCATACCTATCCCTAAACCCTAAAACTACCCCTGTACCCCATAACCCAAAACTATATCTGAACCCTTAAAATACCCAAACACCCCAAAACATATACCTCAGTACCCCAAAACATATATCCCCATACCCATTCTTACCGTATCCAAACATTAAAGAAAAACATGCTTTTACCATTCATGCATTTACAACTAATTTAGTTGTAAATGTATGCGTGGTAAAAACATATAAAATGTAATGCCATGCGTTATAATGGCATGGTACTTTCGTAATGAAAGTATGCGGAGTGATGTATGCGGAAAGAAAGTTGCGGAATAATGGGTGTTTACCCTCCCCCGGTAAGTACATTGGTGGCATGGCGGCCCACATCTCCAGCAACATACTCATATTTTTTCACAACCCATTTGAAAAAGGCACAGGTCTCTCTCCTTGATGGCCAGCACCGACGTACACTTTTAGACACACCTTCCGCCACAAGTTCTAGAATTGCGAACTTTAGAGCTGGGGAGCTACGTTTGAATCTCGGCATCAGCTCAACATCCTGTGATTCCAGGCAAATCGCTTTGTCTCCCTGTGCCTACCACAAATGAATGTGTTCTTCTGTAATGTAAATTGTGCTCATGCCATGTTGTCGAGTTTGCGCTATATAATATTGCAAAGAAAAATAAAGTAGGGAAACTCGAGTTCACACACTACTGAACGCGCACTCTTAAGTGCATCAGCAGTGCACTGTGAATCGGAGCGTTTCACAGGCCTGTCACAGATAAGAAATGCTATAAAAACGAAGTCCTACAAAACAATATACTACTGGCCGGCAGCAATTCATACCCGGACAAGGTCGGGACGGGCTGCTAGTATATATATATATATATATATATATATATATATATATATATATATATATATGTGAAAAGGTAGGGCCGATGTCGACCAAGAACCTTCAGTGTTTGCCCGGCGTTAGCCGCCTCTCATACCATCCGATATTACCAAACAAAGAGGCAGGCGCTGGAGACAGGAAGGCAGGAAACAGGAGTTTATTCCGACGGAGCAGAACACGTCAAATCAGACAACAGGGTATCTTCTCGAGGTGCTCTAACCGCATCTCTGAGGCCTGGCCTCTTATACGCAAGTTTATGACTTTATTACATTTATGACATCCGTGGTATTGCTTTGAAGTTCAAAAAGGCATCTTTGGAATCCCCGGTTCAGGCCCGTTCTCACACATATCTACAGTAGAGGTCCCCACCCAACTCTCAGCATGATGGCTATCGCGCAGCTGGACATTCCGCTGGGAACAGGAATGTGGGCGATCGGTCGGATCTAGGGGTGTGAAGGCATTGATTAATCCCCGCTCCTTTGATGTGAGGCGAGGTCCTACTGTAGGGGGCAATAAACTGCATCTGTTGGGCTAGGTGATGGCTTGGGATCAGGCCGGACAATCGGGCAGGGAGGAAGAGGTTATCAAAAGGGCCTGTTCTTTGAATGAGATGAAAGAGCGAGGGGGTTCAGCACGGGATGTGGCTCGGAGACAGGGTCGCGTTAGAGGTGCGTTTATGGCCCAAGCAGGAGAGACCGGGGCTGTCGGGCGCGGGGGAATGCTTGCGAGGCCGGGGAGTGAGGGGGAGAGACGCGCAGGCTATTGGCAGTGGGCAGAGAGGCCACGACACACAAAATGGCTGCCACTTACGTGCATGGTGGGGCCTAAAAGGGACAAGATGGCGTGGCCACTGTTTCACGATTTTCACTTTACTTTCAACAGTGGCTGTGGTGAACATAAATGAATGCCGCTTATATATACCTAATTTTAGTCATTTTCCACAGTTCCCAGTTTTTATCATAAGTTAGTTCATTCCTGTTCATGTCACAGGTGAGGATGTACAAGCTGACATTAGTTATACAATTCGCTTTGGTAGCCCATATGCATTACAGGCAGATGGAAATAATTCTGCTATCAATGCAGACAGAATCGCACATAACTATATGTAGTCAATGTGATGGGCGGGGAGACAGTGCATACAAAATTACATTAGCTGCGTCATACGATAGACCTTGGAGGCAGGGACATTACTTTAGACAATGTAGGAGATTCGTTTGAATACAAACATGATGTCATACAAAAAAAAATTCTGGCAGGATAAGGGCTATTATCACTTGAGGTCTGGACTCCATGGGGGTCAAAACTAGACAGCATGTTCATGTGCATAACTGGTGTTCTACAATCATCAAGATACAGAGTTAACGCCTTCTTAGTTATCCATGTACAGTTGAAAGTGACCGATGTAAGGTTTCGAAAGCTCAATTGGGTGATAATCAATACAAAGCGGTTGGGAGAGGAATTCAACTTAATACAAGGGACAGTCAAGGGGTGGCAATGTCAAAAAAAGGGTTCGTCTTTCCAGTGTCTTATAACAGCGAGCCATCACTGGTAGGCTCTCATTGTTCTTCTTCTTTTGTTGGCACTGTTGAGCACCGGCGGTGGAGCTATGCGTCCAGCTCGGATTCAGATTTCGCGTTGCAGGGTGTGGCCACTCTTTGCTCTCGGACCACAGTCCTGTTTGTCCTGTTACCTAACTAATCTACCATAGGTACTTTAGTCGGGGTACCCGTATTCCGTTCTTCTTTCGGGACAAACCCTATTCTATCTTTTGTGCTGTGTTTCTTCTTTAAGTCAAGTTCAAAAACTCCATATGGAAAAAGGGGGTGATGGGGGCGTGCTTTGGGAGGCCGAGGGAAAAGAGGGTGGAGTGGGATCAGGTCTGAAACGGACCAAGGAGGGCAGAAATTTCAAGCAAGTGGGCCCATCAATCGGGCACAATGGGCTGGGACTTTCGGCACAAGCTCATCAACATGCAGGGGCTTCTGGACAGCCCTTCTTTCCTTCACTTTCCACGTTGAGAATGGTACCTTGTCCCGCAACTCTTTGCTCTGTGGCTCCACCTTGGTCGAGGTCATAGATATTCCCCGATCTGCAGCCAGGCTGTGCGTCACGTCCGGCCCCTCTCCTCCGACGACCGCACGTTATCTTTAAATGAGTACAAAAAAACAAGTCTTAGAGAACTGGCAGGGGAAGATGTTTACACACTTTAATTTCTCTCCCATCCCCAAGTAGTTGGGGAAACGTTTATTGGTCACGATAGGGTGGATGCTTAGTAACCCTTACATCGGTGTATGCTGTTAACTCATGCATCATTGCTGTGGTGCAGGTCTGCAAGTATCTTTCTATTTTCAAACATCATGTCTGTCTGGTGTTTATTCCTGTTATATTCGCGAGCGTGGCAAGAAGTCTGATATCCAACAATTACATGGTTCATCAAATTCAAACCGGCTCCTCCAGTAGAGACTCGTGTTTTTCTAAAACAAATCCTGTTGAGCTATATTTTTCTTCAAGGTCTGCTAATTCATAAAAAAGTGTGAAGTGCTTATTATCATGGGCTTACAGCTACTTTTTCCAGGGAAGGACATACGTTAAGCATTTATTTTTTATTTTTTTTTCTCTTTCTTTTCTGACAGCAACGGCTAACTTTTATCAGTTTTTGGACGATTTATCTTTAAAAACAAGGTCATCGGCTACAGTCTTTAAGATTTTCTGGGACGGTTGGTTACAGAACTGGGACCATTCTGGAAAAACGGGGACGTTTCGGACATTCTACTTTTGTGCAATGGACGGTGGTAATCCGAATGATGAGGGTGGTGTTACTAAAGCACTAAAACAAAAAGCCACTGACATATAGTTCCCTTTTAAGGGTCAGATTAGGGGACATTAGTCGTATTACCTGTCCTTTCTTTCTCAGCCAATTAAGTTCCATCATTTTGCAGAAAGGAGAGGTAGTAATATGGCAAAATACGATCGTTTTGTTTCTGTCAATTTGTTCAAACACTGTCGTGTCTAAAGCCAATTATACCTGTGCCGGCGAGGTACAGTGTCATCATTTATTCAAAAGGGAGCAAGGGAGCCCTCAGAGGGAGAGAGCGTCGTGTGCACCAAATAGGCCATTAGCACACGTACAACATAAAGAGAGAGAGAGAGAGAAACGTGTATAATAATAGGTTATTCAGTGCACACACATATAGAACAGTACGGGTCGGTTTCACGTATAAAACACAAGCTGAGGGAAAACATAAATTCATAGTTTACTTACACACAAATACCAGATAGGGTGCGACAGTACATACATCAAGTACGGAAACCTAAGACAGAACACAGAGCTATTTTGGGCAAAAGGACTTTGTCATGCATGTTGCGTATTCTCAGTATTCCCTTTAATTCATTTTGGGGGTCGAGCTCTTTGTTCTCCTTCCTTCCTAATAGTAGACAATTTTTGTTGGTAACCTCGCTTCAAAAATACTTACTCCTTTTTAATTGGTCGGACACTAGTCCAGTCGCGCTTATACTCATGGTGGGGTCTTCCGACATCTAGCAAATGATGATCCAAGCTGAGGTAAAGGAGGGGTGTCAGTCGGACGTGCGATGGTACAATTCTGACTTTTCTATGAGGGTGGAAGGAGAAGGGGTAAATCTAAAAAAATAACAATATCCCTAATATCTGGGCTGAGGGGGATTTTGGATGAACCCCAACCCGGGGTACTCTTAACTTTTCTTATTTAGTCAGCACATAAATTGACTCACTGGTGCGCATTATTTTGGGTGTACATTTGGGATATCGGTTGGGGTTGGGTTCGTCGTACTGAAATAAGCCTTCAAGTTTCTGGTGTAGGCCACTCTCCCATTCGCTAGCTCCAGAGAGAGTCGTTCCTAAGTAAGGAAAGTGCTATATTTTTATTCGTCTTTCACATGTAGGTACCATGTTCGGGCTTAATTTTCCTATCCCATTAACCGTTCGTCAACGCCTCAATCATACAAAAAGCATTCTTTTATTGACCCAGACGTGCGCCACACATACGCATTCATACCGTACAAATCAGGGCCCATGCGCACATTCATACCATACAATTTTTCACGCTCCCAGAGATAGCTCCTACATATAATGTACCGTCTCACAGAGCTAGCCTATTTTCCTCGCGTGGAACACGGTGCGGTTTTAGGTCTTCTCCATACTTCAGCTGAAATTCCGATGTAACCTGCAAAAAATGGAAAAGAGGGGGGGTGGCAGCGTTCAAAGCATATCAGCGCGCATAAACACGAAAATGTTTTTACCTACCACGTACTTGACTTATCTCTCTGGGATGCAGTCCCTTGTGTCTCGGCATTGAAGCCCAGAGGAACTGGTAGTGCGGCAAAGATGACCAATGGTAGTCTGTTCATTACATAGATCGCGCGAGGGCGGTAGTACAGACCGCGTGTAGGAGAGGGTCAAAGGCCAGGCGTATTCAGTATAAGGTGGGGGGGTGACGGATTCATGTTTTCATTCGAGGAAAAGAAATGGTTTACGGTGGTATAGGGTCGTTCCTGTTCGCAGAGCATGGTATTTAAAAGAAAAAAACTATCAATCTAAATGACTGTTATGATGCTAGTTCCATATATATTTTTCTTTTAAAACTTTGATTTTAAAAATGTCAGCATTCAAATACGGGCCTTCAACCATACAGGCTGGCCACGGGGCAGACGGGAAACGCATGAGGTAAGGAGAGATTACACTGTAGTATAGGAGTACGTAACGAGCGAGCCATTTTAATTGAAAAAACTAAACGTGACAAACGGTTGCAGGATCAGTGAAGGTTGATTTTATAATTGAAAGTGTAACAGGATCAGTTACAATAAAATCGTCCATACGCACACCATGGGCGAGTATCATGAGTAACATTACTTCGGAGCTTTAATAATACAATAATCAACAGTAAAAAACCCGACATCAATAGGGTTGTCCGCATGCCCAGTCAGTACCCTTCCCCGCCCGCCATGTGCACAAAGACCGCATACATCCCCCATAACATCAAGGCTAAGTAACTAGAATTTTCATAAGGAGTTGCAAGTCCCGCCCATACTGGCGCCATTTTGGTCGAGGCCAGGCGGGTCCAGAGTATAGTTTAAATGCCTCCAATAACTAGCGGCCGGACCAGAATCCCTTTCGGCAGTTCAAAAAATTCCGTTAACGCCAGCAGAAAGGACAGGCGGCATGAACCCGCCCATACTGGCGCCATTTTGGTCGAGGCCAGGCGGGTCCAGAGTATAGTTTAAATGCCTCCAATAACTAGCGGCCGGACCAGAATCCCTTTCGGCAGTTCAAAAAATTCCGTTAACGCCAGCAGAAAGGACAGGCGGCATGAGTCCCGCCCATACTGGCGCCATTTTGGTCGAGGCCAGGCGGGTCCAGAGTATAGTTTAAATGCCTCCAATAACTAGCGGCCGGACCAGAATCCCTTTCGGCAGTTCAAAAAATTCCGTTAACGCCAGCAGAAAGGACAGGCGGCATGAACCGCGGCTTAAAGGCGAGGAAGGCAAAATCTTCCCTACCGGGTCACGCTGAGGTCCCACCGGAGCTGATCGAGTTGGCAGTCTTCAGTGTCTCTTAGTAATTCAGACAAAAGCTAGTGTCAGCATGAGAGCACCACCATCTTGTGACAACGTTGTGGCCACTCCGGAGAGCGGGACAGCAGGCGTATCCCTCCACAGATGCGCTGAATCAGTCTTTCCTACGGCACCAGATGTGGATAAGGCGGCGGTCACCCGGGGCAGCGGCATATCCATGGGGGATAGTCGAGCAACAGTGGCGGTTGCCCCCACCGGAAGCCCGCGGGAGTCGAGGGCCAACGACTCTCGTAGAATCTTTAAAACTGGGAGGACGTCTTCAAGAGTGGGGCTCATGCCCGAGCAGGCAAGCATCCGAGTTCCATGGTAGCCCAGAGCCATCCTAGTGGACCAGGCCCAAATCCGGGGAGCCGGCCGCCATCTTGAGAGCCCCCCCCCCTCCCGCAGCTGTCCTTCACCACAGCCACTGGAGCGGGTCCCCCGGCCAGTCAACCGTGGGGGCTCATTGAGTGGAACGCTAATGGCAGTCTTAGTGCGGGAGAGGAACCTCCACCTGGGGGGGGGGGGGAGAGGGGGCTGTCCGCGCCACCTCTCCGCAGGCGCCCCACGCCATCTCCTGGCGTAGATATACAAAATGGCTGAACCAGGCAACAAAGGGGGGAGCCATCAGCAGGGCATCCCCCGCACACAACTTGCTGGACACCACCTCTGGACGATCTGGGGACGGGCCTCGGCGCGTGGTGTTGCCTCCGGCCTATTCGCACAACGGTCCTCCACCCCAGGCCGCCACCGACGCTACCTCGCTGGCTGATGGCTTTTGTAGACTTTCTATAGCCCAAAGCCAACTAAAAAGTAGCCCAAAGTAGCCCAACATTGCTACTTTAAGGAAGGAGGGACAGGAACAGCGTCAAGCAGACGGCGAATGCATTGGGATTGATGTTGCAGCCGGCTGCCATGTAAATATTTATATAATAAAACGTTTTAACATATTACTTTGCTGGAGTGTTGTATATATTTTTAATATTTGCATAGGGTTTGTCGTTATTTGGGCGGGGTGGGCGGCGGAGCCGAGCTGTCTTGCGGCCTTCATGGCGTCAAGCTCGGCTCTTCTCACCAGTTTCATATTTCTCATGAGGGGTTGTTCCTAATGTTTCTATTTTAGCGGGGTCAAAAAGATCCCATCAGTGGCCTACTGATTTTGCTCTATTCCTTTTGTTTTTCCTAACGATTTTTATGTTATAGTTTGCTAGCACGATACAGCGGCTAATCCGTATTTTTATATACATGTCCTTTTCATTAGGGGTGTCCTCCGGTGGAGCCGGATGATCTACCTCTAATAACGGTCCGGGCTGAACCAACTACTGAACAATGGGGAGAAGATAGGCATGACGGGTTACAAAGGGGACAAAAGTCTGCACTACCTATCCTTCACTATCCGCAAAGACTAAACAGAGTATTGCGACTCTGTGCTTATTTGTGAATAGAGAATAACCCAAAGAGAACCAATTCCGAACGATCAATGTTTGGATAAACAATCAATCAAATGAGGGATAAAAATAGGCACGACGGATTACAACGGGGGCAAAAGCCTGCGTTACCTATCCTTCACTATCTGCAAAGACTAAACAGAGTATTGCGACTCTGTGCTTGTTTGCAAATAGAGAATGATCCAAAGAGAACCAATTCCAAAACAGTAAATGCTTGGATAACAATCAATCAAATGGAGAGGGAAGCAGGCACGACGGATTACAAAGGGGGCAAAGGCCTGCGTTACCTACCCTTCACTATCTGCAAAGAGAGAATACTCCTATTCTTCCCTGTTTGCAGACAGAGAATCTCTCAGAAACAATCAAATGAGTAATACTAGTATTTTCAAACAATCAAACAATCAATTCGCAATTTGTCGTGTTACACGACCTTACCCGGACCGCATGGACAGTTTCTCGTCTTCCGCTTCCAGCACCTGATCGTCCTCTATTCTCCGTAATTGCTGTGGCACTCCTGATGGTTCCCAGTCAGGACCGTAGATCACTCGAGAGAGGTCTGCTCGGAACCAGTGAAGTTCGGATGATCGGCTGCCAGACGAGGGTCTATCGGGCAGGTGCACGTCCCGATCGTTGCAGTCGTTCACTCTGTCGTTGGGACCTCTCCCACTGGATCCACGTGTCGCTGATGGGCTACACGTTTGGGACGCCAATTGTGAAAAGGTAGGGCCGATGTCGACCAAGAACCTTCAGTGTTTGCCCGGCGTTAGCCGCCTCTCATACCATCCGATATTACCAAACAAAGAGGCAGGCGCTGGAGACAGGAAGGCAGGAAACAGGAGTTTATTCCGACGGAGCAGAACACGTCAAATCAGACAACAGGGTATCTTCTCGAGGTGCTCTAACCGCATCTCTGAGGCCTGGCCTCTTATACACAAGTTTATGACTTTATTACATTTATGACATCCGTGGTATTGCTTTGAAGTTCAAAAAGGCATCTTTGGAATCCCCGGTTCAGGCCCGTTCTCACACATATCTACAGTAGAGGTCCCCACCCAACTCTCAGCATGATGGCTATCGCGCAGCTGGACATTCCGCTGGGAACAGGAATGTGGGCGATCGGTCGGATCTAGGGGTGTGAAGGCATTGATTAATCCCCGCTCCTTTGATGTGAGGCGAGGTCCTACTGTAGGGGGCAATAAACTGCATCTGTTGGGCTAGGTGATGGCCTGGGATCAGGCCGGACAATCGGGCAGGGAGGAAGAGGTTATCAAAAGGGCCTGTTCTTTAAATGAGATGAAAGAGCGAGGGGGTTCAGCACGGGATGTGGCTCGGAGACAGGGTCGCGTTAGAGGTGCGTTTATGGCCCAAGCAGGAGAGACCGGGGGCTGTCGGGGCGCGGGGGAATGCTTGCAAGGCCGGGGAGTGAGGGGGAGAGACGCGCAGGCTATTGACAGTGGGCAGAGAGGCCACGACACACAAAATGGCTGCCACTTACGTGCATGGTGGGACCTAAAAGGGACAAGATGGCGTGGCCACTGTTTCACGATTTTCACTTTACTTTCAACAGTGGCTGTGGTGAACATAAATGAACGCCGCTTATATATACCTAGTTTTAGTCATTTTCCACATATATATATATATATATATATATATATATATATATATATATATATATATATATATATATATATATATATATATTTACAAAAACATTAATGTACCAAACATGACATACATTTTGCTTTAGCAACTTGCAAGCACAGATCTATAAGAACAAGAAGTTTGTTATTTGAAATACCTTATCTAATTTTATAGAAAGAATATCCTTGCACTTAATCAACAGTAGAACAAAGAATCATAATTAACGTACATACTTGTAAAAGCTGAAAAGAATAACAATTTTACACCTAATGCCAAGTAGAACAAAGCTTCATAATTAATGTACATACTCTTGCATGTAACTGGGGGCTTTCGGACTCTTGGAGGTCTTTGAGTTCTGCAAGTTCCTATCCGCTCATCAGCATCAACATAAACTCTGCTACTACCCAAATTGTCTCCTCCTGGCACTCAAGTAAGCCTGTTGTCACTCAATCCTGCATCCCCCCCTATTTGGCGGTCTTGTGCAAACATGTATCCACTGCATACATCCTCACCATCAATAACTTCGTTCTCCCTTTGTTTACCTTCTTCACATTCTGAAGAACAACACTTGGTCACTCTACAGATATTCCTAATTCCCCACTGACCAACACTGCATGCGATTTATGCACTCCTTCACCCGAAAAGTCCCTCAGAACTTATTTAAGTCGGTCCTGATGCATCCCGAATGCACTTTGATCCAATCACCAGGATTAATCCTCTCCTTACACTTTATAGCCCAGGAACCTTTTCATTTACTGCCACACTCTTCACTTCAATCATTTCCCTTATCAAGTATGGAAAAAGTTTGGCTGTGGGTCTCCTCCCTCCCGTTGCACAAAAGGGAATCAATTTGGTGGTTGCATGTTCCGTGGTACGGTATGCCCACACCAAGTCAGAAAACACGTTTTCACCATCCAAATTATTCACTAAGGCTAATTCCAATGCGCCTTCAACTATGCGGTTTGCCCTCTCCACTATCTTTGGCCGTGTGTGAGTGTCTAATATTACATTCTTTCATCTCTTGAGAGGTCAATTTGGTTCCATTGTCAGTTATAAGTACAGCAGGAAAACCCTCCTCCATTAAAATATCACGCAAGACATTTATCATGAGCTTCGTCAAAATTTCAGGAAGAAATCTCACAATCACCGACATTGAATGAACGTCTACTAACACAATGGCAAACCTCTTACAACAGTCAACTGCTGACATGCGACCAATAAAGTCAAGACACATACTATACCATCCCTGACCTGGATCACAAATACAACTTAATGAGCTTAGGCATCCACGTTCAACCTCTTCTCACACTCCTTGCACTTAACAAACTGCTCTACCCATGACACTACATCATTGTCCAGCCTCTGCCACCAAACTTC
Organism: Lissotriton helveticus; assembly: GCF_964261635.1. NCBI lineage: Eukaryota > Metazoa > Chordata > Amphibia > Caudata > Salamandridae > Lissotriton > Lissotriton helveticus. The sequence goes on from NC_136065.1 coordinate 1,355,965,494, forward strand.
TATCCTCCACCATTTCGTTGTACCCGTCTAACTCAGATGCCCCTTATTAGCTATTTCAAAAAAAAAAATGTCAAACATCAATGGGTGGTAGAATCTTATCAACTTGAATAACTACCTTATCTGCCACCATTGGCAACTCATCCAAAACGTTGCTGCAGGGCCTCAAAGCATTTGACAAGGTGCTTTCCCTCTTCCCTCCTTTTTTGATCACTTCTTGTACTAACTTCAAAACATCATCTTTACACGTGGCACAAAGCCACTCCAAATTACCAATGGCTCCATGACCCCACTGGATGACATCTTCCACGCTGGCCACTGCTCCCTCCTTGCACACCTGTTCACAACTTCCTCACCCACACTCTTCCAGGCCAATGACAACTCTGACAAGCAATCAGCTTAAACATTCCAACAACCCGGTATATAGTCTACAGTGAAACTATACTCCTGAAAATGTGAAGGAAGTCTCTCAAGCCTCGCTGATCCTTTCCCTACATCCACTTAGGGATAATATCTTCAATTCAGGCATATGGTCTGTAGGGAGAATATTTTGATGCCCCACACATATATTCTAAAATATTCCATTCCCCATGCGGCTGCCAAGGTCTCTTTCTTAATAACAGATTAATGACTCTCAACAGAAGTCAGGAAGCATGAGGCAAATGCAACAGTTCTTTGTATTGAACCTACCTTTTGCAAAAGAACAGCACCAATTCCAGTAACACTAGCATCAACCGTAAGTATTGTGCTCTTCTAGGTGTCAAATGGTACAAGAATATCTGCATTAGAAACTCTTTTTTAATGTTATCAAAACATCTTTGTTGGTCAGTACCCCACGATTAATCAATCCCTTTTCTCATCAATGCTTTTACAAACTCAGTTTTGTAAGCAAAGTCTTTAACAAACTTAAAGTAATACTTGGTTAGCACTGTAATACCGTAATTGGTCCTTGTCCTGTGGAATGGGTGGTAATCTCATTGCTGAAAGTAAATCTTTTTCTGGTTTCACCTCTTCAAGTGACAAGGTGTGTCCCAAGTATTCCACTTCAGTAACCAAGAATGCGCATTTCTCCTTACCTAACGTTAGACCAGACGGCAGTTCTACCCAAGGTCTCCTACAAAGCTGTGTTATGACCTTCTACACTATCTCCAAATACAAAAATAATATCCTGAAAATAAATTCAAATTTTCCAAACCCTTGAATTCTTCACAAACCATCCTCTGGAAGACACTGGCGGCTGAGGACAACCCGAGCAGCATTCTTGTGAACTGATAAGTACCTTCCATAATAGTGAAAGCCGTTAAGGGTTTTGAGCAATCATGGAGACAAATTTGATGATACGCATGTTTCAGGTACAATTTAGAAAAATGCTTCCGTCCTTGCAACAATAAAATAAGCTTATTGATGTTCTGTAATGGAAGTTGTCTGTGACAATATTCTGATTGAGGCTTCTTAGATCGACACAAAAACACAATTTGCCATCTGCTTTCTCAGTAATCACCACTGGAAAAAAACAAGCAGATGTCTCAATGGGCTCAATAATACCATTATTCAACAATTTGCCCAACATTTTTTCCACCTCCTTCCTCCCCATGATTGGTACCCCTCTGACTTTGTGTTGTACTGGTATAGCCCCTTGCGTGAGCATTATTTCATGCACATACCCATTTGACTTCCCCATCTCATGTCTGAACCCCTTTATGAGCCTTCTAATATGTCATACACAGTTTAATCACCTGTACTGGTGCATGTGGATCAATTCTTATGTGAAGGTCGTACTGATGGAATCAACCTAATATAGGTGGTCCTTACTCTGATATGTAAACCTTTCCTTTGGAGTGCCTGTTCCTAAGCTCAATGTCTGTATACATATTCCCTATGATGTCTATCTGTTTGCCCTGATAGCCTCCCGGATTGATATCCTTTCGCAACAACCTCACACTAGGCCAGTCCACTAGGAACATGCATTTGGGAATGATTGTGTACAATGATCCTGAGTCTAGTTTGAAAAGGTCTATAACTAGTAAATTAACCTAAATGGATAAATACATCTATATCTTATTACCCACTACATACAGACTTGTGACCAACTACATAAGTGAGTATTTTTCTTCAATTTTTATTATTCAAATATAGATATTTTGTTGTTGCTTTTTTAGAGATTAAATATACATTTTATGGGTACATTCCAATATATTTCATAATGAATTGATATTTCTATGGATTATCTCATACAAATCTTTAAACATTACATAAAACACACATAGATGAGCAAAAGACAAAATTGATGGAGGCAATGCGGTAGGTAACACACAGGCAAAGCGGTGGATAACACATTACGCGTGTTTCGGCTTGGAAGCCTTCATCAGGTGACCCGTCTTTGGCAATGGGAAGATAGCTCAAGATGTGAGAAAATGCTGGCTTAAAAACATGTAAATCGTCAGAGCCTTGTATTCCAGAAGTCGATGTTTATCACAGATACAGTTTAATAATTTGACATAAGGATTCCTTCGAACGTAGAAGGGTGCTTAGTAGAATTTACTTCTTCGATATATGAAAGGGTCCATAATGGTTCATATAAGGACAGCCAGGAGAATAAATTAGGATAAGAACAATCACTCTCAGGATATGATCGCTTTATTGTGTCCGGGGGCCAGATACGTTTTTTGTATAGTTTGGCGAATGTTCTAGTGCTCTAAGATGTAGAACAGGGTATGGCCCTCACGGCGTCTGGCGCTCTGCACAAACCGGCAGAGCGCCAGACGCCGTGAGGGCCATACCCTGTTCTACATCCTAGAGCACAAGAATGTTCGCCAAACTATACAAAAAAACGTATTTGGCCCCAGACACAATAAAGCGATCATATCCTAAGAGTGATTGTTCTTATCCTAATTTATTCTCCTGGCTGTCCTTATATGAACCATTATGGACCCTTTCATATATCGAAGAAGTAAATTCTACTAAGCACCCTTCTACGTTCGAAGGAATCCTTTTATAAAATTATTTAACTGTATCTGTATTAACATCGACTTCTGGAATACAAGGCTCTGACGATTTACATGTTTTCTATGTGTGTTTTATGTAATTTTTTAAGATTTGTATGAGATAATCCATAGAAATATCAATTCATTATGAAATATATTGGAATGTACCCATAAAATGTATATTTAATCTCTAAAAAAAGCAACAAAAAAATTATATATTTGAATAATAAAAATTGAAGAAAAATTCACACTTATGTAGTTGGTCACAAGTCTGTATATAGTGGGTAATAAGATATAGATGTATTTATCCATTTAGGTTCATTTACTAGTTATAGACCTTTTCAAACTAGATAATTTTCCCTATGTATAGCTAGTGTACTCTTATATAGGGGTCCCCAACTTCCTAAACAATGATCCTGAGTCTACCATTAATTCCACTTTTTTTCTTATATTAAATTTTGCCTTGGATCTATTCTTCCCTCTATCCTCAATGGTTGACCCCCCTACATATAAAACTATATCAGGACATTTACTATTTTCTACAGGAGTTATTTTATTCTTTTATCCATCAAGGCTGCCACTTTGCTTTTTCCAATATCGCTACACATCCTAGCAAAGTGTCCTTTGTGAGCACACTGCCTACACTCTTTTTCAATTGCAAAAAATAAATATGAGTCAAAAGTGTGAATGCTACTCCCACACTTACTGCACATCATGTTACTATTACCACTTTCATTTCAAACACTTTTATTCCCAAGAATATTTTTTCCTCCCTTCAAGCTCCACTTGGAGGTCTTCGCTACTTCCTCATCCATTTTGTCCACCGCTAACACCTCCTTCTCCCCCCTGGTATCTCCTTTGCTGTCTCTCTGCTCTATTTCTTTCATACAATACTCAGATTATTCTACAATGTTTGCAATCTCTATAGCCTCCCTTAGAGATGGATCTTTGGCAGCCCAGAAACGCTCTTGCATTTTCCTGCTCCTGCACTGAACAATGAGCTGGTCTCTTATCATTTTTTTCTGCCACTACTCTGAATTTGCACTTGATTGAAAGGTATCGTAATCGTGTTACAAAATCATCTATCGATTCAGCTACTTTGTGTGGTAGCATATAGAACTTATATCTCCTCATCACTACATTAGTTTCCTATACAAATCTCATCTCTCATCTTTTCCTGGCTTCACTATACACCTTCTCTATAGGTTGTCCTTCAGTGTTGAATGCTGGAGGTAAGTATTTAAAAATGTGTTGTCCTTCTCTTCCTAAGATACTTAAAAGAATTGCCTTCTTCCAGCTAGGTCAAAATACTTAACTATCCAATGCCTACAAGTAATTATCAAACATGTCCAACTACTACTCCCACTCTTTGGGTGGAACTCCTGGTTATGTCAAGAAGAACTGTGGTGGTGAAATGGAGGTGATATCCATACTGTCCATGCGTACATATAACTGTAACTGATGTTTGAAAAAAAACCTTATTGTATTCCTTTTTTATTGCACAGTTATACGTACTTTAGATTAATCTCCTTCAGCCTGCCCCTTAGATAATTGCAATCAATTACAAATTGTCCCATTATGTTTTTCATATTGAAAAGAGATGTCTAAGGTTTTTTCCTCTAATAATCAGTGGGTGTGTACACTGTGCGGTTTAATCCTTGACAAAGTGTCATTTGACTAACAAACAGCAGCGAGGACATGAAGTTCCTCAGGTGAGTGGTAAACCAAACGTTTACTCCTGCAAGTTTTTACTCCTGCACGTCTTACGATCTCCTTTTGATCCTCCGACATTTAACACAAACAGCTTGTGTTGATCGTGACTCACACTCACTTGTGGTCAGCTTGTTTTTTAGGCCATGCCTGCGTGTGTGATCCTTTCCTTGTTCCTTGTGCTTGCGGTCCCTAAATGTGCGCAACTCTTTTTTCACGCTGTGTCATAAACAATCGAGTTGGCCTTGTGTGAACGCCTGTGCTTGGGCAGTACGTGAAGAGTTCTGCTCGAACACTTGCACTTGGGCAGGGCATGAAGAGTTCTGTGTGAATGCATGGAAATAATTCTGCTCGCTATTAATGACAGTTAGTTTCACGCTTAGATTGGCATGGGTTGCCGATAATTTATTAAACAAAGTCTGTCTTTAGCGCCTTTAATCTCCTTCTCTGCTGTTATACATTTTCATCTGCAGAATAGTGCACCTGAGCTGTAAAGTGCTACAAGCCCACTTATCTGCATGCCGTTAATGCATCGGTTCACATCTACGCATGAAGAGGTTTCTGTCCACTTGGCTGGCTCCTCGTTGCCAAATTATGCCGTAATTATAGAGTTCTACAGTCTCTGGATGCTTGAACTTAGATTTATTATAGTCTCAGCTCTTCATGCATGGTGCTCTTCCTTCCAGCCAGCGGCAACTCCCACTCTCTCACGAACCCCCTGAATAGCACCATGACAACAGAACCATATAGTGTCAAAATAACACAAACACAAGCAAATACATGTCTATGTGTGAATGAATCAAGATCACAACAAGAACACAAGGCGACAATGTTAGGGAAATACTTGACAAGCAGTAAAATGAAACTACGCAATCATTGTAGAGTTTTCGCCTAGAGAATTATGCCTAGTTTTTAAAGCACAACTCCTCAGGGACAATGATGAGGGGAGAATGTATGTTCTGGCAGGTTGCCTGATGGCCCGTCAGGTCAATGAAGGCCATGGTACCTGCTCTCCTGGTGCCAGATAAGGGAGATCTCTTTGCATTTAGGCACTGAACATTGACTAGCAGCCACCATGCAGAATGAGAGCTGGTTTCCTTAAAAAAAAAAACGATTGGCCCTGGGTTTTCTCCTTGTGGGTTGCAGGTATTGTTTGACTTCTTTACCAGGGACCATAATGTCTCATATGGTGGTCCTGGGCAGAGAGCTCTAATGACAAATGCCCACTTTAAATAGGACAGATGATCCCCTCTGTGATCGGATGACCAGTAGTGGAAGGTCTATTACGCCCCAGGTAATCCTGGGCGTAGTTTGCGTAGAAGCGCTACGCAAACTATGAGAACTGCGTAGTGCACTGTGCAAAATGCTGTTCGCACTGATTGCACAGTGCCGGATGCTTGTCCGCACTGTGCAATCATTGCAAACCGCATCTTGTGCAGTGTCAGGTCGTTTTCTGCCGCTCGAATAGATTTGTACTCGCGCGGCAGCTTTCTCAACGTGGACTGGTAGTTTTTCATCGCGAGAGGTTCCGAGCATACGCGCAATGAGAAACCTGACCTCCCCGCAATGAGAGTCTCGCCCAGAGGTTTATTTTCCATGCTCTCGATCAGCAACTTGAGGTTGCTGATCGCGAACGAGGAAAAAGTCTCGCCGGGATGTTATTTTGCCCGCTCGCGGTCTCCACCTTGACATTGAGGACCACGAGCAAGCAAAAAATGCCTGCTACGCTAGTCCTACGCCCAGGGTTAGTCCCAGGTCTCTGAGAACAGAGCCAGCATGAGGCTCCACAGTCAGAAACCAAGTGCTTCCTCAGACTCTGAAAAGAGTGCTGGAGCCACGAGTTTGGTGCGGTGGGAGCACAACCAATTGATGGCAGATTATACATGACCTCTTGCTAAAACTGTAAATGCCTTCTCTAGTTTTTTAGAAGTGTGTAGTAGATAGGAGAGAGGCGTTTTAATATCACTTGTATAAGTGCAATAGAAGGAGGTTGCATTGGCAAGCAAAGGAGCAGTTCTAAAATGGGTTTACAGTAGAAGACCTGTTTATGGGAGAGTATGTGATCAGAGGTGGCCTGATCGAAGGGGCACGATGTGCCCATATTTTTTTTATTTGACAAAAACAGATCCCTCCACGTTATGTTAAAAGGCAACCACCCCGGGATAGTTAATTCTGACATATGAGATGCCTCAGCTGAAGTGAAGGGGAGACAGTCTTCTCTGCTGTGAAGCTGAGGCAGGACAAACAGCTGAACAAGAAACAATCCCTCTTTCCAGGGTATCTGTTACCTGAAAGAAATGTAAATGTTCGCAATTGGTTAATCTGCAAATGTAAAGGCATTTTGGAAGCCGGTATTGGCTTTACTTGATTGAGTCACTAGAAGAGCTGTTCTTTATGAGAGGGATTGTAAGGTGACCTAATGAGCATTGGAGTGCTTCCATGTTTGCACTCAGTATAGTCTGCATATTACTTAGATCTATATTTTGGAAGCACTTTTTGAATTTTAAACCTAAACTTGTTTGTGCACCTTGTGGAAGCCCAATTTTAGACTGTGTGCAAACATATTCACATTGCTTTGTCACAGGCTGTCACTTCCTAACACTAAAAACACACAAGTCACTTTTTCCCACTGCATCAAATAGAATTAATTTCTGTGGTTCTCTCTGGCTACACACATTGATATCTGCAGTACTTTATTAAACAATAGAGGTTTCACAAAATAAAAGTGAATTTCTCAATAATTACTTTAACTTGCATGTATTTTTCATTTAGGTGTGTTATTTTATATGCAGTTACTTGAAGGTGAAATACCAACAAAATGTTTACAAGATATTTTGGTCTTTTTAAACACTCCTTTGCTCTGCCCCACTCACACTGACCCCACCACCATTGGACTCAGGATCACAGTTCCCATACTTTTTTTAATGCACTACTACAGCTGTGTAGGATTGTCTTGCAGAAGCTCTACAATTTTTGGTTGGCAGCTGCATGAATTTAGATTTCAATAGGGGTATGCAGAATCGAAAGTGTATTTTGCTTCCTTGAGGAAGCTTAAGAGGTCGTTAGCTTTGTCACATCTACCTGAAAGTCGTGATTCTTTTGACAGTTTATGTTTTGATTTTCATGCTAACAAAGTGGTTGTCCACAAAGTATAATTTGAAAAAAATGCGTTCGTCTACTACATAATGTCATGGTGCATAGAAAAGCAATGCATATATTGGCAACGTGCACACAAAAATCCGCAAAATGTAAAAATGCAGAGTCTGTCTCCCTCTGCAGAGAAAAACAGTTTATAGACAAAAACAAAGGTATTTCAGGAACATTTGGAAAGCTTGTGATAGAGAAACATCGTGAGTTTTGCAAACTTCGCCAACAAAAATAATACTTTTGTTGCCCCTCGACTTTTCCGAAGGAGGGAAGTGGAAAGACAGAGATGGAACTTGGGTGGAATGTAGGCTGTTGGTTTACATTGTTCATGGCAGGTGGTAAGAAGAGCGAATGACTGATTTACTGACCCAACACTGTTTGTCTTTCTAGCGCAGCATATTTCCGTGACCGCAGCTGTTGGTACTGCTTTCATGAGCCTCAAACGCTCAAAGGAAAACGGAGGGGGGAGGGAGGGGGTCTCTGAGAGATACCAGGACTGATGTGTAACATCGAAAATCGGATTTGCTCACCTTAGAGCCCGAGAAATAAGCGACCCTGTTTATCAGAGCTCCCGACACCTGGCAGCCAGCTGGGGTTAGCCTGCCATGCTTATCAGCAGCCAGGAGGAGATAGCAGTCGCTTCATCTCCAGGGGAATGGGCCACACTTCTCTACACTATCAGACATCGGAGGATTACCAGCAGCGCCTCGGCTTATTAGGGAACAAAGGGCTGCTGGTGGGAGAGCTCTGCCTGAGACAGCGTGTAGGGACCAGATAAGAAGTGATCAGCGTGTCAGGGGGCGCAGGGGGGCAGCGCGTGGACACTGACAGAAGTAGACATGCCTCGAGTCAGCGTTCTAGGAGCAGAGAGGGATTCTAAAGCAGGCATGATGGAAGGCAGCGAGGAGGCAGGCCACAGCCGCCAGTGTCACCTTTTAACCACCTCATCATCACACCTCTAATTAATGCTTCCAGTATTTAGAACAATGCACACCACAGACAATTGCAGCCTCGTTCATGTTGATGAATGGACCTCATCACTTTCACTAATGCTACTCGGTCACTTCGACAAATGCAGAGTTATTGACTTTATAAATGCGTACACCACACTCACAAACGCCGTTCATACTAACGCACTTCAACAACAAATGTGCCTCTGAGGCCTCTTATCTTAAAATGGACCCCAAATGCTCTTCTCTTCAACAACAAATGTATCTGAACAACAAAGGCCCCTCGAGATCTATCAAAACTCACCTTATTCACATTGGCAAACTCAACTCGATCACACATTGTTTTCAGAATAAAAACACTTCAACAACCAATGCACTTCATCACAACCTAAAATGGATTTTAGTCACAAATGCACCTCTATTACAGTCACCTTGACAAATGCAGCTCATGTCTGACCTCTGACCCTAGTCTATTAAACATTCAACAATACTGAACAGTAGTGGACACAGCACACAGCTCTGTAGAATGCCATCGCCCCCCGCCCCACCTCCCTTGCCTGTTGCCTGACAGGCACTGGGCCCCAACATTTTAAACTGTGCTTTGCAGCAGCGGCTCCTAGTCTGCCCAGGGTGCAGCACTCGTGGCTTTACTTCTCGAAACGCATGGTATTTCAGTACTGTGCTCTCCGGAGCTCTTGCACCTGTGCTATACCCTGCAATTCCACACATTATTTTATAGATTAGGCTCAATACAGTGCTTAATTTGAGCCGGTGGTTCCATGTGAGTCCACAAAGGGAACACACAGAAAGGAGAAAGAAGAAGGAAGAGACAGGTGGAAAAACAGTCACAGCGAGAGAAAAAAGAAACATGCAAGAGTGCGACAAAGGGTAATGGGGGTGTATAGTAGTTGATTAAAGGGGTATGAGGTGCTTTTCAGACTATCAACCTTGATATTTGGCTCAGTAACATTTAATAATGCCGGCCGCGTGCTTCTGAGCAGAGCTTTGGCACCGCACTCATTCTTTTACATAGTAAGCCGTGCCACTGGATAACACAATACTGGACTAACCACTAACCTGAAACACACCTGCCAACTCAGTCGGCTTCTTTCACAGGGTCACATGGGTGAGGAACCAATATCATATGGTGGCAGGCATGGTAAGCTGGAAATCACTGCAAATAGGAGATTTGATGGGCCTATGTCCGTTAGAGGTATGAAAGCAACACAGGAATTCGTCACCACCCATAGGACGATTGTTTTTCTTTTTTTTGTTGGAGGCAGGGGAGGGGCCAGATATGCCTCTTAGATAGTTCTTGGAAGGAGGCCTTGGGCTCTAAGCCACCCCCTCCTTACACAGTCAAATATTTTTTTTAATTTGCCAGGTTTGCTTGAATTCCAGTGCAGCATGCTGCTGGCATAAAGCGCATCAACTTATCTTTAGAGGCAGTAAGCACTATATAAACGAAATTATAACTACAATGCTTGTTAAGACCTGCCACGTGTAAGATTAGTACTGGATCGCCCATGGCCTTCTGACAACCATCCCAATACCTGGGGACTGGTATCCCCGTAGTGGAAGTGCACTGATGACCTTCAATATTAACTTGCACAACTGCAGCTCTAGGACCACACCTCTGTCTGTCAGGGTACCACTAACCTACAGGACCCCATGATACTCCAGCTCTGAAGGCCAGGACACTGCACTGACAAAGGCACACCCATCCTGCCTTCCTATTCCAGTCTAAGCCTCCCCACATGGCTCTATCATATGCACCTTAAACCCGCCCTGCAGCTTCATTGCTGCTCCAGAAACACCACTGCGAGCTCTGTGTATACATCATGTGAGCCATACTGTGCCCCTTACTATTCCAGTCCTGCAAAGCTAGCATGAGGCGAACCATGAATCGAGAAATATTAAGTTCACATAGAACCCCTTTGTTAATGAATGACATTCCTTCTATAGCGCACTACTGCCTAGGGTCTGAGGTACAAGGAGATACATGTATTTCCCAAGATAATACAATTTTGGTAAGTGGAGAAGATGAGATTATAATACAGATCTCTTGTTCAGCTAGTCTTCCTTTTAGTCACTAGACCACATCTCCTGCTACCTCCTGTGTTTTTAGTCTCTGTCGATATCAGAACGCACAGGCTTGTTACACAAATAAATGGCATTAATAAAAAGCATCTCATAAAGAGGCCTGTGCTGTTCATTAATGAGTCTCAGATGGCATGAGTGTTGCATTACTTATGAGTAAGGATCTGGTGAGCCAAAACCTGCTCTGTTGTCCTCATCTCCACAGTTTAAGAAATCAACTCTCACACCCACAGATATCCTTGAGCATTTTTGTCCCAATGACCTTTGCATCCTTGGAAAGGGACAACCTTCCCCTAGATGTATGTATTTACTGTAATGCATCTGTAAAATGCCCATTACCTCCTCACCCGTCTTTCCTATGATAGTCCTTACTTTGTGGAGCTGTCACAGCCCCCCACCCTCGGAGAGAGATTACTCCGAAGCATTTGCAAATTGTTTCTTATACTTTAGTAGAAAACTTCCCCTATTACTTAAAAATGCTCCTTCCCCCTCTCCCTCGTCCTGCTTCATTCTGTTTCCTCATGAACATCGAAGATGGAAATGGAGATGGAGGTAAGACTGTACCTTTAAATTCTATCCGACAGTTGTGACGTTTTGCTCCATTGATAGCCATGTTATGGTGTGCAGCATAGTGCTTAATTTGTAGTTTCCTGTGTTCGGTATGGCACTTAAACAACACCACCATGTGGCAGATTATCATACCCAAGTTAGGGGCTCATTACAATGGCGTAACGATCGCCACCGCCGGCCCAGCGGTGTCGATCGTTCCGTCATCGTCATGAGATTTACCCCCGCCACATTATGATGGTGGTGGGTGTCGCGGCGGACGGAAAGTCCGTCTTCTGCTTTTCCACCGGTGGCAATCGTCACGATTGCCTGCTGGGCGGAGCTGGGCCACTAATATGGTGGCGGTGCCTAGCAGGCACCGTCCGCCATATTAGGATGAGGGTGAATGATAAGCCTTTCCATGGCGGCATCGAGGCTGACGGGGATTGGCTTTGGGGTCCCGTTGTGGGCCCCCTCGGGTGGGTTGGGGGTATGCATGGTACCCTCTGTTGTTCCCTGTGCCTAGTGGCAGGCACCGCTTGGTGCAGGGAAATGCTGTGCATGCCCTTTTACCATTGCAGACACTGCTGCAGTCAGCAGCACAGTCCGCAATGGTCAGTATGGCGGGCGCATCCTAATTGGGCTGGTGGGACCACCGCACGTCTGGCGAGTGGTCCCATCACCATTATGATGGCGGGTGGACTGACGTCCGCTCCCTATCATGATGAGCCCCTTAGAGAGGATCACAACAAAAGTTGTTTGTTAATTTAATATATCTTAAAAATGACTAATACCTGCCTCCCAAGTCATTCTTATAGCTGTGGGGCCTGGAATAGTCTGAACTGTCACACTTGGAGGAGTGCGACAGTTAGTAGTTGTACTGGTACTGTCATTGGCTGTGCTGGCAGGGACAATGGGACTTGCCAGCTGAAGTAGCCTCCTGAAGGGGGCCCGGCACTTACTTTTTCACAAGTTAAGCACAGGTACAGGTGCTTCATGTACATATGCTGATTCTTTCATTGGCTATGGTTGCCACATTTCCAAGAGAAACGTTGTTGTTTTAAGAGTCTTCAAAGGCTCTGCAAAGGGACCAGACTAAATAACAGCAGCGTAACACAAAATGTTGCCCCTAACCCGCATAATATCATGAGGAGCCCCTGAGTCTTCCATGTCTCATGATTAGGGGCCTTCTAAAGAGTCCCCTGACCCCCTCACCCTCACCCGCCTCGCAGAAACCTGCATTTGGCTCTTGCAAAATAGGACTTGGAAATAAAATCCCATGCCTTCATTTGTAACATTACTTTTCTTTCTCTGTTTACCTTAAATATTAGTCATGGATCATTAATGCAGCTCTAAAACACATTTAGAAGTGCTTTCTATTTATATTTGCTGTTTGAAGAGTATACAGGTAAGGACTAATAGTACCATCTTTAAGTGATTTTGCTTATTTTTGCACCAGCCTGGACATTAATGCCATTGGTGCTGGTGGAAAATCTGTCAGGTGCCAACACTAGCTGGGACGCGCGAGGTTATTAATAGGACACACTGTCGGACATTTGCTTTCCCCCTTGTAGTGAGGTAGTGATTTTTCTGTCAGCGTAAAGCGCCCATGTCGAAAATTTGGATGACACAGAGAGAAGGTTTCTATGGACTCCCAGCTGTCTTAAAACGAGATCTGGTTGCTTAGAAACCCCCTGCTTCTAGCACAGTGTTAAATGCCATGTGTACAACGATGGAACAATAATGGAGCCTAAGAAATGCACCCAGAAACGTCAGCATGCAGAGCAAGAAGAGGGATTATAACTCTTGTCTGAAATGACTAACAGGCAATGATTCAAGATGCAGTTTCAGTAGCTCTGAATGAGCCAGGAACAAAGAAACAACTTTAGCTCAACAATAGTGCAAATGATGGTGAGCAAGAATCAATGCCATAAGAAATGTATTGAAGGGGTCCAATCCCGGGAGAGGGGTTTGCATATTAGAGAAATTCTAGGGTTTGACACTACATCACACCCTCAGTGGAGTGGTTTTATGCTCAATATGAGGATTCTGAAAACTACCTCTTTAATGATGTGTTAAAGAGCATTTTACTAAAGGATCGGCGAGATACTGATGGACCCAGTTTCTTAATTTTCTCAAGATAAGATACCCACTTCCAAATTTTGAAGAATCCGTTCCTCAATTAATGAAAGAAAATGAAGTTTTTATCAAGTATGGCATCAATCTCTTCTCTGGCCTCAGAAGAGTAATATTTATCAGACTCTATGACAACGATGTGGAAAGTGCTCTGAAACAGTGGTATTTTGCCTCAAACTTTGCTGGTGTAGTTCTTGTGCAACCCATGTGGCTCACGCACTGTTGAAAGACCATCACACTTTGTTTGACCGTCTGCAGCAGGGCGAGGGCCCTACATCAATATGGGCAACATTATGTTTTTGGCAAAGTTTACTTTGCATGCAACCTTTGCCTCCTTATGGTTCTCTGCAACCACAGCTGGGGCTTCTATTGCAGCTAGGAGGCTGTTGTGGCTAAATTTATGTAAGTTAGATGTGGGTAAGGGGTCTTTAATACATCATTCTTCAGCCTGAAACTGTTTGGTTCAGGACTAAATGATCTGATTAAAAAAAACAGCCGAAGAAAATATTACAGCCCTTAAAGTCCTCTCCAGCAAAGAACTGTTTCCTTCCAAGGAGACTGGCACAGAATACTCAACAAGTGTGTCATCTCTTTTGCTGTCGAGCCCGTGTCCAGAGGCTGTACCTGCGGATAAATCCTGACTCCACCAGTCTCAATCCTAACCTTCAAAAAAATGATTATCAAGGGGAGACAATAGGGGGAAAGAAGCCCAAAGGTTTTCGGAAAGTAGAACCACCTTGGGAAAGACACACCGGTCTAACTCCTTGTAAATAATGGTTATTTTATAACGCTAAAATATGATCCAAATCCAATCTCTCAGCAAACTCCACTCGCAAAAATGTATTTAAAAGAGACGAGAAAAAGTGTTCTTCTGATCGGCATCATTTGTACCGGGACTCCATTGCTCTTTCATTGCCATCTCGTGTCAAACACTTCCACACGACCCACCTGGTCGTTTCTGCTGATGCCTGAGGAAAAACTAACTAACACGACAACAGCCATCTTGCAGCCTGCATTTCTGCCCAGGAACTATCGCACACCCAACCCCCCTGTTCTTTGCAGTTCATCTGAAGGCCACGAGACACTCACACCCTGAGTAAATGATTTGTTTTCCACCTCCTGCTCCCAGCCTGGTAAACATCCTTGACACCGTGATCAGGTTATTTGGACAATGGTCTGACTGCTGGGCCTTGATCAAGATGATTAAACAATGACTTGAAAGACCGGGCTTTGATCAAGGTGATTGAACAATGACCTGAAAGACTGAGCCTTGATCAAGCCAAGTGAACCATGATTTGTGTACCAAGCCTTGACCAGGTCACCATCTACAAACGTCGTCTGGATCTGGTTATCAACTGCAAATACTGCCCTGATTGAACAATGAACTAACAGCCAAAAGACTGGAATGAAAAAGTATAAAAGGCTTGTAAACTGCAGAGTAAAGCAGCAGCCTCTTCTGTCTTGTCTCTGACTAGCTTGGGACTCTGTTCCATATCACGGGCTATTGAATAAATCTGGGTTCCTCCTGCAGACAAAGGCTCCTGTGTCTCCTTTTACTAAGTATGGAAGGTATGGAAGACTTGGGCAGTTCCCCCGCCGCCGAGACCCAGTAAGTGGGTTTAACCGGTTCTTCAGAGACTCAATGCATACAAGATCTACTCAGCAAAGGAGCAATTGTGGACGAACCGTATCTACAGAGACAAGGAACATATGTAATCCTGTTCATGGTGCCAAAAATGTATGGAAGATTTCATCCAGCCTTGGATTTGAAAACTGAGAACCAATATGTAGGAAAGATTCCATGTAAAATGACCACCATTCAGTCTGTAATCCCACTGATCTGGCAGGAAGGATTACACTCCACCTTCAATACATTTATTTCCACACCCCCTTTCATTGCAGAAGTTAGTCGTTACTGAGGGTTGCTACAAAGGTATACACTTTTAGGTAAAAGCCTGACATCAAGGCACTTGCTCTAGGAGTGGCTGCTCTTCATTTAGAGGGTATTTGGGTTTTCCATACTTCCATATTTCTGCCTTTCTTTTTCTAAGATACAGGTCAATGTGGAGAGAGTCAGCAGCTGTCTGCAGTCTTGGGTTTGTATGAAAGCTATCATAGCTGTAGTTTCCTAAGGGAGCTTTCTCACCTAAATCCGCTCTTCTATCACCTGTTAGCCAATTCATCTCCTCACCTCCAGAGTCAGAGAATTATGAGTCTCTAATTGCAGTGTCTCTTGTGGTGGTCAAGGATGTCAACTGGGTGTTGATTCCAGGGAATCTCCGTAATGGAGTTTCTCTAGTTCCCCAATTCCTGTAGTTTCTACAACTGATGCAAGTCAACAAGGTTGGGGAGGCACATTGGAAGGGATGGAGATAAAGGAAAGATGGTGTTGCTTGGAGTCCTTACGCAGATGACATTGCAGTTCTTACACCTAATCCAAGAACAGCAATGGGCATAATAAAGGAGGAAGCGAAAAGGTTCGGGTCCTTTTCTGGATATAAGTTAAATGCAAAGAAAACCCAAGTCTTGCATAATATTGAGTTAACAATACCCATAATTGGGAGCTGCGCTGTGGTAACATATTTGGGGGTTCAGATCTCTGCTGCCGTGTGTAGTATTCCATTCTGTGTACTTCCCTTCCCGTGCTCTATTTAGAATTGTTTTGGTTCTTACTGCCTGAGGATTCTTAGGGATCTTTGGGAGTGTAATGTTCTAGTGTGATCAGTTACAGCTGTGCATCTGTTCGTGGTGGTTGTGTAAGCTGTCTCTGTATAATAAACTGGATTTATCTTCAAGAAGCCTCTATCCATTTACTACATATTCTGGCGACGAGGGTGGGATATCAAGCCTGAAGCTCTACAGAACCCGTGTTTTTTTTTTGCTTCTCAACAAAAGAAAAAGAAGAAGAAAATCCTGTGCGGAGACAGCGTTCACCGTTTACAGCGTTTACAGCGTGAATTCGTTTACAGCGTTTACAGCGTGAATTCTATAAAGGTACTCTTTAAAAGATTCTTATGTGTTAAATTATAACACCAGCGGCAGCATTCCTAACTTAACGTGCCTTGATTGCACCTGCGGCTGTTTCTCCGTGTTTTCCATGTTAATTTGAAACTTTGGGCGATTTGTGCCTACAATCTTGAGATTTTCATCTCATATGTTCACTTGATTGATTTCCATGTGAGATCTACTATCTGCTGTGTCTCCGTGGAACTTTTGGGCATTTGCTACAGCCTTATCTCCCAAGCGCATTTTTTAAAAAAAAGAAAAGCACACGAGACTCACCCAGTCTCCCGCGTGCGCTCCACTCGCTGCCAGAATTCTTCTTTGGATCGGACGCATCATCGCAACACGCTCTCCCTGCGTGCATCCACGTCATCTGTCAGCGCTCTACTTTCACGCACAGCGCTGCGTTCCAGCGGCCATCTTGGATCACCACAGCAACCAAACGCCGATCGGAGTCCCGTTTCCTTAACTCTTTTAACATCACTATTATTTATGTTATTCGTTTACCAATCGATATTTACCACACTTATTTACCTAATTTTGACCATTATGTTCTGCAGCCTGTTTCCTGCTTATGGTTTTGTTACGAAGAAACTGTATTGAAAGCAGAAAAGGTACCATAGACTCTGACTGTATTACTACTGTGTTTTTGACAATTCGTCCAACCAAAATAACTGTGATTTTCATTTCCTTTGTTCTTTCCTTTGAGTGTTTTTAACAATATTCAAAAAAAAATGTCGAACAACGTAATTTCACCTGCACATTTTCTACCTTCAGCTGGTGATCCCAAAGTAGAATGGGACCTTTGGTATCCTACTTTCTTAGCTTATGTTGATGTGGTAGAAGAAGACGGCTGTTCTCCTAAAAGGAAACTTGCCTTACTTAGAAATTGTCTAGGTGGAGCCGGTCTTAAAGAACTAGAGAGTCTTCCACCTATTGACAACTCTGGTGCTGGTGATGTAAATGTATTTGAGGTTGTTGTCAAGCAATTAAGCATTAGATTTGGCAGGAAAATCAACACCGTGATGGAACGTTTTAAATTTTACTCTAGAATTCAAAAAGAAGATGAATCCATAGAAACATATGTAGCTGCTCTACGCACCCTAGCTAGTTCTTGTTCCTTTGAAACCATTGACTTTGATCAAGTTTTAAGGGACCAAATCATGATGCGTACAAAAAGTAAAAAGATACAGGAACGTTTGTGGATGGGCACTGAGACCTCTCTTAACGCTGTCCTAAACATTGCAAAAGGTATTGAGCAGTCAGAATTATTTGTTAACGAAATAAGAGGCCATGACATTAAAACTAAAGTAACGATCCCGGAGGTTTCATTAGTCAGGAACCCCCCAAATTACAGAAAACCTACTTCTAATATCACTAGAAGGGACAACTTTAGCAGGGACAACAGAAATTTCCAAAGAAGGTCTCCCATAATTTGTTATAGATGTGGTGCTAATGACCATGTGGGAAATTACAAAGGGTGTCCTGCTTGGAACAAAATTTGTGTTAAATGCAAAAAGTCAGGCCATTTTACTAAAATGTGCAAATCCACACAGAAAGTAAATTTTTTATCACATGATGAGTATGATGACTGCGAACAACCTTCTGAAATTAACACGATGTTGTGTGTTGGTGATACCGAGTGCAAAGGTTTTCCTAGTGACATCATTCTTATTAATGGTGTAGAAATCTCCATGCTCATTGACTCTTGTGCTTGGTACACCATAATAGGCAAAGATGTTTTCGACAAGTTTTGGTCTCCAAAAGAACTGTCACCACCCGACATACATCCCGGTGGGTATACTGGGAAGAAGATAGGCCTTGAAGGTTTTATGTGGGCAGAGATCAGCTTCAAAGATAGAACTATCAAGGGGAAGGTTTACGTCTCCTCTAAAGGAGCATCTATCTTATGTTGGCCCCATCAGTTCGATCTAGGGATCAAGCTTGATCCCAATGCCTCCCCTCCTGTATATGTAGTTCCTCCTGAAAATGACTTTGTCTCCCAACTAAAAAGAGATTTTCCGTGCATTTTTAATGATAATTTGGGTGTGTTTGCTAATTTTAAACACCGCATTATCCTTAAAGAATCAGCTGTTCCTGTCCGACATAGGGTCAGAAATGTACCCTTAGCCTACCGTGATAAATTAAAGTTAATTTTATCTGACTTAGTTTCAAAAAAAATCATTGAACCGGTCGAGTCATCCCCTTGGGTTTCGCCCGTTGTTTTATCCCTGAAAAGCAACGGTGAGCTTCGTCTGTGTGTAGATCTCCGCAGCTTAAACAAGGAGATCTGGATCGACAGACATCCTTTACCCAACATACATGAGCTCATTTCCACTCTCTCTGGCGCCTGTGTTTTTTCCACACTTGATCTAACCAGCGCCTACCATCAGGTGATTTTACATGAGGACTCCAAATTTCTAACCACTTTTATTACACCTGAAGGTTTGTTTCAGTACCGTCGTATGCCCTTTGGTCTAGCTAGTGCAGCCTCCGTATTCCAACGCCTCATGAAGACACTTCTGGAAGGATGTGAGGGTGCAATTGCATTCCAGGACGACATTTTGGTACATGGAAAAGATTTTGAGGAGCATGATAAAAATTTGGCTAAAGTTTTAAAAAGTGTACAGGATTTTGGTCTCACTCTTAAACTGTCTAAATGCAAATTCAGACAAAGTCAGGTTGAATACTTAGGCCACGAGATTTCAGCGCTAGGAATTAAACCCAAACTCAATCACGTCAAGAGTATATCCGAAGCCCCTGCTCCTTTGAACAAAGACCAACTTGTTTCCTTCCTTGGTCTCACAGAATTTTATAGCAAATTCGTCAAAGATTATGCTTCCAAGGTCCACCCCCTCAGAATGTTGTTGAAGAAAGATGTGAAGTTTTTGTGGATTAACGATCAGCAACATGCTTTCGAATTACTTAAACAAGAAATCATCAGTGCTCCTTTCTTAAGACCTTTTGATTTAGGAAAAGAATGCATAGTGTGTGTGGATGCGAGCAATGTTGGCCTAGGTTCTGTCTTGATGCAAAAAGACAAGGGCGAAGAGTATGTTGTGTCATATGCTTCAAGAACCTTGCGAGGCGCTGAGTTCAATTACTCCACAATTGAAAAAGAGCTACTAGCTTGCACCTGGGCCTCTGAACATTTTAGGCAATTTCTCTGGGGAACCAGGTTCTGTTTAAGAACCGACCATAAACCCCTCATCAATATGCTGGCAGCTGGTGGTGGCAGGACCTTAACAGCGCGCTTAGCACGTCTTGCAGCCAAATTGCAAGAATTTCAATGTACTGTAGAATATGTCCCTGGACGGTTAAATGTGCACGCCGACTGCATGTCCAGGTTGCCCTTAGTAAATTCTATTTTTTCTGTTAGTTGGAACAATGAGTCTGATGTCGTTTCTAACATCGACGATGTCAACGATTGTGGTCCAACTGGCGTTTCGCCTAGCATATCTGAAATTGACTGGAGGGAAGCCATGGCGAATGATTCTGACCTTACTTCCTTAACCAGGTACTTACAATATGGTTGGCCTCGTGAGCGGTACTTATCTGGAGACATTCTCTCCCTTTTTAAGGTAAATGACGAACTCATGTTTCATCAAGGTTTCGTGTTTCGTAGCGACAAAATTATTCCCCCCACTTCTTTGAGGGAAAGAATTATTTCCATGGCCCATGAAGGCCATATGGGCATGTCTGGCACAAAAAGGCGCATACGCGAGTTCTACTGGTGGCCTGGTGTTGACAGAATGGTTGACAAATGGGTTCGCTCATGCCCCCCTTGCGACAAAAGTGACAAAACCGTCAAACCCTTGTCTGTTACCACTACTCCCATTGAATTTGCCTCTTGCCCCTGGAAGAAATTGGGCATTGACATAATTGGACCCCTTAATTTGTCTTCCCAGCAAAATGTATTTGGCCTGGTCCTCATCGATTAATTTTCTAAGTGGCCAGAACTAAAAATTGTCGACAAGGTTGGTTCCACTCAAATCATCCAATTTCTTGATGAAGTTTTCTGCAGGGAAGGGATTCCCGCGGAGATAGTGTCGGACAATGGCCCACAATTTATAAGCAAAGAATTTCTGTCATTCATCCAGAGGTGCGGCATCGTGCACAAAAGGGTGTCGAATTATAACCCACAAGCTAACGGTCAAACGGAACGCTTTAACCGTGTCATTAAAGAGTCCATTCAACTGGCTGTTAAAAGCAACCTAGACTGGAAAAAAACCTTGCGTTCCACCTTACTGTCTTACCGCACTTCACCCAACTCTGTTACCGGGTTTTCACCTTTTGAATTGCTTAGAGGCAGGAAGCCTGGCTCCAAACTCTTGCCTTGGTGGATGAAAGTTAAATTACCGGTTGATCCCTCTGTAGACCCTGCTTGTGTCAAAGACAGAGTTTTGAAATATCAGGAAAAAATGAAAGCCAACTTTTTGTCTACCAAAAGCTCCGGTCAGAAGGTCAGGGTGGGTGATTTCGTCCGTGTGAAATTAGGCAGAGCTTTTGACCATAAGTGGAGTAAGTGGTCGGATCCTTGCAAGGTTGTTGAAGTATTTTCAAAGGCTGTGAGAGTTGAGGATGGGAAAATATGGAATTTCAGAAGGGTTTCTTTGTGTAAAGGTTCGAATCCTTCTAATGTGGAATCCTACTCTGTACCATCCTCTTATAATGATTTTACCACTGCTAAGACTTTGTGTGATCAAAATGATGCATCTTCTGCTCCCTTGTTTGACTCTTTTGGCTCTGAGAACCAGACTCTTGATCCTGTTGTTCTTGTGCCTAATAACTGCAGTACATCCATTCCTGACAACGGTAACGTGATCACTGAACCATCTCTTAGCATTGGCAATGATCCTGTTAGTAGAAATGTTTCCATACCTTGTCCTGTGACTTCTAATGATGATAATTCCTCCCTTAGGAAAAGTGTTCGTGTAAAGCATACTCCTGTAAAGTTGCATGATTACTACCGTTAAGTTTTTTTTTTTTCTTGTGTTTTTTTTTTGTTTTTTTTAGGGGGGAAGGTGTGTAGTATTCCATTCTGTGTACTTCCCTTCCCGTGCTCTATTTAGAATTGTTTTGGTTCTTACTGCCTGAGGATTCTTAGGGATCTTTGGGAGTGTAATGTTCTAGTGTGATCAGTTACAGCTGTGCATCTGTTCGTGGTGGTTGTGTAAGCTGTCTCTGTATAATAAACTGGATTTATCTTCAAGAAGCCTCTATCCATTTACTACACCGTGGAACACATATGGTGATTGAATTATGAAACATTACTTCAATCGGTGGAAAAAAAACTAAAGACTTGGAATAACCTCGCAGTCACTATTATGGGTAGAGGCAACATAATCAAAATGATAATCTTGCCAAAATTCTTGTACTTATTTCGAGCTATTTGTGTACGTGTCCCAAATTACTTTTTTTTTAAACTTGAAGGTGTGATTAGCATCTGTATTTGGGGCTACAAACAGGCGTGCCGGGCAATACGCTTTTTTAAACTTTCTTATAAATTTGGAGGCCTGCAACTTCCGGACTTTAAAATCTATTTTTGGGCAGCATTTATGGGGCGCTTACAAAGTCTTTTAACAGATCAACAGTCTTATTTCGGCCTCACTCTCGCACTGGGCACTGACAACAATAAATACTTGTGTAGGGTTGATGACCCCAACTACTACAAAGAGTGCAGTGTAAAACCATCAGGGATATGGTAAGTATCTGGCGTAAAATCCTTGATTACTTATCTCTTACTCATGAAAATTTGATTAAACATGACCAACTTAAATTATGGAAAAATCCATCTCTTCTGATTATATTTCATGATCCGGCTGCTAGTAGATGGGGAGGATTTGGAATTAAGAGATTGGGCTAGCTGTATGACCATATAGGTTTTTCTTCATTTGCAGCTTTACGATCATCTTTTGGCCTTCCACATCAGGCCTTTTCTAAAGATCTGCAAATTAGAGACTACTTTTTGAAACAGCAACTGTCGCAACTACCACATTCTCATGAATTTATAACGTACCTGCATATAAAGCCAGAATAGGCATTACGTATTCACATCTTTGTCATTTAAGAAGTACGGATACTGGTTATGAAGCTCATAAATGGAGTCGGGCACTTGGTATAGCTACGGATGCTTCTGAAATTGAGCTGGCTTTTGAGACTTTAAATAATTCCATACATTCTGTCAATATAAAGTTTCAGCAATTCCGCACTATTTGCATGCTAAATTGTACTCCTGAGAAGATCTGTAAATGGCAACCATCAGTGCAGAAATCTGTTCGAGGTGGGGTTGATAAAACATGCTGTCCTAAGTGTGGTGAAAGGGGTGCTGATATTCTTCATATGTTTTATACCTGCTCTATGCTACAGGACTTTTGGGAAAAGGTCATACAATATGTTGGTCAATGTATAGGATACAACTCATCTTTTACTATGAAAGAGACAATGTTGGGGTTAAAGATGTGTGAGAAACTTGTTGTAAGAAGTTTTTTATCTATTGTGTTAATAGCTGCTTGTTTATGCTTTGCGAGAGAGTGGAGCTCGCCGAATCCCCCTACTTTCTTGATTGGCTGGCGTTTAGAGAATGAGCCCTAGCCAAAAAAAGATCTATACGGGCATCGCAAAAATTTGATTGAATATGGCAATTCTTCAAGTAAGAATGGCGGTTATTATAATTCAAGTGTAATTATAGACATTTTTATCGAATCTCTCTTTCTTATATATGACTCCTAATCATATTGTACCCTCTGTCAAAATGCTAAAAAATAACAATAAACAAGCATTTACAATGCAATGGTTTCGCCTTTGGAAAAGTTAGAGCTATTGGCATTGTAAATTACAAAATTTGTATTTATGTGTTGGTTTTGAAAACAGATAAATAAATGGCATTGTCATTTACATTGCCATTAGCCTCTGCAGTCACTCTGCAGTTCCTAGCACTCCATAGCACTCCCTAGTCACTCTGCACTCCCTAGCACTCCCTAGTCACTCTGCACTCCCTAGCACTCCCTAGCCCTCCCTAGTCACTCTGCACTCCCTAGCACTTTGCACTCCCTAGCACTCTGCACTCCCTAGCACTCCCTAGTCACTCTGCACTCCCTAGCACTCCCTAGTCACTCTGCACTCCCTCGCACTCCCTCGCACTCCCTTGCACTCTGCACTCCCTTGCACTCTGCACTCCCTTTCACTCTAAACTCCCTAGCACTCCCTTGCAGTCCCTAGTCACTCTGCACTCCCTTGCACTCTGCACTCCCTAGCACTCCCTAGTCACTCTGCACTCCCTAGCACTCCCTAGTCACTCTGCACTCCCTAGCACTCCCTAGTCACTCTGCACTCCCTAGCACTCCCTAGCATTCTGCAGTCACTCTGCACTCCCTAGCACTCCCTAGTCACTCTGCAGTCACTCTCCACTCCCTAGCACTCCCTAGCACTCTGCAGTCACTCTGCACTCCCTAGCACTCTGCAGTCACTCTCCACTCCCTAGCACTCCCTAGTCACTCTCCACTCCCTAGCACTCCCTAGTCACTCTCCACTCCCTAGCACTCCCTAGTCACTCTGCACTACCTAGCACTCCCTAGTCACTCTGCACTCCCTAGCACTCCCTAGTCACTCTGCACTCCCTAGTCACTCTGCACTCCCTAGTCACCCCCTGGCACTCCCTAGCACCCCCTAGCACTCCCTAGCACTCTGCACTCCCTAGCACTCCCTAGCACTCCCTAGTCACTCTGCACTCCCTAGCACTCCCTAGTCACTCTGCACTCCCTAGCACTCCCTAGTCACTCTGCACTCCCTAGCACTCCCTAGTACTCTGCAGCCACTCTGCACTCCCTAGCACTCCCTAGCACTCTGCAGTCACTCTGCACTCCCTAGCACTCCCTAGCACTCTGCAGTCACTCTGCACTCCCTAGCACTCCCTAGCACACCCTAGCACTCTGCACTCCCTAGTCACTCTGCACTCCCTAGCACTCCCTAGCTCGCCCTAGCACTCTGCAGCCACTCTGCACTCACTAGCACTCCCTAGCACTCCCTAGTCACTCTGCACTCCCTAGCACTGCCTAGTCACTCTGCACTCCCTAGCACTCCCTAGCACTCCCTAGTCACTCTGCACTCCATAGCACTCCCTAGCACTCTGCACTCCCTAGCACTCCCTAGCACTCCCTAGTCACTCTGCATTCCCTAGCACTCCCTAGTCACTCTGCACTCCCTAGCACTCCCTAGTCACTCTGCACTCCCTAGCACTCTGCAGTCACTCTGCACTCTCTAGCACTCCCTAGTCACTCTGCACTCCCTAGCACTCCCTAGCACTCTGCAGTCACTCTGCACTCCCTAGCACTCCCTAGCACTCTGCAGTCACTCTGCACTCCCTAGCACTCTGCAGTCACTCTGCACTCCCTAGCACACCCTAGCACTCTGCACTCCCTAGTCACTCTGCACTCCCTAGCACTCCCTAGCTCTCCCTAGCACACCCTAGCACTCTGCACTCCCTAGTCACTCTGCACTCCCTAGCACTCCCTAGCTCTCCCTAGCACTCTGCAGTCACTCTGCACTCCCTAGCACTCCCTAGTCACTCTGCACTCCCTAGCACTGCCTAGTCACTCTGCACTCCCTAGCACTCCCTAGCACTCCCTAGTCACTCTGCACTCCCTAGCACTCCCTAGTCACTCTGCACTCTGCACTCACTACTCTGCGGGCGACAGTGCTCGCCATGTCGGCCGCGTCAAAGGGGTGACAGTGGTTGCCATGCAACCCATGTCACAGCGGCGGGTGACAGTGCTCGCCATGTTGGCTGTGTCAAAGGGGTGCATAAATAAGTGGGGTGTAGGGGGATGGGAATGTGCGGGGCAGCCCCCCACTCAAAAAGTCTTCAAACAATTAGTGCCTCGCCCATGTAAACATCCTTCTTCTGCATAGACCGGGTAGGGATGTAAATTATCACTCCTACCTTGGATATGTCCAATAACATAAACAAAAAGGTCTGGATGTATTCTTATTACTTAAAAACAAATCACACAGGACCAAATCATTCACCAACAAAAATAGTGAAAGATAGAGAGAGTACCTCACGGTAGAACAACCCGAGGGGGTTCCCGGTCAATAATTCCCGGTATACCCACTTCTCATCATCGGCGACTCTCTCTATTTGTGAAAAGACAAACGTGCACTCAACAGGAAAGTGGTGCGGACGTGAGAATAGTGAGAAAATGAAGACAAAGCACAAATAGTGTTCAACATAAAAAGGTGTACAAATACACGTAACGAAACCCCATGTAAACCACACCAAAAAACAAATCAAATGGGTGGTGGTGCTTTGCTTGCTGATACCGTTTTATTCTGATGCAGCAAAGCACTACCAATTAAAATTGGTTACTATTATACCAACACAGATTATCTCCTCAAGCCGACATGTTTCATCGCTCCTTCTTGTGGCGATTTCATCAGGGCAACTGAGGGGTTTGTTATTCTCAAGCTTTTCACATTAAAAATGGACCTGTGTGAAACAAAAACACGCTCAGGGCGTGATTCAAGTCCCTCATCCAAGGGGCACTACTAATACAGCATATATAGACACACAGTTTAAGCCTGCCTTACCTGGAGTGTGCTATGTCAGCACATACCAGCGTCACTCCTCAGGACTCCGTGCCAAGTGTTCACGTGTCCGTGACCTGGATAATTCACAGTCACCTATTTGAGTTAAAAAGACACAACAACAGCGTTTTCAGAATCCCCACATGTATGCGCCTGCAGATCCTGTCTAGCACTGACCAGGGGTTTACACCCTTTCCTGAAGACACTCGCGTATTCCATCTAAATTGCTCCGTGAATGCTGTCTGGCGATAAGATATATAAACCACCAAACATATCACCCCTTGTTGTCCTTACCATTGGCCATCACCGCACTTTAATACTACTCGGACAGCCTCTATTCACTCGAGCTTTCTCATGTTTAAGACGACGTGGAGTGATAAAAACATATGCCCACCCATTCCCTTTCGTAATGTCAACAGACTCCGTATTTGTACCAGCACTGGGAAAGAAAGGCATATATGGCGTGACAAAAGTCCCCGCACTCATTCACTCGGTCAAACACACAATTTTACTCAAGCCGCGTCCCTCCGGCGCTTCCGATGGTCCACAAGCACGGACTGATTGTCGGAAAGGAAGTAACCAGCGAGAGCGGAGCACCGCCCCTCACGTTTACGTGCGGCGGCCATCTTGGAATGGGTTCGTTTCAACAGTTAAGGTGGCATATTCTTTGTCTGGACACGGTGAGCAGAGTGTGAACCTGGTGTGAAAAAATAATGTAAAATTTTTTTTTGAAAAGCAGTGGCACCCAATCCCAATGTAAGTAGAACTGGTCGTATAATGATACCCTGCACGATGATGCTGAAAACGAGGCATACTTCACGGGGGAGTAAGAGAGATACGAGGCAACAGTGTCACGGGGCTCAAGGATGAAGTGGAAAGCGTATGAGAGAGCCCTGTCAGCGCCTACTGATCTTATTCCACTCAATATTTTCATTGAGTCCCTCCCGGTCTGCCCGTTCCAAATATATCCACTTGGCCTCCTTTTTCGCCAAGATATTCTCCAAATTGTGCGAATCGCCCACTATCTTTTCAAGGACAGTCCACTTCAGGTCCCTAGGGTCATGTCCTGATGTGTTAAAATGTTGTGCCAGCCGCGTGGTCAACTTCTTAGCGCGGATGGTGCTTAGATTTTCCTGCACACGTATTTTTATTTTCCGGGTAGTTAGGCCAATATAATAGAGACCGCAGCTGCACGTCAGTCTATAAATGACGTGTGTCGTATTGCAGTTGCTGAATCTATTAGGAAACCATGTCCTACCACCACGTAGAGTTACCATCTTGGTGGCATCTGTGAGCCCACAGACAGAACAGTTTCCACAAGGATAGTGTCCAGCTGGTACAGTGCTGGTATTAGCTATGTCCCTATTGCGTGTATGGACCAATTTATCTCGTAAATTAGGGGCTCTCCTAAAGGCAAATCGCGGCATGGGCATCTTGTTTTCCATTGTGTCAAGAATGGACCAGTTCTTCCGAATAATCTGTCTAATTTTACTCGATAAGGGATCAAAGGTGGTCACTACTGGTAAGCACACTTGCTTCTCTTTTCTGTTACGCTCCAGTAGGGCTTCTCTCGGAGTGTTCAAAGCCCTCTTCCGTGCATGTCTGATGACTTTGGCTGGGTAGTCTCGCTGTTGTAACCTGTTCACAAGTTCAGAGGACTGCTCAAGAAAAGTTTCTGTGGAGGAACAATTCCTGTGGTAACGCAGAAATTGTCCCACCGGAAGATTGTCACGTAACGACCTCGGATGGAACGAATGGTAATGGAGGAGGGAATTCCTATCCGTGGCCTTGTGATGGACACTAATGACCAGCTTGGAATCTGTTGCAGTGATGTCTATGTCCAGATACACCGCAGAAGCATTGCTAATGGACCAAGTAAACCGCAGGCTGGGGTCCACCTGGTTCAGCCATTGTAGGAATGTATTGAGCCGGTCCCCTGTACCCGTCCAGATACAGAGGACGTCGTCAATATAGCGCCTCCACAGGGAGATATTATCTCTGTAGGGATTAAACTCATGGAGGACCACATTCTTCTCCACCTGACCCACATAAATGCAGGCCAGGCTCGGAGCAAAAGTGGCCCCCATGGAAGTTCCAGAGGTCTGCAAGTATATTTGTCCCTGGTACTCAAAGAAATTTCTCATGAGTGCCAACTCAATACATTGCATGACAAAGGTTTGGGGTGTGTCATAAACCACTCCATCGACCCCAGGGCCCGTGCTGCTGCCACCAGCGTGGCATCCTGGGGGATGCTGGTGTACAATGACTCGATGTCAATTGTAACCAGTAATTGGTTGGCAGGGTCAAAGGATATGTCTTTCAAGATATTCAAGATGTCAGTCGTATCTTGTACGTGGAGTGTTTTTATCACTCCACGTCGTCTTAAACATGAGAAAGCTCGAGTGAATAGAGGCTGTCCGAGTAGTATTAAAGTGCGGTGATGGCCAATGGTAAGGACAACAAGGGGTGATATGTTTGGTGGTTTATATATCTTATCGCCAGACAGCATTCACGGAGCAATTTAGATGGAATACGCGAGTGTCTTCAGGAAAGGGCGTAAACCCCTGGTCAGTGCTAGACAGGATCTGCATGCGCATACATGTGGGGATTCTGAAAACGCTGTTGTTGTGTCTTTTTAACTCAAATAGGTGACTGTGAATTATCCAGGTCACGGACACGTGAACACTTGGCACGGAGTCCTGAGGAGTGACGCTGGTGTGTGCTGACATAGCGCACTCCAGGTAAGGCAGGCTTAAACTGTGTGTCTATATATGCTGTATTAGTAGTGCCCCTTGGATGAGGGACTTGAATCACGCCCTGAGCGTGTTTTTGTTTCACACAGGTCCATTTTTAATGTGAAAAGTTTGAGAATAACAAACCCCTCAGTTGCCCTGATGAAATCGCCACAAGAAGGAGCGATGAAACATGTCGGCTTGAGGAGATAATCTGTGTTGGTATAATAGTAACCAATTTTAATTGGTAGTGCTTTGCTGCATCAGAATAAAACGGTATCAGCAAGCAAAGCACCACCACCCATTTGATTTGTTTTTTGGTGTGGTTTACATGGGGGTTCGTTACGTGTATTTGTACACCTTTTTATGTTGAACACTATTTGTGCTTTGTCTTCATTTTCTCACTATTCTCACGTCCGCACCACTTTCCTGTTGAGTGCACGTTTGTCTTTTCACAAATAGAGAGAGTCGCCGATGATGAGAAGTGGGTATACCGGGAATTATTGACTGGGAACCCCCTCGGGTTGTTCTACCGTGAGGTACTCTCTCTATCTTTCACTATTTTTGTTGGTGAATGATTTGGTCCTGTGTGATTTATTTTTAAGTAATAAGAATACATCCAGACCTTTTTGTTTATGTTATTGGACATATCCAAGGTAGGAGTGATAATTTACATCCCTACCCGGTCTATGTGTCAAAGGGGTGACAATGGTCGCCATGCTGGCCGTTGCACAGCTGGTGACAGTGGTCGCCATGCCGGCCGTTGCACAGCTGGTGACAGTGGTCGCCATGCTGGCCGTTGCACAGCCGGTGACAGTGGTCGCCATGTTGGCCGTTGCACAGCTAGTGAAAGTGGTTGCCAAGCCGGCTGTGTCACAGGGGTGACAGTGGTCGCCATGACGGCTGTGTCACAGCCGATGACAGTGGTTTGAATGGCGGTTGTGTTGCGGCGGGTGGCAGTGCACCCCATGCCGGCCGTGTCACGGGGTAACAGTGGTCTGTGACAGTGGGCGCCATGCCTCCCGTGTCACAGCGGCAGGTGACAGTGCTCGCTATGTCGGCCGTGTCAAAGGGGTGACAGTGGTCGCCATGCTGGCCGTTGCACAGCTGGTGACAGTGGCCGCCATGCTGGACGTTGCACAGCTGGTGACAGTGGTCGCCGTGCGCTGTGTCACAGCGGCGGGTGACAGTGCTCACCATGTCGGCCGTGTCACAGCTGGTGACAGTGGTCGCCATACTGTCCGTGTCACAGCGGGTGACAGTGATCACCATGCCGACCGTTGCACAGCTGGTGACAATGGTCGCCATGCTGGCCGTGTCACAGTGGGTGACAGTGGTCGCCATGCTGGCCGTTGCACAGCTGGTTTCAGTGGTTGCTATGCTGGCCGTTGCACAGCGGGTGACAGTGGTCGCCGTGCTTGCCGTTGCACAGCGGATGACAGTGGTCGCCATGCCGTCCGTGTCACAGGGGTGACAGTGGTCGCCATGATGGCCGTGTCACAGCTGATGACAGTGGTCGCAATGCCGGCTGTGTCACGGGGTGACAGTGGTCCGTGACAGTGGGCACCATGCCTCCCGTGTCACAGCTGGTGACAGTGGGCGCCATGCCTCCTGTGTCACAGCTGGTGACAGTGGGCGCCATGTCAACCGTGTCACACCTTGCGTACCCCGTTCTTCTGTTTCTGGATGTTTACTGTTTTTGGCCGAGATTGTAAACAGATCCGACACTTGCTAAAGAAAGCTCTTTAGCGGATCAGCCTGTGTAATAAATTACCGCCAAAAAGCAGGTTTTGTGACATTAAAACAACAAAAAATGGAGCAGGATTTTCAAGGAATTCAGGCCCTAGACAAGGAGAAGAAGAGATAAGCTGTCCAAACAGGCAGGCATGTCTTGTAAGACGCAGGCCCCTTTAAAGTGCCCAAGAGCAAACATGCTGGGGGTATTGTGAAGACACAAAGCACACAAGAAGGCCGGCTCCTGCCTGAGCCCGGCTGCCATTAGTCACCGCGGGGGCCAGTGCTCGGAGCTCGGGCCCCCCCTGACAATGGCTTCTGCAGCTGAGGTCAGCCCCCGGCCCCCTGTTTGTTCACCAGGTCAGGCCGAGCCGCAGGGAGGCTCATTTAACGCGTCCTCCCCCCAGGGTGGGACACAAAGGCCCGAGATTGGAGGGGAGGGAGTGTGTGCAGGGCGTGGGGGCGGTGTGGGGTGGGGGGGCACTCACCTGGTTCTGCTGCTCTCTGACAATGTACTGGGGTCACCGTCTCAAAAGACGGGGTGAGGGCGGCGGCCCTGCCTGGGTGGCATACTTACAGTTCCCCTCTAGCGCTTGTTAACACAGTATGTTTTTCCCAGGCACTATAAATAGCTGATAATGTTTCTCTCCTTTTTAATGACACTCTGGTAGCAAAAGCTTAATAAATGGAAACCTGGGGCAAGAAACGCGGCCCTTTTATCAGTTATTTATAGTGCCTGGAAAAAATACTGAGGTTGCAAGCGCTATAGTAACACAATTTATGTTTAGAATACTTAGTATACATTTTTTTTTAATTACAATCTTTATTGTCTGTATTAGTTGTAATCCTGGCTCACGTCTATTGGCCTGACTGGGCAGAAGCATCAGAACACACGGTTTGTGAGGGGAAAGCTCAGGAGTGGATGGGAATGTGGGATCTCGGAGGGCGGGGGCGAAGGGGGGCCAAAGGATTCCGCTGGTAATCAAAGCCCTAGGGTTTCAATAGAAGCCGCTCCAGTCCAGTCCATACGACGAGAGATGGAGGCCTAGGGAGGAGAGAGGGGCAGATAAACAAAGAGGCCAAACAGTGAATGTGCATAAGATTGACGGGCACACGGACAGCGAGAGGGGGTACGGGCACACGGACAGCGGGAGGGGGGCAGGAACGGACAGCGGGACATCGCGCAACCCACCCCTGCAAAGGACACTTCCGAAATGGCGAAAACAAAGCTTACAAAAAAAACAAAAACACGGCCACAGCCGCATGACGTGGGCAAAATGCAAAAAACTGTCGGGAACGCCCACGAATCTGGTCCGGCCATGACGGACAGATCTCTGTTCCAATGGCTAGCCTCCATTTATGGAGCTAGCCAATGGAACAGAGAGGCGGCGCAAACATCCATACTGTAACTCATAAGATTTCGCCCTGCGTGAAAGTCTGCTGCGCAGCTTTCGGCGAGGCAAAACCTAAAAAAGGAGTCGAATTCATATCTCAAACAGTGCAGAGCTCAAAAGATTTTCTAGTATGTTAGAGAGGAAGGCAGTCACAGTGCAGACAACCAGGTCTCCAAAGTTACATAAATTGACAGAGGGAACAAGAGTAATGTCACTCAGGTTGAAGAACAATTTTTATCCTGAGCTGAGTTTTAGCTGCTCTACCTTACAGCTGTGTACATACAACTTTCATGCAGACAGCTTGAGCGACGATACCCCGACTTCAGGAGACATTCCAACGGGTGGCGTTGCATAAAATGATGGGGCCCCCCCTATAGAGTGGGACAAGGAACCCAACACTGTCACACATATATTAATTTATCTTGGTCACAATGGGGCCCCTGAAGGGTTGGGGAAATTACGCCACAGGGGCTTGCATTATGCCCTTGCTATGGAGATATGGGTTATCTTTTACTGGGTCTTAGTTTGCCAGTGAAATTAAATGAACAATGTTGCTTTACTTTTTCTTTCTGCTCAGGAAAGCAGAGTGCATATCCTGAGAATTTAACTATTCCTTATTCCATGACATTTCACATAAACTGCCGGATAAAAAATGGCATGGTTTAAGGTCTGAGGGTGCCCCCTCTGAAACAAGGAACCCTCAGGTCCCTCCACGCACTGCAGGGGTTGTCAAGGCCTCCGCTACACTCTAGCTCCAACAAATGACAGAGAATTTCGGTCTCTCTGGTTGCATCAACGATCAGCTCTCTCCTTACTCAATTTTGCTGGAAGACGTAGAGTAATTAGCCATGGGGGTGGATGCTATGTCAATCCCATAGTCAGCAAGCACATTGAATGCATCCCCTCACATTCCCCTTCTTCCCAGGCTGCTACAGAAAATTAAGGGGGTGGGGACCAGTGAAAATAATTCTAGTGGCCCCATTCTGGCCCAGTAGGAATTGATTTATGACTCTAATATGGCTGTCAATTGAATATTGCTTCCACTTTTCCGTTCATCTGTCTCTTCTTTATTATTCGCACAACACTCAAAAAGCATTAGAAATCCTGAAGCATGTGATATGAAGGTTGAGAGGTCTGGCTTTTAGAGAATCCAGAGCAGTAGCAGCCCATCCCCTGCTAAAGTGTGTGTGTGTGTGTGTGTGTGTGTGGCGGAGGGAGGGGGGTAGGTTGGGCCAGAGGAGAGAAGTGGGGAGGATGGAGGAGGAAGGTGGGGAGGGTTTGGGTAAAAATAAATACACTAACCATAACTGCTGCCACGACCGCCATCTCCAGCTCATTGGCTCTTCCTGCTTCTGTGTCTGGGCACAGGCTCCCAGCATGCCCTGGGCCAATCCTGAAGCTGGTCTCACATGAGTGCAGCTTCAGGATTGGCCGGAGCGCCAGCAACTTGCGCAGACTGGGAGCCTGCGCCTGCTCTCTCCTGCCCCAGCAACGCAGCAGAGGCTGGAGAGAACTTCACTGCGCATGATGGGTTCGGCCGGCCTGAGATGGCCTGCAAAATCCCTCATACACAGTGAAGGGAGTGTCCACCACTCCACCACCAGCAGTGTCATCCCCTGGACCTGCCCCAGAGTCCTGGGGGCAGGTGCAGGGGGTTGGGGGCATAACACAGGCCCCCGCAGCCCCCGCATTGCTCCGCAGCCAGCAAGTACTAAGCACAACACATCAGTCTTCCTTGGAGGTCATAGGTTACGTAACTTACGTTACGCTCGCCACAGTCTCTTTTTAAATTAAATGGAGCGTTGATGGAGCGAGATAGAAAACAAAATTTTGTTTAAACTCGCAAAGTCACATTTCCATAACATGAATAATAATATTAATGATTTGTGATATGTTATGCTAATACAACTTAGATTAAACTTTACACGTGGGGGATTAACAAGTGTGCTCATAAACGTGCATAAATGTTGCATCTTTTTGTTCGTGCAAAATAATAAAATAAATTATTGTTTTCGTTTTTGTCATTACTAACTGCTGCAAACTTAAAAGAAGCATGTGCTTATTTTGCTTTTACTTAGTCTGTGTGATGTCATTTCTACTATTCTAGGTGCATATGGGTCTCATGAAGAAACGGAGACTGGTAGATATAAACGCTGCTTTATTTGTTTGCAATGGCTAGGTAACATTTAGATTAATCGGGTGGGTTAATTAATTAGTAAACCATGGGGTGGATACAGAATCTACTTTATTTCTTACATTAATACTTTTCTTGTGTTTGTTTTATATTAGAAATCATAAGTTGCCTGCTTTTGGGCCTAGTCATTTGAACCGCAGAAAAAGAGCTGACATATAATTCTGCAGAAAGTCACGAGACGCCCATTCTGAATTAAAGCGTTTATTGAAGCTGCATTCACAAAGCAAAAACTGATGAGCTGACATCATTCTGTCGGACATGGCCAAGGTCGAAAGTGAACATTTTGTCAATCCTTAACTTGGCATCCGCGGAAGTATAATGAAAGTCAATGGACGCTGCGAGAATGACTTAATACATTTGTTGCAACATGAGGAAGCTTCTGGCTTCAAGTGGAAGGAACAATGGTCTCTATGAAATATGATTTTATGGAACTTTTTAAGAATTGGGTGACATGTCACTTGTCACTCTCAGCCAATGGGACGTCGAGGATTTCTGAAAACTTTCCTTTGCTAGTTTAGTTAGCGTAGAAAGGTATAAAAAGTCATGCCCTTAGGGTTGGGCTGGCTGCTGCTTTCTGACTTTCCGATGAGGGTGAAGTGCTGCTGGACTTTGCGTGGAGCACGTAAGAATCCTCAAAGAACTTTACTTTAATTCCTATCTATTTAGCTTATTTAGGGACTTAGGTTTTAGAAATGCTAAACTTTAAATATTCACTTTGAAATTTGATTCATTTGCTTAAATTGTATTTTTCTCATAATTCATTACAATCATGCTTGCTTTAATGCTAATAAAATTCATTTATAAAACCTTCAACTTATACACCATAATTTAGTAAATAAAATCTTACTTTTGACAAACAAGCTGGTCTTGGTTATTCAGAAGTGTAGGTTACTATTAGCTAGATCACGTCGCCTATGGTGGTCGTTTAAATGGTTGGGTTTTATTCTAATGACAATATTCTTTCTGCAAATGTATAAATATGTATATAGTTTGTAGATAATGTGTATATAGATTTATTCTGACCACCTGATTCAGTAGGCCCAAAATATATCAGGTTTATAAATGGGTCCATATTTAGTTTAGAATTTTGTTTATAGGTTATGAAGTTGGGTAGCGTTGTTTATGATATATTTTCTATAGCCCGCTGGATCAATTCTCTGGTAGCAGAAATTGATGGTTGCTAAGGGGTAACCAAGGTAATATGTTGGTTGCTAAGGGTTGCGTTATGGTATGGAAATAGGATCGATGTTTTAACACATGTTAAGTTCGTTTTTCGTGCCTATCTGTAAGCTATACCGGTATAGATTGTGTGGCGAGAAATTAGTCACGCAAGCCATCTGTTCTGTTTGTAGTGATATCGCCGAGTATCACAAGAGGTATCGCCGTGTACCATAGTGTTGTCGCCGAGCAGCACAGTTTTAGGGCTAGGTCTGAATCTTGTATAGTGAGGGTTTTCTAAGAAATCAAAGCAGCATGAGAATAGGGACAAAGCGCCTTCCATAAAACTCACTGTGATGAGAGTATTAGTTATATCCGAGCTTGAGTGAAGGGTAAAATTAACGTCGGTGCATGATTATCTATAAACAGGTTAGAGTCCTGTACGGGTACATGTTTCATATCTATAAACAGGTGAGAGCCCTGTACGGATAACGTCGTTATTTTGCTAACGGTGCATGATTTCTATAAACAGGTGAGAGTCCTGTACGGATTTCATGTGTGTTTGAAATTAGGGAATTTTCCGTGTAAAAGTGCGAGTTTGAATTGTATTTTATGTTCAAGTGGAACTCTTAGAACTTTCACTTCGCGGTGGGTTCAGAGCAAAGCGAGTTCATAATTATACGTGTTAGAAGGGTGGGGTAAGGTTACTCTACTGACAATTGAAAATTATCCTTAGTGTGAATAGCGCCGTCTATTCCGAAGTGTGGATACTTGAATGTATGTAAACTATCCTAAATAGTGAAACGAACAGATGTTGTCTTTATAGTCATTGTTAAGAATTAATTTACACTGAAAAGTGTCCTTAAAATGGCGCTGTGAAAAGATTTTGTGAAGGAGGGGTAAGCACCAGGAGTGAGAAGCGAGAAACCGCAGCTGCTGTGTACGTCACAGAGCCGCGCTGGGATTGGGTGACCTACGTCACAAGCTGTATTCTGATTGGCTCTTGAATCTCTGACGGCCAGTGAGCTGATTGGTAGTTCGGAAAAACTCCAAATTTATTGGTTGAGCAGAAAAGTGACGTAGCTCAACTGTTATTGGCTTGTTGGTGTGTTTCGCGCACGGATTGGTTGTTTTGCGGAATATCCCGGAAATATTTTTCGAACGAATTTGTGAGTTAGATTTTACTCTTGAAAATGAGTTATCATTTTAAACATGTTGAGAAAAAGACAACATTATTTCAGAAATTTAAGAATTTATTTTCACCTGACAAGAAAATCGAAACGCGAGGTGGTAAACTACTTCATAAGTATAAAACACCTGCAGCGTATATGGAAGGTGAATACGGATATCATACTGTCTTATGGTTCGACAGTTGGAAACGCTATACTAAAAACGACGGTGTTTTGGCTTGGCCTGATGATGGTTCATTTAATGTAAGAGTTTTAAGAAACTTACGAGAGAAAATGAATGCTCTTGTTCCAAAACCGAGACCAACTCAATTTGAAGCTTTAGTTGAGTGGGAAGACGAGATGTATCAGTTACAAAGAGAAGCTAGTGGAATTAAAAGACCTTCTAAAAATCCATCTTGGAAAAGAGAAACTCACGAAGATAGATTGCGAATGTGGAGACAGGGAAACATGAGTGAAGGATTGTATTTAATTCATGAAATGGTAATGGGTTCTCCTACAGGGAAATCTATGGAAAGTGAATCTGAGGATGCAGTTATGGAAGAAATATATACAACTGCTAGAAAGAATCAGCCTAATCAGCCTTTGAGACCTCCTAGATCATGGTCTACTCCGGTGGTTTCTACTGAAACTTCACCGAGTGCACCTCCAATTAGTGAAGCTCCTAAACTTTATCCAAATAATTGTGAAATCACTGAAACTCCTAGAAGATCAGAATTCGAGAATGCTCGAAATGAAGGTAGACATTTTACAATGACTCCAAGAGCAAGGGAACCTCCAAAAGATTATGCAAGAGAGGCAAGAAATGTTGAGGATGTTGATTATAATGAATATTTAAGATCTAAAGAAGAATTAATTAAAAGAATGACAAAAGGCATGGAAGCTGTCACAGTTCCAGTAACAATTGGTCCTGTTCAGCCAGTATTTGAACAAAAAGAAACAAATAAAACTGGATTAACTATCCCTTTAAATACAGAAATTCAAAAGGCTGCTGAAAAATTTTATTCAGATTTATCTGAAATAAACACTTCTAAATCAAGAATGCCTGATTTAACCTTTAATGAGGATTTATCTCCAAAAACACCAATGGTTGCTATATCAGATATAGGGAGTCCTGAAGTCAGAGTTACCACACCAAAACTAGATGTGGCCAAATTAAAAGCGAATATCGAAGAATTAATAATTGGAACAATTGGCCCAGATAGTTTAAATTACTATCGGGATGATGAACTACTATTCATTTGCAAAAGCATTCAGTGGAAAACGAAAAATAAATATGATCAATTAGAGGATCTAGCTGCAGAACTTGAAATCGATGTGAGTAAACAAAAGAATTTTGCAAAACATTACAGATTAGATTTTTCAGAAAGTGACATTGAGAGTTTGAACTCAATGGGAAGAATAGTTCATATTAAAGATTTGATTGTCTATATCAAAAAGCTAGGAGAACTGAATAAATGGAGAGTAAAATGGACGAAAAAGAAGGAAGATGAAAGATTGGATAAATTGTCAAAACAATTTCCAATGAGAGAAGTTGCAGGTGGAGGATATGTTCATGTCCCTTGGTCAAGACAGGACATTCTGTTATTTACAAATGATTTTCCAAAATTAAGGGAAAAACCAGTCGAGTGGTACAGGCAAGTTGATAGATTCATCAAAGTGTCAAAAGTTCTGTGGATTGATTTAGATGGATTTTTTGACATTGTTGTTCCATCTGATCTTTGGACAGAATGCAAAATA
This sequence comes from Lissotriton helveticus, assembly GCF_964261635.1. NCBI lineage: Eukaryota > Metazoa > Chordata > Amphibia > Caudata > Salamandridae > Lissotriton > Lissotriton helveticus. The sequence continues at coordinate 1,356,003,791 of NC_136065.1, forward strand.
TCGATTAGTTGGCCAAAAGCAGAACCTGAACGAATAAAAGAAACAGGTGCTCCAAATCCACTTGTAATGGATTTTTATGAAAAAGTAATTGTTTGGATGAAAAACAAAATTCCACCCAAAGAAGTTGATTGGGTTAAAATAGAAAGAACAGAACAGGAAACAAAAGAATCAGTTCATTCTTTTTATGAAAGACTACTGTTAATTTTTAAACAATACAGTGGTTATGAAAAATTAGATGAAAAAGACATGAGTCACTTTATCTATAGATTTGTTTATGGACTAAAACCTGAAATTGGAGAAATGATCAGAACTAGTATTGTCGGATGGCAATCACTATCTGTAGATGATATTCTAAGAAAAGCAAAGTATTGCAGTGATGAAATAGAGGTAAAACAGAAGAAGCTGAAGGAGAAAGCCATGTGGGCACAGGTAAAAGTGGCTGAGCAACAGATTGCCAGCATGGGTAATAAGAACACTAATTTTGTTCAAACTGGAAATACAAACCAAATACAAGGAAAGTTTAAAGGTAATAATTTCCCAAAGAAATTTAGCCCAAAGATTGAGGAACTGAAGCAAAGATTACCTTGTTTTAATTGTGGCGAAATTGGACATTGGAGGGACGAGTGTCCTCATCCTCCTAAAAACTTAAAGAATCCCTTATTGAATCCACAGATGCAGAATGGTGTTGACCTGCAGCGACAGCTACAGATGCAACAGGGGTTAAACGAATTTAATATTCAGCGACAGTTACAGCAACAGCAACAACAACAGGTGAATAATCGTCAAGACCAATTGCCACAACCACCTTTTCCGAATTGTGGGGGAGTTCAAAAATATAATCCAAACGTGGGATTTCAGGGAAGTGAACAGGTAATAAAACCACAGAAACAGCAAAAGCAGCAAAGGGTTCAAATGCAAAATGCTTCACAACAATTCTTATTAACAGAAAGTCAAGACAGTGATTCTGATGATTATTGCTGACGGTACCCGAGAGAGGAGGAAGAGTGTGTTGTTGGAGCCACTCTTGAGGTTGACCAGTCTGGTCCTTATGTAAACGGGAAAGTTAATGATGTAGACATCACTTTTCTAGTGGACACTGGTGCTACCCGTTCTACTGTTAGATCAGTGGAAATTGAAAACCTACCTCTCTCAGGGGATACCATCCAAGTTGTCGGAGTAAGTAATCAGCAAATTAAAACAGACTTAACTGATCCAGTACCAGTTGAAATTGGAAACTACAGAGACAAACACAGATTTGTGGTTTGTAATAGTAGTCCAGTAAATCTATTAGGTAGAGACATCCTATGTAAAATGAATTGTAGAATATATTGTTCTCCTGATGGAGTTGAGTTACAAACAATGGAGGAAGATGGTTTATACAGGATGACAATGATGATGATGGAAGCAGAAGAAGCAAAATTGTTTCCTGCATTTGAAGAAAAGGATTTACCTGAAGAGCTAAAGGAAACAGTGAAATCTGAAATATGGGATTTTACTGGAAATGAGATGGGTCTAATGAAAAACGTAGATCCTGTAAAAATTGCATTGAAACAGGGAATAGAATTTCCAAACACTCCACAATATAAAATGAAAACAGAAACAATTGAAGGTATTACACCTATAATTGAAAAATTAATCAAGCAAGGTGTATTAAAGGAAATGAAGAGTAGCTCTTGTAATTCACCAATTATGGGAGTTAAAAAGTCTAACGGAACATTTAGGATCGTACAAGATTTGAGAAAGGTTAATCAAATTGTCATTCCATGTTGTCCTGTGGTTCCAAATCCAGCAGTAATTCTATTTCAGATTCCACATGATGCTGAATGGTATACAGTCATCGACCTTTGCAATGCATTCTTTACTGTTCCCTTACATCCAGACAGTTATGAAATCTTCGCTTTCAGATTCCAAGGTAAGACCCTTGGATGGACAAAAATCCCTCAGGGCTATACAGAAAGTCCTTCAATCTTTAACGAACTGTTAAAAAGATCATTAGAAGATTTAGACTTACCAGGTAGGTCTACGTTGGTGCAGTATATTGATGATTTGTTAATAGCTGCAAAGACAAGAGAAAATTGTGTAACAGACACAATAATTCTGTTAAATCGCCTTGCAGAAGAAGGACATAAAGTGTCCCCAGCAAAACTACAGTTTTGCAAACAAGAAGTAAAATATCTTGGTCACAGAATTGCAAAAGGAAAAAGACAAGTAACAATAGAGAGAATAAAAATGATTCAGGCAATGTTACCACCAAGAACACAAAGACAGGTCAGAATGTTCTTGGGAATGGTAGGTTACTGTCGACAATGGATAAGTGGATTTTCAGTAATTGCAAAACCACTACAAAGACTGACCAAATCTGATGTAAAAGATCCAATTATTCTCAATGATGTTGAGATGGAATCTTTTGAGAACCTGAAAAAGAGCTTATGTCAAGCTCCTGCTTTAGGTATGCCAAATTATGAGAAAGATTTTGAACTGTATTGCAGTGAAAGAGAAGGATGTGCATTATCTGTGTTAATACAGAGACATGGAAATCTAAAGAAACCTATTGCATACTTCTCTGCAGTTCTTGATCCAATTGCAAAAGCATTACCAGGTTGTTTGAAAGCAGTTGCGGCTACAAGTATCAGCCTCGAACAAAGTGAAGGGATCATAATGGGATTTCCTGTGAAAGTTTTTGTGCCTCATTCAGTTGAAATATTACTGACAAGAGGTAAGACTCAACATTTAACAAGTAGCAGATTGACAAAGTATGAGAAAATCATACTGGGAGCAGATAATGTTTCGATTTCAAGATGTTTAAATCTGAATCCTTCTACATTACTGCCTGATTCTGAAATTGTTAATGACATCGAAACTGAACATGAATGTTTAGATGTCATGGAATTCTGCACTAAACCAAGAAAAGACATCAAAGACAGACCTTTGTCTGAATCGGATTTTGTCTACTTTGTAGATGGCTCATGCTTAAGATCCGAAGGAGGTGTCTTGAAAGCTTCATACTCAGTTTGTACAGTTGTAGACGTTGAAGAAGCATCATGTCTTGAAGGAGTTCGTTCAGCACAAGTGGCTGAATTGATTGCTTTAATTCGTGCATGTGAAATATCAAAGGATATAAGAGTTACCATCATTACTGATAGTCAGTATGGGTACGGAGTTGTGCATGATTATGGACAACTCTGGTCACAGAGAGGATACATGACATCAACAGGATCACCAATTAAAAATGCAGTTTTCATTAGGAGATTAATTGAAGCAATACAATTGCCAAAAGAAATTGCCATAGTCAAATGTGCAGCGCACACTAGAGGAACTGATTATATTTCCAAGGGAAATGCCTTCGCAGACGAAACAGCAAAGTACTGCGCAAGGAAAAATTATTCATACAATCGGGAGAGGAGTAAAGAAACTGATTCAAATTCATTAATGCTAACAACTGTTGTAGAGACATGGCATGAGATTAGAGATTTACAAAACGAAGCAGAAGATGATGAAAAAGACTTGTGGTTAAGATCAGATTGTAGACCACGTGAAGAAGATGGAGTGTGGGTTTACAAAGATGGCAGAGTAGTCCTACCAAATTGTTTGATTGCTGATATGGCCAGATTATATCATGGTCCTGCACATCTAGGAAGAGATTCAATGGTCAGACTTTTTAGAGAAACATGGTTCAATACCAAATTTAGAACCATTGCTGAATCTTTTTGTCAAAGGTGTTTGTCATGCCAACAAATGAATCCAAACAGAAAATCAGTGGTGGGGACAGGAATAATTGGTCGAGAAGGTGGTCCCTTTACCAGGTTACAAATAGATTTCATTGAAATGCCTTTACACAACTGTTTGAAATATATACTTGTAATTGTATGCTTATTCTCAAGATGGGTAGAGGCTTTCCCTACACGACATTGTGATTCAATTACAGTAGCAAAACTAATGCTAAGAGAAATCATCCCAAGGTACGGTTTTCCAGTCACTATTGAGAGTGATGGAGGAAGCCATTTTGATAACAAACTGATGAAATTAATTTGCGAAGCTTTGAGCATTGAGCAGAAAATACACTGTGCATACAGACCAGAGGCATCAGGTGTAGTTGAACAAATAAATGGAACAATCAAAAACAGAATTGGAAAAATGTGTCTTGAGACAGGTATTAAGTGGACAGATGCTCTTCCACTTGTTTTGATGTCATTAAGAAGTACACCAGATAAAAAGACAGGTTTGAGTCCTCATGAAATTTTAATGGGAAGAGTTATGAGGCAAGCTTTTGTACCTGTAGGTAAACTGTTGAGCATAAATGACAGTGCAATTTTGGATTACTGTAAAAGGTTATCTGATATGGTAACTTCTGTGTCTAATCAGGTGGGAACTGAAGCTCAATCAAATGAAAAGGTTTTGACTCATGATCTGAGACCTGGCGATTGGGTCAGAACGAAAGTACATCGGAGGAGGAATTGTCTAGCTCCTAGATGGCAAAAACCTAGGCAGATAATCTTGATCACTACTAATGCTGTAAAGTGCAGAGGATTGAAACGCTGGATTCATCCTAGTCATACTATTCCAGTACCAACTCCTGAGAGTTCTGATATTGAAAGTGATACCACAGATGATTCTGATTCTGAAGCAGAAGACAGAACAGAAGGTGAAGTAATTCCAGATTCTGAAGATCGACAAGAAAGTCGACATCTGGAAACTGTGCCAGTGAATGGAAATCTGACAAGAAAAGACTTAGAAATCATTGAAATAGATTCTGAAGGTGAAGAGAATCTGTTAAAAGGAAAGATAACTGAGGATTCGGTTGTCTCTATTGAAGACAAAGAAGCTGAACCAAAAGAAGTTTCAGACCAGGAGAGTATCGAAAGGCAGAGAACAAACTCTGAAGTAAGGAACAAAAATCCGAAATCTGGGAAGTTGGAGGTAATTGAGGAAGAGGAGGAGAACGAATTACCAAGTACCAGTGATGGAAGACAAAGTGAAGTTCCTGAAGGAGTGAAATTGCCGAATAGAGAAGTTCCTGAGTCAATTGAAATTTCAGACTACGAAACTGAAGAAAGTGACGTGGAAGGTGAAAGTGAAAAGAGAAAGAAAAGGACTTGGAAGTCAGAATCAAATAATTCTGAACCAAAGAAGAAGTACGTGAGAAAAGCAGACTACTGGCCTGGTGGAAGATTGAGAGTCAGACTGATCAAAAAGCCAATAGAACAAGTTGAAGAAATCAGTAGTCAAAAGAGTCCTGGAAAAGAAGTTGGAGTTGGAAGAAAAATTGAAGTGATATCAAGAAAAGGGAAGAGGATAATAAGACCAAATCAAAAATACAAGTCTCCTGAGTGGACTTACTTAGTAATTCCACCTGTTATTGACATATATGATAGTAGTGAAGAAGAAAACGAAATCCAAGAAATTAGTGACAATGATTAAAGTACAGAAATATTAAATTGGCAAAAGGCTGAAGAAATCTTGTTAGATGACACAAGGTCGAAGAAAAAACTGTTTAGTTGAAGAAAACTTATATATGACATAAGGTCGAAGAAATCTTGTTTAGGGTTATAAAAGAAAAATATATTTTAAAAGGGGGGTGTATATAAATTTTAAAATTTATTTTTATTTTTGAGGCTAAAACTAACCTAAAAATGCCTTATGTTAAGGAGAACACTTCAAGATGTTCTGTTTTTAAAAGATGCTGTAAGATGACTCTGGTGTGTCTGCTCATTTTAGTTCTGCTCTGGTTAGTACTAGCTGTGATTATTCCTTTAGAAATGAATAGAGAATTACACAAAGTTAATTTAACAAGCAAAGCTCTGGTTAGCCAAACTAAACATAGTACATCTGCAAAAGTTATTGATCATCAGCCTAACATTCATCAAGATAAATCAATAGGTGATTTTTCAAGTAATACATTCACAAAGCTATTGAGTGAATATGTTAAGGTAATGGATGCAAAAGACTGTTATGTCTGCGTTAAGTTACCTGCTTCTGTTTCTGAGGGAGTAACATATAATATGCTTCCTCTTACTTATGCTGTAACATGTAGTGTATTAACTAGTTTATTTTATCAAACTGGTCGTTTAGAATATTACTATTCAAATTATGATGAGATTTTTGCTAATGTTAAGATTGATAATGCTTTAAATAAGCATAAGAAAGCAAAACAAATGAGAGAATATTTCCTTGTTACTAACGAACTCACTTACGAGTATGCTTACAAGAATAATCTAACATGTAAATTAAGTGCTGAAGGAAAGAAATTTTTGAATATGGTTGAGGAGAGAAGAGCAATTTATAAGAGAAATGAATTAGTCAAACAGACTAAGTCAGCCTTCTGGCAAAAAGAGGATGAGAAGTTAAATGGCAAAATGCTTGAAAATATTGCAATTCACATAGACAAACCAGTTAGTGGAAAACTTTGCATTAGAAGAGATAACACACTTTTTGATAATTATTTTGTAGGTGCAAGTAACTGTGAAGATACTTATCTGATTATGGGAGGTTGGGGATTTAAAGGTGGAAAAGATCCTATCTTTCCTGGGATTTATTTTGTTTGTGGTGACAAAGCCTACTACAACCTTCCAGACCATTGGTATGGAACTTGTTATGTGGGAATTGTTTTTCCTAAAGTGTTTCATGTTGACAGAGATTCAGAAGGATTGTTTAAAATTCATAATTATGTAAATAGAGCTAAAAGAGAAACTTTTACTGAAGTTCTGGGAGATATTTTTCAAGCTGTAATTCCTTTTGTTGGTATAACCCTAAATGCAGGGAGAATCAGAAAATTGTCTACTATAGTTGATAGATTATCAACTGACACTGCTGATGGATTTCAATTAGTGAATGTTGAAGTTATTGCAATTAGATCTATGGTAATTCAAGACCGACTTGCTTTAGACATACTCCTAGCAAAAGAGGGAGGAGTCTGTGGCATTTTACATGTCCAACATTGCTGTACATATATACCTGATGAAAGTAAGAATATTGAAATGTATATAAAGAATATTACACAAATGCATTCAGAGATAATTCCTTTAGAAGAAGAAGATTTTACAGGGAAACTTTCAAAAAGATTTCAAGCAATTAAAAACTGGTTTCATAATATCGGAAGTTCAATTCTTGGCAAGATTCTGGCACCTTTGATTATAATAGTATTCATTTTTATTTTGACCAAATTAGGTTGTTTGTTACATAAAAGAAAGAAGCAGTTGAAAGAAAAGAAAAGAATCTATAAACTCAGAAAAGAAGAAGAAAGGGAAATTGAATTACAGGAGTTACATAGAGAGCGTCATGTTAATTGCAAAGATTATGCAGAAACAGACTTTTAGGTTTACTGATACAAATGAATTTGAATCGATTTCTTAAAAATTTAATTTACCAAAATTTTGAGTGCTGGTGTGGTGATTTGTTAATCACCAGATGAGGGAGTTGATGGAGCGAGATAGAAAACAAAATTTTGTTTAAACTCGCAAAGTCACATTTCCATAACATGAATAATAATATTAATGATTTGTGATATGTTATGCTAATACAACTTAGATTAAACTTTACACGTGGGGGGATTAACAAGTGTGCTCATAAACGTGCATAAATGTTGCATCTTTTTGTTCGTGCAAAATAATAAAATAAATTATTGTTTTCGTTTTTGTCATTACTAACTGCTGCAAACTTAAAAGAAGCATGTGCTTATTTTGCTTTTACTTAGTCTGTGTGATGTCATTTCTACTATTCTAGGTGCATATGGGTCTCATGAAGAAACGGAGACTGGTAGATATAAACGCTGCTTTATTTGTTTGCAATGGCTAGGTAACATTTAGATTAATCGGGTGGGTTAATTAATTAGTAAACCATGGGGTGGATACAGAATCTACTTTATTTCTTACATTAATACTTTTCTTGTGTTTGTTTTATATTAGAAATCATAAGTTGCCTGCTTTTGGGCCTAGTCATTTGAACCGCAGAAAAAGAGCTGACATATAATTCTGCAGAAAGTCACGAGACGCCCATTCTGAATTAAAGCGTTTATTGAAGCTGCATTCACAAAGCAAAAACTGATGAGCTGACATCATTCTGTCGGACATGGCCAAGGTCGAAAGTGAACATTTTGTCAATCCTTAACTTGGCATCCGCGGAAGTATAATGAAAGTCAATGGACGCTGCGAGAATGACTTAATACATTTGTTGCAACATGAGGAAGCTTCTGGCTTCACGTGGAAGGAACAATGGTCTCTATGAAATATGATTTTATGGAACTTTTTAAGAATTGGGTGACATGTCACTTGTCACTCTCAGCCAATGGGACGTCGAGGATTTCTGAAAACTTTCCTTTGCTAGTTTAGTTAGCGTAGAAAGGTATAAAAAGTCATGCCCTTAGGGTTGGGCTGGCTGCTGCTTTCTGACTTTCCGATGAGGGTGAAGTGCTGCTGGACTTTGCGTGGAGCACGTAAGAATCCTCAAAGAACTTTACTTTAATTCCTATCTATTTAGCTTATTTAGGGACTTAGGTTTTAGAAATGCTAAACTTTAAATATTCACTTTGAAATTTGATTCATTTGCTTAAATTGTATTTTTCTCATAATTCATTACAATCATGCTTGCTTTAATGCTAATAAAATTCATTTATAAAACCTTCAACTTATATACCATAATTTAGTAAATAAAATCTTACTTTTGACAAACAAGCTGGTCTTGGTTATTCAGAAGTGTAGGTTACTATTAGCTAGATCACGTCGCCTATGGTGGTCGTTTAAATGGTTGGGTTTTATTCTAATGACAATATTCTTTCTGCAAATGTATAAATATGTATATAGTTTGTAGATAATGTGTATATAGATTTATTCTGACCACCTGATTCAGTAGGCCCAAAATATATCAGGTTTATAAATGGGTCCATATTTAGTTTAGAATTTTGTTTATAGGTTATGAAGTTGGGTAGCGTTGTTTATGATATATTTTCTATAGCCCGCTGGATCAGCGCGCAGTTGTCGCCAAGTCTGCGCCAGCTCTTCACCCTTTAGGTGGGGCTGGTGTCATCCGCATCGCGCATTTAAAAGTATGTATGAGGTGAGGCAACCCCGAGAAGGCCGAGAGGAAGCTTGCGGCCGCCGGCCATAACTTAACTATTGCTAGACCTGTCTTCTGCAGTGCCGCCCGCTGCCTGCCACTGAAGCTGCAGGCCAGGCCAGGCCTCGGGTGAGTCTGTCAGAGGAGCGAGGAGTCTCCGAGGGTGGGGTGGGCTGGACAGCATACTGGACATGTCAGACACATGCATCATGGGGCCGGGATTAAAACATAATATAGGCCCTTCAGCAGCCCCGTAGTATCAGTGGCATCCATGATTGACGGAGAGGCCCAAAACAGTCTGGTGCTTCTAAAGAACAAGAAACCAAATGACTACATATTTCTGGCGGAGAAAACGAACACCCTCAGGGCTTAATTAATGTATTATCTGATTAAATGACAGTGTAGTAAAATCTGGGTGTCTCCGAATCCTCAGAATTCTATACTCCACGTGTTAACTCAGATTCTGGTGTCATCTTGAGGTATGAGAATTATTACACCTATTCTACTCCGTGGAGTATAGAATCGTGAGGGTTCTGAGACACACAGATGTTACTACTATGTCATTTATTCAGATAATGCATGAATTAAGCCCAGAAGTAGTTCAGTTTCACTGAACAAAAAAACGTTGGCTGCGTTGAGTTTATGAAATTAAGGAAATTAAAATAAAGATTTCATAAGTCTGCTGACTTTGAATTTTGTTTTATTGGATGCACCTTTCCTTGTTGTTTTTATAGATATGTCTCTACTTAGTACTGGGGTGAGAGTGCACTGAATCTCCATTCATGGAACACTGTGGGATTTACAGTTACTGGCTATCCGACGTTGGTTTGTGCTTGCAAGTATTTCTGGCATTAAACGGTAAACAGCCATTAGTACTCGACTTTTTGTTCGCATACCATTACAACGCAAGTGTAACAACGCATGCGCTGTAACAACGCTTAGCCTTTACTACGCATGTCATTACTTGGCATGCGCTGTTATAATGCATACATTGAATTGTGTGTATGGCTGTGACTGAGGACCCGGCTCAAAGATGGCAGAGAGGAGCCAGCGATGACGTAAGTAGGGGAGAGGCGCTGGTGTCCGCATGCGTGCATTTCTGTGACTGAGGACCTATCGTCAAGATGGCAGAGACTGTGATGACGTAAGTAGTGGAGAGGCGCTAATGCGGATCTGCAGGCTCCTATGCGCTGGCTGGGGGCTTTTTTAAGGAAATCTGCTGCAAGTGAGGACCCGGCATCAAGATGGCAGAGAGGAGGCAACGATGATGGAAGTAAGGGAGAGGCACTGGTGCCCAGGGTGGATCTGCAGGTTCCTGTGCGAAGGATGGGGGCATTTTTGGTTGACAACGCTTGCAGCCGAGGACAAGGGACGTGTACCGAGGAGAGAGAGGTAAGAGGAGCTGTGTATTTTTAAAGGGTTTTTGTTTGAGGAGTAGTGTTTTTGGGTTTAAGGTAGTGTCAGTGGGTCGTGTAGGGTAGTATTTCAGTGTAGGGGATGGACTGGGGGTAGGGGCAGGGTCGTTCTGGGGGTAGTGTTTTAGTGTTTAGGTAGTGTAGTGTTTTGTAGTATAGGGTAGTGTTTTAGGGTAGTGTTGTGGAGTGTATGTTATGTAGGGTAGTGTATATGGATGTAGAAATTAGCATAGTTTTTTTTTTTAAATGCATTGTAAATCTGCGGGTAATGGGATCCGTTGTACAATAATTTTTTATGCATTTTAAAGCTAATGCAAAGTAATGGGATTTGTTATAGAAAAAGGCGTTGTAACGATACTTGCGAACTAAAAACAACGTTGTAAAAGTATGCATTGTTTTAGTTTGCGATGTATCGTCATATATTCACATTAAACTGCTATACATAAGCACCCATTCCTGAGGATACTGTGAACAAGTCCAGATGAGACAGCGTGACACACAGGAATGTACTACCGTCAATATAGAAGCTCTAAGGTTGCTCTTGTCCAGTGAAGGGAGAGGAAATCAGGCAGTGAGCTCTTCTGGAATATGTTTGTTTAATGAAGTTTTTAGTGCTACATAGTAATGTACGATGCTGCAGAGAACAAGAGGCAGGATATGGCAGCATAAGAGTAGCAGGGTGCTGTCACAATGGCTGACCATGACACTGAATGCAAAAACATAGGTACTTCCATTACTTGAACCCTACTACATTGACCCCCAATATCGCATTGTCATGCTGGCATTCTCCCCTTGTACTTACCACACGCATCAACTAGGACTTCTACCATGACATGCTCTTATTTGGACTTGGCTGTAGAGCCTTTATTGTTAGGATGGAAGCTAGTATAGAACACCTATTGAAGTAATGGAAAGTTGATGTAATTTTTATTGTTAATATGTTCAGTCAATGTAGTGGTTGGTCATTGTAAGGAGGTTGAGGCTGTGACATACATGATGTTAAAACTAGCATTAATAACATGCAGAGGGAACTTTCTGAAGGCAGAGACGGGTATGAGTGTAGCAAGTAGCATCAGTGGTGCCACAGCGCTATATTCCTCTTTTTAAATGCTGAGCATGCAGTGTCTGAGAATGCACACTGGACTTGTCGTATGGGGCAAAGCTTTGCAAGCAGGAGAGGAGGTCTCACTTTCTCATTTTAAGGAGAACGAGTGACTTGAGCTATTTAGAACAAAAACACACTGTGCACAATGATTACTAATTACCTGAAGAATCCAGTTCAAGTGGGTGTATTACTGTTTTACACACCCTAACTACTAACATTTCAATGACATTTGTATCCACAACTCACTTGACACAATAATTAAGAATGCACTAGAATATTCTGCTTTTCATAAACAAAAATTATTCGTTCACTAAAAAACACACTGTCCAAACTGAGATTAGGGGTCTGATATTCTATTTATTTTCCGACTTATCACTGTGTCCACCCCTCCTGACTGATAGCTTGCTTAATAGTAAGGTTGATTTATTTCTTTATACGTTTGTGAGCATGTATGAGTGCAAGCATTACAGTTTCATATTACCCACTGGAGTAGCATTCCCTACTAGAATACCTGAAGGATGAATAACTATTTCAGCCCTGTGGTGTCTCCTTCTCCTGACTGAATCTTTGGAATACTTTTATCATGATTAGTCCAGTGTGTTACCAGTTTAAATCAGTTTACTCCAAACAGTACTTGCACTCGGAGATTTCTTAGGGAACTGGGAAAACATACTCCTCGGTGTGCCACTTGCAATGCCTGAACCCAGAGAGAGGCTTTCCTATTGGCTTGCATACGACATGAGCACCTAAACTGCTTCGCTCTTTGCATCTAGTGAGAGGTCCAACATCTCAGCAGGTTTTACCAATGTAGTGGATCTTTTCGCTTTTCATCACCCTAGTACAAAATTGTGCCTGGATTGAATTTTTGTCAATAGTATTTTTATTAAGATTTTTCCAAGCACGTCACCACATAGTGCATTACAATTCACGTCCGCCATGTTCCAGCCTCCAGGGGCCCCGTCAGCACTGTAGGCACTCAGGCAGCACTACACTCTCTCGCCGGCATTGGTTGCACCAGTTGAGTTGGCTCTTAACAGTCCTGCCTCATATGGCGTAGCTTATATGTTAAGTGTTTTCCACTTTCTTCTTAGAACTTTGAGCAAGAGAATATAGAGGCATTTCCCTATGTGTTGGAGGTTTCAAGTAAAAATATACCAGATTTGGGGCAAAGTGGTAGATGGTGGGCCAGGCCACCGGGGGGAGGGGGGCCCTCCATGTGCTTTGCAGGGGGGCCTCCTCAAGTTTCGTTACGCCACTGCAGGGGATTAAAATAAAACAATAATAAAATGGGTTTAAAACCCACTTTAATATTGTTTTATTTTCTGTTGGTGGCAGAAGGGGTGGTGTTCCTCCGCCCTAATGCAGCGACCTCGGCTGCCTTTCAAGGCAGAAGTCAATCGCTGGTAAGGCTGCTCAAGGAAGTGGCCTAAGCTCAACCTAGAGTCTTAGTAGGTAACGACAACACGCAATCACACACGCCAGCAGTGCAATGCGAGGTGCCTATCCCTGAGAACATTTAGTGGAAACCTATCAGTGGAGTAGCAGCGTCATGGGCGGTAGCAAATGGGTTCCTCTGCTAGAGATCTGGCGAGCTGCGCCATGGTCCGACTCTGACATTTGTGTAAAGCATCCCCTTTTAGACTCGGGAAATAACCGTGTTCACTTCGGATCAGAAGTTTAAAATGTGTCACGATGTAAATATTAGTTGAGCTTATGGTTCAATACATTTCACTGCCTGAAGTAGCAAATGTCTCATGTCTTGTTGAGCTGTGGCAGGGAGGACGGGTGGAGGGGCAATACATCCATTACTTACCAGGATCCATTATGACCCGGATTCATAGTCCTCCTCGTCACAATTCACTATCCCTCCCTCTCTCCAGAGTTTGTATGTCACACTTTATGGCTATGTTTTTGGGGGGGGAAGGGAAGGGAGGGGGGCATTAACACCTAATAAGTGACGTTTTCCCATTAAAAGACTTTACAAATGCTTTGAAGTATTCAGTCTGGGTAAAACCTCACTTGGCAAAAACTGAGACAGGGAGGGCTATGGATCAAGGTAATGAAGGCTACCGGTCAGTATTGGCTTTAATACCACCTTTCAATATTGGAGATATCCAAGAAGGCAAAGTTAGAGGTCAGACAGATGTTCAAGTATTGTACTCACTAATAATCTCAATATTTATCAATATCCTGATACTAACTATGTGACTGGTATGTGATTGAAGTACTAAGGATGGCAGGGTTTATGACAACCCCTCTCTGCCTTTCTTGGTGCCTTTCTCACACAGGACAACACAGTATGAAACAGAGAAATACATGCACCTAAACAGAAACCAACATCAAGAGTACGCATTGGACTCTTGTACCATCACACACATGACACACTTCCACTCTATATCATCACCCCAGGCGCACATATCAAATCATATCATATCATATATCATACATCATATCATACCATACGTCATATCGTACATCATCATATATCATATCATATCATATATCATATCATATAACATATCATAGCATATCATACATCATATATCATATCATACATCATATCAAAAATTATATCATATATCATATCATATCATTGCATATCATACATCATATCATAGCATACACCATATCATATATCATGTCATATCAATCATAATATATGAAATATAGCATATCATACGTCATATCATATCATATATCATATCATATATCATACCCTATCAATTAAATAATATCATATCATATCATACATCATATCATTTTTAATTATCCAGGAAAAGTAGGGAGGATTCAGAGAATGTCAAACTTCATAATCGAGCTACTCCGATAGTTGGCGAAAGGAGTGCCCACATGGGCAGTGAACCGTGGGAAAATTCCTCCGAATTTGACGTCAAACCCCTTTTAAGAACCCCTAGCATAGGTCAGCCTTTAACAACTGATGTGAATATAAAGGAGGTTTTGATAAGCACTGTGAATGAAGGCCCTAGTTCCTCGAAACCATGTATGACTCTATCCTCTTGGAATATAGCAGGATTAGAATCAAAAACAAAGTCCACAGATTGGTCATCATATATAGAGTCTACTGATGTGTGGGTTTTCCAAGCGACGTGGTCTGTAGAAGGAGTTTTTCATGTAGGCTTTCTAAACTTCTTTAAAGCAGCGACCAGGGGACCGAGGGGTAGACCAGTTATGTTATATGTTATGTTATATAGCTTTTTATATAGCGTACGGCTACTCGGTTAGAGTGTCCCGACGCTTTCCACCAAGATCAGAGTAAAATAACACAACACAGCTAAAAACAGAAGACATCAGAGAAAATAAATAGAAACAGTAAGCAGTACAACAAACTAAGAGTTAAAAAGCCGGGTCTTCAGGCCCTTCCTAAACTGGAACAAGTTGACAGTGCTGCGGAGTGAAAGTGGAAGCAGATTCCAAAGCTGGGGAGCTCTGCAACTAAAAGACCGTCCTCCCAGTTGGTGGGTTGACTTGTTGGGTGAGACAATTTGAGGGGATAAGGGCGGATGAGCTAATTATTGATAGCCCGGACATTATGGCCTGATCCAGCGGGCTATAGAAAATATATCATAAACTACGCTACCCAACTTCATAACCTATAAACAAAATTCTATACTAAATATGGACCCATTTATGAACCTGATATATTTTGGGCCTACTGAATCAGGTGGTCAGAATAAATCTATATACACATTATATACACACTATATACATTTTTATACATTTGCAGAAAGAATATTGTCATTAGAATAAAACTCAACCATTTAAACGACCACCATAGGCGACGTGATCTAGCTAAAGGTAACCTATACTTCTAAATAACCAAGACCAGCTTGTTTGTTAAAAGTAAGATTTTATTATCTAAATTATGTTATATATGTTGTAAGTCTTATAAATGAAATTTATTTGCAATAAAGCAAGCATGATGGTAAGAAATAAGAAAAATACAATTTAAGCAATTGAATTAACTTCAAAGAATTATATAAAGTTTAGCATTTCTAAAACCTATTTTCCTAACTGAGCTAAATAGACAGAAATTAAAGTAAAGATCTTTGAGGATTCTTACGTGCTCCACGCAAAGTCCAGCAGCACATCACCCTCATCGGAAAGTCAGAAAGCAGCAGCCAGCCCAACCCTAAGGGCATGACTTTTTATACCTTTCTACGCTAACTAAACTAGCAAAGGAAAGTTTTCAGAAATACTCGACGTCCCATTGGCTGAAAGTGACAAGTGACATGTCACCCGATTCTTAAAAAGTTCCACAAAATCATGTCTTACAAAGACCATTGTCTCTTCCACGTGAAGCCAGAGGCTTCCTGCGATTGCAACTTTGTTTTAAATCATCCTCGCAGCTTCCATAGTCTTACAGTGCAACTTCCGCGGATGCCAAGTTAAGGACTGACAAAAAGTTCACTTTCGAC
The DNA here is from genome assembly GCF_964261635.1 of Lissotriton helveticus. Classification (NCBI taxonomy): domain Eukaryota; kingdom Metazoa; phylum Chordata; class Amphibia; order Caudata; family Salamandridae; genus Lissotriton; species Lissotriton helveticus. The sequence continues at coordinate 1,356,019,795 of NC_136065.1, forward strand.
CTTGGCCATGTCCGACAGAATGATGTCAGCTCATCAGTTTTTGCTTTGTGAATGCAGCTTCAATAAACGTTTTAATTCAGAATGGGCGTCTCGTGACTTTCTGCAGAATTACAGATCAGCTTTTATTTTGCGGCTCAATTAGCTAGGCCTCAAAACAGGCAACTTATGATTTCTAGTATAAAACAAACACAAGAAAAGTATTAATGAAAGAAATAAAGTATATTCTGTATTCACCCCATGGTTTACTAAATAATTAACCCACCCGATTAATCAAAATGTTACCTAGCCATTGCAAACAAATAAAGCAGCGTTTATATTTACCAGTCTCCGTTTTTCTATGAGACCCATATGCACCTAGAATAGTAGAAATGACATCACACAGACAAGGAAAAGCAAAACAAGCACATGCTTATTTAAGTTTGCAGCAGTTAGTAATGACAAAAACGAAAACAATAAATTATTTTATTATTTTGCACGAACAAAAAGATGCAACAAATATGCACGTTTATGAGCACACATGTTAGTCCCCCCACGTGTAAAGTTTAATCTAGGTTGTATTAGCACGACATATCACAAATCATTAATAATTTTTTTCATGTTATGGAAATGTGACTTTGCGAGTTTAAACAAAATTTTGTTTTCTATCTCGCTCCATCAACTCCCTCATCTGGTGATTAACAAATCACCACACCAGCACTCAAAATTTTGGTAAATTTAATTTATTAGAAATCGATTCAAATTCAATTGTATTAGTAAACCTAAAAGTCTGTTTCAGCATAATCTTTACAATTAACATGACGCTCTCTATGTAACTCCTGCAACTCAATCTCCCTTTCCTCTTCTTTTCTGAGTTTATAGATTCTTTTCTTTTCTCTCAAATGCTTCTTTCTTTTATGCAACAAACATCCTACTTTAGTCAAAATAAAAATGAATACTATTATAATCAAAGGTGCCAGAATCTTGCCAAGAATTGAACTTCCGATATTATGAAACCAGTTTTTAATTGCTTGAAACCTATTTGAAAGTTTCCCAGTAAAATCTTCTTCTTCTAAAGGAATTATTTCAGAATGCATTTGTGTAATATTCTTAATATACATTTCAATATTTTTACTTTCATCCGGTATATATGTACAGCAATGTTGGACATGTAAAATGCCACAGACTCCTCCCTCTTTTGCTAGGAGTATGTCTAAAGCAAGACGGTCTTGAATTACCATGGATCTAATTGCAATAACTTCAACATTCACTAATTGAAACCCATCAGCAGTGTCAGTTGATAATCTATCAACTATAGTGGACAATTTTCTGATTCTCCCTGCATTTAGGGTTATACCAACAAAAGGTATTACAGCTTGGAAAATATCTCCCAGAACTTCAGTAAAAGTTTCTCTTTTAGCTCTATTTACATAATTATGAATTTTAAATAATCCTTCTGAATCTCTGTCAACATGAAACACTTTAGGAAAAACAATTCCCACATAACAAGTTCCATACCAATGGTCTGGAAGGTTGTAGTAGGCTTTGTCACCACAAACAAAATAAATTCCAGGAAAGATAGGATCTTTTCCACCTTTAAATCCCCAACCTCCCATAATTTGATAAGTATCTTCACAGTTGCTTGCACCTACAAAATAATTATCAAAAAGTGTGTTATCTCTTCTAATGCAAAGTTTTCCACTAACAGGTTTGTCTATGTGAATTGCAATATTTTCAAGCATTTTGCCATTTAGTTTCTCATCCTCTTTTTGCCAGAATGATGACTTAGTCTGCTTGACTAATTCATTTCTCTTATAAATTGCTCTTCTCTCCTCAACCATATTCAGAAATTTCTTCCCTTCAGCACTTAATTTACATGTTAGATTATTCTTGTAAGCATACTCATAAGTGAGTTCATTAGTAACAAGGAAATATTCTCTCAATTGTTTAGCTTTCTTATGCTTATTTAAAGCATTATCAATCTTGACATTAGCAAAAATCTCATCATAATTTGAATAGTAATATTCTAAACGACCAGTTTGATAAAATAAACTAGTTAATACACTACATGTAACAGCATAAGTGAGAGGAAGCATATTATATGTTACTCCCTCAGAAACAGAAGCGGGTAACTTAACGCATACATAACAATCCTTTGCATCCATTACCTTTATATATTCACTCAAAAGCTTTGTGAAAGTATTGCTTGAAAAATCACCTATTGATTTATCTTGATGAATTTTAGGCTGATGATCAATAACCTTTGCAGATGCACTATGTTTAGTTTGGCTAACCAGAGCTTTGCTTGTTATGTTAACTTTGTGTAATTCTCTATTCATTTCTAAAGGTATAATCACAGCTAGTACCAACCAGAGCAGAACTAAAATGAGCAGACACACCAGAGTCATCTTACAGCATCTTTTAAAAACAGAGCATTTTGAAGTGCTCTCCTTAATGTAAGACATTTTTAGGTTAGTTTTAGCCTCAAAAATAAAATAAAAATAAATTTTAAAATTTATATACACCCCCCTTTTAAAATATATTTTTCTTTTATAACCCTAAACAAGATTTCTTCGACCTTATGTCATACACAAGTTTTCTTCTACTAGACAGTTTTCCTTCGACCTTGTGTCAACTAACAGGATTTCTTCAGCCTTATGCCAATTTAATAATTTTGTACTTCAATCATTGTCACTAATTTCTTGGATTTCGTTTTCTTCTTCACTACTATCATATATGTCTATAACAGGTGGAATTACTAAGTAAGTCCACTCAGGAGACTTGTATTTTTGGTTTGGTCTAATTATTCTCTTCCCTTTTCTCGATATCACTTCTATTTTCCTTCCAACTCCAACCTCTTTTCCAGGACTCTTTTGACTACTGATTTCTTCAACTTGTTCTATTGGCTTTTTAATCAATCTGACTCTCAATCTTCCACCAGGCCAGTAGTCTGCTTTTCTCACGTACTTTTTCTTTGGTTCAGAATTATTCGATTCTGATTTCCAAGTCCTTTTCTTTCCGTTTTCTCTTCCACCTTCCACGTCACTTTCCTCAGTTTCGTAGTCTGAAATTTCAATTGACTCAGGAACTTCTCTATACGGCAATTTCACTCCTTCAGGAACTTCACTTTTTCTTCCATCACTGGTACTCGGTAATTCGTTCTCCTCCTCTTCCTCAATTACCTCTAGCTTCCCAGATTTCGGATTTTTGTTCCTTACTTCAGAGCTTGTTCTCTGCCTTTCGATACTCTCCTGGTCTGAAACTTCTTTTGGTTCAGCTTCTTTGTCTTCAATATAGACAACCGAATCCTCAGTTATCTTTCCTTTTAACAGATTCTCTTCACTTTCAGAATCTATTTCAATTATTTTTAAGTCTTTTCTTGTCAGATTTCCATTCACTGGCACAGTTTCCAGATGTCGACTTTCTTGTCGATCTTCAGAATCTGGAATTACTTCACCTTCTGTTCTGTCTTCTGCTTCAGAATCAGAGTCATTTGTGGTATCACTTTCAACATCAGAATTCTCAGGAGTTGGTATTGGAATAGTATGACTTGGATGAATCCAGCGCTTCAATCCTCTGCACTTTACAGCATTAGTAGTGATCAAGATTACCTGCCTAGGTTTCTGCCATCTAGGAGATAGACAATTCCTCCTCCGATGTACTTTCGTTCTGACCCAGTCTCCAGGTCTCAGATCATGTGTCAAAACTTTGTCATTTGATTGTGCTTCAGTTCCCACCTGATTAGACACAGAAGTTACCATATCAGATAACCTTTTACAGTAATCCAAAATTGCACTATCATTTATGCTCAACAGTTTACCTACAGGTACAAAAGCTTGCCTCATAACTCTTCCCATCAAAATTTCATGAGGACTCAAACCTGTCTTTTTATCTGGTGTACTTCTTATTGACATCAAAACAAGTGGAAGAGCATCAGTCCACTTAACTCCTGTCTCTAGACACATTTTTCCAATTCTGTTTTTGATAGTTCCATTTATTTGTTCAACTACACCTGATGCCTCTGGTCTGTATGCACAGTGTATCTTCTGCTCAATGCTCATAGCTTCGCAAATTAACTTCAATAGTTTGTTATCAAAATGACTTCCTCCATCACTCTCAATAGTAACTGGAAAACCGTACCTTGGGATGATTTCTCTGAGCATTAGTTTTGCTACTGTAATTGAATCACAATGTCGTGTAGGAAAAGCCTCTACCCACCTTGAGAATAAGCATACAATTACAAGTACATATTTCAAACAGTTGTGTAAGGGCATTTCAATGAAATCTATTTGTAACCTGGTGAAGGGACCACCCTCTCGACCAATTATTCCTGTCCCCACCACTGATTTTCTGTTTGGATTCATTTGTTGGCATGATAAACACCTTTGACAAAAAGATTCTGCAATGGTTCTAAATTTGGTATTGAACCATGTTTCTTTAAACAGTCTGACCATAGAATCTCTTCCTAAATGTGCAGGACCATGATATAATCTGGCCATGTCAGAAATCATGCAATTTGGTAAAACTACTCTGCCATCTTTGTAAACCCACACTCCATCTTCATCACGTTGTCTACAATCTGATCTTAACCACTGGTCTTTTTCTTCATCATCTGCTTCGTTTTGTAAATCTCTAATCTCATTCCATGTTTCTACAATAGTTGTTAGCATTAATGAATTTGAATCAGTTTCTGTACTTCTATTCCGATTGTAAGAATAATTTTTCCTTGCGCAGTACTTTGCTGTTTCATCTGCGAAGGCATTTCCTTTGGAAATATAATCAGTCCCTCTAGTGTGTGCTGCACACTTGACTATGGCAATTTCTTTTGGCAATTGTATTGCTTCAATTAATCTTCTAATGAAAACTGCATTTTTAATTGGTGATCCTGTTGATGTCATGTATCCTCTCTGTGACCAGAGTTGTCCATAATCATGCACAACTCCGTACCCATACTGACTATCAGTAATAATGGTAACTCTTATATCTTTTGATATTTCACATGCACGAATTAAAGCAATCAATTCAGCCACTTGTGCTGAACGAACTCCTTCAAGACATGATGCTTCTTCAACATCTTCGACTGTACAAACTGAGTATGAAGCTTTCAAGACACCTCCTTCGGATCTTAAGCATGAGCCATCTACAAAGTAGACAAAATCCGATTCAGGTAAAGGTCTGTCTTTGATGTCTTTTCTTGGTTTTGTGCAGAATTCCATGACATCTAAACATTCATGTTCTGTCTCGATGTCATCAACAATTTCAGAATCAGGCAGTAATGTAGAAGGATTCAGATTCAAACATCTTGAAATCGAAACATTATCTGCTCCTAGTATGATTTTCTCATACTTTGTCAATCTGCTACTTGTTAAATGTTGAGTCTTACCTCTTGTCAGTAATATTTCAACCGAATGAGGCACAAAAACTTTCACAGGAAATCCCATAATGATTCCTTCACTTTGTTCAAGACTGATACTTGTAGCTGCAACTGCTTTTAAACAACCTGGTAATGCTTTTGCAATTGGATCAAGAACTGCAGAGAAATATGCAATAGGTTTCTTTAGGTTTCCATGTCTCTGAATTAACACAGATAATGCACATCCTTCTCTCTCACTGCAATACAGTTCAAAATCTTTCTCATAATTTGGCATACCCAAAGCAGGAGCTTGGCATAAGCTCTTTTTCAAGTTTTCAAAAGATTCCATCTCAACATCATTGAGAATAATTGGATCTTTTACATCTGATTTGGTCAGTCTTTGTAGTGGTTTCGCAATTACTGAAAATCCACTTATCCATTGTCGACAGTAACCTACCATTCCCAGGAACATTCTGACCTGTCTTTGTGTTCTTGGCGGTAACATTGCTTGAATCATTTTTATTCTCTCTATTGTTACTTGTCTTTTTCCCTTTGCAATTCTGTGACCAAGATATTTCACTTCCTGTTTGCAAAACTGTAGTTTTGCTGGGGACACTTTATGTCCTTCTTCTGCAAGGCGATTTAACAGAATTATTGTGTCTGTTACACAATTTTCTCTTGTCTTTGCAGCTATTAACAAATCATCAATATACTGCACCAGCGTAGACCTACCTGGTAAGTCTAAATTTTCTAATGATCTTTTTAACAGTTCGTTAAAGATTGAAGGACTTTCTGTATAGCCCTGAGGGATTCTTGTCCATCCAAGGGTCTTACCTTGGAATCTGAAAGCAAAGATTTCATAACTGTCTGGGTGTAGAGGAACAGTAAAGAATGCATTGCAAAGGTCAATGACTGTGTACCATTCAGCATCATATGGAATCTGAAATAGAATCACTGCTGGATTTGGAACCACAGGACAACATGGAATAACAATTTGATTAACCTTTCTCAAATCTTGTACGATCCTAAATGTTCCGTTAGCCTTTTTAACTCCCATAATTGGTGAATTACAAGAGCTACTCTTCATTTCTTCCAATACACCTTGCTTGATTAATTTTTCAATTACAGGTGTAATACCTTCAATTGTCTCTGTTTTCATTTTATACTGTGGAGTGTTTGGAAATTCTATTCCCTGCTTCAATGCAATTTTAACAGGATCTACGTTTTTCATCAGACCCATCTCATTCCCAGTAAAATCCCATATTTCAGATTTCACTGTTTCTTTTAGTTCTTTAGGTAAATCTTTTTCTTCAAATGCAGGAAACAATTTTGTTTCTTCTGCTTCCATCATCATCATTGTCATTCTGTACAAACCATCTTCCTCCATTGTTTGTAACTCAACTCCTTCAGGAGAACAATATATTCTGCAATTCATTTTACATAGGATGTCTCTACCTAATAGATTTACTGGACTACTATTACAAACCACAAATCTGTGTTTGTCTCTGTAATTTCCAATTTCAACTGGTACTGGATCAGTTAAGTCTGTTTTAATTTGCTGATTACTTACTCCGACAACTTGGATGGTATCCCCAGAGAGAGGTAGGTTTTCAATTTCCACTGATCTAACAGTAGAACGGGTAGCACCAGTGTCCACTAGAAAAGTGATGTCTACATCATTAACTTTCCCGTTTACATAAGGACCAGACTGGTCAACCTCAAGAGTGGCTCCAACAACACACTCTTCCTCCTCTCTCGGGCACCGTCAGCAATAATCATCAGAATCACTGTCTTGGCTTTCTGTTAATAAAAATTGTTGTGAAGCATTTTGCATTTGAACCCTTTGCTGCTTTTGCTGTTTTTGTGGTTTTATTACCTGTTCACATCCCTGAAATCCCACGTTTGGATTATATTTTTGAACTCCCCCACAATTCGGAAAAGGTGGTTGTGGCAACTGGTCCTGACGATTATTCACCTGTTGTTGTTGCTGTTGTTGTAATTGTCGCTGAATATTAAATTCATTTAACCCCTGTTGCATCTGTAGCTGTTGCTGCACGTTAACACCATTCTGCATCTGTGGATTCAATAAGGGATTCTTTAAGTTTCTAGGAGGATGAGGACACTCGTCCCTCCAATGTCCAATTTCGCCACAATTAAAACAAGGTAATCTTTGTTTCAGCTCTTCTATCTTTGGACTAAATTTCTTTTGGAAATTATTACCTTTAAACTTTCCTTGTATCTGGTTCGTATTTCCAGTTTGAACAAAATTAGTGTTCTTATTTCCCATGCTGGCAATCTGTTGCTCAGCCACCTTTACCTGTGCCCACATGGCTTTCTCCTTTAGCTTCTTCTGTTTTACTTCTAATTCATCGCTACAATATTTTGCCTTTCTCAGAATATCATCAATAGATAGTGCTTGCCATCCGACAATACTAGTTCTGATCATTTCTCCAATTTCAGGTTTTAGTCCATAAACAAATCTATAGATAAAATGACTCATGTCTTTCTCATCTAATTTTTCATAACCACTGTATTGTTTAAAGATTAATAGTAGTCTTTCATAAAAAGAATGAACTGATTCTTTTGTTTCCTGCTCTGTTCTTTCTATTTTAACCCAATCAACTTCTTTGGGTGGAATTTTGTTTTTCATCCAAACAATTACTTTCTCATAAAAATCCATTACAAGTGGATTTGGGGCACCTGTTTCTTTGATTCGCTCAGGTTCTGTTTTTGGCCAACTAATAGATATTTTACATTCTGTCCAAAGATCAGATGGAACAACAATGTCAAAAAATCCATCCAAATCAATCCACAGAACTTTTGACACTTTGATAAATCTATCGACTTGCCTGTACCACTCAACAGGTTTTTCTCTTAATTTAGGAAAATCATTTGTGAATAACAGAATGTCTTGTCTCGACCATGGGACATGAACATATCCTCCACCTGCAACTTCTCTCATTGGAAATTGTTTTGACATTCTTTCTAATCTTTCATCTTCCTTCCTTTTAGTCCATTTCACTCTCCATTTGTTCAGTTCTCCTAGCTTTTTGATATAGACAATTAAATCTTTAATGTGAACTATTCTTCCCATTGAGTTCAAACTCTCAATGTCGCTTTCTGAGAAATCTAATCTGTAATGTTTTGCAAAATTCTTTTGTTTACTCACATCGATTTCAAGTTCTGCAGCTAGATCCTCTAATTGATCATATTTATTTTTCGTTTTCCATTGAATACTTTTGCAAATGAATAATAGTTCATCATCCCGATAGTAATTTAAACTATCTGGGCCAATTGTTCCAATTATTAATTCTTCTATATTTGCTTTTAATTTGGCCACATCAAGCTTTGGTGTAGTTACCCTGACTTCAGGACTTCCTACATCTGACATAGCACCCATTGGTGTTTTTGGAGATAAATCCTCATTAAAAGTTAAATCAGGCATTCTCGATCTAGAAGTGTTTAATTCTGTCAAGTCTGAATAAAATTTTTCAGCAGGCTTTTGAATTTCTGTATTTAAAGGAATAGTTAATCCAGTTTTGTTTGTATTTCTTTGATCAAATACAGGCTGAACAGGACCTATTGTTACTGGAACTGTGACAGCTTCCATGCCTTTTGTCATTCTTTTGATTAATTCTTCTTTAGACCTTAAGTATTCATTATAATCATCATCCTCAACATTTCTTGTTTCTCTTGTATAATCTTTTGGAGGTTCCCTTGCTCTTGGAGTCATTGAAAAATGTCTACCCTCATTTCGAACATTCTCAAATTCTGGTCTTCTAGGAGTTTCAGTGATTTCACAATTATTTGGATAAAGTTTAGGAGCTTCATTAATTGGAGGTGCACTCGGTGAAGTTTCAGTAGAAACCACCGGAGTAGACCATGATCTAGGAGGTCTCAAAGGCTGATTAGGCTGTTTATTTCTAGCAGTTGTATATATTTCTTCCATAATTGCATCCTCAGATTCACTTTCCATAGATTTTCCTGTAGGAGAACCCATTACCATTTCATGAATTAAATACAATCCTTCACTCATGTTTCCCTGTCTCCACATTCGCAATCTATCTTCATGAGTTTCTCTTTTCCATGATGGATTTTTAGAAGGTCTTTTAATTCCACTAGCTTCTCTTTGTAACTGATACATCTCATCTTCCCACTCAACTAAAGCTTCAAATTGAGTTGGTCTCGGTTTTGGAACAAGAGCATTCATTTTCTCTCGTAAGTTTCTTAAAACTCTTACATTAAATGAACCATCATCAGGCCAAGCCAAAACACCATCGTTTTTAGTATAGCGTTTCCAACTGTCGAACCATAAGACAGTATGATATCCGTATTCACCTTCCATGTACGCTGCAGGTGTTTTATACTTATGAAGTAGTTTACCACCTCGCGTCTCGATTTTCTTGTCAGGTGAAAATAAATTCTTAAATTTCTGAAATAATGTTGTCTTTTTCTCAACATGTTTAAAATGATAACTCATTTTTTAAAAGTTAAATTTAATTCACAAAATCGTTCGTAAAATATTTCCGGGATGTTCTGCAAAACAACCAATCCGTGCGCGAAACACACCAACAAGCCAATGGCGGTTGAGCTACGTCAGTTTCTTGCTCAACCAATAATTTTGGAAAATTTCCGAAGGACCAATCAGCTCACAGGCCGTCAGAGACTCAGGAGCCAATCAGAATACAGCTTGTGACGTAGGTCACCCAATCCCAGCGCGGCTCTGTGACGTACACAGCAGCTGCGGTTTCTCGCTTCTCACTCCTGGCGCTTACCCCTCCTTCACAAAATCTTTTCACAGCGCCATTTTAAGAACACTTTTCAGTGTAAATTAATTCTTAACAATGACTTATAAAGACAACATCTGTTCGTTTCACTAATTAGGATAGTTTACATACATTCAAGTATCCACACTTCGGAATAGACGGCGCTATTCGCACTAAGGATAATATTCAATTGTCAGTAGAGTAACCTTACCCCACCCTTCTAACACGTATAATTATGAACTCGCTTTGCTCTGAACCCACCGCGAAGTGAAAGTTCTAAGAGTTCCACTTGAACATAAAATACAACTCAAACTCGCACTTTTACACGGAAAATTCCTTAAATTCAAACACACACGAAATCCGTACAGGACTCTCACCTGTTTATAGAAATCATGCACTGTTAGCAAAATAACGACGTTATCCGTACAGGACTCTCACCTGTTTATAGATATGAAACATGTACCCGTACAGGACTCTAACCTGTTTATAGATAATCATGCACCGACGTTAAATTTTACCCTTCACTCAAGCTTGGATATAACTAATACTCTCATCACAGTGAGTTTTATGGAAGGCGCTTTGTCCCTATTCTCATGCTGCTTTGATTTCTTAGAAAATCCTCACTATACAAGATTCAGACCTAGCCCTAAAACTGTGCTGCTCGGCGACAACACTATGGTACACGGCGATACCTTTTGTGATACTCGGCGATATCACTACAAACTGAACAGATGGCTTGCGTGACTAATTTCTCGCCACACAATCTATACCGGTATAGCTTACAGATAGGCACGAAAAACGAACTTAACAAGTGTTAAAACATTAATCCTATTTGCATACCATGACGCAATCCTTAGCAACCAACATGTTACCTTGGTTATTCCTTAGCAACCATCAATTTCTGCTACCAGATAATTGATCCAGCGGGCTATAGAAAATATATCATAAACTACGCTACCCAACTTCATAACCTATAAACAAAATTCTATACTAAATATGGACCCATTTATGAACCTGATATATTTTGGGCCTACTGAATCAGGTGGTCAGAATAAATCTATATACACATTATATACACACTATATACATTTTTATACATTTGCAGAAAGAATATTGTCATTAGAATAAAACTCAACCATTTAAACGACCACCATAGGCGACGTGATCTAGCTAAAGGTAACCTATACTTCTAAATAACCAAGACCAGCTTGTTTGTTAAAAGTAAGATTTTATTATCTAAATTATGTTATATATGTTGTAAGTCTTATAAATGAAATTTATTTGCAATAAAGCAAGCATGATGGTAAGAAATAAGAAAAATACAATTTAAGCAATTGAATTAACTTCAAAGAATTATATAAAGTTTAGCATTTCTAAAACCTATTTTCCTAACTGAGCTAAATAGACAGAAATTAAAGTAAAGATCTTTGAGGATTCTTACGTGCTCCACGCAAAGTCCAGCAGCACATCACCCTCATCGGAAAGTCAGAAAGCAGCAGCCAGCCCAACCCTAAGGGCATGACTTTTTATACCTTTCTACGCTAACTAAACTAGCAAAGGAAAGTTTTCAGAAATACTCGACGTCCCATTGGCTGAAAGTGACAAGTGACATGTCACTCGATTCTTAAAAAGTTCCACAAAATCATGTCTTACAAAGACCATTGTCTCTTCCACGTGAAGCCAGAGGCTTCCTGCGATTGCAACTTTGTTTTAAATCATCCTCGCAGCTTCCATAGTCTTACAGTGCAACTTCCGCGGATGCCAAGTTAAGGACTGACAAAAAGTTCACTTTCGACCTTGGCCATGTCCGACAGAATGATGTCAGCTCATCAGTTTTTGCTTTGTGAATGCAGCTTCAATAAACGTTTTAATTCAGAATGGGCGTCTCGTGACTTTCTGCAGAATTACAGATCAGCTTTTATTTTGCGGCTCAATTAGCTAGGCCTCAAAACAGGCAACTTATGATTTCTAGTATAAAACAAACACAAGAAAAGTATTAATGAAAGAAATAAAGTATATTCTGTATTCACCCCATGGTTTACTAAATAATTAACCCACCCGATTAATCAAAATGTTACCTAGCCATTGCAAACAAATAAAGCAGCGTTTATATTTACCAGTCTCCGTTTTTCTATGAGACCCATATGCACCTAGAATAGTAGAAATGACATCACACAGACAAGGAAAAGCAAAACAAGCACATGCTTATTTAAGTTTGCAGCAGTTAGTAATGACAAAAACGAAAACAATAAATTATTTTATTATTTTGCACGAACAAAAAGATGCAACAAATATGCACGTTTATGAGCACACATGTTAGTCCCCCCACGTGTAAAGTTTAATCTAGGTTGTATTAGCACGACATATCACAAATCATTAATAATTTTTTTCATGTTATGGAAATGTGACTTTGCGAGTTTAAACAAAATTTTGTTTTCTATCTCGCTCCATCAGGCCTTACGGGTTAGCTCACCAAAAGGCCTTGACATAACCATATATAATGTCTACTCGCGGGGCCAAGCGGGTGGCAGGAGTTCAAATGTTATTACAATTCTTGAAAGTTATTTGACTCAAGATGTAAACACTAGTAACCTGATCATTGCTTTCGAACCCCTGGATTTTGAAGATGGAAGGCTCAGTGAAAATGAGGATGCATTATCGGGCATCTCTCATTTGGGCCTTCAACCCATAAGGAAATGGTCTGAGGCCGCCCTTCAATTGAAGGGGTTGTGCTTGGAAAGGGGTTTGAGCGTGGTTAATGGAAGGACGCAGTCTGATAGGCAGGGAGCAAAGACATTTGACAATGGAAGATCTGATAGTAGTATAGATTACATACTTGTCAATGTGGCCTTCAGTTTTGGACATGGAGGTTCAGAGGAGGCCAGAAAGTGATCACAACCCTCTGGTTTTAAAAATTAATGACAGAAGCTTTTGTATTTTTTTTACAGAGGGAAGGTGACATAATCTCTGAAACTGTAACTATTACCAATGATCTAAGAAGGGTTCGGTAGGGAAGGGTAGCTAATAATGACAGCAATGTTGAGCAGATTAGGGACATGGTCTCGGGTTCCTTGTCGAAACTTTCTGATTGTGAGTCCCAGGAGGCGTTAAATGCCACCTTATCGGGTGTCCACAATGAACTTTTCATGGGTTTGAAAAAGTTTTTCATTAGAAAAAACTCTTGTAAAAAGATTAGACCCCTGAAGCCAAGTTCGTGGTACAACAACACCTGTAGAAAGGCTCATAAAGCCCTGGTGGAAGCTATTAGATCGAGGTCACAGGGAAACATCAAGCAGTGTAGAGCTAATTACAAAGCTTCACAGAGACTAGCTAAGAGAGATTGGTATGAAGAAAGATGGAAGGACTTGTTACAGGCATGTAATGGGAGAAACATGACCCAATTCTGGCACCTATTTAAATGGGAGAACAGTCTGCAGTCACAGATCCCGAGTAATCATGTTGAACCTCAACAATGGGTAACATATTTGAAAGCACAGTTTAAGGCAGTATATAGTAGCGATTAATTGTCCCGCCTATTTTATCTGAAGAACCACTGAAGTTCACATGCAGCGAGGTGGAGTCTGTGTTAAAAATAATCCTGAGTGGCAGGGCCCGGGGGCCAGACTGCATCCCTGCAGATCTGTTAAAACAAAGTTTCAGATCTATGGGTCCCATACATAAAGCTACTAGCAAATGCCATAGCTAGTGGAGCCCCGCTCCCAGCATCCTGGTCTGGTGCAGAGATCATACCGATTTATAAGAAGGGGGATCGCTCGGCACCAGCAAATTCTAGACCTATCAGTCTAATCGACGCTGTTCAAAAGATCGTAGGGAGATTAGTACTAGGGAGGATACAGGGATGGATGACCGAAGCTGATATTTTAACACCCTTACAGGCAGGGTTTCGGTCTCATACAGGGACCCTCGACCAGGCCTTCAGATTTGTATTAATTTACTGGAAGGAGGTGGCTTTAGGTGGGGGCATGCTATTCGCGGCATTTGTGGATTTAAAATCTGCATTCAATCTCGTTCCTAGGGTAAAACTGTGGAAAGCACTATTGAAAATGGGGATGCCCCAAGATTTGGTAACTATCTTGGTCAAATTCCACGAATTCACCTATGCGTAGGTTCGTTGGGGCAAACCAGGTGAGATTACAATAAGGTTCAAGGTCAGCAAAGGGGTTCGACAGGGGTGTGTGCTGGCTCCCACCTTGTTTTCTTTATTTATAAATGGGGTGATCCAGTACTTTGCAAATCACCCAACTGATGCGCGAATGTTAGCCGGCATGAAAGTGCCACTGCTCATGTTCGCGGACGACACCCTGCTTATATCCAAAACGAGACAGGGGCTACAGCTGGCACTGTCTCGTTTTGAGGTGTTCTGCCGCGAACATGAGCTTCTGGTCAATTTAGGGAAAACAAAGTTTGTGGTGCTCCATGGGTCTACGCCAGTTAAAGCACATGTTTACATGCATGGCGATCTATTGGAGCATACAGATGTCTTTACCTACTTGGGTGTTACCTTCAATGATAAATTAAGCTGGAAGCCCCAAGTTGAAATGCTAGTGCTAAAGCGCGCCCAGCTGGCCGGTGCCCTGATTAAGGAGCACAGGTTGTCCCTAACCAAACCTATTGCCCCTATTGTTAAGATTTACACAGCCAAAATTTGCCCAGCCATATTATATGGGGCTGAAATATGGGGGTTTTGTTAGTTATCTCCACTTTCTTCAGCCCAGAATAAGTATATGAGATCGATAGTAGGCTTGCCGCAATTTTCCCCCCTAATACCATTGTTTCTTGACCTGGGCTGTTATGCACTTGAAGATGTAGCACGCTATAGACCGCTGGCATTTTGGAGGCGTCTTTGGATCACTCCGGAACTCTCCTTGTATGCCAAAGCCCTATTGGAAGTGAGGGGGTTAAGTCGATCACATAAGATCCCATGGTTGACTGCAATTAGGTTCTTGTTGACTGATATGGGGATGAGGAACCTATGGGAACATCCAGAGGCTGCGGAATTTCCATCGAAATGGTCCTATAGAATAGCATAATGGGAGTTGGTTAAAATTAAGAGATTCTCCTCCCATATCTGCCAGTCATTGTCGAGGGATTTCCTTGATATTAAGGATGGACCCCTTTTGGAAGTTTATTGGGATCTTATCACGAAGCCTCATGATCGCAAACTTTACCATCAGTTCAGGATAGGTACATTACTCTTACGATGGTTTACTAGCAAATGGAACCCTGCTAGTAGTGATAAGTGCGTATTCTGCCAAGATCATATCAAAAATATTGATAATTTTTTATTTGTATGTTCTGCATACCTCCAACCGAGGAGTATCTGGCTGAAACCAGTATGTTTGCCCATGAATAAAAGATCGGCAATGGTTGCAAGGAGAATATTCAAATCTGACACTTCCACCCTCTCTGTAATTGGCATAACAAAGTTCTTGAGCTGGGCGTGGGCTTTACGCAATCAAAATGGGGGGGGCAAAGTAGCTGTGTAACTATCTAAGATGGGCCCTTGTAGACAGGGGCTGGAGTTGGTATAGTAATACCTTATTTTCGAAGAGTACTCATCCCTTGTAAAATTAACTGATGTAGATTAAGTCCCTATGCTGGTTTATATATTTAATCCTGTTTTAGAATCTGTTTTAAAATGAATATATATATATATATATATATATATATATATATATATATATATATATATATATATATATATATATATATATATATATATATATATATATATATATGTATTTATTTATTAATCATTGTTGATGTGGTATAGTATCAAGTTTTAGATTTTTGAATATGAAGGTGTATTTTAAAGAGCATGAAAGCTGGATTAATTTTGGTATTTACTGTCTTTTATGATGAAGAATCGCAATAAAGACTTAATGAAATGAAAATGACATAGTTACCCACATTTGCTCTAGACCACCACAGTTGAGTTTCCCAATGCCTCAAGCTTGATATCACCCTAAGTGACGGGACATCAGACTGCATGGGTTTGTGTTCTACCTGTCTTCTGAGAGACAAAGGTAAAAGCTCTTTGGCTGCACTATCTCCTTTATCCTATCCCAGAAGTCCCACACTTTTGGGGGTGATAAAAAGTAGTAAGAACATTGTGCTGCAAGAAAAAAGGCAAACACCTGCCACTCCTGGCCATATGCGGATGTGGCAACGTTTTCATTGTAACACAAAGTACTTTTACTGATTTGGTTAAACCTTTCATACGTTTTGCACTTAGTGGAGCTGGAAAACTATTTTAGCAAATGTGCGAAGCCACAAGTTGTCAAACTTCATAACTTTGCACAGCCCTAATTCGCAATTTGCCCTATAATAACAATCCATATTAGATGCAGGCCCTGACATTATCACATGTACCGTATGGCGTCCAGCCATCTAGTTGGCCAAGTGTAGCACGTCAGTGGCAAATCCATGCCATATTATACTCATGGTTCACAATACTACAACAATACACATTAGAAAAAACTCCTGACACCATCGGCTGCATAACACAACTACATGTCACATTGATGGTTAAGCCACTTTTGATGGTTTGCCACTCTCGTCATATCTTGCTCCAAACTAACATTACACATTAGAATCCCTTGCTCCATCATGTAGACACCATGACTCCAAGGCCAATACGTGGCTTAGCATTTGCCACTTCAACAGCATCCTTACCCCCTCACATATTTAAATAGTAGTTACCCCGCTTTAACGCACCAACATATCAGTGCAGCAAAGCCATTTTCAGTGGTGTAACGAAAGTTGAAGGGGCTCCCTGCAAGGTACATAGGGGGCCCCCCTCCGGATTTAATCCTGAGGTCTCAGGCCTGTGTACAGTGCTGAGGGGGCCCTCTGCAGCTCGGCCCTGCCGCACTGATTGTCCCCTGGCCATATTATGGCAAATATGTCTTAAGAAAACAGTAACCCAAAGTCGAGCACAATACATTGGTACCTTCCAGTAGAATTAAACAATTTGCAATGGTCTTAGGCACACAATATTCAACAGAGGTGCTTAACACGATCTAGCCACCCACTATCCAATATGATCTATCTCTAAACAATATGCAAGTCTATTCTATCCTCAATAGACCACGTTGACTCCAGTCAGAGAGTACTCCAGAACTGTAAAAGGCACCCAGATTCTGAAAGTGTAATGGGGCCATACAGTTAGTAGCAAAGTATCATACGAGGCATTCATCATAATGTAACATAACGTAATATGTATGGCACATACTTTGGTTTCACATCTAGAGTCACATCACATCTGGAACCTAGGTTTCCCACAACGGCAAATCATTTTGTATGAAAGAATAATATTTACATTCTGTTTGAGCATTTTACCTGAGTTTGAAATTACAAATGTGGCATTTCACAAAATGCTCAGAGTGAGATGGACTGATACCACCTGTCCTTTGAGTTTGGTGACAGGTCAGTGTGCTGTTTTTCAATAATCTTTTCCTGCAAATGTGAGACTGCAGAAGGATGATTACAGTGACTGTTAACAAGAACAAGAGCCCAACTTCGAAATCAAGCCATAGTTTATGGCATACTTACTTTTAAAGGGATCAGTCTATTGGACAACATGGGGGACTTGAAAAGGAAGTGCACATGGTTTGCAAGCCAACTTGATTACTTTACACCTGAGCACACATTATCATTATTTCTATGATCCAGTATATCATTGTATTGCTCTTCAAATAATACCGCAGTGTCTCTATAGCCTATTGTCCAAAGTTCATGATTTCTCAAAAAAGGATGCAGTAGTCCAATCACAGTCTTCTTTCGATGAATGCTTTAATTTCAAATACACATTGAGTAGCACCACAGCAGCCATATCTTATGTCAGCAGTTGCCTCCTGATAGTCTGCCCCCCATCTGCCTTTAGATCACTACAAGTGATGTTTTTTGGGTTTTGTTTTTCAGAACATGGCCTAGAAATGGGTTTTCTGGAAACTCTGCCATTAATGATTTTGGCAAAATGATAATGTCAATAAGCCAACCTGAGACAGAAAACCCAAGACTTGACTTACTCCACAGCTCTATCAGCATTACTTGGTTATCGTGAGTGCTAGGTAACAATCAGTTCAATGCGATTTCACAGGTATAGTTAGTAGTACCCATTTCATCATGAAGAGGCACACTCAAGAACACTCCTTTTTTCACTCCCAAAAGTACTGATGGAGCAGGGTTTTCGTGAAATAAAACTTGCTCGAATTGAACTTCTTTTCTTCTTTATTTTATTTTTGTATTTTATTTATTTAAGGAGTTTTATATAGCGCTAGCCAGACTCGGGGTTATCGGAGCGCTTTACAACAGATTATAGAAGCAGGAATCATACAATAGGCAAAAAATGTACATGTCGGATTCGGAAGTCCCAGCAAGCAGTACAACAAAAGGGAATGGGAGACCTGGGGAGCCTTGCGGAGTGCACAAGGTCTTGGGTGAAGCCCTAATCCGTAAGGGGAGTAGTAGGGAATTGGAGCTCCTGAGGGTCCTTGTTTGACTGTTTTTTTGGAGTTTAGAGGCCAGGTATTCGGGTTTCCCTGTGTGTAAGGCTTTATGTGTAAGGCATGCAGTTCTGAAGCTGGCCCGCATTTCTATTGGGAGCCATTTTAGATCTCTGAGTGCAGGAGATATGTGATCACATTTCTTGACTCCAGTGACCATTCTGGCTGCTGCATTGAGAGTTGTTTTGAGGGGGGCCAAAAATAGTAATCGAGTTATGTGCAAACTAAATGCAAAAAGCTAATAATGAAAATAAAAACTGCACAAGCGCGTGTTAAAGTGCTGTGGTAGGCCACAAATGCATGTGAAAATAACAGACTAAAGCTGCTAGTTTTATTTTACACTAAACTGAATAAGAAGAAGAATCTTTTAAAATGAGCATAAATGAAGTGAGAAAATATGCATTACATTGGGTATATTAATAGTGGGACTTTATAAACGATAAATAACACTTGTATTTGTCTTTCCTACAAGTATGAATTTTCTGCTCTGAAGAAAAGGCCCAAGAGTCATTTTAGAAAATAAATACGTGTATAAAAAGTGCAGGAGTAGGGAGTCTGAAACTCTCCATCCTACATGAGTCCTGTGTGCCTGCCAAAATTTGTGTGGAGGAAACAAAATGAATACAAGAGACAGTAACACTTCCTCAGTGAGCGGTGCATTTGAACAATCGAGGCACAAAAGTTGATAAAGTGGAAGTTTGAAATTGTATTTCCGTGGCTGGAAGTTGATAAAAATTAACAAAATGGACAATGGATTATTTTAACAGAGTTGTCACGTCAAGAGTGGTGTGATTGAACACCCCCTGTTGTAACCAATTGAATTAATTAAAAATGGTGTGTTCTGACACAATGTGGGTTGGACTTTAGAGAATTTAGAGTATATCTTAGGTACCCGGTGGGGTTATTGGTTGGTGTGATTTTCCTACGTTGCGAGAGGAGAGAGCTGTTTGCTGTTTCCTCATTTCTGTGGGCTGGCTGATGTTCTGCTGAATCCTGAGTCTTAAACTTTGCTCCTTACCTATTCTTGAGGGTCCTTGCTTACTCTCATGGCTGCAGGGTAGCTTTCCAAATTTCTTGAACTTGGGTTAGTATGAATTTCTAAATTTGCATAACTATTTTACAAATGACTTATGTATTTACTCTTTTGTCTCCACGCCTTTCCACTCATTCAGAGTGCTGCAATTGAGAAGTTCTTATGTCGTTTTCTATAGATGTTTTCTCTTGTACTTTGATTTATGATTCAAGCTGTATTGTACTTGTAGAGCAATCACATTATTATAGATAAACATTATTAACTCATAAATGAGTTTGTCTTTATTTAGTGTTATTGACGGGTTATATAAAGAGTGCAAAATGGTTTCTTTGTAGATCCAAATATTATTTTGCCAAACCCTGATTAAATAATAAAGATTGCATCACCACAAAAAGGTTATAATGGAAATGATATGGTAATGAAGATTTGGTAAATTTGGTTTTGACTCACCCAGCGTGAAATGACTAATAGAGTATTGAATTGGGTCAAATGATGAAAATTATTTAGTCCCAGATCGCTGGATCAGTTTTGGTAGCAGACTGATGGTTTAAATAATTAATTTGGCAAATTAATAGGTTGTAATTAATGTTTTTGTTAAGTAACATATTGTATCATTGTTATATGTATGGTCTGTCGTTTTACCTTAAACCCAGGTATGGAGTTGCCTAAGATCTGGGATTATGTTTTAGCCTAATGGGCAGAGGAAGAGTGTGGATAGTAAACACTGGAGAAGTGTTTTATCTGCTGGCGTGATATTAAGCAGCAAAGGAGGTTGTTAATATTGCATAGGGAAATATTCTGAAATTAGTTGGTGATAGTAATAATAGAAGATTTGTTTGCCACCTTTGGAAAGCGCAACTGTAGAAGTCCCCAAAGGAGTCTTTCACTTGACTGAGAGTGGAGTAACGCTGGTCGATATTCCACTAGTAGTAAAAGAATTTCTATGAGTGATTGAAGTTATCTCTTTTTTAGTGGAGCAGATATAGCAGGATTGTTTTATGTTGTTTCTAATTCTATTTTGCTTTGAAAAAGATTCTGTAATCCATTGCCGAGATATTTTGTAAAAGGAGGGTCAGTGGTAGGAGTTATACTGACGTCACAGAGAGCTGCGCAGGCATTGGCCAGTTAGCGAAAACGCCATCAGAGAATAGTGTGATATTATTGGTTGGTTGGTGTGAGTCTCACTGGTATTGGGCAGTGTGAACGGATTACGTGAGTAGAATTACAGAAGAGTTTTCCTGGTTTGTTATTAACTTTAGTGTATTGGGAGGAAGAAAAATAGAAAGAAGTTGTTGAGAATGCTGAGGACTTTGTTTAGAAAGGATGAGACTATAACTATAAGAGAGGGAATTCCTGTGCCACCTTGGTATGCCTGCTTCTTTTATGTCATTAGAACGAGGATATCATACGTGTACATGGTTGGAGAATTGGGTGAGATATATGGAAGGAGATGGAAATATGGCTTTCCCAGAGCATGGTACTTTTAATGTGAGGATTTTAGAAAATTTGAGATACCAGATGAATCAGTTTAGACC
Organism: Lissotriton helveticus; assembly: GCF_964261635.1. Lineage (NCBI taxonomy): Eukaryota > Metazoa > Chordata > Amphibia > Caudata > Salamandridae > Lissotriton > Lissotriton helveticus. Next base: position 1,356,040,986 of record NC_136065.1, read on the forward strand.
AAATCCTAGATCTATGGAGTATGAAGCGATTGAGGAATAGGAACATGAAGCGTATAGAAGAGAGAGAGATGGATCTGTGGCTAAATATAGAAATACAGTGAGTAGATATTTAGAAGCAAAATGGGATGCTCAGATGAAAAGATGGAGTAGAGATGTGATTGCAGAATCCGGTTGTTGTTGTTGAGGAACTGGCTGGAGGGAAATGCAAGTAGAAAATGGAAAATGTGGAAAGTACAAATCCAGATCCAAATGAAATTGAGGATGAGTTACTGGATGAATTGTTATTAAATAGACCTCAACCATAATAGGAAGAGCAGGAAAGAATTACTCTGAATGCTCCCATGATTCAAACTGATGCTCCATAGCCTTCCCAGAAGAGAAATGTAGAAGTAGTTAATAAGGCAAAAGATGATTTGACCCAAAAAATGAATCAAATGAATTTAAATGCAGAGGCATTCCCAGTTCCAGTGACAGTTGGTCCCATAGTCCCATTGTATAGTGAAGGTCAAAATATTTCACGAGTGCATGCATTAACAGTGCCTGCTAATAATACTTAGAGGAGTAATGGTGTCGAAGCAAATGAGATGGGAACATTGACTGATATTGTAGAAAGACAAATGGAAAACCCAAAGTGAAATGTGCAAGTAGAACCTAGAAGATTAGTGCAGTATGCGAAAGAAGGGACACCTACTTCAGGGAGATCAGTAGGACCATCGCCAGAAGAGTTGGAAGAATGGATTAGAGGGATGGTGTCTAATAAGGTGAATACTGGTATTGACGTAAGAACATTAAAAACAGATTTGGAGAAAAGGATTTTAGGTATATTTAGTCCAGAGACGTTGAGTAAATATCAGGAAGAAGAGTTGTTGATTTTATGTAAAAATATTACAATGAGAGCGAAGTGTTTGCATGAGAAGTTTGCTGAAGTTGCACAAACATATGGAGTGGACATTGAAACATCAAATGCTTTGCAAAAGACGTATAGATTGGATTTTAGTGACAAAGATTTGGAAAGTTTGAATGCTTCTGGTAAACGATTGCAGAATAAGGAGTTGATTAATACCTTGAAACAATGGGATGAATTGGAACGTTGAAAAGGTAGATGCGCTAAAAAGAAAGAAGGAAAGCTTGCAAACAAAGATGCATCTCCTATGTATCCAGTGAGGGAGACAGGGACAGGAGCAGTGACAACTGAAATGACATATCCCATGAGAGAAGTTCCAGGAGGTGGACATCTTCACGTTCCTTGGTCAAGACAAGATACATTGTCTTTTACTAATGAAATTCCCAGATTGAGAGAAAAATCGATTGAGTGGTATAAACAAGTAGAGAGGTTTGTAAAGGTTTCAAAAGTTTTGTTGAAAGATTTAGATAGTTTGTTTGATATTGTGGTTCCAGCTGATTTGTGGACTGAGTGTTAAATTGCCATAGATTGGCCGAAAGAGGAATATCCTAGACATGCGAAGACTGGAGCCCCATTAGAAGAAGTGGTGAAAAAACCATCAATACCAATACCACCACCAATACCACCACCACCACCAATACCACCACCAATACCACCACCTATACCACCATTAATACCAATATCACCAACACCACCACTAATATCAATGTCACAGCCACCAATACCAATACCAACACCTGCAATACCACCACCAATACCACCACCGCCACCAATACCACCACCACCACCAATAACCCCACCACCAATAACCACACCACCAATACCACAATCACAAGTACCACCAATACTACCACCAATTCCACCACCACCATACCACCACTAATGCCACCACCAATACCACCACCACCAATACCATCACCACCACCACCACCACCAATACCGCCATCACTAATACCAATACCACCACCCATACCAAAACCACCACCACAAATACCACCATCAATACCAATACCACCACCACCAATACCAATACCAACCCTACCACCAACACCACCAATACCACCACCACCAATACCATCACCACCAATACCATCACCACCACCAATACCACCACCATTATCACCAACACCACCACCACCAATACCACCACCAATTCGACCACCACCAATACCAACACCAATACCAACACCACTAATATCAATATCACCACCAATACCATCATCACCAATACCACCACCAATACCGCCACCACCATCAATGCCATCGATACCACCACCAACATTACCACCACCAATACCACCATCACCACCAATACCACCAATGCCACCACCACCACCAGGCCCACCACCACCAATAGCATTACCACTAATACCAATACCTCCACCACCAATACCACCACCACCAATACCACCATCAATATCAATACCACCACCAATACGACCATCACCACCAATACCACCACCATCAATACCACCACCAATACCTCCACCATCAATACCACCACCAATACAGCCACCACCAATACCACCACCACCACCACCAATACCACCACCATTACCATCACCACCACCAATACCACCAATACCACTTCCACCACCAATACCACCACCAATACCAATCCCACCACCACAAATACCACAACCAATACCAATACCACCACCACCACCAATACCACCACCACCAATACCACCAATACCGCCACCACCAATACCACCACCACCACCACCAATACCACCTCCACCACCAATACCATCACCACCACCAATACCACCACCACCAATGCCACCACCAATACAACCACCAATACCACCACCAACATTACCACCAACATTACCACCACCAATACCACCACCACCAATACCACCACTACCAACACCACCAATACTACCACCACCAAGCCCACCAAAAATACCACCACCACCAATACCAATACCTCCACCACCAATATCACCACCACAAATACCACCATCAATACCATTACCACCACCAATACCACCATCAATACCAATACCACCACCACCAGTCGCAATACCACCACCACAAACACCAATACCACCACCTCCAATACCACTACCTCCACCAATACCACCACTACCACCAATACCCCCACCACCAATACCACCACCACCACCACAAATACCACCGAATACCACCACCAATACCACCACCAACAATACCACTACCAACAATTCCAGTACCACTACCACCAATACCTAAACCACTGCCTCCAATACCAATACTGCCACCAATACCAGCCCCACCAATACCAGCAATACTACCACCAATACCACCACCACCATTACCACCAATACCACCACCACCACCATCAATACCAATACCACCAACAATATCAATACCGCCTCCTCAGCGCCTCGCGCTCACTAGTAATACCAGGGCACTATACAAGGCTGGAGCTGCAGCCGACACCATCCCTTCCTCCTTCCATGTCTGCCATAAAGCACAGACCGCCATGCACCAGGTGGTGAAGCCATGGCCCTACTACCACTGGAGTGTTTTTTTGTTAGGCAAAATATAGCAATGACATTATGCAATGCCACAATGCACACTCAAATAACGGAGAGGGGAGGAAACAGGCCCCCTCCTGTTCCTCCTTCTGAGCTGCGACAGTGTAATCACAGGGCAAAAGGTGTTGGAGCACTTTGTTAGTGTTTATAGCTCGGATCATATGTAACTCTGACTTCACACTTTGTGTCTGTGTAATTTACAATACTTACACATCTTCTTCACTGCACTATTTATCACTACTTTAAAGATGTTTCAGGCCGGTCTCTTCCTCTGATATTTACAATCTAACAAGGTGTCGAGAAGGCCCTTTATTGCAATGCAATAGGTCTCTCATTTGCGAGAGTTTAAACTGTTAGTACTGTAAATGACAATGACTTTTATTTATGTTTTAAAACCCGAAATATAAATAAAAGGCATTGTCATTTACAATGCCAATAGCTCAAACCTGTGTGAATGTGAGGCCTATTGCATTGCAAATGCTTGTTATGAAGAGCGTGTACTTATGCCTTAACTTGAAAAATGAACATTGAATTGCAAATTAGCTCGATACCATAGCTCTGCTTGAATAGTTATCATTCTGAACAGAAGACACAATCTGCACTATGGTTAAAAGATGAATTGTTATAGCAAAAATCACATTTTAAAACACTAGAATGCAAATTTTGTAGCTGAATAGGAAATGATTTACTTGGCTGTCTTCCAATGCTATAATTCATTTTATTGCAAAAGACAAATTAGATTAAAATCGCCAATGTGTTGAATTTATCAAAATCACAAGTCAGAATTGCTGTCATTGATTAATCCAGTCAGCAAGATCATACTTCATTCACCTTCTCAAGAGCAGGATTAATCCACCGTTGATGTTTTTGTTAGTTTCACATATCTGCCAGACCCCTACTCTCGAAATTCATTCCAATTTAGATTTTGAGAGGGACCAGGTTTCTTCCTTAAGCAGTCCCCAATGTTTACTTAATGGAATTTTCTAATCTCCCCCAGTCAAACTTGAGCATGGCTCTCTTCCTCCAGATGTGGCTCACACTTGGCAATTTGCCCTGTATACGTTTTACATTTATTCCCTGACAAATTTGCCTCTATTTTTACCCAGCTATGCAAGGTATCCCTAGCAACATAAGTGGTCCTGACTGAGGGGCTGAAGCAAGAAGACATCACTCCTTTATTTAGAAAAACATCTCCACACTCTCACGTTTTGAACAACCATTGTGTCACCTCTTTGCTCCCGGATCCCATGAAAATTCTTGGAACACACATGAATGGGATTGCATCAGAAATTGTCAACAAGATAGAATTTCTTGACTCAGCTCAGTCAGAATTCAGCCACCACACAGTACAAAAACTGCACTTATGTTTGTGGTTAATGAGATTCATTAGATGTTAGATGAAGTCGGAAGATGAAGTCGGTAGAGTGGCTATGATTTTATTAGACCTCTCTGTAGCCTTTGATACAGTCTCTCATGACATTTTGCTTATGAGATTTTACAAGGCAGCTTGAAGGCTAACACTTGTACTTGGATGTGACCATACCTGGATGTCAGAAGCCAAGCAATCAAGAGGTACTCTTTCCAATCAGTCCTTTAGTCGGTGATGCAGGGTGTGCTGCAGGGATTAACTGTAAGTGCTACCATATTTAGTATATGTTACTCCTCTGCCTGGTTAATTAGGTCATTTGGATCTGCCTTTATGGCCTGGTGTGACAACACAATGCTGGCATTTTGTTTGGAAGATGCAAAAGAACTCAACAAGGAGCGGTTAAAAACCTGCTTAACTGAGATATCTTAAAGGATGTCCGATAATGCATTAAAGCTGAACTAAGATAAAACTAAAATTCTCATTTCAGGAGGATCTTTTAACTAAGGACTGGTGGCTTCCCCAGCTTGGAACATTGCCCATCCCATTTAAGGATGCAAAAACCTGGATGTTACTATAGATAATTCAATTAATCAATCAATCAATCAATACACTTGTAAAGCGCGCTACTCACCCGTGATGGTCTCAAGGTGCTGGAGGGGTGGGGGGTAGTGGCGCTACTGCTCGAAAAGCCAGGTCTTGAGGTGTTTCCTGAATGTGAGGTGGTCCTGGGTCAGACGTAGGTGGGCGGGGAGGGAGTTCCATGTCTTGGCGGCCAGGTAGGAGAATGACCTTCCTCCGGCGGTGGTTCTGTGGATCCGTGGGACAGTGGCGAGGGCGAGGCTGACGGAGCAGAGTTTGCGTGTTGGATTGTAGAACGTGAGGCGGTTGTTGAGGAATTCGGGGCCTATGTCGTGGAGTGCTTTGTGTGCGTGGGTGAGGAGCCTGAACGTGATTCTTTTGCTGACGGGGAGCCAGTGCAGGTCTCTCAGGTGGGCTGATATGTGACTGTGGCAGGGGATGTCGAGAAGGAGTCGTGCGGATGCGTTCTGTATGCGTTGGAGTCTTTTCTGAAGTTTGATTGTGGTCCTTGCTTATAGGGCATTCCCGTAGTCAAGTCAGCTGGTGACGAGGGCCTGGGTGACCGTCTTTCTAGTTCCGGTAGGGATCCAGCGGAAGACCTTACGGAGCATGCGCAGGGTGTTGAAGCATGAGGATGAGATGGCGTTCACTTGCTTGGTCATCGTGACAGAGGAGTCCAGGATGAATCCCAGGTTGCGTCCGTGGTCAGTGGGTGTCAGTGCGGTGCCTAGTTCTGCGGGCCATCAGGAGTCGTCCTAGGCGGATGGGGATGGTCCGAGGATGAGGACCTCCGTCTTTTCTGAGTTCAGTTTCAGACGGCTGAGTTTCATCCATTCTGTGACGTTCTTCATTCCTTCCTGGAGGTTGAGTTTGGCGGCGGCTGGGTCTTTGGTGAGGGAGAGTATCAGCTGGGTGTTGTCGGCATAGGAGATAATGTTGAGGTTGTGTTTGCGTGCGATGGTGGTGAGGGGGCTCATGTAGATATTGAAGAGGGTTGGGCTGAGTGATGAGCCTTGGGGTACGCCGCAGATGATCTCGGTGGCTGCGGAGCGGAAGGGAGGGAGGCGGACTTGTTGGGTTCTGTCGGAGAGGAAAGAGGTGATCCAGTCCAGGGCTTTTTCTTGAATCCCGGCGTTGTTGAGGCGGGTTATTAGGGTGCGATGGCAAACTGTATCGAAGGCGGCTGAGAGGTCTAGGAGAATGAGGGCGGTGGTTTTCCGGTTGTCGAGTAGGGTCCTGATGTCATCGGTGGCTGCGATGAGGGCAGTCTCGGTGCTGTGGTTGGCTCGGAATCCAGACTGGGATGGGTCGAGGGACCCATTGGCTGAGAGGAATGTGGTCAGCTGCTTATTGATGATCTTCTCGATCACTTTCACCGGGAAGGGAAGAAGGGAGATGGGGCGGAAGTTTTTGAGGTCTTTGGGGTCCGCTGTGGGTTTCTTCAGTAGGGCTTTGATCTCTGCGTGCTTCCAGCTCTCTGGGAAGGTGGCAGATGCGAGGGAGTTGTTTATGATGTTCCGTAGGTGGGGAGCGATGATGGTGTCGGCTTTGTTGAAGATGTGGTGAGGGCATGGGTCGGAGAGAGAGCCTGAGTGGATGGTGTTCATAGCGTTGGCGGTGTCTTCGGTGCTGATGGGAGTCCAAGCGCTGAGGATGGTTGTAGGGGGCGTTGGTTCAGTGGCTGGGGGGGGAAGTCTGGGCGCCAAAGATGTTGTGTATATTGGGTATCTTGCGGTGGAAGAACGTGGCGAGGTAGTTGCAGAGGTCTTGTGACGGTGTGATGTCGTTGCTGTTGGCGTTGCGATTGAAGAGCTCTTTTACGATGTTGAAGAGTTCCTTGCTGTTGTGTGTGTTGTTGTCCACTCGTTCTCTGAAAGATGTCTTTTTGGTGGTGCGGATCAGCTGGTGGTGTTTGCAGGTGGCGTTCTTGAGGGCTGTCATGTTTTCTGTCGTCTGTTCGCGGCGCCAGGTTTTCTCGAGGGATCTGCAGGATTTCTTTGATTCTTTGAGGTGGTCGGTGAACCATGTTGTTTTCCTGTGGCCTGGCTTGCCTGGAGGGTTCTTCAGTGGTGCAAGGGCGTTGGCGCAGTTGACTATCCACTGTGTGAGGTTGCGGGCTGCATCGTCGGTGTTCGTGGTGGTGATGGGTAGTTTCTGGCTCAGTGATGTGGTTAGCTGGTCTGCTGTGATTTTGCTCCAGCATCTGCAGGGGATCTGTTGCGGGTGGTGGTGGGATGTGGTCTTCTCAAAGGTGAATTCACTCTCTATTCAATCTCACTTCAATAGAGCCACTTCCACTTGATTCTTCTATTTAACACTACTTGTCAAACTGTGTCCACTCTTATCAGTAGCCGGTTAAAGAACGGTAGTACAGGAGACTACTCTTGCAAGTCTGACTACTGCAGTGCATTGTTCCTTGGCCTTTCTGAGTATTTGCTGACAAAATCACAGGTGCTACACAACTTGGCTGCATGGACTATCCTATCCTTGCCCAGAAAACCGTATATGTCCCCTATTCTGAAAGAGTTACATTGGAACCCCATGAATAAATGTGCCACTTTCAAGAGCTTATGCATTACGCATAAGGTTATTTCGAAATGAGGCCCCACATATCAGAAAGCCAAACTCAGTCACTACTGACCTCATAAAGCATTCACTCTTCTACTGCAAGGTTAGCCAGAATTTCCATCAATGGAAGCGCAGGGCAGGAGGATGATCTTTCCCCATCTTTACAGCAAAAGAGTGAAACATGCTCTCTATTTGTGCAAGATCAGACATCAATCATTTTATATACAGAGACGTTCTTGGCTCTGGCTTTTCCCTCAATGTTAATAACTCAGACCTCTTGAGTTTACTTTGCCTGGTTATGAATTTGCAGATCCCGTACACCTTCGGGTAACAGTTTAACAGTGCCCTATATAAAACATTCCTATAGTATAGTATGCTTCCTCGGGCACAAATCCTCTCATCTTATCATTCCGCTGGTGGTTGATCTTGCAGAACTGGTTCCATCAAGTGGAGAATGTTGAACAGCATGTTGACGCTCAATGTGTACTAATACAAGATGGTGGTCAGTCTAAATTCTCTCTTCCGACTTTGCTAATCGGTTCTAGTTGTTTGAGGATTCTCTCTGCGACACCTTTATCATATATATCCATAATTTGGCCTTTTCATCTTAACAGAATAGGCCAGATCCAGTTTTAACAATTCAATACAGAGTCATATTGGGCTTCTAAAGCATTTTTTTGGAGGGATTAGAAGCTGAGCCCCGCTGACCTGGCCCCACAATTCTGCTCCTACCATAGCTGGCTCGCGATTTCTTCTTGAATTGTTCTAATAGGAAAAGAGGTTTATGTGGCTACTTGACGAATTTTAGAATGATTTAGGAACCACTTTCTGAAGTGGCACTTCCTACCTTTACATACTGCTTCCAATTTTGCTTGTGTGAAATATTTGTTAGGGGTGATGCATTGCAAATGAGTTAACCTGCAACCTTTTGAAGTTTTGTTAAGAGGTTGCAGGCTTCATGCATTGGTTCAAAACTTAACTTGCAAACAAATTCTGTAAACTCGGAAAAAAATTGCAAACTAAAACTCCATCTACCTTCTGATTTATGACAAAATATGCAAAAACGGACAGTTCCCTCGATGATTGTGCCTTCAAGTTGAATGCCATTATTTGAGCTATTCAAGAATGTTATTCACAAGTCATCACCTTGAGTCTATTTTGCAGCAATGATCGGTAGTTTACTGTCAGAACAATAAGCTTCCATTCCAACTGTGGCAGAAGGTCGACTGAACAATCACGGACATAGTCAAAAATAGGGATTTGCATACAGCAGCAAAGGCCTCCTATTGCTGGCAGAATATTACATTACTCATTCAATCTGTGCAGAGGGAGTATAAGACTAACAAGAAATGAATCCCTGCTTCACACATCTCCAATACATTACAATGGAGGAATTAAGGGCCAGATGTAGGTGGCCATTTACCGATCGGTAACGGCCGATTTCGGCCGTTACCGACCGGTAAATGGGTTTTTGGTATGTAGGGGGCTACACTTACCGATTCGGTAAATTTACCGAATCGGTAAAATACCGAATCGGTAATTTTACCGATTCGGTAATTTCGGGATGTAGGTGGGACTCTTCAGAGTCCCTAAGGGCTTACAGATTCGGTATTTTACCAGCCAATTCAATTGGGTGGTAAAATACCGAATCCAGGTGTGCATGCACATGTGTGCATGCACACATATGCCATGTGGCAGACATGCCAGTATTTGGGGTGCTAGAGGGTGTCAAAGTGACACCCCCTGCACCCTTGCTGGAATCGGTATTTACCGAATCGGTAAATACCGATTCGGTAATGCCCATTGATTCCTATGGGCTTCCTTGCCCATAGGAATCAATGGGCATTACCGAATCGGTATTTACCGATTCGGTAAATACCGATTGTTACAGAATCGGTAATTCAATTACCGATTCTTCCTACATCTCCCCCCTTCTATTTTACCGATTCATAAATACCGAATCGGTAAAATTCGGTATTTATGAATCGGTAAAATAGAATTACCTACATCTGGCCCAAAGTTCTGCTGTCTACCAACTTCTATTTCCTCCTAGAGCAACCTTCATCCTCATCTTCCTCACTCTCAGCTATGCATCGATCCTCTGTCTTCTGTGCGAGTAAATCTCACCCCAACAGAATGTTTATAGTAATATTGTGATTGATGTTGTCAGTATCTTTTGAACTCCCCATGTGTACTGATACTGATCCTTCGTTTCTTCTAAGGGATGCTTGCCATTGCTACCTATAATTGTACATAAAAGCTAGCACCCTCTTGGTTGATTAGCGCTCTAAAAAAAATTGAAAGGAGGACAGAAGACTCTGTAGGTAAGTTAAATCCATTTTATTTATTCAGCAGGAAGGTAACGGACCGGCCAGAGCAGGCAACAACAACCAACTGCCAAAGCCTGAGCATTCCACAGGCCACCATTCTAACATGGGACTCAGCGTCATGGTGGCATGTGCATTACAATAATAAAGAAGAACCCAACAAAAACGCAAACATACATAGATAAAACTAAGCTACAATAATTTTTTTTTTTTTTCTTTTTTTTTATTACATTTTTTTCCCCAAGTTTTTCCACATATTCCCACATATGTATTACAGCACATTCCAATTTCTCAGGTGGTTATATAGTGCATATACATATACATTTCATTTTTTTTTTATATACAATTTTCATATCATAAGCAGATATAGTCAACCAATAAACAGCCCTCTAATATAAATCAATCAAATCAAACTCCTCTTGCACTATTCTGGATTTATCCGACTAGTTTTCCACGTCGTAATTGGTTGCCATATTTTTTTGCCTAAGGCCTTAGCCCTTCTACCTTTCCTGTCATATATTGCCTTTTCTAAATTATAAATTGTGAGGAGGCTAGCAATCCAATCTGTAAATAATGGAGGAGCCTTATTCAGCCAATTCCTTGCTATGCAGATGCGGAACACTGCTATCGAAACAAAAATAAACTCTACTGGCATAGCTTCTATCGTGTTTACCACCCCAAAAATAATTAATTCATCTAGAAGCTTAATCTTAATCCTAAGCGTTTTATCAAAAAAATCTTCAATCGCCATTTTTAAAGTAAATAGTTGTGGGCACTGCGAAAACATATGGACAATATCTGCTCCACTCGCGTTGCATCGTGGGCAAGTTATTCCTGTTGTTCCACCCCACTGGGCAATTCTAGCCGGCGTATGGTAAAGTGAAAATAGTGTTTTAAAGTGTTGAGATTGAAGGGATGCCGAGCATAGCACCGTTCTACCCAGATCTAGTGACTCCTGAAAAATTTCTAAGCCTGACCCCAGTTTTTCCATCCATTTTTGTGAAAATTTTGCCCTTTCATCTGCCTTAATTCCTTTCAATTCTGCATAAAGATGTCTTATTGTGCATTTGGTGGTTATTTCTATATAATCCATAATTTTGCATTTCCCCAGCCCGAACGGGCCGCCTTGTTTTTGTGTTAAAAAACTCCTTACTTGTAAGTATTTATAAAAACTGCTATGCTCTAGTCCAAACTTTGCTTTGAGTGCTCCAAACTGCATAATATTGCCCTGTCCATCCAGTAAGTTACCTATCTGCACTATGCCTTTATTATGCCAATCATACATAGTGGCGTCCTTAAAGATCTCCCTCGGCAGTGAACTGTTTGTATACAATCTTGTATAGTTATTAAATCTGCCTAGACCTAATTTTTTAGCCACTCCTTTCCACATCCTATATGTTGCTTTGAGAGTCTTAAATCTCGTGTGTTTAAAATACGTGAATTCAGTTGTATTAAAGAGCCCATTCCCGGCTTCCTCCCCCAACAATATGGCATACACGTTAGGTAAGCCCCTCTCACTATCCGTTGGGTGCTCCAGACCTCCCCCACCTATTAACACCTTGCTGTATTGTAATACCGCAGCCCAATAATAGAGTCTAAAATCCGGTGCTCCCCAACCCCCTTTTTCCCTATCTACCGTTAAGTGTCTGTATGCTCTTCTTGTTTTCCCTTTCACCCAAATAAATTTATTCAAAATCAATTCTAATTTACTAAACCAACAATTTTCAAAATATAAGGGTATGGATCTAAATAGATACAGCACTTTAGGGAATGTTATCATTTTAATGACATTTATACGGCCCATTAAGGTCAAATGCAAGTTATTCATTCTTTCTGTATTTGTTTTAATTTTCTCCAGCAATGGTCTCATATTAATTTCCACTAATCTATCTATCTCGGACGTTATCCTCACCCCTAAATAGGTGACTTCCGGTGCTATTCTTATATCATGATAGTTTACCCAGTTATTTTTAATTATTTGTGTTTTTCCTTTATTTAGTGAATACCCTGAAAATATGCCAAAAAGTGTAGCCTCCTGTTCGATTTCAGTGATGGCTGACTCTGGATCTGGTGTGACCACTGCCACGTCATCCGCATATGCAAGCGTCTTATATGCATAGCCATGTAGCCCAATCGGGAGAATATTCGGATTTCCTTCTAACCTCCGCAAAAAAGGGTCTAGATATAGGGCGAATAACAGTGGTGAGGCCGGGCAACCCTGTCTTGTACCACGCTTTATATGTATATCCTCTGTATACCCTCTATTGATCCTCACTTTGGCTGTTGGGGCTACATATAACGCCTTTATAGCCTGTATATAGCCAGTACCTATCCCAAACCACTCCAAGGCCTTCCACAAATAGCCCCAGGAGACCCTGTCGAAAGCCTTCTCTGCATCCAAGAAAATGGCTGAGGCAGGGTCTCCTGCAGCTCCCGTGACATCCAATATGGTAACCATTCTCCTTGTGTGTTCCGTAGTCCCTTTGCCTGGTATGAAACCATGCTGTGTTGTATATACCAACCCCTCAATTACTCTGCTAAGTCTTTGTGATAAAGCCTTGGAGTATATCTTGGAATCCGCGTTCATAAGCGTGATCGGCCTATAAGAACCCGGATCCAGATGCGGTTTATTCTTTTTTAAAATAACTACTATACTTGCTCCAGCCCATGAATGTGGTATATTTTCCCCTATCTGTGCCTGCCTTAACGTTTCCAACATGTCTATCCCCAATGTATCCCAAAACCTCCTATAAAATTCCGCCGGTAGCTGGTCAGGTCCAGCAGCCTTTCCTGAGGGGAGTTTTAATACTGCATTATATAATTCGCTCAGAGTTAATGGTGCCTCTAAAGTCTCTTTATCTTCCAGGGGGAGTTCTTTGTGTGGGATATCAGCCAAATAGTCCTCTATCTCATCTTCCTTGCTGCTCACATCTTGAACATATAATTCAGAATAAAATTCTCTAAACACCTCCCTCACCTCTTCCACCTTGGTTACAACCTTCCCACATTTATTCTTAATTTCTTTAATCTCCCCGGCTGCCAAGTCCTGTCTAGTGCGCATTGCGAGCATATGTCCAACCCTCTCATTAAACTCGTGACACTTTTCTTTTTTTGCTAAATAATTAGCCGCAGCTTTATTAGCCAATCTCTCCCCAGTTTCTGCCTTCTTCAATTCTATTTCAAGTAGGACCTGCTCAAGAGGTTCTTGATTTATAACATGCTGGATGAGCTGTTGTTCTAAGTTCCTTAGGTCCTGTAGCCTACTAGTTAACTCCATTTTCTCCTTTTTACTCCTATATAGAGTATAAGCCAGTGTTTCCCCCCTTATCCCTGCTTTGAATGCATCCCAAACCATGCCTGCGCTTGCCGTACCTCTGTTTGCCTCCCAGAACTGTGTAATCCATAGCTTCATTCTGCTAACATAGTCATCGTCTCTGAGCAGCCCTCTTTCAAATGTCCAGTAGTACTCTTTGTGACTAATATTGCAGTTCCGGAAGATAGTCAACACCAGTGGGTTGTGGTCTGAGGAAACTCGAGGTAATATCTCTATTTTCACTTCTGATACTAATGGGCTGGAGACTAAGAAGTAGTCTAGTCTGACTATACTTTTATGAGGGGCGGAATAAAAAGTACTACCTGTCCCTATGGAATTATATGCCAACCAGACGTCTACCAACGCGTTATTATTCATTAGATTGACAACGGCTTTTCTTACTCTCTTCTTGCGCACACCCTTCATCCCCCCTCCCGTCATACCCAACCCTGTCATCCCATTGATGTTAAAATCTCCGCACACAATTATTGGTTCAGGCCATAAAGGCAATTCGGTATCAAGATAATCAAATAAATCAGGTTCGTCATCATTGGAGCCATATACAGAGACAAATGTGTAGCGGCATCCGGTTATTTCTCCTTCTATCATCACCCATCTGCCATCCACGTCCTCCTTCTTTCTTTCTACTTTCATCATGCCTTTTTTTGCCAGTATGGCCACTCCTTTTGTTTTAGTATCTTGCTGCGTGTGTGCTAATACATCAAACCCTAGCTGATCCAAAAGATACCTGTCCTTCCCCCTCACATGTGTTTCCTGTAGACATATAATATCCAATTTTAACATTCTGCACATGGCCGCGACTTTCTGCCTTTTGCCCCCGTCATTTAACCCGCATATGTTAATTGTAGTAATTCTTAATGCCATCTGCTTTTGTAAAAGAGACCAAAAAACAATTCCTCCAAATATTTTACTGCCACCTTTGTGCGTCTACATACCTTTTTATTTTGTGCTGTACAGATCCTTCTCTCTTTGCCACCCCCTTCCTGCCCCCCCTCCCCCAGCCCCCCTTTCCCCCCTCCCCTTGCTGACTCCCCCCCCCTGTCACAGGCAAATAGGTCAAATTGACCTATGTGTGGCTGCACACTGCTGTAGTGTCGCTATCCTTCTCCCACCCTAGTTAACCATCTTCCCAACATGAAACCCAATATACAATATGCCTGATATTTTCCCTTGTTTATCCTATGCTGGTTCTGACTCCTTACTCTTTCTGCCTTTCTGAAGCTCTGTAATCTCTGCAAGGTATTCTCCTGCCTTTACTTCCGAGAAAAACACTCTGATACGGCCCCTTGTAACAACTTTTAACTTAGATGGATACATCAAATATGCCTCTGAGCCCTGTCGTTGAAAAGGAGTGATAAGCTGTCTTAATTTCCACCTCCTTTCCACAGTAGTGTGGCAGAAATCGGGCCTCGTGAAAAAGGTAATCCCTTCAACTGATTTTTTCCTCTCTGGTCTTGCGGTCTCAAAAATTTCCTGCCTAGCCAGAAAATTACCAAAGAAGACCAACATTGCCCTAGGCAAACCATTTTGATTACTGCCATTTTGATTACTGCCTCTTCCCCCCTTCTGCGTCAGTGGGAATCTGTGCGCTCTCTGTACTTCGACTTCCCACTGCCATTGCGCCTCTGGGTATGCATCTTTTAGCAGTTTAACCATAAACCCCCTTGGGTCCTTCCCTTCCAATCCTTCCTCTATGCCTAGAAAGCGTAGATTGTTCCGCCTTTGGCGATTCTCGAATTCTTCCAGCTTCCACTGCAAGTCCTCGATCACCTTCCCTTGTTCTGATGTTGCATTCTGCCAATCCGTAACCTCGTCTTCCAGTTTTCCAGTTCTTTCTTCTACTTGTTCGACTCTACTTTCAACTTCCTGATATTTTCTGTTCATTTTCCTGATGCTCGCTTGTATTTTCTTCGTATCCTGCCTTGCTCGTCTGCTTTCTAAGCGAGCTTCTAAATGCATTTGCTTCAGCATAGAGAACATACCATCCAGAGTTGCTTGGGGCGGATTATCGTTTAAATTATTAGAGGCATTTAGGGGATAGCTCTCGGAGGCAGCCCCCATCTCTTGGTCCTGATACATCTTGGAGGCGCTACCATAATCCCACAGCAATTTACGGTTTGTGCTTGTCGCTGCTCTATCCGCCTCTCTATTGCGCCTTATCATTGTTCTCCTTCTTCTTTTTTGTGTCTCCTTATCTCTGCGCCCGCTAGAGAGAGATCTTTCAGATTCTGACCCCGATGAAAGGTCTGTAGTAGTGCACTCTTCCTCCTCCTCCTCCTCCTCTGACCCCAGCAGAGAAGAATCTGACCCCTCAGTCACTGAGTAAAACTTTTCCCCCTCCGGTGAGCGTACTCTCCTCCCTTTAACCCCCTTTGTTGTGTGACTCTGAATGCTTTTTATACTACCCCAGTTGGACTGTGCCAATACATTCTTTTCCCCTGGTGTTGGCGCTAATTCAACTTCCAGCAGTGCCTCGAGCATTTGGGCATTATTAACATTTGCTGTCACATTCTTTTCCATTGAATGTCCCTTATCGAGCTTACTTGTATCATTCGCCGTCTCTAGGCTTGTTTCACCGCTTGCATCGTTGTCCGCCTTCACATCTTTACTCATGTTGGCGTCCTCGGCAGGCTCTGCAACGTACTCGGCTTTCTGTGTGTTTCCCGCTGGAGGCGTGAGCGTCTCGGACCCTGGTTGCCTAGCAACCGCCGTGCCTGCGTCCTCGCGGTCCGTTTCCGCGTTCAGCTTCGAGCTTTGCTCCGTGACTCCCCCAGTACCTCCAGCAGCCGAGTTTACCTGTTGGCTTTTCCCTGCGAATGCCTCCGTGACCGTGGATTGGCGCAAGTCTCTACCGGTAAGAGGTGCTGCATTCGCCTGCTTTGTTAATCCGGTCTCCGAGTGTGAGCGCCTCTGTTGTCCTTTACCTCCAGGAGTCTCTGATTGTATTGTCTGTGGCGCTGTCTTAGGCGCCGCTTTGGAGTCAGCTTTTTCTCTGTCTTTTGCCGATCTCTCGCTTTTCTTAGGCTGAGTTTTCTGAGCCGTGCCACTTGACGTCGTTAATGTCGCACGTTTGCTTAACGTGATCTTTGGAATCGTGCCTGTGCCTGTGCGATGAGACATCCTTAAGGCTGTGTTAATACCATCCACAATCGTCTTCTTGAAGTGCTCACAGTAGTAGGATCCCAAAGTCTTAAGCGTCTTTTGTAATGGCTTGAAGCTGATGCTGCCGCTAAACCAGAATATACCATGTGAGTTCAGCATACTTTTTACTCCATGTCCAGCTGCTTAATCCCTGGGTCCGGGAGAAGGAATATATGCGACTGCTCTCTACAGCAGCCTGGCGGCCATCTTGCCTCCCCACAGAGACATGTCATCTTAAGCTACAATAATTGATGCGAATCCTCACGCGTCTCAAGTATCTCAGCCCACAATGTGTAATATTGTAAATACAAACCAGTTTCTACGTTGTGGTCTCATCCTTCAGGCTGCACAGCACAGTGACTCCAATAGGCAGAATTAGTGTCATGTACAACACATTTTTAATTAAAGTAAGTGAATGAGCACATTGTCAGATAGCAGCCACCTATGACATGCTGTTCACGAGCCCCTCTGCTATCCTTCCCCCTAACCTCTTTGACCTCTACTCTATGTTGAATGTCAGTCTGTGCAATTGCATACATTATTGTCAAGAAACCATTAGGAGGCCATGCAGCTGTCTCACCTCAGTCCCCCACTGGTAAAAGTGAGACTCGAGAGGAGATGCATAATGCCACCACTCTCAAGTCATAGCTGAGAGCCTTACTGCGGACAGAGTCGTTACACAAAACTTAACATTTCCGCAGGGCAAAATTACTGGTCCTCTACATTCAGTATATAAACGGTGGCCATCACTACCTGTGGCACAGCGTTGGCTAATGTGAAGGAAACAATGTCAAGTCTAGAAAATAAATACAATCCCTGCTACGAGGTTAGCAGCTGCTCATTCCAGCAGTCAAAGACTGACGTCAATAAATGCATTGGCTCACATTGTACCGCTACCTATTCCGTGGAACATTGTCTCAGTGTTTTGACTTAAGAATGACTTACTTTATGGCTCGTATGCTCCAATGGAGCCCAACTTGGTAACACAAACGGCAATATTTAGAGTTTGGCGTATGCGATGCCATCAAAACATCCCAGTGGTGCTGGAATCATTTTCAGAGTGGGGGTACTACCATCAGTGTTACATCACTGAATTCATAGGGATCGAGAAAAATTAAAACATCACACAAAGAACAAGTGTAGCAAATTGAGCACGGCCACTCAGCAGGAGACTGGTATGGGTGTGGTATGTAGCCGACAGTAGATTTGGAGCACAGTATCACAAATATATTACTAAACCATGGTGTAGTAGTGCACTACAATATACAGACAGCAAATTTTCATTGAAATGGCCACACAACTGAAATGCAGTTTTACAGCAGTTTTACAGCACACATTTATCATTTGCACATCATTAAGTAAAAGCAACTTGATTTATTTTCATCCAATTAAATCTCTGTTTCCATCACGCTTCAAAATTACAAAAAATTTGCTTCAATTGTATAAAATACATAACCATGCAGTCGGAGAAAACAAAGCAAACACTTGTCTCCATGTTAAAATAATAAGCATATATTTGTCGGAAGACATAGCCTGCCACTTGACCTCTGTCTTTAAAGGCAGAGCAAATGTTACAAGATAAAAACAAAATGTAAAGCCATCTTTATTGCTCATTCACCTTTTGAACTCCAGCATGGCTAGTCTGGGGGGTGCTGCAGCAGCCCTCGCACCCTTACTTCCAGCACCTATTAGATATCCCATTTGCATTATTATAATAGTTATAGCCAATAATACACTTGTAATACAGTGGAAAGGACATCAGCCACGCTTCTGCTAGGGTATCACATCGCCAAACTCTGAATAATACCCTAAGCCTGTAAAGCTAACCTCAACACATACAAGCAGATTTTGTGTACCATAAATGCTATGCAAATAACTTGGAGTAAGTACAAAAAGTACAGAAAGGAAATGGAAATAGAAGGCTTTCCCGCTGGCCATGAGATCTCCTGCCTCTAAGGTGCAGAAGGACGAAGGCAAATGGGATAGAACTGCAGTGGTGGCTGGTAGGGAATGTTTGCGGAGGGTGGGGGCGTGGGGGTTAGGAAAAAAGGTACAAAAAAAGAAGACTTACCTGCTGATCAACAGCAATCACCTCTCCTCCGTCCTCGCTGTTTTCCTGGCTCCCAGCAACACCCAGGCTCTCCGACTCCCCTAGCCAATCACGACACTGCTGTCACCAGCATGATAGCAGATTATGGGATTCGTCTGAGCTCCCTCGTTCAGTGCTCAGACAGGGAGTAGGAGTCTGTGCATGTTCTCCACCCAGACTGTGCAATACAGCCGGGTAGAGAAAATGCTAAGCGCCATGACAGTTTGGTCGGCCCAAGACGGCCGGCCAAACTGTCATGTCCATTTTTGGTGCGCCAACCACTCCTCGCTCTGACGGTAGCCCAGCCCCACCTCGCCCCACCCTAACCTGTCTTCATTACACTAAAAATACAATAATAATACCGTTCTGTAATTATCATTTTATTTTTCCTTTGCACTGCTCATCGAGCAGTGGGGCGAAGCTCCTCTGCCTTAGCGGAGTAGCTGCGGTTGTAGAACTGTAAATAATAGAACAACACAATGAAACCGAGGCTCAGACTAAACCTGTGGTAAACTGAGGCAGAATGGTGTCGACAGCTGGGGATAAAGAGGAGTTACTATCAACAAATGATAGGGCTTCATGCCAAGAACACAGGTTCCTATTTACAACGTCTGAGATCTGGTCTCCTGACAAATGTCACTGGAAAACACTATCAGCCGACAAAGCACAGGCAATATATAGTAATTATGAGAGGTAGCTCTCAGTAATATTCATATCTACGGTAGAATCCTAACACTGTTTTTTTCCTGATGTGTAATGATATTTTTTTGTGTGACTTTCTCACCATACCTGTATTATTAACTACAATTTCAAATCGTGCCGTTTAATCTGCTGTATGTTTTTTAGCTGTTTCTAGCTGCAGAAATTGAAAATAAAATGGGAAAAACATATCTTAAAATGCTAAGCTAAAAATGAGAGATGGTCAGGGGTAACAACACAGGAAGTAAAGTAAAAGAGCAGCAATTGCATTGGTAATGATAAAAATATAAAAGTTTTATCAGTAAAAAGCAGAACAACGTCATTGCACTTCAAGAGGTTAATGATAGATATAGCTCTGTTAGAGGAAGGAAGTAAGGGAAGGAGGTACAGTGGGAGTGAGGGAGGAAGGAAAGTAAGGAAATTGGACTATGGAAACTGGACTATGGGAAAGCATTTTACAGCCTACTAGGAGACTTCAGCTCAACTCAGAACCCAGCAGCTCGGCTCACGTTCAAACACTCACATACTCCAACTCCTCAAAGACCTCCATTGGCTCCTTATACAACATGCATTTGCAAAGTCAATAGGTCTTGCCTTTTCAAAATCTATTGGCTTTGCCAAGTGTTTTAGCCATGTTGTACACCAACGGGGCTGTTGTTCAACATGGCTAAAAGTTGGTTGCATAAAGGAGTGGCGTGGAGTGTCATAAAGTGGAGTTGAGTGGAGTGTTATGGAGTGGTGTGGAGAAGCATGGAGTTGTGTACAGTAGATTTAAATGGTGCGGAGTTGAGTGGAGTGAAGAAGAGTATCAATGAGTGAAATGGTGTGTTGTGGAGTGTCATGGAGGGAGAAGAGTGTCATAGAGTGGAAGGGCATAGAATCGAGTTGAGTTGAGTTGAGTGGCGTAGAGTAGTATCAGAGTGGGGTAGAGTGTCATAGATTTGAGTGGCAGAGAGTGTTGTGGAGTAGTGTAGTGCAAAGTGGCATAGTGGAGTAGAGTGTTGTAGAGTAGAGTGGCGTAGTACAGAGTAGTCTGTTGTGGAGTGG
Source organism: Lissotriton helveticus (assembly GCF_964261635.1). NCBI lineage: Eukaryota > Metazoa > Chordata > Amphibia > Caudata > Salamandridae > Lissotriton > Lissotriton helveticus. Next base: position 1,356,061,568 of record NC_136065.1, read on the forward strand.
CATACAGTGGAGCAGTGTAAAGTGGATTATAGTGCAGTAGCATAGCATAGCATGCAGTGGTATTGACTAACGTGCAGTGGTGTAGAGTGCTGTGGTGCAGAGTTGAGTGGCTTTGAGTTTAGTGGTGGAAAGTGCAGTCTTGCAGAGTAGAGTACCGTATAGTGCAGTAGCATAGGCCGTGGTGTAGATTAGAGTGGCGCAGGATAGAATGGTGCAGATTAGAATTGTACAGAGTAGAGTGGTGCAGAGAGCAGTGGCATAGAGTACAGTGGTGCAGTGTAGAATAGAGCAGCGTAGTTTGCCGAGGCATAGAGTGTTCCAAAGTAGAGTATAGTGGCGTAGAGTGCAGTGGTGCAGAGTAGAGTGCCGTTGAGTTAAAAAATCAAAAGATGCCATGTGACGCTCATACATGCCCTTAGGGGCAAGTATGTGCGCCATATGCGCACACATGTCATTTTAAGGGGTGCAGCAGGGTGTCCTCTGGACACCCCTGCACCCTTGAAAATATTCTCAATTTGTGATTAGCAAATTGCTAATCGCACATTTCCCCTTCATTCCTATGGGCCTCCTGGCCCATAGAAATGAATGGGAAATTATTACTTAATTGCGATTAGCAATTTGCTAATCGCAATTAAGGAATTCTAAGGAATCGCTAAAAAGAAGCGATTTTCTACATACATACCATTTTGCGATTTCTAAATAGCGATTCCTTAAAAATCGCTATTTAGGAATCGCAAAACGGAATGTTGATACATATGGCCCATAGTCCTCTCCCTTTGAAGTCAGAGAAAGAAAAGTAAACACCAAGCTCCCTGGAAGACAGAGACTGACATATGACCTCTGTCATTGAATGCACGGGAAATGTGACAAGATAAAAACACGATTTAAAGGCCTGCTTACACAAATTTAGTACCAGTGGCAGAATACATTAAATTGGGTTTTAGAAATGAAGGGAAGTACTCAAGCTGAACAGCCTAAAACAAGTAGAACCAGCAAATAGAAAGTAAGCAAATGTGAATACAAACCACAAAGCCAATTGTAATCAATGAGAGGAATGCATTCCCAAAGAAGCTTTCAAAATGTCCCCAAGATGTTGTTAGCAAACAAGACAGCTGCTGCTTTCTGATAGGCTTTGACCTAAAAACGGTCACTCTTCAACCTTTTCTCACACACATACAAAGCACTACACAAGCATGGACTAACATACCTGATCAGCCCATCAACTTCCACACAACGACCAGAAATTTTAGCTAAGCCAGCATTTTGTGTTCCCATGTCTTCAGCATTCAAAGAGCCAGAGTGTATGGCTGTGCCTCTTCATACCAGGCCCCCATACTTGTTGCAACCTTCGCTTCCACATCAAAGCTGCCAGCTCTGTCATACAGTTTCACAAACACCTAAAATCTGGCTATTTCCAAAGTCCCTTCCTTCCTAAGGGATGGAAGGGATGGAAGGGAAAGAAAGGGGAAGGGAAGGGTTAGGAAGGGATGGAAGGGAAGGAAATGGGAAGGGGAAAGGGAAGGGAAGGGAAGGGAAGAGGGGAGGGAGGAAGGAAGGAAGGAATAAAGGAAGGAAGGAAGGCAGGAAGGATTGATTGGGTGGGAGGAAGGGAGGAAGGGAGGGAGGTATTGGAGCCTTGGAAAGAAAGAGGAGTATGAGTGAAGGGAGAGATGTATGTACATTCCAAATATGTGTTAAATTCAGCTTTGATTAAATATGTAGAAAATTAGGCTGGGTAGCATGGTGTAAAACAATTACTTTTGTTACATAGTATGAACTTAATAGCATAATGTGCCCCCAACCTCTTAATGCAAACAATATGGACTATCCCACAGTTCAAACATTTAGTGATTTTAATGTGCAATATAAAGTTGATAGTCAAAGAATAATAAAGCAAGTTTTACTGTGACTATGAAAGATATGAATTCACCCACAACCCAATGAACATGATTAACTGCTTTAAATGTGCAGAAAAGATTAAATACCGTTCCTACATAAATCATACCCTTCTTCGGGATCACGGTTTGCACTTTTGTTACAGGGTTTTGCACCATTCACTGTTTGGGAAAGGTGGGAATCGCACAAACAGCCAACATCATAGCGGGGTCGAGAGTAATACTCAAAAGCTGTGATCGCTGAGTTGAATCATGTACCCTATTCCGAACCTTTGAAAGATCTGTCAAGTGTTTGAGACATGTGAACCTTACTCTAAAGAACACACTTACTCCCTATAACAGATGAGAAGCTAATTCAAAGGACTTGCACCAAACTTAATCTAAGGAGAATGGGTGACTTCTTCCCAGGGGGCCACATATTCGGCATAACTGATGAAAACATGTTCCCAGAACCTACATTTATGGATAGATTTGTGCTAACCAGGATACTTGCTGCTCTCTGAGCTACATTTATTGAGTACCCTCTGGAACCTCCCTCATTCGCCCACCTTAGTTCAGTGATAGATTGCGATAAAGGACTGCATCTTGTGTCTAGGCTTTACAAGGAATGCTCCGCCCTGATACCAGTAGATGACACTAGGGTTCGCTCAGCCTGGGAGTCGGATCTGGGTAGCTCCATTACAGATGAGCAATGGTTAGCATGTTGCAATGTCATGGGTACGGTCTCACTGAATAGCAAACATAGGCTGCTACATTTTAAATATTTGCGTAGGCTTTACATCACACCTGCCAGAACACATAAAATTGACCCGGCCAGACCTCACTCCTGCCAGCGCTGTCAAGCCCCAGAGGCGGACTTTGCACATCTAGCCTGGTCCTGTCCACGGGTCCAGCACTTCTGGGTAGCTGTTCACGAGCTTCTCAGCAAAATGCTACACATGCCAGTGGATCCCCTGCCCGAGATAGCACTGCTGGGTTACGTGGTACAATTCCCCTCAAAGGTCCGAAGGTTTACAGCCATCTCCCTACTCTTGGCTAAGAGAGAAGTAGCAATATATTGGGGCAGTAAGAGGGCCCCAACCTTGAGTGGGTGGCTGCAGAGCTTGGCGTCCTGCACGACAAAGAGTGATATGTATGTGGCTACCATCCCGGTATCATCTAGACCTAAGGATATTTGGGGTCCCTTCCGGTCCTTCCTGGCTGCGCAACACCAATCACAGCCTGCACAGACTGGCCAGGGCAAGGACCCCACAGGTGTAGGTTGATATTGTGGTATATATTTGGCACGATGGCAACACCAACAGAGCTGGGACTACGAACGCCTCTCTCCAGTCGAGTACGCATGTAGATTAAGACTTGCTGTCTGCACTTTATTTGGCCACTGTATTGTCGACCCAGGAAATGTATTGCGCGATACAGGTTATTCACTACATTGTGACAATGTTGTTGGATTGTGTGTGACGCATCCAATTGTACTGCCAAAATAATGTGTGTAGTTGTCGTATAAAAAGGACGGATTTGTATATGTGATTTCCTTACTGATAATTGCTAAATAAAGTTAAAAAAAAAAAACCTTACTCTAAAGAAGCCTTTCAGTCAATAAGGAGTGACTCAATGAGGGTAGTTTGGTTGGGGTGGGGCCTGCCATTTTGCTGTATTGGGCTGCCTCGGTGTAGCCCAATTGTAGCCCAAATGCTATATAGTTTAGTGTTCTTAGGCTCCTTGCCACCATTTTAGGTTTGGTGACCTGGGAGCAGGGAATGTTGCGTATCAGAATGTGTCTTGGCCTTTGGTAGCTAGGAGTTTGTGAGATGCGTTAATCAGCTATGAATAAGTAAACAGATTAGGTGATAGTTTACCTGCGATGGAGGACGAGCATGTCTGTTAGGCAATGCGTTTTCTGAAAGAGGCAGGGCTGATCGACTTGACTGTGTCGGAAGCCGCAGGTACGATGCACCTAAATTGTGGTGGGCGGCGCAGAGGTGGCCGCCACAATTGCGGCATGTTACTCGCTGAGGAAAGCCAAGGGAACTCGGTAAGTGTGAGGGGCCGCTCGTATACCAGAAGAGCGGATCGCGTAGTATTGCGCAGGCAGGAGCATTGAAAGATGTTCCAGCGAGGATTATGGGGGCGGGGCTACCCCAATGAGGGTGGCCACGCCAGGTGCCGAGGCCAATGCAGCTTATGAAAAGCAGAATGGTGCTGAGCAAGGAACCAAGTGTAATGAGGAGGCAGGGGACGGAGAGTTGGGGGCTTACATTTCGCCCAAGGTGGTAGGCAGGGGGAGAGGGACCTCTCTTGGGTCAGCCAGGACACAGTGGAAGGCAAGGGGGCCAGGTCAAGGTTTTGGCAAGTAGGGCTCAGGCTTGAGCCAGAGTTGGGCCCACAGGGGAGGAAGGACAAGGCAGAAATGGAGCAGTGGGGGGAGGGGGAATCAGATGAGGTCCCAGGGGAGCAAGAGCCAGCATGGGGCACACAGATATGAGAGGGTTTAGACGTATTCTAATCATGGAATGAGGAGGTAAGAGGAATAGACAGAGTCACACAACTGGATGCCTACCTAGCTATGGGTGGGTTGCTACAGAGGGACATAGGTGCCCCAGATCAGCGAATAGGGTGCGGGGGAGGGTCAGGGCAGGGGGGTGTCTTAGTTGTCAGGACACAGTCAAGGGAAAGGGCGACCTTTGTCCAGGGTCCCACATTTGCGCTTGTCGGGGCTATGCTGGAGTGGAGTGTGGAAGAGAAAGGTCAGGGAGAAGGCAATGGAGATGGGGGGACAAGGGAGAAGGGGGACTCGAGTTCATGCGGCAGCGTAGAAAAGGAAGGGCAGAGCAGGTGGGTTTGGTGCAGGGATCCAGCACACCAGACCAAACGTTTATTTTGCAGGGCAACGATTGGTGCAGCGCAGCAGATTTAGCAGAGCTGGGAGTGGCTCTTGGGTTCTGAGGCAAAGAGAGGGTTGGGCCCAGAACGGCACACCTGATACCCGTAGGGGAGCCTGTCGTAGCCAGCATAAGTAGGCCCAGAACAATCTTGCTGGCGCTTACACCCGGTGGGTCTCGGTTGACCGCCGGGGCAAAGGTGAAAACTAATCAGCTAGTGGGGGGTGCTGGGGGTGTACCTAAGAGTACAGCCAGCCCCACCGGATAACCAGAGAGGTGTGAGAGAGGGTAGAACCCCTAGGGCCCACCCAGTAGAGGTGTGTAGAGGCCAGGAATGGGAACATGAGTTTGTGCAGAATGAAGCATTAGATTTTAATGAAGAAAGCCTTTAAAAAGGCGAGTCGCAGGAGGAGGATGAGAGGGATAGGGGGCCATGTTAATGCTTTACCTAGTATGTTTCAGCTGCCCGTGGAAACGCCATTGAGGGCATCAGGGCCTGTGGTGAGGCCGGCAAGAGCATGAAAAAGCATGGGGCCATTGGTGAGGTGGACTGCAACATTATGGGCAGCCTCCTTGGAGCCAGGTAAGGTCAAGGGTGCAAAAGCATAGCCTAGCATGGTCTCCATTAAATAGGAGAGGGGGAGCTGCAGGAAGGAGGAGGGGGTAGGCTAAGGAAAGGGAAGTGTGTCACAGACATAGGGGTGGGTAAGAGTGAGGTTGAATGTACAGTTGGGGCTAAAGTGAGGTGTAGTACAAATACACTTGATGCTAGCAACAAAGGAGCACTACTGGAAGGGGGAATACATTGAGATGCTTAGGCTGCTGCATAGAGAGGTGGGGTCCGAAGAAGGATCCACGAAGGAAGTGTATGAATTGGCCAAACAGCCAAAGGTGTCACTGACAATAGAGAATCATACAGCAGCGTTCCTGATATATGCAAGCATATATTGCGAGAAATATACAGAGTGTTGTGTGACGCTGTTTAAATACAAGGATGTCATTAGAAAGGTGCAAATCACGGGTGGGTGATACCCATGGGCCCAATATAATGAGGAGTTTAGAGAGCGCCTAGCATGGGGCCCGAAGCAAAATGGGGGAGCTGTATACTGATATGTGGCAACACACAATGGGAGCGGCAAAATGGGGGAAGACCATATTCACTGCCAGCGGGCAGCCTATAGTTTAATGGGCCTTTCAGGGGCAACCCACCCGGGGAGGGAAAGAGGGAAAGGTGTGTCTTCCCTGTGCTCCCCTCCCCAGCCAGGAGCGGGGGGCTTGTTGGGACTTCAATAAAGGGCTGTACACACGCAAGTTTTGTAAATTTCAACATTAATGCTCCAAGTGTGGGGGTCGACACGCACTGGTGAACTGCTTCGGAGTAGGGGGAGGATACTAGCCAGTAGGACATATATGGCAGCAGACAGGAGTTAATGCAGGGGGTCACCAACAGCAGTATTCAGGTGCTCATGGAGGTAGGGGACCACACGGGGCTGGGCCCAAGGGCTCATACTCGTTAGATTAGAAAATGTGGAAATGGGGCTACTAGGCTATGAGGATCAAGGGGCAGCAAGAGTATTACGGGAGGGGTTTTGAAAGGAGTTTTATTTGGGATACACAGGTCACGGATCAGGAGATGGACAGAGAACACGCAATTAGCTGCAGAACTTAAGCAGGTAGCGCAAAACAAACTGGATTGAGAGGTGCGGCAGGGGAGGATGGCAGGTCCTTTCGAAGATTGGCCCATGCAGAGGTTGATTGTTTCTCCCATCGGAGTTGTGCCAAATAAGGAGTTGGGACAATACAGGCTGATTCAACATTTGTCATGGCGGAAGGGAATTCGGTCAATGACTTCATTGATGAGGAGGTGGCCATGGTATCTTACTCATAAGTTGAAGTGGCCATGTCACTAGTTGTGACAGTGGGCACAGCTGCACCAATGGCAAAACGCGATATAAAATTGACATTTCAGTTGCTTCCAGTCCACCCAGATGACTGGGAGCTTCTGGGCATACACTTTTATGGAAGGTGTTATGTAGATAAAGCATTGCTAATGGGCTGCTCCATTTCATGTGCGTTGTTTGAGTGTTTCAGCACATTTTTTCAGTGGCTGTTCTCATGGCGCACAGGGCACCAGTTGGTGACTCACTACATGGTGATTATTTTTGTGGGTTCCCCCAGGTCCACGGAATGCCAGAAGACACTGGAAAGTTTTGAAGAGCTGATGGGTGAGCTTGGAGTGCCGCTGGCATTGGAAAAGACAATGGGCCGTAGCACAGAGCTGTCCTTTTTGGGAATTGAGTCAAGAAAAATGCAGGCTAGTTTGACACAGGATAAGAAGGACAAAATGTTAAAGTTGCTGCAAGACATGTTGTCCCGGGAGAAAGTGAAGGTCAAAGATATTTAAGTCCTCTTGGGTCATCTCAATTTTGCTTGCAGAGTAGTGAAGGCAGGTAGACATTCTGTAGGGGAATGGGGCGAGCCCTGTCAGGAAAACATTTACCTCACCATCATGATCGGCTCTCAGCCGGAGATAAGGAGGACTTGAGGATGTAGAGCGTGTTTTTACAGGCATTCAATGGAGTTCCTCTAGAAAGGGACAATGACTTAGAGTGGAACATGCACATTTTTTCAGATGCAACAGGCAGCATGGGCGTTGGTCTGTTCTGGCAAGGGAGGTGGAGTGCGGAACAATGCCCACCACATTGGCGAGCAGGAGCATTGCTTTCTTGGAATTCTTTCCCCTGGTGGTCACAGTGACACTTTTGGGGGACGAAATGGCGCACAATAAGGTGCTGTTTAGGGTTGATAACATGGTATTTGTAGAGATCGTGAATCACCAGTCCGCCAGGGATGAACAGGTGCTGAAACTGTTGAGAGTACTTGTGTTAGGATGCTTGCATCATGATATTGCATTCAAAGCCTTGCACGTACCAGGTGTAGACAATGACATTGCGAATGCTTTGTCTCATTCACAGTGGGGGAGATTCCATGGGCTAGCCAAGAATGCCGTCAAGACCCCATCGCCAGGCATAGGATGTAGGTTTATTAGAATTGTGTATGCTAATTGCAATACATTATAATGTTTGTAATATGTTAATGCCAGGGTGAGGGCATGTTGAGGGGATCATAAGGGTGGGGGTGGGATCAGGTGTTAGGTATCAGATGTATAGCAAACTTTTAGTTGTGTAAGGCAGTTGCCAGGTATGTTATTGTCATGTGCACCTGTTTCAATAAAGTAGCCTTTTTCATAAACAAAAATGGTTCTGTGTCTGGTTTGCCTCCCCGAGCCCCTCCTAATGTGGTTAAGGGGGCAGCCGTTCGGAGGGGTTGGGCAGTCCGGTGGTCTGCCTTTTTGCAGTATTAGCCTGCCTTGGTGTAGCCCAATTGTAGCCCAAAGGCTATATAGTTTAGTGTTCCCGGGCTCCCTGCCACCATTTTAGGTTTGGTGACCTGGTGGCTGGGAGCAGGGAACTTTGCGTATCAGAATTTTTCCCTTCCTCCCGCCGCTATTTTTGGTTTTTATTGGATGCTGTTGGGTATTTTTTCGGAGAAGTTTTTTCGGTTGGCTTTCATGGGACAGGTATGCAAGGGGTAATTTGTTGTTGTTGCTTGGAACAGGTGCCTGACGCGTGATTGTGAAGTTTGCCAGGGGATTTTCAGAAGTTTAATTGGCTTTGAAAGTTGAGAACATGGGCAGGGAAAGGTTAGGCAGGTAGTGTAAGGTTCAGTTGTAGACGTTTGGTTATTTACAGTTGAAGAAGGGCAGGCATAAGATGTAGGTTTAATAGAATTGTGTATTGTACTTTCAATACATTGTAATATGTTAATGGCAGGGTGGGTGCATGTTGAGGGGATTGTAGGGGTGAGGGTAGATCAGGTTTTACGTATCGGATGTATAGTGAGGTTTCAGTTTTGAAAGGCAGTTGCCAGGTATGTTATTGTAATGTGAACCTGTTTCAAGAAAGCGGCTTTTTTCACACTCAAATATGGTTCTGTGTCTAGTCTGCCGCTCTCTCTCCCAATCCATAGGGAGCCAGGTTCTGCCTACACTGCCTTGTAGGCAATGGCTCAATTTGGAACCCGTCTCGCAGGCTTCTCATATGACAATGCCTACAGCAATAATCCTCAGCCGAATAGCACATGTTATTATTGGAACGACTTTCTGTCTGAATTTACTGTACAGATAGCATGACAATGTATCCGTCTACTTCTGTCTTCTGGAAAACCACAGTATAAACAAGCAATGGCATAGCCAACAGGACTCCCCTTTGGGACTTGTGTTTAGCTATGGAGGCTATTATCCTGGGTGCTATACCACCAGGGATTGAAGAGCTATGCAACAAATAAACACTCTGATGAACACATGCATACACCCATACATGCACCCATGGACATGCATTACTCAGATCGAAGCACAGATGGTCACTTGGACACGTAAGTAGACAAAGACATGCTTGCACAGGTACACACCCACAGCCAGAAATAAAACATACAGATACACACATAAAACATAGTACACACAGACTCTCACATATATAAAAACCAATAGATATGCACCTTTTCACTCATACTGTAGATGCACATGAACACATGCACACAAGTTGGATTTTCAAGTTCTGGATCCTCCTATCTCTTGCTCCTGCTAAAATGATGTCTCTAAAAGAAAAAATTGGGAGTGGCTTAATCTATTTTTAAGATGATCACAGCAGAGGCAGACTGGGAAATATGAAAACTGTTCGACCAGCTCCAGGCCTCTAATGTTGTAAAGCAGAGGCAGCTCTGACACAACCCTGTTGTCTCTCTCGGATGAGTGGCTGACTCGATTCCAGCAAAGCCAGTCTTTCTTCTGCATCGATCTTTTGCAAACTCTCGACTTTCCTCTCCAGGCCAGTCTCCCATTAACATGCTATGAAAGCATGTCTTGAGATACAGTGCATGCACTGCCTAGGCTCCACCTAAAAAGATGAGCATAAGCTTGCTCATCAACATTGGTGTTAAGAATCAAAAATGGCAAACAACCTGATGAGTGACTGTTCTTTTCCAGATAGACAAAATAATTGCTCATGGATACGATAAAGCACTTTCAAGAAGGTGAAATGATTCAGCCAACAGGATGGGTTGAGTAAAAGTCCTGTTGGTGGAATCTACGCCTATCCTAAATAGTATAAAGACCTGGTAACAATACTTAAACCCCGCCTAAAAAAACATACTCCATATATTCTTGTGGAGATTCCATATTGTACTTTTTAACCCCCTGTGGAGTGACCTTTCTTTTTAGAATTTGCTTTGCCATATAAATGCGATGGGCCCGAGTCACAAAAGTAATCTGAGACACAATCCTAACTTTACGACTTTCGGTATTCACAAAAGGCATTTATTACTAGTAAAGTTAGGATTCCTAACTTTACCACTACAAAACTGAAAAATAAAATCCTAACTTTATTACTTTTGGTATTCCCAAAAGGCATTTAGTACTAGTAAAGATAGGATTCCTAACTTTACTACTACTAAACTGAGAAAAATCCTTACTTTATGACTTTTAGTATTCACAAAAGGGTTTTAGTAGTAGTAAAGTTAGTGTTCACAAATTGAATTAATAAAAACGATGTTAAAAGAAAGAGTTACAGATATGTTTATTGTTAATTAAATGTAATTACATGTAAAATAAACATTACATTACATTGTGTGAATTACTGATATGTACACTAGATTGAAAATATTGGTGATTTTTAGAGAAAGATGATAAAAGGGTAACTTTTAATATTTTGGTGGTGTGATTCTTTGGCAAAGTCAGTAAATCTACCGAGTGAAGCCAGGACCTGCTTATGATAGAAGGCTATGCTGGCTATACGGCAACCTAAGCAGAAGGCTGGGTGTGGCATGGGGTTTCCTCCTGGCGAGGGGGGGGAGAGTTGGATGCTCTGCTTGGTGGGATTTGGCTTTATGTATGGTAATCGAATATTACTTTATGTTAAAAAAAATGACTAGAAATTCACTGAAAATAATAAATGTTAAAGTTATGGGTGGGCGTAACTTGTGGAGTTTCACTCCCCCGAATTCCACGATGTTACATGAAAACTCAGCGAGATTCCGCTGAGTTCCATGAACTGGCAGAAATAGTGCTAGTAGCTTGTTCTACACTGCAAAATCAGCATGAACATCACAATGTGGCATGCCAGAGGGCGCTGCTTATTTACTGCTGTTAGAGTAGATTTTCTACTGAAGCAGCAGCTTTCTAACCGCTAACAGTCTCGACTACCCGTTTTGGGAAAATCTCGCCTAAAGCCCTCCTAGTGCCAGAAAGTCGTGCTAGAGGAAGCCAATTCTCGCTCGAGCTCACCAAATTACCATTGGTGAGGGTGGCGGTCACATCCTAATTGGACAGGAGGGAACTCCGCATGCCCATGCGGAGGTTCCCTCCTCCTCGGTGATCACGGACGGACTCAAGTCCGTCCGCGATCATAATGGGCCCCTAAGTATGGGTGAAATTTGTGAATTTGCGCGATTACGTACTCGCGGTCCGCAAAATCCGCGAATTTGTGCGAATTTTTTTATTTTTGCCTGTTCGCAGGTGTTTTTTCAGCGCGGCTACTGCAAAGTTACCCATGCGGTCGTACATGGGCGTGGCTATCTTGTTTTCAGTGTTCCCGTTGCGTATTTCGGTTTCCGGGCGCCAGTTGCATGCTCGCGTTGTGCATTTCCTACGTGCGGGGCGCAATTACGTGTTCGCGTCCGTTTTGTGTGCTCGCGGGGGCCATATCGCGCAAACTTACCCACGTGGTCGCAATGGCCGCGGCTGTCTTGTTTTTCATTCATTGCTATGGTTCTGGGCATGCTTTTTCTATCCTGCTTAAATCTTTGTAATCCTTTGTTGGTTTGTACTTTTTAAAAATCTTTTTTACTCATTATCTATCTCTCTATTATTGTACATCTATATTTTGTGTTTTTTTCAACTTTTTGTTACTTTAATAACTACTTTTTTTGTTTAGATCTCTCTTTTCCTTTATTTCCTTTTTTTTCCCTATTCTTTCCTTCTTTGACCCAGGACCATAGCAAAGGGTGTCCAAGGGGAAGAGTCCCGCACTCCGTAGCCGGCTCCCTTGCGGGCGGTTAAGGGGGGAGTCAGTAAGTCCCAGGGAGATCTTCAGCGCGGTGGAGGTGGCCGCACTGGTCTTCTTCGTACAGCGCCACCTCCCCAAGACCGTCGCGGCAGGCCCAGTACCGGGTACGGGCTCCGGGAGCATCGCCAGCTATGGGGTAAGGTGTGCCGGGCCATGTATCGGGAGTCTGGGGTCCGGCGCACCTGCAACCAGGCGATACACCGGTGGTCCGACATCCTGGACCAGGAACAAGACCTGCTCGACCTGCTTGGCGTCGAGATCCTTGGACTTGGTGAGTACTAGTAGCTATTTAATCACTATTTTGTTTTCTCCTGCTCTGTGTTATGATATTGCAAATATTTGTTTTTCCGAATAGCGAGAATGCTGCCGATTACATTGCAGGTAAATTATGTTTCAAAAGCTTCAGTGATTGCAGGTGCTCACCTGCTCACTGGCGGTGCTACTATGCTTACTTGTTTTCAATTTTGAGTTCATTTGGCCTGAGTGATTATGTATGAGTGTACTTTACAGAACAGCATAATGCTAGACACTAGAGACTCAAGTCCAGTCCTTCCATTGTACTCCTGCCACTAAGAAGAGATAGTGATGGTGGATTGATAGTTTGAGTATATTATTATGACTGGTTATTTAGTAGGAAATATTTTAGTGCTCTGCAAACATGACGGACTGTGTCTGTCACTTCGCGTGCTGCGGAGTGCTGCCTGCCAGTCCTAGTAGAACCTTTTTGTAGTTGGTTTAGGGAGTTACATAACTTTCCAAGTAGATGGTCCGTGAATCCCGCAATACTAATATCCTAGTAGACCACAGCAGATAGGTCAATAAATTTAGTGTAATTGTTGTCTATTTCCCCAAAATAATTTGTTATTGTTTTTTTCAAATGTTTGATTTGGTTGACAACAATCATCCATGTTTGTGTCTTTTTTTCATGTACATCAGGTCCCCCCAAGGGCAAGAGGACAGAGAAGGAGGTAGCGGAGCCGGCGGAGCAGTAAGGCCAGGATAGGTCCGCCGAGGGCTCCTCTGCTGGCCCCAGTAAGTTTTCCTGTTAATATTAATAATTATACTTCCCTATCTTTTACAGCACCTTTTTATTCCAAACGTTCCTCATAATTCTATTTTTTCCTAAATCGTCTTTTATCTTCTTGTAGACTGTTTCTAAATTCTTATCCTGCCTCTACTATGACTCTCTGTGGTACTACTAGATTATTATTGGTCTGTCTGTGTAGCTAGCTAAGCTTGCACAGTTGGCAAAAGGTGTTAAACAAAACTCCTATTCTATTTAGAAATAGCTCTGGGCACTGAGTGCAGTCCTCTGGGTTGTCCATAATGTCTATTGAAGTCTTCTAAATGTTTATGCTTTGACAAGTCCCAACAATAAAATTTCAATGGCCACCAAGAATAAGATACTAGTTTACTTTTTGATTGGATAGGAGGACATACTACTACTGTTGCAGGGACTATTCTGCACATACAGAACTATGGACAAGAAATAGGTCATTGGTGATAATAGGCGCAGTTAGACTTTCCACATACCTCAGTCATAACAGAAGTTGAACCCCCAATCTCCTTACTGACTAGCTAATATGTCAGAGTCATTATTTAGCTCCCGAATGCAGCGATGATCCCGAATGATTATACAACCCAGAACATAAGACTACAGAGTCAGAGTCCCGACCTCTCAGAGTCACGGACTCATGCTTGCAAATTGCAAACCCTTTTGCTCACTCACTCATGACCAAAAACCACAGAGTCTATGTAAGTTTTAAAGCTTTATTAAAAGTAAAACAACTAGCTCTGTGTGTACTCTGTAAAAATTTAAATTGTGCGTAATATTTAAAAGCATTTATTAAAATCAACTTCATATAAGATAAACGGTGAACGACTGAAAAGTGGCATATTTTACACATTAATTGTGGGAGAGCCCTCACCTGGTTGGAACTTAAAGTCTTGGTGGTGATGAATCGTTGACGACTCCGACTAACATCCATATGATCTTGCTCTTGTTCGTAGAAGGGAAGCTTCTGTCTGTTATGAGAAAAATGGTGCGTGTTAAAAAGCAAGCATTCCTCAGTTGTGCCAAAAAAGTGTCACATGTTATGGCTAAGCATAAATAAAAAACACCCTTCCCTGAAGAAAGGGAAATTTTTAGTTTAGACTAGAGAGTCACAATTTATTAAATTTGTTTATGTAGTACTAGTAACATATTTTTTCATTCCTAGACAAGATAGGGAGTGGTGTATATGGCATCTAAAAATATTAAATGCATTTTCTAGGCGTAACACCATCGGCACAGCCCACCACCAGTACCGGGGCCAGCGCGGAGGTGGTCACTCCAGGGGCGGAAGCGGTGCCACAGCCAGCAGGAACTGCTGTGGGGGATGCCACGGTAGTGGCAAGCAGTGGTAAGCTATTATATTCCTTACTTATTGAGATTGCAGAGTGGGCTCTCTGCAGGAGTGTATATGTTGTACAGTACAAGTACACTTTACTGTTAAGAAGACTACAAATTTAGAACTAAGTTTTTGTCAACCAGGTAGAAGACAGTCACCCTTGACTTCTCATTAGCAATAGCATTAGCGGCGGGAGTTGACGAGTAACCTCCTCTAAATTTGACTTCAACTCAGCTGTGAAAGTTTTATCGAGAAGCCAAGTCAGATCAGAGATGAACTTGATGGATGGGATGAACGAAAAGGGAAAGAAGGGTGTAAGGAAGAACGAGCTAGTTAAAATTAATGACTGGCAAAGAATGATACGTGTTTTTGAATGCTGCCCGAGGTGGCTGGGAATCTGATGCATGGCCGGTTGAAGGCTGAAGCAAGGATGGGTGGAAGGAGAAAGAAAAGAGTACTGCCTGGGTGGGTGAAACAGAAACTGTATGTGTGCGCAATATATCCTTTGGTTCAAATTCAAATGCAAGTCAAGCACGGATGCATGGCTGGCAGTTTACAAAATAAAATAAAAAGGTTGTTTTTCGGTGAGAAAAAGTAAGGTTTGTCCAGTTGAGACATTAAGAAGAATGATTGACATTTACTTTGAATGGATGGATGCCTGGATGGTATCTTCCTCATAGATAGCATAGGTGTATGTAGACAGAGTAGACGGTCACTGGATGAAGAGTGTTACTTTGAAGAGCATGTAACACCGCACGTCCGTGCCAGAGTAGCAAAGCCGAGGAAAGTAGAAGTTGTAATTTTTCAGAATACTACCATGACTAGTAACAGTAGTTTGCAAGCACAGCATATATCCGGCGATTACGGGGACCACTCACTACCTCTGTTAATACATTTTTTACAATTCTGTCATTCATTTGTGGCCTATCGGTGTTCACTCAATCAAAAACAAAGCACCTAAAGTCATCCCATATGTAAGCAAATATCCTGTGAAGGGATAGATGGTCATATTATTTATCTTCTTCATTTTCCTTTTGTAGTAGTCAGGGGCAGGGCAGGGTGAAAGTTAAATTAATTAAGCAGTAGCCCTTGTGACAGAGTATGTCCAGTGCCACCCGCAATAGAAAAGTAAGAGCTTCACCACCTGCATGTACTGGACTGGTAACAGTAACGCAAGTCTGTGTCATCATGGCTTGTGTCTGTTTTTCCCGGGTGCAAGTTGACTGCGCTGGCAGTATGCCGGCTTCCACAAGTTTACGTACCAATTTCGCTAAACAAGAGAGAAGAAGGAGACTGGTGTACTGTCTGAGTCTAATGTAGTGAGTCCATATAGTGCTAGTAGAATTCCTGAAACTCCCACTAATGTTAGAGCAGAGGCCCACGAAATGGGAGGTTAGATAGATACATGCCACAAATGTTATGTACTGTGCTTGCAAGTTGCTAGTGCTACTGTGACACAACTTTCTGCTGAATTATTTTGTGTTAATCTTAAAGAGCATTGGTTACAGTATGTTTTTCTTTCTTCATATAGATACTCCTACTAAACTAACAAGGAAGGAGTTGGCTATCCGGGCCCGGCAACGGAAGCTGGAGGCAATTGTTGCCGAATATCGGCGGCTGGTGGCTCAGGAGGAGGATGACACGCAGTCAACAACATCCACATTGGCTGCATCCTCTTCCACTGCCCCTGGGTCATACAGCCAGCGCAAACCTCCAGCGGTACGGAGCCGCAAAAACAACAGCGGCCCCCCACAGTACCTGCAAGTGCAAGGCTCGTGTGCACCACTTGACCCTGTGAGTGTCCAACCTTGAGCAGGAGGTGGCGAGGCTGAAAGCCCTGCTCAAGGACCTCCGGAGAGAGCAGCGTGACCACCTGGCCAAAGGGAGAAGTGTGGGTCACTGGTTAGAAGCGGCAGACCCTGAAGCAGAGGTCAGGCCCAGGATCCAGGGTTCAATTCCTGACGTGGCAGGGTCTTGGGCTCAATGTCCGCGGACTCGATAATTCTCGCCTCGGTGCCTACTCTAATCATGGGTCCCACTCTGCAACTCTGGGCAATAGCTTGCTTAATCTCCACAATGGCCCTAACAGCGCTGGGATGCCTGGCTTCACCTTGGTGGTGCCCTGGAGGGGGCATCTCACAGAGAAAACCAGGATGGGTACCACAGCGGTATACAGCGCCAGGATGCCCCAAGATGGGGCGGCAGTGCGCTTTACAAGTATACACACATTTACATTTACATTTACATTTACAAAGGACACTGCCGGCGGAAGTAGAGAGACTGTCCCTTGCCCCTTTTTTAAAGACTTTTGGGGGTAGGAATTGGGCGTTGGGGTTTTTGGACTTTTGGGGACCTTGATTTCATGGACATTGGTTGGGGTTAGGGAGGGGGTGGGTCGGGTCTTCTTGTGGGATAGTTTATTTTTTGTTATGGCTCAAATAATTATTTATTTAAACTTAAACATAGCATATGTGTTTTTTTACTGTTTTGTGGGGGAGGCAGGGGGGTGTAACTGTATGTTTGTTTTCCTGAAACTTAACTGGCTGGTTGATTCAAATTGTCTAATCGCCCAAATTTGTACAAAAGTGCCACTGACAGACTTAGTGAATTCAATTGTCCTACTACTTTACTAGTACTACCGTCAGTCTCTCCTCTCCTCCTACTCCATTATTCTTCCTTCCCCAAAATGCTTATCTTACCTGTGATTCGTGTTTGAGAATAGGGCTAGGCACAGGGCTGGCTGCATGGCAAATGGCGATTAAGGTTGGCTATGGAATCCTGGACGGATGAAATGTCATCGTTGTGGTGGTAGTAGTAGTGGTACACACTGGCAGTAGCAGCATATGAAAAAAAGGAAATGAAATATTGAGTGGCCTGAGCGGAGCATTAGAACAGTACGGTAGATAATACAGTACAAAAGAACAGTGCCATAAATTGTAGCCTAAGCAATGCTAAAGTATTCAAAATATAACTACTAGTTGCATGAAGTATGGCTACTACAAGAAGTAGAACTGAAGGTGAAGGACACAGCAGTGTAAGCATTCGTCGCGTGTAGGAGGAGGATGTTGTTGATGACCAATTCACTTGATGGCGCACATGAAATTCTGATTTGATTTGCAAATACTCATGGGTGTGTGTCAAGCAGAATAAGAATAAGAATATATCCTCGGATTCCTTCACCAGCCTTGAAATTGATTTTCTGTTGCTTTGACCTTATCTTACCCAGCAAGTGTGTGGAATTATTGTTGTCATTTAGTCACACCTCAATGAAAACCACACAGCCCGGGGGAAGAGGGTTAGGGTTTGAAAATTGGAATGGAATGGGGGTTTTGGGAAAGTTTTGTGGAGAGAGGAAAAAAACACAGCATGGACAAACAACAAATGAAGAAAAACAAATCTTTGGATACGAAGATATCCATAAATCTTTTAAGGGACATAAAGGAAGTGCACTGCATGCATAAAGTTGTTTGCTAAATGGATGGTTAGGTTACTGAAAAGTAGTACTTACTACAACTTACTAACTATGAATAAACAATTTGACAGCACAGGGCTGCAGTAATTACGCAATTTCACTTGCCTATCTGCCCTCAGAGAGAATAAACACTTATTAGTACATTAAATTAGTTTTAAAAATAGAAAAGAAACTCATCAAATAGCTGTAGGGATGAATTTGAAGCAGGGAGCAAACGCACAGAGTCGCACTCATAGAAGTTCACAACAATAACATTATTTAAAAGATAAGGAGAAGTGAAGAGGATACTGTAACTGTATGTTGTAGTTGTCCTGTTCAATTTGGGAAGTTGCATTTATCCAGCCATTCCTCTTATTCACGGTACTCCTCCGTTCCATCTGACGCTCCGTCGATCAATCTTGGTGACCAGACACACTGTCCACTGCCTGCCTGATGGATGCGGAATTGCGGATTGCTAATGGTAAGCCTGAATTAATGTTTTTCTCATCGCACAGGGTAAAAGCCGGCCTGTAATTGTTGATGGAAAAACAGGAAGGGATATTAAAACACCACAGAGAAAAAATATAAGGTACGGTGTGTAGTGCAAAAACAACACTTTCACTTTCAGAGGCGACAGTATTACATACAAGCATAATTTCTAAAGTGCGTACTCTGAGTCTCATTTTCAAGGATAGTAATTATTAGCACACAGCAGGCCAGGGCCATGCAGGTGGTCAAGGCAGGCACCACTGAGTGAACCAACCTGATGTAGCATACCTCTTTGACACAAACAGACAAAGCATATCTAATTGTATGCAGCAAGCCACATAGCCGCAATTTTACATGAACTGCTGTCTGGACTCTGGCATAACCACACTACACTGGCTCGACCACTCCATACCACGACTAGACAGACATGTAGTTCTGCTTTGGTTGTTGTTGACTTGTTTACCTGTTTGCCACTCACGAAATGGCCATAGTTCTTCCGTAAACCGATGATGATGATCCATCCATCCCAGTGAGTGACTGTAAAGAATAAAGATATTATGTAACTTTGATCATCAAGACTCATCATCCTCATGGAATATTGGCAAACTCAATGTTGTTCATGCAGTCACAGTCTACACACAGTGAGTCCAAGGACATTTTCCATATTGAAAAATGCAAGGTAGTGGCCCCTGCAGTAGAAGTACAATTTAAATTAAACAAGGTAATAACAGAGTAGACTTGAGTTACATTTAGTGTGTAAATGATTAAATAATAACAGAACACACATGATTAATTTCATGCACAACAAACAAACAGCAAGTGCTTTCATCAGAGCCAGACAGCCAGTGTTGTCCATTGCATGCCATCTCATTATTCATTACCTGTTCCACTTTTTGTCTGCTTCTTGTTCTTAAAGTGAAGGCCCACAGGGCAGCCTCTCGTGTCAATTTCAAAAGTAACAGTCAGCAATCAGCATATAGTCAGTAATTCCAGTCCCACTTCTTTTGAGGGGACTCGTCTACGAAGCAACAGTGTCTTGATTCTGCGTAATC
Organism: Lissotriton helveticus; assembly: GCF_964261635.1. Lineage (NCBI taxonomy): Eukaryota > Metazoa > Chordata > Amphibia > Caudata > Salamandridae > Lissotriton > Lissotriton helveticus. The sequence goes on from NC_136065.1 coordinate 1,356,080,848, forward strand.
CAGCCATCTGCCTTGAGGGAAATGGATATGGGGAGTCTGGAGGAGGAGGATAGAGGAGCATGACTGAGTTGTGAACTTGTGAACTTTAGGAATGCAGACAGCGGCACCTTCAATAAGGAAATAGGACGAAGACTGTGCTGCTGATGGATTTGTTGTGATTAGAGTTTTGTTGTGGTAAAAGGTGCAAAACAAAGAAAGACACACAGGAATAAAAGGGAATAAGTACGAAAAAAGAAAGTCAGTATTTCATGCCTAGGTGTCAGGGAAGTAGAGCTTGTCCTCAAACTCTGTGAATTGAAATGGGAGTAGGTCAGCTAACAGAGAAGAACTTCTGTCACCTAAGTCGGTGTCCTCTTCTTCCTGCGTGGATTCACGTATTTTGTAATCAGGTGGTATGAAGTGCTGATTCATCATGATCATTGTTAACCTCCACATTTTTGGGCAAGAAACGGGTCCTTTTTGAAGTTACAATGGCACCAGCAGCACTGAAAACACGTTCAGAAGACACACTTGCGAGTAGGCAAGACAAATAATTTAGAGCCAGCTGGGTGATCAGTGGCCATTGACCCCTTTTCCCATAACAATACAGCAATGGGTTCTGATCAATGAAGACCTCTGTTGGGTCATCCAGATAGGTCTGCACCATCCACTCAAGGTCATCCAGGGGTGCTCCACTTTGCGTACCATCTGTGGCCTTTGCATCAACACTGGAACGAGCAAACCCTTGATGAGTTATGCAATCCGCTTCCGACAATATTATGGCTGGGCCTGGTGCAGGTGAGGATGATGATGATACGGTTGCTGGTGTCGGTAACGGCTCTGAGAGAAAGTGACTGCCTTCGGCCACAGAAGTGGACCTTGATGCGGGATGGCCTGCTGATTCAGTAGTACTTCTGCCGGTTCCTTCAATTTCCTGCCTCTCTTTTTCGAACAGAGTGGCTGACGGAGCTAGCCAATGTTTGTACTTTGAAACATCTGCTTCAGAAAAAGGAATGAATGTATTGCTGGCCAGTGCCTTTTTGTACCTTGGATCCAGAATAGTGGCACAAATATAATGTTGATCACAATGTATTCCATTAAGCCTTGCATTGTCAAGTAGGCGGGTTAATAAGCTCTCCGCCAACTGATATGCGTCTTGCTGGTCAGTATCATCTTTGAACGTTGAAGACACCGCCTTCAGTTGGTGCTCTAGCATGCGCAACAATGGGATAGCTTTGCCCAAAGTACAGTCCTCCCTGCTGACTTCATGCGTGAAGACCTCAAAAAGACGAAGCATGTCTGTCAGGCTTTTAACTAGGTCCCATACCTCCACCTCTAGCCTCATGTTTTTCATAGAAGAACCCCGTGCATTAAAGACATACTCATTGATTACCAGGTACTGCTCAAACAGACGCTCAAGCATGTAGAAGGTTGAGTTCCAACGTGTTGCCACCTCCTGGATGAGTCCTCTGACTGGCACTCTATGGACACGTTGAATGATCCTCAGCTGCTTTAAAAGAATGGCTGAAATGTGTGCAGATTCTTCAGCAGGTGGTCAGTAACTTGCTGACTTTTCTTTTTTCAAGAAATCTTGAACAACGATGTTAATACTGTGCGCCAAACACGGCACTCTGAAATAGCCACCATCATTCATGGCCCTAACTATATTACTGCCATTATCCGTGGAAACATAACCAATCATGCACTTTCTTGGATGCAGCCATTTAAAGACCTTACTGTTAAACTACTCCAAAATGTTTACTGCAGTATGAGATTTCTCCATGGCAAACATGGCTACTGTTCCATGTTTCCGACTAGCTTGAAAAATTGTCGCACTGTCAACACCTGCAGATATCTTGTCCCTAGCCCGCGCAAAAGAGACACAGTGTGCAGTGATGCACATGTAATCAACGGCTTGGCAACTGGTCCACATGTCTGTTGTCAGGTGGATGCGGTGAACAGTACTTTTCTGTAAAGCTGCCCCAATCACCTCCAGAACACCTTGATGTAGTGCTGGAACCGCAACTCTGGCAAAATAGGACCGTCTATGAACCTTCCATTTAGGGCAGACTGTTGCCACAAATTCTAAAAAACCCACCCCTTCCACGAAAGAAAAAGGGAGAAGGTCCAGCGCTAACTTTTTAGCCAGCATTGCATTATAAAGACGTGCCGATCAGTGATTGCATTCAAATGAGAGACATATCATTTCTGTCTTGGAAAAGATGGTCAAAAACTCAAATTAGCCATCGAAACGCGTCAACGCCTGATATCACATAATCAAGGGACTGAGCTATTTCCATAGACATCATAAGTAAAACGTGTCCTGGTTTAGTCTCTTCTATTTGAATTCCCTGATATGTACTTTTATGACAAATCGGACTGTCTGTTTTTTGTTCTCTCCTATGTCCTTCCCCTCTTTAGGATCAATCGTCTGTGTTTTATGTAAAAATGTTTTAATCATGAGGTGTATTTTGCTGTATATTTGAATGTAATGATAATGTATTCTTTTTATAGGAATTTTTGTACAAAAACTTTTTTTAAAATTGAAAATAAAAGATGAATTTTTAGAACTTATTGAATTGTTATTGAGATTCACTTCTAATATATGGGCTAGAACACAGGCAATCAACTTTCCATTTGTTTGTGGTATTTAGATTCACCAAGGGATTTCCTTTCTTCTGCATTCAAATGGTGCCTCCGAACAAAACATGCTTTTAATGGTGGTCTGGACCGTTTTCATATGTGGTGAGGAGGATCCAGACCTCTTTAACACAGTTAGGCTCATTGATGTACTTTTTCGCATTGGTGTCTCTACCAGACTACTGTGCCTCCTTGATGTTGCTGGGGTAGAGGAGGGTGTGGGTGCTACCACTGCGGTGCTGCTGCCAGGGGTACTGTGTGTACCAGAAAAAATGTCTCTCAGTTGTTCACCTCCCCCCTGCACGATCAGCTCCTCCTCGTCATCAGATGCAATATCAATGTCTACATTTGGATTTGTACTTTTGGCTTTCCGGATGTTACTTAGGTGCGCCTTACACTGGATAATGTGGTGTTTTTTGAGATGACCTCTCTGGCCTCCGGTGCCACAGTTGGTACCAAGCTTACCCCGACTAACTACTTGTTTACAAATCGAACAAATGACTAGGTTTTCCGCCTTTTTGCTAATACTAAAGAAGTCCCAAACTGGGGAGTTGAGATTTCTGGTGGTGTTGGAGGTGCTACTTTCAATGCCAGATGAAGTGGAGGATGGGCGTGACTGAATCTGACTCTGTTGTGCACTTACAGCACCACTACTTGAGGTAATGGAGGTCGAGCTGGATGGAGGTCCCTGCCGGCCCTTCTGACGAGAAAATATGGAAGCTGTAGGTCGTGTTGATGTAGTAGTTACCTGTGTTGGTGGTGGTAACAGTGCCACGCCACCCACATCCTGCACAGCAGCATTTCGGGATAGGGTAAAAATGTCTGTCTGCTGCATGCCCGCTGGGGCTGGAGTTACGACTGTGATGACTGGGTCGTTATCGTTCGACTGTTCATCAGCAGCAGAATACACCACTTCTACTTCTTGTTCGCCGTCACCCATAAGTGAAAGCCTTGAGGGAACCTTCCTTTTAGCTACCTTTATCGGCTCATGGCGTGCCTCCCTCTCAGACTGGATTGGTGGGTTCCAATCAAGATCTACATCATCAGAAGGAAGGGGGCTTGAAGAAGAACGTGTACTAGCCCTCCTTGACCTTTTTCTTGCTGGGGATCTGGAAGACAATGGATCATCAGGAGGAGTGGCTTGCCCGGATGATACCTCCGCTTGAATCTCGATTTCCTGATGTGCCCCTACTTCTGGAGGAACAAGCATTGTGGGAAGTTGTGCCTCTCCATGCGCCTCTCCATGCACCTCTACTTGCGCCTCTACTTGCGCCTCGACTTGCGCCTCTACTTGCGCCTCTACTTACGCCTCTACTTGCACCACTCCTTGCGCCACTCCTTGCGCCACTCCTTGCACCACTCCTTGCGCCTCTCCTCGGGCCTCTCCTTGTTGCACAAGGGGCGTAACACAGGCCCACGCAGCCCCCGCAGTGTGGGGGGGGCCTCTAGCTTCAAGGGGCCCCCTTAGCACTGCACTGTGGCCGGAGAGCTCCTGATTGAGCCCGGAGGGGGCCCCTCTAAGTACCGTGCAGGGAGGCCCCCTCACTTTTCGTTACGCCAGTGTGTTGCACCTGTGGTTGTCGTTGCGGCTGTGGTTGAACACTCATCAGATGAGTTACACCCTGCGTTGATTGGATGCTACTGTGCGATGAGTCAACGCCAACATCGCTGGTCAATGGGCAAAGAGCAATTAAAGAGGCTGCCTCTGCGGCACTGATGGACTTGGGCTTAACTTGGCGTGGTGGCACTGAGACCAATGAAGCGGAGGTGCTGCTCCCCGCTTGGTCCCCGGAGGACACCGCTGCTGCAGGCGTAGTTTTTTTTTTGCCCCAAAAAAGTGTCTATCGGCACACCAGTCTCCTTGGTAAGTGGCGCCACTTGCTTCTTCTGCTCCTTCTTACTGGCAGTGGCACTGGCAACTTTCTTGGAAGAGGAGCTACAGCCACCTTTCTTTGGGCCCATCTTCTTCAGATGTCAGAACAGCAGGATGCAGTTGTACGAGTTGCAGAGTTGTCTGTGGCCACCACACGTGACGTCATGTGACGCTGTGCACACACCGCAGCAGGACTTCTTCCTGGCACTACAACAAACGTTGATGATGAGGATGATGATTCCTGGTTCTCAGTCTTTGTGCACCTAAAGCAAAGGAAGCCAGAGGAACATCAGTCAAATAAATGCTGCATATGTCGTGCTTCAATTAATATTTGCAACTAGGAATTTATTATTATTAACACAACACACCCAAAAACGGAAAGACCCAAAATAAAAAATACAATTCTAATCTAAATTGGATGTTTCAATTAATAGAAGAGAGAGCACACAGAGAGTTGTTTCATGCCCCACTGGCTACACCTGGGCATATAATGGATGGAAGCAAGGCAGACTGGGTGCAGGCCTATGGCACAAAGCACACTGCCTGGCTTCAAAATGGCCCCTAGAGACCCCCACCCACTTGGCAAGGCCCTGGACCAGGCCTCAAAATGGCCCCCACCCACATGGCCAGGCCCCAACAACACCCAAAAAATCGAAATACACACAAAAATCACCCCAATCCAATGGCATCCTTGCCCTAAATAATGTTTTAATTCAAGAGACCCCACAGAAAGACATGGCCCATGCACCACTGACTAGCCCTGGGCCTAGTGGCTAGTGTGGGTTTAACACGCACCCCAAAATTACAAAAACCATCCACATAGATATAATAACAGTGAGCTATTCAATTCCATGCCATAAATGATATCTAAGTTCAACAAAACTCACAGAAACAGTTGTATCATGCACCCATGGCTAACCCTGGGCCTACTAGATACTGTGGCTACCCACAATATATTTTTTTTAAAGTTGTGAAAAACTTTATAAATTGTAGTTGCAGCAACTGCAATGCCCCAAACAAACAACACCAACTTACTTGTAAAATCTCAACTCCAAAAGTGATCCAAACAAAAAGTCCTCAAATACAAATATCGAGCAGCAGCCACAAAGAGTAATCCTTCCAGCTCCAGATCCAAATGAAAAGTGACCAGGATATGGACAAAGCACTGGGAGCAGCCTGCTGGACAGGAACTGGAAGTTGGAGACTCTGTGGCACTCCTTTCCTCCCAACCCGCCAAAAATGCACTCCTTGCACAAAAAAGTGCAGCCAAATGTCAATCTGAGGAGTTATTCTGTTCCAAATCATCAATTTCAGAAGGTTTATGCTGCCAGCGATAGATTTCTTGTGCAGAATTGCAATTTTTGCTATTTCAGGAAAGCGAGATGTTCAAATCTCCCGCCGGATGTCAGCTGCGCGGCGCATCCACGTGTTCGAAATTGTTTACACTTGTGATGCGTGATCACGGGCCCTTATGACGTATTCGCATTCTGAAAGTCTCCCAGTGCAAGATGACGGGACGCTATGACGTATTCGTGGTCAAAAAGTCTCGCACGATCACGCCATGATGTACTCGCGGCCGAAAAGTCTCTCGCGATGACGCAGCAAGATCGAAAATGGCGCAGCGCACGCAAACCGGGAGGAAACCAACTCGGCGAACTCAGAATCACGGTAAGTCAACACCGCGCGTGCGAGATTGTATTTTTGAAGCGCGACCAAGCAAAAAACATCCGCCAACTCGCGAATTGCAAATTCTTTGACAATTTTGCACGATTCGCGGACCGCAAAATTGCCAAAAATGTGCAAATTCCTCGAGCGGAACGGATTTTCAGCCCATGCTTAGTACATACTCATGCTGAACTCAAAGATCCGACAGGGGTTAAACTCTGATGAAGCACTATCAGTTCACCTCTAGCTATCTGTCGCTCTCGGAACCCAGGTGTTTAGATTAATTATATACACAGGGTTTCACACTCTTCCGTCTACACTTTGCTTTATTGTATTTTCTTTTGATATATTCTTAGAAAAGTGTTGGATTGGCTGTGTAGGCAATTTTCTTGATTAGTTTAGGAGTGAAGGGTGTACAATGGCAGTACACCCTATTTTATAGATGTTAATTATGTCTGTCTAGAGTAGGCCCACTAGGGCAGGACCAGTACTGAATACATTCAGTGCAATTACATTTTTGTAACATGTATTTCACACTATAAATATTTTCAGCACGCATATTACCCTGTCTGAATTGTTCATAATGCTGCCCTATTTTTATGTCAACTAATTCACTTATCTTTTATGTCCATGATGTTTTGTGGTTGCTTTGGCAACCATGGAGAGTGATGAAGTATAAAACGATTTACTGCAATGGCGCCCGATGTTGTGAGCGGATCACTGACAGAATATTGACAGTCAGAATATCGACATACAGAAATATCGACACAAGAATATCGATGTCCAGAATATCGAAGTCCTATCTACATTATGGTAAGTACAAAAAAATCGGGGGAAAAATATCGATGTCAAAAATATCATTGTAAAAAATATCGTTTTTTTAATGTTAAAAAAATAATCTAAAATAAAGTAAATAATACATATCATTAAAAGAAACATAGTTAAACATAGTTTAAAAATATTAAAAATTATAACGAATACATATAATTTAAACATTAATTAAAAATATACATATAAAATATAATATATATACTTACTTAATAATATTCATAAATAATTATTTTAATAACATACAATGTTAAAATGTTTTTATAAATGATAAATACATATATACACAAACAACAATAATATAAATACAAATATAAAAAATGTATATTACAAATTAAAAAAATATAATATTTTAAAATAAGTTATACACAACATTAACAAAAACAGTAGAGAAAATATTGGATAGCGAAGGGAATAAAATTACTATTCTCACTCAAGAGAGTATAACAGTAGGGAATGTGCTGGCTAGCATAGGGGTAAAACTTACTATTCCCATTCCAGTGAGTGCAACAGTAGGGAAAGTGTTGGATAGCGTAGGGGTAAAAATTACTATTCCCACTCCAGAAAGTGCAAGAGTAGGGAAAGTGTTGGATAGCTTAGGGGTAACAATTACTATTCCCACTTCAGAGAGTTCAACAGTAGGGAAAATGTTAGACAGAGAAGGGGTAAAAATTACTATTCCCACTCCAGAGAGTGCAACAGTAGGGTAAGTGTTGGATAGCATAGGGGCTAAATTTACTATTCCCACTCCAGAGAGTGCAACAGTAGGGAACGTGTTGGATAGCGTAGAGGTAAAAAGTACTATTCCCACTCCAGAGAGTGCAACAGTAGGGAAAATGTTGGATAGAGAAGGGATGCAAATTACTATTCCCTCTCCAGTGACTGCAACAGTAGGGAAAGTGTTGGATAGCGTAGGGGTTAAACTTACTATTCCCATTCCAGAGAGTGCAACAGTAGGGAAAGTGTTGGATAGCGAAAGAGTTACAATTACTATTCCTACTCCAGAGAGTGCAACTGTAGGGAAAGTGTTGGATCGCAGGGGGGTTAAAATTACCATTCCAACTCCAGAGAGTGCAGCGGTAGGGAAAGTGTTGGATAGTGAAGGAGTAAAAATTACTATTCCCACTCAGTAGAGGCTCCTGGAGGGAGTGCTGCTGGGTGGTGAGGCAGGGCGGGGGAGGGGCAGAGTGGGGGGTGGTAAACTCCGGATTATGGCCGAATGGAGGTAAGTATACAAATAAATAAATAAAATGAATTTCATTGCGCGCACTGCATCGCATTTGGCGATGCAGTGCGCACATCGAAATTCGTTTTACTATATTTTTAAATATATTTATCAATTAATCACTTAATTAAAATTAATTTCCTATTAATATTTAATTAACAATAAATTAATTATCAATCCAATAAATAAAAATTAATAATTACTTAATTATAATATATTACTTCCCACCTTATTCCCCATAAACCCACAACCCGCTCCTAAACTAAATTAACACAATTAATATGATTATCATAATCAATTAATACAAAATAATTACTAATTAATAAATAATTAACAATAAATGAATTATTAATACTAAAAAATAAAAATTAATAATGACTTCATTATAATTAAATTACTTCCTACCCTATTCCCCTATAAAACCCACAACCTGCTAAAGAACTAAAATGCAAAATGTAATTAAAAATAATTAATAATTTCCCAAAATTGTTATTTAATTTACTATAATTAAATTACTTCCCACCCTATTCTCCTATATACCCACAACCCGCTATCGACCAAAAACGCAAAATTTACTTTAAATGTTTATTACTAACTTCTAAAAATGTAATAAAAATATTTGAAAAAAATACAATGAATAATAAAAATATATAGTACATACATATAAAATACATACTAAAATACATAACACTAATATAAACATTGATATTATTAGCAGGTATATTTTTGCAAACGATATTACTGACTTCGATATTAACAAAAACTATATTTCTTACCTTCAGGTCGATATTCTGGTCACCGATATTCTTGATGTCGATATTCTGTCCCTTCGATATGCACAACTCGATATTTCTGTACTTCAAAATCAAAAAGTCGATATTATGTCTGTACACCGTTGTGAGCAAGGCGGTTTTGCCGTTGAAACGCGTCAGGGCTTTCTAGTGCATTAAACTTTTGGTGTCCAAGCATCCAGGGTGTTGACACTTGCTTCTTTGCTGAGGAGCGAGACTGGTTGTATATATATATATATATATATATATATATATATATATATATATATATATATATATATATATATATATATGTGTGTGTGTATATATATATATGTATATGTATATATATATATATATATATATATATATATATATGGAAAAGAAAGAGTTGCCTCAAAGGAAGGAGCCACACACATCGAGTAATCACCTTTAATCTGGGGATTGCACAAGCCTTACACCAGCACTCCAACAGTGGTAATCGTGCCATACGCGTTTCGAGTGGAATGCTCTTGTTCACTGGCGTACCGGAAGCATGGCAGCATGGAGTAAGCGCACTGCACCAAGGTTTAACCCCTTCCATGCTCATGACGGAACGGTTCCGTCATGAGCGTCGGTTGAGCTGTGCTCATGACGGAACCGTTCCGTCATGGTTCCATAAGCCCAATGGAACGTTCAGCACAGCGCCGGAATCTGCGCCGCGCTGAAGCGGTTAAATATCCAGCCCCAGTGGGCGTGTCAGCTAGTGCACCCTTGGTGATGCAGTCCACTTAAAATACTTGCCTCAATAGGCACTGCCATACAAAAATAGTTCTTTACCCAAGTAGGGAGTTGCAAAGTAACTTGGTTTTAGTCTCGGCAATAACCCATCCCCAAATTGGCCTCGATGCTCCACAGGCGTCTAGATATTCGTGACCCTGCAGACCTGCTGTAATAGGCATTGGGGCTCCTTCGCAGCTCAGGTCAGTCGCAAATATGGAAAAGAAACAGTTGCCATAAAGTAAGGAGCCACACACGTTGAGTTATCACCTTTAATCTGGGGATTGCACAAGCCTAACAACAGCACTCCAACAGCGGTAATCGTGCCATATGCGTTTGGAGTGGAATGCTCTTGTTCACTGGTGTACTGGAAGCATGGCAGCATGGAGTAAGCGCACTGCACCAAGGTTTAAATATGCAGCCCCAATTGGTGTGATAGCTAGTGCACCCTGGGCGATGCAGTCCACTTAGAATACATTCCTCAATAGGCGCTGCCATACAAAAATAGTTCTTTACCCAAGTGGGGTGTTGCAAAGTAACTTGGTGTCAGTCTCTGCAATAACCCATCCCCAAATTGGTCTTGATGCTCCGCAGGCGCATAGATATTCATGACCCTGCAGAGTTGCCTCAAAGGAAGGAGCCACACACGTCGAGTTATCATCTTCATTCTGGGGATTGCACACGCCTTACACCAGCACTCCAACAGCGGTAATCGTGCCATACGCGTTTCGAGCGGAATGTTCTTGTTCACTGGCGTACCGGAAGCATGGAGTAAGCGCACTGCACGAAGGTTTACATATCTAGTCCCAATGGGCGTGTCAGCTAGTGCACCCTGGGCGTTGCAGTCCACTTAAAATACTTTCCTCAATAGGCGCTGCCATACAAAAATAGTTCTTAACCCAAGTGGGGTGTTGCAAAGTAACTTGGTTTCAGTCTCGCCATGTCATTTGAGATATCGTCAGTGATGTCATCAGTGATGTCACTGACCATGTCATGAATGATGTAATATGTGACATCATCACCAGTGGATTGCGGGCACGAGAGTTACAGTTAGTACAAGTAACTATAACAGAGGAATTTCAATGGTTTTGTATGGGTGAAATGTCCAGTTAACTATAACATTCCTAAAACCTATGTTTTTTTCAGTGAATTTCTAAGGTTTTTTAAATGCTAATTCCTAACTATAACCGGCCTGAAACCTATAGTTTTTTCAGTGAATTTCAAAGGTTTTTTAAATGATAATTCCTAACTATAACCTGCTTGAAACCTATGGTTTTTTCAGTGAATTTCAAAGGTTTTTAAAATAACAATTTCTACTGATTATGTTGACTACTTCTCCATATTTTTAACCACAAATCAAATCTGCAATGCTACGTAAAAAATTAGGCAATAGTTCCGCTTACCACTAACAAATTAACATCAACATTTAACTAGTGTAAGAACATCGAACATGTACTACGTGAATTACATTGAACTCACACCCATGTTTAAAGAGAAATATGTCTTAGAGATTGTAATTATACACTTCCGACACCCAACAAAATCAGAATACTCAGCGCCACTCCCACTACAAACACCCCCACGGACCCCTCCCCTCTACTACCTCAGAGGCAATGCAAAACAGGACAACGGACCTTTCCAAAATAATATAGCCCCTCAACAGCACACTAGCTCAATCTACAAAGATGTGGCAACCAAGTATGTATAAGTGAAAAAACTCGAATATCAACAATAATGTAAACAAAGCTAAGACTACCGGTGAAATACTATACACAATTCACTATTGAAATCAAAAACTTTTCAGTGTGTACATATAACATTGATACGTGTAGTGTACTGAACAGTGGATGCAACCATATTATCTCAGACACTAGGGAATATTTCAGTCATGTAGCTGTGTTCACACCCCTCCTTTGAAATAGAAGCCGAGTGGGCTAATCCAACGTAAACCACATCAACGTACGACTATAAATAATTAGGCTACGCCTTGGGCGTGGTTCACTTCTGCAAAGAGAAGAGACTGCGGCACAGCGAAGAGTCCCACCCTGCCACGTGGCTGCCGCCATGACCACGTGCCCCCTCGATACAGGCTGATTGCGAACTCACCGCCACAGAACCACAGACTTATGTCTGTATCGACTAGTGGTTTCCATCGACACTGCGGACAGCAGGGTTCACAACTTGAATTCAACTTTGGATCTAAATTTGTCTTCAGTATCTGTGCTTAGAAGTGCCTACAATCTATTCTGCGGTCAGTAGAGTTGACAACTTGATACCAGTTGAATTCAGCTTTGCATCAACACTACGGACAACATTGAATCCAGCCTTGCCTTATTTAAGGCAGAAACAATTGTACTGTGTCCTCAGATTTTGTTAACTCGGCAAAATAGCATTCATCGATCTTTGTGTCTACTACTGCCTTCGATCTACACTACGTACAACAGGGTTCACAACTTGCATTCAGCTTTCCATGTACACTACGGACAGCATTCAAGATCTCCTTGATTTATGTAAGGCAAAGATTATTTTCTTAAAGGATGCCACAAAACACATTCCTCAATGACTGTAGTGAGTTCTGTTTTCAAATGTACACTGCGATCAAAAGGGTTTACCGCTTGATATCAGTGCTGCATCAGCACTACAGACAGCATTCAATTCAGCCTTGATTTATTTAAAGCAAAGAAAAAAATAGTGCCTTTGCACTGCTAGTATGTGCAAGCACCTTCAATAGCTGCATCAAGTGAAATATGATAACAAACAATGTACAAGTTTGTGCCAAAATGTACCTCCACCACCAGCAATACAAAGTACCTCTGGGGTATCACCCTCAACATCGCCACCAGACATACGTCTCCAATTTGTGAAAGTTACAATGCACTGCGTAAAGAGGAATTGTATAATTTGTTATGAGGAGCAATCAGTACACATAGTTTTCACAGCAATTGATAACCATTGATGCTAGTTTTTTTTTTCCCCCTCAAAGTTCATATACTTCAGTATGCGACAGTGAATGATTTCAGTGCAGCCCATTCAGACCATGCATCATCGCAGGGTGAGCACACGATAAACACCAGACATACCACTAACTCAGTACACCTTAAATAATCGCCACGTGCCCTTGTTAAGACAAAATTCAGTAGTCAAAACACATTTTTACCAGTGTGGTCTGCCTGAACCACGCATCATCGCAGGCTCCACACAAACCGCCCCTACGTCAGTTCACCACAACTCATGAACTCTTTACGATAGAATCTTATGTGTATTATTTCACATACAATGCTCCTACCTTTGTACAACAGAAGTCATAAACTGTTTATGATTAAATATCTGTATGTGATATCATGATTACTATTCTACTTCTTACTAACAACAACGTAATAAAATGGAGTCGAGCACACGTGCCCGTACCCACTTCAACTATCTATCTGTGTCTGTGTATTTATAGTGTTTGTAAAATGCTACTCCTCCGTCCTACCCGCAACATTCTATTTGGAATAACTTTTGCGTCGATTGATGTATCATCTTAAAATTTTTGGACAGCTCAGTTCTGCTCCTTCCCTGAAAGTATGGGGGTGAATGGTGAAGCGGGGGCCAAGAAAAATGGGAAGTCCCAAAATGTGTTTTCCCCATGCAATTTCCCATAGGATCTTTACCATGGCTACAGCCTGAACGGAATTACAGCATATTTGGTAGAGAGGTAGTCCTCAGTTCCGACTTGTGCCTTTCTGGTGTCAATCTGTTCAGTAATTTCTTTGAAAATTACGGTTTAAGTCATTTATATATATCTATGGGCACGGTGGATCCGCGGATTGTGTGAGGATTGACCTCGTAGGATAAGCGCACCGTCCCGATCACGCGCTCAATACTAATTGGCTGTCAAGCGGTTGTAAACATTCAAAACCAGGAACTGTTGGCAGCCCTTTTGTGTCTTGGTAGAAGCGAGGGTGAAGAAGTCTGTGAAATATGTGTGCAAAATGTGAACTGGGGCAGGGTAGACACACCCTGACCCCCTAGGCCTGCTCAGGAGGTCCCATAAGGACCCGTAGAGCAAAAAAAGTAAGAAAATATATACATACAATGCGTAGGATCCACGCATTTCGCCGCCGAAAAAAACCAAAGCATGTATTTTCGAGATATACATAAAGCTTATGTACATACTCGTGCTCCCATCATCATCACAGGTTCTTCACCCGCTCAGTGCTTCTGATACCACTAACTAAGTGACCAAAGAGGCCACACACGTAGTGGTGGGCCCCCTTACTCGGTGGTTCGGGTCTACATGAGGCGTTTGAATCACTAGGTCGGGCCATCACTGCGCTTGGGATGGGAGCAACTCTTAATGCTCCCTCATTAAGTTGTGGCCGGGCCCCAGGGTATGGGTTCCCTGGGCCAACTTTAGTCCTGATGCTCATTTCACAAAAATTAAACCTCAACAGTAGGCACTTACACATATAAACATAGCAGGTGCCCCGTCGAAGCACCACTTCTGTAAAGGAAATATGATTCTAACTCCTGGGCTTGGTAAGGCAAAGCAAGTGTGTTTTCTCAGCAATTCCATATTGAAAAATTATCTAAAGTCCTTCGTGGATGTGAATGCATTGATCTATTGGAGCGCAATCTATATGACACTGTAAAAAGTGGATTCTTTCTTATCCTCTCGTGGCGAAAGCAGGGTCCATTGTCCCTTTAAATTGCTAAGAGTATACAAGTGTGGAAATCACTTAGATGCTTCCTCATTTGGCCCTGCACACCTTAGTAGTAGCCAAAGGTCTTCCGGCCCTTTGGAGGATAATGGACAGCTTAACAATCGCATCCCCCAGTGAATTTCCTGCGGTTTTGGTAACGAGTTCTTGATGCCAAGGAATATGATCACACAAAGCAGAGAAGCACTTACTTCATAGAGTTAAGAGGAAGGACACGTGTTTGGTGGAGATTTATCTCTTTATAGTCTCGTCTTCTCTATAGGGGGATTCATGATATCACATTTTTCTGGATAAAGATGCACCAGGAACAATCACATTGCCAAAAAGCACACAAGGTCACTAGTGACATTTCCTCAAGTTCCATTGTGCAGCTGTAGTGTAGAATATGCACTGGACACTTACCCAAGAAGGTAGCACATAGTAATTAACCAGTAGAAAGAACTCCATTTGGGTAGATATTTTGTGCAAAACTGTGGACTCTCATTGGATATAAGAGCAGGTGCGGTTCCTTTGTGAACGAGTCACTCACACAGCTAATGACATACCCACACAAGCACGTAGACACCCACTCAGGCACTCACACACCCATTGACAGACCTACTCGGGCACTCACACACCCACTTGCAGCCACATACAGCCAGTCAAACAGCCACTCTAAGACTCATTCAGACAGCCATATACCCACTCATAGACACACTCAAACACATACAGCCAGTCACAGACCCACTCAGATACCTATGCATCCACGCACAGGACCATACATCCACTCACACAGCCAGTCACAGACCCACTCAGAGAATCACACACCCACTCAGACACTAACAGATCAACTCACAGACCCACTCAGGCACTTATGCACTCACTCACAGACTGACTCACACACTCATGGAGGTACTTGCAAACCCACTCAGACACTCTTGTACACACTCACAGACCCACAGAGACACTCATGCACCCACTCACACACCTAATGAGACACTTATGCAGGCACTCCCAGACCCATACAGAGACTCACACACCCATTGAGACACTCATGCACTCCCTCACGAAACCACTGAGACACTCACCCATTCACTTACACACTTACTCTCAAAGGTTACAGGATAAAGTTAGGAATAGAAATGTAGAAAACATTTACAAATTCACTTAAAAAACAAATGTTACAGGGTTGTTATAGTTAGGAAACAACATTAAGAAAACTTTTGAAATTCACTGAAAAAAACAAAGGTTACAGGGACGTAATAGTTAGGAAATAGAACAAAAAACCTTAGAAATTCACCAAAAAAAACAAAGGTTTCAGGGACTTTATAGTTATGCTCAGATTTCACTCATACAAAAGCAGTGAAATGTAGCAGTTATAGTTACCTGAGCCAACTTTAACTTATGCCCCCTCAAGGCACTGCTTCTGAATTCACATATTACGTCCCCCATGACATCTTCAGTGACATCACTGATGACATCTCAATTGACATTACTGATGACATCACTGAGGACATCATCAGAACCACTCACACACCCACTCACACCCCTATACAACCTCTCATACACCCACTCACACACCCACACAACTATGCTTATACCCATTCAAAGACTCATACAAGTATTCAAGCAACCACTCACTCATCCATAAAGCCACTCACACACCCACTCACTCATTTATGCAGGTACTCACACTACCACTCACTTACCCATACATCTACTCATACAACCAGTCACTCACCCATGCACCACTCACTCTGCCACACACTCGTGTAACTCCGTGGTATTCCACAGAGTGAAGCTCCACAGATTCCACCCCTAGTCTTAAACAGCTTGAAGCAAGCAGTGTTGGTGGAACTACATGACAGGTTGGATGTTGGTGATCTTTACTTCTTCTGTGCCACTCCCTACACTAACAATAACTGACTCATCATCCTCTCCCTCACTTAAAAGCTTTTTGGGAATCTTCCTTTTTCCTTGTTTCTGTGGTAGGTTTCTTCGGGATCCAATCCATATTAAGATTATCGGAAAAAGCTTTTGGGGAAGAAAAGGGAGGCTGATGTGTCCAATGGAAGAGCACTCACAACAACATCCTGTTCTGCAGCAAGCTCAACTTTATGCTCTGCTCCTACTTCTGGAAGATAACGTGTTGCAGGCTGTGCTTTTTGTTTTTATCTTTCCTATTAAGATTTGGTTTGCTTTCAGGACAAACCAATTTCAGAATCCATGACCGCAGTCATTGCAGCACTAAAAAACATGGGCTGTGGTTATTGATGTGGTGCAGTTGATCCAGGGATGATCCTCCACACAGCCTCTTCCTGCCTAGAGGAGGGTGCAACAGGTGCTTTGTGTTTCCAAAAAAAGGATGTGGGGTTGATGCCAATGGTGGCACTGACCATAGCCATCTTCTTATTCTCATTGGCCACTTTGTTGGCAGGAACCTTATTTTTTGTGGCCATCTCTTTTACTTCAAGTTTGAGTTAACACAAAGGGCCCGATTATGATGGCGGTTTTCCCGCATCCTCCGGGCCGGCGGAAGCCACCGCCGACCCGGAGGATGTGGGAGAACCTCAGCGGACTGAAAAAGACCCCCCGCCAGATTAGGATGGCTGGGGGATCGTTTTTCAGTCCGCAGCTTTTCCGCCGCAGTCGCCTCCCGTCCGCGGCGGAAAAGCACTGACATGGCTGGCGGTGTCTATCAGACACCGCCAGCCATATTAGGATGTCTGGAGGAACATGCCTTTACACGGCGGCATTTCCGCCGTGCAAAGGCATACGGATTTTTGTTTGGGGGCCCGTTGCAGGCCCCCTGGGTGAAGGGGGTTGGGAGGGTGCACATGGGGGGTACCTATGGTACCCCCCTGCATTTGCCTGCACAAAGCGGCAGGCACCGCGCGGTGCCTGCCGCTTTGTGCATGCAAATGCACAACTTACATTTTTATCATTGCGGCGGATGCTGCTTCAAGCAGCACCCGCCGCAATCATAAAAATACAGGATGTGACCGCCAGGGTGGCGGTCACATCCTAATTTGCACGGAGGGACCGCCGCTGCCCCTGCGGACGGTCCCTCCTACTCTATGGTGGCGGACGGACTCAGGTCCGTCCGCCATCATAATCGGCCCCTTAGCACGAACAGAAGCACTTAGCAGAGGAGTCTGGTTTCACTGTCAGATAATTCACAGGCTTCGTTCCATCTTAATATGATACATGAAGACGTTTGAACTTTCAAGCAACCAAAAAAAATAAGCAGGACATCAGTGAGATTTGGGCAATCTAACCAATGTAATACAAGAAGTCATCATCATCAGCAACACAAGTGCCTAACAGTTTAGCAGTACATAAGCTACATATTTTGTGCTAGACATTAAACACAAAAAACAACTTGGTGTCCCTCCAGGGCTCCTGGGACACCCTATGGTAGGAGGGGGAGAGGTAGGCAAACATTTCAGAATAAATTAAAGAATAGTTAATATATTTCCAGGGCCCACATGATCACTATGGCAGGCACAAATTGAATAAATTATTCAAATAATTGCTGGTGTCCTTCCAGAGCCCCTGGAACCTCTATGAGAGGCAGACAAACATTGAATAAATTAACCTAAAATAACAACTTTGCACTACAGCCCACTACAGTCAGCTACACGCACAAATAACAATATCTGGAAAAATATCTTAGGAAAAAAATAGCAAAAATGATATGGGCTTCTTCTAATATAAATAGTCCTAGAACATAGAATAAAATCCCAAACAATCAGAAACACCAATTGGCTCAACAAAACGGTGGTGGCTCACCACATGTAGACATGAAGAACAAAGGCATGAAGAACAAAGGCACAATGCCCATTGTCACATGCCACTGGTAATGATTCAGGGCTGCATCCCCATCCCAATCCCTCATTATTTTGCACACCATGGCACCTCGGTTTGAACCCAGTCATGTGTAAATCAGTCTTGACCATGTTCCAAATGGAAAAGTCCAGTCCAAACTGCCAGGCCAGGTCCAAACTGAGGTGGCATGGTGTGTAAATAAGATGATTGGGATTCGGCCCATGTATTCACCAATGGCTGAGATTGCAGTTTAAGGATTGCAAAAATATTTACACAATTTGTGGTAGGGCCTATCCTTGGGCTAGTACACCACCAGTAAAGCAGCAACAATAAACTCAACAGCTCAGCAAAATAAAACCAGTGAGAAAAAGTTTAAATTGCCTTTTAAAATGCCCTAAAGACAAACAGCACAAAGCAACAAATACTACTTCTAAATAGTTTTACGTGTTAAAGAATAGCAAACAACCATCCTAATTAAACACAAACACGCACACAAAACAAAGGGACATGCCTGGATACATTGGCCTGTTCTCCTAGAGATGCCCCAACCAACAAGCACATGCCGAAAAAAAGAATCTTAAGCATAGAAGCAGTGAGGAAGTGAAAAATATATCTACGGTCTACAGCAGACTAGGCCCCAAAAAGTACAACAAAATGCAGCATGAGTATAAATCTGGACACAATTTACAAAAGGCACAAGGAAACTGAGAAAATGTATATATAACCTTGTGCCTCCACCATCCCAAAAAAGTGCAAACATTTGCCCTCAAAAAGCCTCTATCGTGCATAGCCCCCTTCTCCAAAATTCTTTCCATTCAGCAGCAAACAAATTACAAAAATACTAGAGGTGCCTTCACTCCTTAAAACTAGAAATGTTTGCAAATTACTGCACAGAACTTGCTTAATTTTTCTACAAATGTACAAATTCCATGGGTGTGGATGCAGAAGAGTTTGTAGACAAACAAATAGTGATGCTTTCCCTCCAAATCTAAAATGAGCAAGAGCAGAACAAAGCAGAGTCTCGAGGACAGGAATAGGAAGTTGCTACTGTATATACTGTAGCCTCCCAGGACCTATGGCACTTTCCTCTTATAAACAAAAAAAGAAAAAGACAAATGAGTTTCATGCTAAATAAAATAACCTGAATGGGCACTCGGGTAAAAATATCAAATTGAAAATGTAGATTCAAGTTTATTTTTAGGTGCCTGTGTTAAAAGAACTGCTGCTTGTGTTTGGAATTGCAGTTTTGCATTCAAGAAAGTACCCGAATGGTTCACTTGGGTAAAAAATCAACCTGAAACATAAGTTGACTGCCTGCATTATGGAACTGCCAATCGCATTCAGAAAACTCTGCTCGCGTTTGTGCCGATCTTTCTACGATACTCACGTTAAGATTTTTTCCCCAAACATAATTCTCATATCAGTGACAATGTGTAATTATAGGCATTTTGCTTTAAGCTAAATTACCAACATTACTTGAATTACGCTGAAGAAATTAAAATTGCACCTGGGCCTAATCACCATCCATAATTCATGCCCCACCTTCCAAAAAAGAAACCAGCTCGTTTGACTTTCCCTCAAGTGACCATCAATTTTGTATTGCTTCACACATGGCAACGCTGAAGCTGAAATGATTGTGGAGAGCAATGTCTCCACAATCCCATTAGATCTTCTTGGGACACAGCACCTTCAGTGACATTGCATACTTTTATTTTTTCATATTCATCCAAATCAGAATCTCCTATCTTTCCTGAAACTAACATTGAAAGGCAATTATCCACGGTGTTACTAGGCCCGGGTATATAGTGAACACTGTCATTTTCTACCTGCAACCCACTCTATCCATCTTCTGACGTGCATGGATACAGTGTCAAGCCACTTTGTTAGCGCCTCTCTTAATGGTTTATGATCTGGGCAAACAGCACATTTTCTCCCCAATAAAAATTCCTCAGGATTTTGATGGACCAAGACACACTCAAGGCTTCCCTCTCAATAGCTGAATAGTTGGATGTCGTCCCATGTTAGGATCTAGAAATATGGACTATCATCCTACTCACTTCATTCCCACTTTACGTAGTACAGCCCCCAAGCACAACGTGCTTGCCCCCAAGCACAACGTGCTTGCATCTTTTTCGGTAAGAAAATATCACTACATACAACAGGACATAAACAGCAGTGTGAACAGCTGCTTGCACTTGCTAAATGTGTTCTGGCGGTATGTCCCTCCCCCCCCCCAAATTGGTCTTCATTATGCAATATCATTGGTAAATCTGTGTCAAAGAGTAATGCCGAACTAACAAAATCACTCCGATTACTCCAGCATCATTATAATTACTCCCAGACCTAATCGGTATAGGAGTACCCTTGACCTTGTTGACTACAGGAATTGAACACTCTTTCAACCTTAATTTTTGGTAAACAAAATCCAAACTTGTTAGCAAACATGCCAGTGAGTTCAGACATATATTTTTCTCTTGCCTCCATATCAATTGCATTCATATTCACTACAGTAATTTCTAAGACGTTTTTGATGTAGTGTTCTGTAATTCTGACCTGAGGAATACTTTTGGGAACTAATAATAGCCCAGATCTTTTTTGATGTAGCCAACATCAAACATTTACAGGAACATAAACGTTACCCATGTCTTTGTGACCTTGAAATTCAATTTCAGCTTAAAAATAATCACTTAAATCAACATTTTTTCATGATAATTTCCAGAACTTACATCAGGGTCCTTCAACTCAACTTCTCCCAGGATATTCTTATCCAAAACTTCATTACATTTTAACATCAATCATGCACAAAAGTCAACCAAAAGTTCCACTATAATCTAATCTACCATAACTACATCCTTCTTTTGTTTCTGCATTTCATATTCTGAAACCACCAAAATACAGTACTTCAACACCTCATCTATTTCTGAGTCAACAACAATACTTAGGTAAATGCCCTCTCTTGCTACGCAGCTTGCACCCAACATTTTATGTGGCAGGTCATGTGACTGATCAAGAAAACACAGGATGTCCCAATTATTAGGCCACAGGCCTAAGCACAAGAGATTCTATCTATACCTGTATGTATAGTAAAAACCCAGAGCCCAGAACGGGCTTTACCACTGATGTAGGGGTGCAACAAAGGGTGAAAGATGAAAGGCAACAAATCACTACTATGTGACTGGTACAGACTAACAATATTACAATGAACACCCTCAAATTTGCCGTCACTATTGTTCGTGGCAAGGATAAATCAACTAGGCTGATACCCAGGGATTTTAGTAAAAAAGTATACAGATTTTATTATTTAACATATGATATCGATTATTTAATAATTATTAAAACAACATAGGATTAAACATCATGATTTTATACATAATTCATAAAAAATGTAAACATAATACATAAAACAAGAATCATAGGTAAGTCGACATGGCGTTTCGGTGTTTTCTTTTATATAGCACCTTCTTCAGGACAGATTCTCGAAGTCAAAAACATTACTTCTGGAACCCAATGTATATTGTGGTTTGTGTTGCCTCAGTCTTATGGGATCTGTTGGCTTCTAAAATTTCCTTAATTGGAAGTATCTTTATAGATTATGTATCTGGCGTTACACACTGTTCGGAGGAGCCACCGGAATATTTGAAAGATACTGCTTCTTTGTACCTCGTTGGTAAATAGAAAGAACCGCTGTAGTGTATGATCTTCTTCTGTTATAGTTATCGGCACATGAGGGCTCAGGGGTTGACCTCCCGTCCTGTATGCCTTACACACTTGAATCTTTGTCTATTATAGCGGCCTCCCTGCTCCTTTCCGTAACAGCATCGCCAGGTCCGTCTTCTGTTTGATAAAAACAACGGAATGTGACTGATCAACCACTCCTCATCTGTACCAAAGCACCTCCAAATTTAGAGGTTGCAGGTTGTTCATTAATGCTACAGACATCCAGCAGTATAAAGATGAAGTCTATATATACACAGCAACTCACCAGAAAATGGCATGTGTAGTCATCCAGCCCAAACACACTCAGATGAGACTTAGAGTCAGATGAAACAGGATCATAGAATACAGAGCAGAGAACATTCTATTGACATTCTGATCTTTAGCACAAGCTGAACAACAACTATGCAAATACCTCACAAATCCTGGGGGCAAGACAAAAAAGGCCTGCTGTCAGATGGTGTCCTGGCTCCGTGTGTGCAGAGAACCACTGAGATAGATTTTTTGAAGATAAGGCGGCACTGATAATGATGGCTTTGTAAAGAATTCATCTGGTTTTGAAGATGGAGCGTGTCTGCAGAGGAGCCAACGAAATTTCATCAGAATTAGGCAGATGCAATCATATTTTTTCTAGCACTGGATGAAATGTGCTGTAGTAATGTAGAATGCCCTAAGGGATGTGTTAGACCTGGCATTATTGGCTTGGGTCTCCCCTGAATTTTTGCCTTTGCCTCCTGTATTTTTGCTGTGTGTTGGACTACGTTCTGCTGGTCTAGATGCTTTGTGCACTTTGCCACTGTTGTTCAGTGCCAAAGTGCAAGTGTGCCCTTTGTAAACTGTTGTTATGGATTGGTGATTCCATGATTGGCATATTTGATTTACTAGCTAGTCCCTAGTACAGTGCACTGTGTGTGCCCAGGGCCTGTAAATCAAACGATGCTGGCCGGTCTTCAGCTCTGCTTGTGCCACCCACATAAGCAGCCTGTAAATGTAACTCAGGCCTGCGATTGCAGAGCCTGTGTGCAGGCTAGTACTGCCATGTTGACCTGGCAAGTGTACCCACTTGCCAGGCCCTAGCCTTCCCTTTTCTTGCAAGTTAGTGACCCCTAAGGTAGGCCCAAGGTACCCCAGTGGGCAGGGTGCAGTGTATGTGAAAGGTAGGACATGCCCTAAGGTGTGTGGCATGTACTGATAGTGAAATACTGCCAATTTCGTTTTTCACAATTTTAAGGCTATCTGTTCCCATGGGATAGAATGGGGAGTTTGCTTATACCATCTTATAAACATAACTACCCCTGGAGTCAAGGCAGGAACATAAAGTTTAGTATGCCTGAACTCAGAATGTTAAAATGCATCTTTTAGTGAGGGTGATTTTTACATTCTGTGTTTGAAAATACCACGTTTAGAAAGTGGGAATTTTCTTGCTTAGCCATCCAGTGTGCCTCTGCTAGATTGTGTATTGACTGGCTTTGGAGTGATAGGGGCTGGTGATGTGCAGTGGCTCTTGAGAGTCTGGATAATTCAGGTCTGGGCTGAATAGATCTGGGCTGCATTTCGAGTAGGGGGAAGAGATTTCCTTTCACCTGAATGGGCCTGGTCTGCCTTCCACAGACAGAAGGCTGGACCAGAGAGGACAGAACGGCAGCAGAGAGGACAGAACTGGTTTTGACTGGGCAAAGAGCTTCTCTGCCACAGAGAACATACAAGTTTACTGTATAAAAAGAGGTTCCCAGACCCCTGATTTTTAGATCACTTTTGGAATTCAAGAGGAACCTCTGCCTAGGAGAAGAGCTGGAGAAACAGGAGAAGGAGTACTGCCCCTTTGATGTGGGCTGTCTGGGGTTGGCCTGCAGTGGCTGTTTCTGCCAAGGAGAGGAACTGTGTGTTTTTTCATGCGTGCAAAAGTATCTCCAAGGGATGAAGTGGAGCTTGCCCCCTGTTCAAGAGGTCTCAGGAACAGCAAAGATCTCACTGTCCTTCTGGGCACTGTCTCTGGAACCGCTGGTTTCAGTCGCCGCAGAAGAAAGGGCAACCAACTCTGTCACTGAGTCTGTTGCAGGATTCCGTGTCCTGAAGGCCCCGCAGAGAGTACCGCCTTGCGTCGCAACGCAACCCTGATCTCACCAACTCCGTCAAAGACCGGCTGCTTACACTGCGTCCAGTGGTCACCGCACTCCGCACCACTTCGCTACACGCTGCACAGACGTCACCGACTCCGTCGCTACCCGACTCACACAACAATTGGCTCCGTTGCCGCATCGTGCCCTGCCAGCACTGCATCAAGCACTGTCTCACCCTACAATGCAAGCCTTGGTCTCCCCGACTCCGTCAACGAGCCACTGCCTGCACTGAGCTATGAGGACACCGCATGCTGCAACTCTTCCTTCTCACATCTCAACCATGACAGTTGCCCCTGACCGTCTCATACCATTGTGTCGGCTGCACCAAGAAAGGTACTGTCTCAGAGTCTGTTGAATCTTTAGCTAACCCATACCAATGCGTTTGTCTGGAATTGTTAGACTCTGTTGTGATCCGTATCACAGTAGCCCCAAAAGGTGCTACCGAGTCGGAGGGACTGTGTTTTCATGTTATTCCTGCAATGTAAAGGTTATTTTGCACAGTAACTATTTTTGTGCTGCTGAATGTTTGTAATTTTTGGTCTAGTTTGGTTCAGATAAAGATTACTTATTTTTCTGAAATGGTGTGGTGTCCATGAGTAGTGCTTTCACTGTATCACTGTATGTGCTCACAAATTATTTACACACTGCCTCTGAGATGAGCCTGTCTGCTCATGCCAAGCTACCAAGGGGAGGAGCATGGGTTATTTTATAAGTGTATCCCCTTACCCTAGCTAGAAAGAAGGGTCCCTACTTGGACAAAGGTACCTACCTCTGCCACTAGAGACTCCCATTTCTAACAGGATGTCAGAGTGGAGTCTGGGATGTCATGGATAAGGATATTAAAACCATCCATTTGCAAGAGTATGATGGCTTGAGCAGAAGTGATGTTATATAATATTGATTTGTATGGCCACTAATTACCCGATAGGGTATCCAGGCAGATGAAAAGGTGTAGAAGAGTGTATTCCCAAGGTGCTTATATGAAGAGCTAGATCTTCAGTTTCTTGCGGAACTCAAGAAGTGAGGAGGATGCTCTGGTGTGTTGAGGGAGGTTGACCCATGTCTTTAGTGTGATGTGGGAGAAAGAGTGACCACCAGTTTTGCTTTTGTGGTTGCAGGGAATGTGTGCAAGTGCGAAAGATTGGTGGTGTCTGGTGAGTTGGTGAATGTGTATGTGGCTGTTTAGGTATTTTGGTCCTGTGTTGTGTAGGGCTTTGAATGTGTGTGTGAGAAGTTTGAATTGAATTGTCTGCACTTGCACAAGCAGAGCCAGAGAAGATTTTTGAATTGTGGTGTGATGTGGGTGTGGGGTTGAGAGATCGAGTATGAGTCTTGAAGCAGTTTTCTGGATGGTCCGGAGTTTGTGTATGAGTTATTTGGAGATTCTGGCATAAACAGTGTTGCTGTAGTACAGCCTGCTGGTAGTGGTAAATGCTTGCATGATAGTCCATCTGGTGTTCTAAGGCAACCATTTGAAAATCTTTGAAGATCTTACATAACATGCATAGAAGGTGGAAGCAGGAGGTGCACACTGTGTTGACTTGAGGTGTCATGTTGAGCTTGTCATCTAGGATGATTCCTAGACCCCCAGATTTCTTGCATGGTCTATGGGTGTCAGTGTTGGTCCGAGCTCCGACAGCCACCAGATGGAGCCCCATCGGGAGATCTTGGTACCGAAGACCAGTACTTCCATCTTGCAAGAGTTGAGTTGCAGGCAGTTGGTTTGCATCCAGTCTGGTACCAAGGTCATGCAGTTGGTGAAGTTGGTTCAGGTTGTGGTTGTCTTGTTTGGCAGGGAGAAGATGAGTTGGGTTTCATTACCGTAGGAGATGATGGTGATGTCTTGAGATCGGATGATGTTAGCAAGCAGTGTCATGTATATGCTCAAAAGAGTGGCCTGTGGGAGGATCCATGTTGGACTCTGCATTTCAATTTCTTGATGCCCTCTTTTATTTAGTACTTTCTCAATCTTATAAGTTATTTCAGCCAATTCCTGTGGCCACAATGCCTGCTGCCAGAGCCAGCAGTCGAGGTGAAAGATGAGGCAAGTCACAGAGCAGAATTGAAGCAGCTGCTTAAAGCAAAGAAAACAGAATGTTATTTTTCTTTCTTCTGCTCTATATTTCAGTTGCTGGTTGATGCCCTTTTCAATAACTTTGGCTGGATAGGGGAGCAGGGAGATGGGCCGGAAATTGCTAAGTTTGTTTGGGTTGGCTGTGGGCTTTTTGAGGAGGAAGTTGATTTCTGCAAGATTCTATTCATCCTATTCATTCATAGCGGACGCGCTATCTGGTGAGGCGCTAGCTGCTTATTTTCACGCTCCTGGTCTGCTAATTTGCACAGTCACTGAATCAAACTTTTAAAATGCAATCAAAAACACGAACTGGCATCCGCACAATTGCTATTTGTTTTAAATCTATTTGAGCTCTCACTTTTAAAATCGCTCCGAGCCTTCATTTTTAAAATCGTTTCTGTGTAGTGTGGTGTTCATTTAAACTTACCTGTCACTTCCCTCTTTTGGTCACTAGCCCCGGTCCACCACGGCTTGTGCCGCTTGAGTGGAGGGCTCTCTGACCAATAGCCTGGTCTCCCTCGGAGTAACGCACTTCCGGGGACGGAGCAGGCGGGCCATCCTGTGTCACTACTACATGAGGGAATGCCGGTGCTGACGCGCAGCGGACACGCTATCTGGTGAGGCGCTGGCTGCTTATTTTCACGCTCCTTGTCTGCTAATTTGCACAGTCACTGAATCAAACGTTTACAATACGATCAAAAGCACGAACTGGCATCCGCACAATTGCTATTTGATTTAAATCTATTTGAGCTCTCACTTTTAAAATCGCTCCGAGACTTTATTTTTAAAATCGTTTCTGTGTAGTGTGCTGTTCATTTAAACTTACCTGTCACTTCCCTCTTTTGGTCATTAGCCCCGGTCCACCACGGCTTGTGCCGTCTGCGCCCGTCCGCTCCAGGCCGGGCCCAGGGGCCAGCACCCCTGGTCTTCCCAGGGTCTATGATGAGCAGGACCTGTTGAATTTGAAGTCTGTAGCTTGACCACTATCCAACAGAGTGGTATCTAAACTTGAGCGGGAGGGGTTGTTGAGATCCCCGGTTTCCTCGAGGACTGTACCCAGGGCCCTCTCACCGGCCAGTTCTTTACAGCAGAAGGACAGCCAAGGGTGCAGATTCACATTACTTAATACTCGCTTGTTGCAGAGACACTGCCTTGAGGTCTTCTCGCTGTTACAAGAGGACAAGGCGGACCTGTTGTGTGTCACGGAATCCTGGCTTAATGACTCGTCTATGCCGGATTTGGTGGCAGCTCTGCCCTCTAAATATTCTGCTATCTATGCTAATCGGCCTGATAACATGAGGGGTGGTGGTGTTGCCTTTCTTTTCAATGACTCTTTGAAGACTGAGACACTCTGCTCTGAATGTATAGAAGGTGCGGATGTACTGAGAGTTAAGTTCTGTTCCCCTACAAACTGTGTGGTCTTCCTCTTAGTCTACCGCCCACCTAATACCACAATTGGGTTCATGGAGCCTTTTCTAAAACTGATTCATGACCTTCGCTCCCGTTATGAAGGGTTGGTGGTGCTCGGGGATTTTAATTTTCATTGGGAAATCTCCCCAAAGGATGGGCAGACAAAACATCTTGAAGATGTCCTAACATCTCTGGGACTTAGTCAGATGGTGGGGGGGGGGCACACAGGAGAAGGGCCATACCCTGGATCTGGGTCGGTCTACCTGCCAACTTATCGCTCCACTGGTGGTCTCCCCTTGTTCTTGGTCAGACCACCATCTAATTGAAGGCCAATATCCACTCTTTACAAGAAGAGTAAGAGTGAACCAGGTTGGAAAATGCTGCGTAGTTGGAAACAGGTTAAAGGGACTGTCTTAACAGCTATCTTGCTACACTCTGATCACTCCCTAACCGGGAAGGATGATCTGGAGACCGAAAGTGGTTCCTTACTATCCACAAATAAGGATGCCATCAAGGTAGAGGCACCGGCCCATAGAGTTAGACGGATAGACAAGGGCAACCCGGGTTTGATAATACTCTCAGGGAACTAAAACAAGTCCTTCGCCAATGCGAGAGGGCCTGGCATAAGTCCCGCAAGCCCAGTGCTTTGGCTGCTTATACGCTGAAGTTTACCGCGTATAAAAAAGCCATCCGTCTGAGGAAGTCTGAATTCTATGAGGCAATAATCTCTGAGGCTGCGAACCCGCAGAAAGAAGTGTTTAAGGTTTTAAACAACTTGCGGACGGTTAGGACGCCCAGCCCGACATTTAGTCAAAATGACTGCCAAGATTTCCAAACTTTCTTCGCGGATAAGATAAGGGACTTGATGTTAGACATCAGTTGTACCACAATTTTACATTGTTCAATCGAACCTCCATCCACCCTCCCTAGACGGACAATGGACGTTTTGACTAGGCTGCCTGCTCTCACTAAGGAGTCCCTGTCCACTTTAATTGGCCGGGTGAAATCAGGATCTCCAGCGGACCCCTGCCCGCCCAAAATCTTTAAGCTGGGATGGTCTGGGATGGAGGATAAAGTACTTGCCCTCCTGAACCGCTCCCTGGAGATGGGAATTGTCCCTTCTAATTTTAAGGAAGCATGGGTGGTCCCTCTTCTAAAGAAACCAGGTGCAGATCCAAAGAATCTTAAGAATTTCAGGCCAATCTCTCAGTTGCCTTTCTTGGCTAAAATTCTAGAGCAGCATGCCTTACACTCCCTCACCCAGTTTCTGGAAAGTAACCATCTCCTCGAGTCTAATCAGGCAGGCTTCAGAGCTCATCACAGCACGGAATTGGTGATGCTTTCCGTGCTGGATGATCTGAGACTCAGGGCGGATAGGAAAGCTCCGTGTGCCCTCGTTTTATTGGACTTATCCGCGGCATTTGACACCGTGAATCATGACCAATTAGTGGCACGGATAAAGGACCAAGGGATACAGGGCACGGTTCTGGCCTGGCTGACCTCCTTTTTGGCCGAACGCTCGCAGCAAGTGCAACTAGCAGATCTGGTGTCTGAGCCAACCAAGTGGACCTGTGGTGTGCCCCAGGGTTCGGCTCTATCACCTCTGCTCTTTAACATCAACTGCAGCCTTTGATAGCAGCACTAAACCGGATGGACTGCAGGGTTTATAATTACGCCGACGACACTCAAATTCTGATCCAGATCGACC
Source organism: Lissotriton helveticus (assembly GCF_964261635.1). NCBI lineage: Eukaryota > Metazoa > Chordata > Amphibia > Caudata > Salamandridae > Lissotriton > Lissotriton helveticus. Next base: position 1,356,110,123 of record NC_136065.1, read on the forward strand.
GTTCATCGACGGCTTACCTGAGAATGCAAGACATTCTCAAGTTTACCATCAACTGGATGTCGGCTAACTCACTAAAAATAAACCCGGATTAAACAGAAGTTCTGGCAGTCACCACAGCCTCTAATCCATGGAGTGATCTGTTCTGGCCGGCCGAATTAGGGCCGTTTCCAGAACCTGCAGTGGCAGTAAAAAGCTTAGGCATCAAAATTGCTGCTCGGCTATCTATGACACAGCAGGTGTCGGCCGTGGTGGGCACATGCGTTGCCCTGCTGCGCCAGCTTCGGAAACTATCTTCCTTGCTGTCCTTCTCCACCCTGAGACTGGCGGTATCCGCCTTGATCCTGGCACGTCTTGACTACGGTAACTCCTTGTATTTTGGGCTACCGAAAAATCTTTTGGCAAGGCTCCAGGTTGTGATGAACGATGCGGCCAGATTAATTTTTAAAAAACCTAGGCAGACCCGAGCAACGCCTCTGCTGCAGGACTTGCATTGGCTTCCAATTGCTCAGAGAATCAAATTCAAAAGCCTTTGTATAGCACATAAGGCCATATATGGCTCTGCCCCTAGCTACATCAAAGACCGCCTGGTCAATTACATGCCAAGCAGGGCCCTTCGGTCAGCTGGGGCTTGTAATTTAGTCTGTCCTAGGTTCAACCTTGTGTCTTTGGGTGGTAGAGCCTTTTCTAGTACCATTCCCCAGGCGTGGAACCGCCTACCAGCTGAGCTTCGGAAGGAAGCTAATCTCCTTCCTTTTAGGAAGAAACTAAAGACTGTGCTTTTCTTAGAGGCATGGGGGCCTCTGTGAGTCGGTGGCTCCGTTCTCTGCTGATGGTGTATGTTCGCTGATAGCGCTTAGATACCCCTGGGTGATAACGCGCTCTACAAGTGCATAATAACATAACATCCTGCAAAGTGGCAGACATGATGGAAGTGATGGTGATGCGGCTCACAGTGGTGCTGATTGGTGATGTTTCCAGATTGTAGATTTAGTGGGGGCATAGGTCCACTGGAGTCCCTGAGTGGATGGTCTGCATGATTGCCGCTTTGTCATTTCTGGTGAGAGTTGACCATTCGGTCAGGTGACCATCTTGGTTGGTGGTGGGTAGGTTCACAACAAATTCTCTGGAGTTGGGTTTGTGTGTGAAGTTGCTGTGGATGTTTGCAATTTGGCTGTGGAAGAAGTTGAATAGGTTGTTGCAGAGTTGTTTAGAGGCAGTTATGTTGTTAACAGTCACTGAGGATGAAGTGAAATCCTTAACGATCAAGAAATCTCCTTGCAGCTGTTGGAGGGGCCTTCGATGTTCACTGGTGCTATGTTCTTGGTGTCTCTTACTTACTGGTGATAGCCTCCGACTGCAGCCCTGTAGGTAGTTCTGTCAGTGGTGGAGTGGCTAGCTCTGCATTTCCTTTCTAGCTGTTTACAGTGTAATTTCTTGTCTCAGAAGTATTTTGTGCTATGCTTCTTTGATCTGTTATGCTTGTTGATTTTATGGGCGTGATAGAGTTGGTGCAGTTCTTGATCTACTTGTTGAAGTTTTTGATGTTCTTGTAGAGGTTCCCTGTGGGGCTAGGTTGATCCGTGCTGTTGGCGCTAAGCCTAAGCCAGCCTGCTTCTGTGATTTTGCCACAGCTGCAGCTTAGAATGCTAACCCCGTTAGGAGAGCTGATGAGTAGCTTCTGTTTTCCAGGTGAAAGTTGAGGTCACTGTGGAGAATGTAGGCTCTGAAGTTGATGGTGAGTGAAACGACAAAGTTAGTGATGAAGTTGGTGAAGATGGCTCATGGTCCTAGTGGTCGGTAGACAAGGGATCCGTTCATGCTGAAGTTTTCAGAGATTTGCATCTTGAAGTGCAGGAGTTCCATTAATGGGAAGCCATTCTCTGGGAATGTTGTGCATTTGATGGATTCCTTTTAGATGATAGTGAACCCTCCTCCTGGCTTGTAAAGGCAGTCCTGTCAAGTGATCTTGTAGCCCACTGGTATTAGGTGTGGGTGGATGGCTGCTGGAAAACCAGCAGGAGGTGCAGGCAAAAGCTCCTACCATGGTGTGAGGTGCGGAAGCAGTTGTAGGAATAGCATCCGGGGTCTAGCCAACTAAGGAGTGCTGCGGAGTATTGCTGGGTGGTGATCGGCCTAGGGTTCCTGGCGCTGGGCGCAGTCCAGCATAGACAGGAGCAGACCAGTTTGCCTTTGGCACACCAGCGCTGTGCCTGCTACAAGTCTCTGTTTCAGCTAACATTAGTTAGGTCCTAGGAGGGAGAGGGAAGTGCAGGTGCTGTGATGTTATTTCCTGTGCTTGCTGATGGGTAATGGGAAATTGAGTCCTCTTGCTTTGTTTCTTCTTTTTAAGATGGTTTTGGAGAAAAAAACTGTAATGTCTCTTCCTGACCATATGGATGGATGGAAATTAAGCGATATCACTTCCTCTGTAGGTGAATGATGGGAGATCCAGTGATGTTACTTCCTGTGCTGATAGGTGATTAACATTAAGTCCTCTTGCTTGGCATCTTCTTTTAAAAAGGGTTTTGGCTGGAAAACCAGTAACGTCACTTTCTGTCCAGATGGATGATGGAAAGTTCTGAAGTTTATTTCTGGGAGATATGGTTTCACTTAATTTATAAGAGAGAGCTGATACCAGGCCAGCTTTGATTTTGTTAATGTCTTTTTGAGATTGCTGACTACGGACATCATATGAGATTTGACTTTGGGTGAAAGATAAGGTTGGAATATGCCTCATGTGCATGCCATTGAGCCAGGTTTGTACTTTCCTGCTTGTTGTGCTTGCCAAATTAAAAAATTCTGTCTTGGTTGGGTTGAGCTTTAAGTAGGTGTTGACACCTCTTGTAATATGGTTAGGTACAAGGCAATCCCTGATTTTTGTTGAACTTGTTTTCGTTGGCATTAGGACTTTGTGTACTTCCCTCCTGCTAACCAGTGGCAAAGTCCTTGTTCTCTGTCCTTCAAACAAGTTAACATTGACATTCATCCAATGGGCAACTTAATTTACTTGTACGTCCTTAGTAAGTTGCACTATTTGTGCCCAGGGCCTGTAAATTAAACGCTACAAGTGGGCTGCAGCACTCATTGTGCCACTTACTAAAGTAGCCCTGTAAAACATTTCTTAGGCCTGCCACTGTAGCCTGTAGTGCAGTTTCAAACTATCATTTTAACCTGGAAAATAAACCTTTTGTCAAGCCTAAACCTTCCTTTGTGATATTTTAAAGAAACTTTTAATGTAGGCCCCGACCACTCATAGAGCGGTTTGCATGCTAACTTATGTTTTTTATGTTCTAGCAGTGAAAAACACCTCAAGTCATTTTTCACTGCTGCAAGGCTATCCCTTCGAATAGACTGACACTGGGTTACCTTATAAAACGTAATGATAAGTGATAACCTCAGTTTGAGAACTGATAGAGAAAGGCTGTTTTCACTCAATTTAATTGTATTAAAAATCTTCTTTAATGGTAAGGTCAGATTTTAAGTTACTATTCTGGATGTACATTTTAGAAAGTTGTTTTTTTCTGCCCTAAAATAGTTTTTTTCTGTCCTAAACCATCTGTGCCTTTTGGCTAGTGTCATCGGTCACAAGCGTGTGAATGGCTCTCCTGTTGTGGATTGTGGATTGCTTCCAGGCATTGAGAAAAAAGAGTAAGACGTGTGGAGGGAAAGGGAGAGGGCTTTCCTGACGCGATGGCTGGGGAGAAGGTGTGTCTTACCCTTATTACCCTTTAAAGAGCCCTGCATGAAGAAGCCACAAAAGAACCTGACACAAGGCCTTTCCTTGCCTTTGTCACCCAAGACAGTTTGGAAACAAATGCAAAGGAAGGAGAAGAACTGACCAGAACCGGTTTTAGGGGTCGTAACATGAAGACTGGCATCAGTTATAAAAATAGCACGGTTAGAATCTCTCATCAGAACACTCCTGAATATGTGGAAGATTCTGATGAATGACTGCTCTACTATCTGTAGAAGGAAGATTGGACCTGCTTTCCATGAACTCGGACTCCCAAGACATACTCCAAGTATTAGTTAGCTGACTTCCTGTTTGAGCTACAGGTTCACAACAAACTTCCACGGGCCTCCCTGCAACTGTCTGGCTGAGCAGCAGCTACTGAACCTACCTGGGCCTGCCTTAGCCTTGCTGTTGGCCTTGCTGGAGTGCATCCTGATCCCCAGAAGGTGCCTGCCAGGTCTTTGGCCCGTGGTTGGCCTCTGAGTATACTTCACCTGAATAAAAGGTGAAGATACAAAGATTTTGGGCTTCTCGTGACTGCGAAATTACCACTTCACACCTAGATTGACCATCTGTGATGACAACCAATGCAAAGCTCCAGTGAGGACTGCATGTTGTGCGACAGCTCATGTTGGCTACCAACACTAAGCTCCAGCATCGACTGTCTCTTTGGGGACCAGTAGTGACCGTCCGTGACACCCAACCTCCTCATGGCACCCGCCAATGCAGACAGCAGCTCTTCACATGGACTTAAGAAGTCAACCTATCAGCAAGATTAACCTGGTCCATGAATTCAACCGATGCACCATCACGGTCGGCCTGAACCTGCTCAGTGTAACCAGATAACCGCTAGTGGTGCTTTGTTATTTTTGGTGTATTTTGACCTAAAATGTTAAAAACTCATATCTCTGTTTCTACTGATTGGATGTTTGTCATTTTGGTATCATATTTTGTCATAAATTGCACTCTCTTACTCTAAACTGGTTAGGTTTTTTTTTTGTTATTTCATTTTTCTTCAATACTGTTTGAAAGCTGCATAAGTACTTTACACATTGCCTCTAAGTTTAGGTTGACTGCTTTTGAGCCGAGCTTCCAGAGGGTAAAGCACATGTTTATTCAGGGTTTTTTCTGGTTCAGCCTGACTATTATTTAAGTTGGGCTTTCACCCCTCTCACCTAATAACCCAATTGATTACAGGGGGATATCCAGGTTTTGAAGGACCAGAGACAAGAGTCCCAACTCTGCACCTTTCAAGACAATCAGAATGACATATAATTGAGTATCAACAGAACTGAACTGAAAAGGGAAGTAAAATTCTGAAATGAAGCGAGAGAAGATAGTTTAGACACAAATGATAAAGAGTAGATGCGAAAGAAGTGTGTCCTGAGGACAACCATCAAAAAGAGAAACAGACATAAATGATAAACTGTATGGCGAGAGTCATCATCCTAAAAAGCCCTACATCAGCTTATCAAGTTGTCGGACAGCCCCAACATGCTACACATGGAAGGCAAAAGCCAGTCCTGAATCCAACTATCATAGCCAGGTGACGAATTAGTAGGCAGGTGAACCATGGTAGCTCCCTATCTTTTGCCACGATAACACCCTGATTGGCAAATATCCGATTTCTGGTTGTTTTGAAGACAATCCTACAGTTAGATGTATATCATTTGGTTGGAAAGCTTTGATAAAAGTAGTCGATTGTTTTATGGGTGGTAGATTCTAGAGTAGGCGCTTGTGCACTGATAATCCAACTGCCTGGGGCCTCCTGTTGCTGTTTTTCCAGCCTCCTCCAGTGACACAGATTTTGCCACGGTTATCCCGCCTGGGTTTTCCGGCTCACTGTTCTTCTCACCAACAGAAGTCCCACCCACCCCAGGGGCTAAATGACCAGTGGTGCACTGCTGGGTTCCCAAAAGCAAGCCTTTCTGTGCCTGTCTGTGCCTGAACGTATCCAGTGCCAGGAACCCTCGCCCTCTCAATCCCGCACATACACCATTGCCAAGCTCTACACCCATGATCGTGCAACTAAAACTGCTGACCCATGCTCCACTTAGGACCTTTCACCTGTATACACTGTCATTTCACCTGCCACAGCACACACACCAGCCTGCTGACAGACTCACCCCGAGCACACCAAAGACAGCACCCAAAAAAACACACCAACTCGTATGCACTCTTCTTAACAAATGCTTACTATGCAAACACACCACTGAGACCTCATCTCTGCCCTCATACCAGATGTCCTCTTCCACACTGAGACCTGGCTCAACCCCACTTCCACACCTAACATCGCCACCACAATACTCAAAGGGAACAAGATCTTGCCTAATGTCCTCTAGGACCATGTCCAGCCTTCTGCAACTTCATACCCTCACCACAGACTCCAACAACTACATTGTCCACGGCAACCTCAACTTCTATCTCTACGACCACAATGACATCAACACTACCATTCTCCTTGACATATTGAACAACATCAGACTCATCCAAATTGTCTAGGACCCCACCTACACTCCAGGCCACACACAACACCTCATCTCCACCTCCAGTGACCGCATCAGGTACAGCCACATCACTGAATTCATCTGGTCCGACTACTCCATCATCCACTTCAACATCACCAGCTCAGAGACCTCCACCCTCAGTCTGCCGAGTGCCACCAAGAAGGGTAGTTGGTACACTGAAGATGTCAGAACCATTAAACAACACTGTGAACAACTGGAAAGTTATTGGATCCCCAGCAAGGACAAGACCGACAAGACCGTCTTCAAGACAGCCCTCACCCTCTACTACAGACAATTTGAGAGTATCAAAGAAAAAGGCCTTGGCCCCACATATTGAAACATGCTCCAACAACAACAACAACAACAAAGAACACTTTAACATCATCAAAGAATTATCCAACCCCTCAGCTGCAACAAACACAATTACCCCTTCACAAGAACTCTGAGACAACCTTGAGAATTTCTTCCACAACAAGATTGCCAACACCTACAGAAACTTCAAACCCAGCTCAAGGCCACCTACTTCTTCAAGCAACACAATGACCTCCTACCACCACAGATATCCAGTTAACCAATGGAGCCAGCTCACCCCACAGGACACTTCCCCATCATGAACATGGTCCGTTCAGGGGCCCCAACCGACCCATGCCCCCACTACATCTTCAACCTAGCCAAAGCCACAATCAGCTACTTTCTCACCACCTTGTGCAATACCTCAATTGCAACAACTACCTTCGCTGAGGACTGGAAACATGCAGAAGTTAATGTCCTACTAGAGAAACCATTGGAAAACCCCAGAGAAATCAACAACTACCGACCGATCTCTCTACCCCTGTTTCAGGTCAAAGTATTAGAAAAAGCCATCAACCAACAACTCCCCCCACATCTTGAATTGAACCTCCTACTCGACTCCTCCCAATCCAGATTCTGCTGCAACCACAGCACCGAGATAGCCTTCATTCCGGCGAACAATAATATCCAAGCCCTCCTCAATTGAGGAGAAACTGCGGCTCTGATCCTCTTAGACCTCTCAGCAGCCTTCGATACAGTCTCCCACCACACATTCATCACAAGGCTGCAGAACATAGGCATCTAGACATGCCTTCTCCCACCTCTCCCATGTCTGATCCATGATGATCAGTATGGATTTATTCCCCAGAGAAACACACAACGCAACCTGCAGCGTTTGGTCCAAGTCATGAACGCATAGGTGGTCCAAGAGGGAAAGTTTCTGCTTGCCTTCTTGGACATCGAACAAGCATTTGACTCCCTTAATTAGGACTATATAAGGAAAGTTCTTGACAGGGCAGGACTTGGAACCTCGTACATAAACTGGGTCAAAATATTGCCCACATGCCCACGAGCAAGAGTCCGTTTCGGACGTTTTGTCTCTGAAGAAATAGTTTTCCAACACGGTATTAGGCAGGGATATCCATTGTCCCCCCTGATTGTTGCCATGGCAATGGAGCCTTTGGCATGTAGACTCTGACAGACTCTAAGGGTATGGGGAATACCGGTGGGTACTACTGAAAACATAGTCTCATTATATGTGGACTATGCTATGGTATTCGTCTGACAACCCAGCATATTGGCCCGATCATTGTAAATGTGATGTGGGAATACTGGGAGCTCTTGGGCTCTGGGTGAACGTATCAAAATCTGTTCTGTTCCCGCGGGGCAACCTGACTAGTCAGTTGGAGGAACACTTGATGATTTCTTGACTGAAGAGAGTGGATGACCAGAATAAAGACCTCTACTTACTTTAACCGCTTATTGACATTATTACATTGGACTCTGCAACACTGGCGACGTTCCTGCACAGGGGGCAGCTGTCTGGTCATCTCCCCTTTCTGTACTCTCTCCAAAGTAATTTTCAGTACTCATCTGAACCAGTATTCAACCCTGTTAGTTGCTCTTGGCTCTGGTTCCTAATCTGCCATTACCTCTGCATCTCCTATATAAGGGAAAATTAGTGTGGCAAGCTGCTTTTCCTGATCTCCCAGCTGCATCGAAGAACTCTCGCTGAGTTGATTTTATACTGCCCTCTCACGCAACTCTCCCCAGAGTTTGACGCGTTTTACTGAACCACTGTCTACTGTTCAGGAAGTTCCTACTCCATTACAAAAAACATAAGAGGAGTACCATCAGAAGCTGTTTGGAGAAGACAGTCTGAGTGGGATGACTACAAAAAGAAAAGAATCCTTCTTTTATTTATAAAACCCCTCACTCACCAACCTAGTTGGTGACATGCTTCATCATCGGGGTCCACCCTGATAGCCGAATGCCATCAGGGTGTGCTGCGACACCTGAATTACAGTGGAGCTGGTGTTTGTGTGTGTGAAGTGAACAAAAAAGTGTTAAAAATTGTCCTGGTATACTTGTGTGGAAAACAATTTTATTTGCAAGCTACTGGACAATATTAAAATCAAGTGTGTGGATACAAAAAGGTATATTATGACCATGTGTATCACTATGTGTAAGGTCTACATGTTTCAACCCGTCTGGTGGGGATGTATGACGGTACAACGCAGGCTATTACAACGCCTGCCTTTACAACGCAGTTTTTACATCGCACACCATTACAACGCATAGTGCTTTTGGGTGCTGGATATTGAATAGTTTAATTTACTATTCCAACTCCAGTCCCCATGGACACTAGGGAAGGTTATTGGATAGTAAATTAGCCTATTCCCTATCCTATAGCGCCCCCCAGAGCAATGCGTTGTAATAGTTTGCATTGTAATGGTTGCGTTGTAATGGTAGTGCATTGTAAATGTTTTGTTGTAAGTGATGTTTACGGTCTGGTGGAAGTTACCGGGTTTTTGTCAGGACCGTAGGAAAATGGGTGGTCAGGGCACACTAACGTCCTGCCAGTCCTAGATTCCTTCAAGCTACAGACAAAAATCTGTCGTAGGCAAAAAACTCACACCCAAGTGGGCGGGAGAAAAGCAAAAAGACCTGTGGAGAGAAAAGGGAAGGTCACGAATATACATGTTACAAGCCTGTAACGACGTGCCGTGCTGACTCTCACGTGTCTGCTTACTTACTGTGCATCCCATTCAGAACTTATTGTTATCGGTTGTGTTATGTAAGACATCTCATCATTGTGTATTGATGATGGAGCTTACAAAAGTTGTATTAAACTAAGACTGAGCCTGTCTGAGGCTATAAAAAGTACACTATATCAATTTTGGCGTGCTCTGTGATTAATAAGCCGTTATTTCATCAGTCGACAGCACTCAGCTATATTGACAATGTTCTTGCCATTTGGCAGGGACCAGCTGACCAGCTTATTGAGTTCACCACCTGGATCAATACTTGTGACCAGAATCTGAGATTTACCCACTGCTTCAATGAAAAAGAAATAGTGTTCCTCGATGTTGTCATCACGAAGGAGAATGAACATCTGGAAACCAGGACACACTATAAGCCTACTGCCAAGAATAACCTCCTCAAGTTTGAGAGTTTTCACCCACGTCCACTGAGGGAAAATCTCCCTTATGGACAATTTCTGAGGTTGAGGCGTAATTGCAGCAAACTTACAGAATATAAAAAACAAGCTTCTGACCTGAATGAAAAACTACTGGTTCGTGGATACCCAACAAGGATTATAAATAAATGCCAAAAACGTGCCAGGCACCAACCAAGAGAAGTTCTCCTTGAGAAAAAACCACCCATGGAAATCACTATACCACTCACTTGTGTTACCACCTTTAATGCCATCTCTAACCAAGTGTCCAAGAGTATCAATAGACATTGGTCTATTCTCCGAACTGGCAGTCTCCGCTGGGAAAAGCCATTGTTTTCCTATAAAAAATCACCTAGCCTAAAAGACAGTCTGGTAAATACAAGGCCCAGAACAAAGAAGCCAACTGACAGCCATTCACTAACAAAGATCTGGGGCCTACCCGATGTCACTGGACATTTTCGCTGTGGCAACTGCAGCGTGTGCCACCTAACGAGTGACACCAAAACTCTAAATATTGAAATCAGAAAAGTGTGAAGACAACAATCCCACACTAACTGTAACAGCTGTAACGTTGTATATCTGATCGAATGTACAAGCAACAAACGCTACATAGGAATGACGACAAGAAAGGTTAAGCAGAGAATCTGTGAGCATCGCAGCACCATCCGTTTCAAGAAAAGCGCAACAAGATTGACTGATCATTTCCTTGAAAACAATCACACACCCAATGACATGAAATGGACAGTGATTGAGCAAATCACCCCTGGCCCGAACATGCAGAAACGCCTATATGAGAACTAACAGAGATGGATATATAGACTATCCACCCATGTCACAGGACTCAATGACAATATTCCTTGGGCCAGCGTCATGTGACCTGCTACTCGAATAACATGAACAGTCTCTGATCATCCAAGCGCCGCACAATGGTCAGGCGTCTGTGTTCTCTCTCTAAGTTCACCCTCCCTTAAAAGACCAAGCTTGTAGCTATAGCCTTTACTTTACCCGGGTAACACTAGGGTACCCTTTTTTCATACGTGTTCCAACTGTAACTTTGAGTTCAATCCCCTTGTAATTAGGAGTTTAATCGCCATGGTTTGGTGGAGACCTACTATCTCACCCCCCATTTCTGTTCCGAGTGCGCCTAAAGTAATCACTCACTTCACCCCTGTACTTAGAGTGTATTCAACTCATTCCAAACCTGTACTTCGAGTGTATTTAACTCATTCCAAACCTTCTTACAGCAAAATACCCTGTTGCCTAACAACGTTAGTCATAGCGTAATCCTTAGTCCTACTACCATCTTCACGCTCGTAGCAGTGCGTAATCACGTACGCGCGCCTCCCCGCCCACCCCGGAAACCGGTCTGACTCTACTAATTCAGCCGGCCGTTTCACAACGCTAGTGGGGAGGCATGGAGAGGCGAGTAGGTACACTGCCATTGAACCTCGCAGTAACTGTAAGTAATTCAATCTCCGGGGGCTCTAGCACCGATCAAATTCCGGTCGATGCCTCGTGAGCCTTTTTCATAGACGAATGTCTTTTCTCCCTTTCCCTCAATAGAATACGTTATCTTGCGAGGCTTTCCTTTCCTCTACCCCGTGAAGCCCAAAAGACCCGAAACAGGAGTAAGCCCTGATCGCCCTCTGGTCTTTGCATGTGTGGTGTTTGTATGTCTGTCTAGTGTGATTGTATGCATAATTAGATAAAGATCTCACGTCGTTGTTTATTCACGCTAATTTTAATGTGAGAAGTCGAGTCACGCACAACAAAACGCTGAGTGCTGTCGACTGATGAAATAACGGCTTATTAATCACCGAGCATGCCAAAATTGATATAGTGTGCTTGTTATAGCCTCAGACAGGCTCAGTCTTAGTTTAATACAACTTTTGTAAGCTCCATCATCAATACACAATGATGAGATGTCTTACATAACACAACCGATAACAATAAGTTCTGAATGGGATGCACAGTAAGTAAGCAGACATGTGAGAGTCAGCACGGCACGTCGTTACAGGCTTGTAACATGTATATTCGTGACCTTCCCTTTTCTCTCCACAGGTCTTTTTGCTTTTCTCCCGCCCACTTGGGTGTGAGTTTTTTGCCTACGACAGATTTTTGTCTGTAGCTTGAAGGAATCTTGGACTGGCAGGACGTTAGTGTGCCCTGACCACCCATTTTCCTACGGTCCTGACGAAAACGCGGTAACTTCCACCAGACGGGTTGAAACATGTAGACCTTACACATAGTGATACACATGGTCATAATATACCTTTTTGTATCCACACACTTGATTTTAATATTGTTCAGTAGCTTGCAAATAAAATTGTTTTTCACACAAGTATACCAGGACAATTTTTAACACTTTTTTGTTCACTTCACACACACAAACACTGTAATTCAGGTGTCGCAGCACACCCTGATGGCATTCGGCTATCAGGGTGGACCCCGATGATGAAGCATGTCACCAACTAGGTTGGTGAGTGAGGGTTTTTATAAATAAAAGAAGGATTATTTTCTTTTTGTAGTCATCCCACTCAGACTGTCTTCTCCAAACAGCTTCTGATGGTACTCCTCTTATGTTTTTTGTAATATTTGAACCCAGGGGACTAGGAGTACTCTCCGTTCACCTATGTGAAATCATCCCTTACTCTCTTATTGTTTAACTAGTTCCTACTCCCTCCCAGCTTTTCCTTTTTCGGCGTCATCCAGCAAAATCTGTCTGTCAGCGGCGAGGGAATCATGCCAATTACTTCATCACGGAATTCCTGTCACTGTTCGATGTATATTGCTTAGCCGCCGACTAATGTTTCAGTGAACCTGCCACTTTATTACCAGCTGTTCCTCCTTGGCGTCTGCGAGGATAGGCTTTCCTGTCCGTGGTGAGGAAATCCAGGCAGCGGTGGTCCGTAAGTCCTCAGCTTTGCTTCCGGCGCTCCAGCCTCTTTACAGCCACGTTTGAGGAGAGCCCTATTGGTTGGTTCATCGGCGCACCAGCCTCTTCAGTGCCCGCCTTGCTGCACGGAGCTCCTGTCTGCTGTTCAACCATTCTCTGCCGTTCTCTTTATGTGGCATTGCTAGCCGAGACACGTGGTGGCAAGCCGTTCCCTTTGGGACCCCCTACAGTACTGCTCTTCACCAAGTAAGATCTTCTTTGTGTTTAATGCCGCCAGCGCACTTTTCTCATACTGCAGCGTTCACCAAAGCCAGTGTCTATTTCCTTCAGCGCGTGCCACCTTGGACTTTACCAAGTTATACAGCCTACTCCGCGTTCCCGCCGCTGTGATACGCACACCTCAAGCTTATTGTGTTTTTACCTTCATGGTGACACGCACACCTATCAGGCTTCATTGTTTGGCATAACACATTCCATCTACTTTTTTGTAGCTGTCACCTGACACGCGGACCCCTAGTGCGTTCTCCTCGTGGTGATACTCACACCAGTTACAGTGATACGCATACCTGTATTACAGTACAATCTTTACTTTCTGCGCATTCCTCGCCAATACACTATTCTTCTTCTTCTATCTAGGATACCCCTGCCCTTGGTCAGGGCTTATATCAAGTCTTTTTAATTTTTCTTTTCAGTCTTTCACCCTCCACACTTTAAGAGTATGCATCATTGAACTTCCATTCTGTTTAGGTTTTGTCACAGTGCTGGTATTTGTCTCACTCTTTTCTCTCTCCTGCTATTGTTGTCATCCTTCCTACTGTTCTCATTAGATTCTCCATCTATAAGTTCCTTCTACCTCTTTCCTCCTTTGCACCCCTATTCTCCTCATAATGGGAAAGCCAGGCATTAGCCAACCACCATACTTTTTAAGTGAAAGTGGAGAACCAGAGGTTCACTGGAAAGAATGGACCAAATTATCGAGTCCTATTTGATTGTCATGGGAGGGGAAAGTTTCTTGGCAGTATGCAAGCAACACATTTTACTGCATAATTTATGGGTTTATGGTCGCAAGGTGTATGAGACATAACCAAAACCGGAGGCCGAAGAGGTTGATGATCTAGATGTGTATGACATTACTCTTATGAAGTTAGGAAAACATTTTGGGGACAAAATAAATGTTCTTGAATGCCACAAATGTTTTAACCGTGTACAAGGTAAGAATGAATCTATCAAGAGCTACATAGCTGTTTTAAGAAGTCTCACCCAACTGTACGACTTTAACGAACTCAATGACTCTCTGATAAGAGATCAGTTAGTCAGATTCACGAGCAACAGTTGGATAAAGGAGAAGTTACTTGCCACAAACCCCACACTTGAAGAAGCAATCTCCCTAGCTCAAGCTTTTGAGCACACAGCCAAATGCATGAAGGAAATAAAGGTAACTGAAGTCGTTGCTTCTGTACACATGGAAGAGTCTAACAGAAACGTTCTTAAAATAAAGAGCAAAGGGGAATCCTACAACAAGCCTATGAGAGAGCACCTTAGGTTAAAATGTTATAGATGTGGAAGTAATAATCATTTGGCCAACAGCCCACACTATTCTGCCCGTAGTGTCACATACAAGAAATGTAACCGGAGAGGCCATTTAGTCAGAGTTTGTAGGGATGGGGATAACAGCCAAGTCAAGGCGGTTAATGCAGAGAGTGAACAACCACAGAAATTTGTATTTCAATTAAAAGGCGTAAGTAGTAGATCCAGACCTGACTATCCTAAATGTAATGTGCTACTCAACCACAATCCTGTAGAAATGTTTGCAGACTGCTGTTCACCCTTTAGCTTATTAAATATTGATGATTATTAAAGATACTTGAGAGAAAAAAGTACAGAAATAACAAAACTTGACATTTCTCCCGCGGATTTTTGCGCTAACTCATTATGTTCAGAGTATCTAATTTTGGTCCTGTCTTCCCCATTGTTTTTCAGACCCCTGCATTGGGTGGATTTAAAATCATGAGGAATTTCAATATGGCGTCATAAGATGAATATTATGTACGCAAGGAACTAATGTTTGCAAATTTATCTTCTATTATGAATTGAATCTTTCACAAATTTGAAGCAAAATAAACTGAACTTTGAGTAGAAACTTTCATGTTTCATTGTTCAACGAGCGCATAGTCATGAGGGTAGACTGCTCTATCCACAATACTAGAGTAAAAGAGCACAACCTCAGACTCATCAGCTCAGTAATGGTAAAGACACCTACCCATGTTCAGGCAGGCCAGAGCAAATGTTATCCTTTCCAACGTTTGGAACAAATAGGCAGGAATGTGGTACGCCTTAAGAATGGGGAGGCATGAAGCGGGACAGACTGGTAAATGCTGATTTATTTGGTAATGCTGTCAGTTCACAGACTCTAAATGCTGTTAGTTCTCAGTCTTTAAATGATGTTGTTCCACCCTTCCCTACGAAGGGAGCTGTGTTGTAATCTGTTTCTCAATTCCCCTTTTTACCCCTTTCTCCTTTTTGGTACAGTCCTTCCCTCACCCCTCCTTTCTAGCCCCTATGGCATGTTCTGTAGACTTCTCTTTAGAATGTTGATGATCTCTTGACTGTGGAGAGTGGATGACCAGAATAAATTGCTCAACTTACCTTACCGGCTTCTTCTATTTATTCCATGGAACTCTGGAACAAATACTTATCGGTCTGCTTACTTTCATTGTATATGTTGGATACTTTGTACACAAATTACTGAATTACCTGTGTATATCCTGCTCTACTGACTTATAAAATGGAAACAAAGATAGACAGCCATACCAGCAGGACATACAAACTAAATTGGTTTACAAATGTAACTGTAGTCCTCAATTAAAATAGTTTAACAGCATGCAAAAAAAGATTCTGCCTTCCCCCTTCACCTCCGAACCCAAGGAAATCATCTGAGGAGTACCCCAAGGATCCTCACTCAGCCCCACCATCTTCAACACTTATATGACACCTTTGGCCAGTATTGCTAAAACCTAAGTACTTAACATTATATCCTAAGCAAACAACACACAATTCATCATCTCCCTCTCCAAAGGCACCAACAATACCAAGACCAACTTCCACAACTGCATGACAGACGTCGCTAACTGGATGAAGGACAACTGTCTGAAGCTCAACTCAGACAAGACCGAGGTACTGATTTTCAAAAACAAAAGCTTTCCATGAGACACATCCAGGTGGCCCTCAAAATGTGGACCTCCTCATACCCCCTAGGAACGTAGGCCTCATTCTGGACAACAAGATAACTATGACAATGCAAGTCAACTCTGTCTTCTCCTCCTGCATCTTCATCCTCTGCATGCTTTGTAATATATTCAAATGGCTACCCCAAAGCTCAAGACGAACCTTCACTCAGGCCGTTATTTACAGCCGACTGGATTAAAGCAACGCTCTCTATGCAGGGATCGCAGATCACCTTCTCTGACGACTACAGACCATACAGAATGCTGCAGCCGGACTCGTCCTGGATCTCCCTAGACGAACCCACATCAATCGCTACTTCACGGATATCCACTGGCTCTACAGAAAAGATGCAAGCTTAAGCACCTGACCTATGCATGCAAGGCACTACACAACTGCAGACGCACCTACTTGAACCACTATCTGAACTTCCATCGGCCCATAAGACACCTCAGCTCCACCTCCCTTTCTCTACCCCTCGCATCTGACATAGCAGATGTGGAGGTCTCTCCTTCTTCTACCTAGCAGCAAAGACATAGAATCAATGACAGACCTCCCAATCCCTTTCAGAGTTCCGAAAGTCCCTGAATAACTGGCTATTAGGCCAATCAACTGCACCCTACCGGTGCCTGGATACCCTCACGGGTAACAAGTAGCACTCTACAAATCTACTGATTTATTGATACTGGTGTCGCGTGAGATCCGTTGCAGACTTTAATAAGAATGGACAATAATGCTATAGCAAGAGTGGGTTCTGGTCTTCGGAAAGGTAGCATCAATGATTATAGCAACTTGAGTTGTGTGCTGGATGTGTGGTTGCATGCAGGAGACTGGAAATCTATGACTTATTATTTTTTTTTTTTGCAGAGTTTTATATAGCGCGAACTAGACCCGAACCGAATCGGGTATCAGAGCGCTTTACATAGCACCAGTTATGTTACGTTACATGAGGATACACATTCATTTTTAGGCACGGGGAGATTAAGTGATTTGCCCAGAATCACAGGAGGTTTTGGCGTCGTTACCGAGACTCGAACCCAGTTCTCCAGGTCCGAGGTCGAGCGCCCTAGTCGTTAAGCCAACTCCTCTCCCCATACATTCAGTGAAAACGGTTTATGTCCTAGGGGGAGAAAATGAGTAGAGGCAATGGGAATGTTAAAAGGAGGAATACGGTTGGTGATTACCTAGAATACATGTTAATGACAGTCCAAGGCGAGACTCAAAATAGGGGTCTGCATGGCTATCACACAAAGATTGCACCGGTAGCAAGCGATTATTTGGGCCTATGTGGGGGTGAACATGTGTTACTCCGATAAACCTATCGGTTAACTTCACAAATGGTGGCACTATGGAGTGTGGTAATTTGAGAATAACTTTTGATATGATGTGATTAGAGTCCCATCTTTTCGAATTTAAGTCATGAAATTTACACCCGAGGATCTTTGCTTCCTAAATTAAACATTCAACGTTGAGTTTCTTGATTATTCCGATAAGAGTAAAGAATTAGAATGTCAACGCGAGATAGGAGTTTTGGAATATGCTCATTTGAGAGCAGGCGACGTGCTTCCGGACAACAATCAGTAAATTGTCCCCTAAAGCAACTCTTGGTTGTGATCTAAAAACACATTTGCTTTTAATGGGTTTGTTCTCCATAGGACGCAGGGGAATCCGTGCCAATGATTGGATTCCCTTTGAAGGCGAGGATGTTAAAAACGTTGGGGTGTCTGTCTATAACAGTAGCATAAGGCTGTCGGTTTAAGGCGGGGTCACCTGTGGGAATGCCTGAGGCCGGGGGCTCCAGCGGAGTGCAGTACCTGTGAAGATGTGTCGTCTTGTTAGGAAACATTGAAAACACCTGATAGGAGTCAGCAGAGAGATGAAGCTGCCTCTCCAAGGCCAATAAATAATATATTCGTGCATTGGAACCGTCTTTATTATGACAGGAACAGTGTGTATTCTTATAAGCTAGTTTGTCGGAGAGGTGAGGGCATGTGGGATCGGAGAGGAAAGTGTAGCGGAAAATGACAGCAGTGCCACGGCGCTCCCTTGAATGCAGCTGAACCATCTGACAGCTAAACCCCTGAGAGCCAAGGTAGGGACGGGGCAGCATCTGAGGCCAGGTGAGGAAGATGGGCGGTGGAAAGGATTGTGTATGATGAGGTCCTGGACATGAAAGGCAAAGGTCACAGCAGACAGAAAGGCGAATCATGAGCCTCGGAAGTGAGACGTGAAGGGGGAGTAGATGGTGGTGGGGGTCGAAGTACCGAGGGCTCGGCAGTATTGATGTCTGCCGTGGCAGCTGCGAGTGCATGTGTCAATGAGCAAGAGGCATTTCATGCCTTGCGCAGAAATCTCTAGAAATTGGTCTAAGAGGAAAGGGGAACGTTTGGATTGATGTCCCAGAAGGCCGTGCAAGAGACCGAGAGAGGCACTAGGAGGCAGATTTACAAGCCCCTTGCGCCACTTTTCCCATGTTAAAAGTGACGCAAAAGTGGTGCACGCGGGGCTTGTAAATCTGCCCCTAGGTGCAGAGAGCAGACAACGAAACACGAGCATCCACGCATGTGCATCAGGTCTGCGAGCCTCCTGTGGAGGCCCTGCTGCTCCGCAGGCCAGGAACTCTTGTTGCGGTAAAAACCACGCGGAGACTTCGTCCTCTACTATCGTGGTCCCGAGACTGCCGTCACAGGGGCACGCCTTTATTATTTTAAATTCCCTGAGTAATGCGTCACGACGGGGTGAACCAAAAGTGAGACGTAGGCGGGTGACTCGCCTTATCACCCCCTATCGTCTCACGATACATGGACCATTACATTCCTCCTTATCTTTAATAATGAAACACGTCAAACACAATTTGAAAACATATCAACATAACCACATGACACCTGGTGTGACATCTGACCACAGTGGTGCCCATTGTTCGAATGGCATACAGTTGCTAGTCCGTGGACTCCAGCTCTTCTTCTCGATTCCTTCATACCAGGAACCCTGCCAGACAGGACGAAGGAGTGGGATTTCCTCGCAGATTGTACCTGGAACAGGTACCCCGGGGTTCCGATGCTGGGGAGTCCCCTGGTGGTTGGCAGTCAGAGTTGATGGGGTGGCCTCGGAACATTAGGGGCCGCTCGCTCTCATCTTGCAGGAGTCTCATCGGAGTGCTGCGGGAGCTCGGCACAGAGGTGTATGGAGTCACACCAACGATCGCACAGGCAGTGGCCCCCATCGGGGGAATCTGAAGCAATTGTCCGGTCGTGCACCTTCTTGAAAAATAAGATAATTCCGGTGACTTCTTCCTCTCCTCGGCGTGCTGTGACCATGTTTCCTCTCCGGTGTGTGACTGTCCAAGGACGATGTTCAAACTAGCATAGGCTACAGAGGCCCAGTTCTCATTTGCTTGCTGCTGCGTTCTTACTGCTCCGAGTCCAAATGGGCTGGCATCTACAGTGAAGTTAGTGGGCAGCAGCGAGGGGTTGAAATAAGACAACGTGTCTCGGAAGGGAGTGTTTCTTTGGACTTAGTGAAGGATCGATCTTTGTCAGCCCCACCCCCCCCCCCGCCGTGCCAAGTGGTGGTGGATTTTGTGAGTACACGGAGGGGGTGTGTGAGATTCGTTAAGTCCGGGACGAACTGTTCGCAGAAGTCTATCATTCCAAGAAAACTTTGCATCTCGGACACATTTGAAGGCGCCAGGGCTTCTTGGATGTCTCACCCTTTGTAGCGATCTGGTGCAATTCCTTTTTCCGAGAAGGTGTAGCCAAATAAGCTGATCCGCTTCTGGAGAACTTTGCACTTTTACCGATATAGCGTCAGACCAGACTCACATATCAGTTGAAGAACCCCTCTGAGGCACTGGAGGTGATCTTCGAGTGAATTTACATGCATCAGTATGTCATCACTGATGTTGATGACCTCCGGGAGGCCACTTAGAACTTTTCTAATGGTGTTTTGGAACAATTCAGCGACACTGGAGATCCCAAAGTTGAAGAGCTTGTATCTCCAAAGGCCGACGTGCGTAGAGAACGTAGTGACATAGCTGGAGTCCGGGTGTAGGGGCAGTTGGTGGTTTTCCGAGTGCAGATCCAGGATGTCATCAATCGCAGGGGTGATGTGGCGTTCACGTTTAATGGCAGTGTTTGGGAGGCGCATGTCCACGCAGATGCGTACCTGCCTTGGCTGCTTCGGCTTACTGGCAACTACAATCAGGGACACCCATGGAGTGGGTCCAGTGACTTTCTTAATAATGCCTTGCCCCTCCAACATTTCTATCTCCTCCTCCACCTTTTGCCTGAGGCGAAACGCTATGCGACTATGTCTCAGCTGAACTGCTCAGTCTATGTGAAGCGAAACCTCCTTTCCCTTGAGTCCCCCTATGCCCCGGAATAAGGGCCAGATGTAGGTAAATCTATTTTACCAATTCATAAATACCGAATTTTACCGATTCGGTATTTATGAATCGGTAAAATAGAAGTAGTGAGATGTAGGTAAATTCGGTAATTGAATTACCGAATCTGTAAAAATCGGTATTTACCGAATCGGTAAATACCGATTCGGTATTGCCCATTGATTCCTATGGGCCTTGAAGCCCATAGGAATCAATGGGCAATACCGAATCGGTATTTACTGATTCGGTAAATACCGATTGCAGCAAGGGTGCAGGGGGTGTCACTTTGACACCCTCTAGCACCCCAAATACAGGCATGTGTGCCATGTGGCACACAGACATGCCCTAAGGGCATGTCTGTCTGTCACATGGCATAGATGTGCATGCACACATGTGCACGCACACCTGGATTCGGTATTTGACCACCCAATTGGATTGGGTGGTAAAATACAGAATCTGTAAGGCCTTTGGGACTCAGAAGAGTCCCACCTACATCTAGAAATTACCGAATCGGTAAAAATACAGAATCGGTATTTTGCCGATTCGGTAAATTTACCGATTCGGTAATTTTACCGAATCGGTAATATTGGCCCCCTACATGCCATTTCTTAAATACCGGTCGGTAACGGCCGAAATCGGCCGTTACCGACCGGTATTTGGGCTCCTACATCTGGCCCTTAAGTCTCCAAATTCATCAAGGATTGTCGAGCTCTCTTCCTCCTGCACTGCAAACACAAACAAGATTAACTTAAAACCTTCGGCAGTGTTACCGCTGACTAGCATCCCACGTCCTTCTTTTGATACGTAATCAGTGGTGGGTGCAGTCAGGTCTTGGTGCCAGATTTCCATCTTGAAACATGGATTCAGGCTTCCTCTAGAGGAGGGCTTGGATCCAGGGACCAGTACGTATTTGCTGACATAAGTTCAGTTGAGACTCCGGTGCCGATGATGGCTTTGACCTTCTGGTGATGGATTTCGACTTGACATTTGGATAGCCGGTGCCATTTCTTGGACTGTTGGTGGACTGCCAACACGTAGTGCACAGGGTAATCTCCGTTGTTGTCATCCATGTCTTCACTGTCTCTGGCTTCTTCCACCACTTGTGCAAACTCCTTAAGTGCTCAGAAGGATCTGCAGACGTTTAGCAAAGTGATTTGACTTTACGCAGGCCGAATATCTCTTCCCCTTGACTGGGCATTTGTTCATCCGATGTGGTGCGCCACCGCAGTAGCCACATTCTTTCTGCCTCTCTCGCGGGCGTTTTGCTGGAGGAGGACATGGTTTGGCTTTTACTACATTGGCCTCTTCACTTTTAATAGGATGGTGTAGCGCCGTTTCCATGTGTTATGCTCTAGGCCTCGCCAGTTTTTGGGATCTTCCTATGGACAGAATGTTGCCTAGGGATTTCCCTGATACCTGGAGTATGTTTTCCCTGAGTGTTATCAAGGAACTGCCTTGAATGATCTGGGCGCTGATCTCCTCCTGCTAGTCTTGGAAGCTGCACATGCTGGCTAGCTCCTTCAGACGTCCATGGAATGCATCAAGCTATTTGTCTGTTTCCTGCCTGGCGATGAACCGCTGGTAGTCCCTGTTTGCCATCGGCTCGTAGTGGATATTCAGAGCATTGAGGAGCTTTGGGGTGGCATCCACCAGGGTCTTGTAGATTCGGTGTATGTCTTTTCCTCCTAGGTGGGGTAGTAGTGCACAGAAACTGAAAAATGCATATGGAGGATAGACCTCCCTAATTAGAACAAGTGACCGATCACAAAGGACCTTAGTGCCGGGACGGGGAAGTTGTAAACATGCCTTAAGGGCATGCTGAGCGTGTGCTTGTAAATATTACCTGCCTCCAGTAAGGTAATTTGGTGTTTGTCACCGAGTCTCTTTTTCGGTATGGCCAATGACAACATGGCATACAGCACTGGCAAACAATGGGCTTTGGAAAACTGAAAGTACAGACAGATTTATGCAGCAGATACTCTAACCTTACAGGGACTCTCTGGATCACAGTAAAGCAAGCAGTAAGCAAGGAGAGTTGGGCAAGGGAGGGAGGGCAGATCCATGATGCAAAATAATGGACCCTCTGCAAAGCTCGGAATTAGTGGCTAGGTGTACGAATATTAGGACTAGCGTTTTCATAATTCGCGATTTCCTGCGAATCGCAATTAGGAAATCCAGTGTTTTAAATGGAAATATAGAAGTGCTGGTACTCACTCTGCAGAGTACCGTTTGCTCCAGAGAAGTGCTAGTACTCTCCCATTAACTGTAATGCAGCAGTGCTGAGAAGGACAGATACTATCTCTTTCAAATAAAAGAAGTGCAGGTACTCAGTACCATACAGTACCAGCCCATTTAAAACACTGAGTAAATCGCTATTCCTAATGTATGAAGCTCTCATGAGTTTTATTTGGGACTTGGTAAAGTATTACTGTTTTGTAACCATAATCCGGTTGCAAAACAGTAATACATACCGTACCGATCCAGTATTTGGAAGGGACACCCAAAACACGACCCAAATTCCGAATCGCAAATGCAAATTGTAATTCAGTAACAATTACCGAATCTCATTTGGCATTATGTACATCAGAAAAAGCATTTCCACAAATCGGTCTGTTCGAGACAGGAAACAAGCTTTGTACATCTGGTCCTTAGTCTCTAAAATGTTACTTTTGTGGCCTCTCTCACAAACATGGAAAAGCTATGGAAAGAGCCGGACACTCTGAGATGTGCCTTATCCATCCCCCATGTTGGAGGCGATGTTAGGCCCTGCATTAAAGCTCTGGGTGGTGGATCACTTGGAGGCTTGTTAACTTCCTTCTCCAGCATGAATCCCATTAAAAGATATAAGTGAAGGTTGAAATGTAGGAGAACTCCACCTCCAGGTGGCCCATGCGAGGATGTGAAAAGCGAAACTAAAAAAAGGCTTGTGTAAAGGGCCTAATCCAGTTTTGACTTTAAAGGCAATTTTTGAGCCAGATTAGCCTTCTGTCCTATCCCTCTCACACCATGTCTCGTATGACACCTGTGGACAAGGGAACACTTTCTTTTCCCTCCCACAGAGTTCTTACAGAAATATTAGTCTCTACACTGCCTTTCATTAAGAGGCCTGGCCCTGCTGCTCTGCGTTTGCAGAGGTGGAATATTAGCCTACTGAGTCTGCCGCTCTATCATGTAGCTATTCAGGGCTGGATGGTCGTTCTGATATTCCCAATGGGCTGCAGGATAAGGGCTGCTTTTAGGGCTGAATGCGCTCTCAGATCCTAACTATGAATGCACCCATGGCCCCATTCTAGTCCCAAACCTCTTGTTGTGCAGGGTTGCTTCAAACATTTTTCCCTGGGCTGACTTTGGTCTCCAGGCTCTGTGGATGTAGTATTGCAAAGAGATTTATGTAAAGTTTCTGTATGTTTTCAAAGAGAAGGTTTTTTAATTTTACTTCCAGCGGCGGCTCCTCTGCTACGGTGGAGTAGTGCGTCCCCACGGCTCTCTGAGCAGTGAGAAAAGGAAAAATAAAATCATAATAACACAATGGTAAGATCATTTTATTTTTCCTACTGCAGTGTCTCAGTTGTTTCCTGTCGGTGGGGGTGGACTCCGTGATGACAGAGCACTACAGAGGGAGGAGTGGTGGCACTCTCTAACTGCACATGACAGTTTGGCAGGTCGTCTTGGGCCGGCCAAACAGTCATGCACACTTGGCATGTTCTCCACCCAAGCTGCATTACATCCTGCATGGTGAACATGCCCAGGCTCCCATTCCCTGTCTGAGCGCCGAACCACGGTGCTCAGACCAATCACAATGCTGCATTACAGTGTTGTGAACTTGTGATTAGCTTAGGGGAGCCCAAGTGCTTCCTGCTGTCGGGACTCTAGACAGGAAGAAGAGAAGAAGATGAAGATGAAGAGGACAGAGGATTGGCGATGGCAGTCCCGATGTAGGCAGTAAGTGTTATTTTTTAAACATCCTTTTCATTTCCCCCACCTCCCTCCATGCCTCGCCCCACCACCCCTGTCCCGTAGCAGCCACTACTGTTTATTTCTAATTCAGTTAGAGGTATGCGGGGGATTGGGGAGGGGGCCAGTAAGTTAGTCTGAGTACAAGGCTGTCATTAGAAGTCCTCCGAATTTAATAAAAGGTTCTGAACAGTCTGAAAAAATTGCTCAAAATTGATAACCAGCCTGAAGCACCGCGTCTCTCTTGCTGCAGCACCTCCTTAATTAAGGGAATAATGAAACGGGGGCCTGGAGAGATAAGTGCCGGCGCCGCCGACAGACTGTGCTGCCAGGAATTGAGAACGGCTAATGGTGAGAGAACCATAAAAGAGAGAGAGAGGAACTTTTCACTTTTTAATACAATTAACCATAAACTCAGGTAAACTGAGGTGGCGCCGGTGCTGCTGAATGAGATTCAGTTGCCGAAAGTGATTATAAAGATTTTGAGGGGTGAGGACAGATTTTGTCTGAGAGATGCGGTGATGAAGGTTTCATACAGTGATAAGAGAGAGTGAGACCCTCAGAGGGGACTTGGACAGTGCTTAATTTGTAATTTAAATGCAGCCTATCACAGAAGAAGTGTCTCCAACGCTGATGGTCTCCATGCCGTGGTTCGGCACTCAGACAGGGAGTGGGAGGCTGTGCATGGATTCCACCTGGCCTTCAAATATAGCTGAGTAGAAAACATGCTTTGTGTGCAGAACTATTTGGCTGGCCCAAGATGGCCTGCCAAACTGTCATGCATACTTAGAAAGTGCCCACCACTCCTCACCCTGCTGGCTGACAGCCCAGCCCGCCGGCACCTAAAACAAAACAGGGTACTTGAAGTACAGGGAAAAAAATGATAATAACATTGTGTTCGTTTCATTTTATTTTTCCTGTTGGGCGACGCTCCTCCCCCTTAGCAGAGGAGCTGCTGCTGAATTTATTTAGGTAGATAGTGGGCTACTGCTTTTGACATTGAGATCATTTTGTTACTTACAGTACCTACGTTGCATGCCTTTTAGCATAGCACAGTGAACTATTTACCAGCATCAAGTTGCTGTATACAAATTGCGGGTTAAGGTCCCTGTTTCTTCTCATTCTGTTGTTCCTCTAAGATTTCAAAGAATAGTTTGCTTAGGAAATAATAAAGTCTTGTTAGCACAAACTTCCACAATCCCTGAGTTACATTTATTTTCCTGACTTTGTATTTCTCGTGACCATTCATCACTGCCTTAGGAAAGGTATCTCCTCAATAGTACCACTTTAACACTCAAACACAGTACTGAATGATAATCAGAAGGAATCGAAAAATGATTTTAAAAAACTTACCAGACCTCCAGTTCTAGTGACTTGAATAATCTACTCGATCTAGCTGTAATGTACTTGACCCGCAAACTGGTGTCAAATTGAGTGATCATTTGCAAATATTATTTTTTACAGTCACCTTTTTCTTCATTATCATAGCACCTTCAAATATGTGAGTTCAGCATTTCTGGTGTAAAAACAACTCTCTTGTTTGATTCAATAGACTGAACATTTGCTTCATGTATATCTGGCCCACATATAGGGTACACAAGACTCCGACTTGCCTATAAGTTCACCAATGGCATTGTCATCAGGGTTGTGGCTGTAATGTTACTGAGTTCAAGTTTAAAAACTCACCTCCAACAAAAATATTGCTACAGTATGATAAGGTAGTGTGCACTGTCATTTACATACATTACATTTTCCATTGAAATGAACACAAATGTTCCCAGCAACATGCAGTTTTCTGGTAACACTATATGAAAATTGGGGTTTTTAAAAAAAATATTTATCATTGCATATCACCAGGTAAAGTGATCAGATTTGGTTTTATCCTTTTAACATCTTTGATTCCATCACAGAGAATTACAAGCAACTACTTTCCTAAATATTGAAATATATTTTAAAATATTTGTACAGTTAATTTACAAGCTCTTTAAATGTTGTTTGTTAGGAAAGAAAAACGGACATCCAACAGTCTTTAATTTCATACTGGTTGTACAGCACGATTTATTTATTTATTTATTTATTTTTGATATTTAATAAAGCGCGAACAATTGCCCGCAGGCGTCTCGGCGCTATTACTGTTGCAGACTTCTCCTATGCTGGGCTACCTATATTTAAAGGTTAAACAGCCACGTTTTCAATTGCTTTCTAAATGACAAGAGGTTTGGGCTTGTTCTGATGGATTGGGGGAGTGTGTTCCACCATCCAGAAAGCAACCAGAAAGCGACGATCT
The DNA here is from genome assembly GCF_964261635.1 of Lissotriton helveticus. Classification (NCBI taxonomy): domain Eukaryota; kingdom Metazoa; phylum Chordata; class Amphibia; order Caudata; family Salamandridae; genus Lissotriton; species Lissotriton helveticus. The sequence goes on from NC_136065.1 coordinate 1,356,136,572, forward strand.
CCCCAAGTGACCAATTTAGTGCGGGGCACCACCAAATCATTCGAGTTGGCTGAGCGGAGAGATCGGGAAGGATTATATGGGGTAAGCTGGTCTCTCAGGAATTGAGGAGCTTGTTGGTGCAGTGATTTATAAACTATGCATAAGGTCTTAAATTTAACTCTATTCCTGATGGGAAGCCAGTGATAGCTTCTGATGGTGATGGCTATGGATTTATATCTGGGAGTTCCCGAAAGAATTCTGGCAGCTGCGTTCTGCACTGTCTGCATTTTCTTAATGACCCTGATCTGGGCGTTGGCTAACAAGCCATTGCAGTAATCTAATGCTGACAGGACTAGCGCGCTTACCAGTGTCTCGCCTGCACTCTTTGGGAGAAAAGACAGGATCTTTTTTACCATTCGTAGTTTTAGAAGGCCGTGGTGGCTGTCTGATTAGCGTGCGCCATGAAATTCAGATCGTTATCAAAGATAACACCTAAGTTCCTCACCTTGGGGGCTGGTATCGGCAAAGTCCTGAAAGATGCTGGCCACCAAACTGGGCACCAGCTAGGACAAAGATGTCCAAAGATTACCACCTCCGTTTTATTGGAGTTCAATTTTAAACAGTTTGCCGACATCCATTGTCCGATTGCCAGCATACCTGTTTTAAAATTCTCCCCCACTATTTCTCCATCATTTTTGATGGTTAGAATCAGCTGGGTGTCATCCGCATATGAGGTAAGGTTCATCCCATGGGCTTTGATGGTTTTAGCTAGGTCCGACACATAAATGTTAAATAGTGTCGGACTTAGGGATGAACCTTGAGGTACCCCACATGGCAAGGACAGATCAGCTGATTCGAACGGTCCTAGCGTCACTGCTTGCGATCTTTCCGTCAAAAATGAGGTCAAAATATCCTTGGCTAAGCCCTGCACACCCATCTTCTCAACACGGTCGACCAAAATCTGATGGTCGACCGTGTCGAAGGCTGCCGAGAGGTCTAAAAGCACCAGTAGTGCAGAGCCTCCTTGGTCTCGGATGACTCTGATGTCATCCGCAGCCTTAATTAGAGCCGTTTCTGTTCCATGAAACTTGCGAAACCCAAATTGGGTTTCGTCGAGAAGGTGGTATAACTCGATGAAAGCTGCAAGTTGGAAGTTGGAAGATTGTCAGACAGTTCACTTTTCAAAATCCTCTAACTTTGCAGTCAAAGAAAAAAGTAAACACCAGCCACCAGAATGAAAAAAGCAGCAAGTTGAAAGAAGAAGACATAAGCTAACATGTGACCTCTGTCTGTGAAAGCAGAGGAAAATATGAAACGATAAAAACAAGATTTAAACCCATTTTTATTGCTCATTGACTTTCTGAATGAACAGAACACCTGGGGCAGTATTGCAGTAAGTGCCCTGGGGAAGTAACGGGTGTTTGCACCTGCTTTGCGTGCCCCCGGGGAATTTTGATATTACAGAAGGGGGCACAGACGCTTTTGCTTCCCCTACATTATTACCGATAGTGCAGGAGCACCTGAAACGCCAACGCTACCATCAGGGGGTGTTCCCAAGGGTATGTGCCCTTTGCAAATGAGGGAATTTCTTTGCCTCTGCGCCCACAACGTATTACCGAAATGGGCGCAGAGGCAAAGAAGATCTCAGGGGGCTCACTCACAGTGCGCCACTCAAAAGGTGGTGCACTGTGAGTGCGGCCCCTGAGAGTAGCACTTTCAAGGGGCGAAAAGGGGGTCTTATGGACCCCCAAGATATCCCTTATAGACAGGTGCAGCCACTGACTGCACTCGCCTAAAGGGGATACCTTATCCACTGTAAAAGTGCAGGCAGGTGCCCCCTGCAGTGTGAAAAAAAGGAGCGGCTGCAAGCAACAGTTCCATGTTTTCACATGAATGCGCTACCCCCAGGACAGCGCAAGTTTGTGGCTGCCCTGGGGACAGCCCATTCATCGTTATAGGACCCACTTTCATTGTTTGCACCGTGCGTACTTTTTAATAGGTGCACCCAGTGCAAACAATAAAAAAATGCATATTACGGCCCCTGTTCTTCATCAGTTCATCAGAATCATCTAGTAGCCCTAAAAATGGCTTGTCCTGATAAAGTTAGACTTGCCATAGTAAGTGATCGTGAAGATTTCTCGCCAGGCCAGCCAACCTGTGTGAAGGGCCTTCATTAAGCAGCAATGCCTGTTGCTGATTTTTTTGTAATTGTTTACGTGCTTAAACTAGAGCATGCTTTGTTAAAATCTGCAAATTATGCAGGACATTAGGTTGCAAATGCAGCAAATCCACAATCATGTGTGAATCGCCATGGTCACATTATCCCAGTGGTCCTCCTTAATTCCTACACAACATTTTCTACACAATTGTATGATTTATTGTGCCGCTGTTGCCTCCTACATCCTACCTAGAATGAGTAGTGCTAAAAAATAGTAGGTGCCATTTAAATCAATATTTGTCTAATTACTCATAAAGACTGATATATCTTACATACTCACAGTGCAAGCACATCTCTTTCATAGAAAGTTGAGCAAAGTTAAAAACAAGCATCCAAGAGTTGATTTTGTTTTTCTTAAGTACTTGTTAACTAATAGCAAGGTGAGCACCTTTGTTACATTCTAATACATTGATATCAAGGCGTTAGGCTGCAAATGGCTCCCAGCTAGAATATGCTTGAACAAAAGAATGGCGGGTGGCCTGTTAAATAAGGCCTTTGTTTTTGGCTCATCTAGATGTTAAAATAAAAAAGCTCTCTCCCTGCCGGTAGGTTGCTGCTCCAAACAAATACAGACAATGTGGGGGACACTGCTGAATTATGTCCTAGTCTCTAAAAATGACATCAAGACAAAATCAGCACGTTTCCTTGGGTTGCTGGTTCTCAGATCTAGACCAGAAATAGCTGCCAGAACTGGGATCCGGCGGGATCGACCTACTTTCCAGCACTGCTTGTATGGTGCTGATAGGGGTGGGCGGAATTTGCGTAGTCGCGTTACGCAAAGTTCCGCGAAACTGTAAAAAACTCTGCGAGCTACGCAGAATTCCACTAGCACGCGGAATTGCTTGCTTGGCCCATTCGCAATGCCTTTTTCCTGTTTGGGGATGCTGTTTGCGTGCTCGGGGGGAAATATCTCGTGGCCATCTTGTTTCACTTGTCCAGGCCCCTCGCGATGCCTGTTTCCTGTTCGCGAACGCAAATTATCGGATGGCGCGTCCGAATGACGTGTTCGCGATCGTATACTCTTGCGGGGATCTCGCGGCTGGACACAAATGGATAGGAAAACTTGTCGGAGAACGCAGGATCCCGGTAAGTCACCCCCCCACACGCAAACACGCATTTTGTAGCGTGAAGAAGGAAAAAATTTGGCTACGCCATGGATTGCGGAAGTTTTGGCACGTCCGCGTTCTCCGCGGAACACGGAATTGCCAAAATTCTGCAGATTCCGCAAACGGAGCAGAATTTACCAACCAGGGTTAGTGATGAGGGAGTGCAATGGGTCTGAACATCTTCAGGATTTTGGGTGGGGCAAATTGCATCCCTCTCTACAAAATGAACGAAGCCCCTTCCCACAGGGATGTTTGCCAGGCTAGATAGCAGGTGGACTTCCTGTCTATCTACCAATGATGTAGCCCCACTTACTCAGCCTACCCGGGGTTACCCTCCTTCCCACATGGACAATTTTTATTTAGTTCATAAAGTTTGATGAAAGACAAGGAGAAAGAAATAGAGTAAAGAGAGAGAGAGAGAGAGAGAGAGATGGATGCAATGAAAGAGGTTGCTATAACCTAGAAAGGAGAGGTGGAGAGACAGAATGTGAGAAAAGTGTGAGACAGTGACATGGAGCGAGACCATGAAATTCAGAAAATGAGGGCCACAAAGAGTAGTGCAGAGAGATGTGGAAAAAGAGTAATAAATAAACTAGAAGATTGAGAATTAGAAAAAGAGACAGTGTGAAAGGAAAAGAGAGGTGCAGCGAGATGCAGGGGAAGAAGGTTACATTATCACCAAGAGAGAAGAGCAAAGGGTGAAACAAGAGACTAAGAGAGAGAGAAAGAAAGAGAGTGGAGTAGGGTTAATAGTTACAAAACAAGCGATTGAGGGGCACACAAAGTGGGACAGTATTCTGAGAAAAGAGAGGGGCCTGTCAAATGAGTGAGATAGAAATACTGATAGGCGAAAGGGCGAAGATAGGAGGGTAAGAGAGAGCAAGAAATAGAGAATAAAAAAGAGAGAGAGAGAAAATGTGGAGAGCGAGAGAGAAAAAAAGGAGAAGAGGACATGCCAAGGTTTGAGAGAGCAACAGAGAGAGAGCTGGAGATTGAGATAGGGGCTTTAAATGAGATAGGGGATTAAACAGAGAGTGAATGAGGTTGAGAAAGAGAGAAAATAACAGTCAGATAGAAAGAGAGAGGAAACAGAACAAATGTAAAGGGGAACATGATTCAGAAGACATATGTGGATTGGAAGGGTTTGATTGCAGGGAATGAGGAACACAAACATTAAAAGTTCAAAGAGCAAGAACGGATCATACCCTAATGCAAAAGTGATGGACATGTTAAATGGGAGACAGGGCTAAGAAGTGAAGCCAGACAGTGCACGACAAATAGAAATAGAGGCATGGAAGAAATGGGGTAATAGAATAAGAATTATCAGGATTGGAGGGGAAGAGTGCCAATGACAGAGATGCATTCAGGCAGTACGAAATTAAGAGGGATCTAGTACAGTCTGAGAAAATGGGGGAATTCATGGAGGGGACTTTGAACTGTAAGAAATTGGAGTATTAGTTGAGAAGGTTGAGAACTCACTTTATATAATAATCACAATCCTTGTTAGCATAAACCAGAAACATCACTAAAGAAACCTGTGATTAACCCTCTGCTGCTTGGCTTAATTTAAAGGCAATGCATAAAGTATTTATGCAGCACGCAAATAGTAATAAAGTGAAAACCCTACACAAGAAAAATCTCACCCTACTTAGATAAATAGAGTACATTTTAATGAATAAGGTGTCACAAAAATGACAAAACTCCAAAAGTAGAACGAAAGTTAAGAATTTTCAAAGTTTAAGGTCAACAATAGCGTCAAAAATGCATCAAACGCCACCTGCGAATATGTGGTCACGCCGAACCAGGGCAAAGCCCCAAGGTCAGGCCTCCTGGGACACAGCGCAGGCTGGATCCAAGATCAGGTACATTTGGCTAGAAGTTTTACCTTCTGACTTGGATGCGGGGAATGTGCAGTGCGACTGTGTGGGGTTCTGTATTGCTCGCATCACTCTGTGTTGAATCCAGTGAGGCTTTGAGTCAGAAAATGTGTATCTCTCAGTGTCTCTGCATCTCTCACCATTGTATTTGGTGAATCTTTTAGTGAAAAGATGCATAGCTCTGTGGGGCTCATCAGATCCGCTGGAGCATTTGGTCAGAAGCTGTACAAGTGGCTTGCCGGGTCTCTGCATCACCCAGCGTCGCTCCACATTGCATCTGGTAGAAGCTTCAGTTAGGCAGGAAGAAGTGCCCTGTGACTCAGCCAAGGGTCCACGACCTTGAGGGGAACACTTGAAGGTTAGAACTCACATGTACAGGGACCAGCAGAGGGGACTAGGTCAGAACCGGCTGGGTCTGGTCAGCTAGAAGGAAGAAAAGACCTCTGGAAGATTTTTGAGTCATTTCTGGGTCATGGGTTAAATGGAAGCAAGTCTTGTCTTCCTTCAGGGTTTTGAGACTGCAGGGCAGTCCTTCTTCTGATCTTCATTGGTTCAGAAGTATTCTGATTTAGTGTGTCAGCCTGTTGGTGGGGGGCATTCCTGTGTCAAACCCTAAAACTGGTTCTGGTTAGTTCTTCCCTTTCCCATGGGTTTGGCTCTAGCATGGCTATTGAAACAAAGGGCAGGCAGGGCCAGATGTGGGATGCCTCTCCCAGTGACAGGGTAGGCTTCTTTGGAAATCAGAAAGGGCTGGATATACCCCTCAGGCCACCCTTTGAGGTCCCATCGGTGCAGGGCACAGCTCTTCCCCAGCCATCCTGTCAGGAAGACACAGAGCTACCCATACTCAGGTAATTTGCCCGCTATCTGGGAGGAATACACATCACACCACAGGAAAGTAATCAGCAGACAGATGATACTGGATACTGGCAGAAAGGCACATATGGCTTAGGCAGGAAAATGCCAACTTTAAAAAATGAAAAGACACATAAATGATGGACGGAATGCGGAACAAATAAAACATCCACCCCCAGTCAAGAAACCTGGTTTAAATCTATCATTCTTTTGTTCACCTTGCCACCCCAGTTTAGACCCAGTCATATGCAAATCAATCTTGACCCTGCTCCTCATGAGAACAGTCAAGCCAAAACTGCCAAGCCATGTCATCCCTGGACCAGAAACAAGCACCCTGGGACTGGTGTCGGGGTATCACTCCATATCAGCCAGGCTAGGTTGAATCCAGTGGCACAGTGAGCCTGGGACACATGTCTGGGCATACTCGGCACACTTGGGAGAGAAAGCAAATGATGGACGGAATGCGGAACAAATAAAACATCCACCCCCAGTCAAGAAATCTGGTTTAAATCTATCATTCTTTTGTTCACCTTGCCACCCCAGTTTAGACCCAGTCATATGCAAATCAATCTTGACCCTGCTCCTCATGAGAACAGTCAAGCCAAAACTGCCAAGCCATGTCATCCCTGGACCAGAAACAAGCACCCTGGGACCGGTGTCGGGGTATCACTCCATATCAGCCAGGCTAGGTTGAATCCAGTGGCACAGTGAGCCTGGGACACATGTCTGGGCATACTCGGCACACTTGGGAGAGAAAGCAAATGATGGTCGGAATGCGGAACAAATTAATCATTCACCCTCAGTCAAGAGATCTCGGTTACATTTGTTTCTCTTTTGCTCACATGCTCACCATGCCACCCCAGTTAAAATCTATTCATTTGCAAATCAGTCTTGACACTGCTTCTCGAAAATTGGCTTTTTCAAAATAGTCATATTAGGTTGGATTTTGAACTCCTATTGCAATGAGTCCTTGAATCATTTTTCTAGCCAGTCCCAAACTGTACTTATATAATGCTTTTATATGAGAGAGACAGCCTCACCACAGTGAAAAACAACATGGAGATGTTTCACTATCACCCCATGTAAAAGCCAACAAAAACGGTTTCATCCAAAAAAGGGCAATGAAGGCAAAACCCTCAGTGAATACCACACAAAAAATGTTCATTTCCAACAGTAATGAACACTGGTAACAGGAGCGAGGAGGGTGAGATGGAAAAGGAGGGTGAAACAGAAAATTAAAAAGAACAGGCTCTGGTCCAGGAATCAGAACCTACTGGGGATGGGTGACATGAAAGGTATAAGAGGTAGGGAAATTTGCAATAGCAGTGTTCTCTTAATAAATATGCCTTATTGACGTTTAGCACTATCTACTGCTTAATCTGCAGATTTCAACAAATATTAGTGCCTGAAAGCATACAAATTTTAAGCAAATTCCGTAAAGAACACAGTTATGCTCCTGATACTTTAAAAAAGTTAACTGGAGAACTCGGGGATGAGGCAAAGTTTTTCAGTTGTTCATGCAAAATACAACTTTGCGACTAGAGACTTCCTTGTAGATATGAAAGGGCCTTTTATGGGCCATATGGTCCTACATATGTGTTGAAGATGCCCACGCATTCAAGGAGGCCATCTATACATTGATTTTTTTAAATAGAAGAAAAGCCATTCAAATATGGCCACAGCGACCTTCTAACTTTACAAAAGTTGGAATGCAAGACTAAGTAGAGAGAGTCTATCATAATCTTTCAGGCATAAGAATCCAAAAGGAAAAGAAGAACAGCAGAAAAAAGCATCTAAAATCAAGAGCAAAAAATATCTAAGTTGGGCTTTGAAAGCAGTGAAAAATAGGGTCATCAAAAGCATTGCAATGCATCCTTCTCAAATTCAAGCTCCCTTATGAATGAGTATAACTGTACTATAATGCGTTCTCTGGAAATTAGCCAAACAGCATGATGGACACAAAAGCTCTAGCAGCACAAACTAGGAATATGACCACCTTGGTTAGGAATGAATTTAACTCTAAATACATCCACCATAACAGAAAATTTGGATTTTCTTGCATGACAGGTAAAAGAAGAGAGATTGAATGCCTGCAATATTTTCCTCCATTCATTCGAAATCTCGGGTTCTCTTCGCCACCATACTCCTTCCAGACTCTCAGCCTGGCATCTTGGCTCAGACACAGAGCAGCCTGCTGCCAGCGTAAAGGTTTCAGGGACACCCGAGACACACATACGCTGACACCAGCCCACATCCTGGCAAAGAGGATATGTAATCCTTCCTGCAAGTCATGGATGCTGGCGCCTCTTAACCAAGGCCCCTCTCCAGTGAGTTGTGTCAGCAGGTGGAACACTATTATGTGTGCCCATGTATCCTCTGTGGCTATCTTTGAATATATTTCGTTTTATTTTAATAAAGCCCATTCAAAGGTGACCACTGGGGTTGCATGTGCATCTGGAGTGATCACATTTCTTAAGTATATAAGTAAATACTTTCTTTCTGTCGCACATGCATGGGCATGCCTGTGAATGGACAGTGATCTAGGCATAGCCAAAAAATGAATAGGACTGTCTCCTGATTTCACGGTAGGGCCCAGTGAAAGCACATGGGGCCTGAGCAGGCAAATGTCAATTTACCGAGGGGGGGGGGGGGCTTAATTAAAAAATGGAGATAAAATGCAGATGGGGAGCAGGAAGAGAAGAGTGAGAGAAAGGAGTCCTTGTAGTCTGACTTCAGCAGTGGAAGAATATATGACTTTCAATCCGAACATGGTGAGATCAAAATGATCCCAGGTAGGACAAACACAAGAAGAGGGAGCAGAACACCATCAATCAGGAGCCGGAAAGTAAGATAAACAAGAAAGCCAACAATTCATGAGCAAGGGGCTGATCAAGACCCTCACTCTATGTATTGCATACTGATTCACAGTAGGTTTTCAACATCAGACAGCTAAAGTCTGTAAGAGAGACCTAAAAAAAAGTGAGGACATTTTGTTGCAACTCTAAATATTCCTATAACTGCATAATTTTGCAGACATTTCCAAGCATAAACGAAAATTACTAAGCAAAAAATTGTTCATCAACTTCTGGTATTAAAATGTTATCTTTCTTTAGCCAGAGTTAAGGAGAATCAGGCACTGTAAGGAGAATCAGGCACTGTAAGTTATTGTTGGCAGGTTTGTTAATTTGTTATATAATACTAATCCGTTTACCTCTGCTTGTGGCTTTCGTTGCTTCGCGTATGAGTAATCGTGAGAGATTGGGACTCGGATTGCCATTTTGATAATCAGCAAATCAACAAATTGTTTCGAATATTTTCAGGGATATTTAGGATTTCATCATTTAGTCTCAAAGTTTTAGTTCTTGTTTTTGCTAGAATTCCTGTCAAGGACACATATATGCAGGAATGGTCTGACAAGTGTCGCAGTTCAATTGAACCCTGATCTATATTGTATGTGAAATTATTAGAGTTAGAAATATAATCGGCTCGTGTGTATGAGTTATGGTGGGGAGAAAAGGGTAAAATCCTTGGTGTCTGGATATATTGCAGCCTCCAAGTATTCATTAAGGCAATATTTTCACTTAGCTTCTTTATCCCTGTGTGAGCAGTGGAGGGGGTCACTATTTACAGTTCTATTGTCCTTCTAGTACACACTCAATGGGAAATTAAAGTCGTCTCCTAGGATAGGTAATGCATCTTCTGGAATCAGTTGCATTTTTTTTATAAATTGGTCCAGACAGGTGGGCCATTTTTATTTGGGGTGTAAATATTTACAGCAAAGAATTCTCTGTCCTGTTTTTTCAGTTTTGTTTAAGACCACCTACATTCCTCATCTGTACTGAAATAGATTATGCTGATTTTTGAGTTACTTGAAATTAAAGTAATTACTCCATTATGTTTATTCTTTGCTAGAGAGCATATAATAGCATTGCCCAATTGCTCCTACAAGACATAATTTTGTTTATTCATATTTTCGTTTCTTGGGGTATTATTATGTCTCCTTTCAATTTGAATAAGTAGTCCATGATTTTGTGCTTTTTAATAGGATGATTCATGTCCTTTGTGTTAAAGATATAGTATTCAAAGTATTCCTTGCCATGAAGATCATTAAGTGTAATTAGTTAGCAATGGTTGTTGGACTAGTTTTTGTTAGTGTCCCCAAGTCTATTAGATAATTTGGGAACAGACTCATTCCAAGGAGGGAAAAAGTAATTGAAACATAGCAAAAATAACAACAAATACAGAAAGAAAAAAACATGCAAAGTCCGAGTCCCAACCTCCGACTCTTCCACCCCCCAACATTTGTCAAATGGGATTGGTGAAAGAGGGAAATAGCTCAGTCCCATGCCCACACCTACTAAAGAAGACTTACTCAGCTATATGGAGAGCAAAATGTAATGTAATGCTAACTCAGAATAAAGGCCGCAGGGAATACATCTTTATATAAGGGTGAACAAGACAGTGCACTGGAAGGATGGGAAACTCCTGAATGCATCCTTTAGGTAAAGGGTGTATGCCTGTCATGGGTGTGGTAAGCAAATTAGTTAATAGTCAAAGACTGGTAATCTAGACTGGAAACGAGTAGCTTAGGTTGAGAAGGTAAACTTAATTATGGTAAAAGATTTGCCATTGTGGTGAATTAGTTTAAAAATGAGAAAGCTCTGTTAAAATTGGTAACAGATATAAAGCTATGGAGTTAGTTAGCCAGCAATATGGAATATAGGAATATATAAAGAACATATGAAAACTATATGAAGAACTGAAAGTTCCAAACTTCATGTTCCATACTGTAAGTCAACTATAAGCTTAACAATGTCCCTTTGTTCCTTCAAATAACAGTCCTTCAACAAGTAACAAGTCATGGTTAGGAATAAGCTCTTAGGTTTGTAGTGTCCATTGCGGAATCCATTGGGATGTTGCTTCAGATGTGATTCTGAATCGTGCAGGGCCTGCAAAAGAAAATGGTAAGTTCATGGTTTTTCAGTTTTCGTATGAGAGCTAGGAAGCTTTTCTTTGTGTTCACTGTTGATCTTGGGTAATCTTGAGATATAAAGATGTTGGCGCTATTCCAGTTTATATGGTTATTTCTCTTCAAATATTCAAGAACCTTTTCTGAATGTTGGAATTACAATGGTTTGCTGATAATTGCTCATGGGTTATTTTTATTCATAAGTCTCTGTGATGGAACTCGGTGAACTCCTACCATTTCTAATTATTTTGTAAAGTGACTTGTGGAATCCATCTTTCCAGGAATGTGGTACATGATCCAGATGAATCTACAGTTCCATTAGGAACCCCCAAAAATTCTTCAGATTCTATCTTCAACATCTGTCACTTCTCTCTGCAAGTGTAGAGTTTTTGTGACAAAGGAGGAGAGATCTTTTTCATTTTAAATTCAGAGACGTTTAAGGAGCTAATCATGTCCTCCCCTTCAGCAATTTTACTATCTATTTGTCTCACATCAGATTTTATAGCCAAAATGTCTGTTTTATCAGGACTATATTGGTTCCATTCATTTGACACGACTGTGAACTTTAGAGACCTTCTTCAAGATCACATCCATTGTATTGTTGATGTCTGTCTTCCCTTTGATTAGCATGTCCGGGCTGGGTGGACCCGCCTTAGTACTTTTTTTAAAAATTCTTTTTATTAAAAAAAGCTCGAGAGACCATACAGTACAAAAGAGTGCCAAAAGACCACAAATGGAGAGACCACAGCAAGCAGAAGCGAAGTAGATATGAGGCAGAAGAAAGACAATATCACATTACTCATACAACCAGCATCTATGTGCCCACCCCAAGTTCTCTGTATTTTCGCCATGATGCCCTCACTCTTTCCCATTTCTTAGCACATACCCTGCTTTTATAGACAGTTTCTTCGGCATGTTGGCACCAGTCCAGGTCAAGGTTCCAATCCTCCAGCAGGTGCCCCCCACCCCCTAGCAATGTTACACGTTGCAATCCCGGCAGCCAGGGCCAACCATATCCCCACGTATATGAACCAGTCAGTTTCGCCCTTTATAATCAGCAGAAGCCACTTTGGCTCCAGCGGAACCGTCCCCCCACCTCTGACATAACATCAGTAACGTTCGTCCAAAAGCGAACTATCTCAGGGCATTCCCATAGGATATGCAGGAAAGTACCCTCTTGCTGACATCCCCTAACACACTATGCGGACAGGCTCTTGCCCCATGTGTATAGGTGTGTGCGAGGGTAGTAGGTGCGGCGTAGAATCTTCAGCTGTATTAATCTAAACCTAGAGCATATTGCGATCTCCCTAGGACTATTCAGTGCCTCCTGCCAGTCCCCATCATCCATGCTGTCGAGGTCCCTGGCCTAGGCATCTCAGAGGGTAGTCAGGGGGTCTGGTACGTTGTTGATTAATTGACGATATATCGTGGATGTCCGTTTCTCAGTGATGGGTTCGAGTAGCAACCTATCCTCTGACGGGGAGTACTCCGGGAGAGATGTACCACTGTGTACATGTGAGCGCAGAGCATGTAAGAGTCTGATATGGTGGTAACCCTGTGACTGATGGAGGTTGAATTCTCTCTGGAGTTCTGCGAACGTGTGGGGGGAGTCCCCTTTCCATACAAGCCCTAAATACTCAATTCCTATCAGTTTCCACCCCTGAAAGCCCATCAGAGCGGCCACTTCGCGCAACTGGTCGACCTACCACAGTTGGGTTTAACCGGTCAGTTTTCCCGCCCACCCCAGGAGTTTATTAGCCTCTCTCCAGCACTGCAACAACACCTTGGTGTGATCGGGCCACTCCGGAAGTGACCTTCGAGCGTACAGGGGGGATTCACAGTTTTCTCCAGGCATAACCAGTCTGTCCACTCTGTATGCAGGTTGATGGTCCCCTACGTACACCCAGTCATTTATCACCTGAAGCTGCGATGCCCAGTAATATAACCTGATGTCCGGAACCGCCAGGCCACCATCGTACACTCCCTGTTGCAACTTGTGCAATACAATTCTTGGGGATCCTCCCTCCCACAGCAATGTTCTGACCGCCTACACTATTCGTTTGAACACATTTGGGGAGACTTGGCATGGAGTATTCTGGAAAATGTAGAGGAGCCTAGGCAGTGTCATCCTTTTAAATAAGGCTGCCCTACCTATGAGGGAGAGTCGGAGAGCAAACCAATGGCCAATGTCTGCTCCCAGGCGGCTACATTTGGGTTCAAGATTCCTATCAAGGAACACCTTCCTGTCTCACGTGACGTAAACACCTAGATATTTAAAGCCCTCTGTTACCACTGGGGCCGCACACCACGTGAGAGCCTGGGCGGGGGCCCGACAGTGGAAAGATCACTGACTTCGACCAGTTGATAGTGTAACTGGAATGGCTAACAAAAAGTTTGAAGATGTGCAGTGCCTGCGCCATTGAGTGGTATGGTCGTGCCAGATACGGAACAATATTATCAGCATAAAGGGAGATACGCTCTTCCCATCCCCCTGGCGCTGCTACGCCCCAGATTGTAGAATCTCTCTGGATCCCGTGCGCCAGTGGTTCCAATGCCAAAGTGAACAGAAGTGGAGACAGGGGGCCAGCCTAAGTACTTTTAAGGCCAGTTTTGGTTTGTGTATCCGCCATGTTGGGTAGTGAATATGGATGATCTGAGATTAGCAAAATGCACTGTCTCAAAGCTTCAGTGTGGCGTCAAAATTGAGAGTTGGCTCAAAAGAATCTGATTCAAGCCCTAATTATGGAACATTTATTTCCACAAAAGAGTCGAGAACAGCACACCATATAGTAAGTAGTAATATTAACACTCCTACTAATTCAAAATTGAATGCAAGGCAAATAGATGTAGCATGGTGATGTGTCTCCTGACGTTGGATTAGGGTTTTGGGCCCCTAAAAGTGTGTTGCCAGTGGTGGGGAGCTACAAGGCCTGATGTCAGAGAAGACATTATGTAAATCTAACTCTGATAGCTAGACGCTCTCACAGATAGACACTCTAAATATTACTCTCATGCAAATTGCTCCAAACAAAAGCAGGAAAGGACTATCTGCAGTGATACCAGTACTAAGTCATGCAAATCACATGGAGATCACAGAATATGATAGAGGAAGCCATTCTGTCATTTTAGGTTAAAAAGGTGATCATGTCTTGAATGCCCGTGGTCCCAAAATTGTTGGCAATTGTTGAACATGCCCTGTAAGTTCTATTGGTAGTTGCAGCTGTTAAGATCGTTCAGGATACTGTCAATGAAACTAAAATAGATTAAATTATTCTTTTTGTTGCAGACCCTCATGTTTTACCGCCGCCATTTTGTATCAGGATCATGCAGTGAAATAACATGAACTTGCTTCATATTCCAATGAAAACTTCAGGGGAGAAAAAAGGATTGCCACGTATCTTACAAAATAGCAGAGCTGGAGCAGCTTCCATCTGTAATTTAACATCATTGCTGAAATGATGAGCCTCAGGATGCCACATGAGATCAGAGATCCTTTCCTTTAGGTCAGGATTTCAGAGCCCGCGTGTGGCCGCATGGGAAGTTGGGTGATAGTTCATCGCTACTTCGTCTTCTCTGGAGATGTTCTCCTCATCGGCTGCATGCTGTGAATCCCATGTGGATGATGAGCTCAGATCCTTTAAATCGAGTTAGACATAATAAGGAGGATTTGAGTGAAAATAAAATATGGGACGGATCGGCAGAATCAATCTGCCATGATCCACTCTTCCCAAGCCTACCACTGCCAATTTCTGAAGTTGAGTGTCAATTTATATTCTCTGTAAGCAGTAAGGATATATCCAGTTGTTATGCTCAATCAGATTGGACAGGAAATTTACTAAACATGTCTTGTTATTATTAATATTTACTACCTGAATGCTATAGATTCATCAACTTTTAATGCATGATTAAAGAGGCAATTCTAAAAGGATAAAAAAAGTTCATTTTAATTAGTTTATAATGGTTTAAATGAATAACGAATTTTTTCGATTAATGTAATGTATACAATGGGTGAAACAATATGATTTGATAAATAATCACCACAATAATTACAATCTTCTAGGCTGATATTTAGGTTCAAAAGGAAAATCAAACAGATCGCAAAAGGTATGAAATATAGCACATGCCATAAGAACATATTCACTTTTCTTTTATATGAAACCTCACCCATCGTAATGGACGTCCCATTATTTGCCATCAGTCATCTTTGATTAAGTAAAGTTCTGCCTTTATATGTTAACCCCTTGCCAGTCAACAGGTCTTTTACGAAAGGTTGCAGGCTATTCGCTAACACATTGGTTCCCAATTGTGGGGTCAAAGCATTTTAGAGACAGCGAGAGCCTGATTAAGCGCTTAGGTGCTATTTATGACACCTGAAAAATAATTATACCATGGGGTATTTTATTTAACTGGTGCGATAAATAACACCTTTTAAGAGTTAGTGAAGAATAACATGCAGATTTTGATATTTAACTCACCAAAATTCGCATGATATGGAAAATACCATATGCTTTTCCCCTGTTAAATTTCAGCAGGGTTGACCTGCCAAAATGCAACGAAGGTTGAGGTATTAAATATCAAATGAATGAAATACCTACAAACATCGTAATTCTGACCCATGCGTAAACATGGGTTTATGCACGGGTTAGAATACACCGATCAACTTGTAATCAGGTCCATTAAAGGACTTTCTCATCAAGCCTGTCTAATGTAAATAGCTCTATCAATTATTTGATGAAGTGGATTGCAGAAATTATACTTTTTTGATTGGGTAATACTTCTGTGATTCAAATCCTTGGCCTTGAATAGCTTAATGCTGCAGGCAGGGACATAGTAAAAGGACACTCAAACAAACAGAAAAAAAATATTGTGGACTTCAAAAGAAAGTGCAAGTAACAGAGCATTACTGTCTACGTTTTCATTTGCAGAATTCTGAAACATGGTGAGTGTATAATTTAGGACTTCCATCTAGCATTAGCAAAGCTGATATTGGATTCGAATGTAGTCCAAATTAACCATAATATGTCTGCAACTAGCCTTTGTTTATTTAATTAAGTACATCAAAAATGAGGTGAATATTTACAATTTTAAATGCAAATTAATGCATTGGTTAAATTTATATTTTTGCATCCGCAGAAGATGGGTTATTGGGCTATATGACACTGCACTCCTATCTCAAAGTTGACGTGGCATTTGGAGAATGCAATGTAATAGCATCCTAAACGTTTCAACTGTTACTTTCTACTATGTTTGACCATTACAGGTTTAAAGTACTCTTACAGTCAAGTAACATTTTTAGGTCTCGTGACCTTAAATGCGCGCAAGCGCATTGAGGAACGAGAATTCAAGTGCTCAAAATGCTCATGAAACCACCAGCTTTTTGCTGGCGTTTTCATGCAGTTCATGTGAACCACGTGTTCAAACATGAACGCGCATCAGCCTCCCTCCATTTGCCGCACAGCACATCAAAGGGCTTCGCCCAGCGTGCGCTCTGCGGCTTCTCGGCTTCTCCTCCCCTAACTTCTTTGCATTTCTCCTCCCCCTCCCCAGCCAGCTTCCCCCAGGCCGTGTTCCCTCATCCCTTGCACCCCCTCCAATGATCGCACGTCACGACCAGAAGATTTGTTTTTTTAGAACAACCTCGTACAGCTCCTGCCTTGACTTTTCTTGCTCCGTCTCTTCTCCAGTGTCTTCCTTCTCGTCCATGTCTCCCTGGTCTTGTTATCTGCCTTTTTTTTTTACCTCTACTTGTAATTGCACACATGTCACTTTTTCCTCTTGTAACGTATCGCTTGCTACCTCTTGTATTTTGTTTGCTTTTGGCACATGCACAATTGTCATCTTTGCCTCATGCAATGTAACGTTTGCTTTTGTAACACGTCCACTTGTAATTTTCTCCTCATGTAACGCTACTGTTCCCATTGTGAAGCGCTTTGACACCTTCTGGTAAAGTCCGCGCTATATAAAAACGCATAAAGTAAATAAAAAAAAAATCAAATCTATTCTCCCTTTCAACAGCTGTCAACGTCTAGCCTCCTGTCACTGCTCTTTCGTGTCCATGTCTCCTCCGTTCACCCTCTCTCTACTCTGGCTTCTCCAGCGCCGTCGCATCTTTCTTAACCTCCCCCTCTCGCTTGAACTCTTTCTTCCGTGGTCTACTGTTCGGGATCTTCAGGATCTCAGCGTTCCCAAATCCCAAGTCTCTGTCTCCCTCTCTGAATAACAACTCCACGCTTGCCCCTGTTGGTGGGTCTCCCTCTTCGGGACTCCAGCATCTGTCTCCTCACCTCTTCCCGCCCTTCAACGCTCCTCCCTTTATCTGGCCTCACACTGTGTCGCTCCGAACTCCGCACTTCCCTGCCTTTGCATCTCTATCTCTGCCCCCCCCCCTCACCCCCCACCCCTTGTGCTCTTAGCCTCTCCTTCCCACTTCCGTCCTGCCCTCCAGGTACACCTAGTTCTCACTCCACAGAGTCCACACACCCCTCTGCCACCTCCACTCACCTCACCCACTCCCGCCGCCAGGGCTACAGATGCCTACAGGCCGAGCAGAGCCGGCCTCACGTACACACTCATTATCTGAGCCCAACATGGCCACTCCACTAAAGCAAATACCTCCCCATCTATAAATATTCAACATTTTGGTATCTAACTACCAGTGCAGGTTTGACAACAGCCAAACAATTCCTACTCTGAGTGTGCATCAATCTTAGCACACTTTTCATGAAGAAGTTTATTAAGAAATGATAAAGCCTTGAAAAAGCGACTATTGAACATTGCGTGTTGGCTTTTTTTTATTTTTTAACACTAAACGGACCCTGAAAAATATCTGATGAATATAGATAGGATGCTTTGAACTGTTATTTATCAGAGGAATAAAGAAGCTCAAAAGAACAAGCATTGGAAATGCAATAGGTCTCGCAATTACGCGAGTCTGAACTATTAGCATTGTAAATGATAATGCCCTTTATTTTTGCGTTCTGGTTTTTGGAACATAAATAAAAGGCTTTGTCATTTACAAGGCCTATAGCTTAAATTTGCGTTAAAACGAGACCTATTGCATTGCAAATGCTTGTTTAACCTATTCAGCCTAAGTGATTCCTTTGGAAGCAGTGATAATGAAATGATACGACTGCAAGTGTAGTGCAAAAGCTCTCTGGATCACGAAGGCTTATCGCCAGGTGTACTGATCACGTGGATACAATTTACGAGCTGTTTTTGGCCATCGTTTTCTTATACACACACAGAATAGGAGGCTTGTCAATTAGACAGCTGTCAGATGGAGCAAACCAATATAGCATATGAGAGAATCTAAACTGGCAACGGCATTAGAGCTTAAAAAGGCAATTACAGCCAGGCTTCTTGGACGTGCTTTAGTTTGGTTTCTATCCATTTCTAACAAACGCAGCATTGATCCTCCTGGTATCGCTGTCCGCTGCACTGGCAGGGATGAGCCTGCATGCCTATACCTTCCGCAAACGCTTTTAGTTCGTCCTTCATTTGATGCTTAGGGTTACATGTTATGAGTGGTATTGTAAGCCAATGGAAATGTAAGAACAACCAGACATTTATGATTAATAAAGTATTTATTAGAAGAACCAAAAGAAGTTCTTGGTATTCAGAGCATTGCAAAATAAAGAAAAGGGGAAATACAAAACAACTATAAAATGTTTAACAGGCCTCAGGGTAAAAAAGAAAAAAATAAACCTCAAACAATGTGTCCTTTTATAGGAATCCAATGTCCATGATTAGGCATGCCTTGATAATGGATTGCGATGTAATACTGTACTTACTTAGGCGAAGGCCAACTTGAGATTTTCACTGGTTTTTAAACTTAGTGAAAAAGAAGCAACTATTTTGAAATATGTCACAATTGGGTGGAAAGGTAAATTGTTTTTATTATGTATGAAATGGCTAATATGCCATTTCGGTGTATGTAACTTAGGCACTGTTTGAAATTGACTCTTACGAAGTATGTATGCGGTTCCGACAGGAGCTGATTCTGGAAGTAAGGAAACAGGTGAAAGTCTCATCACAAATTATCATTAAGGTGTATATATGCATTGGACTGGAGAAGGTGATTCGAACTAGTTGTGTTTTGTTTTGTCCTTAGCCCTGACGAAGTCGGAGGAAGAGCGCCGGTACGACGAAACACGTGTTGTAGAGGCTTAGCTAGAGGCTTGAAGAATAATAATAAGCGATACAAGACAAAATTATTCTGTTGAGGAATGCCATTCATTGTGTTCTGAAACCCTTGCATTAATAACAGACATTTTTGGTTCTGAAAGGTTATTTGGTGGCTACCTTTCCTTTTGGACCACCACAGGTGGGATGAGATATTTGGTTTGATCCTTATTTGACACTTTACCGAGGTAGGTGACAATTGAGAACTACAGGCAGCCATTTATTGATGTACAATCAAAAATATACCAAGCTGCATAACATGGTGCAGATAGCTGTGCCCATATCATCGATGGCAGGGCATGTAAAAATCGACCTTACAACACTAAATATTAGCCCAGCTATAAATCACCACTCATCGGTTTCGACTCTCCTGTCACTGCACTTATTCTGGAGAGGGCTTTTGTCTACTGGCCCTTCTTTTCCTGAAGGGTCTTAATCTAGAATTCTAGGCAGCAATTTGAAAACATGAAGAATTAGGGATGTGTCTTGTGGTGTTAGCGCTCTAGCCGCGCCACGTGCGTGTGACGCAACACGCACTGGGCGAGAGCGCGAGTGAGTGCGCATGCGCGAACGGCGGTTCGCGCTTCCCAGAGCGAGGCGGAGCGCGGCTGCAGTAAGACACCCGGCGCTCTTTCCTTAGCTCCAAATATTAAATAAACGCATCCCTGTCTCCCTCCTCCTGCCTCACGAATGATTATTGGGGGGAAAGCCTGTGACTCCACAGTGGCTACGAGGAGTGGGATCTGTCCCCACAAAACAAAAAAAAGGAAAAGACATCAGTGGAGAGGAAGAAAGACCCAGGGCATACCAGCCAACACAGGCCACTCGCAGAAGAAGGAGAGAGGTGCAAAACGCTGCAGGAAGCATGGGAAGAGCGCGGCAGAGGCACAGAGATCTAGACAAGCACACCACGTGCCCAGAAATCTAGCGACGCATCGACCAGCACAGAATCACGGTAGGAGTACACAAGCCTCCCCACCAAAGCCACGTGGAAGGGGATAGAGGAGGACGGAGCCCCAACACATCGCAAGCAGAGACCGCAGGCGCACCAAACAGCCCCAGGAATTAGGGAAGGAACGATAGCGTGCCCGGTAGCCCCAGGAATCAAGGGGGTGAGCCAGAGGTCCAAGCCAGAATGAGTAACCAAACATCGTCACTCCCGGCACCCATTCCATTTCTACCCAAGCCAGGCGAACCCCAAATGAAGTGGGAGGACTGGAGGGAATACTTCAAGAATTACCTAGAAGCCCTAGAAGACGAATCCAGTGACAAATTTACCCCCGCAAGAAGGAAGTGGATACTGCTGCACAATCTGGGCTCGGAAGGCATAAGGGTGTTCACGAACATTACGACTACGCCTCGACAAGCGGCCGAAGCAGACGTCTTCAAACAAGCTCTAGAAGATCTAGACGCCCACTACCGCCCAGCAGTATGTGTCTCCATTGATCGGTTCAACTTTCAACAAAGGAAACAAGGGGTAGGAGAATCGGTAGACGACTACGTAGCAGCCCTGAGGAGACTAGCAGTCACGTGCAAGTACGGGGCGCTGGAAGAAGAATTTATCAACGGCCAGATTGTAATGCACACCACCAACAAGAACGTACAAGACAAGCTGTGGGCTCACGGCGAAGCAACACTAAAGGAAGTAATTGCGATGGTGAAGAAGGCCGAACTTTCTAAGCGATGTGCTGAAGCCGCGAAAAAAGAGTGTGCGCAAAGAATCATGGTCAACTAAATAGACGACGCAGAACCATCGGGGAGACACAAAATGGCGTCCGGAGACAGCAGAGGAGCCACCAAATGGGCGGGGAGACCCGGACAAGCAGGGAAACAGCACTCGCACACCAAGTCCACGTGCTACAGGTGTGGGAGCGCAAACCACACAGCCCAAGACAAACGCTGTCCGGCTTTTCGTGCAAAGTGCACGTTCTGCGGCCTGATAGGCCACCACTATGAGAAAGTGTGTCGAAGGAAAGAGAAGAGAGCAGTGATAAAGTACATAGCGAATCCACAATCCGAAGAAGGAGCGGATGAAGAATCAGATGAAGACGACAGAGTGCTGTGCATTTAGGAGCAAGTGCTAGGCATTGACACCAAGTGCTCCGACAAACCGCGAGCAGACATGTTAATAGGAGGTGTTAAGATCAAAGTCGCGATTGACTCAGGGTCCCCGTACACCATAGTGCAGAGGTCAGTATGGGAAGAGGAATTCAAACCCAGCCTAGGTCCCAAACTGGAACCGCCTGACATACGACCAGTGTCTTACACGAACAATCTGATCCCCATGGTAGGATACCGTACCCTGAAGTTTGAATTCAGAGGGAGGACTGCCACATGCAAGTTGTACGTGGCAGAGAAAGGACCCTCAGTGCTAGGATGGAGAGATCAAGGAGACCTCGGAATCAAACTGGACCCAGGGGGCAAGGAACAAATACTGCTGACGGACGTGGACAACTGGCCAGACCTGGAGAGGGTGAGAAGTGAATTTCCCAAGGTCTTCGGAGGCAAGGTGGGGAAGTTGGAGAAGTTCATGCACAAGATCGTTCTCAGAGAAGATTCCCAGCCAGTGTCCCACAAAGTCCGAAATGTGCCCATTGCTGTGAGGGAAGCGGTGCAACGAGAACTACGCCGGCTGGAGGAACAAGGGATCATAGACCCCATAGACAGCTCGGAGTGGTTGGCCCCCTTGGTGGTCGCCAGGATACCCAATGGCAAGGTGCGCCTATGTGTGGACCTGCGCGAGTTGAACAAATGCTTGGTAGTAGAGAATTTTCCGCTCCCCAGCATCGAAGAAATGCTAGCAAAAACAAGAGGTGTGAAATCGTTCTCCACAGTAGACCTCACGTCTGCATACCATCAAATCGACCTACACCCGTCAAGCAGGAAATTGACGTCATTCATCACACCATATGGATGTTACCAGTTCCGCAGGATGCCTTTCAGGCTAGCGTCCGCTGCAGTGGTTTTCCAAAAACTCATCATCGCCTGTTCAAAGATGTCGAAGGCATCCAGTACTTTCAGGATGACATCCTTATAATGGGGAAGGACCGCAATGACCACGATACCAAATTGAGCAAAGTGCTAGGCGTGCTGCAGGAGAAAGGATTAACAGCAGAGTGGGAGAAATGCAGATTTGGGATGACATCCGTCACCTATCTGGGACACGAGATAAGCGGACAAGGGATCACTCCCAAGAGGGAGAATGTGAAAGCAATCTGCGAGGGCAGAGCTCCATCCAACAAGGACGAGGTGCGGTCATTCCTTGGAATGGCCGAGTACTATAGCAAATTCGTCCAGCACTTTGCCACGAAAACGCACAGATTGAGGCAACTCATTTTTTTTTGTGTAAATATGTTTTTATTGCAGGAAACAAATAGAATCACATCATGGCACCTGGTAAATGATCTAAAACAATGTCGGCGGCAGTGGTATAAGCTCTATACACGGCCATTCAGCCCACAACCCGGGGGTCGGGCGGCGTGTGCCACTCGTTTGCAGTGAATATCCCCCCCGTTCTTGCAGGGTACAACAGGTGAGAAGAATACATCTCTTCTGCTTTTCCAAACAACCCAAATGAAATACCCTCCCCTCCCCAAACAGTCCTACCCCCCCAGAGGAGTGAATTGTCAGTTTCGATGGTGCAGAACTCTGATGCTTGACGGAAGCGAATAGCGCCTTCTTTCCTCTTCCCCCCCCTCCTCCCCTCTCGTCATCGACAGTAAGTCGTATGGCCGAATAGTATGTGATAAGAGACTTAGTTCTCCTTATTGGGTGTAACTCACCAATAGCATGTTATTGGGATCTAGTCTGTTCCTCATCGGCACTATCTGAGTCAGTATGTGTGTCATGGTCGCGCAGGGCCTGCACCAATGTCTCCCAGGCTTGCGCCGCCTCTAGAGCCCGCTCATCTCGTCGTCGCCTCGCCTGTTGGTATCTCAACGTGCTCTCACTCCCCGCCCACTTGAGAAGTTCACTGCGCCACTTAGTGCCTGTTGGACCAACTCGCGCCTTCCAGTGTCTGGTGATTTCTCGTTTGGCCAGGAGCAACCCTAAATCGATAAATTTACTAGTAATCTTATTTTTAGGGGTATGTGGAAACCAGTGTAGAATCCCCACAGCTGCATCTATCTGCAACGATCTTCCAGTCACTTCGGACAGCGTGTCTCCCACAAACAACCAGTAGGAGGTCAGCATAGAACAGGACCATAGCATGTGAAAAAGGTCCGCTCCGGCTGTCCTGCATCTAGGACAGGCTGCCGTCTCCAGGTCGAAATATTTCTGTAGTCTCACCGGGGTCAAATAGGCTCTATGCAATATACAGAAGTGGACCAGTTGGAATCGGGCACTACGCGTGCCCTTCCAGGCCCGACGCAGCAGCTGGGCCCACGTGGTCTCTGGGATTTCCTTCCCTATGTCAATTTCCCATCGGGTCTTAAGAACCGCTAGGGGGGTCAGTCTCTCATCGATCATTCTGGAATATAAGCATGACACTGCTTTAACCGTTCCCGCGGACATCATGACGTACTGACACGCCGCCGACAGGTGTGGTTCTTCATGACCGGTTTTCCAGTGTGCCTGGAGCGCCATTGTGACCGCCTCGTGGAGCAAAAAATCGCCTCGAGGGACGTCGTAGCGGTCTAGAAGCGCCTCGAAGGGCAGCAACGCCCCGTTCTCATAGAGGTCACCTAGGGTCTGTACACCCACCTCCTCCCAAACTCCCAGCCGAGACCAGTCGCCGCCATGGGGCAATGCAGTGAGCATTCCCAGCGGGATCTCCGGGGCATAGGGTCGCGGCCTTCCCAGTTTGCGATGCACTCGGTTCCAGCATGAGCGTATGGTGCGTTCCTCCTGGGTGAGGTCCCTCAATTCGAGCCTCTGTTGCAGCGCAATATATGATAAGACATGTCTAGGTATGCCACTGCCCCGTGTCTCTTCCGGGCCCCGAAACTGACGCGCCACCTCCTGGGTATAGGTCTGTAGCTGGGCAGCCAAATAGTACGTCTCAAAGTCGGGCGCCGCCAGCCCCCCTTCTGCCTTTGGTCTCAATAAGGTCCTGAGCGCCACTCTGCGGCGGCCCGAGCCCCACAGGAACGCCACTATCATAGAGTCCAGGCCCTGGAAGCTAGATCTAGGGATCCAGATCGGAAGCGTCCGGAAGTAGTACATTAAGCGGGGTAGTGCCACCATCTTCAGTAGCGCTATTCGTCCCGCCACTGAGAGGGGTAGGGTGGACCAAAAGGACATGCTACCCTTAAGCGCCCGGATGCCTCTGGAGATGTTACCCTCGAGTGTGTCAGCAGGGCGATGGTAAACATGCACCCCCAGGTACTTAAAACAAACAGGCTCCCATCGGATCTCTCTGCAAATGTCCGGCTGGGGACTATCACTGTGGACCGGAAACAGGCAGGTCTTAGCCCAGTTTACCCGGAGTCCCGACACCTCACCAAAAGCCGTGAGCACCGAATCAGCTCCGGCCAGGGCCGTCCTAGCGTCTTCAAGGAAAAGCAGTAGGTCGTCAGCATATAGGGAGATGTACTGGTGACCCGACGGAGATTGCAACCCCCTGTAATGGGTCCCCGTGCGGATCGAAATAGCCAGCGGTTCAACTGCAAGGGCGAATAGCAATGGGGATAGCGAGCAGCCTTGTCTCGTGCCTCGTTCTACGGGGTATTGTTGAGAAATCATCAGGCCCGATTTCACCCTAGCCACCGCCGAGGCATACAATACCGTGGTCCATCTCAGGAATCCCTCACCTAGGCCAAACTGCTCAAGGACCCTGTGGAGATAAATCCACTCCAGGCTGTCGAAGGCTTTCTCTAGGTCTATCGAGAGGATCATGGGATCGGGAGCATTAGTGTGATCACCCTCCAACAGTCGAAACAAGCGTCGGATGTTCATCGTAGTATTACGCCTGGGGATGAAGCCCGCCTGGTCGGTATGTACTAGAGAGCTCATGTGCTCCAGCAGTCGTGTGGCTAATATGCAGCTCAAAATCTTATAGTCGACCGTGAGCATTGAGAGCGGTCTATAAGATGCTGGCTCTGCGCCCTCGCGATCGGGTTTAAGTAGAGGTATCACCAGGGCCTCTCGCATCGAGCCCGGCAGGCGTTCCAAAGTCTTCGCCTCTTTGTAAACCCGCAGGAGTTTGGGGGCCAGGAGTTCTATGTACGAGGAATAAAACTCCACTGGGAGTCCATCAAGGCCCGGCGTTTTATTCCGCGCCATTTTCTTTATGGCGCTTCTGATCTCTCCCAGCTCCACATCTCGTCCCAGGTCCTTCGCCTGTTCCGGTTCCAGAGTGGGGATCGGCAGATCACGCAGGAAGGTATCCGTCGGAGTAGTATCCTGCGGTAAGCGACTGCGATACAGCAGCTCATAGTAACTCCAGAAGCAGTTAAGGATCGCGGGCTGAGTATAGACCTCTCTGTTCTCCGCTGTCCGCATGGCCACAGTGGGCGAGGTACGTCTCGCTGGGTTGGCAAGCCAAGCCAGCAGCGTACCCGATTTGTCGCCCTCAGCCAACGATCTAGTCAGGTAAGCTTTGTGGTCATAACTTCGTAGTCGCTCAACCTCCACGGCCACCGCCTCCTTTGCCGCCAGGGTCTGTTGTTGGAGCTCCGGGCGGCCAGGGCGGGTAATTTCCAGTTCGCGGAGGACTCGGTCAGCTCTAGCCAGATCTTCTAGGAGTACTCGGCACACTCCAACTCTCTGCGTTATACAATAGCCTCTAACCACAACCTTAAAGGCGTCCCATTCCGTGGCTCTCTCAGCAGTCGTGCCCTCGTTCATCTCAAAGTATCCCGTGATCTTGTCTTCCAGGTCATTGCGGAACACCTGGTCCTCCAGCAGTTCGGGTCGCAATTTCCAGGTTGGCACACAGGGGGTGCACTGGAGCCACCGGAGATCAATCAATAACGGATTGTGGTCGGAGATAGTCCTCGTAAGATATTCAGACCGCACAGCCGAAGAAGCCACTTCTCCCGACCCCAGCAGGCCATCTAGTCGCACATGCAACTCGTGCATGCCGGAAAAATGGGAGTAGTCTCGGGTATGCGGGTGTTGGGCCTGCCAGATATCCGTCAGTCCCCACTTAGTCTGCCAGTCTGACCTGCCCCTGGCCACCCGATGTGTCGGGGAGTCCGGGAGTGGAGGATGAGATCTATCCAGGTGAACGTCGAGCACCGAGTTAAAGTCGCCCCCTAATAGGATGGGTCCCGAGAGGTAGCGGGCCAAGGAGCCCGACAACGCAGTTAGAAAGGCGAGCTGGTCTGTGATAGGCGCGTAAATGCAGCAAATGTTCACATCTCTTCCCCCTAGCCTCCCTGCAATTGCGACGTACCTCCCCTCTGGATCCACAGTGTGACTATCCACCTGTAAGGGTACCCCCGCTTTTATCCATATTAGCGCGCCCCTCGCATAAGCTGAGTACATGGTATTGTATACTTGCCCTCGCCATCTACGCTGTAGCGCTAGTCCCTCAGATTTGGTGAGGTGTGTTTCCTGCAGTAGTGCAATCTGTATACCTCTGCGCACTAGATAAGCGTGGACTTTATGTCGTCTGGACATGGTGTGCAGACCCCGCACATTCCAAGTGATGCATTTCAGAGTTAAGAGATCAGCCATTGTCCCATGGCGCGTCTGCCTGTCTCGCCGAACCCACTACAGGCATGGGCAAGCACCCAGTGAAATTCGTACCGATGACGAGTTCCCCCCTCAACAACAATGAATCAACTTTCAAACATGAATACCCCCCCCAAACTCCCAGAACAGGTTCCAAATAGTACCATCTAGTCCCCATCCAAACTGTACCCTAAAAAAAAAAACCTCCTACTAACCTTACGGTAGTCACCGTAGGTGTGCCTTAAGGGCAATATGGGGGCCGAGCGTCGATGTGGGGTCCCCCCACTGCAAGCTGCGTTGCGATCGAGCCCTATAACATCAGGGTCCATATAGGGAATCCCCGCAACCCTCCACGCAGTCAATGAACTAACAGTTCCCCTGATGAGTCCCATCTCCCCCATTCATTTGCCCACCCCCTATCCCCCCAACCAGAACTGGCTCACCCAAAAGTTTCATTGTTCATCAAGTAGGTCTTCTGCTGTCTCTGGGGTGACCACCGGGAGCTTCACGCTATCGGTTTCAGAACCCTCCGTGTCCGAGTGGCCCCCACTCTCTCCAGGTTCCGATTGTGCAGTCCCATGGTCTCCATGGGGGCCAGATATGGAAGAGACCATCTCCAGCGCACCACGCCGCTCCGCCTCAGTCTCTACCGTAGAGGGACGAGTAGTCCTGCCTCTGCGATGTCTGAACCTCTTAGGTTTCCGCTGTATAATGTCCGCCATCATGGATTGGGAAGAGGTTCCAAAACCATCCTTGCCAGCCCTGTATAATTCAAGCCAACTACACGCATCGTCTGGGGTGTCAAAGAACTTGGTGGAATCGTCTATGATGATGCGGAGTCGTGCCGGAAAGAGTAGGGAGTACTGGATGCCCTCAGCACGTAGTTCTCGTTTGACGGCTAGGAAGGAGGACCGACGTCTCTGCGTCTCGTAAGTACAGTCCGGGAAAATGTTCACACGACTGTTGTCCACCTGATAAGGTCCCCTTTGCCTGGCGGCCTGCAGTAGGAAGTCTCTGTCGCGGAAATGGAGCAGCCGCGCCACCACCGGACGGGGGGGTCGGCCTTGCAACGGCGGTTTGGCCGGCACTCTGTGCGCACGTTCCAATGTATAGAAGGGGGACAGCCCCTCCGGCGCCACCGCCGTCCGTAGCCAATCGTCCAGAAACGCTACCATGTCCTCACCTTCAATTTTTTCCGGAAGGCCGACTATCCGAATGTTATTTCTCCTGTTGCGCCCTTCTGCATCTTCCGCACGTTTCTCTAGGGCTTCTATTCGGGACAAAGCGTCCTTCACCGTGGCGTCCAAAGCCTTCTGCGCCGGTTCCAGGTGTCGCACCGAACCCTCTACCTCCTTCACCCTGTCTGAGAGCCTACCGTGATCAGCGCGAAGCAATCCCAAGCCCGTCACAACTTGAGCGATGTCTTCTCGGAGGGCCGATCTAGTCTCGGTGATCGCCACCAGGATTTTGTCAAGTTGCTCATGAATACGTGGGTTCCCTGGTTCTTCTAGGTGTAGGCGCTCTACGTCAGAGGCGGTCTGGGCGCCTCCCTTAGGTCCCCTCGGTTTACCCATGGTCTTCAGGGTCCACGGGGGGTCGCAGCAGGAGCAGGGGACGGTCAAGCCGGGGGTCGTCGCCGATGCGGCGCAGCCGCCAGAAACCGCCAGAAACCGCGTCGCTCTGTAGTCCGTTCCCCCGCGGCCACCAGCAGGCCCCCGAGAAGAGCAGGTCCCCAGATGGTGGTCAAGAGGAGTGTCCGCCGGTAGGCCAGTCCGGGATCAAAAGGCAGAGCGCAACGTCGGCGGTCCAAGTGCTCCCCACTTCTTCAATGTGCTGAACAGATGTACGCTCCCCTCAGCGTCAGGGGCAGGGGAGGCACTGGATAGGCGCGGAGAAAGCCCAGGGAGCTGCGTGCCCTTAGGGTGTCCCCGGTCCTCACCTCGGCAGGTGGCTTCTCAGTTGAGTACCACAGCACCACGCGGTGTGTCCCTGCAGCTTGGGGTGATGGGGACGCTCCACAGAGCCCAATAGTGACCCCAGAGCGGTCCACCCTCCATCAAACCAGGGGCCAGAGCTAGAGCGGTGGTCCGCCTCGGCAACCTCTGTGTGTCAAGGAACAAGCCTCTTCACCTCCTCCCCCCGCAGCACCTCAGCAACGACTTGTGGCAGCTGACCGGGGTCTACCACGGCCGGTCGCCGGGTGTCTCCAGTCCCCCCCGGGGTCGTTCCTCAGTGAAGCGCCATCGCGCCATGCAGTGCGTCCTTGCTTCAGGGGGGTGGCGAGGGCGCTCCACAGTTTTCCCTCAGCGCCTCTAGAGCGGTCCGCTCTCTGTCAAGCTGGGAGCCAGATCCAGTGCCGCGGGCTGCCGAGGCAGCCCCCGCATGGCACCGAGCAGGCCGATCCGCCTCTCCCCCACGTAGCTCCTCACCAGCGTCTCGCGGTAGCGGACCGGGGTTCACCTCGTCTGGCCGCCGGGCATCTTCAGTCCCCCCCAGGGGTCGTCAGGGGGCAGGCCGTATGGTGTCCCCCCAGTGGGGGAAGGATCGCCTGTCCCGTTGGGGGTGTCGGGGCGTCTGTCGCCTTCGGGTCCTCAGCCGTCTCCGAGGCAGTTAGAGCGAGGTGGGCGCCATCTTGGTCTCCACCGCGCAGTCCTCTCGCTCCGTCTTTTCCCTGTCCCAGAGACCGCCGCGGGCCTCCAACCGCGTTGAGAGGTTTCCGGGTCACAGGGGATTTCTTTGTAGGGCTCGGGTTTCCCAGGGAGCCCCCGGGAGCAGGATTAATGATGGCCCGATCGCGGAGCCGAGCTATTAGGCGACCTCCGCCATCGGCGCTCAAGCCACGCCCCCAGATTGAGGCAACTCATAAGGGATAAAACAATGTTCCAGTGGGACGACGAGGCTCAGAAAGAGTTTGTGGAACTGAAGGAGAACATCAGCCAGGCCGTGCCCCTACACGGACATGATCCCGCAGGAAGCACTGTTCTCACCACCGATGCCAGCGAAAAGGGTTTAGGTGCGGTCCTTGCACAAGAGAGAGATGACAACACCGTGGAAACACTCAGCTTTGCATCCAGAGCTTTGTCAAACACCGAACAGAAGTTCAGTGTAATAGAGAAAGAAATGCTGGCTGTCATGTGGGCCATTGGAAAGTTCCGACAGTTCCTGTGGGGAACGAGGTTTTGCGTACAGACTGACCATAAGCCCTTGGTCAAAGTGCTTACCTCAAGTGGACATGCCACAGCCACCCCGCGGATAGCAAAGATGACTCTTAAACTCCTAGAATACACGTACGATGTAGAGTACATCCCGGGGACATGCAACAAAGTGGCGGACTATCTTAGCAGGGCCTCAGCCATGGAGGAAGCGCCCACACCCATAGCGGAGAACGAGGAAATGGTAGCGGTGATGGAAGACATGGAAAGAGCCATCAGCTTACAAGAGTGGGAGCAAGCATACAAGGAAGATGAAAACCTGGAAGAGGTGAAGACGAACCTGGTTAAAGGATGGCCGGAAAAGAAGAGAATAAAAGAGGTGCCTAGGAAACTATATGAGGTGCGGGAGGAATTGTCCATGAGTGATTCGGGAACCTTCCTGTATCGCGGTGACAAGGTAGTGCCGCCAGAAAAGTTGGTTCCGACCCTCCTGAATCTACTGCATGAAGGTCACCTGGGCATTGTGAAGACCAAGTCAAGGGTGAAACAGATGTACTGGTGGCCAGGAATGGACGTCCAGATTGAGAGACATGTTAGAGACTGCGACCAGTGCCAGGGGTCGGACAAAGTACTCAAGCCATTGAGACCTGCGTTGGGGAGATTCGAACAACCCCGCAATCCCTGGGAAGACCTTGCGGTTGACATCCTAGGACCGATATTAGACGACCAAGGGACAGCTAAATACCTGTGTGTTGTTGTTGACAAATACTCCGAATGGCCGGAAGTGCATGTGCAGGAAGAGATGGACTCAGAAGTGGTAATCAAATTTCTCACATCAGTGTTCCTAAGGGAAGGCATCCAGAGGACAATATTGACAGACAATGCCCCACAATTTACATCAGAGAAGTGGCACCGGTACACCGAGAGGAACGGGATCAAATCTAAACACACCTCAGTGTACCATCCAGCAAGCAATGGACAGGTGGAGAGATTTAACCGAGTACTCATGGGGTCCATTCAAGCGGCCATCATGCAAGGCAAGGACTGGGAAGCAGAAATTCAAAGGATGATGTGGGCGTACAGGATCACCCCCACCTCAACAGGGTATAGTCCCTTCCAGATTCTAAGGGGCAGGCATCCATTCACGAAAGACAATGTGGTATGGAGAGAAAAGACCATCACCAGTAAATGGTAGCCTGCTGTGGTCCAACACAATTTGGAAAAGGCCCAGAAAGTGTACACGGAATACTACAACAGGAGGAGAAAGGTAAAAGATTCGGTTCTGGAAAAGGGGGAGTGGGTGAGAGTCAAGCAGGCTTTACTGAGGAAGAAAGGAGAAAGCAAATACAGCCCACCCCTACAGGTAGAAGAAGTGTACAGCAGAGCAGCACTTCTGAGCGACGGAAAAGTGTGGTCCCAGGATCGCATGGCGAAGATAAACAAAATCGTGCGGTGGCCGGAGGAGAAAGGTGATGTCACTCCGGTCCAGAGACAAGAAAGAGAAGAAGAAGAAAGAACGTCAGACAGCGAAAGCCTTGGAGAAGAAGAAGCGTGCATGGAGAATGAAGAGCTGGTTAGGCCTAGCATGAGGGAAGCATCAGCGAATGAAGAAGTGACGCCCAGGAGAAATGAACTTGGTCCGGGGAGAGAAAAGGTGGGAAGTCCTGTGACCGAGGGTGTCCATGAAGCCTCCACTCCGGTAAGGCGCACGCGTGCTGGGAGAATGATAATCAGACCTGCATACCTTAGAGACTTCGAGTGAGAGAACATTGGACATTGAACTTTAACATCTCCATTGTGTAAAAGGAGGAGATATGTGGTGTTAGCGCTCTAGCCGCGCCGCGTGCGTGTGACGCAAACACGCACTGGGCGAGAGCGCAAGTGAGTGTGCATGCGCGAACGGCAGTTCGCGCTTCCCAGAGCGAGTCGGAGCGTGGCTGCAGTAAGACGCCCAGCGCTCTTTCCTTAGCTCCAAATATTAAATGAACGCATCCCTGTCTCCCTCCTCCTGCCTCACAAGTGATCATTGGGGGGGAAAGCCTGGGACTCCACATGTCTCTTCCAAAAATCTCACAAACCCTGATGACATCACTGCAGGCAGATTTAAAAAATAGAGTTCCCGGAATCTAGAAAAGGGCCGGGAATTGGAGTAACCGATACAAAAAGGTGCACTCAAACAAATGAGGATTAGGGATGGTCCCACATCAGTCAGAGGGTCCACACCAAGCAAGAAACAGGTGCACTATTGTTTTCATACAAAAATGGCCACATGGCTTTGCAGGGAAGAAATACAGCAAGGCCCTCATTCCTAATGGAACAGTAAAACTTTTACTGGTTTCCCACCTGTCAATCATCCGTGAAATCACCAGACCGGATTATCAGTCATTTCCAAAGCAAATTTAGCATGTGTTAAAATTACACTGTGAATCTGCACCCCCTAACATACCAGGCAGGAACACCCATCACAAGCAGTATGGTCTACAGCTGAATCGGGGAATTTTCCCAAAACAATCCCTCCTCTTAACAGCAGGTGGTTAATAGCTGCATTCATGAAAGAAACACCCAAATAGTTTTTCCTAATATGTAAACTCCACAAAAAGTGTTTTTTTGCAAAAAACAAAAATTAACAAGAAGGCCAGGATGATCACAATGACGAAAACCTGAACACAAACTTCACACAGGTGAGACAAAAGTACAACACAGGCCGATAAATGCAGTCCTCGCAAACACCTACAGGGACCGAGCTATAGACTGCCATTGTGTTGCACTTCAACAGATACCAATCCTGATACAGTAGGAGAAAGAAATTCAGCTACATAGTGTCGAAGGTCAATATCTGTCCAGAGATAGGGAAGAAGGCCTTGGGTCCCCAGGACAAAGCTCATTTCCTGGAAAATGTCAGAGATCGACATGCGCATCATGCACTACACCGTGCCTCCCATTAGAGATGAATTAAAGCCAAATCATGGGATAAAGGATGACATACCATAATTTGATCGGCAAGCCCATATTACCTTTGACTTGCAAATAAAGCACAGTAGGTAAAAGCAAACCAAAAATGTAATAAGAAGTTTTCATATTGCCCAGGACACCCCGTTAACGTGCCCATCTTCCACTTCCACAGTGCTGCCATCAATCCACACCTCAACAACAATAGTGCCCTGCAGCTCCACCTACCACCCAGCCTAATCCAACATCTACAGGAGGATGTAACTCAACATACCATGCCAAATCTTTGTTTGGCCTGTGTTTCATATTACGAACATTAAATTATTCACTGATAACACCTGTTCCTTACTGCGCTTGGAAATGGCCGGTGTGGTATGAAGGGCCATACAAAAAGTTTTTAGTTAAAGCTATTTGGGAAAACATTAGAGAGCTCTGAAATGGTTCTGAAGTTATTGTGTGTGGTTTCACCTGTTTTGAATTTATATTTAAAACGAGAAAAATACTGACTTTTCATGCTCTGCATAATCTTTTACCATGTTCAACATAAAAATACAGCTGAGTTATTAACCCGACTACCCATAAATTCTGATGGGGGAAGCGACCTGAAAATATTTTACTTGGGTAGGGCCAACACAAAATGGTTTGATAACCTCTGGTCTAGATGCTGAGAGAGGAGGGAGGCCCTCTTTGAATAAGAACACAGGGCCTCATTACGATGGCGGACGGATTGATACGGATTTGGGACCAGCCGCCTATGAGGCTGCCTCCCCCACAATACTGCTGATGATGCAACTGCCACCACAGCGGTCGCATTCACCTATATTTTGCATTGTGGCGGGGATGCAGTCAGCATGCCCCACCATAATGCAAAGTAGAGGGTGCAGACACATCCCTGCACTACGTGGCAGGCATCCTGCAGTGCATGCCAAATGGGGAAGGGATATGTCCCTGCACCTGGGATTGAGGGGGGCCCGCTACTGGCCCCCAAATCCGGTTCCACCATTCGTTTTGCTGCGGGTTTTCTGCCGGAAAACGAATGGAGGAAAGGAATATCATAATCCCTACAGCAGTGCCTAAAAGGCACCACTCCAATGTTGGCCAATGTTTTTGTTCCGGCATGCAGTCGGAAAAGGACCGCCTGTCGCAACTGTGGTGGTCGGTCTTTCCGACCACCACGCTTAACTAACGATTCACTCCCCCACCATAATATGGCGGGTTGGGAAAAATCAGTAGCATGGCGGACGGCCCACCACCATCGTAATGACCCCCACAGTCTAATGAATTCTATCTGCTTTCGGCCTGTGCTGTTTCCAATGAGGCTGATTGCAAAATGTAAGTCTCAGCTTTTGGGTAGAATCAGGAAAGGCCAGTGACACAGGTCATATGCTCATGGCACCTTTGCAGGTTGTGGACTCCAACCCGCAGCCTATCCTCAACCTCAAGATGTAAGATCAGTCAGTTGTTGAGTAGAGTCATCTCAGAATTCAACGTCATCCTTAGGAACCATCCTTTACTGTTATATTTGGGTTGCAAATGTAGATGGCTCACTGTTATCAGACAGGCTGAGGAGCTGTGGTTCTCAGAAGAAAAGATACACTAAATATTGATTATTGGTGAGCGTGTGATAGAAGGCCAGCTCAAATATTGGAAAGGTAATAGAGAATGATGGATGTATAGAATGGTAGATGGAAGGGTAGAAAATAATTTTTGCACAGGTGCAGCCACCCCTCAGGCGGAAAAAATGAATGCTGGTCAGTATCTGCCATGCTAAACATAGAATATAAAAGGTAAACAAATCTGTTTGTTCATATTCTTGTCTGCCTCTACTAAATACAGTCAGTCAGTCAAAAATAACTTTATTTGGTTTGTCACAACCATAAAGCATATAAAACACATTTCATTTTAAAAGAAACCTTTTCAGTTCATTACAATTATACTTAGTTCTTTCATGGCTTCAAGCCTTTAGTCTTTGCCCACTTTTGTAAGTAAGCTTTCTACTGATCTCATGAATTTTACCCCCCTACATATTAAAATATATGATGAGGCACCCATCCAATTTGTCACCGCCTGTCTGCAAGTGCGAATATTTAACTCAATTAAGACTATTCTCAGCAGATTCCTTCGTTCTGCTTTCACTGTTTCACAGACACACAGTAAGTGGCTCAAAGTTTCTGTGTGATATCCGCATAAACGGCATGCCTTTGTTTGATGTTTACTTTTCCAGGAAGGGACCAGGTCCTTCGAGCAATGATCTCCAAATCTGTATGACATGAATCTCCTTTTTAATGACAATCGAAAGTGGGCTGCTGGGTACGGTTGTGGTCTTAGGCGTGTATAAGAATTTATTATAACCCATGCGTGGCGGCGTTTTACTAATCTCCTTTTATCCTCCACGAGAGATAATGATTTTGCCTTGTTATTGCAAACTTTTTTAAATGTAGACTTTTGCAACTTGCTGTTCCATGCATCATCAATCTCTAATTCCTCCAGGGCAATCCGCAGATGATCCCCCCATGTGTTTGGGATTCCTTTCTCTAGTTGTTGTTTTATTTCTAACCAGCATAAGTTGTTCAATGTTCCCAATTCTGCAGCTCTGAGTTTCCAGCATAAATTTATCATTGTTGCCTTCCTTTGGAATTCTTGATTCTGGAGCCCAAATTCCAAGCGTATCTGTGCTGGCGAGGAACCTTTAAAGAGATTGAATACTGTTTTATAAACCTTGGTTTGTAATTTGTTTAAGATGTTAATTTCTTTGCCATGCCAGGTTTTCAAACCATAGGACAAAGTTGGGAGCAATTGTGCTGCCATGATTTTCATAAGATGCCCATATGAAGGGCTTTCTAGTTTGTTGTATAGTTGTTTGTACGCAAATATTAAGGATTGGGCTTTTGATGTAATCTACTTTTTCTGATCAACCATTGACAGATTTCTTGTCATTTTGATGCCCAAGTATTTATAAACACTCATTTCCTCTATCTGAGAGTTCTTTGCGTACCATTTGTATTTTCCTTGTCCTGGGCCTGCTAGTCTTACCACCTTGGTTTTGGATTTATTCAATTCTAAACCTTGGGCATCCAGATAGTCTATAAGTTTATTTATTGTCCTTTGCAGCCCTATCGGGGTTTGACTTACCAGGACAATATCATCTGCGTACTGCAAAAATTGAATTGGCTCATTTGCCAATTTTGGTGGATGTAAGTTTACTTGTTGTAGATGACTGTTCAAATCTGCTAGGTATAAATTAAATAAGCATGGTGAAAGAACGCACCCCTGTTTTAATCCGTTTGTTGTGTTTATTTTTGACGAAACTCTTCGTCCGTCTCCTATTTTGACGGTAGCCCATGTTTCACTGTATAATGATTGTATTGCATTTATCAGCGGCTGTGAGAGACCCCATGCTTTCAGTTTCTTCCACAGGCAGTTAGGTGGCACTCTATCGAAAGCCGATTTTAAGTCTATATAGCAAGCCACTAATACTCCCCTTTTCCTTTCTGCTATTTCCGTCAGGGCAGGATTGTTAGTGCTGTTAGATTTGAAATAGTGCCCATTCCTTTTCTGAAACCCGTTTGAAATTTTGGGATAATGTTGTTTTCCTCCGTCCACTCTTGTAACTGTTCCAGAATGCATGAAGCGTAGAGTTTAGCCTCTACATCAATAAGGGCAATCAGCCTGTAATTCCCAGGTTCTGTCCGGCTGCCTTTCTTATAAATTGGATGGAATAGATTACCGCTCCAAGACTGCGGAATCTTATTATCGCAGAAAACATGATTGAAAAGGGGTGTAAGATAGTTTGCCCAAGCGTCCGGATCTCTTTTGAATAGGGCATTTGGTAGCCCATTTGGGCCTGCTGCTCCTTCAGCTTTCAATTTTTTTATCAGAGATTTTGTAAATTTAACTGTTGTCAGTGTTTGATCATCTGCTTCCAAGTGGGTCATCTTCTTTTCCATTTCAATTTTTATACTAGTTGCCACAAGGTAAGGTTCTTTTTCTTTTACGTCAAGCCTACTTGCTGGTTCAGCTTTTTGTGGGCCAATTTTGGGGTTGTACAAGTTGTCGATATATTCTAACCATGTTGTTTCACTTATTCCAATGTTATTTTGCATTCCGTATCCTTTCATTAATTTATTGATTATGCCCCAAAATTCCTTACTGTTTGGTAGTTTACTTGCCCACAGCAGTTCCTCCCATATCTTTTCTCTATGTTTCCTTTTTTCCACTCTACATTCTTCCTTATATTCTTTTCTCATTTTTTGGATCTTACCACTGTCTATATTTTTCCCCATTTTGATTGCTTGCGCTTTTTGTCTTACCTCCTTGGCAATATTTCTTTTTTTGTTTCTCAACTGTATTGTGTACCATGGCTCTTTATAGCCCCATGCGTACTTTTGCTTCCTGGTTTTGTTGAAAAATTATCCAGGAGTGAATGGCATAACTTTTCCCAGTTTCTTACTAATGAATTTCCTGCTGGCTCCTCGGCTTTCTCTATATGTTCCTTCACCAAGTCCATTATCTCTTCCATAATTGTTCCTCTCCATTTGAGTTTCCGAAGATTATATATCTCAGGCAATGCAACTAATGATGCTACACACTCCTTTTGCCTGGTGTTTAAGTATAAGACTGTCTCCTGGGGAAAATGATCGCTCTCCGGTCGTGTTGAGATGCAGAAATAGTCTACCAGGGTCATTAACTCTTTACTAATTATCGTATAGTCAATTATTGATTATTTTTTCCGCAAGAAAAGGTAATTCCAGCCGGTTGATCTCCCTTCATGTTTCCATTTAGGATGACCAAACCTAGTTTTTCAATCTCTTCTCGTATATTTTCGATTTTATTCTTATTCGTCTTTCCTCCTATCAGATTATAATTAAAATCCCCTGATAATATCATCTCATGATATTGATGTGTAATTTGAAGCGTTTTTATTAGGTTTATTAAAGTTGACAATTTCTCCTTTTTCTTATTTTTTTCAGGATGAATATATATATTTAAATTATTAGCTTATCTCCCACTCCATTTGTAGGATGATTATTTTCCAGTTTTGTTACTTGAATCCAGTTTTCCCCGGACTCCATTTCCTCAATTTTCCAGTTATTTTCTATTGCTGTATATGTGGACAAACCCCCTCTTGAGTGTCCATACTTGGAGGTTTTTTCCGCCATTATGTGGAATTCATTGTATCCTACTAAATGCTTTGGTGTAATGTTCCATGTTTCTTGTAATAGTATTACTTTGAATTTACTTAAGAAGGTGAGGGTTTCTTGATCTTGTTGCATTTCTTTGAAACCATGGACATTCCAGGAGCAGATCGTGGTTTTTTGGTCATTTTGATTTACAGCCTTATTATTTTGCTCCCCGCTTACTGTATTGTTCTCATCAGGATCGATGTAAATTCAAGGTGTGGGGTATCCAGGACCAATCTTGATTTCCCTCTGACTGGGTGGTTGTTTGTCTGTAAATATTATTTTGTGCACCGGCGCCCCTGCATGTCTCTTGATTTGGTGACATACTTCTAGCTCCTTTTAGTACTGTAGAAGTCTTTCCATTTGTTTTTTGCAACCCTGTATCTTCCTCATTTATTAACGGGTATGGATATTTTATTAATGGTGGGTATGATATTATTATGCCCCAAGTTGCAAAGATCGCCCTTGTGGAGAAGATTAGTTCCGTTGTCTCTATCGACGCCCATGTAGTTCTACTTACTTCCAAATCCATCCCCTTATTTATTTGGACAAATTCTAGTGCCAAGAGTTCAGACGATGGAATTTCCCTTAATTTCGGAATTTCTTTAAATAGTCTCATTAAATTGCCCCTATTTAGTGTATCGTTTTTTCCCTTTGTTTGGTATTCCGGCTTGAAGATTAATTTACAGCCTGTCTCTGTTAAGTGTAATTGAGGTTCGTGATTTTCGTTTTGTTTACTATTTTCCCTTTTCCTTTCCCCCGCCTTAGAATTACTCATGGGTTCAATAGTGGACCGTCCTTTTATGCTTGATTTCGCCGTTAAATCTTCCTCGTTTCTTTGATATCCTTTATCCTCCATTATTCTGTAACTTATGGCTGGCCTGGCCTTTTCCATGTGTTTTTTTCCCACTAGTGTGTTGCACGTCCTGCCTTTTTTATCCAGGGTAATTAATAGCTGAGTGTCTGTGCTCATGAATCTTTCTATATGTGGTCCGGGACTGCTTCCCATTTTAGGCGAATCTGTTTTATCTTCATTAATTATCCTTTTGGTTATTTTTTCCTGGTCCTGATTTTTTGGACCCTCATGGGTTTTCTCTTCAGGTACCTTTTCCAAAGATCTTACTTCGATTTCCTGCACTCCAGGGGCCTTATGTATGAAGGCCTTGCGCCGCCGATGCGCCACTTTTAAAACGGGAAAAAGTGACGCACCGGCGGCGCAAGGCCTTCATAAATAAGGCCCCAGGTGTTTGTTTGTTTTTTTCCCTTCTTATCATGTTTTCTGTCTCTTCCTCTATGTGGGTTTTAGTTTTTTCTTTTTCAACTGCTTTCCATCCTTTTTTTGCTTTGGTGGGATCAATTTCTGGTCACCACTGGTTGCTTTGTGTGGAAATGTTTGGAGCCCCCGGATTGTCTGATATGTTTATTTCTTCAGTGTTTAGATCTGTTTTTGGTTATCATCTGCTTGCTCTGCCACGCTTTTATTACCAATTTGTGCGAATATGGCATAATTTTGTTTTTTCCCTGCTCCTTTTTTAGGTTAGCGTTCTTCCTGGCTTTTCGTGCTCGTTTACGTTGTCTTTTGGTTTGATTTTCCAGAACGCTTAGTACGGCAGGAGTAGTGTTTTTGCGGTGCCTGTTGCCCTTCTCATTTGTTATGTTAGCTTCGCCTTCCGTGGAATTATCTGCAGGTTCTACACTTTGCCTCGTATTCCTCTGTTTTTCGATCATTGTAATTCACCTTTGTTTTCTAGGCACACTCTTTCTGTTTGTTTTGTTGTTTGTGATGCTCGTAGGATTTCGGTCACAATTTCTGGTAGACATGCCAGCTTATCTATTATTTTGCCGCATCCGCAGCTTTGGTCTATTACTCCGTTTTTGTTTTGTCTATCTTTATTTATTCCTTTAATTATTTGATCTGTGATTTTGTCCAGCTTAATATTGATTCCTGCTATGTGAGTTGCGATCAAATTCATTAAGTCTACCTGGACGTCTAATTTATCCGATTGAAAATTTAAAACAGTGATTGCTTGCTGTAGACTTTTTAGTAATGAATCGCTCCAAGCAGCTGTTTCTTTATTGATTGGTTGTGTTAAGATCCCTGATATGGAATCGAACCCACTTACTGATGAAATCGTGATTGGTGACTGTATTTTTTTGTCTCCTTGTGGTGAACCATTTCGCCCTGTGTTTGATTCTTTCCCAAGGATGGGGCTAGGGGTGTGCTTGATGGGGGTTGAAACTGTTCCCCTTTCTACTCCTCTTTCATTTTTTTCAGACAGAATCATTTCTCTATGCTTCCCCTGCCTGTTTGCCCCTGATTCCTCCTCCTCCTTTTGCATTTGCGTTTTAAATTCTAACATCTTTATGAGGTCTTCTTCCTCTGTAATTGAAAAGGATCTTGACCAGTTTATCTTTTGAGTGTTTCCTTGTGATATAACTTGATCTCCTCCTTCACTTTGTGCCCTTAGTGTATGACTTTGTACTGTTTTTTCTTCCTTGCTTTTTCCATACGTATATGCAGATTGAGATGTAGGGACATGTATTTGTCCTGTTGTTTTTATTAGCCATTTTTTTAAAGCTGATTTCTCTTGAAATACAATATGAACAGTTTTTCAGAAATGTGTATCTCTATCCTTCTCAATACCAGATTTTTGGACAGTCTTAGGCGCCAGAGACCTATTAGCCCAGAGGGGATCACGAAGAGTGAAAGGTGTATGTGGCTTGAAGTTTATCTCTGAATGCTGGAGGTCAAAGGTGAAGTTGGCCAACATAATTAAGGGAAGATACAGAGGGGATGAAAGACAGGAGAAAGGTGCTACTAGAAAGAAAGTGTAAAAAGACAGAGTGGGTGATGCTGGATAGGCAGAGAGACTGGCTGTCTAGGCAAAGAAAATGACTTTGATGCTG
Source organism: Lissotriton helveticus (assembly GCF_964261635.1). Classification (NCBI taxonomy): domain Eukaryota; kingdom Metazoa; phylum Chordata; class Amphibia; order Caudata; family Salamandridae; genus Lissotriton; species Lissotriton helveticus. The sequence goes on from NC_136065.1 coordinate 1,356,177,565, forward strand.
AAGAACAAACTTGTGTTCCTTTTCAGCACAGCGAAGTGCAAACTGTGTCCGCCAAAGCTCTCCCTGCACTTGGGGACATGCGAGCAGCAGGAGCTCTAGTGAGGCAGATGCCCGGCAAAGTTCCTGCATTATCTTCTCAGCCTTTCCCTAGTCCAGTCTGTTCATGAGTGAGGTGGATCCACCGCTGCTGACACTACCTGCTCCCTCTGCATCCACCTGACCCACAGGGCACAAGTGCTATACAGAGAAGTGGGGGGAGTGAACAAGTAAGACAATATGTAAATGACCTCATGACATCACCACGTAGCACTGTAAAAGAAATAAAATAGTGCTATTTAAATATTTGTGTAAATACTGGGACAGACTAACCCATCTGACAGTCTTACAGTATCTGCATTTATATACAGGGGCAGAACAAAGGCAAAAGCATGCCTCTCTTAAGTACCTGTGAAGAGAAGGCAAGCTGTGTGCCTTGTTTCCCTCTGTGGTATTTACATTTAAATGTAAGGTTCCAGGCATCCCCCAGCCAGCATATACAAACAAAAGGAGGTTGGATGGCCCCTTAACTTCCCTCCAGCTGGAGGTGAAAAAAGGCTCCCTCGCTGCCTGCACGTTGCTGCTGGAAATGGAAAGCAGGCAACATGCAGGTGCTGCTGAAAGTGTCCTGGTGTCTGGAAATTAAACCGGGACAAGTTCAGCACATTTCTGTGGGTCCCAACTTCTTGGCAGTTGAGATGGCGTCCGCCCTGTGAAAAGAGTGGGAGGACGCATGTACCTGCGTGTACCCCCCTCGAGCCCTGCTGACCCAGCTAAAACAAACAAAATCCTCCCTGCTTTACTCCGCTACTGCCCTCTGTAAGCCTCCCTTTATGGGGGGGAATACACGAGGGCGGTAAAAGAGGAGCCAGGCTAGAGATCTTTCTGCTCCTTTGTCAGGTGCTGTAAATGCTGTTTCTCACACCTGCAAGAGCACATGCCTGGCATATTTTGTGGGAATGTGCTGCCTGCTGTTTTTTGGAGAATGAGGCTCACTGCCTGGACAGATATTTTCTGTTTTGTTATATTTCTTGTTATTTTTTTGCCAGCTATGTTTTCTGTGCTGCAATGTTCTTTCTTAGGACAGCTTGAGTTGATGGAGGGGTTTCGTGGTTGTTTGTGGATGAAGTCACGAGTACCTTTGGTACATCCTCACTTATGTTAAAACTGTACAAGAATGTAATCCATGGACTACTTGCCAATAAGCTGAATTACTCCGATTACCATTCCTGGTCCTAGTACTTACAACCTTCTTCCCTGCTTATTGTCATGACCCTGATTCCAGTACTTAAAGGTGATACAAAGTTATCTGAATTTGCTCTTCCTTTATGGTCCACTTGGAAGGTGGAGAAAGAGGGTGGGAGGTCTTTGATTGGTGCGGCTGGGCCAGGTAGTGCCTGTTGGAGGAAGACTCACATCACTTACATAAGTACAGGGATGAGGAAAGGTAATTAATGAAGATTACTGGTAAGTATTACAGCTTCTGCAGTTTTTGACTGTGGGTAAGGCGTGTTTCTGCAGTACACAAGTGCTTTAGAACTTGTACACTAGAGGATGAAGTAATGATGGAGGATTTGATGCGTTCCCTTTAGATTTTCTTCAAGATCACATTTTGTGCACCCTTCTAAGTCATTAGTTTGTCAACAGTCAAAAAGTACATCTTTTTACACCTTCTTGTGTGTTGCGGTGGATTCCTTCTGGTCCGTGGGAAGCAAATATATATCTTGAGAAATACTGAGTTAATTAGTATGCAGCCCAACGTATACGTTAACATTTTCAAGGCCGAGATTTGTAAAATGATAGTGGTCTGATGTCTTGCCAAAAGGAATTTTTTTTTTAAACTGGTGCATGGTCCTTTATGGGAGCTGCTTAAAAAAAAAAGTTACCTAGTTGGGTATGTGTATGCAGAAATGGTGGTGTGCAGATGGGTTACAAAAAGCGACCTGCGTTATTAAAATTTATTAGAAAGGTTGTTTTGTGCCCTCCCTGAAAGTGGGAAATTTGCGATGTGACCTGTTAGTACATATGTCACATTGCAAATTGCATTCATGTTTGCAAGTCAGTCGGCATGCAATTTACACATCCTTCGTTTGTGCACTGGGAAAAGACATCAGGAACTTTATGTCCCGCTGTGAAATAAATGAAATTTGTACTTGTAAAGCGCACTTATACCCCAACTGGGGTGTCCTGGCGCTGTAATGCATACCGCTGTGGAACCCTTCCTGGCTTTTCCCTTTGAAATGTCCACTCCTGGGCACCCCCAAAATGAAGCCAGGCATCCTAACGCTGTTGGGGCCGTTGTGGAGATTAAGCAACCTATTGCCCAGAGTGGCAGAGTGGGACCCATGATTAGAATAGGGACCGAGGAGAGAATTTTCAGGTCTGAGGAAATTGAGCCCAAGACCCACCCAGGCGGGAATTGAACCCTGGTCCCGGGCCAGAACTCTGCATTTGGTTCAGCCTCTCTAACCATTGAGCCACACTTCTCCACTGTGTGTGATGCCTTTTAGACAAATAGACCTTCACTCAGTTTCACCAGCTTAAAAATTGTTCTTAACCAATGTTCCCTTAACCTAATTTTTTTTGCAATCACCCACACATGCTTTAATGACTTACCTTTTCTCCAGATTACTAAATTATTAGAACATCGCAATCCATGAACAATAAGTAGATTCAACTTTATGCATTTCTAACACTTTCTTCCGTAGTTGCATAGGTTAATTTCTGTATCAGATCTATAAACAAATGGTGAGCAGACGTATGGACATTCTATTTTTTCATGGGAAGAAACACATATTTTAAAAGTCATCCCAAACCACTTGTTTTCCCTGCCCGCTAACTGTATGGCTATTGGTAAATCGCTCACGCTCTGTGGTGTCCCCGTGTATAGTTCAGAAACGCTATTGCTACTTTCTTCCCACGCACTCTTTCTTCTCAATCCCCGTGCAACTCTTGGGTCCATCCACATGTCTTCCTCTCTCAAGACCAAGTGATGAATGAATCCAAGCTGATACCGCCCTGCAGGGTCCCTGAAGCCTCAGATTCTGGGTACTATTCTGGCTGTACTAGCACTCTCACCAGACCCTCAGGACACAGGCGAGAGGGGGAAGAAAATGGAGAAACACTGGACTTCTCGCTGACTTGTGGCTGCACTACCCCCAACTACTAAAAGTAATACTTGCTTTCTTGACAGATATGTAAAACGCAGGACTCACCTCTTGGAGGCTAGAGGGCAGCTCCTCCTGCAGGGTCGAGCCAGGTTTCCACGGAAGAACTGGTGAACATAGAAGCCTGGTTAAGTAATAACAGCAAACCTCAAGGGCATGAGGAAATAAAATATTGCCTGAAGAAAAGACTGGATCAGGGAGCATAAAGCCTACCAACACTCATAGCTGCCAGGCAAGTGCAGCCTTATGTACTCTACCAGCAGAGCGAGACCCAGAAGAGGATCCTGGATGCGATCTTGTAGTGCGCTCGTCCACATTAGGGATATCACCAGCTACCCCCATCTTGTATTAGGCAGTATATCGAGTAGTTTCTCTATAACCCTTAATATTCATGTCCCTGGACGCCAAAGCACCATGATGCAATACCTTTCAGAGCGTTGCTCTCTCCCTAAACTATGCAGTCTCAAGGGATAGTGGTACTGGGGCCCCTGGACCCATCTGCTTCCTACAGTATGAACTTCTCTCATCTTGGGTGTACCCTGGACGAATCCTGACATCCTCAGGCCACATCTGCACTCGTTTTAAAGTCTATTGTTTATTTATATTGTAGTTGTAAACAAAGTTCTAAGTGGTAGTGCACATTCCTAGCATGTCCCTATCTCACTCGAAGCTAAGGAGTATGCTGCATTGTCATTCACAGTGCTGAGACTGGAAGTGAGGACAGAACCATGACCTGTAGTTCAAGAATGCAAAAGATGAAGCAAAAGTAGGGAACACTCTCACAGAGGAGAAGCAAGCCATGCTCATCTTGGAGTGACACCAACAGCCACGGCCGGTAGTAGGTGTAACTGCAGGGCGGTGACGTGGGGAGGGGCAGGGTGGGGGTGGTAATGTATGGATTACAGACTTTAACAGGTAAGTAAACATATAAATAAATAACACGAATTTTGTTGTGTGCACTGCATCACCAAATGTGATGCGGTGCGCGCAACGAAATTCGAAACAAATACATGTCACTTCAGTGCACAAGTAAGCGAGGGTGGGAGCATGCTTCTGCAGTGTACAGGTGTGCGAGGGTGGGAGCATGCTTCTGCAGTGTACTGTGAGCGAGGGTGGGAGCATGCTTTTGCAGTGTAGTGGTGTTTGAGGGTGGGAGCATGCTTCTGCAGTGTACAGGTGTGAGAGGGTGGGAGCATGCTTTTGCAGTCTACTCGTGTTTGAGGGTGGGAGCATGCTTCTGCAGTGTACCTGTGTGCGAGGGCGGGAGCATGCTTCTGCAGTGTACAGCTATGCGAGGGCAGGAGCATGTTTCTGCGGTATACTGGTGTGCGAGGGTGAGAGCATGCTACTGAAGTGTACTGGTATGCGAGGGTTGGAGTATGCTTCTGCAATGTACTGGTGTGCGAGGGTGGGAGCATACTTCTGCAGTCTACATGTGTGCAACGGTGGGATCATGCTTCTGCAGTTTACTGTGTGAGAGGGTGGGAGCATGCTTCTGCAGTGTAGTGGTGTTTGAGGGTGGGAGCATGCTTCTGCAGTATAGTGGTGATTGAGGTCGGGTGCATGCTTCTGCAGTGTACAGGTGTATGAGGGTGGGAGCATGCTTCTGAAATGTACAGGTGTGCGAGGGTGGGAGCATGCTTCTGCAGTGTACTGGTGCACGAGAGTGGGAGCATGCTACTGAAGTGTACTGGTGTGCGAGGGTTGGAGCATGCTTCTGCAGTGTACAGGCGTGCGAGACTGGGAGCATGCTTCTGCAGTGTAATGGTGTGAGAGGGTGGGAGCATGCTTCTGCAGTGTAGTGGTGTTTGAGGGTGGGAGCATGCTTCTGCAGTATAGTGGTGATTGAGGTCGGGTGCATGCTTCTGCAGTGTACAGGTGTATGAGGGTGGGAGCATGCTTCTGAAATGTACAGGTGTGCGAGGGTGGGAGCATGCTTCTGCAGTGTACTGGTGCACGAGAGTGGGAGCATGCTACTGAAGTGTACTGGTGTGCGAGGGTTGGAGCATGCTTCTGCAGTGTACAGGCGTGCGAGACTGGGAGCATGCTTCTGCAGTGTAATGGTGTGAGAGGGTGGGAGCATGCTTCTGCAGTGTACAGGTGTGAGAGGGTGGGAGCATGCTTCTGCAGTGTAGTGGTGTTTGAGGGTGGGAGCATGCTTCTGCAGTATAGTGGTGATTGAGGTCGGGTGCATGCTTCTGCAGTGTACAGGTGTATGAGGGTGGGAGCATGCTTCTGAAATGTACAGGTGTATGAGGGTGGGAGCATGCTTCTGAAATGTACAGGTGTGCGAGGGTGGGAGCATGCTTCTGCAGTGTACTGGTGCACGAGAGTGGGAGCATGCTACTGAAGTGTACTGGTGTGCGAGGGTTGGAGCATGCTTCTGCAGTGTACAGGCGTGCGAGACTGGGAGCATGCTTCTGCAGTGTAATGGTGTGAGAGGGTAGCAGCATGCTTCTGCAGTGTACTGGTGCGCGAGAGTGGGAGCATGCTTCTGCAGTGTACAGGTGTGCGAGGGTGGGAGCATTGCTTTTTCTCAAATCTGTTGTCATTATAAGGCAGCTAAAAAGGGCCTATTTGGGTTGTAATAAAGTGTTATTAAAACAGACACCCCAAGCACGGTGTTACATTTGAAATCCTGACTTTGTTTCTTTTGCCATATAATGCCTACCGGTAAGGGTGATATGTAACCTACACCTTGTCACCCTCATTGCCTTATGAAATGCATCCTGTACTTTGATGTACACATTTGGATGATTTATTCTCAATGCATAATGTGTACGGGATGCAAAGCATTCTAAACGTAAAATCAAATGTGTGGTGCTATAAAAGCTAAAATTATTAAAATAGTGCCATTAAAAATGTAATTCGTGTAAATATTCATACATACATTTGACATTCGCACAGTGCATGCATATCAATTGTATACAGGGGTTGAACAAAATGAAAAACGTGCCTCCAGATGTAGTTTCTGTTAATTACTTATAAAGAGCTAAGTTGTGTGCCTTTGTTTCCTCTCCATTGCATAGGCATCTAGGTGTTGGGCCCCAGATAACCCCCAGCCAGGTACCTACTGGAACACTGGAACAAAAGGATGACTAATTGCCCCCTGAACTGGTCCTTTCCTTTGCTGTGTGCTCATCTGGAGTCTCAGATAAGAAAGCCTCTCCGTTACCTGCCCTTTGATGCCAGTGGCGGCTACCATGTACGGCAGGCAGGGTTTTAAGTGGGATGTAAAAACTGTGTGGGGGGGCCTCCCAAAGGGGCGTCGTTGCTGCAGTTAAGTGTGTGGCTTAAAACGCGTAAGCTAAAAATATGTCCTTTGCATAGTGTGATGGCTGACTGGCATTTTGCAGCTGCTGTGATTGATTCCAGATATATAATATAAGACATAAGATTACCTACAACAAACTAGGGCTATTCGCTTTGTCAATGGCTGTTAGTTGCATAAGATACATAAGCAACATTTATGTTTTTGTTGCATATAATATTGAAAATACTTCCGCTCCGAAATGATGAGACTGTAAAAGAATGATAACGAGTCTCTTTGAAGTTACCTCAAAGGCAGTGAAGGGTGGTATTGTTGCAGAGTTAAGATTTTTTTTCACCCCGAGGGTGAGAGCAAAAATAGAGTGCCCAATAGAGACCCGTTTCAGCACCTGGCACACTTAGAGCCCTATCGGCAGGTGTCAAAAAATTTAATAAATAAAAAAGACTTACCATCCTCCTTTGGTCTTCTGGCATGCTCTAAGTCAGAACCCAGCAAACTCCCCATACCAATCCTGGTGCTGCCCTCACCAGCATGTGAGCAGTGCCAGGATTGGAGGGAGCAACCTCATTCAGTGCTTCTAAGAGCACTGGAGGCCTGTGCTTACGCTAACTCAGCTGTCTAAGGCAGCTAGGTCATAGAACTTTTAAAATGCGCATGTTTAGCTGGCCGTTGCAAGACGGCTTGCCATAGGGACATCTGCATTTTAAAGCGCAGAGCTCCATGCTGCTGCCACTTGGGTCACATACTTAGCTCAGGACGGGTTGCTGAAAAATAAAATGGTAATAAATAAGCTTTATTACCATTTTATTTTTCAGCTCTAGCCTGGGGCTTTTTCTTGGTGGGGTGATTGTCCTCCATTCCATTCAAACAGAGGAGCCGCCCCTGTTTGCTGCTTAGAATGGAAAGCAAACAACATGCAGACACTGCACTGGCATAACGAACCTTGGGGGGGGGCCCTGCAGGGTACGTGATGGGGCCCCCTCCCGACTCAATCTAGAGCTCCCCATCAGAAGTGCAGTGCTGACGGGCCCCCTGGAGGGTGAGGGCCTCCCCCCCCCCCCCGCACCGCGGGGGCTGCAGAGGCCCGTGTTACGCCCCTGAGACACTGCTAAATAAGTCCCGCTGTAGGCAAATTACACCGGGTCACATTCAGCATGTTTCACTGGGGCCCAACTGTAAGGCAGGGAGACAGCGCCAACCTTGTGAAAATAGTGGGTACAAGCTGTCTACTCGTGTATACCTCAGACCTCTGCCCTGACAGGCTCCAGTTCAAAGGCAAGTAACTGCAGTTCGGAAAAGTAACCAGTGAAGCTCAAAATCATTTCATATTTCAGGGACAGAGATCCAAGGACTGCGATTTGAGAGCTGGAATGATCTGCAGGTGAGAAATAGTCAATTGTAACGAAAGCCAGGCTACAGGTCAAAGAATAGATAAAGAACAGTGGGAGAAGGAACAATGAACTGCAACATGTATATTCCATACCTACATCTACTGAAACAGATGAACAGGCAGGAGAGACAGCACTTGCTGGGTATGTACGTTTAGCATCCAGGGTTCAATCTGCTAGGTTCACATCCTGTTTGGGTTTAACAGAGTAGATACATTGTAAGTACAAATAAACAGTATAGAAAGAATGTAAGGGGTAATTGGGGAATAAGTGTGAGGAAGAAGGGGAGCGACTGAATATAAGACAGCAAAAGAAGGAAGGAGAGTAGTGTGAGAGACAAACAGTGGAGATATACGGAGCTGGGCAAGGAGAGGGCTAGACACCGGTGAGGTCAAATTCGATGGGAGAGAGCAGATCACGTGCATCAAGTAGAGGGACTCAGAGAAAGGAAAGTAAAACGTGCAAGATGGAGGAAGGACAACAAGGATCATGAGAGACTGGGGAAGGAAATGTTAGAACGGAAGTAGAACCAAGAGTGAGTGAGGGCGGTATGACAGAAAGCTGGGACGTGGACTCCACACAGTCTATCAAAGCCTGTGTATCTACATGAGTTTATAGGAGCAGAACACTCCCACAGAAAAAGAAAACAATCTTTGTGCATCGGCAATAACTCACTTCTTAAGAAACCTGATGGCCCTTCTATATTGCACTGATTGTCCAAATCCTCATGCGAATGCATTTGAATGGACTAATGCTAATGCCCAGCAATAATCCAGCCATTTTTAGAATACAGATTAGCAGAGGAACATTCAAATGAGTTGAGAGCTGTGAATCAGAGATCGATTTCTAAGAAGGTTCTATTTTGCTGAGCTCTAGGTAAATACGGACTAACGCGGCTCTATGTGAATGTATGACGTTACAACGAATTCCGTTGCAACGCATGCCTTTACCACGCATGCGTTACAATTTACCTCGAATACTTGCGTGGTGACGTCATACGTCATTAAGAGGAAACGGATTTTTTTTTTCCGATTTCTCTTAAACGACGCTGATTATCTTCATATCCCGACGTGACTTCTGGTGAGGTTTTTTTTGGGGGGGGAGACCCCCCCAAGCCCCCCAATTTTTTACTTTTTACCTTTACCACATATGCCTTTACTACAAATCTCGTAGTAAAGGTATGCATGGTAAAGGCTTTAGTGGTAACCACGCATGCGTTGTACTGCATGCGTGGTTAAAGATTTCGTGGCAACGGCTTCGTTGTAGTGGCCGTTTCCCCTCTATGTAGGCCATGCCACCCGCTTTGCAGACAGTGCCAAGTGTCTCTCTGAGCTAGAGGCTCCAGGAGGACACCCCCTCATCCATCAACTGTTCACTCTGAAGGCGACCCCCCTGTACACGCCTGTCCTTGAGTGAATCTTGGGAGGAGGCCTGCATAAAGGAATTACTGGCTTCACTGCAGACTGATTTACCGCCAGACCAGACAGGCTCACCATCTGGCAAAATGTTTCTGCACTTTTATATCTCAAATGTTTAAATTATTCAAAAATAATTGTGTTTATGTGTCAGCAAAACATATACTCTTGGCGCGAGGAAATACAGTATCCAGGAAGTAAGCCTGCCAGGCCATCTATTGGCAATAGCACAGCTGCACAAACTGGCTTCGCTTTATCACATCCAGCACTCCTCAAATAACGTTTAACCTTCTGCTCAGCATGTGAATCCACTCCCGCCCACAAGAACTGAGCTCACACTGTGCGTTTTTGTGAGACTTCTGCCCATGTGACCCTCCTGGTGTAACTCGTTCAGTTTCCTTTACCTTATGTGGAGGGTCCAAGTTTCCTCCCCGCAGTACAATCTCTCCATCTATTTCTTGACCAATTACACAACGTGTAGGGTGGGAGTTGGTGGGGGGGTGTGGGAAGGGGGGAGAGATTCATGGCGCCAGAAGACAAAAAGAACTGCAGAAAGTATAAACTTAGCTCATTTCACAGTTTCCCAAATTTGGTTGATTCACATGCCTTTTCTACTTCTGGCCAACCAGAAACAACTTTGGGGCATATCAGCAAGGCCCTGCGATAATTATCGCTCAGCGCTTTTAGCGCAAGGATATCGCAGGCTAACGCTGGATTCTATCGTGGAGATAGCATGCTATCAGCAACACTTATCTCCCAAGCGATAGGAATCCATGTATGAGCTGGAAAACAGTGTGATTATCGCTGGAACTCCAGCGATAATTGCACTGCGACCAGCGATACCTTGCTGATATGACAGGTTGGTCTTAGCCGTGTGATCCACCTCCCATTGGATTACATCGCTAAAACAGATTACAAGCAGGCGTAAGGAAAGTAGCGATAACTGTGGTTAACGCTACTTTTCTTATCACTTTGCTTGTTTACATGCAGCTTAATGATTGGAGAAATGTCTGTTAGCGACATTTCTCCAGTTATTTTGACACGGAACTCCCACTTTGCATCTTATTAGAGATGCAATGCTGGCCGTTGTTGTAAGGAGCGCTAAATCAGCAAAACACGCAATAGCGTGTCTTTGCTGATAAGGCGATGAAATTATCGCAGCTTTTTGCATGAAAACGGACGCAAAAGCGGCGATAATTTCATAGCGCCGCCTTGCTGATGTGCCCCTTTCTTCTTTACACCTTATAGTCAATGTGCAGCTGTTTCTCCTTCTCAGATCATAGCACAGAAGGAAGCACGGATGTTACCAGGCTTATAAGTTCTTCTGCTGTAGCTCTCTGAAATGGATGCAGTTTATAAGTAATGTAAAAAAACACAATAACCTATCACTGTGCAGAAGAAGAAATTGTAGTGATACATTGCCTTGTTTCTTATATGCTGTCAGTCCCCATGTTTCTGCTGAACCTGGTAAGGAAACAGCTTTGAGGATAGCGCTTGACGACAATTTTAGAAATATATGTTGGTGCAACCGTTTGAAAAGCTGGTTCCGCCATCTTAAGTTGGCAGTAAAATTGCATAGTCAAATTGTATTGTTTGCACTCTTCTCCAGAGTCGGGCTGGCTTACAGTTCAATCAGGCAGTGCCTGATGGGCTGGTCTGACGGATCAGTGAGAGGGCTGTCTTTTTTGCAGTTTGTGGGCTTTTTTTCTGACCAGGTGGACCAGTGTTTACTGTTGATTTCCCTGATATTACTGAAAGCATTGCTTAGAGAAACATAAATGTATGGACTCTCCCATTCCTTGAACAATACCAATACAACATGTCTTTGCAAGTTCAAAACTAGCCTGATCTGCAAATGTAGGCCACTTTTTTAGCTATCTGGTTCGCTAATGGGGGCCACTTTTATTTTGGCGCCTGGGACAATTGTTGCTCCATTCCGACCCTGCTCTTCTCCAAGGAATAGACCCAATCCTACATTCTTCGCGCTTAGGGGTCCATTAGGATGGCAGGAGGATCGCCTCCCCAGGCCGGCGGTAGCCACCGCCGGCCTGGCGGGGCCAATCCACCCGCCATCCATGCCGGAATGACCCCCGCCATATTATTATGGCTGGGGGGTCCGCGGCGGACGGAAAGACCGCCCGTTCTTTTCCGCCCCTGTCGCCTTGCGACTGGGCAGGAAATGGATCTATATGGTGGTGGTGTCTATCAGACACCGCCAGAAATATTAGTATGGGCATTTTTCAAAGGCCTGTGGAGTCTACCTGCGGGGGCCAGTTGCGGGCCCCCAGGGACTCCGGGGGGGGTGGGGGTTGAACATGGGCATTTCAAAGAACAACGTGGCAGGCACCGAGCGGAGCCTGTCACATTGTGCTTTGAAATGCAGAACATGTATTCTTAACATTGCGGCAGGCGGTGCATTGAGCACCGCCAGCCGCAATGTTAAAAATACAGGATGCACCCGCCACTGTGGCGGGCGCATCCTAATTTCCCCCACGGAACCCACGCCCATATGGTGAGCGGTCCCTTTCCCTGATATGGAATCGAACCCACTTACTGATGAAATCGTGATTGGTGACTGTATTTTTTTGTCTCCTTGTGGTGAACCATTTCGCCCTGTGTTTGATTCTTTCCCAAGGATGGGGCTAGGGGTGTGCTTGATGGGGGTTGAAACTGTTCCCCTTTCTACTCCTCTTTCATTTTTTTCAGACAGAATCATTTCTCTATGCTTCCCCTGCCTGTTTGCCCCTGATTCCTCCTCCTCCTTTTGCGTTTGCGTTTTAAATTCTAACATCTTTATGAGGTCTTCTTCCTCTGTAATTGAAAAGGATCTTGACCAGTTTATCTTTTGAGTGTTTCCTTGTGATATAACTTGATCTCCTCCTTCACTTTGTGCCCTTAGTGTATGACTTTGTACTGTTTTTTCTTCCTTGCTTTTTCCATACGTATATGCAGATTGAGATGTAGGGACATGTATTTGTCCTGTTGTTTTTATTAGCCATTTTTTTAAAGCTGATTTCTCTTGAAATACAATATGAACAGTTTTTCAGAAATGTGTATCTCTATCCTTCTCAATACCAGATTTTTGGACAGTCTTAGGCGCCAGAGACCTATTAGCCCAGAGGGGATCACGAAGAGTGAAAGGTGTATGTGGCTTGAAGTTTATCTCTGAATGCTGGAGGTCAAAGGTGAAGTTGGCCAACATAATTAAGGGAAGATACAGAGGGGATGAAAGACAGGAGAAAGGTGCTACTAGAAAGAAAGTGTAAAAAGACAGAGTGGGTGATGCTGGATAGGCAGAGAGACTGGCTGTCTAGGCAAAGAAAATGACTTTGATGCTGAAGAACAAACTTGTGTTCCTTTTCAGCACAGCGAAGTGCAAACTGTGTCCGCCAAAGCTCTCCCTGCACTTGGGGACATGCGAGCAGCAGGAGCTCTAGTGAGGCAGATGCCCGGCAAAGTTCCTGCATTATCTTCTCAGCCTTTCCCTAGTCCAGTCTGTTCATGAGTGAGGTGGATCCACCGCTGCTGACACTACCTGCTCCCTCTGCATCCACCTGACCCACAGGGCACAAGTGCTATAAAGGGAAGTGGGGGGAGTGAACAAGTAAGACAATATGTAAATGACCTCATGACATCACCACGTAGCACTGTAAAAGAAATAAAATAGTGCTATTTAAATATTTGTGTAAATACTGGGACAGACTAACCCATCTGACAGTCTTACAGTATCTGCATTTATATACAGGGGCAGAACAAAGGCAAAAGCATGCCTCTCTTAAGTACCTGTGAAGAGAAGGCAAGCTGTGTGCCTTGTTTCCCTCTGTGGTATTTACATTTAAATGTAAGGTTCCAGGCATCCCCCAGCCAGCATATACAAACAAAAGGAGGTTGGATGGCCCCTTAACTTCCCTCCAGCTGGAGGTGAAAAAAGGCTCCCTCGCTGCCTGCACGTTGCTGCTGGAAATGGAAAGCAGGCAACATGCAGGTGCTGCTGAAAGTGTCCTGGTGTCTGGAAATTAAACCGGGACAAGTTCAGCACATTTCTGTGGGTCCCAACTTCTTGGCAGTTGAGATGGCGTCCGCCCTGTGAAAAGAGTGGGAGGACGCATGTACCTGCGTGTACCCCCCTCGAGCCCTGCTGACCCAGCTAAAACAAACAAAATCCTCCCTGCTTTACTCCGCTACTGCCCTCTGTAAGCCTCCCTTTATGGGGGGGAATACACGAGGGAGGTAAAAGAGGAGCCAGGCTAGAGATCTTTCTGCTCCTTTGTCAGGTGCTGTAAATGCTGTTTCTCACACCTGCAAGAGCACATGCCTGGCATATTTTGTGGGAATGTGCTGCCTGCTGTTTTTTGGAGAATGAGGCTCACTGCCTGGACAGATATTTTCTGTTTTGTTATATTTCTTGTTATTTTTTTGCCAGCTATGTTTTCTGTGCTGCAATGTTCTTTCTTAGGACAGCTTGAGTTGATGGAGGGGTTTCGTGGTTGTTTGTGGATGAAGTCACGAGTACCTTTGGTACATCCTCACTTATGTTAAAACTGTACAAGAATGTAATCCATGGACTACTTGCCAATAAGCTGAATTACTCCGATTACCATTCCTGGTCCTAGTACTTACAACCTTCTTCCCTGCTTATTGTCATGACCCTGATTCCAGTACTTAAAGGTGATACAAAGTTATCTGAATTTGCTCTTCCTTTATGGTCCACTTGGAAGGTGGAGAAAGAGGGTGGGAGGTCTTTGATTGGTGCGGCTGGGCCAGGTAGTGCCTGTTGGAGGAAGACTCACATCACTTACATAAGTACAGGGATGAGGAAAGGTAATTAATGAAGATTACTGGTAAGTATTACAGCTTCTGCAGTTTTTGACTGTGGGTAAGGCGTGTTTCTGCAGTACACAAGTGCTTTAGAACTTGTACACTAGAGGATGAAGTAATGATGGAGGATTTGATGCGTTCCCTTTAGATTTTCTTCAAGATCACATTTTGTGCACCCTTCTAAGTCATTAGTTTGTCAACAGTCAAAAAGTACATCTTTTTACACCTTCTTGCGTGTTGCGGTGGATTCCTTCTGGTCCGTGGGAAGCAAATATATATCTTGAGAAATACTGAGTTAATTAGTATGCAGCCCAACGTATACGTTAACATTTTCAAGGCCGAGATTTGTAAAATGATAGTGGTCTGATGTCTTGCCAAAAGGAATTTTTTTTTTAAACTGGTGCATGGTCCTTTATGGGAGCTGCTTAAAAAAAAAGTTACCTAGTTGGGTATGTGTATGCAGAAATGGTGGTGTGCAGATGGGTTACAAAAAGCGACCTGCGTTATTAAAATTTATTAGAAAGGTTGTTTTGTGCCCTCCCTGAAAGTGGGAAATTTGCGATGTGACCTGTTAGTACATATGTCACATTGCAAATTGCATTCATGTTTGCAAGTCAGTCGGCATGCAATTTACACATCCTTCGTTTGTGCACTGGGAAAAGACATCAGGAACTTTATGTCCCGCTGTGAAATAAATGAAATTTGTACTTGTAAAGCGCACTTATACCCCAACTGGGGTGTCCTGGCGCTGTAATGCATACCGCTGTGGAACCCTTCCTGGCTTTTCCCTTTGAAATGTCCACTCCTGGGCACCCCCAAAATGAAGCCAGGCATCCTAACGCTGTTGGGGCCGTTGTGGAGATTAAGCAACCTATTGCCCAGAGTGGCAGAGTGGGACCCATGATTAGAATAGGGACCGAGGAGAGAATTTTCAGGTCTGAGGAAATTGAGCCCAAGACCCACCCAGGCGGGAATTGAACCCTGGTCCCGGGCCAGAACTCTGCATTTGGTTCAGCCTCTCTAACCATTGAGCCACACTTCTCCACTGTGTGTGATGCCTTTTAGACAAATAGACCTTCACTCAGTTTCACCAGCTTAAAAATTGTTCTTAACCAATGTTCCCTTAACCTAATTTTTTTTGCAATCACCCACACATGCTTTAATGACTTACCTTTTCTCCAGATTACTAAATTATTAGAACATCGCAATCCATGAACAATAAGTAGATTCAACTTTATGCATTTCTAACACTTTCTTCCGTAGTTGCATAGGTTAATTTCTGTATCAGATCTATAAACAAATGGTGAGCAGACGTATGGACATTCTATTTTTTCATGGGAAGAAACACATATTTTAAAAGTCATCCCAAACCACTTGTTTTCCCTGCCCGCTAACTGTATGGCTATTGGTAAATCGCTCACGCTCTGTGGTGTCCCCGTGTATAGTTCAGAAACGCTATTGCTACTTTCTTCCCACGCACTCTTTCTTCTCAATCCCCGTGCAACTCTTGGGTCCATCCACATGTCTTCCTCTCTCAAGACCAAGTGATGAATGAATCCAAGCTGATACCGCCCTGCAGGGTCCCTGAAGCCTCAGATTCTGGGTACTATTCTGGCTGTACTAGCACTCTCACCAGACCCTCAGGACACAGGCGAGAGGGGGAAGAAAATGGAGAAACACTGGACTTCTCGCTGACTTGTGGCTGCACTACCCCCAACTACTAAAAGTAATACTTGCTTTCTTGACAGATATGTAAAACGCAGGACTCACCTCTTGGAGGCTAGAGGGCAGCTCCTCCTGCAGGGTCGAGCCAGGTTTCCACGGAAGAACTGGTGAACATAGAAGCCTGGTTAAGTAATAACAGCAAACCTCAAGGGCATGAGGAAATAAAATATTGCCTGAAGAAAAGACTGGATCAGGGAGCATAAAGCCTACCAACACTCATAGCTGCCAGGCAAGTGCAGCCTTATGTACTCTACCAGCAGAGCGAGACCCAGAAGAGGATCCTGGATGCGATCTTGTAGTGCGCTCGTCCACATTAGGGATATCACCAGCTACCCCCATCTTGTATTAGGCAGTATATCGAGTAGTTTCTCTATAACCCTTAATATTCATGTCCCTGGACGCCAAAGCACCATGATGCAATACCTTTCAGAGCGTTGCTCTCTCCCTAAACTATGCAGTCTCAAGGGATAGTGGTACTGGGGCCCCTGGACCCATCTGCTTCCTACAGTATGAACTT
Source organism: Lissotriton helveticus (assembly GCF_964261635.1). Classification (NCBI taxonomy): domain Eukaryota; kingdom Metazoa; phylum Chordata; class Amphibia; order Caudata; family Salamandridae; genus Lissotriton; species Lissotriton helveticus. Next base: position 1,356,193,902 of record NC_136065.1, read on the forward strand.
CTCTCATCTTGGGTGTACCCTGGACGAATCCTGACATCCTCAGGCCACATCTGCACTCGTTTTAAAGTCTATTGTTTATTTATATTGTAGTTGTAAACAAAGTTCTAAGTGGTAGTGCACATTCCTAGCATGTCCCTATCTCACTCGAAGCTAAGGAGTATGCTGCATTGTCATTCACAGTGCTGAGACTGGAAGTGAGGACAGAACCATGACCTGTAGTTCAAGAATGCAAAAGATGAAGCAAAAGTAGGGAACACTCTCACAGAGGAGAAGCAAGCCATGCTCATCTTGGAGTGACACCAACAGCCACGGCCGGTAGTAGGTGTAACTGCAGGGCGGTGACGTGGGGAGGGGCAGGGTGGGGGTGGTAATGTATGGATTACAGACTTTAACAGGTAAGTAAACATATAAATAAATAACACGAATTTTGTTGTGTGCACTGCATCACCAAATGTGATGCGGTGCGCGCAACGAAATTCGAAACAAATACATGTCACTTCAGTGCACAAGTAAGCGAGGGTGGGAGCATGCTTCTGCAGTGTACAGGTGTGCGAGGGTGGGAGCATGCTTCTGCAGTGTACTGTGAGCGAGGGTGGGAGCATGCTTTTGCAGTGTAGTGGTGTTTGAGGGTGGGAGCATGCTTCTGCAGTGTACAGGTGTGAGAGGGTGGGAGCATGCTTTTGCAGTCTACTCGTGTTTGAGGGTGGGAGCATGCTTCTGCAGTGTACCTGTGTGCGAGGGCGGGAGCATGCTTCTGCAGTGTACAGCTATGCGAGGGCAGGAGCATGTTTCTGCGGTATACTGGTGTGCGAGGGTGAGAGCATGCTACTGAAGTGTACTGGTATGCGAGGGTTGGAGTATGCTTCTGCAATGTACTGGTGTGCGAGGGTGGGAGCATACTTCTGCAGTCTACATGTGTGCAACGGTGGGATCATGCTTCTGCAGTTTACTGTGTGAGAGGGTGGGAGCATGCTTCTGCAGTGTAGTGGTGTTTGAGGGTGGGAGCATGCTTCTGCAGTATAGTGGTGATTGAGGTCGGGTGCATGCTTCTGCAGTGTACAGGTGTATGAGGGTGGGAGCATGCTTCTGAAATGTACAGGTGTGCGAGGGTGGGAGCATGCTTCTGCAGTGTACTGGTGCACGAGAGTGGGAGCATGCTACTGAAGTGTACTGGTGTGCGAGGGTTGGAGCATGCTTCTGCAGTGTACAGGCGTGCGAGACTGGGAGCATGCTTCTGCAGTGTAATGGTGTGAGAGGGTGGGAGCATGCTTCTGCAGTGTAGTGGTGTTTGAGGGTGGGAGCATGCTTCTGCAGTATAGTGGTGATTGAGGTCGGGTGCATGCTTCTGCAGTGTACAGGTGTATGAGGGTGGGAGCATGCTTCTGAAATGTACAGGTGTGCGAGGGTGGGAGCATGCTTCTGCAGTGTACTGGTGCACGAGAGTGGGAGCATGCTACTGAAGTGTACTGGTGTGCGAGGGTTGGAGCATGCTTCTGCAGTGTACAGGCGTGCGAGACTGGGAGCATGCTTCTGCAGTGTAATGGTGTGAGAGGGTGGGAGCATGCTTCTGCAGTGTAGTGGTGTTTGAGGGTGGGAGCATGCTTCTGCAGTATAGTGGTGATTGAGGTCGGGTGCATGCTTCTGCAGTGTACAGGTGTATGAGGGTGGGAGCATGCTTCTGAAATGTACAGGTGTATGAGGGTGGGAGCATGCTTCTGAAATGTACAGGTGTGCGAGGGTGGGAGCATGCTTCTGCAGTGTACTGGTGCACGAGAGTGGGAGCATGCTACTGAAGTGTACTGGTGTGCGAGGGTTGGAGCATGCTTCTGCAGTGTACAGGCGTGCGAGACTGGGAGCATGCTTCTGCAGTGTAATGGTGTGAGAGGGTGGGAGCATGCTTCTGCAGTGTAGTGGTGTTTGAGGGTGGGTACATGCTTCTGCAGTGTACAGGTGTGCAAGGGCGGGTGCATGCTTCTGCAGTTTACAGGTATGCGAGGGTAGCAGCATGCTTCTGCAGTGTACTGGTGCGCGAGAGTGGGAGCATGCTTCTGCAGTGTACAGGTGTGCGAGGGTGGGAGCATTGCTTTTTCTCAAATCTGTTGTCATTATAAGGCAGCTAAAAAGGGCCTATTTGGGTTGTAATAAAGTGTTATTAAAACAGACACCCCAAGCACGGTGTTACATTTGAAATCCTGACTTTGTTTCTTTTGCCATATAATGCCTACCGGTAAGGGTGATATGTAACCTACACCTTGTCACCCTCATTGCCTTATGAAATGCATCCTGTACTTTGATGTACACATTTGGATGATTTATTCTCAATGCATAATGTGTACGGGATGCAAAGCATTCTAAACGTAAAATCAAATGTGTGGTGCTATAAAAGCTAAAATTATTAAAATAGTGCCATTAAAAATGTAATTCGTGTAAATATTCATACATACATTTGACATTCGCACAGTGCATGCATATCAATTGTATACAGGGGTTGAACAAAATGAAAAACGTGCCTCCAGATGTAGTTTCTGTTAATTACTTATAAAGAGCTAAGTTGTGTGCCTTTGTTTCCTCTCCATTGCATAGGCATCTAGGTGTTGGGCCCCAGATAACCCCCAGCCAGGTACCTACTGGAACACTGGAACAAAAGGATGACTAATTGCCCCCTGAACTGGTCCTTTCCTTTGCTGTGTGCTCATCTGGAGTCTCAGATAAGAAAGCCTCTCCGTTACCTGCCCTTTGATGCCAGTGGCGGCTACCATGTACGGCAGGCAGGGTTTTAAGTGGGATGTAAAAACTGTGTGGGGGGGCCTCCCAAAGGGGCGTCGTTGCTGCAGTTAAGTGTGTGGCTTAAAACGCGTAAGCTAAAAATATGTCCTTTGCATAGTGTGATGGCTGACTGGCATTTTGCAGCTGCTGTGATTGATTCCAGATATATAATATAAGACATAAGATTACCTACAACAAACTAGGGCTATTCGCTTTGTCAATGGCTGTTAGTTGCATAAGATACATAAGCAACATTTATGTTTTTGTTGCATATAATATTGAAAATACTTCCGCTCCGAAATGATGAGACTGTAAAAGAATGATAACGAGTCTCTTTGAAGTTACCTCAAAGGCAGTGAAGGGTGGTATTGTTGCAGAGTTAAGATTTTTTTTCACCCCGAGGGTGAGAGCAAAAATAGAGTGCCCAATAGAGACCCGTTTCAGCACCTGGCACACTTAGAGCCCTATCGGCAGGTGTCAAAAAATTTTATAAATAAAAAAGACTTACCATCCTCCTTTGGTCTTCTGGCATGCTCTAAGTCAGAACCCAGCAAACTCCCCATACCAATCCTGGTGCTGCCCTCACCAGCATGTGAGCAGTGCCAGGATTGGAGGGAGCAACCTCATTCAGTGCTTCTAAGAGCACTGGAGGCCTGTGCTTACGCTAACTCAGCTGTCTAAGGCAGCTAGGTCATAGAACTTTTAAAATGCGCATGTTTAGCTGGCCGTTGCAAGACGGCTTGCCATAGGGACATCTGCATTTTAAAGCGCAGAGCTCCATGCTGCTGCCACTTGGGTCACATACTTAGCTCAGGACGGGTTGCTGAAAAATAAAATGGTAATAAATAAGCTTTATTACCATTTTATTTTTCAGCTCTAGCCTGGGGCTTTTTCTTGGTGGGGTGATTGTCCTCCATTCCATTCAAACAGAGGAGCCGCCCCTGTTTGCTGCTTAGAATGGAAAGCAAACAACATGCAGACACTGCACTGGCATAACGAACCTTGGGGGGGGGCCCTGCAGGGTACGTGATGGGGCCCCCTCCCGACTCAATCTAGAGCTCCCCATCAGAAGTGCAGTGCTGACGGGCCCCCTGGAGGGTGAGGGCCTCCCCCCCCCCCCCCGCACCGCGGGGGCTGCAGGGGCCCGTGTTACGCCCCTGAGACACTGCTAAATAAGTCCCGCTGTAGGCAAATTACACCGGGTCACATTCAGCATGTTTCACTGGGGCCCAACTGTAAGACAGGGAGACAGCGCCAACCTTGTGAAAATAGTGGGTACAAGCTGTCTACTCGTGTATACCTCAGACCTCTGCCCTGACAGGCTCCAGTTCAAAGGCAAGTAACTGCAGTTCGGAAAAGTAACCAGTGAAGCTCAAAATCATTTCATATTTCAGGGACAGAGATCCAAGGACTGCGATTTGAGAGCTGGAATGATCTGCAGGTGAGAAATAGTCAATTGTAACGAAAGCCAGGCTACAGGTCAAAGAATAGATAAAGAACAGTGGGAGAAGGAACAATGAACTGCAACATGTATATTCCATACCTACATCTACTGAAACAGATGAACAGGCAGGAGAGACAGCACTTGCTGGGTATGTACGTTTAGCATCCAGGGTTCAATCTGCTAGGTTCACATCCTGTTTGGGTTTAACAGAGTAGATACATTGTAAGTACAAATAAACAGTATAGAAAGAATGTAAGGGGTAATTGGGGAATAAGTGTGAGGAAGAAGGGGAGCGACTGAATATAAGACAGCAAAAGAAGGAAGGAGAGTAGTGTGAGAGACAAACAGTGGAGATATACGGAGCTGGGCAAGGAGAGGGCTAGACACCGGTGAGGTCAAATTCGATGGGAGAGAGCAGATCACGTGCATCAAGTAGAGGGACTCAGAGAAAGGAAAGTAAAACGTGCAAGATGGAGGAAGGACAACAAGGATCATGAGAGACTGGGGAAGGAAATGTTAGAACGGAAGTAGAACCAAGAGTGAGTGAGGGCGGTATGACAGAAAGCTGGGACGTGGACTCCACACAGTCTATCAAAGCCTGTGTATCTACATGAGTTTATAGGAGCAGAACACTCCCACAGAAAAAGAAAACAATCTTTGTGCATCGGCAATAACTCACTTCTTAAGAAACCTGATGGCCCTTCTATATTGCACTGATTGTCCAAATCCTCATGCGAATGCATTTGAATGGACTAATGCTAATGCCCAGCAATAATCCAGCCATTTTTAGAATACAGATTAGCAGAGGAACATTCAAATGAGTTGAGAGCTGTGAATCAGAGATCGATTTCTAAGAAGGTTCTATTTTGCTGAGCTCTAGGTAAATACGGACTAACGCGGCTCTATGTGAATGTATGACGTTACAACGAATTCCGTTGCAACGCATGCCTTTACCACGCATGCGTTACAATTTACCTCGAATACTTGCGTGGTGACGTCATACGTCATTAAGAGGAAACGGATTTTTTTTTTCCTAATTCTCTTAAACGACGCTGATTATCTTCATATCCCGACGTGACTTCTGGTGAGGTTTTTTTTTGGGGGGGAGACCCCCCCAAGCCCCCCAATTTTTTACTTTTTACCTTTACCACATATGCCTTTACTACAAATCTCGTAGTAAAGGTATGCATGGTAAAGGCTTTAGTGGTAACCACGCATGCGTTGTACTGCATGCGTGGTTAAAGATTTCGTGGCAACGGCTTCGTTGTAGTGGCCGTTTCCCCTCTATGTAGGCCATGCCACCCGCTTTGCAGACAGTGCCAAGTGTCTCTCTGAGCTAGAGGCTCCAGGAGGACACCCCCTCATCCATCAACTGTTCACTCTGAAGGCGACCCCCCTGTACACGCCTGTCCTTGAGTGAATCTTGGGAGGAGGCCTGCATAAAGGAATTACTGGCTTCACTGCAGACTGATTTACCGCCAGACCAGACAGGCTCACCATCTGGCAAAATGTTTCTGCACTTTTATATCTCAAATGTTTAAATTATTCAAAAATAATTGTGTTTATGTGTCAGCAAAACATATACTCTTGGCGCGAGGAAATACAGTATCCAGGAAGTAAGCCTGCCAGGCCATCTATTGGCAATAGCACAGCTGCACAAACTGGCTTCGCTTTATCACATCCAGCACTCCTCAAATAACGTTTAACCTTCTGCTCAGCATGTGAATCCACTCCCGCCCACAAGAACTGAGCTCACACTGTGCGTTTTTGTGAGACTTCTGCCCATGTGACCCTCCTGGTGTAACTCGTTCAGTTTCCTTTACCTTATGTGGAGGGTCCAAGTTTCCTCCCCGCAGTACAATCTCTCCATCTATTTCTTGACTAATTACACAACGTGTAGGGTGGGAGTTGGTGGGGGGGTGTGGGAAGGGGGGAGAGATTCATGGCGCCAGAAGACAAAAAGAACTGCAGAAAGTATAAACTTAGCTCATTTCACAGTTTCCCAAATTTGGTTGATTCACATGCCTTTTCTACTTCTGGCCAACCAGAAACAACTTTGGGGCATATCAGCAAGGCCCTGCGATAATTATCGCTCAGCGCTTTTAGCGCAAGGATATCGCAGGCTAACGCTGGATTCTATCGTGGAGATAGCATGCTATCAGCAACACTTATCTCCCAAGCGATAGGAATCCATGTATGAGCTGGAAAACAGTGTGATTATCGCTGGAACTCCAGCGATAATTGCACTGCGACCAGCGATACCTTGCTGATATGACAGGTTGGTCTTAGCCGTGTGATCCACCTCCCATTGGATTACATCGCTAAAACAGATTACAAGCAGGCGTAAGGAAAGTAGCGATAACTGTGGTTAACGCTACTTTTCTTATCACTTTGCTTGTTTACATGCAGCTTAATAATTGGAGAAATGTCTGTTAGCGACATTTCTCCAGTTATTTTGACACGGAACTCCCACTTTGCATCTTATTAGAGATGCAATGCTGGCCGTTGTTGTAAGGAGCGCTAAATCAGCAAAACACGCAATAGCGTGTCTTTGCTGATAAGGCGATGAAATTATCGCAGCTTTTTGCATGAAAACGGACGCAAAAGCGGCGATAATTTCATAGCGCCGCCTTGCTGATGTGCCCCTTTCTTCTTTACACCTTATAGTCAATGTGCAGCTGTTTCTCCTTCTCAGATCATAGCACAGAAGGAAGCACGGATGTTACCAGGCTTATAAGTTCTTCTGCTGTAGCTCTCTGAAATGGATGCAGTTTATAAGTAATGTAAAAAAACACAATAACCTATCACTGTGCAGAAGAAGAAATTGTAGTGATACATTGCCTTGTTTCTTATATGCTGTCAGTCCCCATGTTTCTGCTGAACCTGGTAAGGAAACAGCTTTGAGGATAGCGCTTGACGACAATTTTAGAAATATATGTTGGTGCAACCGTTTGAAAAGCTGGTTCCGCCATCTTAAGTTGGCAGTAAAATTGCATAGTCAAATTGTATTGTTTGCACTCTTCTCCAGAGTCGGGCTGGCTTACAGTTCAATCAGGCAGTGCCTGATGGGCTGGTCTGACGGATCAGTGAGAGGGCTGTCTTTTTTGCAGTTTGTGGGCTTTTTTTCTGACCAGGTGGACCAGTGTTTACTGTTGATTTCCCTGATATTACTGAAAGCATTGCTTAGAGAAACATAAATGTATGGACTCTCCCATTCCTTGAACAATACCAATACAACATGTCTTTGCAAGTTCAAAACTAGCCTGATCTGCAAATGTAGGCCACTTTTTTAGCTATCTGGTTCGCTAATGGGGGCCACTTTTATTTTGGCGCCTGGGACAATTGTTGCTCCATTCCGACCCTGCTCTTCTCCAAGGAATAGACCCAATCCTACATTCTTCGCGCTTAGGGGTCCATTAGGATGGCAGGAGGATCGCCTCCCCAGGCCGGCGGTAGCCACCGCCGGCCTGGCGGGGCCAATCCACCCGCCATCCATGCCGGAATGACCCCCGCCATATTATTATGGCTGGGGGGTCCGCGGCGGACGGAAAGACCGCCCGTTCTTTTCCGCCCCTGTCGCCTTGCGACTGGGCAGGAAATGGATCTATATGGTGGTGGTGTCTATCAGACACCGCCAGAAATATTAGTATGGGCATTTTTCAAAGGCCTGTGGAGTCTACCTGCGGGGGCCAGTTGCGGGCCCCCAGGGACTCCGGGGGGGTGGGGGTTGAACATGGGCATTTCAAAGAACAACGTGGCAGGCACCGAGCGGAGCCTGTCACATTGTGCTTTGAAATGCAGAACATGTATTCTTAACATTGCGGCAGGCGGTGCATTGAGCACCGCCAGCCGCAATGTTAAAAATACAGGATGCACCCGCCACTGTGGCGGGCGCATCCTAATTTCCCCCACGGAACCCACGCCCATATGGTGAGCGGTCCCTTTCCACGATAGGATGGCGGACGGACAAAGTCCGCCCATCATCCTAATGGGGCCCTTAGATGGGAAGTGGATTTTTGTCCCGAAAGGAAAAATGAAGAAGAGAAAGACACAGTAAAGTGGGTGGAAGTGTTCATTTGCACCTCCTTGTTAAGATGGGCTGCAAAAATCCCCTGCTATAAATAGCATTGGCTTCAGGGCTTTGTGATGCTTTAGCATGAGATTGTCTCTTCAGTGTGTAACAATCGGGAATACAAATGATTTTGCACCAGTTTTTCCCCAACATTTACTATGAGCTTTGTGCTGGTGACATACTACGAGGGAAAAACAGGAGTGTGCACAATTGACATACATCTTCAACAGGTCATTTTTGCCCATTTTTCGTACAAGAGTTTTAGTCAAAATAGACATTAATATAGAGACAAGAAGACGTGGTGGTAGACGAAGCTAGTTTAATTTTAAGAGTACTTCGGCTTGATGTCCCAATTTTTGTGTGCATCGGGCCGGACTTGTTATTTATCTTATTAGACACTTCCTAGAGATGAGGCGGAGGGCTGGAGCCATTGGAGGCTGGATTTGAGGGTCCAACCACCTTCACTATCTCTCCAGCATCCTTCAAAATGTTATGCTCTTTCCCCAGTATTAGTTGCACTGGAGTTAGAATAGTATACCTGACATTTTACATTTTATATTCTTTCCCCATAGATAGCTGCATTTTTGTTGGGGCAATACATCTTGTCTCCCTAGTTATATGCACTTTCACCAGTGACAGTTGGGGTGGAGTTAGATTCATAGATCAGACTGTTTCAACTATCTGTGCAATACAAATGTTAGTTACCTTGGATTTGGAACAGTAAATTTGATCTCCCAATTCTATGAATTTTCATCAATACTAGTGGACCTAGAGGTACAGTAGTAAATGTAACCTCACAAATTATTTGCTCTTTCCTAAATGTTAGGTTGACAGATTGCAATAGTTTGCATGATATCCTCAAATGTATGATGTTCCCCTAATACTTAAAGTATGAAATTTGCATTATTATTTCTTGGTAAAAAAATTTAGATAGGTGTAATGCTTTTTATTATAATATTTTATTATGGTAAATTATTATTATTAATAAACAATATTTTCCTAAAATGACAATATAGGAATACCACCCATAATATTAAGTGACATCAATTTTAAAGTATAACATATTATGTGTAGCAAATATATTAGAAGCTTCAGGATTAAATTACAAATGTACACAATACAATGATAATGGAATTGAATTAACCCAACTTCGTATAGTTTTTAAGGCAAATTGTAATATATAGGCATTTCTAGGAAGAACAAAATCTTATAAAAGGAAACTCAAGTATAGCATGTACTCAAATAAATTCCAAATTTATAAAATAAACATAACACTGTTCATTCACAATACATAGACAGTGAATTTAATTAGGAATATAGGTTCTTTTTAGAACTAGAATACAGTATTTGTATTGAATATTTTTCAGAATAACATAATGTATTAATCATTTGTTCATAATTTACAGCCATTTTCCAAAAAAAGTAACTGTAATTTTTAATACAACACTTTTGTATACAATAATGTAACAGTTTTATAAAAAAGATTATAGTACAAGTACAGAATATCCAATAATTTACAAAAATAAAATATTTTAATCAAAGTATTTTAAAACATTGTTTCCATGCATTTCAATGTAATGTAAGTATTTTTTCTTTTGCCTACGTTTAATTGTAATTGTTACATCTGTTGAAGATTTTTTTTTTTTTACTGTGCTTTCAGGTAAGAAAACATTTTGCATTTATAAACTTCTATTGGATTGTGTATGTCTGATTTAATGTTAGTTTAGAGTGTAGTAACTTACAAATTGTGTTGTGTTTTTGGAGTTAGTGTTATATCAGTGAATGTTTGGCCTGTTATTTCATAACATTTTAGAAATAGGTTTGTTTTTTTAGTTTTAGATTAAGATGTAGGTTTTGTGTTAGGATTTATTCTATTTCAATGTCATTACTTTTAAGTACTATGGCCCACATGCATCAAAGCAAAAACCGGTCGCAAACGGGCAGATTCTCGGATTCTGCCCCTGTGCGACCGGTATTTTTGCATTTGGGATGCATCATCCCAAATGCAAAAATCGCAATTTAAGTAATCTCTAAATTGCGATTACTTAAATTGCCATTGCATTTAAGGAATCGCTAATTGAGATTCCTTAAATGCAATGCTTTAAAGTAAAAAAAACTAGCGATTTCACTAACGGGGAGCAAATTACCATGAAGTTGAACTTCATGGTAATTTGCAAAAACTTTGAAAAATGCACTACAGTGCATTTTTTAAAGTTCCATTTTACATGCCCTTGGGGCATGTGTGTGGGCAAGAAGTACTCATATGCAGATTTCAGGGGTGCAACAGGGTGTCCTTTTGATACCCTGGCACCCTTGAAATTGCATTCTCAATTTGCGATTCTCTAATTGAGAATCGCAAATTAAGAATATCTTCCCATCATTTCTATGGGCCTCTAGGCCATAGGAATAAATGGGGAGGTATTCCTTAATAGCGGCTCGCAATTTGCGACTCGCAATTAAGGAATGCTTAGAAATCGCTATTTTTTAAGCGATTTCTACATGCATAGCCTTTTGCTATTCCTTATTAGCGAATCCTTATTTTTCGCTAATAAAGAATCACAAATGGCATTGTTGATGCATGTGCCAGTATATGATGTGAAGATGAGAATTAATTATACTTTGCGTTTCTAGCATTTGAACTTTTCAAAATCATATTTTTGAGATGTATATTAGCAATTTGTAAAGAAATTGGTTTGAATTATTTTGATTTCCAGGCCTATTGCACAATTTTCTTTATATTTCTAATGGAACAGTTTAGAAGTTTCTTTGAATTTACTTTATTTATTTTGGTTTTTTTTAATTGTGTCATTGCAATTTGTTTGGAAATGTTTTAAGGTTTGCTAAATTGGACTGGAAATACTTCTCAGATACAGAAATAGATGTTTCTTTTTAATTTAACATTTACAAAATATTGTTGAGTGTATTTGTTTATTTTATTTTTACACAATGTAAATTATGTGTTGTATGGTATTTTTAAATTGAGTATTCGTGACATTTGCTTTTTCTACTAACTGTTATAAATACAAATATTTATTTTGCTATTATTGAGTTCTTTGATCTTTAGAAATTCTGTAATGTTGAGTTATTTAATTATATTAATTTCATTTGATGTTACCAAATATGATTGGCTTTGGATTATCTTGGTTTTGTTTAGACAGTAGATGGTACTATCAATTTAAACATTTTCTTTATGTATCATTTAGAGTGCAGTATTATTTTATTTAGTTGTATGCTTGACTTAATAGTTTGTAATTTTAATAGACAAAACAGTGAATAATGAAATATAATATGTATTACATTATTTTAGTATTTTGTTGACATTTTAGTTTAATATTTAAAGGTTTTGGTTTCTATTTTGAAGGTTGCTTGTTTTGGTTATATTTTGTACTGAAGGTTAGATTAGTGTATATGCTATGGATTTCAATTATTTTATTCCTTTGACTCAGTGAAATAGGTGTACTCTACTGCATAACATTTTGTGCATGATTTTTTGGTTGCTTGGATATTTTAGGTTGCAATTGTAGAGCAAGGGACTATTTAGGCATAGATATTGATAGCTGTATTCCTTTTTACGAATCTGTACATGTTTGAACAGGGTATAGTGGTGTTTTCCAAGTCTTCCTTGGTAGGAATGATGCAATTCCTCCCCTGAATTGTTTGCTTTTGAATCTTGTCTGTGTGTGCTTTCAAAGACAATCCAGGATGATGTATGGAACCTGGTATTTGTGACCTGAGTGGTGTATGAGTTCCACACCGGTGTATATAAAGAACTCTATTTGTTTATAAACTTTAGAGTTATGTATAAAAGATTTGGGCTAAAAAAAATTAATGTCAAAGGCAATATGACTATTTGTAGTTTTGTCAATGCGTACTTAGATTTTTTTTTTAAGTGTCTCCATAAGGCCAGGTTAATGTTAAGGGTAACAGTATTGGATTTTACTTTCTGGATAGATGTTGATAACAATATGTTTCAATGATTGCTCTAAGTTCATTATGTTATGATTTTCGAGGAGACATAGCTGTTTGTCTTTTTCATGTATTGTGTTTAGAACTCCCACATTGGTGTTACTCTGTTGATTAAGGAGAAGAGCATAAATGGAGGGTAATATTCTTTTAGTAGCGAATATGGATTGTAAATATCTGGCTAAAGGATGGTTAACATGACTTAAATGCTCCATACAATTGCCAAATATTACATTGTGCCGGCTTTGGCAGAATTCTATTTGTTGTAAGGAATACTTGCTTTTTTGTGTGTTTCTCGAAGATGGGTTTGTATATCTATCATGGGGGATATCGTAGGAGCAGGCATAACTTGTCTTTCAGCTCTCCACTTCCTGCTTTTTGCCTTTTTCACATTTGCTGCAGACAGTATCTGTCCTATAATTTGCAGTTGTATATTCTGGACAGTCTGTAATAAGTTTCCCAGGAGGTACAGACAAACTTGTGGATACCTCCTTTTAATCTTGCACAATATTTTCTAATCTCAATTTCAGTCTTACTAGGTGGATGATTTCCTTTCAAACATTTTCCACATCATTTGCTGTAATTCCATGATAATATTTTGTACATTTCCAATATGTATGTTCTTTTGTTGAACTTTCCTTCGTATATGTATATTTATATATGCTTATAATGGTTTGCCTTTCTGAGCTGTTGTATATGTAGATTGGGTAGACATTATTGGAATCTGAGAATGATGCAATTGTAAAAAACTAACACATTTTAATTACATATGTTTACAATTAAAGTAGATTAGGAAACACATTTATTTTATTTTGGACTTTTAATAAAGATACTTTTATAAACACGTTTTCTTATTTTCTTAGGCATTTAATGTTCCGTTTTTTTTCATGCTTTTTGTTAGATTTTTTTGCCATCGATCTTTGCTGCTTTTGGCTAAAAACAGCTCTTTGAACTTAAATTTAGGAAACGTCACACACTGAGACGGTGAATCATACAGAGCCGCCAAGCCCAAGTCACTTAAAGTTTGTTTGACATTATTTAACCAGGGAATTGAGGAAGCGCCATCAAGAGTCAAGATGTCTTTTAACACAAGCTGATTTAATACAACAGAATTTTCCAAATTGACAACCAAAGACGTAACGGGGCCAATTTAATGTTGTCAGTCATTTAAGGGAGGCCTAATTCTTTATGAACAAAGTCATTAGAAGACGAGACAGAGATATACCCCCAGATGCATCAAGAACCCATTTTGCTATTCCTTATTAGCGAAAAATAATGATTCGCTATTAAGGAATAGCAAAATGCAATGCATGAAGAAATCACAAAAAAAATACAGATTTCTTAAAATTCCTTAATTGCATCAACAATGCCATTTGTGATTCTTTATTAGCGAAAAATAAGGATTCGCTAATAAGGAATAGCAAAAGGCTATGCATGTAGAAATCGCTTAAAAAATAGCGATTTCTAAGCATTCTTTAATTGCGAGTCGTAAATTGCGAGCCGCTATTAAGGAATACTTAGAGGCCCATAGGAATGAATGGGAAGACATTCTCAATTTGCGAATCGCAATTAGCGAATCGCAAATTGAGAATGCGATTTCAAGGGTGCAGCGGTGTCCAAAGGACACCCTGTTGCACCCTTGAAATTAATCTGTGCACGTATGTTGCGCACACACATGCCCTTAGGGCATGTGTGTGCGCAACATGAAACTTTTAAAAATGCACTTTAGTGCATTTTTCAAAGTTTTTGCAAATTACCATGAAGTTCAACTTCATGGTAATTTGCAATCCCTATTAGCGAAATCGCTATTTTTTAAACTTTAATGCATTGCATTTAGGGAATCTCAATTTGAGATTCCTTAAATGCAAGTAATCGCAATTTAGCGATTTCTTAATTTGCGATTTTTGCATTTAGGATGATGCATCCCAAATGCAAAAATACTGGTCGCAAAGGGGCAGATTCTGAGAATCTTCCCCTTTGAGAGCGGATTTTACCTTGATGCATTTATGCCATTGACTGTAACCTTTTTGCGAATTTGTCTTCTATCACTTGAAGGTATTTAACTTGTGCTGTGCCCCAAATTGCGGCATCATAAGTAGCTATAGCTACCCTTTTTGCTGAGTAGATTTCCAACATTTCTTGGATCGGCCTATTTCTTCGGTTCTCAGCAAACTTCCACACCGCAGCTATGCTTTTTGACATAAGGTTTGCTCTATTTCGCACCATCTCAGACCAATTTAATTTAGTTTTGAATAGGACCCCCGGATACATAAAGGTTTCTACTCTTTTCAGATTTCTGCCCTCTATTTGAAGCCTCGTTTTTTTAATTATCTCTGCCCACAGCCATCACAAAAGACTTTAATTTATAAACATAAAGGCCAAGGTCCGCCATATAAGCCAAGTATGTCCCAATGGCAAATTGTAGGGCCATTGGCGTTCTGGCTAGTAAAACAGCGTCATCTGCGTAAAGCATAATGGGCATGGTAATGCCGCGGCAACCGGAATGTCTTTACATTTTTCACTCAGCACCTCATTTAACTTGTTAGTATACAGTGAGAAGAGGAATGGGGTGGGGACACAGCCCTGTATTACACCTTTTTCAGTTTTAAAAGTTTTAGTGCATCCCCCTTTTTTTCCATAGCGGATTACGGCCCCTGCTTCTGTGTATAGCTCTCTTATAAATAAACTTATGGGGGTCCACACCCATTGGCTCCATAATTGACCACAGTTTACAGTGGGACACGCATTCGAAGGCCGATAAATCCATGAATGCCATATGAAACTCGCTTTTCTTTGCAAGGGCATATTTAGATTTATTTATTTATTTAAAGAACTTGTAAAGCACACAGCTACCCCTAAGGGTCTCCTGGCGCTATAGGGAGGGCAGTAGCAGAGGACAAAGTCTGAAGCAAAACAAACATTTAGTCCGGACTGCTATAAAGTAGGGTTTTTAGGTTTTTACAAAATTGAAACAGGGAGTTACAGGATCTGAGAGAGAGCAGCAAGACGTTCCAAAGTTTCGGGCCCAATACAGAAAAGGAGTGGTCTCTAAGACGAGCTCTGTGAAATCTCGGCAATGAAAACAAAGCGAGATTGGCAGATCTCAACACACTAGTCGGGACATATGGAGACACCAGAGCTTGGATGTAAGAGGGGGCGAGACCATGTCTAGTGCGAAACATATAGCACAGGGCTTTGAACCTGATCCATTTATCAACTTTTAGCCAGTGCAGTTTCTGCAACAAAGGGGAATTGGATGAGAATCTCGGCAAGCAACAGAGAATGCGAGCGGCTGCATTTTGAATGATCTTCAGACGGTGAATCACAGCATTGTCAGCCCCCAGATAAAGGACATTCCTGTAATCCAGTCTGGATGTGACCAAGGCTTGCAACACAGTTCTCTGAGCATCTGGTTGAATCAGCCAGAGTATTTTCTTTAACCATTTCAACATAGAGAAGCAAGAGGCGGTAAGCTTAGAGACCTGTGGTGTCAGGGAGAGATTTTTGTCAATAATAAAACCAAGATTCTTCACTTTATCGACCGGCATGGGCAGTGTTCCCAGAATGGCAGGCCAATGATTGACTCCCCAAAGACCAGGGATATTTCCCAACATCAAGACTTCGGTTTTTGTCACCATTGAGCTTAAGGGCATTTTTGTTCATCTAGTGAGCGACAGTAGCCAAACCTTGCCTGAGAGGAGAGGGGTCTTTACTACGAGCCTCGGAAAGAGAGAGGATAATCTGAGAATCATCCGCATATGAGAAAATGGTGAGACCAGACTCTTCGATCACATCCATCGAGGGGCGTACATAAATGTTAAACAACAGAGGGCTCAAAATGGACCCTTGCGAACCCCCGAGGATAGTGTTAGAGTAGTGGAGGTGTTATTTTCTGAGAAAACCTGAAAGGTTTGCTTCTTTAAAAAGGAGGATTGCCACTTCATCGCAGTGTCGGTGATGCCTAGATGTGACTTAAACTAAATCAAGACACTGGTCTGTTGTCCCTGAAGCAGTATTGTGCCTCTGCCAGAATGTTATTTCCATCGCCCATTCCTCCAGCCTATTGAGTAGAAGTCTGCCCATAAGTTTAGCTGTACAATTCAATAGGGAGACTGGGCAATAGTTTGCAGGGTTTGAGCTATTCCCCGTCTTATAAATTGCGATTATTAAGGATTGTCGCCATGATGGCAAAGGGCTTACTCTAGCTATTGCATTGAAAGCTAAGGTCAGAAGGGGGGCCCACAAAGATGTATTAGTAACAAAAATGTCCAACTGTACTCCATCTGGACCGATAGCCTTCAAGGCAGACGATTGATAGAGAACGAGGTCTATTTCTTCAATAGCAAACTCTAGTGCTACGGTATTACTGTGGGGCATCTCTGCGGCCTCTAGATTAATGAGTCCTTGCATTTGGAATATATTCTGTAAGTGGGTTAACCAAGTATCCTCATCTATATAAAGGTCCAGGGAAGGATCTTCCACCTCCTGAAGGAAGGGAGAGTTAATCACTTTCCAAAACGCTTTAATATCCTTAATAATTGAGGCTTGTCTTAACTTTTCCCAGGCTTCCACCCGGAGCTGGCATTTCCTCTCTTCCCTGGCAGCTTTATATTTTCGCTGGGGTTTCTGGTTGAGCGCTTTAGAAGGTTAGCAGAAGTTTGGGAGCAGTTTTTATCAAACCACGGAGTCAGAGTGATATTATGCTGTGATAAATGTAATACTTGAAATGTTTTAGTTGATAGGGGTTGTTAAAGATTTGATATTTGTCAATTATATTTTTGTACCATTACATTTTTTAGGTCAATGTTGTGACATACAACTGGTAACATGTGACACTGAAGCCACAGCTTGGCCAACATCTCGGAATAGGCAACTGTCCAGAGCAGTGTACATTCCATAGCCACACCCCATTCCCCACCCACAGAACAAAGCCAAGGCTAAGGCTTTAGTGCCAGCAGTGGCATTAGGTGCCTCCGTCCGCATAACCTTGCCAAGTGACTTTATGTTGACATATCATGAGGGCGAATGAGCAAGAGCTAATACATAAAGACGATCAGACCAAAATATTGGAAGAAAGAAAGACCAGAGAAAGTGTCATACTTACTGGTTATGATGAAAAATACAAGAAAATCTGGTGCACTTGTAACATAGCAATACTGAGAAAAGGAACTTCAGTGGTTAGAGGGAAATGCAGGATAGAGGAAGAGGGAGCAATGCAGCAAGGGATGATGCCTTTAATCCTTTTTGGTTGATTAAAATAGGTATGCACTATTAAAGAGCTTGGGAAATGACAGATAAGTCAGCAATGTGAACACAAACTGATACGCCTCACAGGTGATAGCTGTTCTTATCACGAGGTGGACAGTGAAGAATTAAGTGTGAGTTTAAAAGGTGCAAAGTGGAGGGACCTTTCATATTGAACTTGTCAGTCGAGGATTAGTCTCTCTCAGGGTAAGGACATATGCTCTGCCTCTACAGCTGCTGTCAGCCAGAAAGGCTCTACCCTGTCCTTAATGAAAATAGACATCCTGTTCCTTTAAGTGGCATTGCCCATCCATGATGGACTTTAAATCAGCTTGAGGGTTTTCCACTTGACTTGACTCAAGCCTGCCTTTTCCATAATGAATCAATGCATACAGCCTTAGACAAGGATGTGTGGAAAAACAAGACATTCTGTGTTACAATGTTAGCAGTGAGAATAGAAGGCCCTGTTAAGACAATTCTCAAAACATTTTTTTTAACCTCTTGGGTTATGCTGCACCAATGAAACTTTCCTTTTGGTAGACGTTGCATTGCCCATAAATTACAAGACCTACGAGATGTCGAATTGTGCCCAAGCATACATTTAATAGGAGGTCACGAAAATGGAACATCTGGTGGTTATTGAATGTTGACAAAGGTCTTGGACTAGCCCAGTGCTTTTGAGTCTGAACTAGAGGTTGACAAACTTCATCTTCTCTGCTTAGTACAACGTACTCAGTGTAATTACCAGAATGGATTCCCCAGTTCCCTAAACATATAAACAAAGAGGGAATACTTTATTGAGCACAATCAATCAATCAATCAACAGTCAAACAGTGGGTATTGGCTCTTCCTCCGGGTGCAAAGGATAATACTGCATTCTCGATTCTGGAAGGCCTGTTCCAGTTCTAGATGATGCCTTTTGGATCCTGAACGCATCTTACGTAGATTTATGCAACACATTTTGAATGGCCTATGTGGCCCTTGTGTTAGCTACCTAAATAGGGTAGCAGTGTTAGGAACCATTTGGAAATGTGAAGAAGGCACTGCACAGATCTCTGCTCACCATGTAACCAAACAAGTGGCAAAATGGGCACAGCTCCCTGTTTTTTCCTTAGACGTAGGTTAGGGGATGAAAGGCTTAGCCTCTCCAGTCACTGAACCAAGTGATCATGGCATTGGGAGCGTGCACAGACATGGTCGGGCTAGACTAGATACTATCAGGCCTTAATGTAGTACTATTGTTCCATGATCGCTTGCCCAAGGCCTTGATTTCTTGAAAGCAATCAAAAAAATGTCAATTAGGCTAAAGAGCGTCAGCAGAACTTTGAATAACCAAAGAAGGCTGTTGGTGAGGTCGCAGCCTTGAAGGAGTCAGGCGTTTGTAAACTCTGTACTATTTAGAGCAACGTCTTCAACTATGAGAGTGGAGATATTCTAGCCCAGCTCACCAGAAAAGGTACCGATCACCCAAGGGCTTTTATCAGTTGCTGTTACTTTATTGGAATAATTCTGGGTGGCCATTGAAAATGTGTGCTGCAAATATCAAAATGTTTAAGAAGTTCCATCCCTGTTGTTTGTGTTAATATTTGTTATCCAGAATGGGCACAGGCCCTTCATTTGGCTTACACCCATGAACGGAGACAATCAAAATTTATTGTGGAAGGCAACTTCCCGTAAGGAAATAGACTTCAACTTAGAACACATAGCTGGAATGTCACATGTAATCAGAAATGGATGATTAGATGAAAGAGACTATTCTCTTGATGGGATTGTGTAAATGGTTCATGTCTAATGTGGAAGGGCATAGCTTTAGGGGTTTATATATGAGCCCTTGCGTCACGTTTGCGCTGACGGTGCGTCACTTTTTGTGACGCACCAGCAGCATAAAAAATGCGCCATGTTGCGTCATATTTACAAAGTGACGCATCTAGGTAGATGCGTCACTTTGTAAACCCCTGCGCTACATTATACCTGCACCAAGTATAATATATGCAAGGTGGGCGTTCTGATGCAAGTAAACCTCGTAGAAGTGGCACAGTGAAATCTATGAGATTTCACTGCGTAACTTCTAGGACGCAAATGCGTCAATATCTTACGCGTGCCACACCGCAGGCATAAGACTGACACAGGCTCTTTCACACGGGGCTTGGCCCATGTGAAAGGGCACATTGCTGGAGTTGCATCACTTTTGTGACACACTCCAGCAATGCATATGTTTTGCTCCTACAGATACTCCAGAAATACTGACGTATCTGTAACTCCTCGTGACATGATGCGTCATACTGTAAATCTGACGCATCCAGCATGTCGCAAGGAGGGCTCATTGAAAAGGGACGCATCACTGTTTTCACGCAGCGATGCGTCACTTTTCATAAATGAGGCCCTTAGAGTTTTTACCAAACTTCTGACCCTGACCCTGAAATGCTTCAATTTTCTGATGTGAACTGTCCCATTTAGGCTTGGGTGTTTACAGCTAATGCCGATGATCGGCCTGACAGTGCCATAGTATTACCCCAGCAGAGCCCTAAGCTTATACTGGCAGAAGGTGGATCACATAAGCATGTCCTTGGTCGTAGAAAAGGTTACACCTCCATACAAAGAAGCTTCTGGTTGATGGTAGTAGATTGTATTTTCATTAGGCACATTGCGTCTGGACCCCTGAGTCAAGGTGTGCTGAACACTTCAGTAAAATCAAATTACTCCTTTCACCTCATAACCATCATCGTATTTGCCCACACCACAAATATGTGCAACGAATGTGTATTTTTGGCAATCTTAGCTTTTAGGAATAGGGTTGAGTACTTTTAATAGTGGGTTACTGCCAGCACAACAGCATTGCTTATGCCATTCGCCATCACTGTCACTTTTACCATTTTACCATTTGAAGGAACTAGACAAAAAGTCATACATGTGTAGGTTTTTGAAAATGTGGCGAATCATAACATTAGGCCATGGATGCCAATGAGAGGGCTTTCGCCGATATTAAAAGCGTCACAGGAAACAAAAAAGACTGCAAAGCATAAAACAAGGTCACCCCTCAGAGCTATTTCAATCATTATCCTGTTAGGGTTTAACAGCCTCTTGAAGCATTGCATTTTGCAGTCACAACGCCTGTGATTTCAAAATCACATACTTTGCAATTGCAAAATCCTAGGATGCGATGAAGCAAAGGCATTTAGCAAGATGAAAAACCCTTCCCTACTCACAAAATGCCTTTAGCCACACACTACTAATCGTGATTCCTAGTGAAATGTATCAATGGTTAGTGACCACAATTGCTGTCGCAAACCATTAATCAAGTACCATACTGGTATCAGATTTACAAAGAAAAACAGTTTCCTTTTGTGAATTGTGTCAGCAGCCTCTGTTGTAATGGGCAGTGGTCCAAAGGAGCACTGCTTGCTCACCTGATATCTTCACAAACAGGATTTTTTTTTTATCAGAACATGTTTTCTAAAGGAAACAGGTTGCTTCAAAGAATCTACTTTACAAATCCAAATGCAAGGACTGAGGTCTTCACTCCTTTGTGGGTCACCATCCCTGCATTTGCAGCTCATAAGGTGTAGCAAAAAGCAACTTCAATCATTTAATCAATAAAAATGTATAAAGCGCAGCTAATCACCCAGTAGGGCAGGGCTCTTCAAACTGTGAGGCGCGACCCCCAGGGGGGCCGTGGAGCGATGCAAAGGGGGTCGCGCCTTCACAGTCATACTTCTTCCCAGGCCCAAGGGCTTCGGCCCCCCTCCTCCCTCGTCGTGTCTCTCAGCCCGGCTCCTGCTGCAGTGTAACTCGATCAGCTTTAGGCTTGGATGGGCAGTGTCTGGAGTCATCTCCAGCACACTCCAGTTATTCACAGGTCTTTAAAGACCATTTGCATATTTACATGCCTTTGTAAACTGATTACAGAAGCTTAGGGGCACATGCATCATTGTAGGATTTTGCACTTCTTAAATTGCGAAAATTAAGGAATCGCAATTTAGGAAGTGCAAAATCCTATGCATCAAGAAATCCTAAAAGTTTTTAGGATTTCTTAATTTTCGGAAATTGCGATTCCTTAATTGCGAATCGCAATTAAGGAATGGCATTAGATTGATTCCTATGGGCCTAGAGGCCCATAGGAATCAATGCCGTTTTGCATTTCTTTTTTTTGGAATTCGCAATTTGTTGATGCATTGCAAGGGTGCAGAGGGGGGTCCAAAGGACCCCCCCCGCACCCCTGAAATGTATTTTAAAGTGCATGTTTCACACACACATGTCCTAAGGACATGTGTGTGTGTAACATGACACTTTCCAAAATGCATTTTTGTGCTTTTTTAAAGAATTTCGCAAATTAACACGAGGGTCAACCTCGTGTTAATTTGCACTTCCTATTTCAAAATTCGCATTTTTAAAAATATTGATGCATTGCATTTAAGGAATCGCACAAATGTGATTCCTTAAATGCATTCGCATTTTTAGGAAATGCAAAAAAAGCGAATTTTGAAAAATTGTTTCATGCATCCAAAAACGTATTTGGGAAGCGCAAACGGCCGAATTTACCGATTCGCACAGTTTGCACTTCCTAAATAGGTTGATGCATGTTCCCCTTAGTTTTTTTCCTGGTTTCAGTTAACCCTGGGCGCCCGATTCGGCTACGCCCACGGAGTAGGCGTAGTGTTGCCTTCTACGCATTTTGCGTAGACAGCGTAGCCGGCAACACTACGCCCACTCCGTGTGCGTAGCCGAGTCGGCCGCCACCCGCCTCCCTCCCGCCCTCCCCTAGATACATTATTTGAGCAATTAGCCTTATTAAAACAATATTAAAGCACTTACCTTGTCCGGGGCTCGTCCGGGGCTCCCTCTTGAATAGCGTCCTTTTCCTGGATACCAATGCGCATGCGCGGGCGGGCGCGCATGCGCATTTCTCGGGAGAAATGCGCATGCGCGGCCGCCCGCGCATGCGCATTGGTATCCAGGAACAGGACGCTATTCAAGAGGGAGCCCCGGACGAGCCCCGGACAAGGTAGGTGCTTTAATATTGTTTTAATAAGGCTAATTGCTTAAATAATGTATGCGGGGGAGAGCGGGAGGGAGGTGCGTAGTGGGGCTACGCGGAGTGCGGGAGTGGGCGTAGCTTCTCGCCCTCTCCGCGTAGCTCCGCGGAGCCCCACTACGCCCACTACGCCCACCCTTAGTTTCAGTACCCCCTGGGCCCCCACTGGGCCTGTTCCTTACATTTGTACTTTACAATTACTGCTGTAGTGTGAGAATGCATTTAATGAAAAGGAATATAAAGTAGGGTTGCCAAAAGAAAAATACCTGCCTGTTTTGTTTAAAGAGCCTGCAAAAGACCTCCTCTTGACACTAAATAGACTTTTAAATACAAAAGTATCTATGCATTAGTTATGTGACTTTTCTGTCTTTTTTCTCATTGTCAGTCAGTGATCATTGAGGCAGCCCTAGAACACAATTAAAAGTGCTTTACATTTAAATTTGTTGTTCAAAGTATGCACAGATAAGTGCTTAAAATACAGCTTTAGGTGTCTGCTTATTTTTGTACCGACTGGACCATCAAAATAATCTGCTGGCAACCCTAACCATAGGACTATTAGTTTGTTGCAGGATCAGCACATTATTTATTTCCTCCACCCTCGATCCCCGATTAATGCCGCAGTAGTTTAACTTAGATCTTAAACCCTACGCTGCTGTCAAGAACATGCTGAGTTACTTCAAGTGTATGGAAATGCACCCTGCATTCAGACAACTCGCTCCTCTTTCTCGCCCTTCACTTTCACGCTCACCCTGCACTCACACTGATTACCATGCACTCACACCATTCACCCTGCACTCACAGTGATCACAATGCCCTTGCGCTGTTCACCCTATACCTCCCCCTGCAGTCACAAGAGTACACTACTCATCCTGCACTCAGGTGACACTTCACTCACCTGACCCCCTCACTGCTCAATAAGCAACTCACTCAAACAAGCCTATCAGTAATCACAGATTCATTTGTCCCATTCTGAACTTGCATCCGCACCCAAATTCATACACCACCTCACTCACCCTGCAGTCACTCCTCTTACCCGGTTGTATGACGTTACAACGCATACTTTTACAACGGATGCCTTTACAACGCATTTTTCACAACGCAACATCCTTTACAACGCATTCCATTACAACGCATGCTGTTACAACAAATTGTCTAAAACTACCTTTACAACGCATTACATTACAACACATACTACCTTTACAACGCATGCCATTACATTGCATGTATGGTAAGTATTGAATAGTATAGGGGTAAAAATTACTATTCTAACTCAAGGGGGTGCAAAAGTAGGGTAAGTGTTGGATAGTGTAGGGATAAAAATTACTATTCTAACTCCAGGGGGTGCAACAGTAGGGTAAGTGTTGGATAGTGTAGGGGTAAAAAATACTATTCTAACTCCAGGGGGTGCAACAGTAGGGTACGTTTTGAATAGTGTAAGTGTACTATGCGTTGTAATGGTATGCCTTGTAATGACATGCGCTGTAATGGTATGCATTGTAGTGTCATGCGATGTAATGGTTGCGTTGTAATGGCATGCGATGTGAGGGATGTTGCGATGTAATGACTGTGTTGTAATGGAGTGCGTTGTAAAAGTTGAGTTGTAAAGGTTTTTTCCCGCAGAGTGTTAATGTGCCTGCTACAAAGAACGTGTACCATGCAGATCACAGAACTGAGTGTGAGTAAACTATGAGTAGCGCTATAAAAAAATGAAATGTTTGCCAGAAAGGTGCTATAGAGAGATGAGGTGCATTGTTAAATTGAGAGGTTGAATGGGGAGAGTTCAGATGTTGTAAAACGGGGTGAAAGAAAATGGCCTGCAAAGTGAGAGAAGGATCTGGGGTGAGGCGAGAGGGATGGAAGGGAGGGGTTGAGAGGAAAGCTGCATGGGTACACTGCTTAACTCTGCACAAAACCGCTAGGTTTTTAAGGGACCCCTGCCTTTCCTGGCCAGGGCCAGGTGAGCTTCTAATGTGGCAGCACATATGCCTGCGAAGTGTAAGGCCCTTCTCAAAGGTTGACTAGAAATCTTTCCGATGTTAATTGCTGTATTTTGGTCATAAACGGGTACTGATGGGGTGAAATCTTTCCTCAATGTTATGTGTGCAAAAAATGTCAAAATAATGAAGCAATGCTATCTCAAAATACGCGGCATCACATAACATCACTTTCATTTTCTTCCCACACAATTTAGTCAAGCCTGTCGCGTAATTTGGTCCTCACTTGCCTCATAATTCTAGTAGCCCTGTCTACAGGTTTAGGCATTTTTGTCAGAAGGGGGTCCTTGCGCCTCAAAATGTTGACAGGGGGGGTTTCGGCATCCAAATGTTTGAAGACCTCTGCAGTAGGGTATCCATGTGCGTGCAGGCCCCGTAGGCTTATTCGAACAGTCAGTTCTTGAGGGCCACTCGGAATTCTGTAAGTGAGGTGATGGTCCAGAGGTGCACGGGGAGATTGTTCCAGGCTTTTCTTGTGATGTGGGAGAAGGAGTGTCCTCCAATTCTGCTTCGGTAGATGCAGGGAGTATGGGCAAGTGAAAGGGAGGCATAGCATAGTCGTCTCGATTGGTGGTGGAAGTTTAGGCTGTGGTTAATGTAGGCGGGTCCTTGGTTGTGTGGAGCCTTGAGTGCATGGGTCAGCAATTTGAATTGCCATCTCTTCTGTATGGGGAGCCAGTGGAGTTTTCTGAGGTGGGGTGTGATGTGGGTTTATCAGGGAAGGCTGAGGATGAGTCTGGCTGCAGCATTCTGTATGGTCTGAAGTCTCTGTAGAAGTTGTTTGGTAATTCCTAGATAGATGCCATTCCTGTCGCACAATCAGCTAGTGATGAGGGCTTGTGTCATGGTGCATCTCATGTGTAAGGGTAGAAGCTTGAAGATCTTACGTAGCATGCGCAGAGTGAGGAAGCAGGCGGCGGACACAGTGTTGATCTGTGATTTCATGGTGAGCTTGTTGTCAATGAGGATTCTGAGGTTTCTGGTGTGGTTGGAGGGAGTGGGTGCGGGTCCCAGGTCTGATGGGCAGCAGGAATCTTTCCATGTGTTGTTACTATTGCCAAAGATCAGTACTTCCGTCTTGACTGTGGTCAGCTGCAGACAGTTATTCTTCATCCAGTTTGCGACGTTCGTCATGAATCTATGAAAGTTGGTTCTGGTGGTGGTGGGGTCATCGGTGAGTGAGAGAATGAGTTGGGTGTCGTCTGCGTAGGAAATTATGCTGAGATTGTGGGATCTGGCAATGTAGGCCAGTGCGGTCATATATGCATTAAAGAACGTGGTGCTCAGGTTTGAGCCCTGTGGAACATCACAGGTGATCTCCTTGGGTTCAGAGCTGAAATGTGGGAGGTGGACCCTCTGAGTTTTTCCAGTGAGAAAGGAGGTGTCTGAGCACGTCCCCTTGGGTGCCGATGTGGTGGAGTCTTTCAATCACTGTGTGGTCAGACACACTGTCAAAGGCTGCTGAGAGATCAAGGAGGATCAAGCCTGCAGATTCTCCTTAGTCCAGGAGGGTTTGGATGTTGTCAGTGGCTGTGATAAGAGCAGTTGTGGTGCTGTGATTGCTGTGAAAGCTGGATTGGGAGGCATTGAGTAGCTGGTTCTGCTCCAGGTGTGTCACAAGTTGATAGTTGATTATCTTTTCCAGTACTATTACTAGGAATGGGAACAGTCAGATTGGTAGGACATTTTAATTAGTAATCAATAGGCAAGTCATTTTAATTTTTGGCTACTTAGTAATCATTAGGCAAGTCATTTTACGGCCCTCTGTGAATAGTCAAATTGCAATTCAACGTTTTTGTGCATAGTCCTCATTGCAAAATGCGGCTTTGTTCTCAAACCAGCCTGTTAGCAACTTTCACGTTCTGATTTGTGAACAATTAGTACATCAGGCCCTAAAGGGTTTTCCAGAGCTATAATTTGAAGGTGTTCATTAATTGATATTTCTCTTAGTGAATTGACTTAGGCTTGCCATTTATATTTATTTTGTGTTACACCATATCACACCTAATCATCACACAAACATCCCCCTTGAGCTAGGCTTTGCAAAGCTACGCAGAATAGTTAAATAGACTTTGTAGATACAATTTTCAAATTACAATCTGTTAGTACTGGTGGTCTGCAATGATGTGGTGACATATTTGCTGTAAGACACATATGTCAGTCCTTACGTATTCCTTCTTGGTGGTCACCATTGGTGCAGGTATAAAAGATGGCACGACCTGGGAGGGTACTGTGGGAAGTTCGAGCAAGGGATACCGCTACAAATCCACAACTTTCCACCAGATATTAGCTGTAGGCTGAGATCTAAATATACTCAAACTTACTGGTTCTGGTTAAAGGGAAATGGGGATAAGGATAAGAAAAAGACACTGAATGTGTGAGTGGTTTCTCACTGAGGCTCAATGTGGCACATGTTTTTCTTTTGTAAAGAATGGATAATAGTGATAGAAACACACAGGATAGTGACTATGGCTGATGTTCCAATTTTAATTGCCTGTTACAAACCCTGAAAGGACCAGGAGACCTTCTCGGAGCTCAGGGACACCTAGAGACACTGTTCATGAGATCATGACTTTGGACAAGAGCTTCTATAGGCAGCGAAGCACAGAACCAGTAGCAGTCTTTATAGATAAGATGGAAAAAGGGAAAACATGGAAGAGAGACTGGTAAACAAAACAGAAATGCAGACCGGCAAAAGAACTGAGTGAACGGTAATCATACAACTAACTAGTTGTGAGGCAACTTGTTTCCCCTCAAAGCTGCTTAAATTGTCCAGGATGTGGTTTGTTCATTACACCCGCCAGTCCTTTGTGTTTTTTTCCCCCAACTCTAAAGGCTTCCACCTATATTTTAGCCTCAGCCACTATTGCCTGGTGTTCCCTAGCCTCCAGTTATCTTTGTCTAGCCCTTCTCTTCTGTATTATTGCTCTTCTTATATTCCTCCTGATATCCCACTTCTTCCCTTCTTCTGACTCACTGCCTGTCATTGTTGAGTCAGGACAAAGCATATTGAGAGCCACAAACATATCCAAACACTTCTAATTGCTTAGGATACACTATCCTCCAAGCTAAATATTGAGTTCCTAATTCTGAACCTCTTGGATACTATTGATGTGACCTCTTTGTCCACAGTGTCACCTGTTGGTTTTTGAGGATAGGAAGATACCGCCATGTACCCAAGAAAGGAAATCACTATGGTGATGGCACTAAAGGGATTCCTTTTTCTTTTTCAGGTTGGCTGCTGGGGAAGAGCTTGCTCAGCACCCCAAAACTGTTTATATCTGAGTTATGATCTGTGCATATGGCATGCTAACATCATCAGAGTAAAAGGGAAAGTAAAATGAATAATTAAGCTCACTTTAGTTACACTTTTCTCAGGGTTCTGGAGCCTATCTCAGCCCCCATGCCCCCAAAGCAGTGATTTAAATGAGAGAGGTTTTGAAGGAAAATGGAGACTCTCCTCTTTCCAATGAATCTTCTACTAGTGGATCCCTGTGTGGAGATCAAGGGTGATCCTCCAGAATAGGATCCACCCACTATACACCAGGTAGGGTGACACGTCCCCAAGTATATTAAAATGCTCCCCCCTCAAAAGAAGTTCATCTTTATGCCCATCCCCCCACCAGTAGTTGTGATAAAGATTTTAGCCTCATCTGTCCTCCCAGGAGGTCAGTGAGCCTCGAAAAAGAATGGGCTGAGCAAGTGGTGGTATTCTCTGCACCAGGCCATGCCCCACCCTTAAGAAAGCCCCACAGTCTTTCTGCGCACCCCAAATTGTGTGACATAAACCCCACTAGACACCAATATTTCTTTTTTTTACACAAGAAAGAGGTGGAGGTGGCCAGTCCATGCATTGGACTATAGCTCTACCCCTAAAGGGTCTAACAGAGTTTCTGCCATCCTGGGGGCTGATTGAGGGTCTTATCCACATTCTGCCCCCTGGATCAGGGGCAGAAAGTGCACTAGCCACCAAAGATCTTTCTTTTTCTTTTGGAAACAAAATATGGAGAGGGGGCAACCCTTCTAGACACTAAAACGCCCAATGGTCATTCTACCCCCAATGAGAGCAGGTTGGGGGGTTAGCCCAATCTGCCCCTATAGGGCAGAAAGCCCACTTATCTCAGGGATTGTTTTGCTTTTTAAAAGGAATTAGATGGGTAGGGTGGCCCATATAGGCATTGGCCCAAACCTCCATCCCTAAAAGGCCCAACAGTCTTCTTTGGTCAGGGAGTCTGATTGGATGGTTTACCTCCACATTGGGCTGAGCAATGATTATGGTAAGCACCCCAATCTGCTCTACCTGGAAGGGGGCAGAAAAAACACTAGATACTAGGGGCCTCATTTATGAAAAGTGACGCATCGCTGCGAGAAAACAGCGATGCGTCACTTTTCATTGCGCCCTCCTTGCGACCCCAATGATGCGTCATATTTACAATATGACGCATCATTGCGCAAGGAGTTACAGATACAGCAGTATTTCTGACGTATCTGTAAGCGCAAAAGTGACGCATTGCTGGAGTGTGTCACAAAAGTGACGCAACTCCAGCAATGCGTCCTTTCACATGGGGAAAGCCGCATGTGAAAGGGCTTGCGTCAGTCTTACGCCTGCTGTGAGGCAGGCTCAAGATTTTGACGCAACAGCGTCCTAAAAGTGACGCAGTGAAATCTCATAGATTTCACTGCGTCACTATTACGAGGCTTTTTGCAGGGGAACGCCCCCTCTACATACATTATACCTAACGCAGGTATAATGTAGCGCAGGGGTTTACAAAGTGACACATCTGCTTAGATGCGTCACTTTGTAAATATTGTGCAACAGGAGGCATGTTTTACGCCGCCGATGCGTCACAAAAAGTGACGCATCGGAAGCGCAAAACTGACGCAAGGACTCATAAATGAGGCCCCAGGGTTATATGTTTTACAAAACAAATATGGGGTTGAGGCTGCTTGCCCAGACATTTTACCTTACCCCTACTCCTGAAGGGCCCAGAGGCCCACTAAGCCTATAATATTATTTTATTAACATAATTAATATGGGGTGGGATGGTCCACCAAGGCATTGAGCCAAACCACTCCACCCCAAGGAGTCCAAGAGTATTTATGCCCCTTCTCAGGGACAGATTGGGGTGCTTACTACAATCATTACTTATCGCAATGTGCTCCTCAGAGGGGATAGAAAGACAAGTAGACACCAAGGATTTTTTTGCAAACAAAATATGAAAGAAAATATGGAAAGGGGTGTCCCTACCAGGCATCAGTCCAGACCACCCCGGCCGTAAATGGTCAAATCTTGTACCTGTCAACCTGTGGGGCAGATTAGGGGGTTTGCCCCCAATATGCCTCCAGGAAGGCAGAAGTTGCACTGTACACCCAGATATTTGTTTACCAAAACAAAATACTGGCTGAAGCAGCACACTTAGGCATTGGGCCTTAGCCCAACTCCTAAAGGGTATAACTGCCTTAGACCTGGAGGTTTACCCTCATATGCATCTCTTTCCCAGGGCAGAAAGCCCTTTAGACACCAGGGATTATTTGTTTTGACAAACAAATTAAGCAGTGGAAGCAGCTTTCCCAGTCATCAGGCCACATCCCCACCCAAAAAGCCTCAGAAATGTTAATTTCTTCTCTCGCCCCTGGAGGAAAAATTGGACTGGGGAGGGGGAGGGAAGGAGAGGAAATCTACTGGATGCCAGGAATAGATTTAACGTTTTAAAAAAGGAATGGGGTGAGGGCCTGTCCATTCTGGCATTAGGTCGCAGTCTTACCCTTAAAGAATTTTAGCCTCCCCAAGACCACCATGGGCATTTTTAAACACAGAGATGCAAGAGAATCGAACGTGATTTTGCTTGTCTGGATCCCAGCACAGCTTACTAACTCAAATGCACTGCAAACATCAAAGTATGGGGCATATTATCAAGGGGGTTTATCTCCGCTTTTTTGGCTTTAAAAGCCAAGAAAGCGGAGATAAAATGATCTCCCTATTACCTAGCTGTCGCTAACACCAGTTAGCGACAGCTAGTAGGCGATAGCGACCATCTTGGGCCCCGCTTTGCATGTCAGTGATATTTATCACTAATGACATGCAAAGTGGGCGTGCCAAGATGTTAGCGACTGCAAACAGTCGCTAACATCGCTATCTCCTATTAACAACTTTTGGAGATATTCGCGCTAAGCGCGAACATCTCCAAAAGCTAACACCTGCCCTGAGCAGTTCTTAGCCATGTTATCCAATGGGAGGTGGATAACATGGCTAAGAGCATTAGCTCGGTAATGCATGAATATCGCTGACTTTTCAGCGATATACATGCATTGCGGCCGTTTTTTATCGCATTTGCGATAAACCTTGGTAATACCTAGGTTTATCTGCGGTAAAAATCGCCGCAGCTCAGCGGTAAAATTTAGTCTCTAACCAAGCAGTAGCGATAATTATCGATATTGCTTGGTAATATGCCCCTATATGTCAAAAAACTTGTATGTGTCCCATACTTATGCATCAGTACACTTCCCGAACACAGCCAAAGCCTTGCCATTCTGCATCCCCAAACATCGATTGATTGAAAAACGACCTCCCATGTGTACCTGGAGCTAAAGCGCATCATTGAAATGGATCAAAACTGTAACCATGTGAAGACATCATTGACACAACATTGACTTTACTCTGTCCTAATTTTGACTGGTTTCTGATGCAGGAACCATGCCCAGGCACAGAAATAAGGCACTGTTTATTTCCGGGAGGAGTGTGGAAGCACTGGGTGGTAGAAATTATATGAATCTCCACAGATTCTGGAATTTTTCCTCAAATATATGTAAGAAAAATGCTTGATTTTAGCCACAGTTTTATGGTTGCAGAGTTTTCTGGGTAAGAAAACATAGTGAGATTAGTGCAAGTCACACCATTCTGGACTCCGCTGGGTATCTAGTTTTTAGAAATGTCTGTGCTTAGTAGGTTTCCCTTGGTGGTGGGCAAGCCTGAGTCCATACAGCAGATGCCCTCCTCGCCAAACTGGTATCAACTTTCAAAGGAAAATCGTGATGTCTCCATGTTGTGTTTTGGGACCATTCCTTTTGAGAGTGATAGACCTAGCCACACAAGTGGTGTTCTGCTTTTATCTGGAGATGTGTGAGAACATTGGGTGATAGCAAATGTGTGAGTCACCACAGATTCCATAACATTCCCCCACAGAAAGGTGGGAAATATGAATGATTTTAGCCAAAGTTTGATATTTGCAGGGCATGCTGTGTAAAAAAACCTAGGTGTGTCCATGCAAATTACACCAGCCTGGTCTTGCCTGTGTGTCTAGGTTTCAGAAAGTTTGGATTTCGTAAGTTTTCCTAGGTGGCGGCCAAGCCTAGGCACAAAAACCACAGCTACCCACATCGTCAAACTGTATCTGTTCTTAAAGCAAAAGTTTGATGTTTCCAGTTTGAGGTTTGGGGCATTGCCTATTGTGAGCGAGAAGCTCAGCAACATTAGTGGTTTTCTGTTTTTATAGGCAGAAATGTGGGAATGCTTAGTGTTGGGGATTTTGTGGATCCCATCAGAATTTCAACTTTCCACCACAGAAGTCTAAGCAAAATGTGTGCTTTTTAACCAAAGTTGGTGTTTGCAGGGTGATCCCGGATAGGAAAATGCAATGTTATGTTATGTTGATTTGTACAGAGAACTAATCAACCATTGGATGAGCAATAAGAGCCATGCAAGTCACACCACCCTAGAATCCTCTGCCTGTCTAGTTTTAATAAGTAGCTGTGTTTGTTAGGCTTCCCTGAGTAAAGGCAAAGCCCGGGCAAAATTCCTTAGCTACCCTCATTGCCAAAATGGGTAAATTTCTAAGCTAAAAACTTGATGTCTCCTCTTTTGTTTTGGGGCCTTTCATGTCATGGGTGATAGGCATAGTCACACAAATGGGATACCGTTGTTATGGGGAGAATTGTGAAAACACAGAAGTGAAGAACATTTGCTATTTTCAATTTAATTTTCTCCATTTTTGGCTTCAACAAGCAAATCAGTGTGCAAGAAAGAACCCATTTGCAAAATGCCCTCTGAATTTCATGACCGTAAGGACAGCCACAAAATCAAAGTTTTAAAAATAGCCACTATTCCTCAACAAAGTATTTTGGGCACATTTGAAAAATGCATAGGTTTCCTTTACACCCATTTTTATTCATCAGATTTTACCATATGAATATATACATAGTTCGTACACAATGAAAAATCATAATATACTGCAGCTCAATTCTCTCTTGCTATTATATGTGTTTGGACAACCTATAAGCACTATGTACTCCTATGATTAGAAAAATCTGACATACATAACTGCAGTATATGACTTTTGTAAATCGAGTATTGAATCTAAAAATTACTGACAAGAACCGTGTTGCCTATTTCTATTTTTTATTACCTATTTGTATTATTGTTCCATTTCAATGATTAGTTCTTTTGGGGAAACCCTAAGCAGTCTACACAACTGACTCCATTCTGAATTCTGTATATTGTCTACTTTCATAAATGTATAGCTTTTGAGTTCATCTATGGGTTTCACACCTATTTCCACCATAAACCAGAAGTATGTTGAAACCACAAAAACAAAAAAATCAAGTACCACTTAGAAAAATGCAAAAACTGTGTTAGAAATGTTATTTTTTAACAGCTTTGTCAGACTCTGAAAGCTGGGAAGAGGTTGATGCTAGCTCAGCAAGCCATTTTTTCTGCCCATTTTAGGGGGGGAAAAGAAACTTAATATCACATCTTTTTAAATTTTTCAAAAATCCTCAAATTGTGCTATATTTCATCTGTTTTCTTTGCTCTCTACAGTGGAATCCACAAACCCCGGATACCTTTAGAACCCCCAATGTTGGGTTTTAGGAGATTAGTGAGATTGGGACTTTTTCAATATCCTCCCTCTCTTCCTGTTAGCCACATACTTGATCGGGTGCACTTGCGGGAGTAATCAGCTCACC
Organism: Lissotriton helveticus; assembly: GCF_964261635.1. Taxonomy (NCBI): domain Eukaryota; kingdom Metazoa; phylum Chordata; class Amphibia; order Caudata; family Salamandridae; genus Lissotriton; species Lissotriton helveticus. The sequence goes on from NC_136065.1 coordinate 1,356,227,378, forward strand.
GGCAGCAGGTATTTAAGACCCTGCCTGCTGGACGTCTATGCTTGGTTTCCCTTCCGGTTCTTGTCACCAGAAGTTCTACACCAACGGAGCTCCTTTGATGTTTGTGGTTTCCTGGATCTTTGCCCTGCAGAGGACTCGGTGCATCGGGATTTGGACAGAGTCATTTGGACCCTTGCTGGGATAATTCTTATACCTTCTTTCCTTCTTCCTTCACTGGGGTTTCTTTTTTGGTTCTTGAACCTTGCTCACTAGGGTATACGGGTGAAGTAAAATGGCTGCGTTCCCGTCTTCCCATATTGCCGTTCCTATAATTTTGTATCTTGTCCATATCGTTATGGGCAATTCGGGCATTTCTACGGAGTAGTCCCAAGCCGGCAGTCTATGGCCTCTCCTCTTCCTGGAATTCATTTTTTTGCGAAACTCTGTTTGTCTTTTTTCCCCTATTAGTTATTTTTGGCTTAGAGTAGGTGTCTTTTTTTGGGAATCAGGGATATTGGACATTCTAAAAACTGATTGCCTTTCCTCTGGTGGATTTCCTGCACTACTTCCTGGTTTGTGAATAAAGAGCTGGAATTGGTCATTCATGAGTATTTTCTCTCTTAAGGCAACTCGACCATCGTGTGGGGGTAAGAATAACGTTAAAACCTGTGATTTTGTGCACCTGGTCATGTATGTTTGCTATTTGTGTTTAGCACCTTGCTGAATTATATTTCTTCTTTTCTCTCTTCTAAGGGCCAGCTAGGCCTTCCTGACGTTCCATCACTGGTCAAGGAAAGACAGAGGGAGTTCCACCACATTGTTGTGTTTCTCTTCCCTGGTTTCCCCCACCTTCTCCCGGCGCCTTTGTAAGCTGTCACCCTTATATATATGTATGGGTGGCCGCGACCGCAGCATGGGTAAAGGATTGGGATATTCTTCACTCCTGCAGTGTTGGGCAAATATCAGCGTGGTGATGGAACACCCAACATGTGGGAAAAAAGGACACAAATTTGGTCTGAATGCAATTTTCTGTATAATACGTTATGAAGACTTAAGCGTGAACTGTCCCAATCATAACAAGGGTGCAACACTGGGGCAAAAAGGCTTAGCAGCCGAGGGGCTAATCTGATGTTCTGCCGCCTTGGCTCAGAGTTAGATTCTTCCCATGAAGGTTGTCAGCTCATGACAGAAGTTCATACTTCCACAAGAGGCTGTAGTACCTGGTCCGTGCCACAAAATAAAGCTAAGAGCTACACCTTCAGCTGTGCAGTCAATAGTAGATTTCTTGCTCTGGAATCTGTTGTTTAGCAAAAGAAGGACCTTCTCTTGTAGCTTATAAAGTTCTTTAGATAACTAAGACATTTCAACAAGATGCTTCTTTAACTCACAGTCGAGTTCCAAGGAAGGAAATGCAGGTGTTGTAATAAAATACCTCCTTGGGGTCTGTTGTAGAATTCTTAAGTCTAGAACCAAAGGGGCTCTGTTAGCTAACTGCTAAAGATCTAGCATAGGAAGCTATAGATCGATACCGGATGTGCCTTACTGAGCTTGGGGGCAGAGTTTGATTAGATCCCTGAGAGTTTTTGGTTGGCATCTTAAGAGTTAATTGGCGAAGTGGCACCATTAGGTCAATTGCAGGATTCTTGCCTAGCATCTATGTTTGTGCTCTGTCGCTTCTTTAGCGCAGTTCTTAAATAAAAGTTTCAAAAGTGATTGAATGTCTCCTTAACCTCAGTAGGTAGTGTTTTTGGTTAAGGGCCTGGAGGCTGTTGAGAGATGTTGCTCAATGAGTCAGTGGTAAATCTCTCGGATACAAACTGAGGTTTGTGAAAGTTTCAGCTTAGCGGTTGTTCCAGGAGCCTTGTGAATAGTTGTTGAAGATGGTGGGAGCTCAGTGGAAAACCTCTTGTATTAAAATCCTAAAGTAGGTGTCTGGTGGCAGGTGCAAAGTGCTTCTACTTCAGCTCAGTGTGCTACGCCCTGGGTTACAAGCTAAGAGTTGCTGAAGGGAAAGGCTCATTTACCTTAGTGGTACTTGGTATCAATCTTGGCGATTGAGATGGTGTGAGCTCAGTGGCAGAGCTCCTGCTTAGAATCTTTCCGGTTCAATAGCATAAATACTCCTCACATCTGTAGTCAAGTTCATGGGGGGGGGGGCGTCGGCTCTGCACTAGATTTCTTTGTCGTCGTCAGACATTTGTTGCTTTAGTTCAGTTGAAAATTTGCTGGTTATAAGCGTTGGAGAGTCGAGCTGCTCCTGCAATTTGATGACAGAGTTTTTTTTGTTAGCAGAGAATTCAATGATGAGAATTGTTCCTTAAGCAGTGTGTGACAATTCTGAGGCAGGAGCATGAATGCTAATAAGAGCAGTGTTTCTTAGGCTTAGTGGTAGATTCGTCAGTGAACAGAGTTGTAAAGAAGACCGCCACGGCATGTCCACGCCATCGCCGGGGCCCAGCACTGGCAGGTGTGTGCCCTCCCCTCAGAAACGCGCGGCAAGGCTCCGAGTGGGCATTTGATGGATGGCTTCATCTCACCTGCCTGCGTTCCTCTTCTCCCCGCAGACTGGCAGACGGGAGCGCTGAAGGCCCGTCACTTATCATCGCGTCCCACGCAGTGAGACTCTCGTTAGTCGCGCGCTCGCCTGGCAGCGTGCAGAAGGGAGCGCTCGTGCGTTTTTATGGCTTCTGACGGTACCCTCAGAGGGTGCGCAAGGCCTCTGTTCTCACAGGCACACCAGGCGTCCCCGGCAGGAGGCTGTTTTCAGCACATATCGTGAATGTAGCAATTTGTTCGCATTTGCAATAAAGAAACAGGGATTAGCATGAAAAATCAGTCGGAATTCCTATTGTGCTGGAAAGAGCACCAGTGTTTAGATTCTCAGCGGACCAGGCCGGCGTACACAGTGCAACTCAACATTTAAAAGACTCTTCTGTATGCCTCCTTGGAAGCAAAAAGAAAAAAAACGGACACATTTACCAGATATCTAAATTACAGTAGCATGTTTGCGTGGCGCATACATTCTGCATAAGTGGAGAATCAAATGTCACAAATGCATGGTGCTCCATGTAAGGAAACGCCGGACACAGCAAGGCCAAACATCTCTTGTGCATCCTCCAATGCAGAAGGAAGATGGCGGCATGAGCTTCTCTTTCCTGGCCCCGTCCTTCTGGAATTCTTTACCCCTTACCATTAGGATCTCTGCTTCCTAATGGATTTCCGCCGGGCGCTGAAGACCTGGCTCTTCCTGCAAGCTTTTGCCGAGTAGTTTGATTCCCTGTCTTCTTTGGTTAGTCCGTCTTTAGCGCCAAGAAACCGTTTGGTCTACGAGCGCTCTACAAAACCCTTAACTTTAACTTAAACTTTAAGGGGCAGATTTATGTTGGGAATGCGCCACGTTTGCGTCACACAACTGCGGCGTAAACATGGCGCATCCCTACGACCCATTTACAACGTGACGCATCTAGGCAGATGTGCCACGTTGTAAAGCCCTGCGCCACTTGTGGGCGTTTCGGCGCAGGATGGGCGTTCCGGGGCAGGTGCGCCTCGCAAAAGTGGCTGAGTGAAATCTATAAGATTTCACTCAGTTACTTTCAGGCCAATGCTGCGTCAAAACCCTGCGCCTGCTTGAAGCAGGCGTAGGTCTTGACGCAGCATTGTAAAGATGGGGCACCCCCGAGCCTTGCTGGAGCTGCGTCGCGCTTGCGACGCAACTCCAGCAATGCGCCACCTTTACGGCACAGATGCGTCACGCATCTGTGCCGTTTTTGCCCCATGGTGCGCCGCATTGTAAATGCGGCGCACCATGGGTGGCGGAGCAGCGGCGCAAAATAACTGGCGCATCCCTGGGAATGCGCCAGTTATCATAAATCTGCCCCTTACTTTATTGCAACAGTACTCACACACTAAGAACATGAACTGTTTACTCGCCTGTCAAGAGACGGAATGTAAGTATTTCCTCGATATTGTGTCCGAATTAATTGGCCATTTCTGAACTAGTCCGTTTTAAAATTATGTGAGACATTTTTCCTCTTTATGAGGAATGTAGGTCACTCCTTCTTTCCATCTTCCAGCATCAGTCCAAACGTCCCCTTCCTTCCCTAGGCAGCACCGATATGCGCTTACTCTCAGACTCAACCTCGAGGAAAATCTAATAGCAGCATATGAAGCGGGGCGGCAGCTGGAAGAAACGAAGGTGGACGTAAATGAGTGATTGAGTCTAAAGTTGGATTAGAAAGCTTATTTGGGAAGTGATATTTGCAGTTTCCGTTGAATAATGATAACACGAGGAGCCCCGTGTAATGTGTGCTAGAAGAGTATTCCAGATATTGGTAGCAGAGCCGGTGGCAAACTTTGAGTGACTGTGCTTTCTTAAAGCTGGGTGAGTCGGTTATGAAAATGACATGGCTTGGCAGGACTCTGTTCTGCTTGAGACCTAAAGCTTGAAAGGTATACACATTCAGGGGTGTTAAATAATGCCTTGCATGTGATATATCATTTGTTATTCAATTTGCCTTACAGTCGTTTTCAGTCCATGGCAGGGCTTTAGGTGGGCCGGGTCTCCACGGTGCTGAGCACCTGCAGTTTTTTAAAGGAGGCCTCGAAACGGGACTCTATCGGGCTCTGTTTTGTGCCCTGGCACAGGCGGTCCGTTTTTTTCCGGACTGCAGTGACAGCAGGCACATTGCTGTGCGTGTGCTCCCACTGCGCACTTCTTACTAGTGGAGAAGTTACAGCATGACGTCAAGCCAGGTGAGCGTTGTAGGGGAAGGGAAATCCTTTAAAGGCTCATTTTCTCTCTGGATTTTCCTTCTCTTTTTGAAACTCAGGAGAAGCAAATTCGTCGTGGTGTCACCAGGGCTTTAAGTGGAAGCCTTTTCAATATTATATGCAACGAGTCATGGCCGACCCTAGGCATGGACCGCGTGGGCAGCTGCCCACGGCCCTGCTCTCAGCACATGTACATGGGGCCCCACACCAGTGTGTAACAGCAAGGGCACGGCACACTGGTTCTCTCCTGATGCGGGATACCTGCTTGTCTAATTTGAGAGCAAGGTGTCTCCTTGCAATTCTGCCCACAAGAGGGGTCCCCTCCCCTGAGCCTCGCAACCATGGTATAGTGAGATGTGACCTAGCAGAGGGGGGCCTCCTATGGGCGCATTTGTAAGAAGACACATTCTGCAGGTTTGCCCTGCAGTTAGGCCACCTGCCCTGCTGCCCATTCAGAGGCACCATGGTATGGCCATTGTCCCACAACAGTTTTAAGCCTTTCTGTTACAAACAAACTTTCACACATTCAGGGGTGTTAACTACGGCCTTACATGTGATATATAATTTGTTATTCAATTGCCTTACAGTAGTTTTCAGTCTTCCTTGGCCTGAGTGTCACAACTATCAATACAACCATTTGTTATTCACAACTCTCTGTAGAAGTTCTCTACCTCCAATGTGTTTGCTGCCAATTTTCAGCTCCTAATATATTTCAACCACAGAGCCTGGAGACAATGACACTCAGTATCAAGGAGACATTGACCATTTGGATTTAGCTGCCATATTCCTCCATCCGTTACAGTTGGTTAGACAGGTGTTTCAAAGCTAATAATCACTGAGTGTCGGGTTGCCTGGGTATCTTGTTTTCAGAAGGCAAGACAGGGCCTTGACATATCACGAGGCAGAGGTATACCACTTTCGGTTATCTCAGGCAAAGGGAAATGCTGTCAAGGATATGATTTTCAAATCTGCAGGGACTTTTCACCAGGCTTAAGAGTTGTTTCTGCCAATCTTATTCATTCCCCAAAGAGTGTACCAAGTGAAATGCTCATAGCATGTTGCTTTGTGTTTTAGATAACAATACCTTGCCCATTTTGGTGGATTGCAGAGACATTAATGTATCCAATGTAGAAATCTTCGAAACTAAGCCACCCCCACTTTCACTATAGACACAGATATGATCACTCTTTGGGGCATGTCTTAATGTAGTTTTAAATTGCAGGTACTATTTCAGTCTCATGGAAAGATGGCTAACTGAAATTCACTGTCTATCAGGAATCACACAGCTTAGTCTACAGTCTTTGGGCCCCATTCCGATCTCGCTAGGAAAGCCCTCCTTACGACTCGGATCTGGAGGGCTTTCCTTGCGAATCACGCTGTGAGAGTTCGACTGAACGAGAATGATGCAGCCGTATGCTGACGGACTTGGCTCGCTCAGCCTCCCATAGAGCTCTGTGGGAGCCTGTATAACGATACGTATAGAGGTTCCCATAGCAATGGTGGGGAAAAGTGTACACCCTGTGGCAGGCATCCCATGTTGCCCACCACACTGTGCATGCTTGGATCAGGGGGACCCTTACGCATGCCCCTGCGACTGATTCAAAGGGCTCTGGGTAAAACGGGTGCTCTGGCCCCCCGAAGTCCGATTCCAACATCCATTTCGTCTTGCTCAAACCAAGTCGATACGGCTGTCCGAATTGTGCATCGTACATGCTCATTAGGAAAGCCGGGTCTTTTGCGCAGCACGATTCGGTTCCAGACGAGTCGGACAGACAGATTTGGGTTCAGAAACAATTCGGTCGGCGCGGACGAGATCTTTACATCGTACTTGGTTGATCGGAATGGGGGATGATTCATATGGAAATAGTGGCTCCGAATCAGATTTGGTCGTTCCAGATCCTGTCAGGAGCCCTTCCAACGAGATCGGAATCGAGCCCTTTGTTTGGGCTGTTGAGAGCATTTTCCATCTGGCTAGTATTTCCATTTCTGAGCACAACTGGATAAGAAAAAGATTCTTCTCTTTTAGAATTTCAAGACAGGGGTCATCTTTTCTGCAGGAAAACAAATACACAGTTGGATACACAAAAAGACTAACGTTATATTTTCTGTAAATGCATATTCTTGTTTTAGATTATGCTATTTAAAAAATCCTAAAGTATTCTGTCTTTTAAGGAAGAGTTCTATATGTTTCAGTTTTCACAAAAACTTTTGTCTGCCATCAATATAATATATACAGGACGAAACTTGCATGTAAGCAATTAAAGCATATTTGGGGGTTACGTGTTTCACGTTTAAAGCTTGTTGTGAACAGTCCAGTGATGTCTTTAACACCAGTTAAAATCACAAAGAGTGCACATGCGTTCTCTGACAGACGTGTCCATCCGAATACTGACTACTCACTCATGGTAGCACTGCAGGTAACATAGGAAAAGCTGCCTCCTTTACAAGAAAAAAAGGCATTCGGATGGTGCCAAAAGCATATGCCAGAATCCAACTGAAATGAAATAATGACAAACAAATACTGACAAACATAGACTGGGTTTCAATAGCTGTGTGGGAATTTATTGAGCTAGAGGGCCAGGGGCCTCTCCCATCACCCACCTAATGTATTCCCACGTTAGGCATGGAAGTGTTGGCTGCCTGGTCTACATGTTCATTCCAGGTACCATAGCCTTGCTGTCCTGCCAAAGAGCAAGCTCAGGCTACTTCCAATGGACAGACAAGTTGGGGTAACCATATGTTCCAAGCCATACAGCTCAATGCTTCTGACTTAAAGCCTGAGGCATGTTTTAAAGAAATACTTAAATGGGCAGCAGAATACGTACTGCAGGCCCACTAGTGGCATTGATTTTACTGGCCCTATGTACATGTAATGCCAGTGTAATAGGGAATTATAAGTAATTTCCCCATGTTTTAAGGAGTGAACCCAGGCACTTTATCGCTGGTTAGTAGTTGAAAAGTGCAAAGAGTCCTTAAAGCCTATGAAAATGGGTTCAGAAAGCAGGAGTGAAGGCAAAATGTTTCGGGGTGTCCCTAGGGAGAAGGTCAAGTCCAACAAAGAGGATGTGGTATTATGGCCAGAGTTGCCATCTTTGGAACTGGGGAACTAGGTTAAAGTCCCAGTGTTGATTCAACATCCTGTGATTCAGAGCAAATCACGTAATCTCACTCTGCTTAAAAAAAGAAAATGAATCTGACCTTGTGTAGTGTAACTGGTGCTCATGTTATGCACTCCAATGCCCTTTCACCAAGTTCACACTATTTAAAACTGTAAATGAAAATAAGTTTATTAGTAAAAATAAGTTTGTACACATTCATGAAAAAAGATTACAGTTTTTTCTAAAAGTCGCCTGGAGAGTTAGCCAAGGCAATTAGATCGTCTACCTGTAATAGACATGGGATTATGCATACCATTGATGTTTGGAGAGAAGTTGTCCAATAGCCTATCCTTTTCAGAATGCTACTTGCCACAAGTGAGTTTGTTGTTTGACACCACCACACTCACTGAGCATACAACGGTAAGCCATACCTCTAGAAATGTATTCTGACAGCTACTATTTGCTTTAAGGGAGTTGAGTGCACTAACTTTTTGTACACTTAGGACCCGATTCACAAAGGTAAACTTAGACCAAAAGTCTAAGTTTACGACTTTTGGTATTCACAAAGGTAAGTTACGAGTAGTATCTTTATGTCCGCAAACGGGGAGGAGTTTCCACACTCCGGCAGAGTTTCTGCATTTGAAGCAGCATCTTTGCATTTAGGGTGGAAATCTTTGCATTCCGGACAGAATCTCCACACTTGGGGCAGTATCTCCCTATTCGGTTGGAGGAAGTAATAACATACACCTGCAGACAATACCACCTGCAGCCCCTGTACTTCAAATCACATAAAAAGAGCACACATTCAAGGCTCTCCTTGTTCCAAACCAATACTGCGCCTGTCTGCTCTGCACCTTGAAACCATATTACCACTGCAAAATAAGCATAACTACACAGAGGAGGAGACAGAATTAATTGTGTGATCTGTAGTGAAGAACAACAACATTTTGCAGGGTCTACCACCATACTACACCAGTGCAACACAGAAGGCAGCCATATGGCAGCATTGGCGACTACAGTCACTGCATTAGGGGAGGATGTCCGGTATGTCATGGGCATAAAAAAGAAGTAGCAAGATGACAAAAATCGAGTTAAGGAGAAGTTCACTAGAACAGAGGTGGCCAGTGCTCTCCCTGGTGGACAACCTGGCCCCATCTCACCACATTTGAGAGGAACGGCTTCTCCACCTTTCACCTTGAGTTCCTGCAAGGGCTGCCTGCGACAGACGACCGTAATGTAGTGCAAGGTAAAATATGATGATTTAAATAATGACTTAAAATTAAGGGTGGGTGTAGTGTGCGTAGTGGGGCTACGCATAGTCCCACGGAGTGGAAAAGAAACTCTGCACACTCCGCGTAGCCCCACTGCGTGCCACCCACCTCCCTCCCGCCCTATTAACAATTAAGTTACAGGCTTTAAAATCAATTTAAAAGTAAGGAAAATGGCTTACCTTTGCTGCGGCATCCCAGGGCTCCCTCTTCCTACTTCATCGCGTTTTCTTCATCACAACTGTGGATGTGTGGGCCGGCACATGCGCAGTTTTGATGAAGAAGTTGTGATCAAGGAGGAAGAGGGAGACCCGGAATGCCACAGCTATGGTAAGTCATTTTCCTTACTTTTAAATTGGTTTTAATGCTTGTAATTTAATTGTTAATAGGACGGGAGGGAGGCGGGGCTGGCCAACTCCGCTCCACCGCAGAGTGTGTGGAGTTTTGCCCACTCCGCCTACTTAGCGGAGCACGGAGTAGGCAAAACTCCACACACTCCGCGGGCGTGCACAATACTCTACAAATGTGACTATGTCCCTTCAAGTTTGTGTAAATATTCATGGTGAGTTAGACTCTCATGTGTCTCATTTTGTCTATTGCCCTACAAGTCCCAAAATCCTTTGTGATTGAAATAGTAACTTCCAATTTCTCATTCACAAACAGTGGCCAATCATTTCTGGTGATTTCATTTTATGCTGGTAAATGGCACTATAAAATGTGCCTGATCTAGTAATCATCACTGTTGTCTGGAAAATACATTTGAGTAAATATGTTCACAGAGTTCTACATAGCGGAAATCCATGAAGTGACCAAGAAACTCTGCCGTGCTATCTGGAATTCCGCAAGCAGCAGAGTGCGTTAGGTTGCGCTGCTTGTGCTGGTTTTTGGCCCCTGTTGTTTGTCCAGTGCTGGAGTGTCAGCACAAATGGCACCCTGCGCAGCGCAAGTGGGCGCTGCTTTGTTCTGCTGCTCCAGTAGATGCTCTACTAGAGCAGCACCTTCCTCAACACGAACGGAAGGTCTATCAACGCGAGAGATAGTAGCCATCCACGACCACCTGCGATGAGAAATCTTGCCGGGAGGTGGTCGTGAGTAAGATATTCCTTGCTCGCGCTCGCCAACTGAACGTTGGCAAGGGCTTGCAAGGAAAAAAACTCTGCGTGGTAAAAAGTCTACAAACTCTGCGAGTAGAGCAGAATTTCACGCCCAGGCCTAGTGACAAGTTCTATATAATTATTGTTTCTTGGTATTGGCTGGTGACTTCTTTTTATTGCCATTTACAGCCAGAGTACATTCACCCACTATAGCAGAGGTCCCTGCACTTGCAGGGAGGCAACATCATTGGGAACATCAACCCATACCACCAGCACAGACTAGTATGTAATTATAGCCGGAGGAGGGTCCCATCGACTACATTGTGATCAGACAACCAATCAATATTTTATATAGAATCCTTGAATAGTCTCAAAAATGTGAACTGAACTGGGAAATGTGGGTAATTACATATGCCAACTAGAATGTAAACAAAATACACTCATATCATTTTAGACCCTATGACGATGGCCAAAAAGGCACAGCACACAGCAATCTTTGCTCCACGTAAGGGTGTGACATCTGTTCAGGCACCACACTGGGCGGATGGTTGGCCCTGGTAAGAACACTTAAGAATGGTCTCACAAAATAGTCATTCCCCTAATAAATGGCTAAAATGTCTACAGTATGTGGTGTGTGTCTAATACTGAAGTTGTCACTCATCTCCATATGCTCAGGAATGGCTCATAAGAATGTACTGCTTCATAAAATGTTGGCTAATAAAAAGATGACTCTAAATATATCTTAAGTGCATACAGTAAGTACCAAATTCCTTATATTGACTCTTCTAAATAGGAGTAGGCACAACTGGGTTGAAAGATCTTAACATGGATACTCGCAAACAAATTGCTAGGGGCAAAATGTATGTTCATTGATGTGACTGATGCCAGCATGGTGGCATTTGGGGATGGTGGGAAGAGGGCTGGCAATGTGGGTGTAGAGGAAGTAAAGCATATACATCTTGTGACAGAACTGCACAATGTGAAATCCATAAACTTGAGACTAATCCTAGTTTATCCAGTTGACCAAACTGTCTCATCCTAGCCAAGTATTCGATTTCACTTTCCCACTTCTTTCTTCATATTCACATATAACCGAACCTTGAAATACATGACCTCAGAATGTGTGCTGTACAAAACTTTCTCCAGTGTTAGTTACAAGACACTATGATGTTGTTTAACCCATTTGATGCTCTTGATGGAGCAGTTCCGTCATGAGCATTGGTTGGGCTGTGCTCCTGACGGAACCGCTCCGTCATGGCGCCCACCCATGGGCAGCCCAACATCGTCCCACAAAGGGGATTGCAGCGGAAGAGCTTCTGCTGTCACCCCAACCCCCCCTTGGCAATCCTGTGACGTCAGCGCGCACAGTGCACGCCAACTTCATCAGGAAGCGCTAAGACACCTGGAAGCCAGTTGCTTCCAGGCGTCTCAAGGAGGAGAAAATAGGTTTTGGTCTCCGGGGGAGCAGATCCAGACTCCTTGAGCCATCAGGGGAAAGGAAACAGTGTTTCCTCTTCCCTGATGGCTCAATGCAGGGCATTCCTGCTGCACGATCGAGCACAGTGCCACGATCGTCCAGCAGGAATGCCCACAATACACCAGGGATGTATTATCTGAGAAAAAGGAAGCGACCCCTTGGGCAAGGGTCGCTTCCTATGGGGGCCATATAATTAAAAAACTTTTCTGCCCCCCCGGGGACAGATCAGCTGTTTTTTTGGCTGTTTCTGGCCCCAGGGGGGCAGAAAAGCCCACCAGAGCCAGGGATCATTTTAACATTTTAATGGGAGAGACCCCTTGGGCAAGGATCGCTTCCGGGGAGCCAATTTCTTTAGTATGGGAATTCATTCTGCTTCCTTTGGGGGCAGATCACCCCGTTTTTTGGGGGGGCAGAACCCCCCACTAGACACAAGCTAATTATTTTAAATTGAAATGGAAGTGACTCCTTGGGCAAAGGTCACTTCCAGGGGGCCAATTTTTTTGTAATAGGAATTCTGTCCCAGCCCGTTTTTTGGTCTTTCTGCCCCAAACCCCCACTAGACACCAGGGTGTTATGTAAAATGTAAATGGAAGCGACCCCTTTGGCAAGGGTCGCTTCCAGGGGACAATTTTTTTAAAATGTGTATTCTGCCCTTTTTTAGCGTTTTTATTGGGCCTTTTTCCCCCCGGGGGGGGGGGGGCAGAAAACCCCACCAGACGCCATGGACTAATTTTAAAATAAAAATGGTGACAAGGGTCGCTTCCAGGGGGCATATTGTTTTTATTTTCGTATTCTGCCCCTCCAGGGACAGATTGGTTATTTTTTTGCCTTTCTGCCCCGAGGGGGAAAGAAAACCCCACTAGACACCAAAGACTTCTTTTAAATTAAAATGGTAGTGACCCCTTGGCCAAGGGTCACTTCCAGGGGGCAGATTTTTTTTGTATGTGTATTCTGCCCCCCTGGGGGCAGATCGGCCCATTTCTGTGCCCTTTCTGCCCTGGGGGCAGAAAACCCCACTAGGCACCAGGGATTTTGTTTTGCGTGTAATGGAAGCAACATGGTTGGGGCATGGCTAATGGGCCGAAGGAGATGTACGTGTGAGCCGAGCGCTCCGTCCCTACCCCAGTGTTTCTCCTGATTCGAGAGCCACAGGGGTTCACCCGGCAACCGGAGCATGCGATAACTGGACTCAGGAGCTGAGGATAGTGGTGCTAGAGGAGCGAGCACGATCTGAGACGGCTTGAGGGCAAGTGAAAAAAAGAGCCCACAATGGTCGTTCCCAAGATGGCGCTGGCAGTAAAGAGCCGAAGGTGACAGTGAGCCCGGAGGAGATCAAAGGTCAGAGAGCGGGGAAATGCAGAGTGATCGGCCGGGGTAATTGACCGGAATGCTGCTGGCATAATAAAAAGATATAAAAAAGTTGGAGCGGAGTGGGGCCGGCAGATTCAGTGACCCGGGGGGAGCCTACAGCGTGTGGGGAAGCCTGAAGCAGCAGAGACTAGCGGAGTGCAGGGAGCCGGCGGCCAAGCGGAGACTACAGTCCCTACTGCACAGACATCTGTGGGGGGACCGGCTGAGAGCTCCTGGTAACGTAGATTGAGAGGGCGGAGGCGCTAGTTGACTGGAGCGCCGAGGGGGCCGTCATGTTGGGAACCTTGGAAGGTGACGCGGCGGGGGGCCGCCTGCAGAGGTCCGTCGAGCTGCCGTTGTTGTCTGTGCCTGGAAGAGCACTACAGGGGCGCATGTAAACACTGTGCAGAGTGCGTTGTGCGAGGGTTCTGGCAGCACACGGCTGGAGTGGCTAAGAAATGCTGGCGGGGGAATTTGAGCGCATTGACAGCCCTGATGGTAGAGAGTTGGGCAGCTGCACGGCTGGAGCCCAAGCGAGGAGCGGGAAACAGCAGGGGAGCTAGAGTGAAGTCTATTGATCACTGTGCTCTAATCGGCCTCACAACTGGGAGGCTTGCTGCGAGGACCTGGTTAACCTCTTACACTGCAACTGGTAGGAGGACATCGTGCTGGGGGCAAGGACTACAGCAAAGTGGGGCTGATGCGGCACGCCCGATAACTTGCCCACTAGGGCTGAGACGGGGTACTATCCTCTCTACCACTGTTGATTCTAGGAAGCGGGACAAGGGTCACAGGGGGTTAGTGGGCAAGGGTGGAGCAGAGGACTGGGACAAGTTGTCTTCTCTGTGAACTGTTAAAATCTTCCAGAGGGTGAAGAGCGTGGTTGACAGCAGGGGTGTGTTACAATTGGAGTACCTGGTGGACAATTCAAACGCAGGTGGCTCTACAGTACGACTGGGAAGAGTGCAGACCACAGAGCAAGGCCATCCTAAGGTGGAGAGAAGAGCCCTAGGAGCCCCTGAGCGTAGGGCGGGGGTACCCTCTGGTAGACCTGTACCAGGCGTTGTGAACATCATTGTTGTATTGTGGCACGGGCCTGGAGCGGGAAGTAGGGAACCTGACTAGGCATGGGAAAACCACGAGGGAAACAGGGAGGCACATCTCTGGACGCTGAAGATGCAGCGGCGGACCATGGGAAACATGAGACAGTGGATTTACCCCCTGGAACATTGATGCAACAGCAGGTAGAACAAATACTGCAAGCCATTACAGATACAAGAGCTGCCCTCCAACAGGGCATTGCACAAGTGGCAACGGGTCTGGGCCTTCTGCGAGCAGATCATGCGAAGCTGGCGGATCGGGTGAAGCTGTGAGAGACGACGTTGGATTCCATGGAGCCGGCGCAACGAAAGTTGGAAGCCCAAATAGGGGATGTTACTGATCGGTTACAGGTGCTGGAAAAGAGGGCCTAGGAGGCTGAAGGCAGAAACCGCAGGAACAACGTAAGGGTGGTGGGGCTGCCAGAGGGAATGGAGGGGGCCAATATGGTGGAGTATCTGGAACACTGGCTGCGAACTGAAGTTGCACCAGAAGGCCTGTCTCCATTCTATACCTTGGAGAGAGCACACAGGGTGCCGGCACGACCCCTGGCCCCAGGAAGACCACCTAGACCTGTGGTGGCACGACTGCTGCATTATAAAGATAGGGACCTGTTATTGCGCAACGCCCGGTCGCTGGGCTCTTATAAGGTGGACAATGGCACTGTGACACTGTTCCCAGATTACACTTTCGAAGTGCAACAATGGTGAGCATCTTTCCTGGCAGTCAAGAAGGCGCTACGAGACGAGGGACTGCAATATTCGTTGATGTTCCCTGTGCACCAAAGAATAGTAATGGATGGTAAAACACATTTCAACGACACTCCGGAGGAGGCGCGGGCATGGCTGGAGTCTTACCGTGCAGGTGCAGGAGAGGAAGGGCGTGTTGTGAGACAACCTGGAGGAGAACCACTCCCCCGTCGATCACAGTGCAACCGAAGATACCACCCTGGTAGGAGAGGACCCATGGAGACACAAACGGAGAGAGAGCGGTAGGCAGCGTTGGAAGCTGTTTTGGCAACCTCCCAAGACAGGTTCTCTCAGTCGGTGGTGGTCACGGAAATGGAGAAGGGTTCGGAGGGGACGGACTCAGAGGGAACTGAAACTGGAAGTACAGCTATGCCAAATGTAACACCTGGGACAGCAGACAACCTTGTGGATGCCTAAAGCGAAGATGGAGCAGTCTGGCGAATGTGGAACAGGACTGCAAGTAGTTAGTGCCTTTCCCTCCAATAATATGGGGTTGACTTTTATTCGCAGGGGTTCTGGCAATCGACATGGCCCGGGGATGTTCGCTGGGAAATGTGGCGGCTCTCACACCAAAAAGGGTCCTGGGTGGACTCTGGGCTGCATATGCCTGGGGGTAGGGCATGGGATGGAGGGGCAATATTAACTCAGATCTTCTAGGCACTTGGTCGCTTCCCCTGTTGTTTCGGTTGTTTGTCCTCAGTAGATACTGAGGGAGGTTGGCTGGGTTCTAGGTTTGGACGGGAATTAGAATGTTTGCGCCTGTTCTGGGGAAGGGGGATGGGGTATTTCTGGGTGAGGATGTTGGGAGGATGGGGGGGTTGTTGGGAAATTGGGGGCCACCGGTGAGTTTGACAGGAATGAGCAGTCCTACGTGAGATTACAACTGTACAATGGGGATGTTAGCTGAAGTAAAATGTATTACATAGAATGTGCGAGGGTTACATACAAAGTTGAGACTTCATAGGGTGCATGCCTTTTTGGTGTGTAGGGAAGCTCAGATTGGGTTTCTTCAGGAAACACATATTAATCGCTCGGAAGGGCTGGTGCTGTAGCGCAGATGGAGAGGGCAGCTTTTTTACACAACGTATTCAGCTTTTGCAAGGGGGTGTTGATATGGGTAAGGGCAGGGATCCCCTTTTAGCCGACGCTTGGTGGACCCAGAGGGAAGGTTTGTGGCAGTGGCAGGGCACCTGAAAGGGAAAGATGTGACGTTGTGCAGTGTGTATGCCCCTAATGTGGATCAGGTGGCCTTTTTTACCCACCTATCTAGGAGGCTGGCTCCATTCTTGACTAGTTCAGTGATACTGGCGGGCGACTTTACCTCTATAGCGGACATCGGTCTGGACAGGGCTCACCCAGCATTGCCAAAAGCGCCCATCCATAACCTTTCCAAAGTTAGGCGAGATTGTCGGGATAGATGAGGGTTAATTGATTCTTGGCGAGCGCAGCATCCGGGGGAACGGGACTATTCTTTCTTTTCTACATTGCACGACTTACATGTGCGGTTGGATGCGATATTGTGCTCCCCGGACGTACACTCGACCGTGGGTCATAGTGAATATCTGACAAGAACAATCTCAGATAATAATCCACTATTGCTAAGCATTATATGGGTACATGAGAGGCCAGCGATTCCAGTTCGCAGGTTACGATCTGAGGCACTGGACGACCCGGTTTTCTGCGATGGGGTAGGGACTGGAATCATGCAATATTTCCTCGAGAACGAGGGTACGGCGTTGACGATAGCAATGGAGTGGGATGCCTTTAATTTGATAGTGCGGGAGATATGTATCACTAAAATGGTGGGAGTTAGGAAGACGCTATTGAGGGACGTAGTGCCTGCAGAGCAACGCCTACGAACAGCTGAGAGGGCCCACCCTGAGAACACGGAGGCGCAGGGTGAAGTCTCAGAGGCCAGGGAAGCAGTGGCAGCACAGCTAGAGAGGCTGCATTGCTTTGACCACAAGCAGTACTTGGCACGGGCACACGGGGAACAAGATAAAGCCAGTTCACTGCTGGCCTGGTTGGCTATCCCAGCCCCCTGAGGCACGCCTATATTGAATTTGACCTCCCAAACGGGAGTATACTCAGGCGGGGATTAACAGGTTGTTCTTGGATTATTATAGCAAATTATATCATAGCAAGTTATGGGTTACGGGGGATGACATGGATGAATTCATGGTGGACATCGAGCTACCGCAATTAGAAAAGAATCAGACAGACTTACTTGGACAGGAGGTTACATTGGGGAAATTAGGAGTGCGATTAAGCACCTGGCACAAAACAAAATGCCTGGCATGGATGGGCTGCCTATCGAATTTTATTCAGCATATATAGAGTTATTGGCTCCTCAGTTGTTGGCAGTGTTCACGGATGGAAAGGAGGTGGGAGCACTACCAGCCTCCACGTGAGAGGCAATCATGGTTCCACTCCTGAAGCCTGGGAAGGATGCAGTTGTTAAGACGTCTTATAGCCTATTATCTATGCTTACATCTGATTATAAGATATTGAGCCTGATTCTCGCCACTCGGCTCATCCCATATATGACGCATCTGCTACATTGGGATCAAGCAGGATTTTTCCCAACCCATAATACAGCTACCAATGTGCGCAGGTTGATTCGTATACTTGACAAGAGTTGTGGGGTGTTTCCATCTGCGGCGGACCTATCGGTGGACATTGAGAAAGCAGTTTGGGGTGGTCGTACCTCTTCCATGTCATGCAGAAGTTTGGCCTTGGGGAGGAGTTTGTGGGATGGACTGCAATCCTTTACAGATCGGCGTCGGCCCAGGTGCGGACAGTGGCCATGATTTCAGCTACTTGCCCAGTAGAATGAGGGACACGACAGGGGAGTCCGCCCTCTCCTTTGTTATTTGCACTGGCTATTGAACCGTTGGCAGCTTATTCTGGATTGGGGCGACACTATCTGGGGCTTGCCTGTTGAGGAGTGGAGCAGTATATATATATCACTATACGCCGACTATTTACTTATGTTTCTGACTGACACGGAGGAGGCTTTAAGCTGTGCTACGACTTTAATTCATGAATTTGGTAGGGTTTCAGGGCTGGAGGTGAACTGGGCGAAGACTTGCCTGTTTCCAGTGGCCCCTTCGGAGGATGGCCCCGCTCAGATAGGTGGAATCATATGGGAACCTTGTTGCTTGTCCTAAATCGGAACCAACATCTATCATTTGCCCACCGATCTAGTGTAGGGGAACATAGGCAGGGCATTGCGAGGGCTTAAAGGCAACTTAGCATTTTGGAGCATGCTACCTCTTTCTGTGGCTGGTCGAGTGGCCCTGTTAAAGATGGTGGCGCTCCCCAGTTGTTGTACTACTTTCGGACACTGCCAGTCTGGCTGCCGGATTCTACATTTTGACAACTTCGTTCATTGGTTGGGGGTTTCTTATGGGGGATGGGAAGACAGCATGTAGCGCTGGACACAATAATGCGTCCAAGGGCGGCGGACTTTGAGTACTATTATTTGGCGGCCCAACTGCAATGGCTCACCCAGGTGGTGGCATTGGAGTACAGAGGTCCTGCCGGCCCGGAGGGGAAGTGGATATTGCGTCATGTATTGTCCTTTACAGTGACTGCGCCCCGAGTCACTCACCAATGAGGAACAGACGCATGAGATTGTGCTGGAACTTGAGCCAGCGTAGAGCTGGAATTGCACGTCCCTATGCCCGGGAGATACCATTGGGTATGTGCACAGCACTACCGCATGGAGGGGATTGGTCCATGTTGGCTGAGTGGGAGGCACTGGGAGTGCAAGTATTGGGGGATTAATATCAGGACGGAATACTATTGCCCTATCAGACCTTGCAGGACAGATACGTTCTTCCACGTGGGGATTACTTATTACATTCTGCCTTGGTTTCAGCGATACAGCGACATTGGAGGGAGGGAATTTTGGAGCCACGAATATCCATGGCTTGTCAATATGTAGTGATGGCAGCGGGGACCTTTAAGGGGGTTACTTGTGGGAGTATGAGGGAATTGCAACGGAAATGGGAGGCGGACTGAGGCAAAGAGATCCCGGAGAAACTTGAGTCCAAATAGTCAAGAGAGCGTGGAAGAGTACCATAAACGCTAGATTTCAGCTAGTTCACTTTTATATATTACATAGGGCATATCTTACTCCTGCAAGGATTAAAAAGTATTTCATGGTGGATACTGCTCAGTGCCCCCACTGTAAATTGGAAGGGTCAGAGTTCGGCCACATAATGTGGAGCTGTTCGCAACTGGGTACATATTGGGAGGAGGTGGTGGGTCTGCTCTGTGAGGTCACGGAGCGGTGAATTGATGCTGATATGGGGACTTGTCTGGTGCATTGGTTCCCGCACAATCCCAAAACGAAAGTACAGAGTACGTTTGTGGCTTTGGGGTTGTTGTTGGCCAAGCGTGATATTACAGGGCACTGGAAGTCAAGGGTGGGACCTAGTTTGGAAAGGTGGAAAGCGGAATTAATTAAATGGGTGGTGAGTGAGAGTACAGTTCGGCTTCATAATGCAAAGTGAGCTAACAATGACAAAGCATTGGAATCAACAAGGTCATGGTGGGCATTGGTTATATTGTTGCAAGCACCTGAGGTGAGTAAGGACACAGAGGGCCTGATTCACAGAACTAACTTAAGACAAAATCCTAAAACCAAAAGTTTTAGGAGTAGTAAAGTTAGGACTCCTAACTTTACTACTCCTAAACTGAGAAAAATCCTAACTTTAAGACTTTCGGCATACACAGAAGGCATTTAGGAGTCCTAAAGTTAGGAGTCCTAACTTTACTACTCCTAAACTGAGAAAAATCCTAACTTTAAGACTTTCAGCATTCACAGAAGGCATTTAGGAGTCCTAAAGTTAGGAGTCCTAACTTTACTACTCCTAAACTGAGAAAAATCCTAACTTTAAGACTTTTGGTACTCACAGAAGGCATTTAGGAGTCCTAAAGTTAGGACTCCTAACTTCTGTGAATACCGAAATGAGTAAGTGCCTTCTGTGAATACCAAAATGAGTAAGTCCCTTCTGTGAATACCAAAATGGAAGTAAGTTTAGGATGTTGTCTTAAGTTAGTTCTGTGAATCGGGCCCGGAGTCAAACATGACTGCACAGATAGGATCGCCCTGAAACGTAAATGTGGAAGGCGTTTCCCTCGTGCAGCCATGTGGCGCAGTCATGTGGTGCAGCTAGGATACAGGTTGGATTGGAGGTTCAGATGTCCCATACTATCGACACTATGATATGCTCTGTTGGAGGACTTAGTTGACTAGACTGGATAATCGTTTAATAGAGGGACACACCGGTGGCAGAGGGTGGGATGGGCGGGGGGATGGTGGGGTGACAGCATATTGAGTTATTTTAGACAGTTAACATGGAACTGATACTTCTGATGGTGGATAGGAGAGAGACCTATGCACCAAGTAATTCTAGAACGTGATGATGGTTTCCATGATGAGGAAAATTATAAGTATTGCTGCATACGGGTTGTTGTTGTATGGATAAAAACTTTTTTTTAAAGGGAAGCGACATGGTTGCTTCCAAGGGGGTAACATTTGATTAATGTTTTTTCTGCCCCTCCTGGGAACAGATCTGCCCCTTTTTTGGCCTTTCTGCCCTAGGCAGGAGGGGGAGGCAGAAAACCCTACTAGGCACCAGGGATGTATTACTTTTGCAAGGGCGGCACATTTATGTCTGCTGCTTTCTGTCCCACCTGGGGGACAGATTGGCCAGGCAGACAACCTCACCCGATCCCTTGGGCAAGATCACTCCTTATTTTTCTCAGCCCTATTTGAATGCCCATCTGGCCGATTGACCATTAGCATAGTGACATAGCGTGTTATAATCTTAATTGTTTTATTTCTTGTCAATTGCAATTGTAATGCTTTAGTTCTCCCTTTTTTGCTAGTTCAAGGCTTTTGCTCTTTAGACTTTTCCAGGTTGCGGTTTCGTTACTGGTGGTGCTGCTGTTTGTGTAGCTGCATGTGTTTGGTAAGAGACTTTTTTTGCACAATGTAAATGAGTTTAATTTCTCTGCATGAATGTGTTTTTTGCAAATGGTGTAATAATAGCAGTATGTTTGGCTTCTGTTTTTTGAGTGTCAAAAACTTTTTGCATTTGTGCGTGATGTGTATTTTGTTGTCTTGTGAGTACTAGGATTAGTTTTTTTCTTTCTAGTGGGATATCATTGGTTTTTGCAGTGTCTCTGCAGTGTAGGTGCTGGTGAGTGTAGCTGCCTCTTGCAAGAGAATTGTATAATTTTTGAGTATATAGATCTGTGTGATAAAAGGCACACATTTTCCTACTTATTAGGGGCTCGATTAGGATCGTGGACGGACTTGAGTCCGTCCGCGACCCCAGAGTAGGAGGGAACGTCCGCATGGGCTGCGGCGTTCCCTCCGTGCAGATTAGGATGTGACCGCCAGGGTGGCGGTCACATCATCTATCTTTAACATTGCGGCGGGTGCAGCTTCAAGCTGCACCCGACGCAATGTTAAAAATGCATGTACCGCATTTGCGTGCACAAAGCGGCAGGCAACGCGCGGTGCCTGCCGCTTCGTGCACGCAAAGGCAGGGGGTACCATAGGTACCCCCTTCACCCAGGGGGCCCGCAACGGGCCCCCGAAGTGACGGTCCGTATGCTTTTCCATGGCGGAAAAGCCACCGCGGAAAAGCATACATTTTCCACCATCATTATATTGCTGGCGGTGTCTGATAGACACCGCCAGCCATGTTATAGCTTTTCCGCCGCGGTCGGAAAAGCTGCGGAAGGAAAAAAGATCCCCCAGCCATCCTAATCTGGCGAGGGGGTCTTTTTTCAGTCCGCAGCAGTTTTCCCGCATCCTCCAGGCAGGCGGTGGCTTCCGCCGGCCCGGAGGATGCGGGAAAACCGAAATCATAATAGGCCCCCTATTTTGCACAGTGTTGGTTGTTGTTGACTTGTTTGTGTAGTCTCTTTTCTCAGTAAGGATAATGGCTAGCAGGAGGATTACTGCTCAGCAGGTTGTTGGTATGCTTTTTGAGTCTTCCTCTGACCATAGTTCAGAGACTGACTCTGCTTCTGAGGCAGAGGAGGGAGAGGAAGATTCAGACAGTGAGTTTTCTCTCCATATGGAATCCTCAGATGATGAAGATACTCTCAGTGTGGATGAAGATACTCTTAGTGCAGATGAAGTGCTTGTGTTAGAGGAGGACATTGATGTGCCAATAGTGCGGCAAGAGGCATTTGGACTGCAGCCTGGGGCTGCAAGGCTTCCCATTGAAAGTGCTGTCCTCTGGGTTGCCACAGGCATGGTGCAGCTGGCATTGCCAGACTTTACTAGTGTTCCGTGGTGTAGAGTGAATACTGAAAACCTTTTGCCGATATATTTTTTTCAGTTGTTTATGGACGATGTATTTTTGGCAGAGATTGTTGAGCAGACTAATTTGTATTCCAAACAGTTTTTGAGGGACAACAGTGCCAACCTTAAGCCCCACTTTAGAGCTACCCGGTGGACTCCCACAAATCTGGAAGAGATGAAGAACGTCTTTGGTTTAACTTTTTTGTTGGGCTTGCTAAGGAAGCAATCAATGTCTTCATATTGGTCTACTAGTCCCTTGATGGCAACAGCTATATTTCTGGCAGTCATGAGTCGTGATTGGTGTTTGGTTCTGCTTCAGATGCTTCATTTTGTCGATAATGGTTTAGCGTTGGCATGAGATCAACCTGATTGTGACTCTGTTTAAGATTCGGCCTGTCATTGATCACTTTGCTGATTGATTTTCTGAGATCTATATGCTAGAGAAAGAAATAGCAGTGGTTGAGTCTTTGGTGTTGTTTAAGGGCCGCTTGGTTTTTAGGCAATACATTCCTAGTAAGAGTGCACGCTATGGAATTAAGCTGTATATGCTGTGTGACAGTAGGACTGGATATGTCTCTAATTTCAGGGTGTACACCGGTAAGGAATCCAGGATTAACCCCCCTGGTTGTCCGTCCACTTTTGGAGTGACTGAGAAAATTGTGTGGGAACTTGGTAGAGGACTTTTTAACAAAGGCCACCATTTATATGTAGATAACTTCTACACTGATGTGTGGTTGTTCAGGGAATTGGCCAAAGTCGACATTGTTACTTGTGGAACAATCCGCTCTAACCGTAAAGGTTTCCCAAAAGAACTTGTTTGTCAAAAGCTGTGCGGAGACAGTGCAGTGTGTTGTTTTGCGAGGAGCTTCTAGCTGTGAAGTTTTCAGACAGGAAAGATGTCTACATGGTGACTACCATCCATGATGAAAGCACTTCACCTGTGACAGTTTGGGGTCAGGTTGCTTAACACCTTGGCTGCTAGAGATATTTTCCTCCTGTGCTGCATTCCCTGATTTCCCATTGTTCATGACAAGGTCAGCTCATCATTAGCACAGCTCCAGAGTGCCTCATGACGAGCTGAGCTCGTCATGAGCATGGAAGGAGTTAAGTGCGCAAACCTGTGTGCATTTTAGACTATAATAGGCACATGGGTGGAGTTGATAGAGTAGATCAGAGGTTGGAACCCTACGCTGCTCTTCGTAAGGCTTCCATTTGGTATAAAACATTGGCTATCCATCTTTTCCACTTAGCAACCTTTAAAGCTTTTGTTGTATTCAAGGATTCTTGTCCTGAGTCAAAGATGACTTTTGCTTAGCTGGTGGTGTGTGCGGACTGGTGCTTGGCTGGCAGTGTGTGGACTGGCATTTGGCTGGTGGTGTGCGTGGACTGGCACTTGGCTGGTGGTGTACGTGGACTGGCGGTGTGTAAGTAGTGACTAGTTGCTGGTCACTACACACACAGCTAGCCAAACGCCACTCCACACAATCCATGAGCTGGTGTGGTTGCTGTGTCAGGAATGTGGGCATATAAAAAGTGAAATTCCCTTGAAATGCACTGTCTGCTGGTGTGAGTGTTGTAATGTGCTGGGCCAGCAGCTGGCGTTATGAATGGTTTTGTATGTGTCACAAGTATGAAAGGTGTATGAATGGCCTAAAAAGAGGTTGGTGCCTTGTCGTGGCTTTACAGCTCACAAGCTGTGAGTCAATGGTACAGTTTTTTGTCCTTTCAATTATTAACAGTGCATTTCATTTTTGTGGAATCTCTGGTTAATACAATTGTATATACTGAACCATCACTCACCCTCATGCCAAATCCAACCAGTAATTGTGTGTTTGAGAAATAGGTGGTTGTGCAGAAAAAAATAATTTTGTGTTTTGTCAAGGAGGGTATACCTTGTCCCTTTTTGTGAATGGTGTAATGTGTTGGTTTTGTGCCTGGAGGTGTGAATGATCTTGTGTGTATCATGTATGAAAGGTGTGTGAATGGCCTGTAAAGCGGATGTGAATTTACAGCTCACGAGCTGCGAGTCACTAGTTCAGTTTTTTGTCCTTTCAATTATTGACAGTGCATTTCTTTTTTGTGAAAAAAGTGATTTTTTTTCAGCTAAATTTGAGGTTTATAGGGGATTCTGGTTAAGGAAACGTTGGGGGATCCACACAAGCCATACCTCCCTGGAATTCTCTGGGTGTCTAGTTTTCAGAAATGGCCGCCGAGCACGGGGCCAAAAACCCAGGTGACCCCCCTTGCGAAACCAGGTCATTTTGAGATAGGCAATTTTGATGTTGCCTCAATAAATTTTGGGCCCTTTCCTGTTGCGGCTACTTGGGCCTCCCACATGAGTGAGGCACCATTTTTATTGGGAGGCCCGGGGAAACGTGGTTGGTCGGAAATTTGTATCAGCCCGGGGATGCCACAACTTTCCCACACAAAAATGTGTGGAAAAAGTGATTTTATCAGCAAAAGGGGATTCTGGTTAAAGAAACATTGGGGGATCCACGCAAGCCATACCTCCCTGGAATTCCCCAGGTGTCTAATTTTCTGAAGTATGTGGGTTTGGTAGGTTTCCCTAGATGGCCACCAAGCACGGGGCCAAAATATTGTTAGACCTAAATATTGCTGCAAAAGTATCGTGGGGAAGAAATATAAACAACAAAAATATAGTTGACGAGAATTTCGACTGACAGGCAAGTAATATCAATTACAAAATTATCTTTGTATTAAATATTGTTTACAAAAATATAGTTTACGAAAATATCGAAGTAATTAATCATGTTATGTATTTTAGTGTTTTTAATGAGAATTGTTTGTCATTTGCTTCCCTGGCCTGCCAAAATCATCGAGGCACATGTCAACAACATTTTATCCGACTTCCTCCTCACCAATAACATCTTGGATGACTCCCAACACAGGTTTAGAGCGGGTCATAGCACCGAGACCGCCTTGCTCAGTGTTTCAGAGGATCTCCGTACCATTCTCGACACCGGCGGTACGGCAGCACTGGTCCTGCTGGACCTTAGTGCTGCCTTCGATACGGTGTCGCACGAGGTCCTCTTGACGAGATTGGAGGAAGTCGGTATTACAGGGACAGCTCTGGGATGGTTTAGAGACTTCCTCGCCAACAGGTCTTTCAGAGTCTCTACCCCCCCCTACATCTCTGAGGAACATAGCATTGGACAGGGAGTGCCGCAAGGCTCTTCCCTGAGCCCCACCCTGTTCAATGTATATGTCCGCCCTTTGGCGGAGGTGGCTAAAAGAAACGGTCTGGCACTTGTATCCTATGCAGATGATACCCAGTTGGTGGTGTCACTTAATGACAGCAGTGGTCTGGAGGCTCATCACTTTAAACAGACACTTACTGACATCACCGACTGGATGACGGCAAATTTCCTTCAATTAAACGCCGGGAAAACTGAGATATTGCTCCTGGGTAAAAACACTTCGACCTGGGGTGACAACTGGTGGCCTGATGTCTTAGGCCCACCCCCTATGCCGAAGGAATGCGTCAAAAATTTGGGAGTCTAGGTGGACTGTGCTTTAAAGTTCACTCACAACACTAAAAAAGTATCTGCCACGTGCTTTGGCATTTTGCGTAACATCAGGCCCATTCTGAAGTTCTTTGACTGCCGCACCCGCCAATTAATTGTCCAGGCGACCATCCTTTCTAGACTGGACTATGCCAGCTCTCTTTTATTGGGGGCAAATCTAGCTGAAATCACTAGATTGCAGAGAGTTCAGAATGCGGCAGCCAGGGCTTTGGTAGGTCTCCCGCGCTATTCTTCGGTATCTGGAGCCTTGAGAAAACTGCACTGGCTCCCGGTGGGCAAAAGGGTCCAGTTTAAGGCATTGTGCCTAGCTTTTAAAATTCTTAAAACCTCCTCTCCCCCAATGCTTTGCCCGCTTTTGTCAGAATACATCCCTAGAAGATCGCTCCATTCAGAGGGGCAGCATCTTGCAATCATTCCCCGCACCAGACTGGCCAGAGTGGGCGGCCGTTCCTTTAGCTTTCTGGCGGCCAAGTTATGGAATAGCCTGCCTGAAGCTATCCGTGGGATACAGGATCTCTTAGCCTTCAGAAAGGCTGTCAAAACCCATCTTTTTCAATAACGTTTCCATTTTATAACTCATCTCTTCTTTAACTGTTCCATTTCTGCGCCTCTCTTCTTCTGTAAACTGTTTGTTCACAGCGCCGGGACGCCCCTTGGCTGAGGCAGCCGTGCGCTATACAAATCACCATAACATTAACATTAACATTAACATTTTATTATATGTTTTAGAATTGTACTAGTTATTAATTTATTTTAAGTTTAATTCTGCGTTTTTAGTTCCGTAGCGGGTTGTAGGTTTATAGGGGAATAGGGTGGGAAGTAAATTAATTATATATATTTAAATAATAATTTACAGTAGTTAATTTTGTTTTTGTAAATTAGAATTTTGCGTTATAAGTTCCGTAGCGGGTTGTGGATTTATAGGGGAATAGGGTGGGAAGTGATTTAATTATATAACATTTATTGAATAATTATTGTGTTAATTGATTAATTAATAATAGTTTAATAATTAGTTGTTAATTAATTTCAATTAGTCAATTATTTAATAATTATGTTAATTGTTTAATAATTTTAGGTGTGTGTTGTGATGTGTATATGTGTAAATGGTGTGAAGGGTGTTAAGTAATTAAATTGTGATTAATTAATTATTAAATATTTTTTAATGAATTACTATTAATTAGTGATTATTGATTGCAATTTTGTAATTAATTTTAGGTGTGAGTTGTGGTGTGTATATGTGTAAATGGTGTGAAAGGTGGAAGTAATTATTTTTTTATTGATTAATTAATAAATATTATTTAACTTAATTTTGAATAATTAATTAGTTATTTTTAAATGTAATTGTGTAATTAATTTTATGTGTGTGGTGTGGATATTATAGTGTTAAATAATGTGTAATTAATTGTGTTGTATTATCTTTGTTAATAATATATTTAAATGTATTTATTATTTATCTTAATATTGAAAATTAAATTCAAAAAGAATGTTGATGGTTTTGTTTTTTTATTGAGTCGATAAATATTGTATTTACCTGTTTAAATATAGGGAGTCGATATTTTTGTAATTGATATTTATACATCGATATTTTTTTCATCTATATTTTTGAAATTGATATTTAAACATGGAAACCCTTGCAAAACCAGGTTGTTTTGACATAGGCAATTTGAATTTAGCCTCAATAAGTTTTGGGCCCTTGCCTGTCGCGGGTACTTGGGCCTCCCACACGAGTGTGGCACCATTTTTATCGGGAGACCCGGGGGTACGCTGGGTGGTAGGAAATTTGTGTCAGCCCGGTGATGCCACAACTTTCCCACACAAAAATGTGTGGAAAAAGTGATTTTTTCAGTGAAATTTGAGGTTTGCAGGGGATTTTCGGTAAGGAAACGTTGGGGGATCCATGCTGCGGAATTTAGAATGTTGTCTACTTTACCAAAATATATAGCTTTCCAGGATCCATTATTGCTTTCCTACCCATTCTACCATTAATTGGAAGGAGGTTGAAAGCAGAAAAATAGCAATTATAGGCTATGCCCCTGAAAAATGCCAAAACTGTGTAAAAAATGTTGGTTTTCTGACAAAAGTCTGTCATTCCCTAAAATCTGGGAAAAAGGTGATTTCAGCCTCACAAACCCTTTTTTGTTACCGATTGCAGGGAAAAACCGCAGACGCTTTCATTTGCAGCACTTTTTTCCCATTTTCCCCCAAAAACAAAATGTAGCTGTATTTTGACTAATTTCTGGGTCCCCTCCAGGGGAATCCACAAACCCTGGGTATCTTTAGAATTCCCAGGATTTTGGAAGAAAAGGACGCAAATTTTGCGTGGATACCTTATGTGCTCAAAAAGTTACAGGGGCCTAAGCGCAAACTAACCCAAATAGCCCAAAAAAGGCTTAGCACAGGGGGGGGGGGGGGGAAAGGCCTAGCAGCAAAGCCTAATCGGAATAGAGGCCACCCAAAGAGTACACATAATCACATAAAATATGATTTACCTCTCAGTTCACTTGTAGCGATTGTTGCTCGGGGTGGTGTGGAAAGGGGAGGGGTTATGAATGTTACGAAAATATGGTTTGAAAAACATTCCTAAATCAAAAATTACTCTGCAATGCATTGATATGATCTGATATACAAAGGTGAAACAGTTCTGCATGTTGAAGGATTTTGAAGAAACTTCACCATACTGTAACACTTATGCTGCAAGATGTCTCTAAAAATGAAGATGTTTCCAAAGTAAGCGGTGAAGAACACCATAGTTACTTCCTCTCTTTAACTTTCATCAAACTTCAAATATATATTTGCCTGTTAATTTCATATCTCCTCGATGTCAGTGCTGTGTTGAGTGAACAGCAGCCCAGTGCTGCTGTTGATGAGGGGGGCACATGTAAAGGTCAGGATGGCCACCTCCACATTAGTTTTCACTGGTCTATACCTAGGACATATCCATGTTAAATCAATACCATCGTCCTTGTATTAAATATGGATAAGTATGTCATATTACAGCTGCTGTCAGGTCTTTCTCAGTAACCCAGACAACCACATCCAGGGGTTTGGGAGACATCCTGGCTGTATAAGTCAGACACACTACCATTCATCCACCAGGTAACTTTGCCACATTGTGTTGTAAACTATTGATTCCAAATGTGTGCACAATAACCACATCCTTGGGAAAGGACATTACCAGATATTGCCTATTTATTGTAGCATCTGAAGCTGGTGTGTAATATGGTCCTAACATAATCAGTGAAGTCTGTGTAAATGTTACATGTGCCCATATGAATCATGCTGAGCATTAATTATGGTGTCACTTCCTTCTGAAGCTGCTTGGTCAAGGTTCACATCTTCTGCAACAGAGCCAAGGAGCTAGGTTCTGCAGCTGACATCACAGGGATCTCAATACCACACAGAGCTGTGGTTAGAGCTGGTGAGTTTGAATTTTCCTTGCACATCTGCTTTGACCACTTCAGTGCTACAGTATGTGCTGTCAAATGTAGGTTTACACAAACCTGGTCACATGTGGAACGTCAGTTGATGCAAAGATTATTAGACACAACCCTTGTGTTGTTCTACATGATCTACTAAGGCAAATACTTATCCTGTTGCAACTCTGTCTGAGGAGGATGAGTCACTTGAGGAAGCTGGACCATCCACCAGTGGAGACTGGCATTTCGAGGAGAGTACCCACTCCTGTTCCAAGCAGCTATGTCAGCTGGCAGAGAGGAGGAGGATGAAGAGGGAGAAGAGTAGGATGGGGAGGAAGTAGAGGATAATGAAGGCAATCTGGTGCTAATTGCAGAGGATGATGAGTCTAATCTCCTCCTCTATTGTTGGCGCACTGGGCAAAACATCTAAGCCCACACCAGCTTGGGCCAGCATAGTGCCTCCCACTCCATCTCCGAGGATTGCCCATTCCCAACAGTCAGCCAACGAGCCACAGTATTCACCTACCCCAACACAACCATCAACTCCTCACAGACCTCATGTCCAGGTCAGCGTGTTGGGTCTCCTACACACTCCTCCCATGACAGTGCCTCCCAGGCCTTCTCTCAAACATCTGAGGGACCAAACAACACTGGTGAGAAGCACGTATCCACTAGGAAGCAATCTCCTCCCCACAGCCCCCCCGCCTGCCACCCATCCGCCCCCCATTGCTGGTAAACCTGACAGTCGTATCAGAGGCTCTTCCAAGTGGAAGGGGTGGCAGTTGGTAATGATGGTCAATGGGAGGATGATATTTTGCAAAACCATGCTGATGTAAGGCAGAGGCCATAAAGGCTACTCTGTCTGACATTCCAGACTCACCACATGATATGCACCAAATCCCTAAGATAACTGACAGACAGACCCTTGTTTTGGACAGAATTGAGAAATCTGGTCAAGACATGGCATGGAGGCAAAATGACATCATAGCTAGTTATAGGGAAGAGAGTGCAAGACTCCATGCCTTGGCCATGAAGATGATGGAAGGCATGTTGAACCTGTATCAGAGTCCACCTTCGCAGTCAACGTATGGAGGGTACCTAACATACCTACCTGCACCACGCCCCACTCATCCACCTGTACCACAACCTGCACAGGCAACCTGCCTATGTACACAGGTGCCACCCCACCATACATGCCCCTCACAGCACATTCATATCCCCCACACAGTCACATACCCCACCTCTACACCCACCCGCATCCCCATCCAGGCACCTCCCCCTCTTGTTCAGGTACCCTCACCCCCTGTACAGGCACCTCCCTCCAGTGGTACAGACACTCTTTTCCACTGAACAGGTACCTCGCCCAGCTGCACAGGCACCCTCATCCCTTATACAGCCACACCCACCAGCTGTACAGGCAGATGCACCACACCTACACACACATTGATTCCAATACAGTAAATGCACTTACAAACAGTGATCCTCCCTACCACAATTGTGAAGTTGTAAGAGAGAAATATGTAAATAAACACATTTTTCACAAGTCAATACTGAGTTGTGCCATATAGTGGGTGATGTTCAACTGGTTACTGGTTGTCTATATATATGTGACAATAATTGTCTGTGAGTAAGACATGTAGAATAGTAGCACAATCTGTGTAACAAGGTATCATGTTGAAAGCATATGTTGACTTCCATACTTTGAATCCGGCAAATGTAATGAACAACACATGTCATAGGTGTTGTGATCAAAAATATTTATATATCTATCATGAAATTAATGATTAAAAAACTGTCCATTGGAAAGGGAGAAAGGAAATCAAATAATCATCTTTAGCCAGAATGGCCAAGGGGACTTGGAGGGGGTTCGTCAAAATAAATAAAAAACACCAGGAAGCGTCAGGGGAAGTCATCTTGTGTGGCCGGTGTAGGACCAAACACCACACGGGAGTGGCAAACATGAGGGGGAAACACTGAGGGAAGACACCGGGAAGACACATGGATAGTGGTCTGGGTTGGATGCTGGGCTAACGCAGACAATATAGCTGTACCCAAAGAAATAACGGAGGCATTGAGGGTGGCCATATCCCTGGACTGTGCCTCTTGGAGCCAATAGGGTTCATCACAGATCTCCTGTAGGATCCAAGAGGACACACTTGGCTCACCATCAGATGCCACCATCACTTCCTCCGAAGCAGTCACAGGAGTGATGATGCCTGGAGGGGTTTGGGTATGACATGTTTGGTGTGGAGTGTTAGGGGCAGAGCGATCCCTCAGTTTTTATGAGCAGGTACTTGGTGGAGGGAATAGTGGCATGGGGGTCAGGTGGAGGCTCCAATGGAAGAAATCAAGAGTAAGGAAGTTATAGCAATGTCCTTTTCTTGTTGGTCACAGGAAGAATCAATTTCCTCCCCCCCTTTGCCCCATCCTGTTCGATGTACCCCTTTCTGTGTTATAAGTCTCCAACCGGGCTGTTGGTATTTTAGTAGGCTCCATCCGGGTGGTTCACTACCCCTGCCTAATGTGTCTTTCCATCCTCCTCGGTTGTGGGCTCAGGAAGATGTGCCCACCAAAAAGGTGAGGATGTCTCACTCTGCTCCTCATCCTGTCCAGTGTGTTCTTGACTAGCTTAGTCCACTGAAATAGAAGTCAACACACAAACAAGTCATTGAATATGACCTTTGCACAAATGTGATTATTAGTATTGGAATATTCCTTAACAAAATCAGACACTCAACATTTTAAGTGCCACATACAGTATGTCGAGACTGCTTTGTTTGTGCTGTTCACTGGTAAGCACATGTGCATTCTCAGTACAGCTACCTAGACATTACAAATGGCATATGTGCCACTGTTCAATAGAAGTTTATATTTCTTCCCCATTGGATATGTTTGTATTATTTTGAGTGAGACAAGTATCACAAAGTCAGCCTTTATTTCAATGCACAAAAACAAATAATTTAGCCAGAAACATTATACACACAAAAGGCTTGCATGATACAGCAGCCAACACCCAAGGGTCTCTTATGCCCACACTAGACATTGTGGGGCCGATTCACAGAACTAATTTAAGACAAAATCCTAAACTTACTACTTTTGGTATTCACAGAAGTTAGGATTTTGTCTTAAGTTTGTCTTAAGACAGACTTAAGATAGACTTAAGACAAAATCCTAACTTAAGTCTGTCTTAAGTTTGTCTTAAGACAAACTTAAGACCAAATCCTAACTACTGTGAATACCAAAAGTAGTAAGTTTAGGATTTTGTCTTAAGTTCGTTCTGTGAATCCGGGCCTGTATGTGCCATTCCGTCATCATTGCATACAACAGTTATAAGTAGGCCTGGGTGCTGAACTCCACTCCATTCGTGGAGTTTGCGTAGTTTTCCACATTTCATGCTCCCTGGAGCACACGGAGTTCCAAAAAACTGGAGTTTTCCCCCCTAGAGCTAGCCAACATTAAGCTGGTGAGCACAAAGAAGGAAAATACGCCTTGCAGCGAGATTTCTCAATGTAAATGGTCAGATTTCTCGATGCGGGCGGTCACGGATGGTCGTGTTGAGAAGCCTTCTGTTTGCGTTGAGAAAGCTGCCGCTCTGGTAGAAAATCAACTTGAGTGGCAAGAAAAGAAGCAGCGGCCAATTGCGCTGAGCGTGGTGCTGTTCGGCTGGACAAACACCGGGATCTGAAAATCAATGAGAACGACATGACCAAAGGCACTCTGCCGGTTGCGGAAGTCCGCGTGGCATGGCAGAGTTTTTTGGTCACTTTGCAGAGTTCCGCTCCTTAAACTCCACCCAGGCCTAGCTATAAGGACCTTGGTTCACCTGTCATGATGATTTAGGAGCATTTATCCATTTAAATGCTACAGTAAGGGTAATTTCCCCAGGTGGGTTTAGTACATTACAAGTCACAGAATGCACTCTGGAAACTGCATTCAATTTGCTCCTAGGATGCATTGGCCTTACTAGTACTACAGCCATTACTCTAATCACGTGAAAGGTGACAAAAAACACCTCTCACATCATACTACAAGAACATGATGCAGTTAATGCCCTTACTAGGTCTCCACTGCTCATAATCCTCCAGCTGAATATGGAGGGTCGGCCAGGTTCCCTTAGGACCCTCCTGTACAGTGGGCTAAGGTGGGGCCTCTGTAAGTGGGGCTGGGAGGAAAGATTATTAAGTCCTGGGCCTTGATTCGGGCCCAGCATTTCAGGTCCAGCACTTGCAACGGGTTTTGGCCTGCCTTTGGTAATTGCTCACTGTACTGCAGTGCGCAGTGATGTCTCCCCAGATTCTGGTGCAGCTTCAATTGCTCAGCTGGTCATATGGGCCCCCATAAAGCTGAGAGTACTTATTAAGCTCCCCCTCAACTAGTACACAAATTCACCTTCACTGCAAGGGGATGCCTTGTCATCAAGTATTTGACCCATGTTGAGGGCAAGTGAGTTACACAGACCAGCAGGATGGCAGAGGATCTTGCATGGAGGTGAGGATGACTCAGAACGAGCATACAATACCTGGGCTGCCTCTAACTTCCTTGTATTAAACTTCCTGTTTTTTATTTCCTGTTTTTCATTTCCTGTATAAAAACGTTGGGTTCCGGCCCGACAGCGGAGTCTCTGCCCCGGGTGCAGAGTTTCCGCATCCGGGGAAGAGACTCTGCATTTGAGGTGGACTTTATGCAATCAGGCCGGATAACAAAGGTGTAAGATAGAAAATGACAAACAGGGAAAAATGGCAGGAATACATGAATTTGTAGGCAGCCACTTCATTGTCATTCTGAGTCATCCTCACCTCCAAGCAAGTTCCTCTGACATCCTGCTGCATGGTTGAACTCACCTACATCAACACAACAAAGGGACTCTAGGAAAAGTCAACCACACTCACTGTGATAAGGATTTGAGTATGCAAACTGAGGGGGAGTTTACTGTGTACACTCTGATTTATGGAGGACCAGAGGAACAGCTGAGTGATGCAGCACACAACGAATACTAGAGTGACTTTGCTGTGTGCTGCAAAACAATATGTCTGTGTACCTGCAATGGGCCTAGATGTGCCATAAGTGCTGGAGATGTATTAGTACAACATTAACAGCTCAGACAGTGGCAGCTATTCTGTCATATATCTCACATGGTACCTGTAAATGTCTTATGAAACAGTGACATATGATCATTGGTGAACATTAGACCTGCATGTCTGATGCATGCAGCATTACACAGAATACAGAATGCCTAGCATTTTGAAATGGGGCCAGTAGCTGTTAGTTGTATGCATGAGGGAGTCTGCTACTAAGCACACAGCCCAGCCAATCTTCCCAAGATCTTCATAATGTACTTATCCAGTCCAGATTTTCACTTTGAATTCTGGGACTGGTAGTCTTTTTTTCATTCCATAGTAAAACTGAATCTCAATTCAAAGTTTCCACAAAATAACCACCTGACCTGAAGTGACAAAAAACACATTGTGCTGGAAAAAATTAGCTTCTGTGAGCACAGCCTATCCATGTCATTACAGAGGTCCACTTGAACCATGGTGTATATATGACACTGCCACATGAGTTGCAGCACACAGAAATGCTTGGGGCCTGATTCACAATGGTCCTCTGCCCTCATGATGGAAGCCCCGCAGTTGTAGGGGAGTCTCTGCACTTAGTCAGAATCTCCGCAGTGAGAATTCTCATTGTGGAATTCCATCCCGAGTGCGAGGCCTCTGCCCCAAGGGCAGAGGCCCATTGTGAACCAGGCCCCATGTATTCTTGTGTGCTGCAACTCATGTGGCATGAAATTGAGTCTTTTGAGATGTTGTCTACACCAATCACTGACATGTACACCTAATGTATTGCATGGCCAATCTTTTGACTCTTGACAACAGCTTGTTGTTTACATACATTATGAATGGCTTACAAAGTAGTTTCAGGATTACATTTTTGGACAGTGTAAAATGACCACCAGTCATCATTGACAACAGACTGCAAACCACATAAAGGCTGTAACATAACAAGTTGACTAGAAATCCCAAAGAGGTTTATCTGTTGTCTCTCTGCTATCCTCTCTGCTATCCTTCTCATTCTCCTCAAATCGTTCTATTGCATGGCAAGGGGAAAACCAACAAACACATTCATTGACATGTTGAAAGGTCTGAAAGTGTTTCGTGTGTGTCAGCTCAACTTTTATGTTTGCGGCAAGGCTTGGATTGGCTGTTGGGCTACCGACTTTCAGCAGGAGCTGGGAGGGGGTGGTAGACACTGACACAGGTGTGTCGGGATGGAAGCAAACTTCCTCCGTGTGGAGATTCTGGCCCCATTTTGAAATTTCTGCCAGAAAATGGCGATTCCGTCCCAAGTAGGGAAACTCCACCCGGACTGCAGAGATTCCACCCCAACTGTGGATGTAATGATACTACTCGTAACTTACCTTTGGGAATACTGAAAGTTCTAAACTTGGACTTTTGGTCTAAGTTTACCTTTGTGAATCAGGCCCATAGTTTTTTGCAATTGGAGAAAGTTGAAGAGTGAAAGCTCCCTAAGCCTGTTTATGTCATTAAAGTCAGCCATGGCAAGATGTTATATGAGGAATTATAAATTGGTAAGAGTGAATTATGGGAATGTGTTTCACCAAAGGTTTTAAAGTGAACGAAATAGACAATGAGAGCGGAGCTCAAGTTGTCTATGCTGTCTCTCAGAACCTCCAGGTAAATACCATTCCTGTAATTCACTATTTCCAATCTAAAATTTGATGTTAAGTATGGCCCCCAAATACATATTTGCACACTTTCAAATGCAATGCATAGGAGAAATGGGGGATGCATAAATGACAGGGCTTCCCCTTACTGTCATAAATTTAAAAAGAATACATAGTTTCCTGCCACCCACACCCACCAGTCTTTGTGCCTTCCCATTCCTGCCCATTTAGAAACTGTGCATCTTGCTTTCCGGCGCTGCTCTGACAGATTCTCAGTGAGCCCAGCCAAAGCAGCGTGGAATTCTTTTATGATGTTAAGTTAAGTTCTGTTATGCACTGCTGCTGCATCATAGCAGTGAATTACTGGATTCAGAATCTCAATGAAAGCCATGGGTAACAGTGAATTACAGGGATGTTAATTCCATTTTGCCTTCCTCTTGCCATCTTGTGCCTGGGTAGGCAGCTGAGGCTATATTAGCCATTCAATTTCTCCTACAGTAAATTCCCTCCTTCATCACATAAATCACAGCACTGTATGTGATGACATTCCCTTCCTTCCCCTAGCTTTATTACAACCATGCACACAAAATAAATATCTAAGGAGCAGAAGGAAGCAAGATGGGACAGAGGGCAAATGTGAAGTCCTGGAGAGAGGGGGTAGAGAGTGACTCTCGAGGTAAGGAAGTAAAGAGGGGGTAGACGGACAGAAAGGAGCAGGTGAGATTACACTGCAAAACTGAGAATTAGGGAGCTGTCGAAGGGACAGAGGAAACCGAGAAGGGATGGAATGGACAGTAAGGGAAGGGCTGGCCGGCTCCTGAGAGGGCAGAGACAGAAGCCACTGCATCCTCATTAAAATTCTTCCCCGCAGTCAGACACACTCTCCGCATTAGGATAACCAGGGCTGAGAGCAACATGGTTTTCTGCAGGAAGGGGTCGGAGTGATCATTTACTGAACTGCTGCTTGGCTCAGTTCATTAGGCACTGAGAGACTCTGAGTTAATCCCAGGCAAAAAGCCGAGATAAGTAGAGGTTAAATGACTGTGGGAACATACAAAATCAAAGCAGGCGCTCGAGAAAGCAGCAGAGAGACGGGAGATGAGAAAGATAGAAATGTAGCTGTGGCTGACTGAAAGTCGGCAGCTCAGGGCTAGAGCTATGAGGAAGGATGGAAGCAAGGGCTTCATTTCTGACCTGTGTCACAACAGTATTTGCTGGGTAGGGGACTGACGCGTTCCACATGATGTTCCTAGTGGAAGACAGTTTGTTGGACAGATCTGCTGGGTTTTGTCCCAATGCAAAAACAACAGTTGATGGGCAGAATGCAGAACAATGTCAGTACAGAGATCTGGGCCTAAATTCATCGTTTTTTTGCTCACCATGCTATTCCAGTTTGAACCCAGCCATATGATATTGCTGGGTTTTGTCCCAATGGCAGCGATATCTTGGTAATCTGCAAGTTAGCGGTTATTCCCAGTAGGGACAAAGCATACTCCCATCCTTCTGGGATCAATAAGATAAGCACAGAGGGGGCGTGGCCAAGGCAACATGGGGGCAGAAGTGTAGCCGTGGAGCTCCAGTGCTCAAGGCCCGCATGAGCGCATTAATCCTGCTGGGGCCTGCAATGGAGGGATGAGAGACACCCCTTAAGACACCAAGATAGGGGACCAGGGGACTGAGGGAGTCCCCAGTGGGAAACCATGTAGCCTGCAGGAAGATGAGTGGACAAGCATACAGAGCAGCAGAACCATGGATGCGACAATAGGGGGAGACGCCGGCCTTCTAACCTATTGAGCCCGCACCAGTTCAACATGATGAGACGGTGAGGGTGAAAGAGAGTGCTGTGCTGATTTGCTGCAGTCGTGGCCCCACCAATCAGGACTCAAAGCGCAGGACGGCAGGGGCTGGCTACATCCAGAGACTATGGGGCTGTCCACCAGATAGGGATCTCCTGCAGGGGAAGTGAGGGGTCCTGAAGTGACTGAATAGTGGGCACATTACAGAAGGATGTGAGATGAGGTGCACGTGATATCCACTGGATGTAGTGTATCTGTAAAAGATACAAGTGAAAGGTACCAATGTCCCTGTACTAGTCAGGGAGAAATATAAAATAATTACCCCTGCAGGGTATACACCCGTTACAACGGATCTTTTATCCCGCACTACCATTACAACGCGACTTTGACTCCGCATACCATTACAACGCATTGCGCTGGGGGGCGCTCTAGGATAGGGAATAAGTATAATTTACTATCCAACACCTTCCCTAGGGTCCACGGGGACTGGAGTTAGAATAGTAAATTATACTTACCACTATCCAGCGCCCCAAGGCGCTATGCGTTGTAACGGTATGCGGAGTAAAAGTCGCGTTGTAATGGTCTGCGGAGTAGTAGTATGCGTTATAACGTCATACATCCCCATACCACACAATCCCAGTGCAGAGGGTGGATTTGGACAGGACCCCTCTGCAGTCCGGGAGGGGCAGGGCAGAATCGGAACCCGTGAAAAGTGCAGACCCATCCCACATCTACAGCACCCATCTGAGGCAGCCCTATGACAATAGCCCGCTTCACCCACTGTACCCACTTGTGGAGACTGATTCCAGGGGGGCATTCTTTACCAGGGCAGAGAATCAACTGGGCCTGTGGGAAGCCACCATGGTCTGCACAAAACCAACCAAACACCGCTAGATGGGAAATACTCTGCTCCCGCCAAAAGAGGCCCCCCAACAAATGGCCAGCGTCCTAGACTAAGGGTTAGATACTCACACCACTACCATAATGGCTGCTATATAGGTTTCCAAAGTGACTCTGGAGGCAGAGATTGAGGCAGCTACACAGCAATTAAACTTACCTTGAGTGGACCACAGGAAACTAGTAGATAGAGTAACGGAAATGGAGTCAACACTCACTCAAGTTCAACCAACAGTGCATCATCATGAGGTCTGAATGCAAAGGCTGGGAAAGGAGATTGCAGCACTGAAAGATACGGGAAATGATGCAGAAGAGTGCTCATGTCCTAACAGTATCCGGGTTGTGGGGTTCCTGGAGTAAGCAGAAGAACCAAGTATAGAATTATACTTGGAAGACTGGCTGTCCTCAGTAGTACTAGAGGGAAAGACCTTCAAATCATTTACAATTGAGCGAGCCCACAGAGAACCAGAGAGACCCCCAGTGCCGCTCTGCGAGTCATAGCATGCAGACTATTAAACTGTCGAGATAGATATGCTATCTTACAAACAGCGTGGAAGGGGCAACAGCCAGTATTTACCCAGACTACATCACACAGGTGTAACGACAAAGGGAAACCTTCTTAGGGGTCAAACACCACTTAAAAAGACTCGAGATCAGATATGTGCTTGTCAAACTACACATTACCTCACAAGGCACATCCAATTTCTTTGTGACTTCAGAAGTATTCTGGGCGTAACTTGAAGTGTGGTGATCCCCATCACCCACAGGTAGAGGAACCCTACGGTCACAGAACTGGCAAGACTGCAAACAACATTGTAAGCAAGGGAAGCACACACATCAAGTCCCCTCAAAATACCAGGCTGAATCTGAAAGAGTGAGTTCCGTGGCAGTGCTCCAAAAAGAGTGAGCACGTTGCATGGCCAACGGGTGGGAAGCCCTGCGGGAAAGCTCAGACGACCCTGGTGAGGACAAATCAAACATGGGGATGGCAGAGAGGGGACACCCCCACCATTAGTTAAACAAATGACCACAGAGGAGATCATCTGAGATGCTGGTGGCCTCAATGGAACTCACCACTGCCCAACGTCCAAGGATCTCCTCTCCAGTGGACTGCAAGGGATACACTTCTTTAGACCCGCGAAAGAAGATACATTCTCAGCTGTTACAACCCTGACAACTAACATGCAACGACAAAGTGCACAAAGGAAAGTACATGCAAGAAGTTCTATATTAAGTGGATGATGGATATAGAGTTAGTTGTAGTGGCCATCAGTTCCAAGACCACAGCAGGGTAAGATTGGGAGAGACGGGAGTTTGGAGATGCAGTTCATAAAGCTATCTAGTTATGAGGGACACAAACTGGGCCACAATGTTCAACTAGACGTGGAACCCATAGATTTGGGGTTAACCAGAATAAAAATTGGCTGTACACATGCTTACATTACAGGCATGCAACATCATGGCCTGAAACACAAAATCAAGAGGAGGCTAGTCATCAAAGCTCTCATGATCTATTCAGCGGATGTAGTGTATTTGTAAAAGACACACGTGAAAGGTACTAATGTCCCAGTATTAGGCAGGGAGAAAATAGAATTAGCCATTCAGGCTATACCACAGGATCCAGAGGGGTAGTAAAATTTGTCATGAATGTCTGGACGGATGCTCTGGAGCGCTACACAGTGGTGCTGGTCAATAAGTAGGGGGAGACTATGGCATTTGTAAATGTATATGCTCCTCCAGAGCTCTAACTGGACACCCTACAATACCTAGGAAATCTCCTGATGAAAATAACACCAACAATGACAAAAATGGGGGAGGACTTAAATATGGTATTACACCCATACCTAAATAGGACTCATACTGGACAGGTGCAACATACACATGTGGGGAAGCTGGAAAGCTTCATCAACATGGTGGGAATGGGGGATGATTGGAGGGCACTGCACGGGACACACATAGGGTACTTCTACTATTCATATGCACACAATATACACACTCAAACTGATTATTTCTTCACTCCGCCGTCCATTATTCACAGGTTTACAGAGGCAGAATAGAAGGCAAAGGGAATATCAGATCACTCCCCAGTAAGTATCACACTTGTAACACCTCATCTGCGGAGAAAGAAATAATGGAGAATGGCTAAATGGCAAATAATAAATCCCCAAGATGTGGAGCTGCTACACAAAGCCACAGAATTATACCTCACAGAAAACACTGACTCTGTTAAAGAGCCCACTACTCTCTGGGAGGCCTATAAAGTCACCATACTGGGCACGATAATCGTGGAAGCAGTGGGAGAGAATCCATAGAAGGAGTTAGCAAGTGATGAGGCAGAACAGGAACTCTGGGAATTAGAAGAATTGCAATCCCACAGAAACCTTTTCACGAAAGATGGTTCGCAAAACGGAGGACTAACACTCCCTCCTCAACACTGATGTCAAGCAAACCTACCTAGCCAAACTAAGAAAGATATATGAGGCAGGCAACAAGACTGGCAAGCTCCTTGAATGGCTCACGACTAGGGACTCAGGGAAGATGGACATTAGTGAAATTCATGACCTAGAGGGAGATAGGATTACAGGAACCGAGTTGATAGCAGAGGTAATGGTGGACCATCCGCAGGAGTTCTATGCTGGGAAGCTGTTCCCCCAAAAATCTGACCTGCAGGATTTCGTCTGCGACTGCCCTTGTAGAACACTGTATAAACACAAAGCATTGGAGCTCTAGGCAGACTTTACTGAGTACAAAATAAAGACTGCACTCTCTCAGTTGCAAAACGGGAACGCCCCAGGCCCAAACTGCCTGCCGGGAGAATTTATGAAGAAAATGTCTTCTGAAATTGCTAATCCATTGTATAGACACTATCTGGAGGCCAACAAAAAGGGTGAGAGCTTCCCGGAGAACTGGCAACAGTGATATCCAAACCCAAATCAGAGAAACCCATGGATAGGTGGGACTCATACATACTGGTCTCGCTGTTGAATATAGATAACAAAATACTAGCCAAGGCTCAGGCGAATAGGCAGTGAGAGTGGCAGCATCCGCCAGTGTTCCCCGTCTACCTCTAATCTCTGGAGTAGTGAGGTCAAGTTCTCATCGTAGTGCGATCTCTCATCCCTGGAGATCCACAATCCCAGATATTTAAAGTGTTGATTCTCAATCTTTAATAGTATGAGGAGGTGGACGGTCGCCACCCAGGAGCCCATCGGGAACACCAGTTATTTCTCCCAATTTATGTTTAGTACCTAACATAGGACTTAAATATTTCTCTGATTCTTAGCAGTGGTAGTTCGGAGCTCTAGCAGATATAACAGGACATGCATTGGGCATGAGGAATGGTATGCGCATCTTCCCAAGAGTGGCCCCATCTCCAACCTTTAACTTGGGCATTGACCCATAAATGGGTATGGGTCAATGCCCAAGTTAAAGGTTGGAGATGGGGCCACTCTTGGGAAGAGCGCATACCATTATATGCCAATGATGTCCTGTTATATCTGCTAGAGCTCGAACTACCACTGCTAAGAATCAGAGAAATATTTAAGTCCTATGTTAGGTACTAAACATAAATTGGGAGAAATAACTGGTGTTCCCGATGGGCTCCTGGGTGGCGACCGTCCACCTCCTCATACTATTAAAGATTGAGAATCAACACTTTAAATATCTGGGATTGTGGATCTCCAGGGATGAGAGATCGCACTACGATGAGAACTTGACCTCACTACTCCAGAGATTAGAGGTAGACGGGGAACACTGGCGGATGCTG
Source organism: Lissotriton helveticus (assembly GCF_964261635.1). NCBI lineage: Eukaryota > Metazoa > Chordata > Amphibia > Caudata > Salamandridae > Lissotriton > Lissotriton helveticus. The sequence goes on from NC_136065.1 coordinate 1,356,269,696, forward strand.
CCACTCTCACTGATCTTTAAAATCATAGCACTGCCAAGATTCACATTTACTATATACTTCAAAACAGTCTTTACACCATTGCTGAGTCATGCTTCAAAACTGTAAACAGATGGGGGAGATCCCTATTGTGGTTCAATGGCCCACCACTGATAGCGCCATCCACATTCCACCGATCTATATATAAAGGAGGAATGGCATTGTCAAATATTCAGAAATATTATGACGTCGCACACTTCTGACTAGTCAACGAGTGGACAGATACACTCTTGATGACCCCACATTTAGACTGGATGGGGAAGCATTGGGGAGAAAGGATACCTCTATGTTTTATACGAGGGCATTATGGTATGAACAACCTTAATAAAATGCTATGCAAAACAAAACAATAAGATAAGCACCACAGGGGAATATATATGATAGACGAAGGTATAACCAAGGCCACCACTGGGATCAGGAAGCAGGGGAGGGCCAAAGAATGCAGCTGGGTTGAATAAATTATGTGCCACTATCTAGGCAAAGATTTCATCTCATTAAACCGGTGTGACACCCATTATAGAAATAAGCAACAGAAGCCAAACTATTTAAGCTTTGCGTAGAGCCTTCCACTGCGTGGCAACACGTGTCACTGCGTTTTATGCAACTTTTAAGTCTTTTGAGCTAGTAACGCTTTTTGTAAAGTCTTTACAGCAGATTACAGCGATGCTGGTTATAAAGCACAGCCATATCTCTCTCTCTTGTTTCTTCTCTGTATCTCATGTTCCATTGTTCTGCAGAGACAAGCCAGCACATTCATGGAGCAGGAACACAGTCGAGCCAGAAGCATAGCTTGACTCTAAGGAGTGAAGCCATAGAAATAATTAATATGTAGCTCAAACACTAAATTCGAGGTAAATCTATGAAAAGGCTTTTTACGGTTAAAAATATATTCGTGCATTGAGCACTATTCATTAAAGTCAGTCGTTTCTAACCATAAATTTAGATTAGAAAGATTTTAAAAAAACTCTCCCAGATGCGCTGTGGGCTTAGACAAGGGACAATTCAATTTGTGCTGTGCACTATATATGATCAATGCGCTTTTTGTGTTACCATGCTCCAAACCCTGCACTGGGCAGTTTGACTGAAAATGGGCTCATGGAGCAGAGTCGGAGAACAGGTGAACAGACACAGCCAGCATTGGCATATCAAAACAGATCTTAGCTCTAAAATGCAAAGTTAATGGTTGTTCACTTTCTCGTTTGCAGTAGTAAACAAAATTAGAGAGATATGGGTATGGGAGGGGGAGCAGCACAGAGAGCACAGGGAAGCGAATGAGAAAGGCAAAACAAGGGAAAGAGAGCAAGAAAACACATGCACTCCCACTGAGTGCTTACAGAAAAAAATAAAGTAGTTCCTTGAATGCAAATAAGGTCAGCAGTGGAGCGACGCTGTCAACCAATCATAAAACTGTGAGAATAAAATGATCCTGGGCAGGACACACACACACACATAAAGAAGGGACGTCGTTGAATCAGGAATAGGGCAGGGGATAGAACACAAATATCCAATGATGAGCCAGGCGCTGTCTAAAAGCCCAATCTATGTATGCTTGAAATAATAGGTATAGCCAACAGACAGCTACAAGTGTCTGTAGTTGAGACCTAAACTGAGGATAATTCATATGGGGGTGAGGAGAATGGTCAGATTGGAAGATCACTTTGGGTATGAGTTTCTTGCAATGACATGCAGTCTCACTCAGTTACGGTCACCTCCTCTAAGAACAACATTTTCAAGTTTCACTCCTTTGACTTGGTATTTACTTTAGAATTGGAAATGAGCAAAGCATTTAAAGGGCCAAGAGGTGTCATTCAAAAGACACTTCTCTTTGGAGTAATCAAAGGAAAAAGTGGAGCTTCTGATGGGAAACAATAGTCACCTACAACCTCTAAGGATGTCTCATTGTGTAGATGAGAGTACATGATTACAGAGAGTGACAGACGGGAGAGAGAAAGAATGTAAAGAATCACTGGGGAGAATAGGAGTAGTGGGGGACAAGCTCCACCGCCACAATAAAGCAAGAACCTGTCGTTGGTAGAGACTGCCATATGCAATAAGGTATCTGGAAAACCTATGCAGAAGATACAAGGCAAGTAAAAATGATCATGCATCTGCCCCCGTTGTTGCAGCTGTAGTGAGCATAACACTTCAGGCACATCAGTCTGAGAAGCATCTTTGCTGAGCTCCTGCGAAGAGAAGAAGAATACATTCGACATTAGAAGCACCTCATCCAAATTCACTGAAAAAAAAGGTTACAGTTGATGCAGCCCTACTCCGGAAATAATTTCTAAGATCTCATCACCTTTCCCTGAAGTATTTAATCATTCATTTACTCATCAGTGGGGCCCATAACACTGAGAATCACTCATACACATTTTCTCTCTACTTCATGGTTTGGTGTGCATCAAATGAGAGCTGCTGGATCATAGCGGAGTGTCTAAAATTTTAACAACCTATTTATAATATATACATCTGCAGTTTAACCCCTCCCCTGCTGGTGACGGAACCACTCCGTCATCAGCTGCGGTCGCGCTGTGCTGATGACGGAGCGGTTCCGTCACGGCCCGCTCGGAGCGCCTGCGCGGCGCGGATTCCGCGCCTGCGCTGAGCGTTCCATTGAGCGGGCGGGGCCGTGACGGAACCGCTCCGTCATAAGCACAGCGCAACCGCGGCTGGTGACGGAGCTGTTCTGTCACCAGCATGCGGCCGCCACGCGGCCGCCCGCCCCCTTAGCACTGCGGCAGAATAGCCGCCGCAGTGAAGGGGTTAAATTGTTTACCATGGTTTTCCAATACAACAAATTATTCAGACACTCCATTATTGATTGTCGATAGATCTGCTAGTAAAAATTAGGCTAAGGATGAACAAGACCAGCTTAGTTCTTCATTTATCTAATTTTTATTTAAAGAGAGATTTTCTAGCATAACCCATATTTATTCATTTTCTTTTATTCTTTCAATAGAAATAGATTTAAGAAAAGGAAAGAAATTTAACTCATACATTTAATTTTCATTTAATTCAGAAGCTCAGAAACAAGCACATTATTATTGAGATTATTGGACATAAATATTAGCAAAAGACATAATAGTTCCCAAATTCTATCTTTCTATTCCCTCAAGCTAGTACCCTAATCAAAAGACTTCATACTCATTTGAACAAAATTTGAAGTTGAAAAGTTTAAGTTCTTACGCTCCAAGGAAATTCAGCATTTCGGCAGCATGTCAGGATACACAGATAGAAATCGAAAAGAGAGCTTTTTTCCTAATCTCCGGACCTATTCTTTTATACCCTTTTCCCCTAGCTAAACTATCTAAATTCAGTAACATTTGGGGTCTCTGATTGGTTGGTTCAAGGGGTGGATGAGCATAACCTCATCATCTTATTACTTGACTTCTGCAGAGTCAGCTAAATGAATTTGACCATTGTCTTTAAGGTTACCAGTTCCATTGTGTCCTTTAAATTGTAATTTTAAGCCTTTTTACCAGGGTTTACAATACGGATGTCCATTTTTATTGGCAGTCAGTCAGGGTTTCAGAGCACATCGTCCTTGACCTGTTCCATTCAGCACAGTCAGCTCATACGCGTCTGCAGCTCCACTCAGCAAGCGCATGCGTTCTTCACATTAATCTCGGAGTCATGGAAATCGTCCATCTTGGACTAGGCCTCACAGGCCACAACCGGAACTATTATAGAAACAAACACAATTGAACGTTAATTATTGAATTATAGCCCTTCTGTTTACCTCCCCCTTACTAAGGTATCCCTGTTAGTTATAACCTAGCAAATAAAGCCACATTTATGCGTAGTTTGCTTACCTGTCTTCATGTTTTTGCCACAAATAGACAAACAGTAAGCACATTTATGCCACTTTGTGGTTAAATGATAGCCTTTGCGTTATTTTCAGACATCACATTATCACTCAGTTAGTCGATTACGGTTGCAACACAAACAATTTAGTATCCCACGTGTATTTTGTGTGTGCATTCTATTCTATGTTGGTTAGTTTTTTCCAAACCACACGATTAGTTCATGTTACTGTTATGAGAAAGTAACTTCATGAGGGGTATACAAAATTTAGCTTTTTACCTCGCTCCATCAACAGTGATGTTATGGATAGTTGAAAATGTCAGTTAAGATGTTTCATTTTAAACTAAAAAAAACCACTGAAATTCACCAGAATTACCTATAACTAATCCCGTTGCCAGTTAAAATTATTTCAGCTAACTATAGCTGGTGAATTTCAGTGACTTTGATTTTATGTGTATATATATATATATATATATATATATATATATATATATATATATATATAAATATATTCACTGAAAAAATCATAGGTTTTAGGGCTATTATAGTTAGCTGGACATTTCACTCGTACAAAACCACAAAACCATTGAAATTCCCCCGTTATAGTTAGTTCTGCTAACTATAACTCGCGCGCCTGCAATCCACTGCTGATGATGTCACATATTACATCATTCATGACATGGTCAGTGACATCACTGATGACATCACAGAGGTATAGTTAGCAGAACTAACTATAACGGAGGAATTTCAATGGTTTTGTACGAGTGAAATGTCCAGCTAACTATAACAGCCCCGAAACCTATGGTTTTGTCAGTGAATTTCTAAGGTTTTTTAAATGATAATTCCTAACTATTACATGTCTGAAACCTATGTTTTTTTCAGTGAATTTCAAAGGTTTTTTAAATGATAATTTTGAAATGTAACAATAGTTATATGTATTTTTGGATACTCATTTTCTACAGTTTTATAACTGTTTAATTTTACATATTTTATTTTTTAAATTACATTATATATTTTTTATATAAATGGAAATAAAAATGTTTTTTAAAATATTGAAACTGAAATATTGTTTTGGCGCAGTGAATGGATTAGGGGGATAAAGTCCCCTTTAATCCTGAGTGTCCCTTGGGTCCAACTAGCCCACCAGGTATCTCCAGTTAGCGCCACAGAGCTGCGTTGCAGAGAGGTGTAAAAAGTGGCATGGCCTGGACCACCTCTCTGCAACGCAGCACAGTGGCGCTTACTGGAAGAACCTGGTGGACTAGTTGGCCCCCAGGGCCCCTCAGGATTTAAGTCAAATTATTTCCCCATCTTAAAACGCACCACAGGGCATGTTTGCACACGTCACCTCAGGCCCTATCCGCTCCCTTCAGCACTGTGTAAATGCGCCCAGTGTCCGTTTTAATTTGGGAGATTAAGTCCCATTGAATCCTGAGTGTCCCTAGTGTCCAAGAAGCCCACTAAGAACCTCCAGTATGCGCCACAGAGCTGTGTTGCAGAGTGGTGTAAAAAGGGGCACGGCCTGGGCCACCTCTGAAACACAGCGCAGTGGCGCTTACTGGAAGCACCTGGTGGGCTAGTTAGCCCCGAGGGGCCCTCAAGATTGAAGGGGAATTATTTCCCCAACTTAAAACGCGCCACAGGGCTTGTTGTCATAAGTCACCTCAGGCCCCATCCCCTCCCTGAACCACTGTGTAAACGCGCTCTGTGGCCATTTTAAATTGGGAGATAAAGTCCCCTTGAATCCTGAGTGTCCCTTGGGTCCAACTAGCAAACTAGCCCACTATGTACCTCCAGTAAGCACCACAGAGCTGCGTTGCAGAGAGGTGTAAAAAGGGGCACTGCCTGGGCCACCTCTCTGAAACACAGCACACTTACTAGAAGCACCTGGTGGGCTACTTGGCCCCCTGGGGCTCTCAGGATTGAAGGGGAATTATTTGCCCAACTTAAAACGCACCATGGGGCATGTTTTCACACGTCACCTCAGGCCCCATCCCCTCCCTTCACCACTGTGTAAACGCGCCCTGTGGCCGTTTTAAGTTGGGAGATTAAGTCCCCTTAAATCCTGAGGGTCCATAGGATCAAACTAGCCCACTAGGTACCTCCAGTAAGCGCCGTTGCAGAGAGGTGTAAAAACTGGCACGGCCTGCACCACCTCTCTGTAATGCAGCGCAGTGTCACTTACTGGAAGCACCTGGTGGGCTAGTTGGCCCCCAGGGGCCCTCAGGATTTAAGGGGAATTCATTTCCCAACTTAAAACACACCACAATGCGTGTTTGCACACGTCACCTCAAGCCCCTTCCCCTCCCTTCACCACAGCGCCAAAGAGCTGTGTTGCCGAGAGGTGTACAAAGGGGCAAGGCCTCAGACCACCTTTCTGCAACTTAGCCTTGTGGCGCTAACTGGAGGTACCTGGGGTGCTAGTTAGCCCCCGAGGTCCCTCAGGTTTGTGGGTGAAAAAATTCCTCATCTTAAAACGCGCTACAGGGTGCGTTTGCATAGTGTTGGTGGGAGGGGATGGGGCCTCCAGCGCAATGCCGGATTTTTTTCTTTTTCTTTTTTAGAAGGGGGGCTTTGTGGCCCCCCTTCCTTTACTGTTTTTTGGGCCCTGGGGACCCCATCCCCCAGAGCCTAACCCCTAATTATTAATTTTTTTAATTTTTATTCAGGACGGAAGACGCATGGGCTCCCCTCACAAGGCCATTTTTGGCCCGGGGACCCCATCCCCCGGGGCATGGCGAATTAATTTTGTATATTTTTACCAAGAAGGGGGGCTGCGTGGCCCCCCTCCAGCGGCTTCTTTTAGCCCCGGGGCCCCATTCACTGGGGCTCTGCCTCGGTTTTTTTTACATTTTAGAGGGAGGGGGCCCCCCTCCCGGGCCACTTATGGCCCCGGGGACCCCATCCGCCAGTGCATAGCCACTTAATTTTAATCCTTTTACCAAGGAGGGGGGGGGTGCATGGCCCCTCTCCTGAGGCTTCTTTTCGCCCCGGGGACCCCATCCCCGGAGCTCTGCCTCGTTTTTTGCTCTCGCTTCAATGAAGCAAAGCAGTTTGCAATGACAGGGCGGGAGCCGCAAGGCTCTCGGCCTGTCATTGCAAACTACAGTGTCCTGGGATGGGCACCCCGGGACACTGCATGAGTCGGCCCTGGGGGGTGGTGGTCCCCAGGGCCATGACAGGCTCCAGGAGGGGGGCTGCGCGGCCCCCTCCCACCACTTACAAAGCCCCAGGCTGGTGGTCCCTGGGGCTTGGGGGTCCATCACGGACCCCCTAATTATAATACTTAGTGCCCCGGGTAGGTGGGGGTCCCCGAGGCGTGTGGGGGGGCAGCTCAAGCCCCCCCCCACAGGTTTATTTTACAAAAAAAGCCCTGGGAGTCGCGGTCCTATATATTCTAAAGAAGCCCCGGGGGTGGCGGTTCCCTGGGCTTGGGGGGGCCTTTGAGCCCCCCGCACCTAATTTTATACAGCCCCGGGGGTTGGCGTTTCCTGAGGCTGGGGGTCCCCTCTGGGCTCCACATTCACATAACAACATTGCCCCCGGGACTTGGCCCCCCGGGGGCTAATTACTAACGAAGCGCAGGAGCCCGCGCTTTGTTTTTTATTTTTTATCGGCAGGATCCGCACACCTTGTGCAGATCTTGCAGTTTTTAAAAAAATAATCCTTTTTTTGTGGGACCCCCTGATCAGGCTTAGGGGGTCAGGGTGTTTCTACTCTGCCCCCTTTTTGCGCGTTTTTTCTTCTGTTTTCTTGTGCCTCGGTTCTACTGAGGCACAATATGGCTGCCAACACTTCCTGGTTTGGAGTGTTGATAGCCAATTAGCATACAGCTAGTCATCGGGAGGGTGTGCGCATCATGCGCGCCGATAATATATATGTGATTTAACTTTTGATTTTCTCAGCAACTACTGAACGGATTTACACGAACGGATTTACACCATTTAACAAAAAAGGCACAACTCTGCACCAAGGGCTACCTTTTTGCCAAATTTGGTGTAATTCCGTTCAGCAGTTCGGGCTGTAGCTGCGGCTAAAGGTTCATATGGGAAATTGCATGGGGAAAATATGTTTGGGACCCCCTTTTTTCTCTGCCCCTGCTTGACGAATCACCGTGAAACTTTAAGGATAGGAGCGAACCGGAGCGGGCAATAAGTTTTGAAAATTTCGCAAAGATTTGTCAATCGGCGCAAAAGTTATTGGGAATAGAATGTTGCAGATTTCCTATGGAAAATAGGTCCTAACTATAACTACCTACTGGCGACTGCCAGTAGGTAATATATATATATATTTATATATATATTAGTTCAAGTTTTGCACTATTTCAATGGAATAATAAACACGCTACTGCGGCTGGCAGTATCAACTAAGAAGCAGTTGTCCGTCACTCTTTCCGGTGCCTGGATGCACCTTTGAGTGGTAATTGGAAATTGGTAATTGGAGTTTGTTTAAAATGTTTAAAGACTTAACAAAATATGGGCAGCATAAGTTTGGTGCACTCAGAGTAATATACCTCACTCTTATAAATGTAGAGGCATTAGTGCCTTGTTGGGAAAGTTGATAAATAATGTTTACCTTTGGAAATAAGGTTAGCCCACTTGGGCACAATTCCTCAAATGTAGTAGCATTCCCACTTATTAGCATTACATGCACCAGTGAGTTGACACTCGTCCTCTTTGGCCCTCATTGTTTATAGAAGTTTATTTAATTAATCAATTTTTTACAAATTGGGTAAAACCAGGAAAGAACTAATTGGTTTGGTTTTTTTACGTATGAAATGAAAGTTTATGCACCAGTAATTAAGAACATTCATTTATTATTATTTTTTCTCTGCACATTTGTACCTCGAATAGTGAACGGAAGTCTGTTTTCAGTGTTGTTTACTTTTGGCACGTCATGATCGTTTATAGACCAATGCCTTAACCACCTACAGCACTCGTGACCAAGAGACGTGGTCTCGAAACGCGTTGAGTGGAATTGCCATCTTTTTGCTTAAAATAAAATATTGCTGATATTGCATTTCGAGTTCGTGGAGCTGTGTTTTTTTTGGGTGAAAACCCCGTTAGGCGCCACAGTATTTCTGGATAATTTAGAGGTTCGCCGCCTTTCACCACGAGCCACCGTCACTGGAGGCGGGGACATGGCGTTCTGGGCGTTCTGCCGAGAGTAGTTGTTTATTATTATCCCTGCCCGCAAGTAAATCATTGGAGCACGTAAACTCAGTGAGGGAAGGAACAGTGGCCGCGGCAAATCAGAACGACCACGGATGTTTTCATTTCCCGGAAAGAGTGGAGTGCAGATATCTCAATAACCTTGAAGACGGATGGCGAAAAGATCCAAGTAAGTTTGGCTTACTTTTTCGCCAGCATTTCAGCGCAGTGCAAGAAGTGGTGCAAGATTCAAATTGGCAAGTTCCACCTGGGAGGGACTGCATTGCTGAAGGGATTATTACATTTTATGCAACTTACTTTTGTTTTATAACAGAAATGTATATGGACTTGCGTACTCTAGCTATAATGTGTGGTTTTCTGTATACTGTCATCATTGCCGCTCTGTTGACAATATTAATAAAAACATAAAAAAAGAAAAAAGGCAAGTTCCAGACATAGCAAGCGCGCCGAGGCTGCAGATAAGATGTTTGATAAATGCAGCTTGGACGAAAGCGCAAGTACGAGCAAAGACAGTGGCACAGCTACAATACCATATACCAAAAAAGTACTGTGGGATAAACTATGGAAAGCACTGAAAATCCAACAGAATAAGTGGTGGGAAGCCACCACACTGCAAAAAAACATAGAAGTAGGAAGAATTCCGAGCGGTTACGAATTTTCATTACCCCCACGTTTAGTAATCCTGACCCAGAATGGGTTGCAGATTGGGCTGCAAACAATCATGCTTGTTCAACAAATATGCTACAAATGTTAGTTAAACTTGCAGCTAAAGACGTAGAAAGACGGGCCAAGTTATTGAAGAACTGACGGAAGAATTAAAAAAAGTATGTGGTGAAGAGGAATTCCGTAAAGAGATGGAAAAAATGGAAACTGACCTGAATAAAATTGAAGATGAGATCAAATTAAAAAAACAAAGGAAATTCCAAAGGGATTTGGTTGGCTATCAGAAAGGCCAAAGAATCACCTTTGCCAAGAAGTACGATAAATTAGAGGCCATACTTTAGCTACGACTAACATACCAACAACTGGACCTAACACTGAGATGACAGAAGAACAACAAAGTAATGATAATCTAACAGAGGGAAGTCTAACAAGTGGCAGTAACTTTTCTGATAGATCGGAATTTTCTGGAGTAATAACCAGATTTTGAATGGAGTTCGACCTAGTAATGAAGGGGAGACAAACAAACGGCAGACGAGGAGGATTTCAAAGTCAAAGAAGAGGAAACAGAGGAGGATCAAAAAACAACAGTTCTACTGTAGGAGAATCGGGAAGCCCCGTGGGAAGAAGGACAAGGGGCCAACTGAAGGCGAAATGATGGAGAGAAGGACAGTGATCAATCTCTCGGAGTGAGAACTCTCAGACTATGAGGTAGAACTCTTATCAATGTGCCTTACTTTTTGTCCTTCTAGTATGTTTAATTACACCCAGAGTCGTGTAGATTTATTCTTCTTTACTAGAAAGCTATGCATAAGAAAATGGTATGTAACCAAGGTAACAGCACATAAAAAGGCAGGTGAAGAAAAACAAAGTGATATATGTATTGCCAATGTAGAATTATTGCATTTGCCTAATGCGTTAGCTGGAAATGTAGATGAAAGGAGTGATCCCTTCTGTGATTTACTTAATGATGATGTTTCACTAGATATGAGTGCAAGAAGTAACCTTAGACCAAAGTTGATTTTTCTGCCACAAATCAAGAATGTTGTTATTGATGTTTTTGAAAAGAGTGTAAGCAAGGAGTTGTGCAGAATTTCTAATGATAAAAGCTACAAAGGTTGGAGTAATGTGATGCCAAAACAGAGAATAGCAATAGATGGCCTGAAAAATTATAATACAATAGTGATTAAGAAATCTGACAAAAGTGGTAACGTTGTGGTGTTATCTAGAGCTAAGTATATAGAAGAAGGTTTGTAACAGCTGGCAGATACTTCTAAATACTGTAGGAGTAATAGAATGGAATATGAGCATTCCGCTAGATTATTCAACGAAAAACTATCTTCCTGGAAAAACATAGGTTTACTGGAGAAGGAGGAGTTACTTGAGTGCAAATTTCCTAGACTACCGGCACTCTATTCACTGCCTAAAATTCGTAAAAAACAAAGACAATCCACCAGGGAGACCCATAGTCTCATCTTAAGGTAGTTGTTTGGAAAACACATTGAGATATGTTGATCATTTTTTGCAGGGTCTTGTTAAAAAATGACCATCATATGTCAAAGATTCAGGCGATTTTCTGAGGTGTTTAGACAACATTGTATGGATTGAGGATTATTCTTTGCTTTCTCTTGATGTTACAAGTTTGTACACGTGCATTCCCCATGAGTGGGGTCTGAGTGCATGTAAATACTTTCTGTCAGAAAGATCAATCTCACACCTACACCACACAGAAATGCTAGTTGAGATGATGGAGATCTGTCTCAAAGAAAATTACTTTCTCTTTGACGGTAAAGTTTATAGACAAACCCTTGGAACATCAATTGGGACCTGCTTTGCTCCATCCTTTGCAGGTCTCTTTATGGGGTTCTGGGAAGAGAGAGTAGTGTATGTATCATCAATGTTTTCAGGAAAGGTGGCCAAATGGGTCAGGTACATTGATGATATTTTTGTGGTGTGGAAGGGTACAGAAACTGAAGCTTTTAAGTTTGTGGAGTTACTGAATATCAACACGTTTAATCTCTACTTGACAAGCCAGTGGTCCAAAGATACCTTAGAGTATCTAGACTTGAAATTGGAAGTGGAAAATATGAAATTGGAAAGTTCTCTGTTTAGGAAGTCTACTGCAGGGAATAGTATCCTGCATGCACGCAGTTGGCATCCGAGTTCACTTATTAATAGTATCCCTGTTGGTGAACTGTTGCGTGTGAAATGCAACTGCAGCACAGAACAAAGTTACAAAACAGAAGAATCCATAATGACTGAGAGATTTCTTTCGAGAGGTTACTTACCCAAAGTAATCAACAATGCTAAACGTGTTGTAGCAGACAGATCAAGTGAATCATTACTAGTGGAAAAAGAGAGAGTCGACCAACCACAAGAAATGTCAGAAAAAACTCGATTCATTACGACATATGGCAACAAGGCATTTAAGGTCTGAAAAGGACTTGCGAAATTCTGGCCAATCCTCCACACTGATCTAGATCTAGCAAAATGTGTAGAAGAGTCTTCACAAGTCACATTTAGGAGAGCAAGATCACTCAATGACCTTCTCTGTAGAGCAGTCGAACCACCAAAAACGAGGATTTTGGGGATCCATGGCTTCTACACATGTAGGAAGTGCGAAACTTGTAAGAACAGTAAGAATGTAAAAGTAGTAAGATTATCACCAGGTGGTGAAGTTTACCGCATTAAAGATCACACTTCCTGCAACACTGAATATGCAGTTTATGCATTGTTCTGCCCGTGTAAAAAAGCATACATTGGCATTACATTCATTAAAGCCAAGATCAGGATCCTGGAACATCTACGAGCGCTCAAAAATGGCGATAAGCAGTACCCTATGGCCCGCCATTTTCAGAGTCATCACAAACAAGATACGAGTCTTTTGAGTTTTTGTGTATTAGACTTTGTCAAACTCAATGAAAAGGGAGCCAACAGAGTACAGTGCCTACGCTGGATGGAATCTAGATTAATCATCCAATACAAGACACTAGCACCAATAGGGCACAACTGCGATGAGCAGCTTGCAGTTCATTTAGGCTAGGCCAAGTCAAAATCTTTAAGAATGTATTTTCCTATGACACAATCTCCCACGCCATCCTACTTAGAGCACTGGGCTCTTTAGGTATTGGTGGAAAAGCTCTGAAATGGATTGAATCTTTCTTGGCGGATAGGACATTCCAAGTTTTCTCCCACTCCTCGATATCTAAGGTCCATGCTTCCCCATTTGGAGTTCCCCAGGGCTCAATTCTTAGCCCTCTTCTTTTTAATTTATATGTAACTCCGCTAGCTCTCATTGCGAAGCGTGCTGGGCTCACGTTATTTACTTATGCGGACGATTCGCAGATAGTTTTTTCCCTCTCTCAATCAGATCAGTCCCCTACTTCCCTCCTTCAGTCGGGGCTCAGTGAAATAGCCACTTGGAATGAACCAAAATTTGCTGAAACTCAACGGGAAAAAAACGGAGATCCTTATCTTTGGGAGCAGGCCTGATCTGTGGTGCTCTAAACACTGGCCGGAGGAAATGGGCCCCATCCCACCAGCATCAGCACACGTCCACAACTTGGGGGTTACCATAGATCAGGGCCTAACAATGCAGACGCAAGTGATGAAAGTGGCGGCTACCTGCTTTGCCATCTTGCGCTGGTTGAGAAAGATACTGTGGATGTTGCCATCTGACACCCAGAAGTCTGTGGTCAATGCCTTGGTGACCTCCCGGTTGGACTACAGCAATGTACTCTACTTGGGGGTTACTAAGGCGGTTACCCATCGCCTTCAAATGGTCCAAATGCTGTGGCGCGCCTACTCTGCGACTGCAAAAGGAACGAACCCATTACACGACATTTCAGGGAACTTCACTGGCTCCGAGTAGAGAGCCGTGTGAAGTTTAAAGCCTTAAATTATATGTACAAAATAAAAGTAGGCACAGCTCCAAGATATTTACAATCCCTGGTGACGATGTACTCCCCAACTCGCACACTGAGGTCGTCTACCCAAGAACTTTTTTGTGTACCTAAGGTCAGACTTGCTAGGATGGGCGGGAGGTCCTTTGCCTCCATAGGTCCTAGGCTCTGGAATTCCCTCCCTCCTGCCATTCGTGCGGAACGCTGCTACGGCCGTTTCTGGAAAGCAGTCAAGACCTGGTTGTTTAACCAATAACCTACTACCCACTGTATGTTGCTCCAGTCTCCATTAGCGCCGGGACACCCTAACTGGGTAGCTGTCGCGCTCTACAAACTGAAAAAATAAATAAATAATAAATAAATTCCTGAGGAAATATCGTTGAAGTTAGTGAGTTACATTTTAAAGAAATCACTGGAAGTCACAGAATGTAGTTTTATTGTTCTCCATAGAGTATTCCCATCTAAAATATAATCACAGCTAGGCCATTAGTGGCTCAGATCATTGTTGTTTTATGTATGAATTTTAGTCTTGTTAGTCTTTTTGTTAGTGGTTATGTTGTCTCACATTTAGTATTGTTTATACTTTAACAGATGTTCCGGCAAACAGGGAGTTGAAGAAACGTGCAAGAGCAAAAGTATCGATTTTTGTATCTATTTTTTTGACTGGCTGTATAGCATTTCAAAAAAATGTATATCAGCCCACTGGGGCGGGGTTTGTTTAAAATGTTTAAAGACTTAACAGAATATGGGCGCCATAAGTTTTGGTGCAGTCAGAGTAATACACCTCACTCTTAAAAATGTAGAGGCATTAGTGCCTTTTTGGGAAAGTTGATAAATAATGTTTACCTTTGGAAATAAGAATAGCCAACTCGGGCACAATTCCTCAAATGTAGTAGCATTCCCACTTAAGAGCATTACATGCACCAGTGGGTTGACACTCGTCCTGTTTGGCCCTCATTGTTTATAGAAGTTTATTTAATTAATCATTTTTTTACAAATTGGGTAAAAGCAGGAAAGAACTAATTGTATTTTTTTTTTTTTACGTATGAAATGAAAGTTTATGCACCAGCAATTAAGAACATTCATTTATTATTATTTTTTCTCTGCACATTTGTACCTCGAATAGTGAACGGAAGTCTGTTTTCAGTGTTGTTTACTTTTGGCACGTTATGATCGTTTATAGACCAATGCCTTAACCACCAACAGCACTCGTGACCAAGAGACCTGGTCTCGAAACACGTTGAGTGGAATTGCCATCTTTTTGCTTATATTGCTGATATTGCATTTCGAGTTCGTGGAGCTGTGTTTTTTTCGGTGAAACCCCCATTAAGCGCCACAGAATTTACGGATATATATATATATATATATATATATATATATATATATATATATATATATATATATATATATATATATATATATATATATATCGTCACTCTCTCCCTCCAGTTAGAAAGGATAAATGGGCGCACTCCCTTTGAATTGCCAAAATTTCATTTATTTTAAAGTTGCTTTAAGGCAAAAGAAGGCATTCGATCAACGCGTTTCGATGCTGCAAGCATCTTGGTCACGATCAACTTCTTGCATTTTTTCTAACCCATTTAAAGCATTCAAATGACTGTTACATCATTTCCTCTTTACATTCGCTGAGCATTGTGGTTATTGTAGTTTTTCATATTACTAGAGGGATGAAAAATGGGAATGGAATGACAAAGACATAAAGGAAACTAATCCCACTGGAGGGAAATAAGCATGGAATGTGAAAATGAAAACCCCATGTTGAACAAACAATCTTGGGAAAATAAGGTGTTATTATTCTCCTGATGAACTGAAAACTAAAGTGTCAAAGAGACTAATTTTACATAAAAAGAAAAAAACTTTATAAAAAATATGAAGCATCGAAACGCGTTGATCGAATGCTTTCTTTTGCCTTAAAGCAACTTTAAAATAAACTTTAAAATAAATGAAATTGTGGCAATTCAAAGGGAGTGCGCCCATTTATCCTTTCTAACTGGAGGGAGAGAGTGACGTTATTAAACGGCGTGGTTCCGCCGTAGGTGCCCGCACCCGCGAGGAGCGCTCAATGGCCGGGAACCAGTGAACCAAAGTGCGGATATATATATATATATATATATATATATATATATATATAAAGTTAGGGATAAGTTACAGTTGTTTTTATTCTTTCTATACAAGCCCAACTTAAACTAGACTAACATTAGAAATTCTAAAGTTATAACTTAAATGTATAAATTATGCACCACCTTCAATAAGTCGTGAACCTACATATTCAGTGTTGTCACCTTGCTCACCACGCTACATTACATATAACTCACACCTTTTCCATGCACTGTGTTCTCACAAATTATGTCCTTTGAGATTTTATGAAGGTTTTATCAATGAGATGATTTCACATGATATAAGTGATGTAATATGGAAGGGTATAGTTTTTATCACAGTTTTGGTGCACTGTACGGTCTGCATTTTGCTGTGCTCTAAGTTAGGGTCTTACATATAGGTAAGTAGTAGTTGTCATTGCTGTTCATTACACCTTTATTAAAGTAGTAATATATAGAGAAATGTATTTATAATTTTCTACATATTTTTCTATATACTTTTATAGCAGTGGGTAAGGGAGCTGGACAGCTGGCCAGGCCCAGCAGCCAACCTCCATAGGGAGCCAAACCCCCTCTCACCCTGCACACCCAACACCCACCCAATGCATAAAGCATCTCTACCATCTTTCTCTGAAGTTACCAATACATGTCATCAAATGTTTATTTCAATAATGACTAAAAATGGTTAATGATTTTTATTAACTACCTGTCTGTGAACGTTTTTATTAAATTTTATTATGACATTTAGGTGGCGAAAAGTGTGAAAAGAAATAGTTAGAGATATATTTCAGGAAAAAAATATCACAAATGTGTCTCTGTTATACGCTTTAAAAGCTTATACGCCATAAAATATTTTATGTGATACATCTTCAACACACTAAATGCAACATCACAACCACCCCCTAGGTGGCAACCCAATCCCAGCTGAAGGGCAAAAGCTCCAATGTGGGGTAATGCTTTTTTTTTTTAAATATGTAGAGTTTTCATGGGGTAGTGGTTTCAATGACCAGGAGACCTATATTTTCTACTAGTGTTGCTAGGGCACTGCAGAATTCCCTACACTTACCCACCCCTAACATTAAAAAAAGATTGGGGATGTCCCTGGCCCTTCTAGGGATATCACCAAAAGCAAAATATATGTAAATAGGTCTCCCATGGCATTATGGTGTGCTCCTCGAAGGATCAGTGAATAATAAATGAGCAGCAGGGGCCACTCGTTTACTAGTTGGAAAGGCCTATAACTAGACATACGAATCAATTCGGTATATATGTCTAAAAACCCACTATGTACAAACTGTCAACAACTACACAAATATATATTTTTTTAGGATTTATTGTTTTGAAAAATATAGTTTTTTGGCTTATTTATAGATAGATATTTTTTAAACACATTTCAATACATTTCATGATATAGTGGTATTACTTTTGGAATTTCTCAAATATATACAGACATACACATAATTGAACATTAAAAAAGAAAGAGAGACATGATGCAGGCAAAGCGGTAGATGCACTACGCGCGTTTCGGCTTGGGAGCCTTCATCAGGTGACCCGTCTTTGACATAGAACAGCTCAGGGTGTAAATAGAAGATGATTAAAATACATACAAATGAAGTCCTTCAGTCCTTTGTTTACCAAACGTCGTTGTATGTTACGGACGAATTCAATTTAAGATAGAATTTTAGAGTCCTTCAACATCATGGATGGTGAGTTTTATTAATTGCTGAAAAATGGAGGCGGTGTTCTTTGGAAATGGTATCCCCAGGAGTATCATCGATATGAATGATTACTCTGAAGTTCAAGATCATCTAACGGTAATTGAGGGCCAGACTGTAAGTCACGAAGATGGTAGCAATAGTTCTGATAAAATTCAGCCTCTGATATCGTCTGGCCCTCACAGCATCTGGTACTGGGTGGAAACCGACAACCCGTGTCGGAAAACCACGCCACTTGTTTACTATTCACTTTTTCCTTTTTTAAATATGTTTTTGGGTGGTCTGGTCCAGTGTGGGACACTCACTCTTTTCCGGCATAAAGTATGTTATTTTTTATATATGTAGACATCCCCTAGTGCACACCTGATCTTTCGCCACAGCTTTTGCCATGTTGGGAGCTGCAGGAGGAGTTGACATGTTTTGTTTTACAGCGGCATGCCCCTGTCCCCTCAGGAGGCACACCACAACTAGTCTTGCCCTTTAAAAAAAATGGGGTGTCCACACAGGCCACCCATAGCTATCCTTGCCCTTTGAAAAACATGGGGTGCTCCGGTGCCCACCTGAGGCACGCTACAGCTATCCCCACATTGGGGGGTTGTGAAAAGAGGCCCATGGCCCCAGCAGCCCCACCGGTACTCCAGCTTGCACCCATCATGGGTGCAGCGGGAGCTGCATTGCTCCAACCCCACTGAAACAGTATTTTTTTGCTCCTGCGGGGTGGGAGCAATCAAAACATTTCCCTGCCTGAGAGTGTGGGAAGGGAAATGCCTTGTTCTTCCACCGGACGGGAGTAGCTTTGTGCTCCTGCCCGGGGTGGGAAAACTTTACATTCGCGGGCAGGGAATCAGATGATGTCCAAGGAGTTGTGTATCCCAGGACATCATCCCTGAGCCGGCCCGAGGGATGGGGTCCCTGAAGCCATTGTATGGCTCAGGGAGGGGACCAATATAAAAATTATTCCAATTGGGATTAGGATGTTCTATATTCAACTCGGAGGAAAAAAAATATTTTGCAGTTGGGATGGGGGCAGGAATGTCTCCTCTTTTTCAGTCTGACATAACATTGCCTTCAGTGATATATACACATCCCAATATTGTAATAAAATATTGAAAAATGCATATCATTTCAGAATGTGCACTCAATTACCTGATTAATTGAATTTAGTTTCAATCAGTATTAACATGCTTTGAATGGTACTATGCTCACTGCTCTTTTTTGCTCATCAACAAAAATACTGCAGTCACCCGAAGGAAATGCTGCATCTTCTTTGGTTTTAAGCCAAGGCCCTGGTTCCATTAAACATGATTACTGGAGCACAGGCTCCCACATTTATACAGCTCCAAGCGTACAAGCAGGATCTGGAGGTGGTCGAGCAACATACAGAAAGGCCAATTGAGCCCAAAGTGATTAGACCTGGAAAAGAATTACTTGGCCCAGGCGGGAGCAACTTTGAAATCTTCCTGAGCATGAAATCTAATAGGGGAGCACCTGAGAGGAGGTTCAACTCACTGTCAGCTCGATGGGAATAGCGAGAATGAAAGGACGGCTGGTCGGAGGAGACTGGAGAGAAAAGATTAGAAAAAGCAAGTTAATGAGTAAAGTGAGGGAGGGGAAGATATGGTAAAAGTGAAGGCAGTCTGATGGAAACAAACGTGAGCAGAATGTGTTACAAACAAGGAAGAGTGAGGTAGGGGGATGTAGGAGCCCAGGAAGAGGGACGGATTGAGGAAAGGAAGAACATCAGAATAAAACGAAAAGAGAACAAGCACTGGCAACGCCAATGTTTTCTCTATGGGACCTATTGGTTTCACCAGTTGCTTCTGATGGTGATGTACAGTGTTGGGGCACCATGCTGCATCATCAGTTTTTTTGGGTTAAAGCGCGATTGCGTCAGAGTTCATGGGTGCAGAGGAATGATAGGGGCGCCATTTGCTGTAATCTTTTATTTACCGATCCAAGAAGGCAGTTGCCTCAAGGATTGTTAAATTAAAATAGTTACTTATTTTAGAGGAAAAGAGTCAATTTAAAAAAAGGACTGCAGTGTTTTTGTATCCTAGAAGCAGTTGAGGGGGAGGAAAGGGAAAACTAGCACAAGCAGCGTGGAATGGGGGAGTGAAGTACCTGGAGACCATGTTGCGGGAATAAGCAAAAGGATGAAAAAGAACAACACCGGGTGTGAAAATGAGAGAAGCACATGAGTGAAGCAGCTGGAAAACACTTGCTATACTGTGGAGTGCTTATGAAGAAAGAAAAATCAAAGGGGCAGATTTACAAGCTCCTTGCGTCCCTTTTGTGTCGCGGTTGAGCCACTTTTGTGAAGCAGCGGCGGCTTAAAAGTTGCGGCTTATTCACAATGTGAAGCATTTAGGGAGATGCATCATGTTGTAAAGCCCTGTGTCACATTATACCTGCGTCAGGTATAATGTATGCAGAGTAGGCGTTCCCATGAAAAAGCTACATAGAACTGGCACAGTGAAATTTACAACATTTCACTGCGTCACTCCACGCCTTTACTGCGTCAAAATACCTACGCCTGCTCAGACCAGGCGTAAGGATTGACGCAGGGCATTTTACATGGGACCTACCTGTTTTCTGGCGCATTGCTGGAGTTGCGTCACTTTTGTGATAAACTCCAACAATGCGTCACTTTTCATTCAACAGATGTGTCAGAATGTCTAACATATCGATAATTCCTTGCGCCATGGTGCACTGTATTGCAAATACAGCGCATCCATGGTGGCGCAAGGACATTTGGAGGTGACGCAAGGAAACTGACGCTTCTCCAAAGATGCGTCAGTTTCTTGTAAATCTGCCCCAGAGTTCCCTAATAGACTATCCCCCAGGGAAGGGCAAACACAAGAGAGAAAAGTCATGCTAAATAAGAGTGGCAATAAAGCCAACCAATGTTAAGTACTGAGTGGGTTTTATTCCCACAGTAAGATCTTGGTAAGGTGACAATGTGCCATTTGAAAACATACAGCTCTCCTGTGTGATAGACAAGACTGAAAATGGAGAGCAGACGAGAACCAAGTGGCAGAGCGAGAGTGGCAGGGAAAGAGAGTGGACAAAGAAGATGAGCAGAGAAGGAGGATGAAAAAGAGAATGGAGAATTCAGTGGCTACGGTTTCTCCTTTTTTCTCTGTGTTCGTCAAACCTTAGGATGGTTGCTTCTTTGCTCCTGTCAACTTAAAAAAAGTCTACCCTTGCTGTCAACATTTCTGGCTTCCTGTCAATAATATGGCAGGCCCCCAATGTTGATGACGTATAATTGACTGTAAATTCATTTGACCAATATTATATGACAAGGGATACCCTTATTCTGTGAACTACTCGGAGTGCCTGACGCATGAGTTATTTCAACAGTGTGGATAAAGTAAAGTGTAACACTCTCTGGTAACTCTCTCATTAGTTCCTGTTTTGACCTGAAAGAGCAGTGGACATGAAACCCTGGTCCAACACTCCATCACCGAAGTATGTACAGAGGGGTTTCACCAATAGCGTATTTGCACCAAGTCACCTCAAATACATAATTGTAAATGTAGTTCAGTCCATTTAATAATTTTTTTTTCAATATTCACTCACAAATTAAATCTCTGTTAGGATGGTAAAAGTCGCTCGCATGGTGATAGGACATGACTCCTGCCCTGAGTGTCCCAACTGTAATGATGTCTGGATCCCTAATGCTGATTTTACTTGCCATAGGCAAACACAGATCACGCATGTGTGCCATGCATAAGCTTTTCTCAAGTATTGCCGTCTTGGTGGACTTGGTGGGGCAATCAAAGTGCTACTGTAATAGTGGTGGAAGGTCACTGCCTTTATCAGGAGTTAAAAAGCATACTGTGTAGTGATCAGTAGGGGTGAACAGGTCGTTTTTACCTGTGTCACCGGAGTGAGCCCTACATCCTTACAGCTCAACAGGCTCACTCATTTTAAGTTCTGCTACTGTGTGCTTAACTCACCTTTGGCCTGCATTAGTTTGGTGTGTAGAGTTGCGTAGTGCATGTGTGGAATCCATGTGATGTGTGTATGTGTGCTGGTGAGTGGTACAATACGGGGACAATGCAGTACTGTGCAGTGTGTGTATATTGTCTGCATGTGCTGGCTGTATGTACGTCTGTGAATGGTACCATATATAAAGGAAGTAGTGCTGTGCTGTGTGTGTGTATTATATGTATGTGCTGGGTATATGTGTGCCTGCGAATGATACAGTACATGTAGGGTGCAATGTTGTGCAGTGTGTGCATGATATATGTGCATGTGCTGGGTCTATGTATACATGTGAAGGATATGATAAATGGAAGACTATGGGTTCTATTTGTGAGACTGAGGGATGGATAGAGAAACTTGAGGAGAGGAGGTAGAGGAATACCCCAGACAGATTTGTGTATTGCTGCATTCCGGTTAGCTGAGTGGGACACATTGGAAGACGGGAGAGACAGGCTCTCCAGTAACCTTCAAATGGTGCTCTTTGATTCAGAGAGTGGTCACAAGAAAGGATCCTGGGCACATCTGAGGAAGGAGATGTGGCTGATGAAAGAATCATAGAGAGTAGGGCTGAGGGCATGGTGTAACCATTTGAGACACATATCACTGTGGAGTCGCTCCTGCTCTGACAAACTCCTTTCTGGAAGAAAAGAGAACATAGGAGTGGGCACTTCAAAATGAAGCAAACCCTGACACAAACTTCATAGACTCTAAATCACAAACGGTGTCTGGAAATGGACAATAAGTGGAGTTTGAGACCCCAAAATGTGTCAGCTGTCAAGGAGCCAGTCAGGCTGTGCGAGGAGAAGAATGAATGAATGATTAATTTTTTCCATTGCATAATTACTTAAAATCAGTCAAAAATTGCAACACAGTGTAAAAGTTAACACTTAAAACAGTCCTCACACCTTTTATGAGATAGGGTTTTGCCCTAAAATGTGTGGGTTAAAATTTCAGGTAAAAAAAAAATGGCCGGGCCCCTATATGCTCATTGACTCTAGGCAAATAGTCTGCTTGATGCATCACTGTAGTTCCTGGGTTCCATGTACTCCAACATCTAGGGCAGAAGCCTCACAGTTCGTACCCTTCTGTGCCAACAGGATTCCAGGCAGTTTTGGTGACACAGTTTGCATCTATATTGTTTTCAATTAAGTCATAGGGAAGAACTTACCCAGTTTGGAGGAGCCACGAGAACCAACCAGCCTTCGTCACCATAGGACCGCATGTGGGGGAACTTTAGGACAGACGAGTGCCGACGGCCTGGGCCGTGTGAGAAAGCCTTACTGGAAAGAGCCGATGCAGCCTCAGTGTCTGCAGAGGGGGTGAGCTCAGAATCTTCGGTCGCTCCAAACCTGCTTGTGTGGCTAAGACTGATTTTGGGCCAGACAAACCCTGGGGGAACCTGATAGCTAGATAGAGCTGTAGCTCTAGAACACTTTTGGCTTTAATACAGAGTCAGAATGGGACTCTGGAGACTCATATTGCTATTGTAACTTAATCTGAATGTCACCTAAAGTGAATGGGGAATAACCACTACTTGTTTGTGAATGTCGTATTTTTCTTTGTGGTTTTATATAAATATTAATTTTTTTCTTCAAAGCAAGTTTTTGACTGGACAATCATTGATTGCTGCTGTTGTACGTATTTTGATTTGTAAGCCTGTGTTCAACCTCTCTGTTTTCCCCTACCCTGATAGGCCTTGGACTGCTAGACCCGCTTTACCACTGAGAGTCAAGTGTTGAAGGTGTACTTGGGCCATTTTCTTAGGACCCATAGTAGGTCGAGCTTTGGAACGTCAGGAGTAAAAGGCCTTAACCCCAACGGTTGGGCCCAGTAGCCCCTGCTTGCCCAGTGGCACTCTGAACAGGTTCTGGCAATCACCATTGCACAGAATCTCTCATTTAGACATGCATGTTTCATACTTTTCCATACTTGTCAGAAAAGAACAGTCTATTGTATCAGAGTGCATTCCTGATTTAATTCCCTGTGGTCAAATAGCCAACAAAGCTGAGGTACATACTGCTATTTCAGACAGCCGTCACCTGTTCCTCCAGTAGGAGGGCGTTGATTCAAATTTATATAAGGGGATTCCACGCTTGTCATATTTGCACCAGTCATCGCAAATGCATCATGTTAACCCCTTCGGTGCTGATGACGGCCCCCAGCCGTCATCCATCACAGTGCTCGTGTGCTGATGACGGCTGGGGGCCGTCATGAACCCGCCCACTCATTAAAAGTGCAGCACAGAATCGCAGCCACGCCCATGGGGTTAAAGGTAGTTTAAAGCAGCCTGTTTACTCAAATTGCTTGCAGTATTCATTGACATCATCAACCAAGTATGCATCTCTAACCCTCATCCACAAATCACTTTAATATCCTTCAGCACACACATCCTTACACAGACACACATCATCACTTAGGGGTCGGTTACGTTAGAAGAAGGGTGGAAATAAGGCAAATGAGAGCCAACATTTTTTTTTTAAATCACTTAGTAAGCTCATCCATCGCACACACCCATTTCACTCATGCTAATGAATGCATGCTTAGCCTAGGGACATACCCCTGACATTGCTGCCATGACTACAAATGCCCAGGCATCCTCTTCATCATCAAAACCTAGCTCGTCGCATCCTCCAAAACCCTTTTCAAATGAATTTGTCCTTGTTTGCTACATATTCAGCTTACAGCCACACATACATAAAACTGATAGTTATTTTAAAATCTTTAGCACGCTTGAGGGTAACAATAATAGTACTTTAAAAAGAGTAACTGGGACAGTAAGGAATAATTCTGGTTCACTATATAAGTCAATGTTAGTCATGTCTGTACACCTTCAAGTATTATTCTATTATTTGCTTCTTGCAAATGTTATTTCCTTAAAGGTTCTACTGTAATTTCTTTTGAGATGGGTGACTGAAGAGGCAATAGTTTAGGTGGAGAACCGAAGTGTTGAAGTCCAGAATGAAAAAGTAATTCACAGGCAACCCGGGCTTAAACCTTTACACAGTTTAGCCCCTGTGGTAGCTTATAGTTTATAAGCTAACCAAAGCCAGTCTTGGACTAGGTTTCAGAGAGAATCCGGAGAGAAATCCCAGGTATCTTGGAACCTCTAAAGTGCCAACCCCCCTTCCTCAATAAAAAGAGATTCATATGAGAGGAGGGCCCAAAGATAAATAGTTTTTTAGGTCAACTACCAACATTTACAACAGTGTGTAGCACTACGAATTGCAGTTACCCCTATGAGAGTCAGGTGTAATAAAATAAAACGTCAGGTGTGACAGAAAGATGGCGTTAAGTAGCCTGAGAGCAAAATATATTGGTTGGCCTTTGCACTCAAAAGAAAAAAGAGGAACATCACAATCAAGATAGGAAAATAAACAAACAAAAAATAGTTTATAGAACAGTTTCTTTCACCGAGTTACTCGTGACTAACTATTTTATGTTCCATTAGGATATTTTGCTTCTTCAGCCTCAAACCAAAGCTTAGGCCTCATTTATGAGAAATGACGCATCGCTGCGTGAAAGCAGTGATGCGTCACTTCTCAGTGCGCACTCCTTGGGACATTCCTGATGCATCATATTTAATGTATGACGCATCATGTCGCAAGGAGTTACAGATACGTCAGTATTTCTGACGTATCTGTAAGCGCAAAAGTGACGCATTGCTGGAGTGTGTCACAAAAGTGACGCAACTCCAGCAATGCGTCCTTTCACATGGGGCAAGCCCCATGTGAAAGGGCCTGCATCAGTCTTACGCCTGCTGTGAGGCAGGCGCAAGATTTTGACGCAACGGCGTCCTAAAAGTGACGCAGTGAAATCTCATAGATTTCACTGCGTCACTTCTACAACCCTTCCTTGCGTCAATACGCCCCCTTTGCATACCTTATACCTGGCGCAAGTACCTAGATGCGTCACTTTGTAAATATGGCACAACAAGGTGCATTTTTTACGCCACTGGTGCGTCACAAAAAGTGACGCACCAGCGGCGTAAAAGTGACGCACAGCCTCATAAATGAGGCCCCTTATGTTTGTTTGAATATAAAGCAATCATGTATCATGATATCTTAATGTGTACATGGGAGGAGGGGTGGTAACTTACAAATAAATAAATAACAATGAACCCAGTAGAGGTCTGTTGGCTGTACAACTTAATTTTCCGAGTTAGAGTCAAATAAACAGAAGAATATGCCACCCAAAAAGTTGCTGCAGAAAACTATTTATTATGCCAGGTCTTAGCAATTTACGCTACATTATGGGGCCATATTATGCAGAGTGTCCCGTGGCACTGCAATATTACAGAAGAGGCCTAAGACGTTTGTGCAGCCCCTTCTGTAGCACAGGTATTGTCGGCACATACACAGTGCTGTCTTAAGAAGGAGTTCCAATATTTTCATTTTCATGGAGGCTGTAGTGTCCTGCGGGACATGTTCTAGTGTTCCGCAGGAAGCTGTAATCCCAGCCACTTCTTCGAGGGCTGGACACACTGCACACCCACACCCATCCATCACGGGTGCCACGAGTGACGTGCCCCCTCAATAAAAGGGCCCGGGTGCACGTGCTTGTGGTCAGTTACTGCTATGCATCCCATGGTGTCTGTGTCCATCATTACTGTAATTTGGGCCTGAGGCCTAACACCACAGAGGCCTTGCCCCCAACCAATGAAGGAAGCATGTTGCATCTTTACCTGCAATATGGAGGTTGGCAGAGAGGCAAAGAGGCCATCAGTAGGTGCACTGGCTGTGCACCACGAAAAGGTAGTACAGACTCGGTGCACCCCTTCAGACAGCATTTTGGAGAGGGGAAGGGTGTCCCATCAATCGCCCAGACATTCCCCACTGCACCCACCTGCAGGGTGATTTACGTATCCCCACTGAAGTTCAGGCAGGTGGTGTCTGCAAAGAAAGACGGAGTGGTTGCTTCAACAAGCTGCTCTGTTTTTCACTAATGCTCTACAACTGGAACAGCCACATGTTCGCATTCAACCTCAGGCCAGCGCTCTCACAGTAATAGGGTGAACTGTCTTTGTTTGCACCCAGTGCGCCAATGTGAGGGTGGCCCATGGTGCAAACAGGGACTTTTAGGCCCGGACTGGCCGTTGCGGGCACTGGGCAATCCCCCGGTGCGCCGCAAGGGTGGGGGCCGGTTTTGGCGTTTTTGTTACAGGGCAGTTTTTGCAGCATAGCTGCAAAATCGAACCTGTAACAAAATCGGCCGAAAACCGGCCCCGCCAAAGAGCTCGGTCGCACCCCCAGGGGGGGCGGCCGAGCACTTTGCCAGGGCCGGTTTTGGTTCTCAGTCCGGCCCTGGGGACTGTGCTCTCTATTTGTAATCTGACGCCTGATGTACTTTCCCCTTAGGCTACAGAATAATGCATAAATCTAGAAATAAATAATACAAACATGAAATGAAGGCAAAAAAGTAGAATTGGCACTGAATTGGACAACCTTTAGACTGTCCAGTTTTAAGTTCAAACCTGTAATAACTGATAATATCCCACCGAAAGGGAAACAGCCCTTGTCAGTGTAAACGTATAAATACTAAGTAAACCCATGCACAACCACAAACTAAACTGCCAGTCAAAGAAAGGAAACTGAGAGAGCAATTTGTATTTTGTTCTGAAAGGGCCAATACAATATAACTTTATTATGTAAGGTAGCAGCAAGAGAAACTGGTCTAAAGATTATTCTGCCTGAGTTCTGTTGTTTAGGGATGTCACTTAAATATTGCTTCCTCCAGTTGTGTGTGCTTCAATTGAAGGTGCTAGGTTTAGAAGCTTGATATAGGTCTGTTCTAATTATTGTATACACTGTAGAAAATCTGGGGGTATTAAAATGATGCTTGCTCTTTTGGCAGTGCTGACTTATTTTAGTTATTTGTGAAATGGCTGGCTCATCAAAATCTTGGCCACTATGTACTGTCATATTGGCCCACAGACACAGAATGGGTAAAACCCTTTGAAACTTCAGCCCCCTTTTCTAGCATGTCAGTCTTGATAGAAGGTCAACTGGCAAACAAACCAGGCTTTAAGCATTCAATGTAAGGTGACAGGTGCCTGTGAAATTAGGACTGCCACCATGCATATGGAATAGTGGTGAAAACATGACTCAAGACTTTCCACATACCAATAAAATTCATAGCTCAAAGGTGTCCCACTGTCAGTCGCGGCTGTCATGTCTCATGGGTAGGGGTGAGTCGTGCAGGGAGGTGTGGGTCACGCAGGGAGTGGGGGTTAATTTAACAAAACCATTTTTTTTAATTAGCTTACCATTAGACTGGCCGGGTCCTGCGTCTTCTCGGCTTTGGCTCCTGCTCCTGCTCTCAGGCAGCCAAGCTCGCTCTGGACCCTCCCCTAAGCCAATTACAATGCTGCCAGCAGCGTTGTGATTGGTGGGGCCGCCGCCCAGCCAGGGGCTCAATGTGAGGCCATTTTCTCCATGTAGGCTGCATTGCAGCTTGCATTGAGAAGATCAGAGTGTGCTTGACTGGTTTGGGTGGCCCCAGAGGGCCGACCAAACAGTCATTGCACCCTCAAGAGTGGGCACACCACTCCTCCCCTGCTCTGTCGGGTCACAGAGCAGAACCCAAAACCAAACATAAAATGGTAATAACAGAAAGTTATTACCATTTTATATTTCTGATTCTCGCACTGCCAGAAAGCAGTGGGGCAATGCCCCTCCGCCCTAGGGGAGGAGCAGCACCTGCCCACTGTTGTGTGTGATCCCTTCAGCTAATCCTAGCTACTAAGTGCAGTTTTTTGGACACATAGTCACAATTGTAACAGCCAAATCTTAAATCCCAGATTACAACGTGATGTTGTTTAAAAGGGCAGTACTGACCTAAAGTGAAACATTTGCCATGGGCTCACTTGACTATGATTGACCACACAACAGCAGCACTATCTTAATGTAGGCATGCAAAGAGTGCAGAAAAGCAGTGGCAAGCATGCTCAAATTATCACGTTTTTGGTACCTTTAAAGGCAGGGCTACAGATTAATCTGGCGTAATTCAACAAAGTAAAGGTTTCACAAGGTACTATGCTGTTGGCTGGGTTGACCACCCCTACAATGTCATTATATTAAGTCAGGATAGGTGACTGACCCCCAACTATGTTCAGGAATTTGTTTTTTCAAAACATTTCAATATATCAATCTTACTTTCTAATTTAATTAATTGTCCTGTAAACCCGACAGAGCACTGACAGAGTTATCGAGAGAGAAGTGAGATGAGAGAGAGGGTGATGAGATGTGAGTCAGTGTGTAAACTCGTTAAAACAGTCTAACGTAAGTCTATTTGACACATTGCCAATTGGAAAACACCACATGCCCTGAATTACATCTTCTTTAAATTAAAGAAGTGCTTTATAACAATCACTGTAAAAAAACAGCATGTCTTGTAAACACTGGAAAAACACAGTTATTTTCTATTTGAGGGGGTTGACAGCTGAATAAACACTGATAATCTCTGATTTTAAAACAATTGGATAACAGTGATAAAACACAACTGACTTCCACAAAAATAAACACTGAAAACAGGACAGTCTATTTGTTTAAGTGGATGTGCACACATGCAAAAGCAAACTGTCATCACTCACATTGAAGAGAGCCATTGGCTGAAGTTGGCTGACCAATTCCTGCTGCATACGCTGGTGGGCGGAAGCAAAATGTACATTATATTTTGAACAGACTCGTGGATACAAGGGCTGACTGAAAGACCATGTAAGCATACCAACAGGTATTTACTTTTCTTATAAAGTATTTTGAAAACATGAGGCTGCTGAGATGTTTAAGCTATCGGCTAGAACAAGTAGGAGGAACCGATACACATCGTTCATGGCAATTTACCACATATTTCAATTCTCGGAGTACTTTGTGCCTTCTCCTCTGAATGTGTAATCACAAGATGACTCTATGCAGCAACAATCTCATCTTCCACCCCTTTTGAAAATAAGCAAATATTTCACCTCTGACTTTTCTGATCACATTTCTAAAAACACGTCTTACTGTTACAACATTTACTATGATGACTTCAATCTCACTAGGACCACACTGCTGAGGCTATGAAGCATTATTTTACAGACATGATTACCTAAGTACAATTTAATTTAATTTATAAGTAACTAGGTACGCATGATTATCCCTATTGTGCCATCCTTGATGTGCTAAGACTTAATTGCCTCATTTGGTCTGTCCAGGTGCCAGTCCCTACACAAATTACATGTTTCAGTTTCAATTTAAAAGCAATTTAAACTAATATCACCACACCCCCTTTCAATAACCGACCTTTGCATAATCAAAAGTTTGCCTGTCTCTCTAATACTGCAATTTCTGACCCACACCAGTTTGTCTTTAAACTTAAATATACCGTCTTGCCATTGACAGATATCCACAGCATGCTGAACACGAACAAAAAAGTTAATTCCAAACCCTCTTCACCCTTCTAAACTCAAAAACAGAACATCAACAAAAGATCATTTATACATCAAACTTAAATCAAGGAAAATAAATCTACCCTCATTAATGTTGGCTCACGCAAATCTTAATTCAATTAGATTGTGTGACTATAACCCTACACATGTGGCTGGGCACTTGTTGGATCCTATTTTTTCCAACTTGCGACCTAAACAACGCTCTCCCCTGCCCTCTATTCTGGTCTACCATTTTGCAGTGACTTTTACACTGAAAATGGTGCCTATCAGGCCTATCAGGCCCCGGAACGTAAAACCAGAAGCTGGGCTAAACTGAATGTTCCAGTGCTTAACAAGTTATTGTGCAACACTAGACCTCACCTCAAAAAAAATTATATTACTGATCAGGAGCTTGTGTGCAATTGGCTTATGGGAGCTGTAGAAAAATGTCTCCCTATCTCAGCTAAACGTTCAGGAGGCTGCTTGCCCCTGCTATGGTTTAACTAAATGCTAAAACTTGAAAAAAACACAATGCAAAGCACTTGAAAGGCCCTGGAGGAAATTTTACAACGAAGAAACCGAAACTACCTACAAAAATGCCTTCAAAATACCACAGCCTCTGTAAAACCGCTCGCGCAGAGTTCTATTCTCAAAATATTCTAAAAAGTATGCTAAATTCTTTTTAAGGTAGGGAAGGAACTATCTGATCCTAAGAAATTGGTGACCTTCCCAGCTCTTTCCCGCAGCCAATATGAGGAACTCGCTTTCTTTTTTATTAACAAAGTTGTTAATATACATTCTCAGCTGCCGAGCAAATACTCACAGGAAGTGCAATTGGACAAAGCGGACTCGAGCATTATCAGGCAGAACTCTAGGCTTACTTATGCAGCTGACTCCCCACATAGCGCTTGCCCCCCCCCCCACTTAAACTAGATACATGGGTCCCCCTTGACACCACTTCCTTTAACCATAGGACAGCACCAAATCAGGCTTCCACTTGGTGCCCTACCTCCCTATTTGTTTTGGCAGCTGGATCCCTCCATACTATCGATGGTAATGGATCTCCTTAATGACTCTCTGAAAGAAGGGATAGTCTCCCAAAGATCGAAACATGCAGTGGTCCTCCCCCTCCCAAAGAAAGCAAACTTGTATCCTTTCAACCCCTCTAACTTCCGTCCTATCTCTCAACTCCCTATTCTATCAAACATTCTGGAGAAGCACGTTAATGGCCAACTGTCCTCCTTTGTGGAAACCCAGAATTTTCTTCATCCTTCCCAATCTGGGGGAACTGCATGTACTGGGTC
Source organism: Lissotriton helveticus (assembly GCF_964261635.1). Classification (NCBI taxonomy): domain Eukaryota; kingdom Metazoa; phylum Chordata; class Amphibia; order Caudata; family Salamandridae; genus Lissotriton; species Lissotriton helveticus. The sequence continues at coordinate 1,356,300,796 of NC_136065.1, forward strand.
TTGACCGAACGACCTTGGAATGGTTTCACTCCTTCCTTAAGGACCAAACCTACCAGGTCTCTTCTCCATCAGCCAGATCAAACTCTCACACCTTCAACCTGTGGAGTTCCACGGGGCTCGGTTTTGAGCCCTCTAGCTATTCAAAATATATATCCGCTCTTTAGCTGAGGTGGTCGAAAATGCGGGGCTATCTTTTTTTTCCTACACTGGCGATATCCAGATTATGTTCTCCCTCTCTTTGACGCATGGACATGGGCCCACGGACCTTAGTTTGGGCTTGAGCAAGGTCTACCTCTGGATGCAGAATAATCTGCCCAAACTCAACGAAGACAAAACAGAAATTATGATTCTAGGCAAAAGGCCTGATCTCTGGGGGCCACAGCACTGGCCTGCCAAACTGTAAGCTCTTCCCACTCCTTTTAGCAGTGTTAAGACTTTGGGGTTCATTGTGGATGTGTCACTATCCATGAAACAACAAGAGGCCAAGGTGACGTCCAACTGCTTTACAGTCCTGAAGTGGTTAAAAAATATCCTATGGCTGAGTCCTCTCTCAGCAGAGAACGGTGTACCAAACTCTTGTGATTTCTAGACTGGATTAAGGCAACATCCTTGTAGGAAGTGTAATCCAATTTCACAATCAAATTAATAATCCAAGAACTGTAGTTGTTGTAAATAGGATTTATTCCATAAGTAGGACCCACGACAAGACACATCAAGAGTAGGGCAGTAACTGAACAGTAAAGACAGTAGACTGAATGATGCACCATAACAATTCCAGAATACAGAATTTACAAATACAAACCTTCCATAAAGAAGTACACTCTCTACACACTTGTGATCAAAGTAATAATCCATGAACTGTAGTTGTTGTAAATAGGATTTATTCCATAAGTAGGACCCACGACAAGACACATCAAGAGTAGGGCAGTAACTGAACAGTAAAGACAGTAGACTGAATGATGCACCATAACAATTCCAGAATACAGAATTTACAAATACAAACCTTCCATAAAGAAGTACACTCTCTACAATCCTGGATCTGGGAGCCAAAAAATCCACTATTCATAGATTGTAACTTGTGCAGAACTCCTACCCAAGTTCTCCCTCGTCTCCGGCTTTCTTCGTGACCGTGAGAAAAGAAAGAACCCCTTGGGTAGATTTTATAACTGAGTAGAACCTGTCCTCAAGTAACACTCACCCTTATGCATTCTTATTCACATTCCTCACTATCCACACATTTCAAGATTGGACCATATATTATAGGGAAATCACTTCAAAACTTTGTATTAAAAAAAATATCACATATATTTATTATTCACATAGCAAAATTTCTCATTAAAAACACGGGAATGACCCATCAATCAATACGTTTGACATCACAAATGTTCATAAAAACACAATACATTCAAAATATTCCTCACAATATGCATGAAAATATAAAAAGAGTGAAAAGAACAAGGGCTAGACAGAAAAATTCAGTCTTAACAGTTTACACATCCGTCATAATATCATATTAAAGGCATGGAAATATGCAATCTGTAATTTGCTTTCTTTCACCAATGCCCCATGGGCGGATTGTGTATCAAAATATGGCGTTGACGCGTTTCGATGGGAAAAGACCATCTTTCTCAAGACTCGTATATAAACACTCTGTCTCTTGTTAAACATTTTCATGCAGTCACCTTCTTCAATAAGAGAGATTCCCTTAGTTGTACTCTTTCATAATCTTTACTCTGAGAATTTCAATAAAAACCCAGATTTGATGGGGATGCCCTTTTGTTAAAACTTCCTGTTTAATATAGCGGGGGTCGCAATAAGCAAAATGCGCTCCTGTTTCAAAACTGATTGTATCTTGTACGTGGACCTTCTCTGTATTTTCCCTTTTGGCAAACACCAAAAGCGTAGTAGAGGGACCGCTTTATTCTGTTAATAGATCTCTCGTGGATGGTTTTTTTGTCTCGTTCGGCGGTATTATCATTATTGATCCCTTTAATAATTAGGGATCCGTATTTACGTGGTTCTCTAGCATGCAGTCCTCTCCCTCGGGTCAGCTTTCTTCGTGACCTACACTGGCTGGCTGTGTTGAAACAAATCAAGTTCAAAGCACTCTGCTATATGTTCAGGGTCAAATCTGGATCTGCTCCTAAATACCTTCTGGACTCAGCCGACCTATACCATTCCTCCCGTCCCTTAAGATTAACCCTGGGCGAAGCACTACGCTACGCTCGCGTAGTTTGCGAAGTTTGCGCAACTTCGCACTACGCGAGCTGCACGTAGCACAGTACGAACATGCGTAGCGCAGCGTAGCCTAGTGCAGCGGTCATTTTTTGCTTGTTTGCGGTCCTCAACGTCATGTTCGCGACCGCGAACAAGCAAAATGACATTCTAGCGAGACTCTCGATGCGGGGAGGTCAGGTTTCTCATTGCGACCGCTCGCGATGAGAAACTGTGAGATTCTGTGCCAAATACCATCTGGAAGCGCTACCTGCCAAGGGCTACCAAAAACTGTTGTTCTTGTGAGCTGTTTGAAGCTTTTTTAATCAAAAATCGTAATTTTAAAAAAATTGTTTTTTTCATCCTGTAATGCAGACAGCACACCCCTAGCACTCCTGCATGCATTTTCGCCGTCATTTCACGGCTCTAGCGGCCGTTTTCGGGCTTTATTGGGCTTCATTTGGGGATTGGGAAATCTTTACACGGCGGCCATCTTGAGTGTGGCCCAGAGCGGTGAGAGCGCTCTAGTGGACCCCATAAAAGGAGCCCTGTGTCAGCGCTCGCGAGATTCTGTGCCAAATACGATCTGGAAGCGCTACCTGCCAAGGGCTACCAAAAACTGTTGTTCTTGTGAGCTGTTTGAAGCTTTTTTAATCAAAAATCGTCATTTTTAAAAAATTGTTTTTTTCATCCTGTAATGCAGACAGCACACCCCTAGCACTCCTGCACGCATTTTCGCCGTCATTTCACGGCTCTAGCGGCCGTTTTCGGGCTTTATTGGGCTTCATTTGGGGATTGGGAAATCTTTACACGGCGGCCATCTTGAGTGTGGCCCAGAGCGGTGAGAGCGCTCTAGTGGACCACATAAAAGGAAAGGGACGCTCTACCGCGCTAGCGGTCGCGTTTGCGGGAGTGCCGTCCCTAGTGCCGGAGTCTCGCCTGAGTCAGCCCGTCTGCGCCCGTCCACGACAGGACGGGGCACAGGGACCATGGACTCCGTCTCAGTCCGCCCAGCTCTAACAGGTATGAGCGAAAATTATATAACTTATTCCGCCCAAACTTTACGGGATCTCAAGCCACTATTTGAATGTTGCACAAAAATACCCTGGTCGACAGTTGAGGGAGGTTTTTCATGTCTTCAGTGTCGACGTCATTCACTCACTAGTACTATCCAACCAGAGGGAAACACTCCCTTAGATGGATTAAAGAGCTTCCTCCTAAATGTACGATCCCTACCCAAACACCAGCATCAGGTTTGGGATTTAGTTAAAACTATTCAGCCGGATATATGTTTCCTTACTGAAACATGGATGAAGCCCCACACAATTACAGCTATAGCAATGGGGATCCCATCTGGAAATAAGTTAAAACATCTAGACAGAGAAGTGAAAACAGGTGGTGGTTTGGCCATAATACATAAGGACGAGATAAAGGTCACAATACTCAAGCAACATCGAAGTCTACAACTAGAAATCATGATCTTTAAAATCGACCTAACTAGCCACACTTCCTGGAAAGGCGCTCTGGCTTATCGACCACCAGGATCAAACCCTGACTTTGCGCTCACTCTCCAAGAGCTTTTAGCTCCCCGTCTTAAATCTAAAGAAGACTTTATTCTCTTGGGAGATTTTAACATCCATATAGATCAGCCAGAACTATCCGAATCCATTTCCCTACTCACGGATCTATCAAATTTAGGTCTAGAACTACAAAATAAAGGACCAACACATAGGGGCGGCCATACGCTAGACTTAGTTTTTTCCAACTGTACTAAATTAACCTGTCTTCCAGCAAAAGAGATTCTTTGGACGGATCATTTCTTGTTAGAATTTAACTTACTGACTCCAAAAAGATCCATTAATAAAGCACCATCTTCTCCTACCTGGCGCCGTCAATGGCATAAAATCTCAGTCAATAAACTACAGGAAATTTGGATACAACCTGCCATATTGGCAGATGACACAGCAGATACAGCGCTGGCTAAACTTAATGATTCAATTAAGCGAGCCATCGACATCATAGCCCCTTTAAAATCACACAAACAGCATCCTTCCTCCAAGCAGGAGAGTTGGTACTCACCTGAGTTAAGAGAAGAGAAGCGGAAATGTAGACGAGTAGAGAAAAAATGGAGGAGAAGTAAAACTGAGGAGACTCGAGCAGTTTTTCTAGATGCCCAAATAATATACTATAAAAACATAAAGAAAGCTAGGAAACACCATTTAATGCCACAATTAACAGAAGCGGGTAACTGTCCCAAAGAGCTTTTTAAAATTCTGCAGAATTTCATAAAACCCGCAGCATGTGAGAGCTCTGACGATTTTTCGCAGATTCTATGCGATGAAATCTCGCTATTCTTCGAGGAAAAAATAAATACTATTTATGGAAGAATAGTGGCAGCTAATAATAACATGGGTGATACCAATAAGCCCCTACCCCCGATCCCGCCAAAGTACAATAAACATCCGCTGCTAGCTATTCCTCCAATTGACAATGCAGAGCTCCTTTCCCTTATCGCCCATATTAAATCTGGATCTCCACATGACCTCCTCCCTGCCAAGATGGTTGCCCCTCTGATTTCTCTCTTAGGACCCTCCATAAAGAGTGTTATTAACATCTCTCTCATGAAAGGACAGGTCCCGGCAGACTGGAAAAGAGCGGTGGTAACCCAATCAGAAAAAAAGCGGCTTACCCATGGACAGACCTCTCAAACCTGCGTCCCATTTCACTTTTGCCTTATATCGGCAAAATAGCAGAGAAGCACGTGAACACTTATCTTTCAGGACATCTATAAGCGACGGAGGGCCTGGACTACTTGCAATCTGGGTTCAGGCCTAACCACAGCACCGAATCAGCCCTCCAAACAGTGACCAATAACATCAAAATGGCACTGGATGAGGGCAGCTCTATGATTCTGGTGCTGTTGGATCTCTCCGCCGCTTTTGATACGGTGTCTCACACGGTGCTTCTCGATCGTTTAAAGGACGTAGGTTTGGAAGGAGTGGCTCTGACATGGATGGAAAGTTTTCTATCTGGTCGCTCCCAAGAAGTTTGGCTGGGCTCCCACAAATCCATCTATAGGGAGCTCAACAAAGGAGTGCCACAGGGCTCATGCTTAAGCCCGACACTTTTCAATGTGTATGTGGCCCCCTTGGCCAACTTAGCAAGATCATTTGGGTTTACCCCGGTGTCGTACGCTGACGACACCCAACTCCTCTTTCCTTTTAAAAGTCTGACCCCTGCTATAAAAAGATCATTTGCAGATGGAATGAGAGCAATATCAGAGTGGATGTCATCAAACTGTCTTCAATGCAACGTAGAGAAAACAGAGGTCATGCTGTTGGGACAAGCGGCAACACACTGGTCACCTGAATGGTGGCCCTCAGAATTAGGCTCTGTTCCCAGCCCTAAGAGTACGGTAAAAAACTTGGGAGTGGTACTAGATCAGACACTCACGTTTAAAGATCATGTAAACCAGGTGGCTGGTACCTGCTTTCGGGCAATTGGGATGCTAAGAAGAGTGTTTCCCTATTTACCAGATTGCCACAGGAAAACAATTGTGCAGGCGCTAGTCATCAGCAGAGTGGATTACTGTAACGGTCTTCTTTTAGGAGCCAACGAAGGACAACTTAATAAGTTACAAGTAGTCCAAAATACGGCGGCAAGGACAGTCCTGAACATTCCCTCTAGGACTCCTTCCCGCCCCCTGCTGACTAGACTCCACTGGTTACCGGTGAGGAAACGAGTGCAGTTTAAGACCCTATGCACCATCCACAAAAGTGTGATAGGCGAAGGCCCAAGATATTTGGCAGAAATTTTTCAGCCACACGTACCTGGGCGCTCTCTGCGTTCTAGCAGTCAACAGCTACTGCAGATACCTAGAATAAAGAAGTCCAGACAAGGAGGCCGAGCGCTGGCTCATGTGGGACCAGTGCTCTGGAACTCTCTACCTCTTGAGCTGAGATCACTCACTAGCCACCTGACTTTCCGGAAGACCTTAAAAACATACTTATTTACGAATTAACTAATTTCTTCCCTGTATGATGTACTATCCCTTGAATAAGATCATCTGGAGCTATATTCTGACTGTCAAAGCGCGGAGATACACCTTTGGGGGTTTATTCAGGCGCTATATAAGAATATAAATAAATAAATAAACTACCAGTTCGCGTTGAGAAAGCTGCCGCTCGAGTAAAAATCTACTCAAGCGGCAGAAAACTACAGCTCGCACTGTGCAAGATGCAGTTTTCAATGATTGCACAGTGCCGGATGCTTGTTCGCACTGTGCAGTCATTGAAAATGCATCTTGCACAGTGCGAACATGCTACTACGTAGCTCGCGTAGTGCTACGTGAAGTTCGCGTAGTGCGAAGTGCACTTTGCGTAGCTTCGCGTAGCGCTACTTAGCGAACTACGCCCACCCTTACTTAAGATCCGCTCAACAGACTTTGGGCCATATGTATCAATATACCCTTTTGCGATTCCTAAATAGCGATTTAGAAATCGCAAAATGGTATGTATGAAGAAAATCGCAATTTTTTAGCGATTCTCTAAAATTCCTTAATTGCAATTAGCAAATTGCTAATCGCAATTAAGGAATAATTTCCCATTCATTTCTATGGGCCAGGATGCCCATAGGAATGAATGGCAAATTATTCTCAATTTGCGATTCTCAATTTGCTAATCGCAAATTGAGAAAAATTTCAAGGGTGCAGGGGTGTCTCAAGAACACACTGCTGCAACCCTGAAAATGACATGTGTGCGCATATGGTGCACATACATGCCCGAAGGGCATGTATGAGCGTCACATGGCACCATTGGACTTTCAAAAAAATGCTTTTTTAAAAGAATTTGCAACTTACCACCAACTAGAAGTTGGTGGTAATTTGCGATTCCTTAAGGGCATTTTGGAATTTTTTCTCCTTGATACATTGCATTTAAGGAATCTCAAAATGTGCAATTCCTTAAATGCAATCGCAAAATAAGGAATGGCAAATTTATCGATTCCTTATTTTGCACCCAAATTGTTTGATACATACCAATTTGCGAAAATGGGTTCGCCGAAATTCGCAGAATTTCGGCATTTGCGAACCCATTTGGCCTTGATACATATGGCCCTTGGTTCGTAGTACCAAAAGCCTGATTGGCCCGCATGAAGGATCATTCTTTCTCCTACCTTTGACCAACACTATTGAATTCCCTGCCAGCTTCCCTGAGGGACTCAACATCTCTATTTGCATTCCTCAAGTTTCTAAAGACCTGGGGGCATATTATCAAGGGGGTTTATCTCCGCTTTTTTGGCTTTAAAAGCCAAGAAAGCGGAGATAAAAATTATCTCCCTATTACCTAGCTGTCGCTAACACCAGTTAGCGACAGCTAGTAGGAGATAGCGACCATCTTGGGCCCCACTTTGCATGTCAGTGATATTTATCACTAATGACATGCAAAGTGGGTGTGCCAAGATGTTAGCGACTGGAAACAGTCGCTAACATCGCTATCTCCTATTACCAACTTTTGGAGATATTCATGCATTACCGAGCTAATGCTCTTAGCCATGTTATCCACCTACCATTGGATAACATGGCTAAGAACTGCTCAGGGGCAGGTGTTAGCTTTTGGAGATATTCGCGCTTAGCGCGAATATCTCCAAAAGTTGGTAATAGGAGATAGCGATGTTAGCGACTGTTTCTAGTCGCTAACATCTTGGCACGCCCACTTTGCATGTCATTAATGATAAATATCACTGACATGCAAAGCGGGGCCCAAGATGCTCGCTATCTCCTACTAGCTGTCGCTAACTGGTGTTAGCGACAGCTAGGTAATAGGGAGATAATTTTATCTCTGCTTTTTTGGCTTTTAAAGCCAAAAAAGCAGAGATAAACCCCCTTGATAATATGCCCCATAGTTTGCAATAACAACTTCTTTGAACCCCTGGTCGTTTCCTCCTTGCAGGTGCGAATTCTCTTCCTCCCTCCAGGTCAGTCATTCTCTGTGAAAGATAAAAAACAACCAGAAAACCCAAGGTAGTAGATGTTAAAAGAAGAAAGAAATAAACATATTAATAAAGACACTCCTTTTCGTTCTTTATTCCTCTCTCTAGGGTGTGTTTTGACTTCCCCAGGATCTGTGTTGCAGTGGCGGCCGGTGACACTTCAAAGAGGTGAGGCGTAAAAGTTGGGAATGTGTGTTACGTCACGAGCGAGCAAAGCAAGCGAGCCTGACTGACATCAGAGATGTTCTCCGATGGAAAGTTTTTGAAAAAATGGAGAGGCGATAGTTATTATTTACGGACCACAGCAGTAATGCATACAGTCCCTGGCTAGATGAGTAAGGCTAACAATGGTTGCCAATTTTGCACTGTGCTGGTTACATTTGTACATCTGACTGGCAACTTTACATCTAATGTGAACTATTATTAGTGCAGACTGACTAGAACAGGATTTTGATTCTTAACTCATCAGTTGGTGCACGTATTTTTGCAGTTGTCGGTGCTGTAATTATGCACAATTCCCTAGCACCTGTGTAACGTTGCCCAGAACTAATTACGTGCTGAATTTGTGTGATATGGTCCCTAAATCTATCTGGCACTGCTGTAAGATGTTCTCACTGTCCCCTTGCTCTAGCCTCGCCACGTCCCTCATCATAAATTAGAAACATCAAGTACCTTAATGCAGGACGAAAAAGAGCCCCCTCGACCTGAGACGCTGTGACATAGCTGTTGTAGCTTAGAAAATGTATCCTCGCAAGCGTAACATCGGAAAACATTTTTAAAAAACGTGTCATACTTCAAGGTGCACTGACAGGAGTAGTGGTCAGGAAGTCAAAGGGGCCTCATTTATGAGAAATGACGCATCACTGCGTGAAAGTAGCGATGCGTCACTTCTCAGTGCGCACTCCTTGCGTCATGATTGATGTGTCATATTTATAATTTGACGCATCATGTCGCAAGGAGTTACAGATACGTCAGTATTTCTGACGTATCTGTAGGCGCAAAAGTGACGCATTGCTGGAGTGTGTCACAAAAGTGACGCAAATCCAGCAATGTGTACTTTCACGTGGGCAAGTCCCATGTTGTTAGTGCCTGCGTAAGTCTTACGCCTACCATAAAGCAGGCGTAAGATTTTGACGCATTAGCGGCCAAGAAATGGCACAGTGAAATCTTATAGATTTCACTGCGTCACTTCCATGACCCTTTCTTGCGCCAAAACGACCCCCTTGCATACATTATACCTGGCGCAGGTATAATGTGGCGCAGGGGTTTACAAAGTGACGCATCTACCTAGATGCATCACTTTGTAAATATGGTGCAACAAGGCACATTTTTTACGCCACTGGTGCGTCACAAAAAGTGACGCACCGGCAGCGTAAAAGTGACGCACAGCCTCATAAATGAGGCCCAGGGTTCTTATACTGGCTACACTAAACCTACATTGAGTTATCTTGAATGCTAAACAGCTTGTCTTTCTTCCCCATTCTCACCAACTTCATAGCGCTTTGAAACAGTCTAAATGTATGCATGAAGCACTGTAGAGATAAGCAGGTATTTACATCACACACCATATTCCCCATTCTTATTTATTTAAGGCTTAAGACTGTAGCAGCAGCAAATAATATAATACATCCTTTGTAGATATGTTTCCTGTTCAGTACTGTAACACGCTACTTGCACACTTGAGATTTCCCTAAATGAATCATGATGGCTGCTTGTTGTGTTCACTGAGACATCGATAACGTTAGTAATATCTATTTCAATCTGGAAAGCGCAAGTGTGCGCGTTAGTACATTAATGTCCAAGGCTCCTTGATGCAAAAGGGGCAAAGTGGTAAAGTTGTACCTCTTCCCATATTTAATAAACAACAAAATACCCTGACTAAAATCTTTACAGTAAAGCCAGGATGTTTCGTTGTTTATTAAATATGAGAGGAGGCCACCAGATATTGTGTGAAGCCGTTTTTATTTTATATAGCGTGAACCGTGAACGACACAAAGGTATCGGAGTGCTTTACAAGAGCACTAGTTGCATTACAAATGGATGGACACATTCATTTTTAGGCACGGAGATATTAACAGGGTCACGGGGGGGCTGTTGAGCCTCCCGACTCGAACCGGGTCCCCGTATGAAGGGTAGCAAAGGTGAAACAGCCGCCCTCATCCTTCTGGACCTATCAGCAGCCTTCGACACGGTCTGCCACCGCACCCTAACAGCACGCCTCTGGGACACCGGCATCCAAGAGAAGGCCCTGGCCTGGACCACGTCCTTCCTCTCCGACAGAACTCAGAGCATCCGCCTCCCACCCTTCCGCTCCAATACCACCGAGATCATCTGCGGCGTTCCACAGGGATCCTCCCTCAGCCCGACGCTGTTCAATATCTACATGGCACCACTCGCCCACGTCGCACGACAACACAGCGTCAACATCATCTCCTATGATGACGACACCCAGCTGATCATATCCCTCACCGAAGACCCCCTCGCCGCCAAAGCCAACCTCCACAGAGGAATGAAGGCCATCGCTGAATGGATGAAGGACAGCAGGCTGAAGCAGAACTCAGACAAGACGGAGGTCCTCATCCTCGGCCACACCCCATCAGCCTGGGACGACTCCTGGTGGCCTACAGCGCTAGGAACAACCCCAGAACCCGTCAACCACGCACGAAACCTGGGAGTCATCCTCGACTCTGCCCTCTCCATGAGCAAGCAAGTCAACGCAGTCTCTGCGTCATGCTTCAACACCCTCTGAATGCTATGCAGGATCTTCAAATGGATCCCCTCCGACATGAGAAAAACTATCACCCAGGCCCTCGTCACCAGCAGATTGGACTACGGGAACGCCCTCTATGCAGTAAAAACAACCAAGCTCCTGAGATTCCTGCAACGCATCCAGAACGCCTCGGCACGACTAATCCTCAACATACCCCAACGCAATCACATCACACCCCACCTCAGAGGCCTGCATTGGCTCCCCGTCGACAAGCAGATCACCTTCAAACTCCTCATCCACGCACACAAGGCCCTACACAACGCTGGACCAGCATACCTCAACGACCGACTCAGCTTCTACACCCCCACCCGCAGCCTCCGCTCAGCCAACCTCGCCCTCGCCACAGTCCCATGCATCAGAAAAACCACCGCCGGCGGCAGATCCTACTCCTACCTCGCCGCCAAGACCTGGAACACTCTCCCTACCGACCTACGGCGGACCCAGGACCTACTGGTCTTCAGAAGACTTCTCAAGACCTGGCTTTTTTCGATCAGTAGCAGCTCCAGAACCCCCAGCGCCTTGAGACCCTTACGGGTATGTAGCGCGCTTTACAAATGTAGTGATTGATTGTAGCTGCTCTAGCTGTTACGTCACATCCCCTCCCCTGCTTCCCAGTACATGCAACTCCACAATAGTACATTTAAAATGAAACAAAATATGTCTGAAAATCAAACAAATAAATCCGGCCTGCTCAATATGAGCAGGCCTTCTTTAAAAAAATTGAATGTCTTCTATACTTTGCTTTTTGGTGACTCTTAGGCCCTGACTGTTACTGTGAAATTTTCAGCTGCTGACAAGCAGGTTTTAAAAAAGCAGATCTTGCCAGTCATGGCTGGCATGAGTAATGGATAGGGGTGTGGGTGGGCGGGGGGTTCTGGCGGGGAGGCCTACATGGAGAAAACGGGAGAGTGTGCCTGACTGGTTTGGTCGGCCCTGAACAGTCAGCGGCCACAACATTGGGCTAGCCACTCCTCCCAGACCAGGACACCCACCCGCCCCCAACCAAATCCTTGTTCTGCATTCTAGCAGTGCGAGAAGCAGAAACATAAAATGGTAAGTAAGTAACATTTTATTTGATCAATTGTATGACCATAAAAAGGTAAAAACAATTAAAAAACATCACAGTTGGTGGATATGATCAATTTCATCATAAAAAGAATTTTAAAAAAAGAGAAAGTAGCAGCATATACATTTAAAACCTGTTAAAACCCAGTCCCTATGATGTATTTACAAGCAAAAATGCATTGATTACCATAGTAATGATCACAATTAGTTTGCCTTTTTGCAAATGCCTAAAGTGCCACAGTTCATTATCACAATTTACCAGCTCAACAGTTTTTCATAGCCTTAGCTCTCCTCCACCACACATGCAACAAGAATCTCGAAAGTGCAAAAGCAAGCCATCTGGTCGACTCTGAATTAAAAATTCTCATTGCATCTGCTGGACTTCGACATGATAACAGACGGCAAATTGGTGCGATCCGGATCCTATGCAAATCTGTATAGGCTATGCAATAGAGAATAAGGTGACTACTAGTCTCTATAGCAGAGTGACACATAGGACATGTCGAGAGGAGTAAGTTATGACCCCATTTACTCTTTACTGAATTTAAAGGCAGAGTGCCGTATCTGAATTGTAAAAACAGCATTCTCGCCTGGGGTGGTTCAACCTCATCAAGCAACATTCAAAACTATGGCTAGGTTTTATTTCAAGAAAAGCAGAGGTCAGTGTGCCATGAGTATTTAAATTTAAAGTGAACTGGTCTTGGTAATCCCAAAACCTCTTTTTCAGTATGGACACCATCCCTTTTTTAATACCTTCTGGGCAGTCCCAGATAAAACCCAAACTAAGTTTATGGAACCAATCTCTGATCCCTCCTTGCCATTCAACACGCCCGCTCATTTTGCTCCGTTAGACAGCTTCTAAGAGGGACTTGAGAGTTATTAACCCAGATCCTGATCCAAAAGGTTAATACCTTCAAGATTGCGAAGTTGGCAATGGATCTAAGGCCAAGGTCCAATCTCAGGGGTAAAAGAGGGGTGTTCATGGGTACATTTACAATTATCCTGATGAATCTATTTTCCGCAAGAACTAGACCTTTTAGGTTTTCTAAGCTCCAAAGATCCGCTCCATGAGGCGCTGCACCCAGCCCTTTTGCTCTATGGAGTTCTATCAGTGGTGATGTTGGTCTGTACGTGGAAAATGTTACCCCCTTGTTTATTGCACTATCTATAAGTTGGAGTGTTAGAGTGCTCTTTTCTATTTGGTCCGACCAAGCTAAATTTTCATTTATTTGAACCCCAAGATAGTCAAAGGATTTTACCCGCTCCAGGCTTTGGGAGTTGAGGAGAAACGTTCCCTTGTGATGTTTGTAGGGATTAAACACCATGTATTTGGTCTTACTACAAATGATTACAAGCCCCCTCGATTTACAGGCCCCCTCAAATCTATTGAGGAGGTTCTGCATTCCTCTTGGCGTTTTTGCAATCAATAGGGTGTTGTCCGCAAATAGCAAACAGGGGACAGTTCTGCCTGCCATTTTAGGAGGGTCTCCATCGCAATGGTATTTTTACAAGCAGTGGGGCGACACTCCGACGCCCACGTAGAGGAGCCACCCTTGTTGTGTTGATAGGTTCAAAATCGTGACTCTATGTAATGTTACTCAACCCTTTTTCCCAAACAAATTCCTCTACCTTCTTTCTTTAGGGCACAGGGTCTCTTTATAATCCTTTCCCCCTGCCCCTAGCTAAACTGGAAAACACGAAACAAGTGAACAAACTGTACTTTTTGATTGGACTATTGTGACAACTTTTCTCCTTTTTCTCCTTTTCACAGTCTGACTGACTGAAATATTTATAAAGCGCTCAAATGCCGCGGCATCTTGGCGCTATATAAACAGAAAGAGCGGTGAGAGCAGGTTTTAATGCAGAGAGAAAAGCCAAGTTTTCAATGCCTTTCTAAAGCACATTTTAGATTTTTGTGAGGGCAGTACAGGGGGCAGAGAATTCCATAGTCTGGAAGCTTAGTATGAAAAAGATTTACCACCCCATTGCGCTCTTCTTATTCTTGGCTGACATATTAAATCATGGTTGGCTGATCTCAAAGTGCGTGATGGCAAATATCGAGAAAGGAGTTTGGTAAAATCATCTGGTCCCTTACCATACAAGGACTTGTGGACCAGGCAGAGGGCTTTGAACTGTATTCTGCACCTAATTGGGAGCCAATGAAGTTCCCGGATGACTTTGGACGTTGGGTGACGATGTGGTAGATTCAGCAGGATCTTTAGACAGCATTCTTTGGTTTTGGATTCCCACTCCTGCCCCCGTAACCCACCTGGCAAGTCCACAGCCCTCCTGTAATTTGCCTGGCCTAGGGACATAAGCAGTTCCAAGAGGCAGCATCCACCATTCTTCTGTCCAATCCTCAGCATCTTCCAGGTCCTCCTCCAGTGAGTCACCTGTCTCCTCCTGCCTGCTCAGAGTTTCCCTCTCATCCTCACCTCTGAAAGCACTTCTAGCTGTACCAGATGATTCTGCACTGTGTTCCTTCCTCGTCTCCTCTTACTCCCGATCTTCTAATCTGTCTCACGTTCTTCGAATCTTCCAACCTGCCTTGGGAAAGTCCCTTTTATAAGAACTGGGGGGCATATTATCAAGTAAGGGTGTTACATTATCGCCGCTTTTATCGGCAGGAAACTGCCGATAAAGCGGCGATAATGGGCTTGATAATATGCTCTATGAATTCCAATCGAAGCCCATGTTAGATGTCTTCATGTGAAGACATCTAACATGGGCTTCGATTGGAATTCATAGAGCATATTATCAAGCCCATTATCGCCGTTTTATCGGCAGTTTCCTGCCGATAAAAGCGGCGATAATGTAACACCCTTACTTGATAATATGCCCCTTCATTTCTTTATATTGCTTCTCCCTCTCTGCTCCAAGTTTTTTCTAGTCTTTTTTCTACCTCCTCTCCTTTCTTATGTTGTCCTTCTTTCCTTTGCAGGGCTCTGGATGCACTTCCTCTTAAGTCAGCACGTTGCAGAATTCCTACGTCAGGTAAGTGAACCCAGTCACATCTCTCTAATTTTACATTTTATATTCTTCCATTTGAGGAAATGTAAACCCAGACAAGAAATCTGCCTTGCCCTGTTCTCTGCCTTGTCGATGGTACGTTTGAAACCTTAAGGGTTGCAGTGAAATAAACCATCTTAACACTTATGGACTGCTTCCTTTGTATCTAGCTAACCATGAAAGGGATGCGTCATCTGTCTAAGGAATAAATTCTCTCCCTTCTAAGTAGTACATCAAAGATTCTATTGTCCTTTTAATATCAAGACATTCTTTCGCATTAATTGCATAATTCGTTTCACTGGAAATAATTTTCTACTAATGTAAATGATTGGTTTCTCGTTTCCTGCTTCATCCTTTTGTAAAAGGACAGCTCGAAGGTAGGCTCCTGGGGTGGCTGTCTGTAACATGGAGGTTTTAGAAAAATGTAAGGGTTGGAAAACTGGTTTCGAAAGTTTAACTTCCTTTAAGACCTCAAAGGCTATGAAGGCCTTTTGGTTTGGGTTTTTAAAGTTTCCAGACCAGTACTGCTTTCTTTCTTGAGCAGGTCAGTGAAGGAGCCAGTTTCTGTGAAAAGGTAGGGTGGAATCTACCGTAGATCTCTACGAACCCAAGGAAAGCTTTAAAATCTTTTTAAAAAAAGGGTCTCCTCGTCTTGCGCTTTGATAAAACTTGACCCACACGTTATCCTGGATATTTAACTTACTGTGCCCATAACCTGCTTTTTTCAGCAATGACTTTCAGTCCAGCCTGACTATGAGTGGAAAAGACAGCCTTAAAAAGTTATGTACAAGAGTTGCTACAGATAACAATGTAATCAAATTAGGCAAGGGTGTAATCCTGATGGGGTTTCAACAAGGTATTTATCAGTCACTGGCAAATGGGTGGTGTCCCATGTAAGCCGTATAGTAGCACAATAATCTGGAACAACCTGTCAGGGGTGAAAAATGCAGTCCTAACCTTATCTTTTGGATTTAGTGGGACCTTACAGTACCGTTTACTAAGATTTAAAGAGGTAATTTACTGGGATTCTAGTAGCTGTTATGTCTTCTCATCCACCCGAGGGAGAGGGTAAGCACTGAATTTGGAAATTTGATTAACATGTCTTTAGTCAATAAAAAACATACCGAGGTGCAAGCTTTGGAATCACAGATATTGGAAATGCAAGAGCTGTACGGCAGAGTTGCAGCACTCCACTAGTAAATTGGTTTGAGGATGGTAGGCTGAAGTGTGCAATTGTTTAACTTCCACCTGAGGACACATTTGGGCCATCATTTTGGAGATGAACCCTCGCCTTGACGCCTCGATCAGTATCTCCTATGGCAAACCGACTCTAGAAAAAATCTCTGTCAGTGCCGTGGCTATTTGAGTAGTATTCATCTCCCTTTGGGCACTGTTTCAGGATACTTATTTGTGTAATCCACTATCAATAGGACATATTTGCTTCCCTCACGAGAAGAAAGAAGTGGCCAAATATGATCTATACCAACACTTTTAAAGGGATCGTCGATGATAGTCATAGAGCACAATTGAACCTTAGGTGGAGCATATCATCTTTTTTTCTGACATACTTTATTGTCTCGGCAGTGTTTATGAATCTGAGAAACAATTATGGCCCAATAATAATTATTGAGTTTATTCTTTACAGTTTTGCCACTCCCATTGTGTCCTGCTAACAAGTAATTGTATTCAAAGAACAGAAGACATTCTTGAAAAGTCAGAGAGAACACTAGTTCTGAGGTTGCCTTTTTTTCTTTTCTATAAAGTAGCCCATCTTTTTTATAACTAAATATATAACTCCAAAAGATTCTTTATTTAATTTTCATGAGTCCATGCTTCCTATGCAGGGGATCCTCTCTCGCGCTTCGTAAGTTGCATTCAAACTTCCACATAGACTGATCCATAAAGATAGGTAATGCAGTTCAACCTTTCTTCTTTTCTAATCTCTGTTCCTTGTGAGTTTTTGTTACTTTCCCCGGAATAGTGGAGAAATATTCTAAAGCAAGTGGAGCTCCACTAATCAATCTTCAGAGCACCTGAAACTTAGTTTAAGTAACAACTAAACTTTGAACTGCCAACTCCTATGATGAAAGCTTCATATAACAATGGATTGCTACTACTCAAACCCACTCTTGTACGTTTAGGTTTTTCTCAAATCTCACTTCTGCCCTTGGATACTCTTTTGATCACCATGAATACATTTTAAATGTACTGTTTCATTCTGTAAACATATGTCTGAAGTTACATATTGCAGCTGGATAACAGACTTTCTGCAGCATGTATTTGTTAGGGATCGGCCATCTATACCAGTGACCTTGATGGGGCTATACAATTTGAAACTTTGGTTTTGTGCAGTGGTTCCCAAACTTTTTCGACACGTGGCTCCCTTGACCTATGGGCGGTTGCCCGTGGTTTCCCATTATTATGTTACTTTTTTTTTTGTGGGTGGGGGAGTGGTGTAAGCCCAGCCTCAGGAGTACTTCCATTTTTCATGTCGAAAGTAATTGCAATGAGGCTATGATTATAATCATAGATGTAATCCTGTGCTATCGAATCTTAGTAGCCAGACTCCGACGCTAATTACATTAATATCTCCAATAATAGCTGAACAGATCATGAATGAGCATATGACATTCAAAACCTGGGGCATAGTACTAACCAAACAAATCCCAGAGGTTTATCCTACTCCTTTTATTGGGGATGAATCATCATTAAAACAGGAAAAAGTAGATACACAGACCGTTTCTGTCCTAAAAAATGCACTTGGTAGATCTCCCACGAAAAATGTATGTACCCTGTCGCAAAACACCATAGACAGAAATTTAGAAATAAATGAAAAATTGATTAATGTGGCACTACATAGTAACCGCAAACAATGATATGGTAGTCCATTGCAAATAGGAGCAATAGATAATAATACAGAAATAATAAGAATGTGTTCATGGAATATTAATGGGTTAAGAGGTAAGATCCATAACGCATATATCGATTCCTTAGTGGGTACATTTCAGATTATAATATTACAAGAAACTTGGGAAACCAACCCATTTCTATTACATGGATACGCAGGCTACTATTAACACGCAAAGAAAGAGCAAAGGTTGGGGCGAGCTAGTGGGGGTCAGGCAATATTTATCTCTAATACGTTACAGGTTCACCATGAGCAAGTGGAAGTAAATAGCACGAACATCTTGATAGTTAAATTAAACTACAAAATAAATAACCAAAAATCCAAATCGTTATATCTGAACACTGTTTACATATTGCCTGCTAATAGCAGCAGGGAGACAATTTGCGGAACCTTGAACAATGTTCTAATTACCATGACGCTGGAGGATCCATTGGCTGATTTTCTGATTACCGGGGACTTTAACCTCAATCTTATGTAACCCCATATAAGAGATGATACAACCCAATCGCAAAATCACCAATGGCTAATTCCAGAGCAGGATCTAGGCAAAGATAATACCTCCATTATGAACGGAATGGGAAAAAAATTCATAAAGGACATTGAAGCAATGGGACTTCGAATTTTAAATGGCAGAATAAAATCGGATGTGCCTCCAGCATACAGTTACTTTGGGTATAATGCACATTCCAGGATTGATTACACCATGACCTCATTATTTATGTTTCACAACATTACCTCGTACCAACTAAAGAAAGTAAATGAAAGTGACCACACCCAGCAAATAATTATAATGAACATCGGAACAAATACAAACAAGGCTTATCAGATGGTCCAAGGGCATATTGGTACAACTAACTATAAAAAAATATTTTGGAATGTTGGAAACAAAGATGTAATAAATGAACAGGTGGAAAGGCTCTTGGAATCATTCTTTAAAGACACTGCACTAGAATCAGTAATAGAGCAATGGTGACACCTCACTGGGGGATCACTGACATAATATCGACGACACAAATATCGAGATACACAAATATCGAGTCAAAAATATCGATTGACAAAATATCGACTCCCTATCTTCAAACAGGTAAGTACCAAAATATCGACTCCAAAATATCGACTTACAAAAATATAGACTGTCAAAATATCGATTTTTTAAAATGTCTTAAAAGTAAGTTAAAACTAATATAGTAATAAATATATTTAATATAAACTTAGAAATAATTATTAAAAAAATATAATTTTAATAAATAATTTATCTAATTAAAAAAATTATATCACCAAAAATTACACACACACATATATATATATATATATATATATATATATATATATATATATATATATATATATATATATTTAAACATATTATTAAATAAACATATATAACATTTTAGAAAATGTTTAAAATTTATTGTTACAACTATAGTGAGTTCAACATTAGCAAAAGTGTTGGATAGCGTAGAGGTAAAATTTACTACTCCCACTCCAGTGGGTGCAACAGTAGGGAAAGCGCTGGATAGCGTAGAGGTTAAAATTACTATTCCCACTCCAGGGATGTATGACGTTACAACGCATACTTTTACAACGCCTACCATTACAACAAAACTTTTACAACGCAAAAACTTTTACAACGCATACATTTACAACGCAAGATTTTACAACGCATATACCTTTACAACGCATACCATTACAACATAAGTATTGGTAAGTATATAATAATTTTTTGAATATAAATTAATAAAAAATATTATAATATAATTTAATATAATTTAATTTTATTAAATAAATGTAATTTAAATGTAATTTTACTTTATTTTTACAAAGTACCCCTGTACCCCAAAAACCCAAAACTGACCCTGAACCCTAAAAATACCCCTTTACCCATAAACTGAAAACTGACCCTGAACCCTAAAAATACCCCTTTACCCGAAAACTGAAAACTGACCCTGAACCCTAAAAATACCCCTTTACCCAAAAACTGAAAACTGACCCTGAACCCTAAAAATACCCCTTTACCTACAAACTGAAAACTGACCCTGAACCCTAAAAATACCCCTTTACCCCCAAAACTGAAAACTGACCCTGAACCCTAAAAATACCCCTTTACCCAAAAACTGAAAACTGACCCTGAACCCTAAAAATACCCCTTTACCTACAAACTGAAAACTGACCCTGAACCCTAAAAATACCCCTTTACCCCAAAAACTGAAAACTGACCCTGAACCCTAAAAATACCCCTTTACCCAAAAACTGAAAACTGACCCTGAACCCTAAAAATACCCCTTTACCCAAAAACTGAAAACTGACCCTGAACCCTAAAAATACCCCTTTACCTACAAACTGAAAACTGACCCTGAACCCTAAAAATACCCCTTTACCCCAAAAACTGAAAACTGACCCTGAACCCTAAAAATACCCCTTTACCCAAAAACTGAAAACTGACCCTGAACCCTAAAAATACCCCTTTACCCAAAAACTGAAAACTGACCCTGAACCCTAAAATTAAAATATTTATCAATTAATCAATTATAATTAATTACCAATTATATTTTAATTAATTACCAATTAATAATTAATTAACAATTAATTTTTAAAAAATATCAATAAATAAATTAACATATTTAATTAATTATAATTAAATTACTTCCCACCCTATTCCCCTATAAACCCACAACCCGCTACAGAAAATAAATTACTAAAATTAAAATATTTATCAATTAATCAATTATAATTAATTACCAATTATATTTTAATTAATTACCAATTAATAATTAATTAACAATTAATTCTAAATTATTATCAATAAATAAATTAACATATTTAATTAATTATAATTAAATTACTTCCCACCCTATTCCCCTATAAACCCACAACCCGCTACAGAAAATAAATTACTAAAATTAAAATATTTATCAATTAATCAATTATAATTAATTACCAATTATATTTTAATTAATTACCAATTAATAATTAATTAACAATTAATTCTAAATATATATCAATAAATAAATTAACATATTTAATTAATTAGAATTAAATTACTTCCCACCCTATTCCCCTATAAACCCACAACCCGCTACAGACTTATATTACACAAAAAATAAAAATTATTATTAACTTACCTTAAATTCGATATTTTTGTTGTCTATATTATGTCTAGTCGATATTATGTCCATTCTATATTTTTGATTCGATATTATGTCCATTCTATTCGATATTAATTTTCTCTAGTCGATATTTTTGTTGTCTATATTATGTCTAGTCGATATTATGTCCATTCTATATTTTTTACTCGATATTCTGTCCAGTCGAAATAATTGACTCGATATTATGACTGTACACCCTCACTGGGATGCTAATCAGGACGCAAAGTCAAACACAGTCAAATAAGAATCAAAGTTGGAATGAATCAGACAGGGATAAGGATCATCATTTAAACTTGCCATATGCAATAATGAAATTAAAGAAAGACCGAAATAGGACTATTAGGTTAATGAAGAAACCGGGGGTAAAAGCAGGAAATCTGGGAAACTTGAAGCTACTAAATCGAAATTTGAAGTAGCTAATATGGGGTGAGAAAAATAAAGCAAAACAGGCAATTTGGGCAAAAGTATTGCATGCCAGTAAGCAGAAGAATCCAAGAGACTTGTGGGAAATTATCAATGGTCTTGCTAGACCCAACAAGCAAGTAGTCTCATCACCGCTAACGGAGCAGGAATGGGAGATTTTCCTGAAGAAAATACTAAATCAGGACACTACTCAGTTAATTTTACCGGAAATGCGTCATGGGGGCAAAAATGATAACGACTTGGATTCTTCCTCCCAGCATAATGATTTGGATACGCAAATACCCATAGAAAAAGAAGAGATCAGCGAAGAGAGAAGCGTGGCTCAGTGGTTAGAGGCGGCAGACCCGGAAGCTGAGATCGGCCGTGGACCAGGGTTCGATTCCCAGCCTCGGCGGGTCTCGGGCTAAAAAAAAAAATTCCACGGACTCGACAATTCTCGCTCCGGTGCCTACTCAACTCACGGGGTCACACTCTGCGACTCTGGGCAATAGCTTGCTTAATCTCCACTACGGCCCCTCGCGGCGGGATGCCTGGCTTTCACCTTGTGGATACCCTGCCGGGGTATCTCACAGGGGAATACCAGGACGGGTTCCCTAAGCAAGCGCCTTGATGCCTTCGGGTGATACGTGTGCTATATAAGTCGCAATACAGATAATCAAATCTATAAAAAAACAGAAGAACGATGCTCCCGGTCCTAATGGGATACCGTTTGCACTCTTAAAAGAACTATGGGCGACCATCCTAGAGAAATTATACACAGAAGTCATCCTAACAGGAACTGTACCCAAGTCATTGCGAGGATCCCTAATAACTCCAATTTTCAAGAAAGGAAACTGGGCACTTGCAGAAAACTATAGGTTGATCACTTTACAAGACACGGATGCCAAGTTGTATGCCAGAATTCTGCTGACCAAATTAGCGGAATGGGTGACGGAAAACAAGAAATTGCCCTTAAATCAAACAGGCTTCATACAAGGCTTAGGAACAACTACAAACATTCTGGTTCTCGCCCTACTTATTGACAAGTCAATTAGACGGAAGCAACCTCTGTATCTATGTTTTATAGACTTCAAATCCGCATTTGATTGTGTCAATAGAAATTTACTTTGGAAAAAACTTGAGAAAATGAAAATTCCACCTCCCCTTCTTAAGTTGATTCGCCTCTTGTATACAGACACATGGTTGAGTGTGAGGATGGGGGATGGCAGAACATTATCTAAGGAGATTGCAGCAAACGAAGGCCTGAAACAAGGCTGCGTTTTAGCCCTCCTTCTTTTTAATTTGTTTCTTGCCGATCTAACTGTAATACTGGACGATGAAAACGCGCACCCCCCGAAATTAGCTGATAAGCGTCTCACGAACTTGTTGTATGCGGACGACGTCATACTCTTGAGCCATACTAAAGTGGACTACAGCGTCTAATTAGGCGGACTCACATGTACTCGAAGGAAAATGGGATGGTCATAAATGAGACAAAAACTAAGATTATGGTAGTTACCAAAAATAACGCGACAAGACACAAGAGTAAATGGTTCATGGACAAGACCGAGCTAGAACAAGTAGAGGTATACAAATACCTGGGTGTGTTATTTGATGCAAAGGGCAACTTTCAACTACAAAAAAGGGACATCCAAAGAAAAACTAATGCATTGACTGCTGCATTCAGAATTGTGCAGAAGTCACTTTCCAGCCTAACCTATGGCCCTCTTCTGAGCATCATTTCTGCAAGACTCGAACCGACTATCACATATGGTAGTGAAGCGGTAATGGGTAAGGATACTGAAACTCTGAACAAAATCATAACCAGAGCATATCGGGCCCTATTTCGTCTTCCCGCGAATGCATCCCCTGCCCAAGTAAGGTTGGAATTTGGACTAACTAATCAATACTATGCAAGGCAAAGCCACTTTATAAAAGTTTTGAATCAAATAAAAACTGATCACCAAAATGAAATATCGCACCTGTTATGGAGAGAATTAAATAACGACACAAACTCCACGGCAGGGCTCTATCTTAGGGAAGCAATAAAGGATTTTGCGGTCATGTCGATATGGGAAAATAATATAACCAAGACATCGTTTAAGAAAATAATTAATAAAACTGCAAACCACCTATCCATTCTAAACGATAAAGCTATCCTTACTAAGAGAAAACACGCTTGGGCGATAATAAACGGTTATAAAAAGAAGGAAATTCAACAATATCTGGTAACCCCCTGGACGGAAAAAAACAAACAGGTGCTCCTTAAAGCCAGATTTGGAATAATGCCAGGTCTGTGTCACCTTCCACCTTGGGATAGATCGGTAACCCGAACAGAATGTAGACTGTGTAATAGTGGTGAGGAGGATATTCTTCATCTTCTGCGTACTTGCGCTGAACTTTTGCAGGAGAAAAAAACATTGCTTAAGTTTCCTTTCAAGGCACGAGGCATAAGGTCAGGCAGGCAGGCCCTGATTAAGTGCTTGCACTCAAATGATATTATATTAAATGCTACGTTTGTAAAGTTTCTAATGATAGTTAAAAGGAAACTAGGAGTTGTAACTATTTTAAATATTTAACTGACTATAAAGTTGATGCAATGATATTTTAAGTGTTCTTATACATGAATATAGCTTTAATTGTTTTTCTTTTAGATAGGTAATATTGTAAGATTTTAAATAATCAACACAATAAACTACTTTGTACTTGTAATCCTGTGCTATCCACTGCAGAGCCCCATGCAGTCTCCCTTACATTTGTCTCATCGCGGCCATCCGTGCTCTCCCCACGCCACGTACAAACCCGCTGCTGAAGCAGTTTGTTTTTGTCCTACAAATGACTCCAAACCAGCCAGTAGAAAGTAGTAATATGTATTTACAATTTTGCAAGTCAGCAAAAGAGTAATCAGACCAACCTCTGCTCTTTGTTGATCAAGAAACAAGTAAATTTGATATTCATTTCAGTCTCAAAACTGGTGTTATATGGCTAACTACCTAAACATTGGCATGTATATAGCATGAAACGGATAAGAAACACAAATAATTGATGTACCACCCAGACAGCAGGTGTTTCTTTTCTTTTCTGTTAAAATAAATAAGTGGTGACTGGTTATTTAACACATCTTTAGCCCTGTAGGACATTTAAAGCAAACATTTTGAGGCTTTGGTAGGATGGGAGAGCGATCTATAAATGCCACAATGCATAAGTGTTGGAAAATGCGTTATTGGTAGAGGTAAGTTATGCATCCACCACTAGTAATACGGCCACCAACATGGTATAAGGTCCAGTAAATGTCTCAGTATATGAGCCCCTTGCTCAGCCCTAGGTAGCTGACAATGAGTGGTCAGGCATCATTTAGGAGACAGGAGCGTAAAGCATTTAAAAACACCAAGACACCAAACATGTAAGACTCAACACACAATAAAAATCCCACACCAATTTATTAAAATACAAAATATTTTTATGAACATGTAGACCCCAAAATGACAAAAATCCAATGTAGTTAATTTTGAGGTATGAATTTTGAAAGATTAACCACTTTATAGTGCTTAAAACATATAGCAACACTCTGGGACATCTGGTCACGCATGACCGGGCCAAAGTCGAAATTTGAGGCTCACCGTGAAGGTGGCCTAGTTGGATACACTCTGCAGGAGGCCCTGGTCACAATATTACCTTCACACTTTTCTGGAGCATTTTCTTCCAACGTCGCCTAACCCTCCACAGCAGAATGTATTCAGAGAGGGTTCGGTGGCTTGATTTTCCCCAAGGCCCCAGTCAAATCCTGGAGTCTGGAGCTCCGGAGCTTTCAACTGGAGGAACCTGAAAATTTGGCCAGGTCACAGCTGGAGCTAGTACGCTTGACTCTCGACTACGGGTCAGTAACGTCATGGAGTTTTTTCACAAAAGTTCTCCAAACTTCAGAAGGTGCTTCCTGAAGGTCTCCTTGTAGGTTCAAAGTGCCCAGATCACCAAAAGAAAGGTCTGGAATCTCCTAGATGGTCTCTGGGATGTCAGGACCACAAATCCCACAATGCACCTGACCAATTCCTTAAAGGTCCACTGGACACACTCCAGGATGGCGTATTTTGGTAGAGATGATGCAGGTGGGCTCTGTTAACCTGTGGTTGCAGGGAATCCACTTCCTAATCCTTCTTGAAGAAAGGCACGGTACCCAGGGCTGTCTTACCAGATTGTGCAGAAGGTGCAGTCATTCAAAGGGCTGGCTTTTGGGTACAAATCCAGATTCCAGCAGGGCAGTCCTTCTTCTCATTGTAGTTTCAGGCAGCAGATCTGAGAGACTGTGCAGCTCTCACATATTTATTCAGTGTTCTGGAGTGACAAGCAGGGGGGACCTCTGTCCAATATGATGCTGGGTCCCACCCAAAAGCATGACAACGTCCTTTAAAGTGTGGCATATTCTTGTCCCACAAAGCACTGCACTTCCAAAATCCAACATGGATGATTTCTCTCCAGAGGAGTAACAGCTAGCTAAACCAACACACAGTGTGGCTCACTTCGATTAGCTGTCCTCCCCCTGACCTCCAGTCCTAAGCCTGTCATCTAGGTGGGGAAGATGGTGTGGGGGAAGGTATGCCTGGGATTATTTAATGAGCTGCTCTCTCTTTGAGCTCAGTTTGATTTACCCAGCCCCCTCTGTATCTGTAGGACTCAACTCCGAAGCTTCAGAGCTTTCTCCATCAGAAAAACTTCGGCTCCAGTCAGGTCACTTATCACCTATTCCTAAATAAAACACTGCAATGTTAGCCTACGGAGCTAAGTATCTACAATGGGGAAAAATTAAATGGGCAGTTTTTGTTTCCTCACCAGGGCATATAAAACACCAAAGACGAGTTTGTAGACATTTACTTTTAAAGACAGTCTTCAAAGCCAGGCTGTCTTTAAAATGACAGCAGGCACTCAGCAGTGCACACATGCAAGTGCAGGAGATCTGTTGGGACACAAAGCTTCCAAGCCCTATTATATACTAGTGGCTTGTAGGTAGTTTGAACCCCCTAGCCCTGTTATATACTCGGGCCTTATAGGGTCAATCAATACCAATTGTGAGAATTTACTTTTAAAGACTGGCTGCAATGCAGGACTACCTTTGAAAGGACAGCAGGCATACAGCAGTGCACACATGCAAGAGCAGGAAATCTGCTGGGCCTTTAAACCTCCATGCTCATTATATACTGGTGACCTATAGGTAGATTGCACCCACTGGCCCTATTATTTACTAGGGACTTATAGGGTCTGTCATTGTCAATTGTAAGTGTATTCTATTACATGTACCTTTTAAACATAGCACTGGCCCGGTACCTGGATAGCAGGGCCCAGGGTACAGTTAGAGTCAGTTACCACTAGTATCATTCAGCAAAACAAAATAAATGGGGGTGAACAGGGCAAAAGGATTAATTTTTCAATCAATCAATCAATCAGAACACTTTAAAGCGCGCTACTTACCCGTGAGGGTCTCAAGGCGCTGGGGGAGGGGGGTGCTGCTACTGATCGAAGTGCCAGGTCTTGAAAAGTCTTCTGAAAGCCAGCAGGTCTTGGGTCTGTCGTAGATTGGTAGGGAGGGTGTTTCCGGTTTTGGCGGCGAGGTAAGAGAAGGATCTGCCGCTGGCGGTTGTTTTCCGGATGCGGGGAACTGTGGCGAGGGCAAGACTGGCAGAGTGGAGGCTGCGGGTGGAGGTGTGGAAGCTGAGTCGGTCATTGAGGTATGCTGGTCCGGCCTTGTGTAGGGCTTTGTGTGCGTGGATGAGAAGTTTGAAGGTGATCCTCTTGTTGACGGGGAGCCAGTGCAGGCCTCTCAGGTGGGGTGTGATGTGGCTGCGTCGGGGGACGTCGAGGATCAGTCGTGCCGAGGCGTTCTGGATGCGTTGCAGCCTTCTCAGGAGCTTGGTTTAACAGCAAAGGAACAATACAGAATGAGCAGCTGTTCCAGGGTCCATATTAAATATGGCCGAAGACGTGTTTGTTCATATAAAGAAGTGGCACGTCCCCTATGCATTCAACGGGGAGGGTGTATTTTAACTTGGGCAGCGAGCTGCCTCCACTCAATAAGGAACAGTGTAGTTCATACCATGAGTACATGGGAGCATTACGGTGTGAGAAATGTTTAATAAACAGCAGCACTGTGGTAAATCCTAAGTATTTAAAGCTGGGCTAGAAATGTTTTATACAAGCAGCGATTCAAATGCCATTTCAGGCACAACCATAACCAGACCTGAATCTGCATGAATAAAATTCTGATGCTGCACAAATAGATTTAAATCAAGTACATACATCACTATGATTGGCTCCACGTCATTATGGTGGCTTTCAGCCAAAAGTACTAAGTACACAGATTGGGCCTGAAGTATTTGACATTTGTTTCCTAAAATTCTCTTCTTGAATGTCACCCAGGAGAAATGGGTCCAGCTGAGACCCAAAGCTGTAAGCTATACAAATGCGTACAATTCATTAAAATAATCGAGGTAGCATCCTAACCACCATGCCTTCCGCAAAGAGATTACGTTCAGTCTATTAGCTTTCTCTAGGCAGACCTTTAAAAGTTATTGATTCTTTTCAAAGGCGCAGTCCCTCTAAATATTGCATTCATTTGTTTATGTTAACATGTGCCTCTACACTACCTGCATTTCATTTTCCTTAATTATATACAAAATAAAAGTAAAAGAACGTCGGCCTTTCTGGCTCTCAACCCTTGTGCCAACAATCAAAGACTGGCAGTAATCATTCTCAAACACGCATTCCATTTGACTCACTGTGTCTTCAATTAAATGGATTATATTAAATGGATTGACACCACTGAAGTTACTGTGTGAAAATGTGGGAGATTGCATCAGCCGTACCTTGTCATAGAACCGCTAAATTGTAATTCCCATTGCGGCCTCTGTGAAGAGCTCCCTGCCTCCCGATAGCACGGGCTGGTCCAGCTCCTGTCAGGGCTCTTGAAACTGCTCCTGTAAATAGGAGAGCTCTATGGTGCCCTCATGTACATCCACAGACCTACGGTTGCATCATATGTAGGGCATACATGCCAACCCTCCCGATTCAGACAGGAGACCATCGATTTCAAGGCTAGTCTCGCATCTCTAGAGTCCTGCATGAAGAAACCCGAATCGAAGTTTTGTAAAACGGACAAAAAAATGTTGATGCCTATCACACACTCAACAATCGTCCCGACCAAGAATTACCTGTGACATCAAAAGTCAACGCTTTTTTCTTCATTCAAGGAGGGGGAGAGCAGAGTGTGTGACCAGCCTCCGCATTTCATTTTTGCCGGTTTTACATAGCGCAAACAAAAACAGCTGCTGCTTCAATATGTTAGAGGGGAAAACACCTTCTCCAGACTATTTTTTTAAATCTCCCACTTGCCTGCTTTAAAATGTTGGCATGTATGGTAGGGTGACCAGATTTTGTAATCCTAAACTGGGACAGTCCACAAATACAGACGTAGGACTATAATTTTGTATTGACTTACAAACACAGAAAGAATTTATTGACAGTACATACAAACATAGGAGAGACAATCAACAGGTACTACAGGGAATTAAAAGCAACTTTTGCCCGCAGTGTTATCTGTGCTAACTAAATTGTTTTCTGATATGGCCTAATTATTAACTCTGCACCAAAATACATAAACTCTTTCCTCCCTTTGTACTATCTACCCTCTTCTAAAACCAGGACTTGCGTTAAAACTTGCAGTCAAAACAGGCCTGCCTCAGCAAATCCAGGAGGCCAGGTCCCGCTAACTTTAATGACTTCACTTATTGCTATGGAAGCACTACACAGGCACATCCCATAAACCATTTACCTAGGTAAAGGAAGAAATATCAAAGATCTCAAGTTGCATTACGAGCAGATCATTCTGGCATTCAGAGACTTGCAGTATTGGCTGCACCTATAAAAGTTACACACAGACCTGAAAGTGCCAAAGGCAAATTACAAAACCAGACCTTGATAAAAGTGCAGTTCTGCCTACAACATATAACAGGGAAAGATGAACCAGGATCCATAAAAATATATATTTGCCTTTTCTACAATATAGAACCAAAAATAAAACATACAAAGTTTCTTTTTGAAGGTGAGCTAGCTTTAAAGTTGTGCCCATGTCTGACATGCCAAACAAAAATTGTGTAAACGGTGTTTTTATTATATTACCCCCTCCTTAATTCCCAGACGTTGTGATGGACATAAGGGGGTGTCAACTGATGTGCCTCTCTTTACATCCTGCTGTCCTCCTTCAATGACACTGTAGCACAGCAGGAGAGTCTTTATAACGAAATCAAAACAATTTACATCAAATTTGCATGCTACCCGCCCTTCTCCCCAAAACTGTGACATTTCTCAATTTTAATCCTAAATGTTGGGACGCCGAGACAGACCATAAAAAAACACGACTGTCTGGGAACATCCGGCACATCTGGTAACTATAATCAAAAATTTATGGTCGGAATTTCTCCGCAGCCATGCTGCTCTGGAGAGACAACTGTTCACTGCCTTGCGACAACAGCTTCCGGTATATACCATGCAGTGATTCCTAAACTGCATTCTTAGTGTGCATCTATTTGCAGCGCCCCATGCTAGTTTTGATGGCGCACCGGGGTGCCGTGAAGCACAGATTATTATTATTACTATTATTTTGACATTTGTTAAGGGCGCGGATACCCCCGACGGGGGTGCCCCGGCGCTGTAGACAGCAGAACAAACACCACAAGAGGGCTAGCGGATGGAAAACAGCCAAGTCTTCAGGCTGCGCCTGAACAGGGATTCTGATTCAATAAGCCGGAGGTTTAGGGGAAGACTGTTCCAGAGCTTAGCCGTGACCACCGCAAAAGCTCTACTCCCTTTCCTAGGGCGTTGGAAACGGGAGAGCAGCAGGCGGAGGTGGTTGGATCTAAGTGCTTGAGATGAGTGCACCAGCTTAAGCCTTCGTTGGAGATATCCTGGCCCACTGCCATTCAGTGCCTTAAAGGTCAAGACTAGGGCTTTAAACTGGCTGCAGGAGGAAACTGGGAGCCAGTGGAGTTTCTTCAGAAGCGGGGTTATTGAGTGACGGTAGGGAATGTTGCAGATCAGCCTAGCGGCCGCGTTCTGTATGATCTGCAACTGGTAGATGAGATAGGCTGGGGCTCCCAAGTATGAGCTGTTGGAATAGTCCAGGTGGGAGGTGATGAGGGCATGCATGACCGTCCTTCGAGAATCCAAGGGAAGATAAGGGAAGATTTTTTTAATCATGCGTAATTTGCCAAAGCAAGCGGAGGTGACTTTATTGATTTGGGCCTTGCACGACAGTTCATTGTCAATTACAAAGCCCAGATTCCGGGCAGATTCAAAGGGGATGGAGGGGGGTTGAGCTCGGACGGCCACCTCAAGGAAGGAAGCAATGGGGCCCTTTGGTTAAAAAACAGAACCTCAGCTTTGTCAGTATTTAACTTGAGGGTGTTACACGTCATCCGTGCTACAATGTTACAGACAATTGTATAGGGGTGGGTGACCCAATAAACCCTTGCGAGCTTGGGCTAATATGTAATATAGTGAGATGCTAGCAAGGGGATTTATTTAGTGATGCCTAAGTTCCAGGTATTTGGTCAATCAATATTTTATAGCTTCAGACCAACTGAAATCAATTCAGACCTGTTATTCTAATAGTTATGTCACTTTCAATTATGACACAGTGGTAATAACTCAATGAAAAATAAGCTGCACAGGAAATGGATATTATGAAAATATCTTTTTATATAAAGTTTTCATCATCAAGGGTACATATTAACAAAAACATTGAGAATAAATTCACAGTGTACAAATGGATAAGAAATAAAATAAATTGATCTTTAAATCCACTTGCGTGTGTTCCACTCTTAAAAATATATGACAGCTTAATCTTGTTGGCTATATACAATGATCTCGCTGTGTAGAACAAATCTGAATCAAGAGATGTGAACAAGAAAGTCGACGTTTTTAGCCTTATATTTGTTAATAATCCTTAAGGCTATCTTCAGGACCTTCAATCATTATCAGAATTGTGACCCCCTGTATGTCAGATTCTCGTCACCTATCACGCAATTCATGTGGGACTGCTACTCGTCAAAAACCTTCTTTGGTTTAGTTTTCAAGAATACCAGCAAAACCGGTCAGGCGTGCCCAGTACACCTCAACAATCGATATTTCCAAATGGAGCAAAGTTCCGTCCGGCGTGGCGTCGTAACTCAGAAGCTGTTGTCGCAACAAATATAAGGCTGAAACGTCGACTTTCTTGTTCACATCTCTTGATTCAGATTTGTTCTACACAGCGAGATCATTGTATATAGCCAACAAGATTAAGCTGTCATATATTTTTAAGAGTAGAACACAACGCAAGTGGATTTAAAGATCAATTTATTTTATTTCTTATCCATTTGTACACTGTGAATTTATTCTCAATGTTTTTGTTAATATGTACCCTTGATGATGAAAACTTTATATAAAAAGATATTTTCATAATATCCATTTCCCGTGCAGCTTATTTTTCATTGAGTTATTACCACTGTGTCATAATTGAAAGTGACATAACTATTAGAATAACGGGTCCGAATTGATTTCAGTTGGTCTGAAGCTATAAAATATTGATTGACCAAATACAATGTTAGAGAGGCAACATTTAAAATTAGATAGGCTGTTGTCAGAGTGATCTCTAAATTAAAATACTAGCTGAGTATCATCAGCATAGGAGACCACTCTGACTCCACAGTCTTCTATTACCTTAGCTAGTGGTGCTAGGCATACATTAAAAAAAAGGGGGCTGAGTGCCGACCTTTGGGGGACTCCACAGCTCAGGTGTTTTTTTTCTTTAGAAGCAAAGGGCCGGCACCAGACTATCCTGCGTCCTTCCCATTAAGAATGATCTTTTCCAGGCCAGGGGGGTGCCTCGAATCCCTAGGTTATGAAGTCTGTCAAGTAGGATGGTGTGCGAGACCGTATTGAAAGCCGCGGACAGATCGAGGAGCACCAACATAGCTACCTCGCCTCTGTCCACCCTCTCGCGAATAGTCTCGGTTACCTCAAACAGAGCCGTCTCCGTACTATAACCGGATCGAAATCCGGATTGTGAGTCGTGAAGGAGTTCTCTGGATTCCAAGTAATCTGCAGTTGTTCCTGCACAACTTTTTCCAGTATCTTGGCTGGTTTCGGGAGGAGAGATATAGGCCTGTAATTGCTGAATACAGCTGGGTCGGCCTTTTTTAAGATGGAGATCAGCGTGGTCTGCTTCCACACTGTGGGAAATAGGCCTAAGGATAAAGAAGAGCTCCAAATTGAGATTAGGGGGACCGTGATAACAGGCGCAAGGGTGATGAGAACCTGGGCGAGAACAGGATCTAATGGTGATCCAGATTTACACCGTCGTATTTTCAGCAGAGCTGTGGCCAGTGAGACTGGTTTAAAGGCACAAAGCATTAGGAACCAAAGGTTTAGTGGTAACTCTTATGTCCATGGGCTCTTCTTCCTCGTGGGCAAAACTGGGCTGTATGGCCCCATTCACCACAGTCAATGCACTGGAGATTTTGAGTGGGCAAGAAAGTTGACTTTGTGATGGGGTTTGTAGGTGATAGAGCAAGAAAAATATTGTTTCAAAATCTAAATAACAAAAAAGATCATTTTTCTAAGGCATTAAGTGAAAACACTCACTGGAGTAACATTTGGAGAAATGTACCTTTGTTGAACTTACAAAAGAATGTGTGAAAAAAATTAACATGCAGTATGTTTTAGAAAATGACATGTAAAGAAAATGTACAGAAAGCACTAAGCTATAATTTCTATTGTATTTCTATTGCTAAGCTCGGACTAGGCCTCACCCTCTTTCTATTTTTTTTAATTTTCACTTTTTAATAAATGAATGCTTTTGGGAAATGCTGAAAAATGCACAAATGTATTTGATGGATGACCCAAATTTGACTTACCTAAACTTGTCACTGCTGTACACTGTTTTGACTTTATAAAATGTATTTCCTCTTCCCTAAACTATATATTCAATTGCATTTCCATAGTTCAAGCTACCACATTCATACACGGTTAAATAGTGAAAAGTATATTAAAACAATAATGCTTACATGAAGTTGTGAATCTCATGATTTAACCAGGACGTTGCAAATAAAATGCCTCTGTCTTTAGAGTAATTCATTGTTATGCAGTAGAACACTGAAGAAGCTAATAGTTAGACTTTACTGACGTTTTTCCTGCCGCTAAAGCGGTGATAATTATAACACGGTTTCTTGATAATATGCCCCTTAGTACTCACGAAAAATTCCGAAGACACCAGACTCAGCTTCCAGGAAGGAATGAAGAACTTGGCAGCCTGGATGAAAGACAGCTGCCTGAAGATCGACTCTGAGAAGACCGAGGTCCTCATCTTTGGACCCTGCACCTTCGCCTGGGACAACACCTGGTGGCCCACTGCCCTCGAGAACCCACCCACACCTACATACCACGCACGAAACCTCGGCATTATTCTCGACTCCTCCCTCTCCATGAACCACCAGATCAATGCTGTCGCCTCCACCAGCTTCAACTGCCTGCGCATCCCCATAAGACCTTCAAATGGATCCCCCCGACTGCAGAAAGACTGCCACCCACGCACTCATAACCAGAAGACTGGACTACGGCATCGCCCTCTACTCAGGAATAAACAGAACCCTTCTACACAAACTCCAAACCATCCAGAATGCCGGATCCAGACTCATCCTTAGGATGCTGCACCACAAACACATGACCCAACACCTATGAGACCTCCACTGGCTCTCCGTCGAGAAGAGGATCACCTTCAAACTCCAACCCATGCCTACAAATCCCTCAACAACTCTGTACCCAAATACCTCAATGAGAGATTATCCTTCCACGTACCCAAAAGGAACCTCCACTCTGCCGACCTCGCCCTGGAAGAGATACCCCGCACCCAGAGAAGCAGAGCAGGCAGGGGAGCCTTCTCCTACATCAAGGCAAACACCCGGAACGAGATCCCTGTGAACATCAGATGCTCCCCGACCCTGCACACGTTCAGGAAGGACCTCAAGACCCGGCTCTTCGATTGACCTGGATCTGCCCCCCCCAGCACCTTGACACCCTCACGGTGAGTAGGACGCTTTACAAACCCCTGATTGATTGATTGATTGAGTACGGAGTTGGAATCCACTTTTGTAGGTCACAGGTTGAACTGATTGTATTAATTTGACTTCCACACTATCAGTTTTCTGGTAGCAGAGCATGGCTCACACCCTGAATGGAGCTATAAAATAATTCCCAAGTTAGAATAACATTTCCGATTCCTGAATTCAATGACCAGAACTTGAAGATCTGACAAAGTGGTATTAGAAGGCTGTTGGAGGTGTGAGTATTAGTAAAGTAATTTTGTCTAGATTTATACTGTAGTGTTTTCTTTTGAGGTTGAATGAATGAATGAACGAGTATTGTTAAATTGTTGAAGAAAAGAGGTTGAAGATTTCAGACCCGATGTAGTTGAAAGATCCCAGGATATAAATAGATAATAGACTTGTTTGGGTTTTGAGGTGCAGAGTGTGAGGTACCATCACCTATACTATTAAGATAAAGATGCTAAGTATTGTTGTGTTTGGCTAACATTGTCGATGTTAGTAGAACCTAATTACCCAAATGGGGGAAGCTGCATTGATTGGTCGAGATTTCGCTTGCGGTTGTGGAGAATACTTTTGAGCAATTGTGATACTGTTATTTCCTTTGGCAGAGCAAACAAAAAGATGTTTTACTGTGTTATTTGAAGATTTTTTGAAAATATGTGGAAGCGAGAGACTGTGCAAGGGAGGGTGAACTGCTGCAAAGAGTGAGGTTGCCCATCATTTTGTTTTGCGCTGGGATTGGTTGGTTGGTGCATTTATGCGCTGAGATTGGTTGGTGACATCAAAGTGACACGCTGGAATTGGACAGTAGGAAAGTGAATATCATATTTGAATTTGTTAATAAAACTTGAGAAATGAATAGCCGTGATAGGATTGGTTTGAGATTTGACTTGTACAGAACAGAATAATAACAGTTGATCTTTTCAGCCAGTGACAGAATTAAATACACCTGCACCGAGGAACTCACCTGGACTGGACACCACTGTGTCCATTTCATCATCTCGAAACCGCCCAACACACCCTCCTCCACTGCCAACAACACACAGCGCTGCTGGTCTAAGCTAAAAGACCAGCAATGGACCAGCACCCTCAATTCATCCCTACCCACAACCTATGAAGACAGAGAACAAGCGGCAGGTAACCTAACCAACTGGATCTCAGCAAGAGCTGATGAAGTTAAACCAAGGAAAAGCCCCAATCCCAAGAAATGAACAAGACACCCCAGCTGGTTCACACAGAACTGCAGACAGCAGGAAAACAGATGGCACTCCAGTACGACCCTCAAGACCGGAAAGATTTCAAAGACTCCCTCAGCCAACCACCTGTTGAAAAGCACCAAGAAGACAGCCTTAGCCACCTGCATCGATGACAGCTCCAACAGCAGCAAGGAACTGTTCAACATAGTGAAGGAGTTCTTCAACCCCATGGTAACTGAAAACATCATCACACCAGTGCAAGCCTTCTCCGACACCCTATCAAACTTTTTTCACTACAAAATCAGCACCATCTACTTAGGCTTCCCACCCCGTTGAGTACAACATCACCCTCCTCACGCCAACTGGCACCTATCAACACCAGCTCACCTTGGGGAACATTCTCACTGAGAAAGAAATGGGGTGCATTATGAGATCCATCCCCTCCAGAGCCTAAGCTGACCCCTGCCCCATCACATTTTTAATCTCGGAAATCAACCCATCAGTAAAGAACTCAGCAAGGTTCTCAACTCCTCAATCATCATGGCCCATTTCTCCTAGAAATGGATACTTGCCGATGAAAATATGTTTCGGAAGAAACCATCCACCTTCCCAAGAGTTCCCAAGAACTACTAACTTATCTCCCTGCTCCCCTTCCCAGTCAATGTAATCGTAAAAGCCATCAACTTCCAGCTAGCCAAACATCTGGAGTACCACAACCTGCTGGACTCTACTCAAGAGGGATTCAGACTGGAGTTATCTGTGGCTCCAGTTGCAGCCACGAATGACATCAGAATGCTGCTAGACCATGGAGAAATAGCAACCCTCATCCTCCTTGACCTCTCAGCAGCCTTTGACACCGTATCGCACCACACGCTGGTCAACAGACTCCACCAGATCGGAATCCAAGGAGCATCCCTCAAGTGGATCACATTCTACCTCACAGGAAGAATGCAGAAGGTCATCCCCCGTCGCTACTCCTCGCTCCCTAAGAACATCATCTGTGGTGCACCTCAAGTCTCTTCCCTCAGACCAACCGTCTTCAACGTATGCATGACACCCCTAGCTAACATCGCCAGGAGCCATGGACTCAACATCATCTCCTACGGTGACAACACCAAATTCATTCTCTCCCTAACAACCCAACAACCATCAAAGACAAGTTCCAAAGCTGCATGGAGGATGTGGAACAACTGTCTCAAACTAAACTCAGACAAGACAGAAGTACTCATCTTCAGGAAAGGCAAGGACACCCTATGGAAAAATGAGTGGTAGCCACCTGAGCTGGGCTCTAACCACAAACCCCTAAACACACCCACAACCTCAACATCATCCTCGACAGCCAGCTAAGCATAAAGAAGCAGGTCAGTGCTGTCTCCTTCGCTTGCTTTCTCACCCTCTGAATGCTTAGGAAGGTCTTCAGATGGTGCACACCCAACACCAGGCAAATTATCACACAAGCTCTCATCACCAGCAGACTTGACTATGGCAAATCCCTCTACGTAGGAGTCAGCGCCCGACTCATGAGGAAACACCAGGCTATCCAGAGTACAGCTGTCAGACCCATCCACGACCTCCCCAGACAGTCTGACATTACCCATTTCCTCAGGGAACTCCATTGGCTACCAGTTGCAAAGATTTGCTGGTTCAAGCTGCTCACCCAAACTTACAAAGCACTCTACAATGATGGACCTATTTACTTCAATAAATGAGTGAACTTTCGCCAACCCTCTAGGAAGCTTTGTTCTGGATCCCTCTACCTAGCAGCCACCCATTGAATTCACCAAGCAAACAACGGATGCTGCTCCTTCTCCCACCTGGTGGCTAAGACTTGGAACTCCCTCCTCCCCCGCACCTCAGAGCCTCACCATTGCTCCAGCAGTTCAGGAAGGACCTGAAGACCTGGATGTTCAACCAATAAGTACAGGCAGCCTGATCCAGCAGCATGATCCCACAGTGCCTCAAGACCCTCACGGGTGAAGCAGTTGTGCTTTACAAAACCTGATTGATTGATTGGTTTATTAAAGTAGTCTTATTTCTCATTAAATTGCAATAATGAAACTTTTTAAAGAAATAAAGGATTTGGTGAAGTGAGATGTTACCATTCTGGTACAAAAGGGTGAAGAAGCACCTCCTGAAGGTTCACCTGCATATATACAACTAAGAATGGGTTACATACTTGTTCTTGGCTTTGTCATTGTGTAAGCTCACTGAGAAATAAGGTGTCTTGAGCTTTCCTAGATTTGGAACGTTTAGTATCAGAGTTCTTGAAAATATGACAGGAAAATTGTATGAGAGGAAGCTACTGCCTAGACCTACACAATATGAAGCACTGAGTATATGGGAGAAATTTTCAGCGGACTAAGAGGAGGAGAAATTCCAGAGAAGGACAAAAAGAGCTGTGCAGAACTATGCAGATGCACAATGGGATGAAGTACAGTGTAGATGGAGACAGGCTATAATAGACGGAACTATATTATACCCAGCTATCACTACAGAAGCAAATAAGAAGGGAAGTAAAAGAGATTCCAAAGAAAAGGATGGGGATAACAAGAATACTGATTCAGGAGATGAGATTTTAGAGCAGATGTTAGCTTTAAGACCCCCACCATATGCAACCCTAATTTATTGAGGCAAATCAAGTGCTGGTACAGGCAGTACAGTGGTGACTGTCCCTGTAGATCCAGGTGCAGCACTGATTGAATGACCTGCACAAATACTCTAAATGATTCCAGCAGTTGTGGCTCGACCACAATATGCAGTTCCTACTGTGACAAATGCAACTGCAGTACATAGCCCAGCCCTGATAACTTCTGTAAATGCCCAGACAGTACCCAGATTCATTGCAATTGCTCCTCCTAATGTGGAGTGAAGGCCAGTAATTCAACAAACGGTTGGAGGTATACCTTCAACAGGGTTTATTCCAACTTCACAAAATTCTCAAATTGTTGTATGGAGTCCCCCACAAATGATGCAAACATTAATAGATGGAGGGATGTTAGTTTTCACAACCCCTATCACTCCTGGTGACATAGGTTCTACAGAGGAGAGGTATATTCCAGGTCGGTTGAAGGAAACAGCAGGATTAGAAAGATGGAAGGTACAGAGATGACAAAGAAATCAGATACTTTGAAGGAAAAGCCTTTAAATGGCTCTATATTAAAGGTTGAATTGGAGGAAATAATTAATAAGGGCATGTTTGGAATACGAACACATAGAACTATATCAGAGAAAATAATTGATCTACCAGTGTAAAGGATTATATGAACAGCAGCTATTGTGCATGGCAGATTGACTGAAATTGCCCAGAAAAAGGACATTGATATTTTCTGAAATGTTCACCTGCAGAGAAGCTATAGGATCCATTTAGATGATACAGCAATAGAGAACATGCAACTTTCAGGAATGTGTCTGTATATTATGAAATTAGTTGAATGAATTCACAAATAGAGTGAGACTGAAAAATAGGAAATTAAAGGGGAAAAGCAAAATAGAAAAGCGCTATAACAGGTAAGCAAGATAAGGAGAACGAGGGAGAAGCCACCACCTATCATTCAGAGAAATAGCAGTAGGAATGTATGTATCTGTTGCTTGAAGTTGAGGTGATTCATAAGTCTGCGCTGTGAACTCCGCTTCGTTCGCAGGGTTTTCAGAGTTTTCCCCACTACGCGTTTCGCGGAGCTCATGGAGTTCCGAAAAACTCCGCTCTACGTAGCGGAGCAGTGTCTTTTTCCTCGCTCGCGTTCGTCAACGTCAATTTGGCTAGCCCGAGTGAGGAAAATCCACCTCCCAGTGAGATTTTTCCTCGTTTGCCATTGTCAACATCAAGTTGGTGAGTGCGAGCATTGAAAATCAACCTCCTTGTGAGATTTCTCAACGCAGGAGGTCAGATTTCTCATTGCGAGTGATCACGTATGCTTGTGACAGCTCAAGTTGAGAAACCATCCATTTGTGTTGAGAAAGCTGCCGCTCCAGTAAAAATCTACTCAAGAGGCAGAAAGGAAGCAGCACCCGCTTGCGCAGTGCATGGTGCCGTTCGCAATGATTGCACAGTGACAGCCGCGGCCCGTGGAGGGAGTTCCGCGGGCAGAAAGGTGGAGCGGGGGAGGGGCAGGGTGTGGGGTGCTAAACACCAGAATATGGATAATTGGAGATAAGTAAACAATTTAGTAAATAAAACGAATTTCGTAGCGCGCCCTGCATCGCATTTTGCAATGCAGGGCGAGCTACGAAATTCGTTTTCTTCATTAAATTGTTTACTTACCTCCAATTATCCATATTCCAGTGTTTAGCACCCTCACCCTGCCCCTCCCCCGCCCCGCTTTTCTGCTCCACGGAACTCCCTCCACGGGCCGCGGCTGCACATTAAGGACAACCACCTGGCACTGAAAATCACTGTAAACGGCATTTATCTAACGCACTCAGCTGCTTGCGGAGCTCCGCGGAGCACGGCAAAGTTTTTTTTGCAGGAATTCCGTGAACTCCTCCCAGACTTACTGATTTGCAGCATTTACGAACAATTTTCCAAAATTGAGAGACAAACCAGTGCAGTGGTATGCAGAAGTAGAATGGTTTATAAAGATTTCAAAGGTGTTGTGGACAGATTAGGATATGTTCTTTGATATTGTAGGACCTGTTACATTTTGGGCTGTATGTAAGGCTGCGGTACAAATTCTTATGGGACTAAAAGAGGAACCATTGAGGAATATTAAGACAAATCCACCATCTCCTGTAGTGATGGCGAAATATGAGGCAGTGATTACTTTTCTGAAAGGTAAGGTGCTACTGAAAGATTTGATTGGGTTCAAATTAAAATAACTACCCAAGAGCCGAAAAAAACAGTTCATGAATACTATTAAAGATTGTTACAGGTGTTTCAGCAACAAAGTGGGAAAGAATATCCTGAGGAAATGGATATGAGAATTTTCATGTCACAATTTGTCTTATGGCAAAAACCAGAGATCTGTTTGCATATAACTCAAAACGTGATCTGCTGGCAGAACAAAGTGCTTCATGAAATTCTGAACTATGCAAAGTATTGCAGCAATGAGTTAGAAATGAAGCAGAAGAAAGTGAGGTTTGAATATGCCATGTTACAGTGCATGCGTTTAGAATGTATGCCATTACAACACGGTCATTACAACGATCGCGTTGTTAAATCGCAGACCACTACAACGCAAGTCATTATGACTTGTTGTAGGGGGCACTGGATGTTGGAATAGTATAATTTACTATTCTAACTTCAGTCTGTGCAGCAGTAGGGTAGGTGTTGGATTTAAAATCCAACACCTTCAGCCCCCTACAGCAAGTCATTGTAACGGCTTGCGTTGTAATGGCATGTGATGTAACAAAACGGTAGTTGTAATGACTGCGTTGTAATGGCATGCGATGTGTAAACATCGTTGTAAAAGATGTTTACAGAGAGATTTATGTTGGCACAAATGAAGTTGGCTTAGAAAGGTGTTCAGAATCTATCTTTTGCAGGAAATCAAAGGACTATGCAGGGTGTTGCAGTTCCAAAGGTTGTTTTTCAAGGAAACCAAGGAGGGCCACATCTATCATAGATTGGGCAATGGAAGAGGGAATGTAGATATTATCCTGAAAATACTAACAGAAATGTGCAGCTGTTGAGAGGAGTGCAAATGCAAAATGTGCCTGCTCAGCAGATACAAATGCCTATGCATGACAGGTCCCAATGATGCCCATTCCACCAGCCCAAATGAACTTACAGAATGTGGGGAACTCTCGATTAAATTTAAATCAAGTGCCAACACAAATATGTTAGCAATTGCTATGCCACAATTTAAAAATACCAATCAGAATGTCATACAGCAATCTCACTTTTTTTAAATGATGGTTCAGGTTCCGATGCTTCCTAATGACAGTGTCTGTCAGAAAGAAGTTCAGTATCTGGGACACATAATTGTGTAGGGAGCTAAGAAGGTGTCACCAGTGAGAATGGAAGCCATCCTACAGATTAACCCACCTCAAACTCAAAAGGAAGTCTGGTTATTTTTGGAAATGTTTGGCTACTGCAGACAGTGGATACCAAATGTTTCCTTAATGGCAAAACCTTTAACAAGGTAGGCACACAGAGATGTGTCAAATCCGATTCCAAGGGACATTGACTGCACAAAAGCGTTCCTAGAGTGGAAAGAGAAATTGTGTCATGCCCCAGCACAAGGAATGCCAAATTATTCAAAATGATTCACACTAGTTTGTAGTGGGAGGAAAGGGTGTGCTATCTCAGTGCTGACAGAGGGGAGAGGTGTGGCGCCGCGGCCAGGGCGACTGACGCTGGAATCTGGGGACCACCTAACTTTAGGACTCCTAAATGCCTTCTGTGAGAACCAAAAGTCTTAAACTTAGGATTTTTCTCAGTTTAGGAGTAGTAAAGTTAGGACTCCTACCTTTAGGACTCCTAAATGCCTTCTGTGAATACCGAAAGTCTTAAAGGTAGGATTTTTCTCGGATGTATGTCATTACAACGTGGTCTTTACACCACGATACCTTAACGACGCGGTCATCACAGCGCAAGTCATTACAACGACTTGCGCTAGAGGCGCTGGACTTAGGAATAGTATAATTTACTATTCCAACTCCAGCCTACGTAACAGTAGGGAAGGTGTTGGAATAGTAAATCATTCTATTCCTTAGTATATAGCGCCATCCAGCGCAAGTCGTTGTAACGGCTTGCGTTGTGATGACCGCATCGTAAAGGTATTGCGTTGTTAATTCCGCGTTGTAATGGTTGTCTCCCATTTTTCTCAGTTTAGGAGTAGTAAAGTTAGCACTCCTAACTTTAGGACTCCTAAATGCCTTCTGTGAATACCAAAAGTCTTAAAGTTAGGATTTTTCTCAGTTTAGTTTACTACTCCTAAAATGAGAAAAATCCAAACTGTAAGACTTTCGGTATTCACAGAAGGCATTTAGGAGTCCTAAAGTTAGGAGTCCTAACTTTACTACTCCTAAACTGAGAAAAATACAAACTTTAAGACTGTCGGTATTCACAGAAGGCATTTAGGAGTTCTAAAGTTAGGACTCCAAACTTCTGTGAATACCAAAATGAGTAAGTGCCTTCTGTGAATACCAAAATGGTAGTAAGTTTAGGATTTTGTCTTAAGTAAGTTCTGTGAATCAGGCCCAGTATAGTCCACTCATATTTAGGTAATTGATTGTGTATCATGTATTGATTTTTCATTCTTGTCCAGTGGCGGCCCGTACAGGTAAGCGCGGTGAGGCAGAGGGTAGAATTGACAAAGAACAGAATAGTGAAAATAAAATAAATAAATAAAACCACTTGCATGAGCTTGCGGTTTTATTTATTTAATTATTGTCACTATTCTGTCGTTTGTCACTTCCACACCCCTACTCCACCGCCCAACTGTGCTTGCCTGCATGCGCTACCACTGGACAAGAATTAAAAATCAATACATGACACACAATCGATTGAATAAATAGTAGACTATATTGTCTTCCTATAATGTTGTTCTAAAGGTATTTCAAATTCTTAATCTATCAACTCTATTGCCTATAAATAATGTTGTTTGTTAAGAATTGAGCGCGATTACCTAGAGATCATGGATGTGTGCACCAAACCAAGGCCCAACATTAAGGATGAACTCCTAATTGAGCCCAACCATTTTTGTAGATGACTCATGTCTAAGAGGTAATTGTGGCACATTAAGAGCAGCATATGCAATGTGCACTAAACATTATGTTACCAAAGCTTCTTGGCTTCAAAATGTTACCTCAACACAAATTGACAAATTGTTTTTTCTTACCAGAGCATGCAGTTTTACTGTGCACATGAAAATCATAATTTGTACAGATAGACAGTATGGGTTTGGTGTTGTCCATGATATTGTGCAATTGTGGTCACAGAGAAGCTTTTTGACATCCTCAGGTACACCAATCAGGAATGGAATGTACATCAAGGACCTACTGAAAGCTAAACTATTACCTGTAGAGATTGCAGTGGTTACATGTGCAGCTCATCAATGTGGTAACGGTTATGTTGCCATGGGAAATAGATATGTGGACTCAGTTACACAGTATTGTGCTTTGCTGACCTGTACATTTAATGGAAATTTCACATGTGAGTCCGAAGAGGAAACTTCCTTTTCCATGTTGATGAATGTCACTGACACTTTGGATGAAGTAAAGAGGGTGCAGGAAAATGTTTCAGAAACAGAACAGAACAGCTGAATAAAGGCTGATTGTGAGAAAAATGCTAACAACATATGG
Organism: Lissotriton helveticus; assembly: GCF_964261635.1. Classification (NCBI taxonomy): domain Eukaryota; kingdom Metazoa; phylum Chordata; class Amphibia; order Caudata; family Salamandridae; genus Lissotriton; species Lissotriton helveticus. The sequence continues at coordinate 1,356,344,868 of NC_136065.1, forward strand.
ATGTCAGCTGATGACAAACTAATATTGCTACATAGTCCATTGTTTCCAATGACACAATATTATTATTGATACACACACTTATGTAGGGATGCCATGGTAAGATTTTTTAGACAAGGCTGGTACAACCCTAGATTTTGAATGTTAGCTGAAGAAATTTGCCATACATGTGTAACATGCCGACAGATTAAAGCAGGAAAACTATAGAATGACCTGTACCTTTGCCAGAGACTTGCTCCATTCCATAATCACTCCTGGAAATGTCTCAAGAGCCATCTCATTACTGTTTTTTTTTTCAATCCAAGGAATGGTCAGTTTAACTCTTGCTTCAATGATCTAGATCAACCCCCTTCCTTTGTGTGCTACATTTGCCAGTTTCCCTCGCTCGCCCCACCCTTTTGTCCGCTCTTAAGCTGTCCCCCATACCCACCACTAGTAGTAAGGTAGTAGTAAGGTAGAAGCACGAATCAGGCTCAGTTTTATGTTCCTCCCAGAAGTCAAAAGTTAAATACTCAATCAGTTCACAGTTTTCTCAGGTCTTACTCCCTGGTGGTATAGATGTTTCTTTACTCATTAAGAGCAGATGGGGTGGCCCCTTTGCATTACTGACGGTGGGCACCGCAGCAAGTGAAGACAGACCAAAGTCACCAGATAGGCCAGGCATGGTATGTGCTTTGAATCATGCACACAACCGGCTTAATCGTGTGGTGCAGGTGACACAGTGAAGATGTGGTAATGGCTGCTGCAGATTCCTCGGGTGGTGAATAGGTTGCAGGCATCACCTGGGCCTAGAGCACGTGTAGCCTAAATTGGGCCAGTTGCAGTTTTAGTTATGATCAAGACATTGTGATTATCAAGGCAGCTACAACCCAGACCAGTCCGATGGTAGTTGCAGACTTGATTGGGCCAGTGGGAGGATCATGGCAAATGTAACCCTGACTGGGTCAATGGCATAAGTTGTTGAAGTGGTTTCCACTAGGGGTCAGTTGTAAAAAACCAGGAAGACCCTCTGCAGCAGTAGTCACTCCTATTTCAATCTTAAGTAGTCCACAATCTCTGGGTGTCCCTCAATCCTTGGGAAATGCAGGACCTCTCTCCTTCCGACCAATCTCTACCGCTCCAGGTCCAGTCAGACTTCTTTTTTCTCAGCAGGCAAGCAGAGGCGTCTAAGCAGTTCAGACACCTCTTCAGCTTCTCCAGCAGAAAGTGCAGAATTCAGGTGATGTCCCATTGTCTCTGAAAGACTGGCTGTCAGGCAGACATCAGCCCTGGATGCGCAGCAGTCCATTGAGTACACTGTAGAGCACTATTCAGTACTCAGGATTGGACCAATGGGCAGGCCTGACCTAGAAACATCCTCACGTCGCACAGCAGAAACTGTAGTCACACCACTAACCCTAACATCAGCTCAATGGCACTGCTCTGTTATAATTATCTTGTTATTTCCTTTTAAATAACCCACTTTCTGAATGATATAATAATAGTTATTTGAATATAAATAATAAATATGAAATGCACATTTATTCGTGTCACTAATCAGGGAAATTTGATAATCAAGTCTGCTTGAATATCTTCATGTTATTCTATCTGAATGGAGTGAATGGAGTTCACTAATCCAACAATTTCACATAATGTAACTAAGTGAGAGGTTGCCAAGGCCTTTTTCTACTAATTGTTTATTTATTTTGCTTGATTATTAAAAGATTCAACAATATTCGAATACCTATTAAAGCAAGGAGCAGGGTATGGGAGATAATGAGGAATTTTATATCAGAGACCTGGCCGAGGCCATGCTAAGCTAAATTGCCTTCTTTTTGGTGAAGGCTAATGAGAGGCACACTTAGGGCCCCATTAGGATGTCAGCCAGATCGCAACCGCCCGCATGGCGATGGCGATCCGCCCAACATCCGTCCCCGCCAGCCACCCATTTCCTCCCTGCCATTTTACTATGGTGAGGGGACCACGGCGGACGGGACAGAAAGACCGTCCGCCGCTTTTCCGCCAGGTCGACAAGTCGACCAGGCGGAAAAGAGTTTAATATGGTGGCGGTGTCTGCTAGACACCGTCATCATATTATGTTGGGGGCGGACACATGCCTTTCCGTTGCCGCCATGGAAAGGCATGCAGGAATCTCTTGCGGGGCCCATTGCAGGCCCCCAGGTGTTCTGGAGGGTGCTTATGGGCCCTGCATATCAATGTTCAATGTGGCAGACACCACACGGTGCCAGTCACGTTGCGCATTGAAATGCATGACATGCATTTTTAGCATTGCGGTGGGTCAGCACCGTCCGGGCGCTTCCTAATGGCCCCCACGGGTCCCCCGCTCTTATGGCGGGCGGTCCCATTTTACGACGAGATGGCGGCCACCTAATGACCCCCTTAGTGTTCATTTAGTAGGTTTATCTATTTGCCTGCTGAGGCAGACAAGAATAGAAGATGCTGCTATTATACCGATCACTTCTTCATTGTTCAGAGATGGTGTGCAGGAGTGAACCATCTTTGAAACTCGGAATACTTTCTTTGGTGCGTATATCATTTTAGTTAGCCAAAGAGGTTAGAAAGGGATTGTAAATATTGACCAATATGTTACAATATCATTTACTTTTTATACTTTAACCCCTTCCATGCTCATGATGGAATGGTTCCATCATGAGCACAAGGGCAAGTGCACCATTCTGTCATTAGCACACTTTCAAAAAATCCATCTGCTGTAAAGAGTAGAAAGATTTCCCTTATTTTGTTTTGCTTTGGGAGGTGGGGAAGAGCTTCCCCAACCTCTCAAAGCATGGTTAGGGTGGTTTTCATTGTAATGACGGTCATGCGCATGGCGCGCTGGCATCGTTACAATGAAAACGAAACTGAAACTTAGTTTCAGTTTCACAGTTTCGGTGCTTGTGAGGTTGTATCAGCCTCCCAAGCACCGAAAAACATGGGAGAGGTATTGTTGAAAAGGGGAGAATCTCCCCTTTCCAATGGTACCTTTCCCTAGTGGATCCCTGATTGGGGATCACCCCAGGAGGGCGATCCCCAAGCAGGGATCCACCCACTAGCCAACAGGGATGTGCAAACAGCCCCTTGGGCAAGGGCCTTTGCTCCCCCCATAAAATTTTGCTAGACAGCTTTTTTACCTCCCCTGGGGGAAGATGGGAGCAGTATCCCCCAGTCTATCCTCCGGGAGGGCAGGAATCACCCTAGGTGCCAGGGATTTTTTATAGGCTAGGGGTGGTGGTTGTCCCGAATGGGCATGCCAATGCCCCCACTCTACCTCCAAAGATGGCATAAGACTTTCTGCCCCTCACGAGGAAGATGGGGCAATAGCCCCTGATCTGCCCCCCTGGGTCGCAGAAAGCCCACTAGGCCCCAGGGATTTTTTTTATATATATATACATACCCAGAATGGGCATGCCAATGCCCCCACCCCAAAAAAATGCTAGTCTTCTGCCAACCCCCTGGGAGGTAGATGGGACAATAGCCCGTTATCCGCCCCCGGGGGCCAGAAAGTCCACTAGGCACCACATTTTTTTTTTTCAAAGTTCGGGCGGGGCAGCACAGGATGGGCATGACAATGCACCCGCCCCCTAAAAAAATGCTACAGTATTTATGCCCCCCAGGGGGCAGATGGGGGCAGTGGCCCCTGATATGCCCCTGAGGTGGGCAAAAAGCCCACTAGTTTGTGGAAAAGTAAATTTTGCCATGTTCTGTGTCCCTACGCCTCATCCATCATATGTTATGTGTGCATGATCAATATGCATATGTTACTCCCCATTTCTGATTAAAGACGCAATTTCAGTTGTGTCCACCTCTAGTATGTTAGTTTCCAGTCCTCGTGAATACTACGAATATCAGGCCTATGTAAGTAATGTTGCCACGTTTCTCAGTGTGCACGTTATTCAATTATAAAGTCCCCGTTTCCAGGCCTCACAAGGGCCCGGACCACAGATTCAGCTCCTGTCTCCTGAAAGCCTCGCTGAGGAGCGATACAGCCCCCACCTGTATCCTCGACCCTTCACTTACTTCCTGCCTCGCAGTGCCCGGTGCAGCCCGGCTCTGCCTCTGAGTCTGCCAAAAGTATGTTATAGTTCCAGCTATCAGTTCAGTCCTCCTCCTCTGCATTCCTAAGCTACTGAACTGCATCAATAGTTTCCGTCATTGTCTAGCCTTCTCGTCTCCACGTTAGAGAAATACTGTATTTAATGGTCATTTAATATTCTTCACGCACTACATGTAGAATAATGCATGGTCCAGTCTTAGAATCAAGTTAGCTTTTCCCCTCATGACTTCTAGTTTATATCAACATGTTCCCTAAACATTAGATACCAGATAGGGTTTAGGTACATGTCGCTCCGACCCTCCAGACTCTAGTCTCTGCTCCTAGCACAGAGTTCGTAGCCCCCAGCTTCTCATAGTAACACGTCATTGCTAGTTTTCGCGCATCATTAGGTTAGAGGTCCCGGCTCCTTAGGTAGCCCCCTCCAATGTTTCCGCCCATTCATGACATATTCTGTTACGTTTTGCATCACATGTCTAAGTAAACTCCCAGTTACACCTCTTTTTATTCTTATCTCTCGCGACTGCTACGCGTCACGCCTTCTACTCCACCCACTGTTACGCCTACTGCAATGTAATGCTATGTGTTTGCGCTATGTATATAAGTCAATGTTTTGTTATTAAATGTTAGCGCGCTCATCCCAGACCTAGCCCCAGCAGCTGCTGGGCCTCTTTTCCCCTGCTGGGCCCCAGTTGTCCTGCTGGGCCTCTTTTTCCCTGTTCCTATGCAGGTTGTCCTGATCCTGTCCTTATGCTGTAATAAACCTGCAGAAACTCCTACTACCTCGAATCTTGACTCTTATTTATTGAGCTATCTGTTATGCTATAAGTCTAGTCAAAAATAGGGTATTATTTATTTATTTACCACATAATGGCGCCCGAACAGGGAATTGCCCTTTCCCCACGCGTCGGTGAAGCCACGCCGACCCCCTGACCCTCTGCAGCCGTGACGGAACCATACCGGCCAAGTGCAGATATTTCTGCTTCAAGTATCCCTCAGGCCCACGGAGGAGACGGAGGAGGCGGTCCAGCATCCGAACGAGACGGTGGAGGAACGCGGCGAGTCCCGACCAGAGCCCAAGCCGAGAGTCCAAGGTCCGAGGTATCCGGAGGTCCACCCGTAACTGAAGTCCGAAGTCCGAAGTTCGTCGTCGTAATCCAGTCCCGTCCGAGGCCTTCCGTTCCGTGCTGCCCGGTGAGTACCATTGCTGGGGTAGTGTCTAGACAGGGTCAGTCTAAATTGACTCCTGGTCCGTGGGTTGGTGGTACCCAAGCCCACAAACGAAGTGTTCACCTAGGTGGATACGGGTCTTGATGCGTTCCTTTATGGGACCGGTATGTTCCGTACTGTTACAGCAGTGCATCCAGTAACTCTAGTCTGTTCCGTTCTCGAGAATTCTGTTCTGTTTCTGTTTTCAGTTTTTTCAGGTAATATTCTGTTCGAGCTGTTATTTATAATGTTGTTCAATGTATTTTCAATGTCGTGGTATGCCTGAATTGTTTTCCCAATTGTTATTGTTTTTCGTGTATTGTATTGTGTTCCGATTCAAGTTTAGAATGCCGCTCTTTTCCAAGTTACGTCAGTTAAAAACTAGAAAGGGTCTGCTGGAAGCAGCAGTTCCTGTTCCGCCTAGGGACAGTCCAGGTCACTTTATGTATCAGAAACATGGCATAAGCGCCATATTGTATCTAGATTTATGGGTAGAGTATACCAAACAGTTAGAAGAAAAGTATAGATGGCCCGTATCGGGTACATGGGATGCCGAATGTATCATGCGAGTAGAAGAAGCATTATGGAAAAAGAAAGCCAGACAGTCACAGAAAGATGCCATCGAGTTATGGCGTAAGGAAGCGCATAGAAGAACGGAAAAGGAAGTCAGAAAGTCAGAGTTAAGTAGAGAATCCCAAGAACGAGCTCAAGAAAGAGAATTAATCGAGATAGGTGAACAAGTCAAAGCCGAACAGTCAGACAGACAGAGGCATGCCCTTATTAAGGGTATGTATCCTCTCCTTGCCGAAGGCTTGCCAAAAGCGACCCCAGAGGCATCTAGTAATTTCCCGCCACCATTAGTTCCGACCAAGCTACGTCACAAACCGACCGCAGCTGATATTTTTATTTCGTCCTATTTGGACGACACAGTTCCAGAATATGCAAATCCAGTTCGCGCTCCACCTGTCCCTGTAAATCAGGCACTTCCCGTTCCTCCAGACACCGGAGTACCTGTTACGGTACCCCCGGGTCAGCCTGCCATACAAGTTCAGCCCACGTTACAATTACCGACCCTGCAAGCACGAAGAATGTCAGTCGACGATTCTAGTCTAGGGGCCGCAGGAGGAGGTCCTCCTCAAACCCCGCCGCCACACAAGCGTTTATCAGCACTCGAATTACATGCTCAAGCATCACAGCGTACTCCTAAAAGTAATAAGTCTGTTACAGAAATCAGACAAGCCCTTACCGAATGTGTCTATGACACAGTCCCAGGCGAGTACAATATGGTTTTATATTCCGTACGCGTAAGAAGGGTGACCGAGTATCTAGTCACCTTACCAAATATGAAAGAAGATCTAGACAGAATATATCGTTTCATCCGTACAGGGGATGATCCAGAAAGTATTGGCGAGATTATGTCTCAAAGGAAAGCCGAGATTCAGCTCATGATATTAAAGTTCCTGATCAATTGTCTAATAAGGGAACAAGATTACCCGTCTAAAGATCCCGCCGAAATGAGAATCCTGACAAGGTGGAGTGATAATATAGCCGAGGGTAAGCACAAGACCATTAGTGCCATGGAAAGTATGTACAAGAAAATTCGTAAAGAAATAATAAGGTTACACGAACAGCGTAAAGCAGCACAAGTAAGCGAGAAAGAAAGTATCTCTGATCCTGAAGAGGAAGACGAGAATCCCGCCAGAATAGCGTATGTAGGAAAATCCAGATTTCCAGATCGCCATTTACGTCCAGAACCTAAGTCTATTTTTCATCATCCAACACGAGAGCCTCGCTCTCTAGAACAAGTATTTCAAGCTACCGATCACATTCTGAAATCACGAGTCGGTTATAGCGAATTAAGTACCATGCACGAACAAGAACTAGCCCGATCAGCAGTCCGATGGATTACTGATTCTACCACTTTTCCAGACGAAATAGTGGCACAAATGTTTCTGAAACTGCCCCCAGCCGAGCAACGACTGGTGGGTATGTATATGATCCAGCACCTCATTACCCTGTATGAGGGTCAACATTCCGATCCAGGCCCGTTACATGATATCCTGAACGAGTTACTCCAGTACAGATGGAGAGGTCTAGGTACCGATTTAATTAGTGTCATTCTAGAACAGCGTCACAAGTATAGAACGTTCCTGAACCCGCATTTTGTTCATGTCTCACCCCCAGAAAGTAAACCATTCTACATAGACAGACAGAATCCGCTACGAGAAGTCCACCCAGTCCAAGGGGCGGGTGGCGTAATGCAACGAGTGTTTGTATACACTCCGATTTCAAAGATGGAACTTCTTGAAATGAAGAAATTAATCCCCTGCCATGACAGAGATCCAGCGGGGTTCCATCGAGAATTAAAAGACATGCTCCGTATGGGAGAATACACTTACCCAGATATCATTAAAATGTTAAAGGTCCTGCTACCCGCAGGGGTGTATGAAAAGTTAAAGGAAAAAGAATGGGAGGTGGGAGAGAAAAAGATCGATTGGACAGCTCTAGAAGCTGAAGACAAGGCACGAGTACCAGGGACCGGTCTTGGAGATAAATGTAAAGAATTACCAGAATTATTGATTCAAGTTTTACCCAGATTATTGACAACTAGGAAAGAAGACTGGGATGCAATCTCAGCCTGTAAACAGAAACAAGATGAGGATATTAGTGATTTTTATTCTAGATTTGAGAAATGTTTCAGTATTAACAGTGGTCTCAAGACAAGTAGTGAGTCATACCCTCACCTTTTCGTTACCAAATTAGTCGAGAATTCAAGTCCACAAATTAAAAATCGAGTTTTGAAAGTCGAAAGCACCTGGCAAGCAAATACTCCGTCCCAGATGCTCCAGATGCTCCAGTACCACCAGAATAGAATCAGAGAAGAGCAAGAACACGAAAGAAAACGTATGAAAGACACGAAAATGAAAGTGCTAGTTGCACAATCTATTCCTCAAGACAGTCAGAAGAGGGGTCCGAATCAAGCCAGTCATCCTGCGGCTCCTGTTAAAGGGAACTGCAATTATTGTAAACAGCCAGGTCATTTTATAAACGAGTGTGCAGTTCTGAAACACAACATAGCTACTGGTAAGACTAAAGAAAGACCACGTCCGCCGAGACAAGAACAAGTTTCACAGATTCCTCAGTCACAGAATGCACCACAGACAGTTACAGTACCGCAGCCTATTGCTGCAACACAGCACGTTACATCGCAGATGTACCAGTATGCGCAGTCCGAGTATCCAGAGTACCAGTCATATTCATGAAACAGCCTAGAGAGGGAGGTAGGCTTGCCTCTCATCGAGATACCTGTAGACCAAGAAGGTCCCTATGTTCATAGTCAAGTATTAGGGAAAGACAGAAAGTTTTTGATCGATACAGGGGCAAGTAGGACCACAATTAGTCATGCCGAAGTTCCAGGGGCTCCGCTCTCAGGCTCAAGAAATGTTTCCCTTGGATTTTCAGGAAAACCCATAGTTAATGAGATATCTAAGCCAGTTACTCTAGAAGTAGGTCCATTGTCCCGTACTACTGATCTGTTACTTACTAAGTCATGTCCAGAAAATCTATTAGGCATTAAGACATTGAAAGAATTAGGTGCAGTTATTTGCTGTTCCCCAGAGGGAATACGTCTGTTCCTACGTGACTTTAAGGGTCACTATGTGTTACGAGATTTTGATTCAAGATTGTCTAATGTTCCGCAGCATTTATGGGCGCAAGGTCCAACTGATGTAGGTTACATGCAAATCACACCCTATCGTGTGACTCTCAAACCAGGTGTAGTGTTACCACGAATCAGGCAGTACAGATTGCCACCTGAGGCTGTAGCAGCCTTATCCAAAATTATTGACGAGCTCATGGCTCAAGGAGTAATTGTAGAAACTGACTCCAATGTATGCAATTCTCCGATCATTCCAGTCATGAAACGTACTGATCCAAATGCACCCCCAGTATATCGATTAGTGATTGATTTACGAGAGCTTAATAAATGTATTATTCCTCAGTACCCAGTTGTCCCAGACATTTCTTCCCTGTTAACAGCCATTGATTCCGAAGCCATGTTTTTCACTGTTATTGACCTCAAGAATGCATTTTTTAGTGTTCCAATTCATCCAGACAGCCAGTTTCTTTTCGGATTCTGTTTAAATGGAAGGAGCTATATGTTTACACGCGCTCCTCAAGGTTTCACAGAAAGCCCTAGCATTTACAGTCAAGCACTCAAGAGACAACTAGACAACATTCACATGCCAACTGACACTGCCCTGCTCCAGTATGTCGATGATCTACTGATCACAGCCCGTTCGGAACGTGACTGCGAGCGTGCATCACTTACAGTTCTGTATTTTCTAGCCGAGATGGGGCACAAGGTGTCACCTTCGAAGCTTCAATTCTGTGTCCAGCAAGTGGTATACTTAGGACACTTACTGTCCAAGAGGGGTAGGCAGTTGACACCCGACCGTATCCAGTTAATAGCGAATCTTCCCCAGCCAAGAACCCAGAAGGAGGTACGTGCCTTTATCGGCCTTACTTCTTATTGTAGACAATGGATTCCCCAGTATGCATTCCTAGCCAAGCCACTGATACAGTTAACGACACAGGAGGCAGCCGTATCGACTGTCCTCCCTTGGACATCTGACCATACACTTAGTTTTAACGAGTTAAAGAAAGCCCTATGTCAAGCTCCAGTTCTAGCTACGCCGAACTACAGTAAGCCTTTTACACTTTTCGTTACAGAACGCGAAGGTACAGCATTATCTGTCCTCACACAAGATCAAGCAGGTCAATACAAGCCCTGTGCTTATTTTTCGAGCACATTAGATCCAGTCGCCCAGGCGTTGCCTGCGTGCCTCAAGTCAGTTGCAGCCACAGCACTAGCTATCAGACAAAGTGATTCTATAGTTTTAGGACATTCCTTGACAGTACAAGTTCCACATTCAGTAGAAGTTCTTTTAAACCGAACACAAACTCAGCACTTGACAATTGCACGTTTAACAGGTTATGAATTGACACTGTTCCAGCCACACATAGAAATTAGACGCTGCAACGTCCTGAATCCTGCTACACTGTTACCATCAGTTAGTTCAAATCCAGACACACATGATTGTGTGGAAGTAGTTAACATTACGACAAAGCCAAGACAAGACCTGACAGATATTCCGTTACCAGATCCTGACCTGACACTTTATGTGGATGGTTCATGTATGAGAACTAGTACAGGAGAACTAGTCGCCGCGTATGCAGTGACTACTGACACTGAAGTTATTGAAACACACCGTATTGATACTCTGTCCGCTCAGGCAGCAGAGCTAGTCGCTCTGACACAAGCCTGTATACATGCCAAGAACCTGAAGGTTAATGTTTACACAGATTCACGTTACGCATTCGGAGTTGTACACGACTTCGGAGTGCTCTGGCAGGAGAGAGGTTTTATGACTTCTCATGGAACCAAGATTCAGCATGGTCTCCTTATTCAAGCCCTGTTAGATGCCATACATTTACCGACATCTATTGCTATCATGAAGTGCAAAGCACATACGAAAGTCACTGACATTATTTCCCAAGGTAATGATTTAGCAGACCGCACAGCCAAGCTTACAGCACAGACTCCAGACATTCCAGTTAATATGACACATACTCCAGATCCGATTACATGCATGACAGTTAAGGACCCTACTCAAGATGTCATAGATATCCAGTCACATGCTACTCCCGATGAAATCAAGAAATGGTCTGTACAAGGAGGGGTCCAGACAGATCAGGGATGGTTAACGAAGGGCAGAGCCACATGGTTTCTCCCCGATTCTATGGTTCAAGTCATTATCAATACCGCACATAGTCCAGCACATTTAGGAGAAAAAGCTATGTTAGACAGTATCCAGAACATTTGGTTCAACAAGCATTTACGAACTGCAGCCAAGCAGAAAGTCCGTACCTGTATGATATGTTGTCAGTTTAATCCAGGTAAAAGTGTCCCGGTGGAACAAGGTGGTTTCCAGCCCCCTGACCACCCTTTTGAGGTCCTCCAGATGGATTATATTCAAATGGAGCGATGTCGAGGTTTCAAGTATGTCCTTGTAGTTGTATGCGCTTTGTCCAGATGGACAGAAGCATATCCAGTCCCAGATTACACAGCCGCGACCACTGCCAAGCAGTTGGTTCGTGAATTCTTCCCTAGATATGGACTCCCTAGAGTCGTATATTCTGATAACGGCCAGCCATTCTCATCTGAACTCATGAAACACGTTTCCCTGTTGTTAGGGTACCAGTGGAAGTTCCATTGTGTACGCCATCCAGAAGCAGCTGGACTAGTCGAAAGGCATAATCAGACTCTGAAAATCCGTATAGCAAAGGTCTGTAAAGACAAGGGTGTGGACTGGTTAGTAGCTTTGCCAGTCGCTCTGTTTTACATGCGTATGGTCGCACATTCTAGATCAGGTCTGTCCCCGTATGAGGTCGTATTCGGCCGCCCCCCTAACATGTGGGGTACTCCTAGACCCCGAAGTATTACCGATGTTTCCTGTAATATGCTGACAGATTACCTAGCTTCCTTGATGTCTGCCCTCAACTCATGTCGTTCACAGGTTGCCGCCGCATTCCCAGACAATACCGAGGTGGCACCGCACGAGATCGTTCCAGGTTCCCTTGTGATGATCAGAAATTTCGACAGGTCAAGTCCGCTGGAACCACGTTGGAAGGAGCCACGTCAGGTCCTCTTGACCACCCGAACTGCCGTCAAGTTGGAAGGCAGGAAGGGGTGGGTCCACCTTTCTCATGTAAAACTTTTCAAAGGACCGAAACCAGTCTTCAAAAACATTTCCAAGAACATTTCCCGGGATTCGAAGGATTGCCAGAACATTGTTTTAAAGGACTGTCCCGCACAAGACATTATTACAACCCCTCCCTTGTTAGAGAAAACTCCGCAACAGGAGTATAAGTTAAAGCTCAGGTCTAATAAGTCAGCCAGTTTGATTGTATAAGTCCTCCCCTAGGTGAAACGGTTAGACTGTTTCTGACATGTATAAAATAGACCCCCATAGTGAGAGAGTCAGTCAAAGCTCAATCAAATGTATCATTTTTCTGAGTTTCGTATTATTCATCAGCATAATGATTTCCTGCACTAGTTACGCACTTTTTCTGTGTTTTTCAGTTCCTCATGTAAATATGTCTACTCAGGCTACAGTAGAGCACACGTTTAGTGATCTGCCTCCTCACGAATATGCATACCGCCTCGCTATGCGTAATAACACATTTATCCGTATGTTACATTATTCACACCAGACCAGCAATGCCACTAATTGTTGGGTGTGTGGTCGACTCCCCCCTTTCCAGACACCGAAGGGAGTTCTGCCACTCTTTCCTTATCCATTCTCACACAATGGTTCGTGTGGAGCATGGTCCACGTTAACGTCATCCTCAACAGATATGTCTTTTCTTAACAGTACATGTTTCCCAGACAAGCAAGGTTTCCCCCACAGAACAGGTTTAGATTTAGAAAATGAAGTATATAATTTAGGAAATTATTCGTCGAATTTCATGGTTCTGAATGTTCAGTCTGATACTACTCCAGACTCACCCGCTATTTCAGTACTACCAGTCAAAGGCGAATTATGTGTCCGTAGTTATGGTTCTGTACACATAGGTCATAGTGAATGTACTACTGTTATCCAGTATAGTGACAGTGGGAAATCTATTTTCAAAGCTTCACGTCATTCTTATTTTATTTGTGGTCAAACTGCATATGTCCGTCTGCCTCTCGATTGGGAGGGAACCTGTTATATTGCTTTCCTACTGCCACCTGTTTTTCTAGCCCCACCTGACTATCATAGGAATTCTTTCTTAGTACACACTAGACACAAGAGAAATCTCCCGATTGTCGATTATACTGAAACCGCCGCAGAGCAATTCATTGATATAGATAAAGGTGTTTTCCCTTATTTAGGTACAGTTGTAAATAGTAAACTCATTCGTAGGTTAACAAGAACCCTTGAAGCAGTAGTAGATGAGACTGCCTCCGCTCTAGGTAACTTAACTGAAGAGCAATCCTTTATGAGAATTGTCGTTTTACAGAATCGTCTCGTCCTTGACGTCATACTGGCCGATAGGGGCGGGGCCTGTAGAGTTCTCGGATCCAGTTGTTGTATTTTCATTCCAAATAACGCGCCGTCTGTTTATTCAGCTATAGCCAGACTCCATAAAATTGCCCATCTGTTACACCAAGATCCAGGCACCTGGACATGGTCCGGTTGGTTCTGGAATATAATTTCCGCATGGGGTTGGAAAGTCCTGTCCTTTTTAGGTATTGCAGTAGCGATCATATTTAGCTGCTGCCTCTGTATACAATGTGGCCCTGCGATTTGCAGCATGTGTGCTACTTCTTGTATTCCCAGTCCCAAGCCCCGTTCTAAATCTCGTTCCAAGACAATTCGAGACGAGCAAATGGTACTGTATGAAATGATAGACGGTATCATGAATATTGATGTTTCCTGATGGAAACGTAGTGACAAGGAGGGAATGTGGAAAAGTAAATTTTGCCATGTTCTGTGTCCCTACGCCTCATCCATCATATGTTATGTGTGCATGATCAATATGCATATGTTACTCCCCATTTCTGATTAAAGACGCAATTTCAGTTGTGTCCACCTCTAGTATGTTAGTTTCCAGTCCTCGTGAATACTACGAATATCAGGCCTATGTAAGTAATGTTGCCACGTTTCTCAGTGTGCACGTTATTCAATTATAAAGTCCCCGTTTCCAGGCCTCACAAGGGCCCGGACCACAGATTCAGCTCCTGTCTCCTGAAAGCCTCGCTGAGGAGCGATACAGCCCCCACCTGTATCCTCGACCCTTCACTTACTTCCTGCCTCGCAGTGCCCGGTGCAGCCCGGCTCTGCCTCTGAGTCTGCCAAAAGTATGTTATAGTTCCAGCTATCAGTTCAGTCCTCCTCCTCTGCATTCCTAAGCTACTGAACTGCATCAATAGTTTCCGTCATTGTCTAGCCTTCTCGTCTCCACGTTAGAGAAATACTGTATTTAATGGTCATTTAATATTCTTCACGCACTACATGTAGAATAATGCATGGTCCAGTCTTAGAATCAAGTTAGCTTTTCCCCTCATGACTTCTAGTTTATATCAACATGTTCCCTAAACATTAGATACCAGATAGGGTTTAGGTACATGTCGCTCCGACCCTCCAGACTCTAGTCTCTGCTCCTAGCACAGAGTTCGTAGCCCCCAGCTTCTCATAGTAACACGTCATTGCTAGTTTTCGCGCATCATTAGGTTAGAGGTCCCGGCTCCTTAGGTAGCCCCCTCCAATGTTTCCGCCCATTCATGACATATTCTGTTACGTTTTGCATCACATGTCTAAGTAAACTCCCAGTTACACCTCTTTTTATTCTTATCTCTCGCGACTGCTACGCGTCACGCCTTCTACTCCACCCACTGTTACGCCTACTGCAATGTAATGCTATGTGTTTGCGCTATGTATATAAGTCAATGTTTTGTTATTAAATGTTAGCGCGCTCATCCCAGACCTAGCCCCAGCAGCTGCTGGGCCTCTTTTCCCCTGCTGGGCCCCAGTTGTCCTGCTGGGCCTCTTTTTCCCTGTTCCTATGCAGGTTGTCCTGATCCTGTCCTTATGCTGTAATAAACCTGCAGAAACTCCTACTACCTCGAATCTTGACTCTTATTTATTGAGCTATCTGTTATGCTATAAGTCTAGTCAAAAATAGGGTATTATTTATTTATTTACCACAAGTTTGAGAAGTTGGCCTGGTATATGATGTTCACTATTCTAGTGAGCACCTTGCACCAGTCCAAACAACCCTTACGGTGATGGTTGTAAATTCAACCTTATAGACCAGCTATCTTAGTGGTAGCATGGACAAAGCAGTCTTAGGCTAAACTCAAGAGGGCATGTGAAGCCAGCTGTTTTACCATATTTAACCCTTTTAATGCCAAGTGAAAGGACACCACACAGGTTGCATATCAAAATATATATGTATTTATTTCTAACACAATCCTCTGAACTCTTTATGAGGTCAGAGGCACAAGCACATAACAAGATACTCAATTATAATAAATAAGTTGCCCAAAATACAGTAACGCCCTGGGGGCACTTCGAACCATATACTAAAATAGTGGTATAAGAACCACGTCACGAACAAAGGATAGGCCTAGGGCCTAGGGAATCACTGGGGCTACACTGTACTACCAAAGGATAGGAAGTAGGAGGTCCACGGGATGCGTGTGCAGTGTCTTTACACGCACGCAAGTTACCATAGAGTTATAATGGGAACGTAAGAATTGGAAACTAGTTCTTTTAGGTCACTTCCGGATGGACAAGGAGAAAGCTACTTGAAAGTTCGACACTAGGATAGTAAATACCCACAGGAGCACTGAAGTACTCGCATTACCTCTCCCACAGGAAGCGGGTGCATAGGTGTCAAAGTGTGTCGGGTTTCGTCGCTGAATCCTATGGAGCCTTGAAGAAAGATGCTGCAGGCGACCAGGAGGAAAGTGTCCGGGTGGATCCAAGGGCGGATCGAGGATGAAGAGTACCTGAAAGCAGAGGGGATAGAGTCTGGGTCACTTGCCAGTGACCAGGATGGAACCAGGAAGGAACCAGGCGATGTCGCGAAGCAATCAGGTGATGTCGTGAAGCTTGTCTCTGCTGCCACGTGGACCAGGAGGTGTTGACAACAACCAGGAGCTGGATACGGACTGTCCCACAAAGGTTTTCGCTGACGGCGGTGTCGGCTTCCGGATTGGAGTCAACAAGCCTTGGCAAAGGCAACCCACGCAGGAATCAAAGATGGCTTACAGATCAGATCAGCAAGGTCTGATGGACTGCTCCTTTTCAGGGAAGCAAGGGCCAGTCTGGAGCAACCAGACCAGTGGTGTAAATCAAAAGGTTCGTCGTCACAGAGGCCACTAGCCAACAGGCAAGTGACCGGATAGATGCATCAAGCAGGAAAATGCAGAAGGGCCCCACGCAGAACTCGTGGAGTGTGGAGGGCTGATGTTCAGTGCAGTGAGTGCTCGGGGCTGGGGCTTCTCAATCCCCAATGCACAACTTCGAGGGTGCCTCAGAAGTTGCACGGAAAGCAATTCGCTGGCTTTCCAAGATGGCCGGTCCCACGTCTCTCGTCGCCTCCACGGGCTTCAGCTCTGCTGTGACTGTGGATCAGGCTGTTGGAAGTCTGGAAGTCTGGGTCTTGTCGGGCTCTGTGCTCAGACTCCGGCGGGAGCATCGACAAAGCAAACTGTTGATCACTTGATGGTGCCTGTTTGCACAGGGTGGTCACTCCTTGACCACAAGGGAGATTCTTCAGTCTTCTATCTTCAAGTAGAACGTCGAAGGTCCAGAGTTTTGTTTCAAGTTTCAGTCAGGATAAATCTAAAGACTTGGGACTCAGCTCCTACCTATATACCAAATTTAGGGGCTGGATTACGTGCTAGGTCCCTCCTATGGGTGGGACCAGGGAAGGGGGTGGTTACACCTCTTTCCCTTTATCCAGTTTCGTGCCAGAGCTGGGGCTGGAGTGCCCCAGCACCGGATTGAACTGGACTATGCACGGGACACCTTGTGTGCCCCAGGCAGTGTCTCATTTCATTCAGCCCTCCCTGCCCCAATACATTATAGCCTGTCTGGGGTGGTGCTAGCACCTCCCAAGACAGGAAACCTATTGTCCAAGCCTTCCTTGCTGGAAGGGCTCCCAGCAGCAGGAGGTCAGACTTGTGTCTGTGGTAGCAGCATCCATTTTGTGATGCTGAGGATCTGGTTAACTTTAACCGGAATTAGTAGGAACAACATGTCTTCTCCCTCTAGAAGGGTGGAATGCTACCCCCATTGCCAGAACTGGCGAGGGGGTAGTATTCCAAAGCTTATGACACCTTACACAACATGTTTTGATAGAGCCAAACCAAAGTTAGCAATAACCGCGAGGATTATAATACACTTAATCAATCAATCAATCAATCAAGCCATTTGTATAGCGCACTACTCACCCGGGAGGGTCTCAAGGCGCTTGGGGGGAGGGGGTATGCTACTGCTCGAACAGCCAGGTCTTGAGTTGTTTCCTGAAGGCGAGATGGTCCTGGGTCAGCCGAAGGTGGATGGGGAGAGAGTTCCAAGTCTTGGCAGCCAGGTAAGAGAAGGATCTTTCTCCGGCGGTGGCTCTTCGGATGCGTGGTACGGCTGCGAGGGCGAGGCTGGTGGACCGTAGCTGGCGGGTGGGCGTGTAGAAGGTCAGGCGGTCGTTGAGGTATTTGGGGCCCAGGTCGTGGAGAGACTTGTGTGCGTGGGTGAGGAGCCGGAACGTGATCCTCTTGTCCACGGGGAGCCAGTGCAGGTTCCTCAGGTGGCTGGAGATGTGGCTGCGTCGGGGGACATCCAGGATGAGTCGGGCGGAGGCGTTCTGGATGCGCTGGAGTCTTTTCTGCAGCTTGGCTGTGGTTCCGGCGTAGAGGGCGTTTCCGTAGTCCAGTCGGCTGGTGACGAATGCCTGGGTGACAGTCTTCCTGGTCTCGGTCGGAATCCAGCGGAAGATCTTGCGAAGCATGCGCAGGGTGTTGAAGCACGATGAGGAGACGGCGTTGACTTGTCTGGTCATCAAGAGGGAGGAGTCCAGGATGAAGCCCAGGTTGCGTGCGTGGTCGGTTGGCTTGAGTGCGGTGCCCAGGGCTGGGGGCCACCAGGAGTCGTCCCAGGCGGAGGGCGAAGATCCCAGGATGAGGACTTCCGTCTTGTCCGAGTTCAGTTTCAGGCGGCTGTCCTTCATCCACTCGGCGACGTCTTTCATCCCTTCGTGTAGGCAGGTTCTGGCGGTGTCGGGGTCTCTGGTGAGGGAGAGGATCAGCTGGGTGTCGTCGGCGTAAGAGATGATGTTGAGGTTGTGCTGGCGTGCGATGGCTGCGAGAGGTTTCATGTAGACGTTGAAGAGGGTGGGGCTGAGTGAAGATCCTTGCGGGACTCCGCAGATGACTTCGGTGGCTTCGGAGCAAAACGGGGGGAGGCGGACTCTTTGTGTTCTTCCGGCGAGGAACGAGATGATCCACTCCAGTGCCTTCTCTTGGATGCCGATGTTGCTGAGGCGCTGGACTAGGGTGCGGTGGCAGACCGTGTCGATCGCAGCGGAGAGGTCCAGGAGGATGAGGGCCACTGTTTCCCCCTTGTCGAGCAGGGTCCGGATGTCGTCGGTGGCTGCGATGAGGGCGGTCTCGGTGCTGTGGTTGGCTCTGAAGCCGGACTGTGAGGGGTCGAGGGATCCGTTCGTCTCGAGGAAGGCGGTCAGCTGTCTGTTGACGACCTTCTCGATGACTTTGGCAGGAAAAGGGAGGAGCGAGATGGGGCGGAAGTTTATGAGGTCGGTGGGGTCCGCTGTGGGTTTCTTCAGGAGGGCGCTGAGCTTGGCATGCTTCCAGCTCTCCGGGAAGGTGGCGGTGTTGAAGGAGGCGTTGATGATGTTCCGGAGATGGGGTGCGATGGTGGAGTCGGCCTTGTTGAAGACGTGGTGTGGGCAGGGGTCGGTCGGTGATCCGGAGTGGATGGTGTTCATCGTGCGGGCTGTGTCTTCGGTGGTCACCGTGGTCCAGGTGCGAAGGGTGGCGGTGGGGGGCGTTGGTTCGACGGTTGGGTGCATGGTATGACACTTAAGAGTATATGGTATGGCTATATCATAGAACAGCTATAAGGAGATGGTTCCGAAAGCTGCAGACAGGCTCAGCTCATACTAGAGCACCATCTCACATAAAACCAAGCACTCTGCCTTCAGGATCGTTAAGGCCTGCCATAGGAGTGACTTATAGGTGCATATGTGTCTATACATAATGGTAGGTATGGTATAGGAATACTATACCTAAGCAAGGGGTAATTACACGACCTTGCCCCAGCTGAGTGATCAGCCAGTTATGCCAGTTTGGATGGCCAGCCAGGGGTGGCATAAGATATGCTGCAGCCCCTGGTAGGCCTTGGGTGCACCTATGCCCTGGGTACCTATAGGACACTGTACAGGGACTCACAAGAGTGACCCAAATCCCAATTGGTGATGTACCTAAAGTACATGGTGTGAAATTTAGAGAGAGAACAGCGGGGCTGTGGGTCTGATTAGCAGGCCCACAGCCACATTAAGTCCAAAACCAGTGAAGCAAAAAGCAAAAAATGGGGTGACCATATGAAAGCAGACCCTACTCTTCTACAACTAGCACCAGGGATTTGGGGGTTTTTTATACGTAAAGGTGGAGGCTGCCCAGAATGGGCAGCCCAATGTCCCCACTCACCCCAAGAAATAGCTCACTAGGCACAGACTTTTTTTCAGAATGTGCCTACCTGTGATTTTGGGTCCTAGTGCGGCTGACACCCAAGGAAACCAAGCAAACCTATACATTTTTGAAAACTAGTCACCGAGGGGAATCCAGGATGCAGTGACTTGTGTGGCTCTCACTCAGTTCTGTTACCCAGAATCACTTGCAAACCTCACACTTTGTAAAAAAAACACATTTTCCATACATTTCTGTGATGGAAAGTTCTGGCATCTGCGTGGATCCACAAAATTCCACCTATGCTGCATTCCCCAATGTCTTTTGATAAAAATGATACCTCACTTGTGTGGGTAGGCCTAGTGCCCGCAACAGGACACGTCCAAAAACACATCATGGACACACCACATTTGTACAGTGAAAAGTGACCCTTTTTTTGCAAAGTGCCTAGCAGTAGATTTTGAACCATAGCTCTGCCAGCACCTAGGGAAACCTAGTAACCCTATACATTTTTGCTAAGTTGACACGCAGGGGAATCCAGGATGGGTGACTTGTCTGGTTCTCACCAGGTTCTGTTACCCAGAATCAAGGGCCGTAGCCACGGGGGGTGGCTGGTGGGGTCAGGCCAGTTGTTAGAACTGGGAGTCTCTAGTTGGCAGGGGAAGGTACCACTGTCCAAATAGGACCCTTGCTTCTAGTCAGGGTAAGGAGGAAACCCTCTGAGATAACCCCTGCTCACCCTCTAGGTAGCTTGGCACGAGCAGTCTAGGCTAACCAGAGGCAATTTGTAAAGTATTTGTACCAACACTCACAGTAACACAGTGAAAACACCACAAACTGACTCCACAACAGTTTAGAAAAATAAAGGTATTTAATCTAAACTACACAAGACCAAAACTACAAAAATCCAACATACACAGTTCAAGAATATGTTTCAAAAGAGTTATTAAGGTTGCGATAAAAATTCTTCAGGTTGCGATAAAATTCTGTAGGTTGCGACAAAATAATTCACAGTTACGTGAAAAGTTCATAGTTGCGTCATGTTTAGCTCACAGTACCTTTAGTTGCGACAAAGTTCCAAAAGCAGAAGCTGGTGCGGTGGAAAACAAGCGATGCGTTGCTCCTGAGACCCTGGGGAGGTGTTTGCGACAGCCCCGCTGCAGCAGCGGGCGTGTTGCGAGGAATCCGGTCTGTATGGGGAGGAAGGCCACTTGTATGGATTCCGTGCGGAGGTTCCGAAGGAAGTTTGTTCTCGCAAAAGGCACGATGTAACGATCTTTGGAGTTGCGACGATCTCCGGGGTGACAATGCGCGGACCAGCGGTGATCTTCTCTCTCACAGCTCCTCGACGCGATGGTTTCTGCGATGACACTCGCAGCGACGTGATGCGGTCCGCAAGCAAGCGGTGCAGCGATCTCACCCAGCGACGACAGCCTCTGCGACGACACTCGCAGCGATGTTAGACTTTCCCGCACTGGTCTGGTGTGTCCCGCAAACGAAGGATGCGACAGCTCTGACAGCGGCAACAGGCGCTGCGACGATCTCGGCCTTCGTAGCGGTGGGAATTTCCTCGCACTGTCGGGGATGCGCTCCGCAAGCGAGTGATGCAACACTTTTCAATTGCAAAAGTCTCTCAAGCTTAGTTTCAAGCTTCCCAGCACAGGTACAACTTCCAGAGGCCCCACAACTGGATCAAGCACTCTAGGAAGGACAGAACTCTCTCAGCAGAGTTCAGGGAAGCTGGGGGTGTAGTCCTTTTGTTCCTGGGACTTCAGAACAGGGAGCCAGCTCTTCTCAGGCCCTTGGAGATTCCTTCAAGACAGGGGACACAGCACAACAGCAAAGTCCTTCCCCTCTCCTTGGCAGCAAAGCAACAGGTCAGTCCAGCAGAGCAACAGCAGGACAGTCTTCCTTCTTCAGTTTCAGCTTTCTCCTTGGCAGAGGTCCCTTCTTGATTCCAGGATGATCTAATATTCTGTTGTCAGGGGTCCTGTACTTATACCCCTAAAAGTCTTTGTTCTCTTTGTGCAAGTGGGCCCTGAGCCCGGTCTGAACCAATTCTGGGTGTCTCCTGAGAACTTTGTTTTCCTGGCTTCTCCTTTCCTTTCAGAGTGAGGGGCAGGGTCGTCAGCCGCCCAGCAGGAGGTGGAGCCAGCATTGTGGAAGGCAGGCACAGCCCTATTCAGGCCCCGGTGCTAACTCCTCCCACCACTCTAGTTGCAAATGCAGTCATTCAGCCTGGGGCTGACTCAGTCAGCCTCCTGGGGCATCCCCAGCCCCTGTCACTCTCAAACCAGACAGTCAATCCACAAACAGGCCAAGGCACACAGAAAGGTCAGACAAGAGAAGAGCAACTTTCTAAAAGTGCTGTTCTCAAACACAGGATTTAAAAACAACCTTTCCTAAAAGATGTGTTATTAGGGATACTAGATACTTATGTCCTATCTTGTTTCTATGGGAAGGAATGCTGGAAGCCACTGTAGCCAGCATCCCCCATGTTAATCTATGGAGCAAGATAGCCTTACAATAGTGAAAAACGAAAATGGCTGCCATTCACTATCAGAGCATGTCACCTGCACTAGTACATGCTCTACCTTTACATACACTGCACCCTGCCCAGGGGGGTACCTTGGGCCTTCCATAGGGGTGACTGATGTGCACAAAAAGGGAAGGGTTAGGCCTAGTCAGTGGGGACACTGACCAGGAGGACATGGCAGTTTCTAAACTGCACACATGCACTGCAGTGGCAGGCCTTAGACATTATTTTAGAGCTACTCCTGTGGGTGGCACAATCAGTGCTGCAGGCCCACTAGTAGCATTTGTCATCACCAGCTCTGGCACACCCAGTGCACTTTACTAGGGATTTCATGATGACACAAATATACCAAACATGTATATCCAATCAGAATAACAATTTACATAGGGGGCACTTACACTCTGGCACTGATCAGCAGTGGCAGAGTGTCCAAAGCATCTAAACCAGCAAAAACGAAATCCAGCACAACATCAAAAATACAGGAGGTAGAGGCAAAAAGATAGGGGGAAACCACGCCAAAGATGCCAGGTCTAACACCAGTCCATATATTTCTTTCGCCCCCCTAAAAACCCAGGGACTCAGCTTTCATATTCTTGATCAACACTTAAAGTGTACTGCCAGACTGTGGGGCATATTATCAAGCGGCAGCGATAATTATCGCTGGCCGCGCTTAGTGTGAGATTTTTTATCGCTGGAAATTAACGCCATGCTAGCGCTGTAATAACAACGCATAGCGCAATGGTGATAATTATTCCAGCGATAGCGGTGTTTTCCATGGAACATCGCTGGTTTTCCAGCGATGTTCCATGGAAAACGACACTATCCTTGACGATAGGGCCTGTGGTCTTAGCCACACAATCCACCCCCCATGTTATGTATGCCTTAGTCTGGAATTTAACAGACGTTAAATTCCAGCATTTAGGCCCAGTTAGCGCGAAGAAAAACATCGCTAAACCGGACAGAGCTTTGTTGTAAATACAGCAAAGCACCGTTAGCGATATTTTATAATGTAGTTGTAAAGGGCACACCTACCTTGCATCTCATTAGCGATGCGAGGCGATAGGAAACCGGGTGCTTAGGCAAGGAAACACGCGCTAGCGTGTCCTTGTTAATAAAGCGATAAAATTATCGCCGCTTTTCACCCAAAAACGAACGCTAAAGCGGCGATAATATTATTGCCAGCCCTTGATAATATGCCCCTGTGTTGTGTGAAGCTGCGCTGAAAGTCAGTCGGGCAAAAAGAAAGTAACAAACCAGGAATACCGAACAGTTAGGTGTCTGCTGTAAGCATGGCCAAAGGGATTGGGGTACATGTGGTGTGGAGTTCCTGCATCTGTTGTGAAAAAGAAATGGACAGGAAGGAGGCCAGGGGGGCCACGCAGGATCCTCTCTGCTTAGCTCTGCATATGCTGTAGCGCAAAAGGTTATGAATACTATACATTTTTTGTCCACCTACGCTCACTAGGAACGGTTTCTCAGAGGTGCAAGCAGGTTGAGATCCTGGCACCAAAGCGCAGGTGGTATCATTCATTGTTTGGTAGTGCAGAGCAAGTGACAGGCCTGCGTGAAAAGAACCTGCCTGCACCACGTTTAACCATCTGCCTGCTGCAGCATGTGGTACCCTCCAGCTGTGCATATAGGAATCGATGAATGTCAGGGCCTGCACTGCCCCTGTTAACAGTCTTCTTCTGCTGCCTATGCCTTTGGTACTGCCCTACAGCTGGTGCAGCGATCCTGCTTCACTGCACTGCAATGCACATACCATGCAAGCATTTTACGGCCAGAACGAGGTGGGATTTTTTGATGTTTCATGTTTTCAATGAATACTTAGTGCAAAGATGAGGTCCGTGGCGACGGAATTACAGCGGCATGGCCATTAAAGTTGCAGCTGGTGCAGTGACAACAATTCTTGAGGCCTGAGGTGCCCAGTGAAGCCAGAATATTTTTGTATTTGATTAAACAGCCAGTGGTAAAGAAGACCAATTTTCATTGCTCGAGCGAAGGCCCATTGCATGTTCTTTACCAATCGCTATCAAAGATCTTGCTTTCTTCAAATTTATAGAGGTTGAAAGTACCACAGGAGAATTATGGGTTGTTTGTATTGGCTTCGACAATGGCTAAAAGGCTTAGAAGGGCTTTAGAGTGTGTTTGTTTACTAACTATAACCTTTTCTTTCCTTTTAGGCCTTGTTTCATTTTGGCAGATAGTTCGCATTAGTGTTGGGACACTTCAGTGGAAGTAGCCATGCACTTTATACATTGTTTAATATTATTTATTATTCTTAAAGAAGGTGCAGACCAATCTCAAATAGTATGCACAAGGACAGAAGAGAGAATCCGATAGTGAAAATTGGCAATAAATAATTAGAAATGGCGTTTAATTAGCAGTTACTGGTTCTGGAATGGAGAAAAGGGCAGTGTGTTAGGGAGCAGAATGGAAGGAAAGCTAGGGGGTAGGAATGGTAGAGGGAAGACAGGGAAGAGTAGATGCAAATAGTGTGTAATATCACATACAACAGTTGGTTAGCTCGGTGGTAGTGAGCATCAATTGTAAAGGGTAGAAGCAGGGCCAACTTTAGTGGTGGTGGTGGCGCCTGGTGCCCTCTCTCTTATACATTTCATTTGTTTTAAAGTGCTGGTAAAGGTTGACTTTACTAATCCACTCAGCTATCCACATAAGATAAAGATCTGTACTTTGCAGCAGGCATATTAACTCTCTACCCTCTCTTAATGGCAAGGCAAACTCCAATCTTTCTCTCTAGCAGGACCATTCATCTCAAGAGTTACCTGACATTTTTATTGCTGCCTGAAAAAGCTGGATACATAAGGAATTCTACAGCAGTTGCTTTTAATTATAAGGTATCGCTAAAGACAGCACCCCCTTTGAGGTCACGCCCCTTCTTAAGGTCAGCACCAAGTGCGGCCGCACCAAGCTAAAGACGGCCCTGGATAGAAGACAGTTTACTGGGTAGAGTGGGAAAGATAGTAAAATGTAGCAATGGAAGAGAACATGAAGGCAGAGTAAAGTAAGGGTAGAATGCATGCAAGGCAGAGGACAGGAAGCATAGACATCAGGCAAAATGACTGGGTTACAGGAGGACAGGGTACAGCAGACTAGGGAGAGAATGGCAGTGAGCAAGCATGAAGGGGGGCAATCAGAGTAGAAGGCAGGGAGTGTAAACATCACGGAAAATTACATCACATACCCAAATCAGAGAAAATTATCCCAGAGCTTCTGATGATATCCAGGTAATATCATGAAAAATAAGTAATGACATTAAACAGTAACTTTTTAGCACTCTCTCCATCCTTACACTCACAAATGCATCTCTTTTGACTTTTGCTACTCCTGAAAATATCTATGTATTTTAGTTCGCCCCACAGTTACATAGGGACTCTCCACACATTCACATCCTGTTATATAAGTTTCCATTCAGACATTATTTGTTTCTTTCTAATCTGCTTATTAGCTGTGAGTTTCTGAGGTATTTTCTGATAATTACTGTCCTTCAGCAAACAAGAATGATGTATCTCAAGCTGTGGCTTGGCTTTAGCTGGTGTAGAGCGCTTCTGCTGCGCCTTACATGCCAACGTTTGGTGTTAGATAAGGAGAAATTTAGAACACAAAATTGTGGATCTTTAATTTCATATAGACTAACATTAAAATGCAGAAAGTTGTAAGTTTTTGCTACAAAAATCAAGAGTCTCTTGCCTGAATTGGGAGTTCTGTCATGTATGACTATACTGGAGTCGTCTCCTGGCCTTAGAGTAACCATTCTCCAGTGGGTACACTCTATCTGCTTAGGATACTAGTGCAAGAAAATGTTGGCTGAAATATCCACTGACAGTCTCCAATTTACTCCATGCCTTCATTGTCTTCATCCCAGTCGTTGCACTCCTCCTGCCTATCCCCTCGGACCCCTTCTTTTATGCACTGTCTGGCTTGCTAATGCACATGATGTGGAAGTGACAGGGGTCTTTTTGTAGCCAGGGTAGGAGGGACAGAGCAAGATTATATATATATTTGGGAGGGTAGAAAGTAGCTGCCTGTCCCTGGGGTGAGACACACACTATTAGATCAAGCACAGGAATGAGGATGTTGAACTTGGAATAATGATGATTCCAGTAGCTGTTCCTGCCATCATCAAATATATCTGTGGAGTGCAGTATTGTTGGTTAGTGGCTATCAGTTAATGAGACATGCATTTTAGATCACTAGATAACGTTTAGAGTACTTTTGGGAATTTCTTCAGCCTTAGGGTTAGCTTTGATCTAACAGATTGAATACACAGCTTTCCCATAGGCAGACAACAGCTCAGATAAACTTCTAGAAGCTGTAGAGTTTCATCAGAACTGCTGAGTTGCTGCTACCCTAGGATCCCTGCATTAGACTGAGCATTTGCAGTTGACAAGCAGTATGGTGAGAAGTGTTTGGTGCAGTGGACCTGTCCAGCACTGGTAGCTTGAAGGATTACTGTGAGGTGAGGTGAGGTGAGTGTTGTGGACTTCCCCTGTGTTAGCCTTTACCGTTACAAAAGTTCTGTTAAGTATCAGACCCTTGCTTCATTAGTTCCTTGCAGTATGGTTAGTGGAACTGTCCAACTTTAATTCTGTCATACAGAGTGAGTTTGTCTAGGTTTTGGTCAACATGGTCTGTGGTTTTGGTCAGCATGATGGGTAGCAAAAAGTGGATATTTCCATCAATTATACCTGTCCCTTGTGGTGCAGGGCAGTCAACTCAGTCAACCCTTCACATTGCTGGTACCAAATGGTGCTTTGCAGTTGATTTATCTCTGGTATCTTTTTCTGGCAGTAGTTTGGGGAGGTTTAGTGGCCTAGAATTAAGCATCATAGGGTTATTGACTTTGGACGTATGGCTGCAGGTTGGACATCTCAAAGTGCAAAGAGAGTATCAAGAGCAATGAAAACTGGACAAAGCTGATACATAGCAACTCACGAGTTGCGGCATGAAAAAAGTATAAGTGCAGAGGGAAAGACATTTAAGGTGTCTAAATGAAATATTACATCTGAGCAGATGTTCCTCTTAGGTTACCACGTCAGATTTTCAAGGTGCAAAATTCTAATTATATATACACACATTTTTAGTGTGCCCCTCAATTCTTAATGATATTGTCATGTGTTCACAACACACATACATTGGAACAGTCTGTACTGCATACAAAATCCCATGCTGCTTTTTGGTGTGCCTTACACACTACACTCATAACTACATTGGTTAAGGTTGTTCTGCACTCCAGCAACTTCGAAGGAAATCCACACTTACACATTTGACATTAGCCAAATCCTCTGTTCTTGTTAACCACAAGAACCAATACCCGTAGTGTCAGGGAACACTTATATACCAGATATTTTATACATGTCTTTGGCAAACGCTTAAATTCTTTATGCTATTTTCTCATTCTCAAGTGCATTCCTAAACCTACAACATTATTAACTGAGCGTGGGGACTCAGGGGCATATTATCAAGGGATTTATCTCCGCTTTTTTGGCTTTAAAAGCCAAGAAAGCGGAGATAAAATTATCTCCCTATCAGCAACAGGGTGCTAACACGCAAATTTGCATGTTAGCACCCTTTTCCTCTACGCTTCCCCTTGCATCTCTAATGGGATGCAAAGGGGGCATTCCAGAGAAAAATAATAGGAGAAATGTTGTTAAGCAACATTTCTCCTATTATCAACTATTTCGCTCACCCTGTTAGTGATAAAAAAAAAGCAGCGCTAACCGCGGTTAGCACTGCTTTTTTTACACCTGGCATTTTCCTGACTTAGCCATGATATCCTATGGAAGGTGGATATCATGGCTAAGTTTGTGAGCCCCTATCATCAAGCCAACGCCAAACTTCGAGAGATTATCGTTGGTTTTCCAGCGATATTCTCTCATTTGGCAGTTAGCGCGAGGATTTTTATCACTTCTGAGATAAACCTTGCTAGTAGGAAGTTATCTCTGTGATAATTTCCGGCGATGCTTAGCGTTAAAAAATTTGTTGCTAAGCATCGTTAGCGATAAATATCGCTAATCGTTGGCAATATGCCCCTCAGTGGCTAATGTCTAACTGAACTTCAGATGGTCCTAACTGTTTATCAAATGTATACCTAAACGTTTGATGATTGCTTTTGACCATTTCCCACGAATTCTCTAAAATATTCCTTGGAGATTATCCCCAAGTCTCCTATAAACTTGTATCAACTTTTAATTCAATGTTCAAAAATTTTTGTTGGTCCAATGCTCTTTTTATACAGCATTTTCAACAATATTTGAAAAACAAAAAAACTAATTTGAGGGAGAACACATAACCCACAGTTGGAGTTTTCCATAAACGTCTTCCATTTGTTATGTTTTACGCAAAACAAAGGATCAGCATTTTCTTAACAGTTCCTTGGAAAGACTGCTCTTCTGGCTAATTGTTTTTAAACTATATTGTTTTGACTTGCATGCTTTGAAGTGTACTTTTTTCACAAATGTTTCCCAAAAGTAATTGGTGGGGAACAATACTGTAGTAAAAAAAACTACAAAAGAAAATGCACTATATGCTTTAAAACCTCCCTAGTGCTTCAGGATTATATCAGGATATATGTATATATTAGGATATAGCACTTCCCTTCCCGAACTGCCCTTATTTTTATTATCACTGGGGGCCATGCCAGCCTAAACAAATATTTCTGGCTACCGCCCTGCCAGAATCCCTTGCAAACCTAAAACATACCCAAACTCCCCCCCCACATTTTTCTCACATTACTGTGATGGAACGTTCTGGAATCTGCATGGATCCACAAAATTCCTCCCACCGTGCATTCCCCAAAGTCTTCTGAGAGGAAAGGTACCTCACTTGTGTGGGTAGGCATAGTAGCTGCACCAGGAAATAGCCCAAATCAAACTGTGGAGATTACCAATCACAAAACTACCTGGTTTTGCAGGGGGGGCACCTGTTTTTTTTGGCCTGGGCTAGCAGCCATTGAGGGAATCCTACCAATTCATGACGGAACCCCAGTACACGCTGGCATAACCAGGGACGTAGCAGGGTAACTGCAAGTATCCAGTTAGAGAGCGAACGAGCGAGACGGCATTGACCCATAATTATACTGTATATTCGGGAGATACTGTTCTCAGACTCATTCCGCCGCAGTTTATCTGGGACCTGTACAATAGCAGCCGAACTTTTGAAAATTTCTCCTGAAATGAAAACAAGTACAAACTCGTAACAGCGCAATTAATATCCATTCGCAGATTTTCAAACAGGAAGGAAAACCGATCACACATATTTTTACGATTGTTTACACAATACAAGCTGCAGACTTGGACATTTAGAATACCAGCTGCCCGGGAAATTAGGGGAGATTCGACTGACCCCCTTATTGTGACAGATAAACAGAAAGTCTTGATAAAGGTGGTCATTATCACTAGAACCCACCGAAATATAATTCAAGACTCTGACATCGATGTTGACGCACAGATGCTGTAGTAGCAAAATATCGATGAAACTATAATGGAGTCCGAATGTACAACCTGTATTTAACAATTTTTATGTTTTACTTTTTCTGTCCTTAGCTTCAATTGTGCAGGTCATAATTGATTGTTTTGTACTTATGTTTTTTAGATTAGGACATTAGATTAGCTAGCTGAACAATATTGTTTTTAAATCTCCATGTATTCATAATAAATGAATTTTTTAATACTGTTAATCTTTTGTGTTATATATGGATGCACTCTTTGCACTTAAAGGTATGTTTATGTGAATCTGTTTGTAATTTGACTCAAGGGAACCTTTGATATTTTGGAATCCTACCAAACCCACACATTTCTGAAAACTAGACACCCTCTGGAGTCCAGTGAGTTATGGCTTGTGTGGATCCCCCAACATTTCCCTACCCAGAATCCTCTGCAAACCTCAAATTTAGCTGAACCCCCCCCACATTTTCTGCACATTTTTTGTGTGGGATCACTGTCCCGGCACAAATGTCCTACCACCTAGTATTCCCCTTGATCTCCCGTGCAAAGTGATACCTCACGTGTGGCTGTCCAATGTATAATTGCCTAAAAACGTATTTTTTAAAAAACGGTAGCGCTTAGAATTCTCAGTGCTATACCCTTATTCCCTATGTTTTGGGCTTTTCCCAAGTCACAGGCCTTTGGCCCACCCACACAAGAGAGGTATCATGTTACTCGGCAGAACTAAGAGAACACTGAGTGGTAGGACATTTGAGGTGGCACAGTGATCCCACGCAAAAATGTATGGAAAAGTTGATTCTTTTCAGCTAAATTCGAGGTTTGTAGGGGATTCTGGGTAAGTAAACGTTGGTGGATCCACACAAGCTTTACCTCATTGGACTCCCTAGGATGTCTAAATTTCAGAAATGTGTGGGTTTGGTAGGTTTCTCTAGATGGCCGCGAACCCAGGCCAAAAAACCAGGCGCCCCCCCTCTGCAAAACCAGGTAGTTTTGAGATGGGTTATTTTGAAGTTTCCACAGTATGATTTGGACCATTTCCTGTTGCAGCCACTATGCCTACCCATACAAGTGAGGTACCATTTTTATAGGGAGACCTGTGGGAATGCTAAGTGGTAGGACATTAGTCTCAGCCTAGTGATCCCACAACATTCCTACACAGAAAAGTGAGGAAAATTAGATTTTTTTTCAGCAAAATGTAAGGTTTGCAGTAGATTCTGGGTAAACGTAGGGGGGTCCACACAAGCCATACCTCCCTAAACTCCCCAGCATCTCTAGTTTTCAGAAATGTGTGGGTTTAGTAGGTTTCTCTAGATGGCCAAAAACCCAGGTGA
Source organism: Lissotriton helveticus (assembly GCF_964261635.1). Classification (NCBI taxonomy): domain Eukaryota; kingdom Metazoa; phylum Chordata; class Amphibia; order Caudata; family Salamandridae; genus Lissotriton; species Lissotriton helveticus. The sequence goes on from NC_136065.1 coordinate 1,356,375,712, forward strand.
CCCCCTTGCAAAACCAGGTAATTTTGTGATAGGTAATTTTGAAGTCTCCTTAATACGTTTAGGGCTCTTGCCTGTTGCGGGTACTTGACCCACCCACACAAGTGAGGTACCATTTTTTCAAGAGACCTGGGAGAACACTGGGTGGTAGAAAATTTGTGTCAGGCCGGTGATCCTACAACTTTCCCACACAAACATTTGAGAAAAATTTGATTTTTTCAGCAAAAGTTGAGGTTTGCAAGGGATTCTGGGGAACAGAACATGGTGAGAGCCAGACAAGTCACCCCATCCTGGGTGTCTAGTATTCAAAATGTATAGGTTTCCCTAGGTGCCGGCAGAGCTATTCAAAATCTACAGCTAGGCACTTTGCAAAAAAAAGGGTCAGTTTTCACTGTGAAAATGTGGTGTGTCCACGTTGCGTTTTTGCCCGTTTGCTTTCACGGGCACTAGGCCTACCCACACAAGTGAGCTACCATGTTCCTTGAAGACTTTGGAGAACGTGGGGTGGTTAGAATTTTGTGGATCCACACAGATTCCAGAACTTTCTACCACAGAAATGTGAGGAAGATGTGTTCTTTTTTTACAAAGTTTGAGGTTTCTAAGGGAACACAGAATTGTAGAGCAACTGTTATTACCTATTGACTTTCAATGCATTTCTGCCTTCCAAATGTAAGACAATGTGTAAAACAAGAAGTCACTTTGAAAAATGTTCCATAATTCACATGCTAATATGGGTACCCACAATTTCAGAGATGTACAAATAGCTACCTGTTTCTAAACTCTATATTTTGTTCCCATTTCAGAAATATATAGGTGTCTTTCAAACCGATTCTTCCCTGTTTATTATTTTATCAAATGATTTTCTATATACCCGGCCGGTACACAATGAAAATCAATTGCAGATCTGCTCAGTTATTGGCTCTGGGAACCTCCGGTTGTTGGTGAACCTACAAGTCTTATATATTCCCACAACCAGAAGGGCCCATCGGATGTAACGGTATATTGCTTTCAAACATTTATCATACTTTGTAGAAGTTACACGAGAAAACATTGGCACAAAAGGCTGTTTTTTTAACTCATTTTAATTTTTTCCTATTTTTAACTGTTAGTTTCTATAAGAAAACCTTGAAGGATCTACACAAATGACCCCTTGCTGAATTCAAAATGGTGTCTACTTTTCAGAAATATATAGCTTTCCAGGATCCATCATTGCTTTCATACCCATTTGTACCATTGACTGGAAGGAGGTTGAAAGCACAAACAATAGCATTAAGCATTTGCAATGCAATAAGTCTCACATTTGCGAGAGTTTGAGCTGTTGGCATTGTAAATGACAATGCCTTTTGTTTACGTGTTGGTTTTTAAAACATAAATAAAAAGCATTGTCGTTTACAATGCCAATAGATTAAACACTCGCAAATGCGAGACCTATTGCATTGCAAATGCTTGTCCTGTTATCTGGCCATTATAAAAATGGGGTAACCCAAAATGGTACAAGGACCTGGGTGGTTAATGATATCAAAAACAGTGGTCCCAACCTATAAATCCAAAAATCAGGTAAATGAATTCTTACAATCAATACTTAGTGTTTTTGAGCAATCAAAATAATTTGCTCCCGAGACTCAATCTGTTACTACTTTGCAAAGCAACCAAAGAAAAGTACCTGGCACCCTGATAATTCAGTTCAGGTTGAACACAAGGAGTTTAATAAATCACTCCATCGCACATATTTATATACATTTATACATAATTACAACATCGGTATGAAGAAGCAAAATTGCTAAAGCAGTGAGAGAAAAGGAAGAAAGTGCCGTGATTAGAAAAGGGTGAATAGGCTGGTCAGAATCAGTGACAAAGAATTGTATGTACACAATTTTAATAATTCGAAAAAACTGGCTGATAAACAAATACACAGCCCTTCTTGGGCAAACGGCCACTACTTGTTACATTTTTGCAATCATATATACAATCTATAAATCACATGTATAGTGCATTAGTGGACCAGTTCGCAATATTAAGATAGCGTCGACGTTTCGACCCGTCTGTGGTCTCGTGGGTAATTGGGGACCTCGACCTGCGGGTCTTCCTCAGGACATAAAAGGCTTCACCTTCATACCGGAGCAGAGTTGTTATCGTCAACCTATGGTGAATTAATATAGTATTCATGGTGCTGTACATATAAACTTTTTCTCTTTATATTAACTGACACTAGTCAGGAGGAACTGGCTTACCCAACGAAGCTTCAGTGGGCGGCCTGGTTCTCCAATGATGGTAATCAATCGATGTATCTCAGTAGTCGATTGAGATCCCTACTATCTACAAAGGTAAAGTACACAACCCGTTAGAATCCGGGCTTGCGTGGAGTTTTACTTCCGTTCAAGTTTAAATTACCACTGATGTATGACTTACCCAATTATGAATATCGGGACATGTCTTAATGGTGCTGTCATGTACGGCCACCTATGCATCCGACCAGATGGAGCAAGTCAAACTCGTTCGTTAGGGAGCATTTGATGCCACTGGAAAACAGGGAAGGGAGGGAGGGGCTTTTAGCTATCAGCGTACACACCCCCGGTCCGAAAATCCCAACCCTATCTGCCTCTAACGTACCTTTAACGTATCTTTTTGTCAAGGGGTCCGTTTTCCAAAGGTCCGCTACCAAAGTGCAACGCCGAATGATTCAGGCAATTGCCGGATACGTCAGCCGGACGTATTAGACGTTCCTACGCTATAGAAATGGTAGACAGACTACCGGTCGGGATATTTTTCAAGTGTGAGGGCTACTGTCTTAGCCTTCCACATTACGTATCCAGTCATGTAGGGATTTTAAAAAAAAGGGGAGGGCTCCTAATTAATTGCATTTAATCAAAAAACATTTCCAAACAATATGCATATTATAACACAATTCTTGAATTCTCGAAACATGTGGTTAACCAGTCATTGTAAATAGGCGTGTCTCTGGCCTCACAACAGCTCTCAGCCAAAGTACACCCCTCAACTAAGTACAGTATACAAATTACAACAAGATAAACAGGGGTATCATACTGAATACGGAGATTAACCCCAAGGTGTCTCTGTTCTTACATCAGTACTGTATTCCTTAGCCATTATTCAGTATTGCCACCTGCTTACTTATTTCCTCATACTCATTGAGGCCTCTTTTTATGGTATCGAAAAGGTGTATAAATCTGCATTCTCTGATACTCAAGACATTTCCAAAATCTCCTCCTCTTGGGTTTGGTTTCACCTTTTCTAGGACACACCATTTTAAGCTCTCTGGTGCATGTCCGAATCTCGTAAAGTGATCCACCAAAGGGGCTCCCCTGCGTCTGGCATCGAATACGACTTACATGTTGCAAGATGCGACATTTTACTTTTTGGACAGTTTGGCCCACATATAGAAACCCACAGGGGCACATGATGGCATAAATAACCCCTGTGGAGTTACAATTACTGTGTTCTTGTAGTACATGCGTATGGTTATTGTGTGTAAACTGTCTAATTTCTTGTGTTAGCGGACATGCCTTACAGTTACCACATCTTACATGACCTGACACTGGGGGAATCCCCCAAAGAACTGTCTGACTCGGTGTTACTACCGTAGGTAGTAATGACTTTACAACATGATCTCTTATGTTTTTAGCTTTTTTAAAAGCATGCAGAGGGCACGGTGTAGACCCTATCTCATCCGATAGGGAGCATTTGATGCCACTGGAAAAGTTGTGTACTTTACCTTTGTAGATAGTAGGGATCTCAATCGACTACTGAGATACATCGATTGATTACCATCATTGGAGAACCAGGCCGCCCACTGAAGCTTCGTTGGGTAAGCCAGTTCCTCCTGACTAGTGTCAGTTAATATAAAGAGAAAAAGTTTATATGTACAGCACCCTGAATACTATATTAATTCACCATAGGTTGACGATAACAACTCTGCTACGGTATGAAGGTGAAGCCTTTTATGTCCTGATACCCACGACACCACAGTCGGGTCGAAACGTCGACGCTATCTTAATATTGCGAACTGGTCCACTAATGCACTATACATGTGATTTATAGATTGTATATATGATTGCAAAAATTTAACAAGTAGTGGCCGTTTGCCCAAGAAGGGCTGTGTATTTGTTTATCAGCCAGTTTTTTCGAATTATTAAAATTGTGTACATAGCAATTCTTTGTCACTGATTCTGACCAGCCTATTCACCCTTTTCTAATCACGGCACTTTCTTCCTTTTCTCTCACTGCTTTAGCAATTTTGCTTCTTCATACCGATGTTGTAATTATGTATAAATGTATATAAATATGTGCGATGGAGTGATTTATTAAACTCCTTGTGTTCAACCTGAACTGAATTATCAGGGTGCCAGTTACTTTTCTTTGGTTGCTTTGCAAAGTAGTAACAGATTGAGTCTCGGGAGAAAATTATTTTGATTGCTCAAAAACACTAAGTATTGATTGTAAGAATTCATTTACCTGATTTTTGTCCTGTTATCTGGGCAAATATTTAGAATCTTGCTAAGATTGTATGTCCTATATTCTTTACTCTTTTTTCCAGTTCTCTTCTTGAGGTGGGGTGAGAGCTTTTCACAGCTCTTTGAATGCTTAGTTCATTAGCTTGCTCGAGTATGGCAAAGCCACACTTCTCAGGCCATATCTCAGTGGGATTCTGAGTCTGTTCTCTGCCATTGTGTTTTACAAAGATTTGAAGTATTACTAAAAGTTTGTTGTCTGTTGTCATTTTCCAGGTGATGGTTGACTTGTTTGAGTCCAGTTGTATTCACCTCCCTTTAAGAACTTTTTCTATTTTTTTCTTTTTTTTATGTTTTGTTATTTTATTGATCATTGGCCCATTGTTTTCTATTTCAGAATCAGGAAGGTTACATTTTTTAACGCTGCACTCTGGACTTTTGCCATTGTCTTCTCTATATATTTGTTTAATAGAACGCTTGCTTGGATCCATATGATTTAGGGAAGATGTGTGATTGTTCTGAATTTTTGATTAAACCACAGGCTATTTTTATGCTGGCAACGATTATTGCTAATGCATTAAGGAGATTGCATTAATGGGTGATGTGAACATAGTTGGTGCAAAAGGGTTCAGAGAGGAAGGCTTTCAGATTGATCTGTGGTGGAGTGTTGGGGTTTGTTGAGACACAATACCATGAAAATGCTTGGGATTTTCTTAGATCACCTTTGTAGACCAGGCCGGTAAAAACCTGGTAAGATGACAAACCTTTGAACATATAATGGGAATTGTTTGCTTCTGTTTTTTTGTACACTCATGTATGAGCATCAGGCAATTAAATGGATACATGCTTATTAATATCACATATAAGGAAATACGATAGTAGTAGTATGTGCACATGTGTACATATGTGCATAGTTACAAATGATAACTAAATCTACAAAACCATCATGATTAACCTTGTCTGATGATCCTCATCTTTTGTTCAAGGCACAGATTCAAACCATGATAACCTTAACTAGTTTATCTTGCCCTGAAAAAAAAAACAAGCAGCCCCAATTGCCGCTGTTTCTCGTGGAACATGTTCTTTCCACCTTTAACTGATTTGCCTAAATGGAGTATCACAAACATATTCATGTTTATTTTGCAACATTGCCATACATGCCAACATTTGGAAGGAGAAAGATTTTTAAAAAGTAATATGGGGACTTTATTTTCTACATTGCCGTGAACTGAAATGGGGCCAATTTTAGATGGGAAAAAATTATATTAAAGCCACATTTGGCTTTTGAAATTGGGAGCCTCCCGCATGAAGCGGGTCTATTGGCATGTCTACATTGCACTGTTGCATCCCCTGTGTTTTCCCTGCTTTCCCTATCTGTGCCCTGCTTTTCCTTGTGTATGTTTGTTTGTGCTGCCCTTGCAAGCTCTGCTAGAATGTTGGTTATGCTTAGAAAGATTCCAGGCTGACCGTTAGGTCATTCTTATCTCAGCACTCCTGTTCTGATAAATAAAGTAATGAATTCCCTGGGAGGTCTGACCTCTGCCATCCTGGTAGGGAGTGTCCTTACCGCTGGCTCTTCTTTTCCTGTCGTTTCCTCGGCATCTCGCAATGAGCTGTTCTGTTTAATTTGGGAGAGACCTCGCAGAATGAACAGGCCAAGGTAAGATGAAAAGGCTGCATTATTAGGACAGATATGCAGCTGATTTTTTTTTTTAAGTAGGTTTATTAGCATTTGCAAGTATTTAACATACATGTCATAATTCAAACAACATTATATTCAGAAACAAACCATCTGGTATTAGAGGTAGCACATAACAGCGGAGGGTATCCACACCTCTGAATAGAAGGCAAGAGAGAAAGCTCTACGGCCTCTGTAACAAACCAAACTTTCGGGAGGTTACCCCCCCCCCACAGTTGTATATTTTATAGCTGCTACCCTCAATTGAGTAATAACATTCCCAACATAGGTCCTACCACATTTTGTTCGCAAGCATTCACAGGTGAGAGCCACCATCATTAGTCCTAAGTATCAATATAACTTGCACGTGTACCGCAGTGCTACTCCCGTCGTTTACATACACGTCTACTTAAAAACAAATGAAAAAAAGAAAAACAAAACGCAAACAATAACTGAATAGGAGGGCTTCATGCAGAGGGGGGAAGCGTATCGCAGCTAGTGAAACATGTACTTGAGGGGAGTTGCGCCTGGGTGGGATTTCCCATATATACTGAGCGGGAGAGGGGGAGGAATCCCCAGCTATCAGCAACCTCTGTTATGCAGCTGAAACTTATAATCAATGCAAAACATTGAACAACCCCACCTCAATAATACAACAAGTGACCTGTCCCCTCTCAACCTGCACAAATCCCCAACAAAAGATGATAACATTCAGCACGCTCCCCCTTCATTTCATTTACTGTCCTTTCACACCTGATCATACATAACCCTCATGCACTCTTGCTAACATCCCTCCTGCAAGGCCCCAACCCTTCCAGCCTAGTGCATGAGCCCTCTGCTGGTCTGCCACCTGCCCTAAAGTGACAACAAATGTTTAGTCCCAACCTCCAGAACATTTTAAGCAAGCACAAAAACAGAACAAGGAAACAGTTTTTAGCCGAGAAATGGGGAGGGAGGGAGGAAACAAAGGAAAGACTACACCGACACTGCTGGCAGGATCACAGCACTCTATGCAATGTGCTGTCGTATTCAAGGGGATTCTAATTGCCGCCAACACCACGTACCTGCTGACAAACTGGCCAATCCTCTAACCCCTGTGGCCTGGACTGTGCCAGTCGCCCGAAATATCCCATCGTTGGACATGCCTAGGGAAGCCATCTCAGGGAGCCCACATTGTGCTTCATGGGGAGCTCTCATTGTGCTGCATGTTAATCATTACCTCTTGTCAACTTTGCTCCTGTATGATGTGCTCCTATCTAACTGGTGTGCCAATGGCCGGGGAGCAGCAAAACACACAAGATGATGGACGGAATGTTGCACAATGGCAAAACATTCACCCCCAGTCACATATCCGGGTTAATCCATTGTTATTTTGCTCACTAAGCCACCCCAGTTCAGACATGGCCATATGCAAATCAGTCTTGACTCTGTGCCTCATGGGAACAGTCCAGCCCAAACTGCCAAGCCATGTCTTCCCTGGACCGGAATCAATCATCCTAGGACCGGTTTCTGGCTATCAGCCGTCTTCAGCCAGAATAGCTTGACTCCAGTGGCTTAGTGAGCACAGGACCCACGTCTGGGCATACCCTTCCCACATAGGGTGAACATTAAAACACACAAGATGATGGACAGAATGTTACACGATGGCAAAACATTCACCCCAGTCACAGATCTGGGTTAATCCATTGTTCTTTTGCTCACCAAGCCACCCCTGTTCAGACATGGCCATATGCAAATCAGTCTTGACCCTGTGCCTCATGGAAACAGTCCAGCCCGAACTGCCAAGCCATGTCTTCCCTGGACCGGAACCAGGCATCCTACGACCGGTTTCTGGCTATCAGCCGTCTTCAGCCAGGATTGCTTGACTCCAGTGGCTTACTGAGCACGGGACCCACGTCTGGGCATACTCTTCCCACATAGGGTGAACAGCAAAACACACAAGATAATGGACGGAATGTTGCACAATGGCAAAACATTCAACCCCAGTCACAGATCTCGGTTTAATCTATTGTTATTTTGCTCACCAAGCCACCCCAGTTCAGACATGGCCATATGCAAATCAGTCTTGACCCTGTGCTTCATGGGAACAGTCCAGCCCGAACTGCCAAGCCATGTCTTCCCTGGACCGGAATCAAGCATCCTATCAGCTGTCTTCAGCCGGGGAGCTGCTGGATTCTAGAGAGTCCAGTGATACAGTTCAATTTTTGCCTGATTTATGAAGGATGTGACATTACTGGGTGTAAGGAATGAAATAACAATTGGTGTGGGACCAATCAGCTCTAGTAGAACTAATTATAGTAAGAATGCTGAGTACTCGAGCAAAAGCCATGCACAACAGGGGACATGGCATGCAGGATATGAATCAATTGTGGTTACTCCAGTGTTCATGATCCATGGCAGAGTAGTGTTGGCAAGAGAACATTGTGTAGGCAGTTAGCAAAAGAATAATTTTTCTCACTCTCCCACAAGAGAAAAGAAAGAAAGCTTGTAAGCGCTTTTGAAGTGTGTATTATTTTTCTTTATTTTCCTCATTTTCTCCTTGTTGCATTTTTCTCCGTTGTTTATCCATTACCAAAATGGCATCGTACTAAATGCAGTAGAAATGCAGGCTACATTTTTGATGTATAAGGAGTGCCGAGTAAAATATGATCGTAGTGCAAAAGATGTTATGAAAGGCACCTTCGGGCCGTTAACGATACAGTATATAGCGTTCAACGCAAGCAGCCCTTTGTAATTGTTTTGGATTAAAAGGAGGAAATTCTTTGGCTATATATCACCCTTTGTAAAAGAGGAAGATGAACAGGATGTGTACATTGAAGGTTAAAACAAGGTGTCAGCGGTACTTTCATTTAGTTGCTTCCCTGTGAAATGGATCCAAAAAAGAACAATCCCGAGATCCCATATGGTTTCAATTATCGCGCCCGTGTCTGGGCACGATAATTGAAACCACATGACCGGCAGTGGCGTAATAGACACCAATAGGCCATGGGTGGAGCAACATGACTGCCTTTGGCCTATTCCGTGCCGTCTTAGTGAAAAACCCACACACAAAGCCCAATCGCGTGGCACAAAATGAAAAGCACACGCACAAGCGTGTACAATTCCTAGGTCATCCTCTCAGAAACCCTATTTTTACCTACTAAATGTCTCGCACTGCAACGCTAGGCGCGAGACCTAAAAATAGGCTATGTCCTAGTAAAATGCCAAAACTGTGTAAAAACTTTTGGTTTTCTGACAAAAGTCTGCTGTCCCTGAAAGCTGGGAAGATGGTGATTTCAGCACACAACCCCTTTGTTGATACCATTTGCAGGGGAAAAACAGACGCTTTCATCTGTGGCCTTTTTTCCCATTTTCCAAACAAAAACAAAATGTTGCTATATTTTGGCCATTTTATGGGTCCTCTCCAGGGGAATCAACAAACCCTGGGTACCTTTAAAATCCTCATGATGTTGGGAAAAAAGGACGCAAATTTGGAGTGGATACCTTATGTGGTCAAAATGTTACAGAGGCCTAAGAGCGAACTACCTCAAATAGTCAAAAAAAGGTTTAGCACATGGGGGGGAAAGGCCAAGCAGCCAAGGGGTTAAAGAATTTTGTTGCTTCTATGTTGTTCATATACATAATCAGTACAATTGTATGCACTAGGATAGCGCTCTGATCATATTAGAAATAAATCTTTAAACTATACCTATGTTTTCCTTGTGTTCTTGGATGTATTGTTCCATTATGCAAAGAGTTTGAGTTCCACTAATTATCCCTGTGTTCTCTCATAAGATTGATCGTTACCTGAAATGCATCTCACTCTAATATTGCTCAGTGGGTTGTGGGGTACTTGCTGTCCAACTGACTTCCTGTCATGTGTTATGTTATGCTATGTTAAGCTATTCTACGCTATGCTATGCTAGTTTATATTATGTTATATCCTGTTAATAGGTGTTTATTGAGTGCATATTCATCCCCAGACGTATTTTCGGGCTCTATGCATAACCAAGACCAAGAAGAGCACTGAGAAAGTATAAGGAAGACAAAAGAACACTAATCTAGGAATACCCATGTTTTCAAGGATTTCCATAATGCTGATAGACTAGCTATCAAACAAAGAGAGCTCCAGTGAACAGCAGCAAAATCGGAGAAAGATTGTCCATTAGTTTTGGCATTAACAATTAGTCTTGAGAAGATTGTAACCTGATTTGCCAATCTAAGAGGTCTGTAAAAGCAGATTCTCTTCCACCGAAAATTAAATAAGGACTTGTCTTATAGACTGCCCAATGTACTTGACAGCACTTGAAAACTGCTTTTTCGAACCAATATCCAATGAAGGCAAGCCGACACAGGGGCTTTGTTCAGTAGATTGCAAATCATATGTGCGGCCATGTTTTTTATATTTTGTAATATTTTGTAAGCGAGTGAAGAGAAAATCACCCATACCAATATATAAGGCTTTCCCATAATCAAGCCGGCTAGTGATAGGTGCTTGAGCAATGTCCTATGATAGTGGATAGGTATAACATTTAAAATCCTACAAAATAAGTGTAAGATTCCAAAACAGCTGCCACACACTGCATTAACTTGGTACTCCATTTAGAGAGAATCATGATTTCGGAAGCCGTACTGTCATTCCTGACAGTTGTTGTGGGCCTCGGAGCAGGTCCTTGCTTACCAAGAGCCATTCCAGATGGAATTTGCCTTCCCAAAAAGGGTAACCTGTGTTTTTCCCTCATTTAACTTCAGGCAATGTCCCTGCATCCAGTATGCCACAGCTATCAGGTAGCCCAAAAGACTGCATCTGGTAACTTCTTTATTTTCATCTGCCAATACTATTTATTCATGTAATCTACATAGGATGCAATTTCGAAGCCCCAAACTCTAACAATGTTAGCCAGTGGGGTCATATAGATATTGAGAAGCATAAGGCTGAAAGAAAGGCCTTGGAGCACACTACAGGTGATGGACATTAGATTGGACCTGCATGGAAGGAGGTGGATAGCCTGATATCACCCCAACAAAAAGGAGCAGAACCACTTATGGATGGGCGAGTGCAATCCAATCTCATGCCGTCGTTTTGATGAGAAGATGGTGAGAAATAGTAGAAAAGGCTGCAGAGAGGTCTAGGAGGATGACGGCCACCGATTTGCCCACATTCACCATCACTCTGATGTTATCCATCACTGCAAGAAGATGGTTAAAAATGCTGTTGTCAGTGTTGAATCAAGTCTGAATGATATCCAGTAAATTATTCTCTTCCAATGAATGTGTCAACTGGATATTTATCAGTCGCTCAAGAACCTTGGCCGGATAGAGGAGAAGGGAAATGGGCCTGTATTTGGCCTTGTTTCCAATATTGGCACCCGCATTTTTTAGTACCAGAGCTTAGTTTCAATTCATAAGGTATTCCGCTGTGGTAAGGGAGTTATTAAAAAATGCTGTTAGGTATGGAATCAATGAGGAGGCTAAACAAGAAAAAGCTTAATCTTGCCAGTAGAACAAAGGTTCCCCAGCTAACAGTGTTAGCCAGATGATGAGCTTCCAATTATGGAAGGGGTTGAGGTGAACCTGGTTGAAATTGTAACCCTGAGTAGATTTAATGTATTTTATCTTTGAAGTGAAAGGCAAATTCCTCACAAAACACAGGTGATGCTGGAATGGCGTGACTAAGTGCAGAAGGATTGAAAAGCTCCTTCACAATTTTAAATATTTTCCTGTAGGAATTCAAGCTTTCAACTATTCTCTTCGTGAAGTATAGACAAAGCACTTTCCTAAGCTGTTGGTGGTAACCATCGAAGGAGGTCTTGTAGTTGGCTCGAACCTCCTCAGTATTGGAATTTTGCCAGTATCTTCCAAGTCACTTACACTCTCTTTTATACACTTTCATGTGCAGCATAAACCATTTGGATGAGGGTGAACGCCTGATTTTAGTGTTCATTTTCAAGGCAACAGTCAATAGCATAAGCCATAGTCAGAGTGAATTGAGTGGCTTGATAAGTAAAAGTTGAGTGTTGGAATAAGAAAGAAATTTGGCAATGTCCTCAGTTGACAAATCAACGGTGCCAGGAGATGTATAAAGCTTATTTCTGTGCTGTATTCCGAGATATTGATCCAGAAAATGCAATTTCTGAAAGCAAACCTGATTTCACCCTTCTCATGTCAGTGGCTGCATCTCCTTAGTCAAACCACAGGAATGCAGTAACCTGATTCCACTGTTTCGTAGAACAGCGCTCCCATTTCGTTTTGTTGTATGCCAGGCCAGGTGCATCCAAAATTAATCCTGCTGGCTTCAGTACTCAGGCATGAGCACACACACGGACACACATCACACATATACACCAACACATGATCTGTACACACTACACGTGCAAATGCACCTTACAGCAACATTTAAGATACCAGTGCAAAGCTGTGGGCATAACATAAAAGTGGCACGTTACCTTAGTGCAGCTTGTAAGCCCGAGTTACCCATGAAAAATGGTCTGGTCACACTAATGATCCTTCCAAAACACAGTATACAGCCACCACCTCTCTTTATGCGCTATGACCAGGACAGGAACAGTAGTCCCTGCCCATGCTTGGTGTGCCCCTTCAGATCACTTAACATGTCCAGATCCTCACATAGTCAGGGAAAGACCCAATGCGTATCTGTACACACTAGGGGCCTGATGCACAAACTGCACTTTGTAGTACGATATTCTCAAATTATGGGCCTGAGTCACAAAGGTGACTTTTGAGTAAACTCACTACTTTTGAGTAACAAACTCTTAGTGTAAGTTATTATCAAACAAAAGAAAGTTTTTTAATCCTGCACTACACATTGTCAACCACAGGTTTTGCAACATCCTCCACAGAAAGAAATGGAGGTAGGGACTTCAAATAAAGCCAGACAGAAAATAATGTTAAATTAAATTATTATAAATAGTTAAAAATACAGATTAATTTTTACAATATTTAATAAAAATAGTACATGTTTATTACTTAATTCTAAAATATTTTCATAATCTGTTTTGAAAGTAATAAATATTGTAACAATAAGGGGTCGATTCCGATTCGGTAAAATCCCCTACGAATAGCCGTACGGAGCATATTTCTCGTACGAATCGTACACCTTCAACATCCCCTTACGTACGATGAAGTACGATCAGAACACAAAGCAGATCTCCGTACGAATCGTACGAAAGACCATACAACTTAAGGATACGTACAAATCGCATTCAGAACACGCAGTACGCGGCATCCGTACAGATCGAAGCAGCTTTTTCCGACCCAGCAAGTACGATTCGTTACGACAACACTCTGTACGACTCTTTTTCTACGGGAGTTTAAAACGTCCGTAAAAGCTGCTTTCGACTCGAACCGCATTCGAAACGGACCCCCACGGGTACGTGAGTACACCCCATGATTGCAGGGGTACGGTGCATAGGGGTACTGTGCATCGGGGTATGGTGCATAGGTGTACAATGCGTAGGGGTATGGTGCATCGGGGTATGGCGCATAGGTGTACAGTGCGAAGGGGTACGGTGCGTAGGGGTACAGAGCATAGGGTTATGGTGCATACCCCCATGATTGCAGGGGTATGGTGCGTATGTGAATGTGTTGCTCTCCGTACGAATTGCTGATACGATGTTTACCGTATGAATTGCGTTCTCGGTGCCCGTTCCAGATCGTACCTGTTGGGTCGTACAGCATGTTTACGATTTGTACGGTTCACCGTGAGGGTCCTTATCGTATGGATTTTCCCTTGGTTTTCGTACGGTTCGCAAAGATTCAGACGTATTTTTTACCTATGGATCGTACTACGCGATTCGGACGGATTTGTACGATTCGTACGGAAACGGCTACGAATTCGAATCGTCGTACGGATTAGTTTCCCGAATCGGAATCGACCCCTAAATGTTATTAAAAATAATTACATTAATTTTGATTTATTCTATACTTCACTTTTTAATAGATTATTGTTATAATTTTTATTTTTTTCAAGTGAAAATTAGTTTATTTTTATTTTTTATAAGACCTTTATTTGCACTTCACAGCAATACAAGCATGGGCCTACAACCATCCCGGCCGGCCGCTAAGCAAGTCACAAGGTAAGCAGAGCAATGTAAAAGAAACAGCGGTCGATAAGCCGGGGCAGGTAAGTATCCAGGATATAACTCGTATTTAAGCGTACAGCGTAAAATACAGGATTTAAGAAGGTCAATTTTACAATGAAGAAAAATTAAACTGAAAAAACATCAGACGAAGTGCCAGACAGTCACACACGATCCTACAATAGCAACATGAAACAGAACCCCGGAATCAGTGCGAACACAATCAAGGACATGGGGGCAAGGCATACGAGTCAGGATTAAAGTAAACACCACATACCCGGCATGGCGAATCAGCACCCCAACCCTTAAAAACAAAACAGATTGTAGGAAACATGAAGACGACGACACCCAGAAAAAGACGAAGCAAAGGGCCATAGAGACAAAGAAAGGACAAAGAAACAACCCGCTTCCCCTCTACCCCCCACCCTGCACCCCTGCAGAAGGCTACGGCCTACCCCCCCCCAGCAGCGTGCCTATCGCCCTAAAAAGAGACCCAAAATGTAGAAGAAAGAGGAAGAAAAAGAAAGGAAAAAATACGGAGAAGGGCCATCGAGCAGACCACCCGGCCCCCCCTCCCCTATCGCGCACAGTATACAGCAGAAGCAAAGTCAGAAGAGCAACAGTAGCAAGAATCAAATAGTCTATCGGTATCATCCCCGTGGAGTGTCCCTCCAAAACACCGTCAGCCGACAATGTGTTCCATCATATCCCAGACGATATCATCCCTGGCCTCCTCTATCAATAGTACCCACATATGGCCATTCATCAATCGGCATACAGTACAATGTGGCGGGTCCAGCCGAACCGGGCGGTCCGAGAGGCGCCAATACTCCATGGGACCGTAGCCCCCAACTCCCAGTCAAGGACGCATGGCAGAACTCCGTGCGTGGCAGCACCGATGCCGGAAACATCCCTCAGGCAGAACACAGTCTCACCGGCCAGGAGGAGAAAGACACCCAATCCAACAATTGTCGAAGCGCCGCCGAGGCGACCCAAACCATGGATCGGCATTGTTTCCTCCGCCGCCGTATTTATGCAGATCCCGACGAGTCACTCCCACACACAACAGAGCAATCCAGAGCGATGCAACGGACCGGGTCCATCGGCGTCTCCACAAACACAGGCGCAGCTGGAACGTTCAACACAGACGCAAAGGCGGGCACATCGGCGCTTCCTTGCGATTCATCCCCACCCACGTGGAGCGGCAGGACAACAATGGCGGCCATCCTCCGTCCCAGTTCCCGGGCGTCCCGGATCACGGTCTTATGCAGAGTTGTTAATGCAGCCAGAACATCTCTGAACGTGGGCTCTCTCTCGAGTCGCCAGACCCCAGGACTCTCTCGCAGAAAGGTTTCTCTGCCCGGGTGAGGTGTGCGCACGAGGGCGCTCCCCGCCATCTCAGCTGCTCCGGCCTCGTCCCTCACCACCTCACCACGGGACCGGGTCTCACATCAGGGATGGACAGGATTCACAACGGGAATCTCACAGGCCAAGGCAGGTTTCTCAGCGGAATCTCACAAGCCAGGGCAGGTGTCTCGGCGGAGAGTCACCAAAAGGCTAAAAACTCCGCCGCACCCTGGGGGCAGCACGCCGACTCCGGGCAATGGCAGCGATGGGCCCGAAAATTAGTTTTTTAATGTAAATTTTAGAAAAATCATTTTAATTTATATTTCCATTAACTTTAAATTTAAAATCAATTTAAAAGAGTTTTAGCATTTTCTTTTGGTTTGTTCAACATTTAAAGTGTTTCTGGGTACAAGATAATTAACAATGTTCTGTTGGCTTGTCCAAATACAAACCCCAGAACATATCCAATTAACAGAACGTATGGAGGCCTGGAAAGCTGGCTTTCTGCTGGGGATCATACAGTGAAGAGCCCCTAGAGCTCCTGAGGTGTGGCCTGACCTGAAAATGGCAGTCCGCTGAACACCAGTGAGTCAAATAGACTCATCTGTTACACAGACAGATCGCTCTCTTTTAAGCCCTGTCTTTGATTTATCCAACATGAAGGCTTTCTGAGGCAACTTTCAGTCCTATTACCAGTTCCGCTTTGGTACTGCAGTACACAGGTAAGTTTGGGGCCAGACAGAGCACTCGACCGAGTGGTGTTGATCAATTCCACGGCTCACACAACGCCTACTGCAAATCCATTGGGGCGGCTGCCTCATGCAACTGGCCCCCCAGCAATTTAACAGCCACTCCATTCATGTTCTCGCTATCTGGCATCGGGGCCCAGGCAGACTGGTCGGCCACTTTGCCCCAATTGGCCATTCCCTCACCTCCTTCTTGTCTCCCTTGAATCTGCACAACACTCTCCTCCATTCTTGGCCTCGAGGTTCACAGCAACAAAGAAAGGACAAGCCCCCCTGGGATAGCGCCCAGTTAAGCCCTCAACTCTCAGTGCATCCTTACCTCTCCTAGGTTTTCTGGATGATTACAACTTTTTATTTTATCTTTTATCTTTTACTTTAACTATGTTCAACCCAAATCGCTCGACACTGCACTCAAGAGAAATGGCTTCAAATCGTGGAAAATCAGATATCCTAAAAATCTCTCTAATAATGCAAAAAAGAAGTTCAAACACAGCGTTCTTAAACGAATAACAGAAAAACTAATAGCAGATACCTTCTAATGCGCAGTCAATGGCAACAAGAAAACTGACTTACTGTTCTGCTCAAAACGCCCTGCTAAGTGGAGAAATGTCTTCCTTTTCTACCTACAGGTTTCCAAATCAATCAAAATACCCATATTGTACTAAACTCACCACTTCCTCCTCACTCACCTTTAGAGGAGAAATCTCCATTTCTATTTTCAGGACAGGCAACATACTTATACAAGCTACAGACCATAACCTCATCATCTTTGACCATCACTATCCATCCCTTCTTGCTACTCTATTACAGCCTGACCTTGTATCATAATCTCCCTTCTCCCCTGTACCTCCTTCAGCCAAACCTGGACTTGTGCTTCCAGCTGACTACACAGACTCATTACACACCTTTGTTGAAACCTCTGGCTCGTTAAACAACCTTACAGCCCCCCCATAATCACGCTTGAGCCAAGTAATCACTAGAAAACCTTCAAGGGCACTCACCCAAACCAACAAACATACAGTAACAAGGCGCACTGACGTACTCCTAACAAGGCGCACTGACATACACCTAAAACATGACCTCTCCAGTTCCAATTCAAGACAAATCATTACGGAGTCCCGTACGGACGCACCCCTCTGAACTAATACAGACCCTCCTCTGCCCACAGAAAATGCAGACCCTCCTCTGCCCACCAAAATATCCACCTCTCCAACCTCAATGGCACTGGCTCTCACTATTTTGATGCTCATTCACCCAACCTAACCACAAGTCCTGACAGGTTAACATCCTCCCTTAGAGCTGGAATCCTCACCGACAGACTACCCAGCTCCTGAATCAAATAGAACAAAATCTTGAGTCAATAGCTAAAGACATCTCACATGTAAAAAAGGATCTTCTGATCCAGGCCAAATTAACCTGCTACCACACTCCTACTAGGGAGAAGCTGCCTTCATGGAGAGGTTCCCCAACTCCCAGCCAACATTCCTATTGGAGCACCATTTCCTTGAGTCATGTGGCCTACAGACCCCACTGAGGTCACAGCCATATATCCGATCTGGAAGCAGAAGAGTTAATAGAATCTTACATCCCTATGACCCAGAATATGGTCAACAAACATTTGTCCACTATCCCAGTAATCGTGGGCTCTGATAGAATACCTTGAATGTTCACATCACCCAGACCACCTGAACAATACACAACTATTCAGACACTTTCTACCACAAACAATAGGCCCAGGCAGCTAACATGCATACTCCTCAACTGCAGATCAGCAGTAAAACATGACACTGATATCGCAGAAGCTATACTGGATAATTAAATAGATATTTCATTCCTCACTGAAACCTGGCTAAATAAACACTCCACACCCATTCTCGACCTGCTCATCTTTCCCGGCTACGCCATCATGAGACAGGACAGACCTCAGAGACTAGGTGGGGGACTGGGAATCATTCACAAAGAAGGTATCCATCTCACTCCTTTAACGGCCCTAAAATACTCTACATTTGAATACCTCAGAGCTGAACTTTCAGCTAAAGGCATCTTCCCCATGAAACCTCACAACATCTACCACCCTCCTGGTAACTGCACCCGACTCTCAGAAGAACTTATTGATCTAGTATTACAGTTCTCCATAACTGACTCGAATTCCAGTTTTTTTAAGAGACTTCAATACTCATTGAAATAACTCAGAAGATTCCACGGTCCGTTTTCTTACCAACCTTCTTGAAATAAATGACCTCAAACAATTCTGCAATGAACCAACCCATTGCAAAGGCTCCACCCTAGGTGCTGTAATCAGCAAAAATGAGCTGATCTCACTTCAATCCATCACACCTATTGACTGATCTAGCCACCATCTCATACTGTTTAAGATCAAGACCCACCTCAACTCATACACAGCCCCCTCCAACAAACCTACACATTGGGCTAGGAATATCAAATCCCGATAACTGAATTGGAATCTAGGGCCCGGAACCAATTATGACCTCACCACCCACTACAATGCAGCGATGATTGATGTTATTGACCAAGTGGCACAGCTTAAACTAAAACAATCTACAAAATTACAATCAAAGTCCTGGTTCAACACCGACCTCAACAATGACAGCTAAGGTAGTCATAAGAATATGGAGATAGCACCCCTCTACAATGCACCTCGCACTCCTAAGAACTGCATGGCTTTCTTATAAGAAGCACATCTTTAGGGAGAAATAAAACACCTTCTTTAGTAACCAACTTGACCGCACTAAGAACAGACCTAGGGAGCTCTTCAACATGATCAAACGGCAATCAACTCTTACCTCCCCTCACAAATCAACAGCCACTAATGAACCTTGTGAAGAAATTGCTGACTTCTTTACTGACAAAGTAGCAACTATTGAGCACTCCATCATCAAAGTCAAAGTCAAAGTCAAAAATCTGTCTTCCATACAAACCCACACCGCTGACTCACTTGCCCTAATGTTTGCTCCCTCCACAGACTTTACTATTGACCAAATGGCCCCAAGAAAATCTATTGTCTCCTCTGATATCCTTCAACTGAAATGTGATGCTAATTGGTCTGACTTCAAACCCATGACTGAGAGTGAAGTCTACAATATAATTGCACTCTTGAAGCCCACTTCCCACTCCAATGATCCCCTCCCATCCACATTAGAACAAAACATCAACATTATCATTACCCAATTCTAGACAAAAATCATCAATGCCTTTTTCCCCTCAGGACATGTGCCTGGCTCCCTCCAACCAGGCCAAATCACAACCATACTTAAAATACGTGGGGCTGGCCATAATTACTTCAATAACCTCCGACCTATCACCAACCTCCCGTTCCTAGCCAAAACAATGGAGAAATTGGTTCTTCTACAACTCATCATATAGAGCAATTCCATCTCCTTGACACCTTCCAGTCAGGTTTCAGAAAAGGGTGTAGCACAGAAACTGCTATGCTCAATATTGCGGATGACATTCGCAGATCCTCTGATGAAGGTGACACATGACTCCTAAACCTACTTGACCTATTCTCTGCTTTTGATACTAATAACCACCAAGCATTAATTGAGACATTCAAGAACCTCAGTGGTATCAATGGCGCAGTCCTTAGTTGGTTCACCTTGTACCTGCAATATTGCTCGCAACAAGTAAAAATCAACAACTGGCTATCAAAACCAACACTAGTTCTCCAGGGTGTACCCCAAAGCTCAATTCTCTCCCCTTCTCTTTTCAATCTCTTCATGGACCCCCTTCACTTATCCTGAACCAAGCAGGGGTAACATATCACCTTTATGTCAATGACACCCAACTTTACTACAATATTAATTCACCGAGTGACATTATTCATCTGAATGATACACTAATCAAGGTATAAACTTGGCTTAACACCAACCACTTAAAGTTGAACCTCAACAAAACTGAATTACTAATTTTCTCCCTGAATAACAACCCTCTCCCAATCCAAGATTGGCTCACTAACTTGGATGCTCTTAGCTGCTCTCTTACACTAACCAACTCCGTAAAGTCCTTGGGCATCACTCTGGACAAAAATATGTCAATGAAAGACCACATAAACAATTCAGCCAAAGGAGCATTGCACCCTCTTAAAAATATCAAGAAAATCAAACCTTTTATTCCGCCTGATGATTTTAAGATGGTAGTGCAGTCTCTTGTCCTCTCAAAACTGGATTATGGCAACACCATCCTCACAGGAATGCCAAAAACCACAATACCCCACTAACAACAGTTCTCAACATGGCTTCCCGGCTACTAACAGGTGTTAAACAATTTGAGAACACTTCATAGGCCCTCAAGAACCTCAATTGGCTTCCCATTGAAGGAAGATGTGTCTAAAGGATGGCTTGCATCACCCACATTTCCCTTCACACCCATAACCCAAGATACCTAGGTTCCAAACTTTCCAAAGCACGAACAGCCAGGGCTCTGAGAAGCTCCAACTCACTTCTTCTCATCCCTCCCAAACTGAAAAAGAAATCCTCCCAGGCTCACTCATTCTCTGAAAATGCTCCTAGGATCTGGAACGTAATCCTTAGAGATCTCCGCTGTAACCCATCCTTGACATGCTTTAAACGGGACCTTAAATACATTCTGCTTAACAAATACTTTAATACTCAAACAAACTAATCTATGCTCACAATGAGTCACACAATCCTTTTAGACCCTTTAAGGCGGGCATTTGATTTGATTGTTTAAGCTTCCTCGTCTCTCACGCCATAATCTTGCTCTGTTACAATGTCCGGTAACTACCTTGATTGCTTACCTATCTCCTTGATATGTTTATTTGGATGTGTTAGGCCTATCAGTCCTTTGGGTGGTCCCTCCTAATGTTTTTCCTCCCCTTTTTGCCTATCTGACTTTTTATCCACTCCATTATTTTGGTGTTGACCCTAGGTCTCTGGGCGCTCCATTGTTACTAATTAACAATGAAGCGCAGATGCCCCTCTAAAATGGAGAAAGTGAAGTAGGACATCTACAAAATGGTGGCTTAGTTAAGTTTCTAAGAAGGTTGCCCTGTCAGGAGTTACCTCAGAGCTTTGGCCCATAGGAAAGTATTAGAGGGATCTAGAACCTTCTGGCCCACTCTAGTGACCTGGGCCTAGGCTATATAAGGGAGGACCCTGAGTGGCCATTTTATGCACCGTGGGGCTGGCTGGAGTACAGGCTGTGGCATCAGGGGAATAGGGCACTGAGAGGGTTGACTTCTCCTGAGGGTTGCTTCCTTGCCGCTATCATCGCCCCTCTACCCATAGATCTGGCCCTGCCCTAGGTATTAATCAAATGAACCTTGCCCTGGTGTCTCCACGCAAAGGAAAGGGGCCGTCACTTTCACTGGATTGTCCCAGAGCAACTGTTGGGGCTTGTGCTGATTAAAAAGTACTACCCCTTTGACCTGTGGGGGTGAGAGCTGCCCTGAGGACACTGGCTAGCTACGGTGGTAAAGAAGGCACTGTGAGAACTTGCCCCCCCCCCAGCGACACCGCTCCTGCAGGGTCGTAAATTGCGTATGCCTGTCCCAACTCACCGGGGCTGAGTAGCACTGGGGAGATTTACCGCCGCTGACCCCCCTTTGGACGTTTTTGCTGGGGCTCCGCTGTGGTGTAGAGGTCGCCTGACCTGCGACATTGGGCTGGGAGCTCCGTGAGGCTTTGGGTGGTAATAAGGCCAGGAGTGCCCTCCTTTGGGCACCGCGACTCCCTCCCAGGGTGAGGAACCGGTAATTAATATGACGCCTGCGCAGCTGCCCTTCGCTAAGGGGGCGGCGCGGCATTGAAGCGTCCTTTCACACGCGCAAGCCCAGTGGAGGACTTGTCAGCTTCGCTGAGGGAGCGGCGCTGCATTGAAGACACCTCTCTCCTGCGCAGGCCCAGTGGAGGGCTTGTCTTCTTCGGGAAGAAGCGTGGCTGCTCGGAGGAGAAGAGTTGCTGCTTGAAGAGGTGACTGAGCAACGGCAGTCTTGACCGGGCATTACAGCGGAAGTGTCCCCTCTCCAGCGCAGGCCCGGTGTCATGTTATGTTATGTTAGGGGTTTGGTAAGCGCAAACAGCTGCCCCAGCAAAGAGGCGTCCCGGCGCTGCTAGATCTAAAGAGACAGATACTCGAGGCTAGCCATGCATGAACGGAAGAGCCTATGATGATGAGAAAAGAAAAGTTTTAATGGCTTTCCGAAAGGCCAACAGGTTCTCAACTCCACTAATGTTGGCTGGCAAGGAGTTCCACAGTTTAGCCGCCAACACCCGGAAGGATCGACCACCCATACGGCAAAGTTTGGTACGTGGTACACTCACTAGGTGTTTTCCCAATGAACGCAGACTACGTCGGGGAACATACAAGGTCAGCAAAGGGCGCAACAAAGCTGGTCTCCCGGGTTTAAGGATCTTAAACGCCATGACAAGGGCTTTAAACTGGATCCGAGATGCGATCGGGAGCCAATGAAGCCTTCCAATCGTTGCTTTGACAGGGCATCTGCGAGGAAGCCCAATCAGAGTTCTCGCTGCCAAGTTTTGGACCCGTTGGAGTCGCAGAACCTCAGCTTTGTTGGCACCCAGGAGCAGCACGCTAGCATAGTCCAATCGAGAGCTAATCATGGCTTGAACAATGAGCTGACGTACTGTTGGCTCAAAATACTTCAGGATGGGTGTTGGGCCTCTCAACAGGCCCACACAAGTAGCTGCCACTCTCTTTGTGTGGGTCTGAAAGCTAAGTGAGGAGTCTATCCACACTCCCAAGTTCTTAACTAGAGGCTTTGGCGTTGGCATCGTGCCAAGTGAGGCCGTCCACCAATGCTCATTCCAGAGGGCGGTGTTCTTCCCTACAAGCAAAACCTCCGTTTTGCTAGCATTGAGCTGCAGACAATTATCTGCCATCCATTGGGCGACAGCTGCCATCCCATCTCTGAACCTAGTTGCTGATGTGGATGGCCCTTCAGCTAGGGTGATAACCAGCTGGGTATCATCCGCATATGACACCAGCACTAGGTCCCACTCCTTTGCCACTACTGCCAGAGGTTGCACGTACAGATTGAACAAAGATGGACTGAGTGCAGAGCCTTCCGGAACCCCCTGACTGATAGAGTGAGACTGAGGGATGTATGGTGGTGCCGAAACCTGAAAAGATCTCTCCTCTAGGAATGATCGGAACCATTCCAAGGCAGAACCCGTAATCCCTACCGCCTCCAGCCGATAAAAAAGAATATCATGTGATACCGTATCAAAGGCAGCGCTGAGATCTAATAGAATCAGCGCTGCACTCTGACCGGCATCAAGGATCGTCCTTAAGTGTTCAGTAGTGGCAAGAAGGGCGGACTCAGTGCTATGGCCAGGTCTGAATCCGTTTTGAGACGGATCCAGAATGTCATTATGGCTCATGTATTGAGTTAGAACATTATTCACGTGATCCTCAGCCATCTTGGCAACCCACGGGAGGAAGGGAGATTGGCCTAAAGTTTTCTAGTTTTGACGGATCCAGTGAGGGCTTCTTGATGATGGGGGATACCCATGCCTGTTTCCAGGTCCTAGGAACTTTGGCTGTGGAGAAGGACAGATTAAGTATGGCGCCGAGCGGCTGTTGGAAAAGCGCCAGGGACTCCATAAATTGAGCCGGCCTCATAGGGTCCGATGGAGATCCCGATTTCACTTTCCTGCATAGTTTAACTAGTTCTACATCCAAAATCTCTGGAATGATTGCTAAGGTGGTGCCACCAACCCTGGTATCTGCAGAAAGATGTGGGCCCAGGGAATGCTGCGGAAAGGTCTTATACATTTTTTGCACTTTTTCTACAAAGAAAATGACTAGGTCTCCGCACTGCTGTGCAGAGGTTAGATTTGATACTCTGGATCTGTTTTTTTTAGCTCTTGCACAATTTTAAAAATACATTTAGTGGGGTTAAGACTGTTTTTTATTTCCTCTGCTTAAAATAAGGCATGTGCAGAACAAATCGCTTTGTGATACAGCTTTATTTTAGCCAGGTAAATTGCTTTATCCCCCTCTTTATAATCCCTTCTCCATGTCCGCTCGGCTCTCTTGCATTGCTTCCTCAGTGCTCGCAGAGCCTCACCGTACCATGGATTAGAAATGGACCTGCGCCCCTTAGTCCATTTAGCTGGAATGAGAGCGTCCAGACCTCCTGTAATCCAATCACAAAAGGCAGTGTACGCCACCTCCGGGTCAGTTATGTCCTCCAGGGAAAACATCCCTTGAAAAGCATGAAAATCCTTCATTTTGAGTTTATTCCAAGGCCTTTTCAAACCCTATTCACCTCCTCCACCGAGAAAGGCTCAGGGATCCCCATGCTGATTCTAACCAAGAAGTGGTCAGACCAGCCCATAGGCTTAGGCATATCCACTTCCACTTGCGGAATATTTGAGAACATTGGGTCCAAAATATGCCTGGCCAAGTGCGTGGCACTATTAATCAGCGGATCTAGCTGTAGGGCGGCCAAGTCCGCCAACAGTTTGCAGATAGTTGGATCCTGGGTCTGATCAAAATGAAGATTCAGGTCCCCCAAAATTGTAAAATTGGCAGATCCCACCACTAGCGAGATAGCTGCTTCTAGCAGAGCCTCAATAAACTTCGAGGCAGGCCCCGGTGGGCGGTAGATAAATAGTCCTGAAAGAGTAAAATGAGCAGTGATAGCAATCTTAAAACGGGCAAATTCACCACCACAGATCTCTTCCTTAATAAAGGAACAGGGGTATTGAGCTATATAAATTACTGCAATACCACCGCCTCTTGAGTCCCTGTTTAGCGTCTCAATCAGATATCCTGCGAGGAGAGTCAGATTCACTATTCCTGTCATATCATCATCTCGTAGCCAGGTTTCACAAATAAAGAACACATCAGGGGATTCTTCAGCGATAAGTGTCTGTACTTCCAGAAAGTGTTTGGCAAGTGATCTGACATTCAGTTGGAAAACCGTGATCTGTACGTGATTCTCCAGTCCCCTGGCTCGTCTCACTCCACCAGGATTTGGGGCAGCAAAGTTGCATGTGGTACAGGTCAAACATGTCTCCCCTAGCTGTTTCGGCAGTCTCCCACACATCTCCCCACCTGGATTCAAAGTTAAAAGAACTTCTCGATCATAAGCAAGGGGCTCGGGCAGCACTCGACCAGGGGAACAGGCGAGAGGCGATGTCCTGGTGATGACGGGCGCAGACGGGCTTGCCTTTGGCGCGCCTTCGGCGTGCCCGCCCGCTGCGCGGACGTTTGGTGGTCGCCATAAGTAGAGGAGAGAGGTGGGCGGGCATCAAAAAACAACTAGACCGTCACCCCAAACTGGTTTGAAAATGGCGCCTAGGCCCACATGAGTCCCTGAACAGCTCCTAGTCGGCTGCAGGGTTCGCGGTAGCAGTGCGGAAGGGAGTAAACACCGCGTGGGGTAAGTGCAGGGCAAGAACAACAGTAGATTTTTTTAAAACAAGCAATTTTACCAAATTAGCAAACAATTCTTAAAATGTGAAAGCACTCCTAGCTTTCCTGGCTGAGCCTCAGGAAAGTGTCTAATATATCTGGCTAGCGCGCGAAGTCACAGCGCGATTTAAATAACCTCAAGTTGCCTGGAGGGCCGGCATCAAAAAACAACTAGACCGTCACCCCAAACTGGCCTGAAAATGGCGCCTAGGCCCGCGTGAGTCCCTGAACAGCGCCTAGTCGGCTGCAGGGTTCGCGGTAGCAGTGCGGAAGGGAGTAAACACTGCGTGGGGTAAGTGCAGGCAAGAACAACAGTAGATTCTTTACAAAACAAGCAATATTACAAAATTATCAAACAATTCTTAAAATGTGAACGCGCACCTAGCTTTCCCGGCTGAGCCTCAGGAAAGTGTCTAATAAATCTGGCTCTGGATCTGGTGTGTAGGCCTGCCTTGCCTGAGAGGGAGCGGACACTTCACCAGGAGTTTGTTGGTGAGGGGGAGGCTTCCTAAGCTGCCTGTGACGGCTAGAACTGCCCCTAAATACTTCGAGTCCACAAGTAAGCAGGGATTTGGGGCTGTTGTGGGACACAGACTCAAAGAAATTTCTACTGGGACTAGAGATTGGCCTTCTTTTCTGTTCCTTGGTGGTAGAGGTACTGTGAGCCGGGGGGGTTTAAACCAGAAAAAAACACTCTTCTGGATTTAGAGTCCTGCCATTCATAGTACTGCTGCTGGTCCATTGCTACAGCTAAACAGAAGCCAGGGGATTGCAGGTTACCAGAACAATTGAATGTTTACTCACTGGAAATTAATGCACATACTGGTCCCTGGGAGTGTATAATTCCGGCTCCTGCTATATTAATGCATATAACAGCTTTACCATGAAGAGATATGTAACACTGTTTCCTTACTGAAGTAATGCACAATCTTGTTTCACTGTATAGATGCATTTTTCGTGCCTCTTGTCTTATCTAAACTGCAAAGTAGTTATCTGAAACTTGGAGAAAAGGTACTTTAGCTAAATAAAATGTTGTGCTATAATTGATGCAGATAATCATATGGGGAAGTGCTAAATGTGTTGAAAATTACATTGGTAACGGAGTAAGCTAATTGAAGGAATTTGATAAAGCATGCCATTCTTTTCTAACAAGGTGTGGTGTCATTTTTCAAGTGGAGGGGCGCTGGGTTACTGAGTGAGTGTGATGCAAGTATAACACAATTGACTTGGAGTTAGGCCTTCCCACTTGTGCCAAGCTACCCTAGGTGGACCGGTGACCCCGGGTCCAACAGGATGTACCTCTTTGTTTGATCTATACACTTATATGTACGTATGTATATGGAACGACCCTGCATTGTATGTAAAGCACTCTGATACTTTTTGGTCTAGCTAGCGCTATATAAAATCTATAAACAAAATAAAAAAATATCAATCCAATTTACGTTTTTCACCCTGGCACCAATCCAGTCAAAAATCAGAGTGTTTCGTACTCACTAGTGGACAGCTTTCTAACGCCAGAACAGTGATTCCAATGGAAATAACTTACGGTAGTGAAAGTCTGTGTTTCATGAAATAACCTAAAGCACTGAGCATCAGCACAAATATGCAGGTGTCTGTAAATGGGGGGTCTGATGCCAGCTCTGCATCATCGCAACTTGACAAATCAATGGCACATTGCAAGGGATTAAAATAATCTGGTGCTGATACCGAAGAATATCCAAAAATGGTCAGACAGGTGGACATTTTCTACTATCTATTTGCGAGTATCCTTCTCTGCTTCCCCCTCCCAGCTGAGATTAAAGCCACAAAACCTCATCTGTCCATGGGTCATGTAAGCATTAGGCCCTCTTAAACATATTGCTCCCTGTCCGTCCATTTGACGCTTTTCTTTTCAATGATTACCATGATTGATCAACTGGGTTTTAGAGAGGGGCAAGCAGCTCAGCAGCTGAGATCCATCCAAGGTTTCCTTGGAGCTTTCTTCACAATCCCACAGAGGCCACTACTCCTCTCAACCACGAGTTGATTCTTCTTGTAATTGACATTTGAGTTGATCTGCCAGGAAGAAAAACAGAAACCAAGGAAGAAAACACCCTCCTGCCCTTTATTTGAGGTCAAAGGACCCTCCCTGGAGCACGTCAGGGAGAGAATAAGTCAAAGAAGTGTGTCTGTCTCCCAATTACTCAATTAGGAAATATGGTTGCACCGGAGGGGAACGATGATTGGTTATTGATTGATCGTCTAATGCATTGAATTGTAGCGTTGCTTGCACCAGCGCTCTCAGAACAGCCTGGGTAGGCATCGTTTTAGATTAGCATAAAGTGCAGAGTTACAGAACCATTACAATAGAGCAAACAGTACTGCTTCAATAATGTAAAACCTCAGCAATGAATCATCTAGAAGGCTGTTGCCGAAATTCAGGAGGTTAAAGTGAGGCTTAAGAGGAGAGAGGTGCCTTTCACTTAATGGTTTCTTCCGGACTTGGCCTGCAGTGACTGGAACATAAAACCCTACTTATGAGAAAAAAATTATCTTTTGAAAACATGAAAAAGAACATAATGCAATGCAGGGTGTACAGGCCTGTATTTTCACAGATCCTGCATTTATCTTCCCTCTTAATAGTTGAAAATGAAAGAGAAACATATGAATACGAGGGTTGACATCTTGGGGCATTTGTCTTAATAAATAAAAGTATCAGGAAACCTCAATTAGCAGAACTTGCACACTGTTGACAACATTGTGCCAAACTCAGCTGCAGCAGAACGTTTTGGTAAATCAATCTGTTTAGTGATACTGTCACTGCAGTGAAGACACACCAAGATCAGAGTGAAAAATATTGCTTGTTGCAATGTTAATATTTAATTGTGATGTTATGGAGAGGCTTTAAAGTGCATGTATTTTCCAAAGTGAATGACATGCTCTTTTACTGGAAGAGACATATTTAGCTGCATACATGCACACATGCATGGAGGGATTTTGAACCATCCCTATTCATCCAGTGATATGTTCAAATGTCATTCACAGTTTGCTTCTATTCACCATGAACAATGAGTCAGTCCAGATCAGCCATTGGCTCTCTTGTACTGTGAGTAGCTGAATTTTTCCTGATTGCGTGTGTAATCCACCAAAAGTGCACTTTTGGGCCAAGACTGGTGGGGTAACACTTTGTCAAAGCTTTATTCTTTCCATTCTTAATATTTTGCATTATTTCTTTGTTATCCTTGTGTGTTTAAGTTATGTCTTTAAGGTTACAGTAATTCAAAGCCAATAGTATGTTTTCTTTGTGCCAATGGGAATCATAGCTTTATATGATTTGCGCTAAAACTCTAAAGTGGGGCTTACTTATGAGCCATTTGCATCGCCATTGCATCATTTTTCGTGACGCCGCGGTGGCGTAAAAAATGTGCCAAGCTGCACCATATTCACAAGGTGACGCATCTAGGCTGATGTGTCGCTTTGTAAATCCCTGCACTACATTATACCTGCGTCAGGTATAATTTATAAAGGATGTGTGTTCCCCGGCAAAAAAGGCTTGTAGAAGTGTTGCAGTGAAATCTCAGAATTTCCGCTAAAGTGGCGATAATGGGCTTGATAATAGGCTCTATGGAATTCCAATCGAAGCTCATGTTAGATGTGAAGGACATCTAACATGAGCTTCGATTGGAATTCCATAGAGCCTATTATCAAGCCCATTATCGCCACTTTAGCGGCAGTTTCCTGCTGATAAAGCGGCGATAATTTTATCGCCTGTTCTTGATAATATGGCCCTATATCTTTAATCAAAGTGTTAGCACTCAACAGAATAGGAGCTGAACAAGCCAAACTGATAGAGAATAATTTACAGTGTGGCAGAAGAGGCGACATGGGAAAAATACATAAAATATTGTCGTATGGGGTCAGTATTTATGGCAACCAATAGGCAGGTAATATGGTTATCACAAAAATTAGCCAGGCCTTTAGGTGGGCTGGGTCTCACCGGACCTGAGCACCGGCAGTTTTTTAAAGGAGGCCTTGAAACGGGTCTCTATCGGGCTCTGTTTTGTCCCCTGGCACAGGCGGTCCATTTTTCCCTGACTCCAGTGACAGCAGGCCTATCGATGTGCGAGTGTTCACACTGCTCACTTCCCACTAGGGGAGAAGTTACGGACGTTATACCAGGTGAGCGTTGTAGGGGAAGGGAAATCTTTAAAGAGAGTCATTTTCTCTGGGGATTTTTCTTCTCTTTTTGTACCTCAGGAGCAGCAACATTGTTGTGGTGTCGCCAGGGCTTTAAGTGGAAGCTTTTTCAATATTATTACAAGTCATAGTTGCTGCTTATTTGATTATTTATATTATGCAACTAGGTATGATGTTACTTGTATCATATAGCTAGATTGCGATGACAGAAACAGCAAAATACTATGCTAAGCACAGATTTTTTGCTTACGTGTTTTTGAGCCTCGCCCTTAATTACATTGGCCATGCCCTTTGAGAGACCCTCCAGTTTTTTCATCCCACTTAAAGCCCTGAGAGTAGTGGCTGCATAAACTGAATGAGATGAGCACTCATTACCAATGAACCACAAGTTCATGCATGACTCATCAGAAGAACTTTATGTTCATCCATTTTGCCCCCTCCCTGGCAATGTAGGCCCTTAATCAATGTATGACATTACCATGCATACATTTACAATGCATGCCTTTAGAATGCAGTTTTTACATCGCAACATCCTTTACAATGCATTCTTTTACAAAGCATGCAATTACATTGCATTTTCAGAAACTACCGGGAAACAACCTTTACAACACAACTTTTACAACGCACTACCATTACAACAAAACTTTTACAACGCAACATCCATTACAACGCATGCAATTACAACGCAACCATTACAACGCATGACACTACAACGCACACCACTACAACGCATGTCATTACAACTCAGTCATTACAACGCATACCATTACAACGCATAACATTACTATCCAACACTTACCCTACTGTTGCACCCCCTGGAGTTAGAATAGTAATTTTTACCCCTACACTATCCAACACTTACCCTACTGTTGCACCCCCTGGAGTTAGAATAGTAATGTTTACCCCTACACTATCCAACACTTACCCTACTGTTGCACCCCCTGGAGTTAGAGTAGTCATTTTTACCCCTACACTATCCAATACTTACCAAACATGCAATGTAATGTTATGCGTTGTAATGGTATGCATTGTAAAGGTATTATGCTTTGTAATGGAATGCGTTGTAAATGTAGTTTTTAAAATGTTGTTGTACTGGCATGCGTTGTAATGGATGTTGCGTTGTAAAAAAATGCGTTGTAAAGGTATGCGTTGTGAAAGTGTGCGTTGTAATGTCATACATCCGAAACTACCTTTACAACGCATTCCATTACATCGCATTATACCTTTACAATGCATACCATTACAATGCATACCATTACATTGCATTTAAGGTAAGTGTTGGATAGTATAGGGGTAATAATTACTATTTTAACTCCAGTGAGTGCAACAGTCGGGTAAGTGTTGGATAGTGTAGGGGTCAAAATTACTATTCTAACTGCAGTGTCGGATAGTGTAAGGGTACTATGCGTTGTAATGGTTTGCGTTGTAATAACTTGCGATGTAATGCCTGTGTTGTAGTAACATGCATTGTAATGACATGCATTGTAGTGAAATGTAATGGATGCGTTGTAATGACATGCGATGTAAAGGATGTTGCAAAGTAATGACTGCTATGTGAAGGTAGTGCGATGTAATAACTGCGTTGTAAAGGTTGTTTCCCACCCCAAATACATGGTTACAGTTCAGAGACATTGACTGCTTAACGTGCAGCCTTTAGCAGATGCTGAATAAAAGCCTTTTTACAATATTATTGCGCTTCAACGTCCGTGGAATACCAGCTCTCCCAGTGTAAGGTGAAAAATGCTCATGCAGAGAAGGAGTTAAAAAACACAAAAGCCACACTGAGATTAAAGCAAACAGGCAGGTCGAGATGGGGATCGAATTCTATCAGAAAACCTCATTCTTCAAAAGAGCCCGGCCAGCCACAGCCAGCTCGCCCCATTTAATGCTGCATTTTGGACAAACCTTTCCAGACAAGACCTTCCAACAATTCAATTACATAGTACAAGCTCAGAGTGATTCCCCTTTTGTGGCTGTGACACCGCTCTAACTCACTCTCCGTGGTCACTGGAAAAATCAATCGCAGATAAATTGTCCAGCTCATTGCTGCTGCTTTATGCCATTTCCCACAACACGCAAACCACGGCACACAACACATAGTCATGCTCGCCCATCAACCACCTCCATAATACAATCGGACTCCATACATGGACTTCTAGCTTTCTCGTTATCTGTGCTGGCTGTCTCAGGATCACTCAAAGCATCTTGTCTTGTTATGTCCCACTTTAAGAAGCGCCTGACTCCAGCACTCAAATCTCCAGAGCTTAGTATGCCCCACACTGGGCGGAAGTGGTTTGGGGGACTCTATGCTCACTTGCCCGAGACTTCACAGGGTCTAACATTGAGATACACTGTGTCATTCCAATCACCTCCTCTGTCCACCCTGTATAAGCAGATGTTAATCCCCCTCGGCCTACAGTGCTATACCCATAACTCGTGCTCCGTCCATATTATGCTGCCGTCTTCATTGCTCTAGCCTCCCAGAGCTCCCTCCGTCCTAGACTGAGAGGGGCTCAATTCAAGACTGGATTACAGGAAGCCAACATTTATGTTCTCCATACCACTGTGGCTCACTGGCCTGAACTGACCTCAGAGCATAATGTATCTGTATGTACTATCTAGCCCATAATGGCTTCCCGGGGGAGTTGAACTTCAGCTCGTTTTTACACTTTACTTCATTTCTCGTGAAATAAAATGTGAAATTCCCTCCTAGAACTGCATACTCAAAGATACTGAACACCTTGACCTACACTACTGATTACTCAGTCAATATTGATTAATTTCATCTACACAACATCCATATCAGATGACGAAATATTCATTTGATAGAATTTAGCAACCATTTGAAAGGTAACCACTACATTTCTAAAGTATGCTCAGAATTTTCCAGGATGAGCTGGTAATTTTCCAGAGATGCTGATGCTTTACCTGAATAATCCTTTTTATTCTGAGAATGTATTGTGTGGAAATATACAAATTTGGCGGAATAGACTGAGACCTTGCCAAGTCGTGATCACAATTGTTCAAAGTACAAATTAGTTAGCTAAGCAAATGCACAGAGCATTTACCAGACTGTACTGATTTTCAAAATGGGATTATCATTTGCTAGACTACACTAACCATTCCACCTGCCCAGGACACGAACATCTTGCTTGTCCAAAATGTGTGGTATTCACTAGGGTTGGGCTGAATTTGCGTAGTCGCGCTACGCAAAGCTCCGTGAAATTGTAAAAAATCTCCGCGAGCATGCAGAGTTCTGCGAACACGCAGAATTGCTTGTTCTGTCCATTCGCTATGCTTTTTTTCTGTTTGCGAACGCTGGTTCGTGCTCGGGGGAAATGTCTCACGAAAAAGCATTTTGAAAGCGCAAACAAGCAAAAAATTCCGCAAAGCCGCTGATCATGGAATGTTTGGCACTTCTGCGTTCTCAGCAGAATGCAAAATTACCTATATTCCGCAAATTCCACAAGCGGAATGGAATTTACCACCCAGGCCTAGTATTCACTGCCTCCACTGCACTTCATTTCACAATTCAGAACATGCTCAACAATAAGACAGAAAGAAACATGTTGCTCATGTCATTAGATAGAAAGTATGCACCTCGTTGGCTTGAAATTAGGGGTGGTCATACTGGTGTAGTTCTCTCCAGCATAAATGCTCGTAATTACCGCAAAATTATTCAGAATTATGCATAATTCTGTGAGAAGCATAATACAGTGTATAGCACTCTTTTCTTAGGGCAAAATGCACCATCACTGCCAAAATGATCCAGGGGTGTCCGGTAAAAAGGGCTAGGTCCAACAGGGTGCCTTTTGCAGAAAATAGCACTAAATCCTATGGGACATGAACAGTTGTAGCTGCTCGCTCTCTCTGTGGGGCATAGTCTCAAGGACTTATTGCAGAGTTATTGGCACTTTAACTCAGCAAAAGTGGCGAAAAAATGATCACCCCATCCTCAAGCTGGTGCAAACTGCAGATATCTCCAGTTCACCAGTGATAGCTCTGCAAAAAAACACTGCCACGCATGAGAGTGCCAACTAACGCAAATGATATGCAGAGTAGGTGTTCCCAAGCAAAAAACGCGAAAACCCCACTTTGCGATATTCTCAACGGCCAGCCAGATCTGCTATCCAAAAACCTGCAATAAGGCATGTTAGCAGCAGGGAATGAACACCTGCCTTTTACTGATGTTAAGCAGGACGACTACCTGCAGTATGAAAGGGAGCCCAGCCCAGAGCCACATCGGCAAACCAACACATGTCATGGAGAGACTGATCAGGCAGCTTGGAGAGCCAAGAGGACCACAACACCAACTGCCATCACACCCATGCTCCTCGCCCAGACCACACACCCCCCAGACTACCACCAAGGCAGCGCAGAACAGGACAGTGGACGTTCCGAAAACCGCATGGCTCCTCAGTCACACAACAGCAGAATGTGAGGAGAGATGAGAACCAAGCCTGTGTGAAGGAGGCAAGTCACCCATGAATAAGAATTCACACAATGCCAAGTGTGGCAGTGATGTGCTGGACAGACCTCAGCATGCAGGGGACAGACCTGTCCATGTGGACATATACTGCTGTAGTTCGTAGTGTTGTGGACAGTGGATGCAACCTTGTTATGTCAGGGAGTGGGGAAGACCTCGGTCACATAGCTGTATCGTCCCCCCTGTAAGCGACAATGTTGCAATGTAGCATGCACACGGAGGGCGGGCTCGCACGGACAGAGTAATGAAGGAGTGCAAGACTGCTCGGGGTCCAGGATCATACATGGCAAGTGTTGTGGGTATCTGTATTGCCGCAGCATGAGCTAAATGCATAGCCACATTAGCAGCGCCAGTACAACCAGACATGTACATCTGTGTCTGCCCTATCCTTACCATAGGCTTACACTCACATGGCCCACCACCTTCAACAGTTAACATCACAGTGTCGCTCTCAGGCTCGTGGACATGCGGAGACAGGCATGACAATTGTGTGTCTTAGGAGTGAAAGTGATGCAACCGCGCATCGCACACAAGTAAATAGGCTTGCGGGAGTGAGGAGCAGCTGTGAAGCAACATAACACACAGTGATGCCACATGCAAGACATGTCAAACATGACTCATAGAGTCGCACACATCCCAAATCCCACCCCCAACAAGCCACATTACGTTTCCTGAATGCAAGCAGATGACAAACTAACATTAGGGATGAAAGCTCCTTTGTTTGAACTATCAGCATCTCCGACCTCGGAATTGCATGTGCCCGGCAACCCC
This sequence comes from Lissotriton helveticus, assembly GCF_964261635.1. Classification (NCBI taxonomy): domain Eukaryota; kingdom Metazoa; phylum Chordata; class Amphibia; order Caudata; family Salamandridae; genus Lissotriton; species Lissotriton helveticus. Next base: position 1,356,410,883 of record NC_136065.1, read on the forward strand.
TAAGAGATACTATAGCAGCTGATGACGACTCCCACACTACAAACAGACCGACAAGAGACCAACGTATACACACCCCACAGACTGGAGTCCTTGCTCGAAGTTATCTTGCATGGAATGGCCTTCACACTTACTCCCACACCATCCCAGGCATACAACCGGTGCCACACTAAAACAACTCATTGATCCGAGATGTGTCGTTTCATCCACAGAACTAGCGCAGGTCAGAGCAGTACCGCTTCCACCAGAGCCACTGACGCAATGGCAGAACATCCCGGGCACACGCACAACCCCTGTTACATGGAACTGTACCGTGCACGAATGCTGCATTTACCTGGGGCACTGCCATTGGCAGTGATGCGGATCAGTTACCGGCTAAGCTTTCGCCTTGCCAACGTCACCTGCATTCAGCCTGTGTTGCACTGTCGATCATGCATATTCGAGTGGTGCATGGATGTCTGCCTATCCAACAGGACGGTAGATGAACTGGATTTTGACATGTGTGTGTGCGCCCCGTGTTGGCACACGACCAGGAGTGTCACCATGATACCCATTTATGGGATGCCTTGATACTTGACTTACATGCTGGCAGTTGTACCTGGGAGATTGCACAAATCTTCATGTGCAATGACCACATTGAACCACTCCCCTATTGGGCTGTAGTGCATGTTGGTTAAAGAGGTGGGTGTGAATTGGAATGTTTTATTCACATTCAGTGGAGTGTTGAAGCTGGACCAGTACAGGACCATGCAAACCCCACTTTACATTGATGGGCCGTGGAGGGCCAGACAAACTCCTTTCGGGATTGACAAGTTCAAAGGGAGTGGAAGACTACAGTCTGCAGTGTGATTGCTGTGTCATTGGTAACCAAACCAAATATGGCAGTTCATGTCCAGGTCCAAGGTAAGTGTCGCTCAGTGTATAGGGGGTGTTATTCCAGGGCATGATGCATAGGGCAAAACCAAGCTTGAACATGTCCATATGGCGGAGATGAATGTTACCACTTCATCCTTACCACAAAGCCAGATTCATCATCATCTTCATCCTCTGCTGTGTCAGGTGCCTCACATTCAGGTGGTGGTGTTTTGTCTGCATCTCTGTGTGGCAGTGACACATCAGGAGCCGGATGTGGAAAGTCTGCTGCACTGTGTGGCACTGACACTTCAGGGGAGGAGATGTGGATGGAGTGGGAGCACTAGCATACATCCGCGCCAGGCCATGTCGTGGCAATGCCATGGCGAGGATCTGCAGGGCATGGAAGATCGCAGCTACATCTTGCTGGTGTGCAGCAGTGGCAGCCATTCGTGAGGCTTGCATCCGCACCATGTTCTCCATGATCATTTGCATGTGACGCAACTCCTTGCTGACATTGCTAGGGCCACTCTGACTAGACAGTTGTTCTTGGCACAGACTCATGCCTCCAGCGATGTCAGCCATGGCTTGTTGTAGAGCAAGGAGCGGACAGTGGGTGTCCATTAGGGACCTTGAGTGGTCCCTGATGGAACTTAGACACCCATGTATGGCGTCTAGTTTGTCTGCCATGAGGTCGAACCCAACCCGCAACTTGTCCAATGTTTCCTCCTGGTACCGTAACAGCATTGGAAGGCCATGTGTTGATCGTGGGGGTCCTGGAGACAGCAGTGGTGGTGGGTGCTTCCTGCTGTGTGGTCTGTGCAGGGAGTGGGGTCTCATGGATGCAGCTGGACTGCCCTGCTCCTGGAGGTGTGGTGCCGAAGCTGCCCCTGAGCTGTTGGAGTGCATCGGTGTAGATATTAGAGAGGTCCTCTTCATCATCAGTGCTGAGTTGTTTGGTCTGCTCTGCAGGTGGTGTTGAGTCTCCCTCTGCAATCTGAAGGGGAAATGCAGAATGGCATTGTGTTCACATGTATGTTCACGCATTGTACAAGTTTACTGTCAGACCTCATGGCAATGTACATTGTGACTGTTTATGAGGAGAGGCCTATTTGAAGCGGGACACTTGATATTTTTATGCCATCAGGGATGTGAGGTTGTAGTTGTACATTGTCATCTCAAAGTTTCCAGCTACGCCAAATGTGAATGGCCATGTTCTAAACACAAGCGGTAGCAGTTATGTCCTCTGTTCTGTTGTGACAGTGTTGCAGTTTGTACCATATGGTTGTGAATGTTGGGGTGCTCTACATCTTATGTGTGTGTGCTGCATTGTGGGTGAGTTTCCTCTTCGTCTCAGATTTGGCTGGCCCTTAGCCCTTTCAGGCGGTGTTCCTTTCACTTCTGTGCTCATAGAGTGCTGAGATATTGCAGACTTGCGTAAATTGGGCTCTTGGTCGGAGTTGTGACTCTTGGGCATGGTGTGTCCGCAGATGTGCTATACTTACTTGTGCATGTGTGCCATTGTGCCCATCTTCCCCGTCCCACTAGTCCCTGGTCGTTACTCACCCCATTGCTGTTGGCTCAGGTCATGTTGGGCAGTGTCCAGTCCCCTAACTCCTACCACCGTCTCCCCAATGATGGTCCCATGCTGGTCCTCGTGAAGGTTGTGGGGTTCTGGTTGTCCTCTGTACTTGCTCCGGCTACCTCCATGGTGCTTCGCAGTTGTATGGGTTTTATTTGTGGGTTTTTTTTTGCAGCTTTTATTGTGATTTTTCCCATCTGATTTGTGGGACTTGCAGGCGTGGAACTGCTTATCACTGCATTTTTTATCGCAGTTGGGGCCATCGCGCATTTTTTCATGTTCGGGTTCAGATTTTTCTTGCTGTCCCGGTGATTTTATCGCAGACATTTGACGCTTTAGTGGGACACTTTCGCATGTTACCGCAGTGTTGTGAATAGGACGTTGACACAGAGTTATTTTCCTGGGATAGACTGCGATATGAAAGATTTTGGCAATGATTATCGATCGTTCTTGAGAATATCCCCCTTGGTTTGTTTTTGCTGTGTTCCTGCGGTTGGATATTTGCACCAAAATACTCAAACTGGAGTCATTGCGCAATTTCTGTCATTTTACATCACAAGAGTAATGAGTAATTACTGAAATGACTCCAACTACTCTGATGTAATTAAAACTTTGCCCAGGCCTACTTGAATTGCCCCTATTCCATTAACCTGAGCATATTTCTCATTGTATCTGTCTCAGCTATCCTTTTTTGGGACGTATAACATATTTCAAAATTTAGATCTGGAGCCCCTCCTGGTTCATCTCAACTCAAATTTTCATTACGAATGTCGTCTGTCAGCTAGCCTCCCTGATCACATAATTGAGCATTCTCTTTTACATCAGTCTTACTAGCATTCAAGTTATCTTCAGATTTGATGTAGAGAGAGCCCTTGGATCCATGCAGGATAAGGGCTCACACTCACACTCGGGCGGGCCCTTTTGGCGCTCTTGAAAACGTTTTCTGTCCAGGTAAATCAATAAGAGGCAGTATTGCTTTTCCTTATTGGACATACAGTCGGGCAAGTGATGTGGCATTCGTTTCTAGTAGGCTGAAATTTAAGGTGTAAACGCATGGGGGCATCCAAGGGACAGCCTAGGCGTCCTGTGATGGATTGGGTTCCAGAGAAGATTTGATGATTTTTTTTATCTTCATAGCTTGGCTAGTAATTCAAGATGAACCTTACTGAGACTGTGTGATGAATCTGACAAACAGAGAGGGAACGGAGACAAGCCGAGCAGGGATCTCTAAACCAGGAATGAAGCCTGATCCAGATAAATCTTGCTAACAGAAGTTGTGCCACTTAGGGTGTGAATAATATTATTAGGTAGCGTATAGTGCACACACTGTGTCATATTTTGCCCATATTATTTGTACAAATTGAATTTGAAACATAGCGCTATCCGAGATCTAAACTTTGGTCTTATTTTAAGTTTTCATTTTACAGTTTGTATAAGACTGCCCAAAGGGTAATTGTTTGGGTGAAACTAATTACCTACAAAAACTGTGACAGCATGATAGATCGGGTGCACGGAATAGGGAGAGCAATTGCTTTTCACTGAAATTTCATCATTAGATGTTATGGTAATGATGCATTAACAGTAAACTTCTCATTAGGGAGCAGGAAATGTCTTTTACCTGAAATACTCAGACCAAAGTCACAGTGAGCCACTGGCATGCAGCGACGAGGGCAGACCTCGTAGATGAACTGATTCACTACTTACCTTTCAGAAGCATGAAGGGTCAAGAAGAAAATGCATTATGAGAACATATATCCAAGACTTGTGAGCAGAGGATTTCTGAGGAATTTTCCATATAAATTGGGCATGATCTGCAAACTCCAGGAGTTCACAGGGTACATTTGCAAAGAATGTTTATAATATTGCATTGCTGTGTGTTTTATATAGTATAATTGTGGCCCGAGGAGCACCAAAATGTATGCACCCCAAAAATATTATCTCAAACATTCGCCCACAGATTGATGAATCTGGAATAGTGTTAAACCTCAATATCATGATGTAATATGTCCCACACCAATATCAAATGTAGTGAATTAAGTAAAGGCCCACTCAATAAGGGAGTTCGAGATCTGGTATGAATGTAAAAGATTTATTACCAACATTTGAAGGTTTGATACAGAGATAATGAATGCAAGATCATAAAAACAATGCCATAAAGACTCTTAGAACAGGACACTATAGAATACAGAATAATGTGCTAATCAAAGACAATTTCTAAATCCCAAGTGAGCAGCAAAAGCTGTCGAGGAAAAGACATCATCCCTAGTAGTATCGGAAGGACTTCTGGCTCTCATCCAAAATCAAGGGTTTAAATAAACTATTTTTGAATAATTAAATCACTAGGACTCCACAATCATTGTGGTATGATCCAAAGTGTTACGTTCTCAGCGAATCACACCGCAGTGGTATTAGACACCATATTACCTGAGCATATTGATTCTGCCCACTCTTCACTAATCTCATCCGGAGATGGCAGGACAAACTAATCATATGAGCAACAGGTTGTTGTTGTAAAGGAACAGCTAGTGGAAAATTTTTCAAAAGAAACATCATTGTGATTGAAATGGAAAGTTTTTCATTGAGAACAGCAAGAACAACTTCAATGGAAATATACAAACATGACTCTGCTCGACTGTATGCTGTAGAAATGATGTACAGTAAAATGTGTGGTGGAAAGACATCCATTTTGAAAAAGATAACAACAGGCCTAAATTGAGGACTATTTATCAAGAATCCACGTCTACACATCATAGGAATTTCGTTTCAAGTGCAAGGGCACTAGGAGAGGCTGCACACATACATTCAAGAATAAAGCTACATTCTGCACTTTATTAAAAATGCACGATAATATAAATGCATAAACACTCTGTCACAACATGCTCCCCATATCCTGCTTGATTCTGGGATTCTCTATCGGGTGAGCACTGGTGTGACCGGGCTCTGGTTACAAATGTCACTTTTTCTCGCAATGTCAACCACATTCTTGATCTACTGCCCATATCTGAACCTTGCAGACTGTGTTTCTCCTCTTCTAGTGCCAACGTCTCCCTGTTCTAATGTCCCTATGTCCTCTGCTACTGTGCCCCTGTGTCCTGCTCACATCTGCTGCAATCACCTGATCAATATGACTTCTCTCCTTGTCCTAGTGGACGTCTTTACCTACCCAGATATCAAGGCACATGTTTCTTTCCTGGTGTTTGGATGACTATCAGGCTCAGTGTCGCCTTCAGTCATGGTCTTACATTTTCCAGGGACATCATCTCTCTGTCCCGGTGTCTATCCCAGTGCTAGTACCCAGGTCTCTCTACCATAATGTTGGTGTTTGTTTTGCATTCCATTGTATATATTTCCTGGTGCCATTGTCTCTTTCCATGTCCTTCTGTCCATTGTCTCTATACTAACTCCCAAAGTCTAAACTTCTATCACCCTGCTCCATTATCAGAGTTTCAAAGAGCAGACATCTCATGCTTCTCCCATTTTCTTTTTAACAGTGTCCCACATGACATAATCTCCCTTCCCCATTTAAAATATGTCCATGTTCTATTTTGTTTTCCTGTCCCACTCCCAGAGTCTCCTTATTCCTGGTGCTCCTGTCTTCCATGTGTGTGCCCTTGTCGCCTTGCCCTATGCTAAGAAGCCATGCTTCTCTGAGCAAATGAATGTATCTCTCTGTGCCAAAATGTCTCATTGTCCTAATGTCACTGTTTCAGCTTCAGCATTCTAGTCTCATTGTGTAGACTGCCCAATCCTGTCCTAGCGTCAGTGTTTAAACTGTCCTATTTTTTTTTTTTACTTTTCCCCCTTGTTTTTATTTCTCTTATCTCATCTGTCCCAATGGCACTGTCTCTTGCCCAAGAGTCAGAATCGTCTCTGTCCTGGTGTCCATCTCTTCCTGGCGCTGCCCCTTGTCCAAGTGTACAAATCTTACTGTTTCATTGTACTTCCCTCACCTAGTATAAGACACTTCTCTGTCAGTGCCTCCTCTGTTCTTGTCTGTATCTCTCTTGTGCCTCCCTCGCCCTGGTGTCAGCCTCTTTCTGCACTAGTATTCGTGCCACAGTGCAGTCTTCCTTCCAGTTATAAGACTCTCGCGCTCCGATGTGGATGACACCCTGTCCCAATTGTCTATGATTCACCCATCTCACCTGTCCCAAAGGCAGTCCTCCATGTCTTAGTGTCGGATCGTTTCTGTCCTGGTTACCATCTTTTCCTGTCCCAGAATCCATGTAACTCTTGTCCAAGGCCTTCCCGATTCATTGCACTTTCCTCGCCTCCTGAAGACTTCCATGTTCTTGTGTCAGTAGCTTCCCTGTGTCAGGACCTCCTCTGTTCTCCTCTGTATCTCTCATGTCCCACTTTTAGCGCCTCACCCGTCCTTGTGCCGGCCTCCTCTGCACGAGTACCAGTTCTCATGGCCACAGTGCAATGTCTTCCTTTCCGTTATAAGACTCTCTCGTGCCCCGGTGTGTGTGGCGCCCTGTCCCAGTGTTATTGTTGTCTGCAGTGTCGTTACACAAAATGGTGCCTCCCCTTTCAAAATGTGATGGGACCCCTTAGTCTCCCATATCCCACAGCCTCCTACAGCCTGAACTTACAAAGACACCTAGAGTCATCTAAGTTCATATTAAGCACTATATGAGAGTATATGCTGCACAAAAAGAACTATAGAAACATAACTTTGAAAAAAGCAAACACTGTTAGTGCAAGATTAAGTAAAAAAGTGAGATTTAAACATGGACTGAGTCCCACGTGGATTAACTTAGCAGGTTTTACAGACATCGATTAGGGTTTTTGCCTGTAAAGTTCAGGTATGAACATAGGGTTAACCATGGGCGGTGAACTCCGCTCCGCTCGTGGAGTTTGTGGAGTTTCCCGCACTCCGCGTTACACGGATCTCGAGGAGTTCTGAAAAGCTCCGCTACGCGCAGCGGAGCAGAGTTTTTTTCCTCGCTCGCGTTCACCAATATCAAGTTGGCGAGCGCGAGCTTGGAAAATAAACCTCCCGGTGAGATTTCTCAACGCGGGGGGTGCTCAGGTTTCTCATTGCGAGTGGTCGCGTATGCTCACAACGCTCACATTGAGATACTGCCTGTTCGCATTGAGAAAGCTGCCGCTCGAGTAAAAATCTACTATAGTGGCAGAAAAGGTAAGCTTGCGCTGTGCACAGTGCGGACAAGCATCCGACACTGTGCATTTTTCTACCGTACTCCGCCGCTTGCGGAGCTCCGCGTAGTGCAATGGAGTTTTTTTTGCACTTTGCATAGCTCCGCGTAGTGCTACTATGCGAACTCCACCCAGGGTTACATAGGGCCCGATATGAACCTTTTACAATGTCAGTTTTTAATTGCTGATGCGTCTGAAGCCCGGAGGCACCGGGATACTTAAAGCGCTGAAGACAGTGAATATTTTGCTTTCGTTGAACGCCAGCATGGTGCACTGGTGCACTGGTGTGAGGTGTCTATACTTCAGACACCTCACACCAAGTAGATGTCATATGTCATATGCCGTGAATCCTGTAGTACATTTTTCCAGTGGGTTGCACTGTGATGTTCTTCTAGTATGTTAGTGAGAGGCACAGGGTGCAGCATTGGATGGATGCCCCTGGCTGGAACTGGTGGCGGAAGATCCCAGGAGGGGCTGTAAACCTGTGGAAGATTGGATACAATTCCTGAGTGAACTACTTTGGAAAAACAGCAGCACTCTATGTCCCTATCTATTCACCCAACACATTTTTGTTCACTAGATATGATCAGCTTTTATTTAGCTCGCACTACTTTCTGTAGATCCCTGGATTATTTTGCTTGTTTTAACACACCACAATTGCAACCAATGTTCGACCTTGGAAGGATGAAAAGGTAAGTCCATAGAATCAGTCCATACTTGTGGGAGTGAAAGAACAAAAGGGTACCGTCTCTCATTCTGAAGAAAGTAAAGCCTTCCCTTCCTGAAACTAACTTCTAAGCAATTGTAGAATCCGTAGTCCACTGACATCTGGACCTGGGACAATGCCCTACTTCACGGCCTCTCCGACACAAAGATAACCCCATTGAAACCACACGCTGCAGCACATCTAATGAAAGACCAGGCACATTTTACCACATCAACCAAACCCTGCAGGAACTGCCCTGGCTGCCTATCCAAGCCTGCATCATCTTTAAGACCAGCTGCCTCAAGGATATCCAAAATGGCAGCCCAGGTGAACTGGCCAAAAATGTAACCCCCTCAGGAGGTCTGTACCACACGAGAAGCCAGGACACTGCCAGAGTAGAAACAAAAAAAAGAGCAAACCAGAAGGCGTCCCTTTTCCATTTACTGTCACTGGGTATGAAATAACATCAGAACATTCAGTTCACCGGCTACAGACATCCTCTTCGCTTTTGGCTTTTTCTGACATTTTTCATAATAGCTGGAAAAAAATCCACAAGTGTCTTCACCCCCTGCCTAAAGTTGTGTCCTTGATTTATCAGTTTGTGTCTTGGACTCTTGCCCATTTGTGTTTATTACATGTATTAAAAAATCCAGTGCAGCACAGAGGTTGTTTGGGGCAGGTGTTACTAGTAATAGTGATTGTGCAAGACCATACTATTATGGCATGGAGGTGTCAGACTGCTTTCCAAAGGTTGGCGAAGACAGCACATCTTTTTTTTCTTGCTCACAATGTTTTATCTTCCAGTTCGAACATTTTCTTGACAAAACAGTTCTTGTAAATATAGACGTTCAACATTGAAAAAAAGACGAAAGCAAATATTCAAAATTTGTAATGTAGATCTAGGATACTGGCAGGTATGTACTCTTCGGAAGCAGGGATTTTTCGATCTTTATTTCCAGGCATAGGATTAAGATGTTTTCCAAACCAGCTGCTTCTTCATTAACAATAGTAGATGTCTCTTTCACCTTCGACAAATGTGCCTGCAGCAAGTGTCACAATGGGGATGGCTTGACCCATGGTTCAAGTTTTCTTGCTGACTTCCTGCATCAAAATCTTGAGGTCTGTGGGCATTTTAGGAAGCACACTATTAAACTCAGTTTGTCAGTATCCATTAACATGGCTTTGGCAGAAGCATTCCCCCTCTTTCGGGATGTATGGCCTCGCAAGGCTTAAACAGCGGTTGAAATATGTAGAAGATTATGTCCATGTGGGTCAGAGCATCGGTAACTAGACATAATATCGACTCCATAATATCGAATGGACAAAATATCGAGTTAAAAATATCGACAATAATAAAATATCGATAACAAAAATATCGTTGGGAAAAATATCGATTAAAATAATGTTAAAAAAATATCGAGTACAAAAATATCGACTCAAAATAATCAACAAGACTAAATATCGATAAATAGTCAAAGGAAAAAATATCGATAATATGTAGAAAAAAGGTAAAAAAAAAAAAAAATTATTAATAGTAATATAAATTGTAGTTAATGTTTAGGAGCGGGATGTTGGGTTAATAGGGGATAAGGGTGGGGAGTAATTTAAAATAAATAATTAATAATATATGTTTGTAAATATTTCTTATTATTAATTAATTGGTAAATAATTAATATTAATTAGTTAATTAATTAATATAAATTTGTACATATTTTTTATTAGTAATTAATTGGTAAGTAATTAATATTAATTAGTTAATTTATTAATATAATTTTGTACATATTTTTTATTAGTAATTAGTTGGTAATTAATTAATATTAATTAGTTAATTACATTAAATCGAGTAATTTTTATATATAATATTTTGTTATTGTCAATTAAATAATTTGAAAAAATTATATTAATTATTACATTAAATTAATTACAGCTAATGTGCAAATATATTAACTTTTTTTATTTTTATAAATTGTAGTTAATGTTTAGGAGCGGGATGTTGGGTTAATAGGGGATAAGGGTGGGGAGTAATTTAAAATAAATAATTAATTAATATATGTTTGTAAATATTTTTTATTATTAATTAATTGGTAAATAATTAATATTAATTAGTTAATTAATTAATATACATTTGTACATATTTTTTATTAGTAATGAATTGGTAATTAATTAATATTAATTAGTTAATTAATTAATATAATTTTGTACATATGTTTTATTAGTAATTAATTGGTAATTAATTAATATTAATTAGTTAATTACATTAAATAGAGTTTTTTTTATATATATAATATTTTGTTATTGTCAATTAAATAATTGGGAAAAAATGATGTTAATTATTACATTAAATTAATTACAGCTAATGTGCTAATATATTAACTTCTTTTTTATTTTTATAAATTGTAGTTAATGTTTTTGAGCGGGATGTTGGGTTAATAGGGGATAAGGGTGGGGAGTAATTAAAAAAAAATGATTCATTAATATATGATTGTACATATTTTTAATTATTAAATTATTTGTTAATAATTAATATTATTTAGTTAATTAATTAATATAATTTTGTACATATTTTTTATTAGTAATTAATTGGTAAATATTTAATATTATTAGTTAATTACATTATTTAGAGTAATTATTTTATATATTATATTTTGTTATTGTAAATTAATTAATTTGGATTAAATATTATTAATTATTACATAACATTAATTACAGCTAATGTGCTAATATATTAACTTCTTAGTTATTGTTAATTAATAATTAATTGGTAAATAAATAATAATAATTATTTTTGGGTAAAGGAGTATTTTTAGGGTACTGGGTCAGTTTTGGGTTTTTGGGTAAAGGGGTATTTTTAGGGTTCAGGGTCAGTTTTGGGTTTTTGGTTAAAGGGGTATTTTTAGTGTTCAGGGTCAGTTTTCAGTCTTTAGGTAAGGGGGTATATTTTTGGGTTCAGGGTCAGTTTTCAGTTTTTGGGTAAAGGGGTATTTTTAGGGTTCTGGGTCAGTTTTCAGTTTTTGGGTAAAGGGCTATTTTTAGGGTTCAGGGTCAGTTTTGGGTTTTTGGGTAAAGGGGTATTTTTTAGGGTTCAGGGTCAGTTTTCAGTTCTTGGGTAAAGGGGTATATTTTTGGGTTCAGGGTCAGTTTTCAGTTTTTGGGTAAAGGGGTATTCTTTAGGGTTCAGGGTCAGTTTTTATTTCTTGGGTAAAGGGGTATTTTTTAGGGTTCAGGGTCAGTTTTAAGTTCTTGGGTAAAGGGGTATATTTAGGGTTCAGGGTCAGTTTTCAGTTCTTGGGTAAAGGGGTATATTTTGGGCTTCAGGGTCAGTTTTCAGTTTTTGGGTAAAGGGGTATTTTTAGGGTTCAGGGTCAGTTTTTAGTTCTTGGGTAAAGGGGTATTTTTTAGGGTTCAGGGTCAGTTTTAAGTTCTTGGGTAAAGGGGTATTTTTAGGGTTCAGGGTCAGTTTTCAGTTCTTGGGTAAAGGGGTATATTTTGGGCTTCAGGGTCAGTTTTCAGTTTTTGGGTAAAGGGGTATTTTTAGGGTTCAGGGTCAGTTTTTAGTTCTTGGGTAAAGGGGTATTTTTTGGGTTCAGGGTAAGTTTTCAGTTTTTGGGTAAAGGGGTATTTTTAGGGTTCAGGGTCAGTTTTTAGTTCTTGGGTAAAGGGGTATTTTTTGGGTTCAGGGTACGTTTTCAGTTTTTGGGTGAAGGGGTATTTTTAGGGTTCAGGGTCAGTTTTGTGTTTTTGGGTAAAGGGGTATTTTTAGGGTTATTGGTCAGTGTCCAGCACCTTCCATGATATTAGCTTGACTGGAGTAGCAATAGTAAATATTAATTGGTCAGTGTCCAGCACATTTGCATATAATTGTACATTACCGTGTTATTATATTATAAAATAATGCAACATGGATGTTTTCAAAAAACGTTATTAAAATTTTTTAATTTTTTTATGTGTACTACAATACAATCACAATCAAAAAGAACATAACATTTTTTTGAAATGTAGTATTTGCAGAATAACACATTATCATTTATGTACATGTTGTAAATTATCACACAAAATTATTTAACAACATTTTTTCTGTAAATAAACATATTTATCATCATTAACTTTGAGTAACAAGTATTTATATTGAAATAAATAAAAAACCAGTTTTTTTTCAGCTTCTTCCATTTATATTTAATAATGTTAATATTATATATTAATATTATTAAATATATTTTTTTTCAATTTACATTTTTATAAAGTAACATGACAATTATTATATTTGGTCCAGATATGGAAATACAAATTAAGACATTTTTTGGTACATATTTCAGACAATTTTGTTTTTAAATGAAACATATAAACATATTATGTTGTAAACTTGATAACTGTATAGGGGAAGAATATGTTTAATAATAATATCTGGTATTGGCAAAAGATTATTTATGCAATGATATACTTTTATAATACTTAGAAATTATTATAAAACATTTTGCAATAATTAATAAAAATAATAACAAATATATTTATTATTATTTTTATTATTGATTACTAAACATAATCATTTATCTCTTCTTTTCTGAAAAACATACATTCAGAGAAATAAAAATACATTATTTCAGGGCATTGGTTATATATTAAATGGTTATAATTTTTTTTATTAATAACAATAAATAAGTTATATTATTTATTATTATTAATTATTACCATAAACAATTATAATGTTTAGTTATAAACAAACACAAAGTTATTCTAATAAATGTACACAATAAGAAATTATTTACATATATTATTTCAAGTGTTACACATTTTTTTAATATTATTAATATATAATAATTACTATATATTAATTAATATTAAATATATTTATATTTTTTAAACAGTGTAAATTATAATGAGTCTAGTGTATTAATTTGTTAAAATAACAATGTGTATGTATTATATTTTTTAACAAAAACATTGTATTTTCTATGATACCTTTTCTAAAATGGTTTAAGGGGACTACTTTTTTACCGCGTAAGGTTATTGCGCTTCATTCAGGACTGGAGAAGCTCGCGGTTGGGAGTTGCTTCGCGTGGAGAGAGGTAAGGTTAATTTTACATACAATTTATAAGTGAGTGGTAATGTTTGAGGGTATATTCGAACTGTGTAGTGTTTTTGTGTGTATGTATGAATTGTTTATGTAGCGTTTAGGTGAAATGTCGTCGTTATAGATGCGTCGTGTATGTTTTAGTTCTAGTGTTATTTTAAGTGTTAGGAAATGTCTTCTTACATGGTTAATGTTAATTGTGAGTGTATTTACAAATGTTATGGGCTATTTGTGGGTGGGTTTCGTTATGTATGTTTTTTTACAGGTTCCGGTTCCTCGCATGAAAACTACATGGAAGGAAGCGTGTTTTTTTCAGGAGAAACTAATGTATGACTTATTATGGTTTTATTTTGACATGTATCTCCTATTTTTCGTGTTTGCCAGGAGCGGTTTTTAAATTTTTTAAATATTTTTCGGGTTTTTGGAGGGTTTCGTATTGGATTGATAAATTGATATGCGTGACCGTTTTTTAAAAGTTGTGTGTATATCACTTTAAATACTAAAGTGTCCACACTACTGTTTTCGGGATTTCCTGGAGCGTTTATTTCATTTTTACATATTTTTCGGGTTTTGGAGGGTTTCCCCTATTGGAATTGTCCTACATTGCAATGGATTGTATGGATTGTATTTTGCTTCATTACGTCTTTTTCATCTACAAAAATTGTAAGTATTTAAACTACTTTTTTTATTGGGTGGGAAATGTCGATCTTTATGTAATGTGTATGTGTGATGTAATTATAAATATTGCATATTTGTTCAGAAATAATGTCCAAAATTTTGATAAGTTTCTTAAACAAATATGTATTATTTATAATTGTTTAGAAATGTTTATGATTTTTATATTTACCATTATTGTAAGAAGACATTAGTATATTTTGTAGACATTTTTATAGTAGGCTTTTAGCTATTATTGACAGGTATTCTAATCCTCTAGTTGTAGGATATAGTGTGACTTGACTTTGCAGTAGTCGGAACATTTGTTTAGTTTGTTTAGTTAGTTTTGGACCAATTTGGGTCACAGATTGTTCCATTCTTAGTTCTTGATAGCTTTGTTCTTTTTTCAAAGCTTCTAGTAGGTTATGGAATGTGGGTTTGGCTCTGCTTGTGGTAGCTTGGAAAGCAATATGCCACCCTTCTACACTGTTGTTTGTTTTAGCCTCTTGGTTTAAAGTACTAAGATAGACATTCCACCAAGGGATTTGGAATTTGGGTTGGCGTCGATGTCCAGATCTGTGCAACCTTCCCACCCAAGTATCTTCGAAATAGTCCAGTAATGGGGTTAGTTTATCTTCATTCCTCTTGTAATATGTGCTGTCAATTAATAAATTATAGTGTTCCGCTACATCGGTAACAGGAACGTAGGCCAGTGCTATCAATTTTTTAATTTGATAGGCAAAGGTGCTATCTGTTGAGTATAGAATACTTAAAGTTGATTTCTGGAGATGTCTCCATATGCTCTGATTGAAATGATAGTAGCACTCCTGGATTGCTGTGTGGGGAAATGTTTTCAAAATGCTATTAATCATAGCTAAGTCGAAATCAATAATTATTTTTTGTGGAAAATAATTATTGATTTCATTTTTGAGAACATTTAATATTTCTAAATAAGTGTTTTGCTGTTTGTTAGGTAGCAAACAGTAAATGAAAGGGATGTTATAGTTATGGTATAAACCGTGGATGGAATATAGTTGATAAAAAGGTTTTGGGCATGGTTTAAATGTTCCATCCATCATCCATTGGGGACACTGTTGGATTTTTCTTAAATTACTTGCAGTTGCAAACATTATGATTCTGTTTGTACTGCTTTCATTGTCAAAAAGGATAAATTTGTCTTTATTGTGTGTGATGCACATTTCTGGTGAAATAATAATTTCCTCAAAAGTAGTAGGGTTGGGTTGGGTTGTGGTAGTGAGTCTTTTTGTGTATGCAATTGTGCGTTTAAGGGAGTCAATAGAGGGTAGTTGACCTGATGCATGGGCTGGGACTTTTAACAGTTCTTCTTTAAGGATTTGTGTTGTTGGTTTATCACTTTGTGTGCTAGCAGTTTTTATACTTTCTAAAGCATCTCTTATTTCAATTTCTGTGACATTGGGGGGATGATTGTGTTCCCTGGTAAATAACACATTAGTTTCCTCAGTAGTGGCCCTTCCATAACATTTGTTTGAGTACTATTTGGTACATTTCCAGAAAACTTTTCTACCACTTTGTCTTTCCTGATTATAAACATAACCCATATAACATAACAGTAATTTATTTTTCTGTGACATAACACATTCTGAACCTTCTGTCATTTTGTTTTACTTGTTCTAGGAAAGAGTAGAAAGAAACAAAATCAAAAAACATATATTTCACTTTGTGGTGCAAACATAATTAATGATGTATTTATACTTACAGTTACTAAAAGTAGTAATCACAAATGCAGAACTGTTTTTTGAAGGATTTTCTTGTATGTATTTCTTTATTTACTGTTGGTACGAAAAGATAGAAATGCTAAGTTAATGTTTACACATAACAAACTTTTTTCCTAGGAAAACGCAGTTTTCTATTTTGCTTAGTAGTACATTTGATGTAAACATTACATATACTTACTTGTTTAAATAGTTGAGTTGTAGTATTTGGTGGAGTACATCAAGGTAGTAAAGTTCAGATCTGTAGAGAAGATAGAATAAATAAATGTAAAATATTATAAATAATATTTGGAACCGTTGGGAAATTGGAAATATTTAAAAGTATACATACTTCTAAATAAGTAGTTTTGTTTGCTGTAGGTAGAATAGATGTATGATGTATTCAGAATATCTGTAGAGGAAATATAAAATAAATAACATGGTGTTAAGAACATAGTTTTCGTTTTTTTTGGAAGTTTTAGACAAATTACAAGTATACTTACATTTTTAAAAGGGTAGTCTTGTCTTTTGGTATAGTTGATGTTGGATGTTTTTATTGGATCTGTAGGGAAGATGTAATATGCAAGATATGTTGTTTAGAAAATAGCATTTTTAATATTGGGTGTTTACTAACAAAAACATATATACTTACATGTTTAATTAGTGTAGTTTTATACATTTGTAGTGTTGAAATAGGAAAATCTCAGAATATCTGTGAATAAAATGTTTAAAATTAAGAATGAATCTTGTGAAATAGTGTTTAAAAATAGCAGTTGGTGTATAACAGAGCATTAATATATACTTACTATCTGATTTTCCAGGTGTAGAAATAGGAGCATGTATTAGGAATTTATTTGGAGTAGTTTCTATCACAAATGTAGGAGGAGATAAAAATTAAATAAGTGGAAGAGTTAGGAGATATAAGTAAAATAGTAGACTACTAATTTAGATTTCTAAATAATGCACTGTAACTTACTTGAATAATTAGCTAGAGAGCTGGATCTTTCAAGATGTTTGTTCAGGAACAAAATCTTCTTTGTATAGAGTTAGCAGCAACAAATGGTAGAATGCATGTATCCCTTTTATAGTATGTGTATTTTGTGTGCTTTGATTTGATTGGTTGTAGGATGAAATGAAGCATTGTATAGGCTAGTTTGAATTTTTTTATGTTAATTGGTGTGTTTGTTGATGTGAGAATGGTGGTATGTGGTGATTTCCGCATTAAAGCAGGTTAGTTGTTAAATAAAATAGATGTGTAAGTGAAAAAAATAATGAAAATGTTAGTTAAATGTAAAGAATATTTTTCAAATGATAGAACGCATTTAATAGAATGTATAACAAATGTAGATAAATAGGAATGTTATAAAAGTAATAGGTATTATATGTAAAATGTATTTTGTATAGAGCAATTACTTTTATTGACTAATAATATGGTATTTTAGACATGAAAGGGTACAAAAAAGAACTCGATATTTTATTTGAAACAATATTTTTGTACTCTATATTTTAGTAGTCGATATTTTTGTAGTGTTAGGGGTAATTTCATGAAAAACGATATATTTGTAGTCGATATTTATTAAGGCGATATTTATGTACTCGATATTCTAAAGAGTCGATATTTTTGACTCGATATTTTTGTAGTTTGTGTAATAAGTATACAAAGTCGATATTTTAGTCGTCGATAATTTTTCAACGATATTTTAGCAAGTCGATAATGTGACCGTCGATAATATTTCAGTGATCCCAGAGCATCGTGTGTCAGGGCTATTACAAGGGCTTCGAAGGCACACTGAATGATTCTCAAGCACTTGCTGACTTTAAAGAAATTGCTACAAATCCTCTGACAGGTGACCAGTAAGTTGTGGACAGTTTCTTCTTGTTGGGGAAGGCTTGCACATTTAGATACAACAGGCTAAACCGAGCGCTCTGAAATACCCTCCATCAGCCATGTCTTTTACGATATTACTGACACTGTCATTGGTGACAAATCCAAACCTAAGGCCCCTGAATTGAAGCCATTCATAGCCTATGGTATCAAATTCTGAATGTTGGAAGGTCTGTGTGCTTCCCCCATTGAGAGCACTACAACTGCTGCATGCAGACAAAAACCTTTAAAATCATCAGTACTGGAGGAACTGGGTGATCACCACCCCTTGATGCATACGTTACCTGTATCTTGACAACTGGTCCACACGTCTGTGATGAGATAGAAGGATGTAATGCACAGCACTCTGTTTGATTGCTTTAGCCACCAATCCCAACTCTTCGGAGAACAACTGATAGTTGGAAAAAGGTTCATCTTAAAAGCTTACATTTTGGATGGAGCATTTCTACAAATTCCAAAAACCTCTCCTTCCTCTTGCATAAATGGACCAGATTAAGAGCTCACTGATATGATGTTTCTTTGATGAAAAAAGAGAGGCTAGTGCTCTAAGGATTTAATGAGCGGGACTCCCACTGTTATGCTCTAAAGTTTGTAACCGTTTAACCGTTTATGTACACATGTAATGAACCAATTGTTCCTCGCCAAACTGCTGACCTTCACATATTTGTACAGAACCCTATTGGGGTTCAGCACGTGGAAGTGTGCTACTTTCTACCACCATAATGAAATCATTACAATTGGTCTAAAAAAAATAAAGACAGGATAGTGATTTGTTTTTTGTTTCTTTTATTTTGTGGTGAAGCTGACGATGATCCCACCTCAAGACATGTTTGTGGAGCAAGGGTGTTTGGACTCTAGGGATAACTGTGTTAATATCCCCCACTTTGATGTGCTAACTAAAGGTTACTATAGCAGCAGTGCTGCTTGTCCAGTCAACAGCATAGTCTTCATAATCATCTGTTTCTGTCAATTTGGATTCTTCTGTCTAAAGGACACAAATCTTTTTGAGGTTTTGTTTCCACAGGACCAGATGTTTGTTTCTCATATGAATAACTGGACTCCCCCAACCCCGGTAACAAGATGCCTACCTGGCCTCACAAAACGCACTGCTTTTCTGCAAATTGGGCATCTTTTCATGTAATTTTAATTTCACTTAAGTGTAAAATAAAAAAGTTTCCTCAAAGAGCCAGAACAATGTGTAGTGAAGGTAGTCTGTGCTTGCTATTAGATAGGGACTGCTGGGAATCTGGTGAGGGTTGTTGTTGGGGCAGTTTTTATTTTTATTTTGTGAAGATGGAAACAGGTGGTGGTGGTGGTGCAGGAAATAACTGAGTAGATCTGATTTGCGTTTCTCAAAATAGAGGACACAATCAATGTGGCAGAATATGTGGAAAGACTTTCTGAAAAAATGGGAAACCATGCCTGGTGTCAAGATAAAAAAACTTTAGTCATCTAAGCCACTTAGAAAGATAAAATATCATAATCCTTAAGTTTGTGAAATAGCAGAAGTACCATCCTGCTCTAGCAAGAATATGCAATTTTAATAACTGTATGTAGGATTATGTGCAAGATTATTACTTAGCATAATATTTTAAATATTCAACTTCAGTTGAAAAAAATAGGATTATTGCCAAGAGAAAAAATATCAACAATAAATTGTGCATTAGACTCACCATTGAAGTTGTCCCTGAATTCTACATCTGAAAGGAAAATTAGCTTAGAGAGCATCAAAGAAGAAGTATCCACACTGCGAAGTAAATCTAATCCCTCCCTTGCACGGCCCTCCTCATCTCCCTATAGTCGTAGTACATACTCTGCTGCACTAGGGTTTAAAGTGGAAGGAGTATCCCTTACTACACCAGATGCTATAATTTCCCAAATAGTAGGAAATCATAACTTGGTGCCAAACATCGGGTTGAAACGCCTTAAACCATTTCTTTTAAGCTTAGGTTTTTAAGATTTTATATTTTTACCATCATCTTTTTTTGGATTAATAACTATAGAGGTGGGGCATTGCAATATATTCACATTCTTTTTAGGTCACAGCCTAGCTGTCTGGTTTGTCAAAGACATCTGGAGGACATTCAGAAAGTTCACCAAGGAATGCATCTTTTGCTTTCCATTGGTTTTGTGGTTTGTAATTCACAATTTTGGTCTTTGTATTTGCTAGCTTTATTTGCTTTAGGCTGTCCAGCTTGAGCACGTCCCTCTAATTTACTAAAGCTTGTTTACTGTATGCTTCCACAAACACGATTTTTGTAAACTGGCCTTTAAATCTTGTTCTTATTTTGGTACATTTGCTGGGCATGCAAAGACAGAGGTCAAATCTCAAGCTATGCCTTCAGAGGGAGCTTGTAGTGTATTTTTCTTTCCATGAATTCAAAGTGAGAGTGTTTATAGGAAAGAAGAAAGTAGGTTACTGCCCCTCCTATGTTTAAGTTTATGAGGCTACAACATAATGGGTACTGCTTTTAACACAGGTAATAAACAGTAATCTTCCTAAGATAGCCCAGTGAAATACAAAGACTTACGACTCTTACACCTTGTACCCCCTCAAGTTTTATGCAACAAACATCTTGTACATTAATTTACATACTTTCATGATTTTTTGTCAATGGTATATATTATAATATTTATATAATATATAATATTATATTGTATATAATATATTATGTATGTTATGTAGAGCACTCATACCTTGCACTGGGTTGAGTTGAATAAAGTAAATAAAATAGTGGTCTTTACGTTATATGTGCAAATAGTAGGACAGATCAACACTACCTTTCCATTTGCATCCAAGTGTGAGCCTCCAGCCCACACTCAGCTAGGATCAGATTGGAATGAAAGGAGGCCTGATGGCCCCTTAACTTTGCCCTTTATCTTTGACCCAGCTAGAGGTGAAAATAAGTAAAAAAGCTCTCTCCCTGCCTGCATGTTGCTGCTTAGAATGAAAGCAGACAACAGTACCGGCGCTGCCAACATGTGGCAGTGTCTGAAAATTTCACCAGGACAAGTTCAGCGTAAGCAAATAGGCAAAGCCCTTCTTCACAAACAACAACATAACAGCACTGCTCGTCTAAGAACCTCAAACCACCTCTTCCTTCCCTGTCCTTTGAACACAGACTTCTAGGAGCTCACTTTCTTTTCAAACAGCAAGTGCATTGATAACAGTAAAAAC
This sequence comes from Lissotriton helveticus, assembly GCF_964261635.1. NCBI lineage: Eukaryota > Metazoa > Chordata > Amphibia > Caudata > Salamandridae > Lissotriton > Lissotriton helveticus. The sequence continues at coordinate 1,356,431,701 of NC_136065.1, forward strand.
TTTAAACCTATGCTAATGCTTCAGTTTACACTTTGAACAGACACAAAGAACACAATTATTTTACTTGCACTAGGGGATACCATACACTGCCTACACCAGAATATACAATTTGACCCTAACTCCATTTTAAAATACAAAGTATGCTATTTTATGGCTATTGTTTACTAACACCAGAACTTATCACTCTGCTTTGGGGCACACACACAAACAACTCAACTCTCTCTTCACCGGTCACTCTGAAAAACACATACTGGACCGGACATTACATTTGTGCAACAGGAACAGTGGCACCATGCCCAACACAAATACAATGAACATAAATAGCAACTTCCTTTCACCCATCTACACATTCTTCTTCTCTCCATAGACTCACCCCACCCCTCCCCACTCCCCCACGCTTTTACAAAGTCCTATCTTCCATTTAGGCAGTAAGTGTACTGGCTTAAGATGGTAATTTATCTCCTTTGAGATTTTATGCAAAAATGTGTCCGTTGTAACATTTACCTTCCTTCTACTTGTAAACAAACAGACACCACAATCTTACAACCCCTCTGAGAACCCATTAGTCCAAGCAGCCCCAAGCCCCTCTCCCTCTGCATTTCCATCTTCAAATTTTCACAATCTGCCTTTAGGCTCTTTTAACTTTTTGCCCAATTCTGTTTCTAATTATACCTCATGACCTGCTCTAATAGCAATTGCAATGCATCATGCATGCCCTTCCACCATGGACAAGAATTAAAAATATATGCTCTTTCAAGCCCGTCTGTCACTTACTAAATCACATAAACAACACAAACATGCCTCTCGCTTTTTACTTTTCCAGTCCTAACTTACACAACATAACTATACGCAGTAACACCATATGCCAAAAATAAGATCAATATACAATAAAAATGTGTTGTTCCTCACTAAAAGCCACGGCAGCCTTTATAATTTATTTTGGGAAGTTGGGAACGAACAAAGTTGAACACAGTGTCCCAAATAAATTATTAAGGCGGCTGCGGCCACAACGGGCCTCCAGTGCCGCCGCCGCCGCCGCCGCCCACAGCAGAGGATACGGGGTAACCTGGGTGCAGGAGGGAGACCGCGGCCCTGCCTTTTCTCTTGTTCTTCAGGTGGTCAACGGTTCTGGAAAGGAGCCGGCCCGGATCGGCTGCACAGCCTCTTGTCAGCCAGACTCGGTCTGGCACCCAGCTCAGGAGCATCGGAGCCTCGCAGCGTTTTTAGGTTTCGCCTATTATCATTCGCTTGCGAATGTAATAGGCGAAAATTCAAGGGCTCGATCGACTGGTCAAAACACTGCGGTTTTTCCACAGTGCATGTGCGTAAAAGCGGGTCACGTGACCACACAAGCACGCGCATCTCCCTAATCCGCCTGCATTCCCGCCCCCCCACCAGGCTCTCCCGCCCCCATCCGGCTTCCCTCCGCGCATCTGCCTGCCACACTTCTCCTCCCCTCGCTGGCATTCCTGCCCCCCCCACCAGGCTCTCCCGCCCCCATCCGGCTTCATGTTTCGCATTTGCCTATCCATAACACTTAACATTATCCTTTTCTTTCCCTTTCTCTTTGACCTCTCTACTTTTTCTGTCCCTTCCTAATATTTTGCTCTCTGTAACCACTCTGCCTCTCTCACTTTCCTCCCTTCCTTATTTCCTCAATACCATTCTTCACTCTTCCTTTTGCTACATTATTCCCTTTCAGCCTTTTTTGCTCTCATCCTTTCTTTCCTGTCGCTCTCACTTCATCCTTCTTTGACCTGCTACCGCCCTGGCTCCTTCTGTTGCTCTCCAGCTCTTTCTCCCTTGTTCTGTCAGACGCTGTAAAGTGCGCTCACAGAAGCATACACACTTGGCACTATACGACGCGTGTGCAAGTTGCGCTGACCCGCAATCCCTACCGATGTAACACGCTTGCGATGCTGCACGTGTGCACGGTCGCATGTCCTGCGGCAGAGGAAAGAGGGTGCATAGTGACGGCGGCTTCGAAAAGAAAATGACTGAAACCATCTGTTCGAGACCGCCCATTGGCCAATCTTTCTCCGATGCGCATTTAATGCCACTCGGATGTAATAAATAGGAAAGCCAGCGAGGTGCCACGGCCACGTGTTCCTGACAGGCCTCAGATGAAGGACCACGTGGCACCCTTTCACGGGGAATATGTGTGAGAGTTTCACACATCTGTGCACATACATGTAGAGCACACGCACATGTGTACAGAGCTGCTCTGCACAGCGTGAACATTCTTCACTACAATGACATTTAACGGGCTGTGCAGTCCCTCCCAAGTCATTAAAATAAATGCGACATTTCACTGTTAACTTGTGATAATTTTTGTGGCTGTAGAGTCAAACAACCAGAGCGACAGGAGATTCGTGGCTCTCTCTGTTCCCTTCATGACATAGATGGTGTTTTAAATACTATTTTTCACAGATTTTTTAAATCCCCTACGTGGAAATTGGAATTCAAGCGTATTATTGCCCGATTATAATAACATTCAGTTCATCAACCACACAACGAAGGGGAAATGAGTTGGACCAGCTTCAATTCCAATGTGTAAAACTCGCACGGAGTTGGTTATCCGCAGCGAGAGCAGAACCCGCGGAACTATCTCCCCACCAACGAACATAATGAAAAACATTTTCTCAGTTTAAAACATCTGTAAAAATATAAAATGTTTCCTAGAGAGACAGCTGACAAAAATAAAATCCGAAATAGCACCAGAGGTCTTCAAAGTCACATTTTTGACAAAAGCTCCGCTGAAAAGACAAACCAGTGGAAAAAAAACCAAGCACTGGCGTTGCCAATAGGTTTCGCATTTAGAAAGTTGGAGCTATTGGTTTTGTAAATGACATTTTATATTTATATATCGTTATTGGCATAACAATATATAAATATAAAATGTCATTTACAAAACCAATAGCTTCAACTTTCCAAATGCGAAACCTATTGGCAACGCCAGTGCTTGTTAAGTTTGCGGTGAAGGGGTTCCAGGCAACTCCAAGAGAGAGGGGCTGCCGGTGCCCAATTGTGTTGGGTTAGAATCTGCCAGGGAGCTCAGGTGTCTAAGAGCCTTGTGGTATATGCGGAGTCTGTGCTTGGGATCAGGATTACTTATTTTGGGATAATTTTCGAGTGTTTTGGAACTTGTTTTTGCAAGCTGCTGCGTTAGGGAAGTGAGTGTTTGCAATTGGTTTTTTGCGAGCTGTTGTGATTATCGGAGATACTGTAGTGGAGTTAAGCGAGGCGCTCTGCTCTGTTTTGGGGATTGCTCAGTTTGGACATTTTAAGTGCCTTTATAATTGGTGTTTGGCAAAACGGAGGGCCCTAGTATTTTTGTAATCAAAGTGACGTGTTGGGCCCAGGGTTGTTAAAGGAGCCAGTGGCAGCTCCTACCTACGAATTCACAGAGACTTCGACTGCCACACTTTAGGAGGGAAATAGAGCCTAGAAGAGGCCTCGGGCCTCTAGGCCTTCTGGCTTTTTCAGTCACTCAAGGACCAGCATGTGTCTTTACGCCTCCGAGCCTGCTGCTATCCGGCTCGGGGTGGAGCTATCCATGAGCTGACCGGCTGTGAATACAGCTCTCTGATGGATGTCACATGCGGTTTTTCTGAGTCCCCAGATAGATCATGTAGTCTGTGTGTTCTCTTTTGTACTGCCAGTCACCGGTGTATTCAACTGTGTAGTCTTTGACCGTGTCATGTATGTGCATGTAACTTGCATGATCGACGTAACTATTAGCAGCAATACTACGTGTCTCTCGGACATCTTTCAAGTCCTCACCGTCCTTTCCCCCCCCCCCAAGGGGCGGCAATCTGAGGGATAGCCCTGGGCGCCACAAGCTCTAGCTATGCCGGTGACAACTCAGGACACACTACCTCTGCCGCTGAGCACTTTTTCATTAAAATTAATTTGACCTCCTTGCTTTTTCACACTAACCTATGCCAATGTATTTTTTAAAAACAACAAATCCTCGTCCATACTGTCTCATCACACTTTAGCAGGCATCTCTTTCTCCTATCTCTACCTCTTGCACATGCACTTCTAAGTGACTCTTTCTGTTTGTGCAACAGGTGCAGTCACACAAGGACAATCTGCCATCAAAGCATAGTGAAAACAAAGTACTGCTCCTGTTTGATTTTTTTTACAGGACACAAGGATACCATTTACTTCATTCCACAAGGACTTGATGTTCACAGACACACATACACACACACATTTTACTGAAGTAACATTTTTATTACAATAAAAAATTATGTACTAATCTAAAACTACCCAGCTTTACCTTTCACAGCCTTAGCCTATCTCTACATGCTCATTTGCACCAAATTCATGTTACACCAATTGCTAGAAAATGCAACCGACAAGAAAACATTTACAAATTAAAACACACCTGAAAGGAAATGCGCATTTGTGCAGCAGATGCAGTTGCAACATATGTACATTTTGTATACTAAATATTACAAAAAACAATGAGGACTACAGAGAGTAGAAGTCACAAGCCATCCATACTGGTAGGCACCATATTTGACAGTGCTTTGTTTCGGGAAGTAGTGACTCAGGATTTGAAATGTTTTATGTTGTTTGGAGTTGGGTTCACTAATAAAAATGTATTTCTAAACAAAGAAAACACTTTTTTTTATAAACAAATTTTTATTGACTTACAGAAAGAATACACCAGCCTTTCAGCACTATCCCATGAAAATCCAGGATTACATGTAAGAATCTGCGCAACCCATCTGACAGACACCATTAAAGGACAATTATTTGAAATTAGACAGTCCCTTCTATGACCGCTCCCAACCATTTCCCCCAAACTCTGCGATACCTCCTGGGACACCCACGAGCTTCATACATGACTTTCTCCTTTGTGCCGCACCAGTCCACCCCAGTCCGCCATCGCCCGACACTCGGGGTTCAGGGCATTTCCATGAGGCAGCAATGCCTCTCTTGGCAACCACCATTGTTATAGTTAAAAACACCTTCTCATCCGGAGACCGATCCAACCCATCAGTGATGCCCAGGATCATGTGCTTTGGGTCGTGGGGGACCACCTACCCCAAGATTTTGGTACGCTCTTCCTCAATTTCCCTCCAGAACTGCACCAGGAGGGGACGGCCCCCCACCATATGAAGGAAGTCAGCCAGATCGTGACCACACATACTACAGGCTGGGGTCGGACTAAACCCTGCCCGATGGAGGCGCGATGGGAAGAGATAGGCGGCGTGAAAATAATAGAGCTGGATGAGGTGCAGCCTAGAGGATGTTGTGACTGTTCTAGGAGCCATAAAGGCATCACGCCAGTCCTCCTCCTCCAAGGGGCCAACCCAGTTCTCCCACCGAACCCGCAGTCAGTCTAAGGAAGTAGGAGTATTGTTAATCAGTGTACGATAAATATGGGAGATGCCACCCTTCCCAGGTCCCAAACATTATCTGAGCTTCGGGTGGACTGTGGTAAGGAAGCCGTGTACCTGTTGTAAGGTGTGTGTGTGTGGAGGGCGTGTCGCAATTGCAGATATCTATAGAATTGGGATTAGTGCAGTGAGTATTTATTCTGGAGGTCTCCGAAGGTACGCATGTGGTCCCCCACCCATACATCACCCAATTGTGAAATACCTATAAGGTCCCATGCCCTGAAGCCTTGCAGCTCATTAACTTCTTTGAACCAGGTCCCATGCCACAATGGTGTACACTGATTCAGTGTGTGTGTCCATTTGGTGTGCCGCAGTGCAGCCCGCCAGGCCAGCAACACAGAACGCATTACCTCTGGTAGGCAAGAGGGAAAAGGGGCCCCATACAACATGGTTTGAATCCTGGTGAGGCCCAACTCTCCCAGTTTGAGTCTGTAAGCTGGATATGACCAACCCCCGTTGAACCAGTCATGTATGGAGCGAAGTCGTGTGGAGAGATAATATGAGTAGAGATGAGTCATTCCTAGACCCCCATCAAACGAAGGGATCCTGCAGGTATATAGCAGCAGTCTGGACCTACCTTTCCCCCACAGAACCTTACAGGCTACACAATCCAGTTTGCGGAACCAAGTCGTAGGAAAACACATGGGGGTGTTCTGAAGAACGTAAAGGAAGCGGGGTAGCACCATCATTTTAAAAAGAACCACCCTCTCCATGGAATTTAGGGGCAGTGACTGCCTCTTCTGGAGGTCCGCCTTGGTACGTTTCACCAGGGGAGTACCATTGAGGGCCCAGCTCAGGGAGTAGGGTCATCCAGATCCTCAGATATTTAAAGGATTGACGGCGAAGAGGTATGTCAGATTGCCAGTCGAAGCATTCCGGGGATAAGTGGATGGGAAGCAGAACCGATTTGTTAGGGTTCAACCGGAGGCCAGAGGCCTGTTAGAAGGAATGCAAAATGCGAAGACAATATGGACCCAACTGGGCCGGGTCTGCTAAATAGATAAGGACGTCATCCGGATAGAGGGCAATTTTGTCGGGCTCGGTATTGTTCCATTACCATCCCCGTATGCGGTCACATGACCGCATCAGGGGTTCCAAGGGCTCCATCACCAAAGTGAAGAGCAGAGGGGAAAGTAGACAGCCCTGCCTCGTTCACCTGCGAATCGAGAAAGGCTCCGATAGGACCCCATTTTACTAGGACATGAGCTCGCGGGAGGGTGTATAGAAACTTGACCATGGCCCAGAACGGGGACCGAGTCCAATCCTCTCCAAAACATCTCAGTGAAACCCCCAATCCACCGAGCCTTCTCAAAGTCTACAAGGAGAATCGCCAGATACGGGGTGAGGAGATGACCATGGGCCAGGGCAGATTGCTGTCTATGAAGACAATGCCTGGTGCCGTGTGAGGGCATGAACTAGCATTGGTCGGGATGAACCAGCGTGGACAAGTGGGGTTTAAGCCGCTGGGCGAGGATTGTGGCAAACAGTTTGACCTAGGTGTTATTAGTGAGATAGGGCGGTAGTAGGCACAACGTGACGAGGGCTGCTGGGATTTAGGCAGAACCACAATGGTGGCCATGTCCGTCTCATGAGGGAAGGAGCCCTCTTCCACCGCTTCCCGATACAGTCCTGCAAGGTAGGGTACAAGAGTGTCCCGAAACTGTACATAATATTTTTGGGGGCGACCGTCTGGACCCGGTGTCTTGCCTCTCCAATTTCCTTACGAGTGATGGGACGATCTAGGTCAGCTTCAGTAGCAGGGTCTATACATGGAAGGCTGCCACCCCGACCACCATCAGGTACGAGAGAGAAAGGGTGAGAGGTCTGGCCTCATATAGTTGACAATAGTAGGTGGCAAAGGCACGGGCCATGTCCACTGGGGAACGGCACATGGAATCATCTTGCACCACGATCTCTGGAATTATGTGGTTCGCCCTAGGGTATGTGGCAAGGCGGTGAAGGAGTGATCCATTCTTGTCACCCCAACCATACACCCTGGCCGTGGATCAGCGCCAAAGGAGTTTGGCCACATCCAGCGACAACTGCTTGATCTCCGAGGGAAGCCGGGTAAGAAGTCTCATGTCGGAAGCATCGGGGGATCGGGCAGAGGTACGCTTCAGGTGCAGAGACTGCGGCTCCCGTTTAGTAATTTCTTCCAATTGGGCCTGACATTGGATCTTGAGCTGGCCCTTGGTGACCCCTCTAATCGTGGCCTGGCCCACCTCCCATAGAGTACACAGGGAGGAAACAGACCCTTCATTAGAACAAAAGTAATGTTTAAGTTCCCACCCAACCACCTTCCGAAACTCCTTATCCTGAAGGAACCTGGTGTTTAGCCTCTATGTTGTCGGGCCAAGGCGGGGGGAGCGTGCAGAGAATCACCGGGGAATGGTCGGAGATGCCTCTTGGGAGAACTGAGACATCCTGAATCAGTACGCAGTCCATCGATGGAACGAAGATGGCGTCAATGAGTGCCTGTGTGTGGTGGGCCGCCGAGGTGTGTGTAAATTGTTTAGAGTGTGGGTGCCATACACGCCAAACATCACATAAACCCAAGTATTCAGCCCAAGCCATCAGCTGTTTTGCCTGTGCAATCGACCTGGGGAAGGAGGGCCGGTCATATCAGGGTCTGGTGAAGAGACCTCATTGAAGTCACCCCAAAGGAAAGTGGGACCCAGGGGCAAGGATGCCAAGAGGTCGGCAGATTTGGTTAGGGTAGCCATAAGCATTGAAGGAGGAGAATAAAGTGACACAAGGTTAAGGGGGTTACCATTTAGAGGGCCACTAAGGGCCGCACAAGTGCCCTGGGCATCAAGGGTCATCCGGACAGACACAAAGGGAAGGGAGCACTGCACCAGAATCGCCACCCCGGTGGAGCCTCAAGTGAACCCCGAATGCCAAGTCCTGTCATATTCATATCGTGCTAAAAAGGGGCAGTGATTACCCAACAGGTGTGTTTCCTGTAACAGCAAAATGTCCACCCCTAGGCGCTGTGCGTAACCTAAGACAGCCATGCGTTTGAAACGGTCCAAGAGGCCATTAACATTCCAGGACATGATACACAGGGAAGTGCTTAACGAAGGTGTGTCAGGCATGTTGGTGGGTGTAATTGTATGGTAGTGAGTACCCAAGGGGGTTTTGGCAATAAAGATGGACGTCGCCAGGTTTAACAAGGTGTCAGAAGTGAATTCTGCATGTCCCACTGGGCGCAAGTTAGAGTGCTTTGTGAGTGCTGGTGTGTGACAAAACTAAAGAACAAAGAAAAACTAAATTAAAGAAAACATTTGGGATAACGGTCCTGCCCCCCCATCTCTCCCCCCACCCCCACCCTACACTTCAGGAACGGAAGCATCTGTCGCCCAAACAATAAACTAATGAGTGATCACCCAAATTACAATGCTTGAAAATGGGAAAGCATGGAGGACACCTCCTTGTGTCAGGATGTGCGTAAACGAGTCTATTGGGAAGGAAGAAATGTTTCAAATTTGTGAGCACGGCCTCCGGCTGCGGAGCCAAGCCCGGCAGGCAGAGACTAGTTCAGGTAGAGTCCTTCCGAAGCATCGGGCTTTGTGAGAGGTCCGTGTGCGTGAGATCGGTCAAAGAAGGCTGGGCGAAGCACCTCCTCGGTCCAGGTGTCCAGGTGAATCAGCGGGCCTCCCAGCTGAGGATCCATCAGAGAGCAGTATTGGCTGCCGCGGGGAGTGGCTCGGCGGGGAGTCCGACCGGGCCTGTCTCTGACCACGGTGCCTGCGGGAGTGGTGGTGTTGAGGTTGGGGAATTAAAGGTGCAGACCGTACAGGCTCCTCACCCCCCCCCAGAAGCGAGGGCTGGTCCGCAATGCACAAGGGGCGCTCCCCTGTCTCCTAAGCCCAAGCTTCTGTAGGAGTGTCAAAGAACAGGGTCTTGTTAGCGAACACCACTTGCAGGCGTGCCGAGAAAAGGAGCCTATATTGGATGTTGAGTACCCTCAGCTTTTGTTTAACTTCACAAAAGGAGCATCGATGACCCGGGACCTCGCGGGTATAACCGGTAAGATCATGATTGTATGGTTTTCATAGTGGAGCCGCTGCTGTTTGCGAGCTTCAGACAGGATGGCATCACAATCCTTGAAATTAAGGACCCGCATTCTGACTGGTCGGGGGGCCGCACCTGTGGGTCGATTTTGGGGCGAGAGACCGGTGGGCCCGCTTAATCGTGAACCATGGAGCAAGAGAGCCCTCAGGGACCCATGATCTTAACCACTTCTCCAGGAAGTCCACCATGCTGCCCTGCTCGGCCCCCTTCGGGAAGCCCACCGGGCAGAGAATGTTGCGCCGGGACCTGTTTTCTGCTTCCCCTGCCCGGCGACGCAATTCCTACGTGCGTGACTGAAGACTGGCCACCTGTGCCTTGAGTTGTTGAACATCGTCCTCTACAGTGGAGATCCGGGTTTCAGTTTGTTTGATCCAAGCCGTGTTGTTTCGGAGGTCCTACCGCACCTCTGCAATCTTGCCTTCGACCGAGGTTTTTGAGGCCTGGATGGCGTGTAAGATAGTGGACAAGTCCGCGGATGGAGGGGGCTCCTGTTCTGCGGCTTTCCGGGTTGCCCCCACTTCCGAGGTGGTGAAACGATCAATTTTTGTTTGGGTGGCAGTGGTCTTTGCTGACCTATTCATTCTGTCCAAGGAAGGAACCAGGATGAATGACAGGCCCGGGAGGGCTACCTGCCTGCCCCCGCTCCAATGCAGTCCAAAGAGATGATAATCCGGGGCCAAAAAGTGGGTGAAGGGCTCACAAAAGGACCTCCCACACCTCGATTGATGAAGCGGAGGATCTTCTCCAGGTCACCCTAGCCCAAGGAGCACCATGCGGCCCAGGGCATCTCCCTGGCTATCGGCAATGTCTGGGGGGGGGGGCAGCTCAGGCATCACCCAGCCCAGGGGGCATCCCAAACAAAGTACAAGCCACACGGGGCCGACCCCCACCTCAGTCTGCCTCCCATTTGCACGGGGACCCCCAGGAACTGTCCCGGACCCCCCACCGCCAGGACTCACTCGCTCCGCAGCACCCTGCACAGCAACCTCAGGTTCTTTAGAGGTTCCTCCAGTGCCAATGTGGTTGCAGCCTCGGTCTTCTGAGAATCTTGGGGCACAAGCCAAATCTAGGCTGCCGAGGTACCACACACCAGGCCCGCTTCCACCAGAGCCGATGGGGGAAGACCAGAAGGCGGGGAGAGGAGTCATCTGGGGCTGGCAGCCGCTCCCCGGCAGGATATGCGACCGGGGCGCCGCCCGCTCACACAGCGGACCAAATGCAGAGCTGGGCAGGGCGCCTTGGGGGCGGCCGGCGCCCCGATCACCAGAGGAGAGCAGCCATTTTGTATGCGAGGCCTGATGGGCCGGCTCGCAGCAGCAGGATGACATGATGAAGGTTCTGCACTCCCGGGGGAACAGCCAGGGCTGTCGCGCCAGACACACAGCAATTTTCAAGGCTGAGTGGCTCGTTGTAGGTGAGGATTACGAGCGGATGGAGAAGGGGTCCGGGAGCACTCTCAAAGTGCGTCCACCATCTTGGCTCAGCAAGCCACGCCCCCAACACTTTTACCAGCATTTGCATAATGAAACATTGCAGAAAACAAAAGAAAAGCTATGCCTCGCCATTTGCATGCAGGAATTTGATGACAGTTCATTGCTCATTTTGCTATATTAGGATTGTACATGATGACCTGCAACTAACAAAAGTATCTCGGTGACAAAAGTAGAAACCCACTAAGCAATCCATATAAAATAAATTTCTGCGATATGCCCTACACGTTACTTGTAGCAAGCATATTAAGCCTCTGCGCTACTTTATTATGAGTTAAAACTACCATTTGACATCACTGTGATCTCTCCCCAGCAAATACAGTAACTACAGAATATATGTGCCGTTATTATTTTTGTTTGTACATTGCTGGATACACACAAACTCTGCAGAAGGTGCTTTAAACCAATATAAAATGCGGAAATACAGGAAAACATACATTTTAATAGCAGAGAGATTGGGAGTGTTTTCTTTGCCGTATTTTACAGCTGCATGGATGCTGCACTGCATGGTTAAAAGCAAAATTATATATACATACATGAAGCTAACGCCATTTAACGAATCATAGCACCTTTAAAAAAAAACAAATTGCCATGCTGCACTGCAACTGCACTGCTGTGCAACATGGCTGAAAAAAACATTAACAAACCAAATAGCTCCGCATTGCCAAGATCTATTGGCTTTACCAATGCTTGCTTAGCATTGTAGTTTGTGAGCACCTTTTCTGCCTGAGGTGAAGCATTTATATCAGCATCAATATAGCTGAATACGTAGCAGATTGATCGCTCGGACTATCAGCCTGCACAATAAACTGGTAAGCAGTACCGATGGCCCCACACAGCCACTACCATGCAGGGTACCGGCACATGGGTTCGGGGTGAAAGCTAGAGCGTTCATACCAGGCAGTGATGATGGGTAGTCAATGTCATCGTTTTCACCATTCACACTTTCATTAGAATTGCAATTTATATATTGAGCTGTAATACATTATGGGCCATATGTATCGTGCAAATTCGCAATCGCAAAGGCTGAAATTCGCAGAATTTCGGCCTTTGCGAATGCGAATTTGCTAAATGGAATGTATGAAGCAAAACTGGTGCAAAATAAGGAATCGCAAAATTTGCGATTCCTTATTTTGCAATTGCATTTAAGGGATCGCAAATTTTGCGATTCCTTAAATGCAATGTATGTAGCAAAAAAAATTAGCAAAATGCCCTTAAGGAATCACAAATTACCACCAACTTCTAGTTGGTGGTAAGTTGCGAATTCCTTGAAAAATGCACATTTCTGCATTTTTCAAAGTGCCATGTGACGCACATACATGCCCTTAGGGCATGTATGTGCGCCACATGTGCACCCATGCATATTTTAGGGGTGCAACAGGGTGTCCTTTGGACACCCCTGCACCCTTGAAATTATTCTCAATTTGCGATTAGCAAATTGCGAATCGCAAATTGAGAATAACTTCCCATTAATTCCTATGGACCTCCTGGCCCATAGAAATGAATGGGAAAGTATTCCTTAATTGCGATTCGCAATTTGCTAATCGCAATCAAGGAATTCTAAGGAATCGCAAAAAAATGAGATTTTGTACATACATACCCATTTGCGATTCTCAAATAGCGATTTCTTAAAAATCGCTATTTGAGAGTCGCAAATGGGTATCTTGATACATATGGCCCTATGTCATTTCCTATGTGCGCAATATGTTTGGCTAAAATATTAGTTTTTTGTACCTATTCCATGAACTGCATGCACCGCAGTGTGAACACTACAGTATGGTTCTTTTATCTATGTGAGCAAAACATGGGCTATATTTATAGTTGTAGGTGGGAATCTGCAGGCAGGTAAAACCAACACTGTTTTGTTAGGGAACCACAAGGAGCCGTATGTACTAGTGTTGGCTCGCATCCCAGATGCTGTATTTGCTGAGCATCTGCGATGTAATCTGAAGGATGTTTACGCTTCAAAGGATGTGCTAAATGTCCATTAAGTAAGATTCACAGAAATCCACTCTCATGCCTATTAATGAGACGGGTTCTCTCTGTGAATAATACTTGATGGATGCAAATGCAGTGATCGATGCCTGTGAGGGAAAGCACAACCCCATCACTATATTTCAATTACAAAATGTTGTAATTTCAGACCAGCAATAACAAATCAAATGTTAGCATCACTTTGTGCCCTGGGATGTCCACATTCACAAGTCCTAATCACAAGAAAGGTGTGACGCCTTTTAGACGTCCCTTTTCTTTGTAAACTGCAAGCAGTCACAGTGGGACCAAGTTTCAATCTATTTTTAAATCGTAATGTATTTTTAGTTCATTGATTTGTGGGGTTTGCACTTGTAAATGCTGCAGTTTTGTAAACCAGCAAGAGAGCACATGCATTTAGTAATCAAGCAGAAGGCCACATACTCTGCAAAACCACATAAATATGCCTCTAGAGACAGTTTGAATGTAAACGCTTTGAAACTAGGCATTATTATAAGCTAGTCTACATCGAACCTAGGTGTAACTGTGCGAGTCTGACCGTCATTACTCTAAGCACGAGCAGCAAAAATGGTGTTGTTAGAACCGGGATTCCCTAGTTGGGTGAGGTAAGTACCTTAGGCCAAGTAAGGACCCTCACTTCCACGTCAGGGAAAGGAAGGAAACCTTCTCAGATAACCCCTGCTCACCCCCTTGGTAGCACGAGCAGCCAGGCTTATCTTCAAGGCAAATGTGTAAAGTATTTGCAACCACGCTCCCAGTGACCTAATGGTGACACCACTAAAGGACTCCACACGAGTTTCATATAAAAACAAGCATAAGTTTTTATAAAAAGATATACGATGAGCCCACACGATAAAAATCCAACATATGCGTATTGGTAATATACCTCCTGGACAGTTATTAGGCCAGCAAACCCTTGTAGATTCTTGTGCTATTAATGAGCAATTCTAGATGATCCTATGCAGTCCTAAAGAGAGGCTATGCAGTTCGTAATGCAAGAATCAGGCACTTTACAATGTAAAAATAATGCAGTTCGTGATGCAAAGGAATGCAATGCGTAATACAACCATCCGGCAGTTGGTTATGCAGAAATAATGCAATGCGTAATGCAACAATCAGGTAGTTCATTCTGCAATCTAATGCAATGCGTAATACACTCCAGCACCGATCACGGTGCTTCAGGCGGTCTCTCCACCCCTCGTTCTGACTCGAGGCCAGTTTCTGTTACCATATGCCCCCAACATGGATCAGGTGTAAAACACAGTGCAGCTCCACGCTCCGGCCCCAGTACTGCCACTCATTGACATGTAGAGGCTGTGACACGAGCTGGGACAGAGGCTCGCTCTACCAGAAGGGGAGAGGCCGAGAGCATCTCTCTCTGAGCCCGCACCCCTCCCCAGGCAAAGACACAAGGGGTGCGACCTCGCTCTCCTTTCCGCCTCATGCGACTTGGGCCTACGATGCGACTTGCTTGATTCCGGGCCAATGACAATAACGAAGATCTCAGGCTGCAACAGGGCACACGCACACAGCATCGCTGAGACTCCCTTAAGCCTCGGGGGTGCACGGTCACAGGGCAATCCTCATGGAGGTCTCAGGCTGCATGAAGCGCATGCACACAGCATCGCTGAGACTCACTTGGACTCCTGGCGCCCTCGATCACAGGGTAATTCTTCAGAGGGTGTCAGGCTGCAAAAAGCACACGCACACAGCGTCACTGAGACACACTTAACCTTTTGGTGCCCACGATCACAGGGCAACTCTTCCGAGGTTTTCAGGCTGCAAAAAAGCACACACACACAGGGTTGCTGAGACACACTTGAACTTCTGTTGCCCACGATCACAGGGCAATTCTTCCGAGGGTCTCAGGCTGCAAAAAGCACATTCACACAGCGTCGCTGAGACTCACTTAAACTTCTGGTGTGAATGGTCACAGGGCAAGCCTCACGAGGATCTCAGGCTGCACGAAGCACACACACACACAGCGTTGCTGAGATTCACTCGGGCTCCGGGTGCACACGATCACAGGACAATCCTCACAAAGGGCTCAGGCTGCAAAAAGCACACGCACACAGCGTCGCTGAGACTCGATTGGACTCCAGGTGACCACGATCACAGGTCATGGCTTACGAAGGTCTAAGGCTGCAAAAAGCACACACACAATGTGTCGCTGAGACACTTCTGAAAACTTTTGGAAACTTTTGTGGTCCTGAGTTACCACAACAGGGAGCCAGCTCACTAGGCCATTGGGGTTAAGTTACTTCAGGACACAGCACAGCAATGTCCTTTCAAGCAGGGGGACACAGCACACAGCAGAGTCCCTTCAGCCTCTTTCCGCCCCAGTACACACAGCAAGGGTCCGTCCTTTCCTTCAGTCTATTCAGCTGTTTCTTCCTTGGCAGATGTTCCTCATGACCACAAAGTAGTTTTCAATCCTTTTCAGTCTTGATCAATCAAATTCCAACATTCAGTGGTTTCAGCTCTCATAGTTATACCCCTAAATGTCTTTGAAGTCTTTGGGTTCAGAGGACACTGACCCCTATCCAAACCCGTTCTGAATGTCTCCCTGCCAGTGACACCTTCTTCCTTTGATTGTGGTGGTTTGTATCCTTAATCACTCAGCAGTGCATGGAGCCATTGTTTCTGGCTGCAGTCCAGGCCTCTTCCGTTCTAGGCTCTACTCCTCCACCCTACACTCCAGATGCAGCTCATCCTGTTGTTGTCTGCCCTCCTCCCCTGGGTCAAGACATTCCCCAGATTCTATCACTTTCAAATCCAGACAGTCAATCCACAATCAGGCAGAGACACACAGAAATGTTAGAGCACACAAACCCAGCCACTTCTAAAAAAGTGGTTCCTAAACACGCAATGCAAAAACCACCTTCACAAAAAGATGTGTTATTGAATTGTAAGTTCAGGCATACTAAACTTCACCTCTCCATCTTAAGCCTTTGGGAAGATAGGCTGGACACATATTACACAGCCTCCCCATTCTGTCCTATAGGCAAGATGGCCTTTCAACAGTGAAAAATTAAATGGAGAGTACTGCACTGTCAGGACATGGTACGCACCTCAGTAAATGTCCTACCTTTCACATACACTGCAGACTACTCAGGGGGTACCTTTGGCCTACCATAGGGGTGTCTGATGTGCATAAAAAGGGAAGGGTAAGGTCTGGCAAGTGCCAGGCCTGAGTTTTCTCTTTAAGGCTACTTGTGTAGGTGGCACAATTAGTGCTGCAGACCCACTAGAAGCATTTGCATTACCAACCCCGGCACACATAGTGCACTTTACAAGGGACTTTACTAGTAAGGAAAACACCAGGGAAAGAAATCAGGAACCTAAATATAAGCATTCTGAAGTAGCCGTGGGCTAAGGTCTCAACAGCAGCAGTGGTGGCTCCTCCGCTAAGGCGGAGGAGCGTTGTACTACTGCTTATTATCATTTTATGTTTCCTTCTGCTGCAGTTTTGCGTTTGGGGTGTGTAGTAATGAGGTCTGCAGCCAGGATGTAGTTTTACTTAGATTTATTGAGTTCAGTTACAGGTAGCTGAGTTGTAGAGATGCAGCCTCACCAGGAGCAGTCTGCCTGCTGCTCAGCCCACACACCAGCTGTCACACCTCAAGCATCCATGCATCCAAACATTCCATTCAAGACCATCACACCAACATTCCATGCATCGCATTCACACTGGCTGAGCAGCTAGGGAGCAAGTGACCAAATAAGTATAATACAGATTACTACAGGGTGGGGCTGCTCTGATGATAGAGGGGCAGGGGAGGAGTAGTTTGCCAACTCCTCCATGCACATGACTGTTTGGCGGGCACTCTGATGCCGGCCAAACATTCATGCGCACTTCGCATCTTCTCTATGCAGGCTGCATTGCAGCCTGCGTGGAGAACATGCCGAGGCCCCCATTCCCTGGCTGAGCCTCGTTTCACTGCGCTCAGTCCACTAACAATGCTGCATTGCAGCTTTGTGATTGGTTATCAGGATCCGGGTAGATGGGTGATTCCTGCTGCTTCCTGCATCCCGCTGCATGACCGGAGTCAGGAAGAAGAGGACCGAGGAGAGGCGGTGGCCGGTCGTCACAGGTAAGTGTTTTTTTTTAACTTCTTTTATCTGCCCCCATCCCCGGCCCACCACCTGGGTCCGGTAGCAGCTGCTACTGCTCAGAAGTAGCAAAGCCAGCACATCTCAGTGTCTTATGATGGTGAGGGGGGCTGCTGACAAGTATCCATGTTAAATGTGATATTTTATTTGACATCTATGCCCTTAGCTTTGAGTATAATAATAATTGTTTACTATGGTCCTAGAACACTCCATTGCAGATCCCTTCTGAGATTCAAGTTTGTGATATATATTCTGAATTTACATAGCACTGCTCAAATGTTGTACTCTGAGGGCCAAGAGCTAAAGGAGTATACTTGGTGAGTTTTGAGTCCAACAGTATGGGTAAGCCTGGCATATCAGTGGTAAATGGCTCTGATTTACACTTAGTTCAATAACATTTGATTTACCCGGGACTCCTGAAAAAGTTCTCAGAGTCAGGCTTGTACAGATAAAGGGTGGGGGAAGAAGTTCCTTTTAAAGTGCCATGTCTTCCCTGCCCCCTTCTTGCTCCAATGTTCCCCAGAGGTGTGCTGCAAACAGTTTTGTGCAGTAGCCAGTTAAGGAAGACTCCCTCCTTCTAAGTCATTGTTTTTATCCATTGAGAATGACCACTACCTACTCTATCTGCAGGTCGAAAGAAACATGACTGAGCAACCTGTGTGAAAGAAGCCCACTCCCCTGAAATCAGATCTGACTTGAAACAGAGAAAGAGTGACTCCAGGGTATACATTTATGTCTGTCAAAGCATGATTAATACTGGGTAGAAATCCTAGGTCAATGTTACAATTTCTCAGTGTTAGAAGGTGGTTCTGACCATCCGAGCCGCCCAGACTTTTCACTTTTTGAACACCTAATTGTTGAGCCTTTCCTGTGGGAGAGCCTCATAAGTTGGGACTCACCCCCAGTGAACTCATGATGAAAGAGACTGCATGTGAATTCTACTGGTTTTTCCCCTGGTGAGATTAGGCCGCTGCGCTGCAGCCCTGAGTAAGGGGCACTGGGCTGGTTACATGCAGACACACGTGTACGTGCATGTGCACAAGTGTAGGTGCTTCGCAGGGGAGATTCCTTGCGTGCGCAGCCCAGGTGCAGCTACAAAGTGAATGGTGTGGCAGGACTTATGCAGAGCTGGGTGGTGACATGGAATAGGCTTTCTACAATGGGAAGAAACATTTGATGGAAAGTCAGTGTGCTTTACTGTTTTCACTCCATCACTCTCCTATGAGGATGGGGAGCACATGGGATAGTTTCACTTACATAGGGCCTACATATTCCAGACATGCACTAAAGTCCACTGTACCTAAAGTGAGAAGAAGTATTCTGCAGAGTCCCAAGTCATATCTGTACTGCTTTTGGGTCATCCAGAAATGTTATATTTATTTCTTTGAGTCAGCTCATAACCAGGGCCTGGCTGGGGCTGACCCTGCCAGCCTGGATTAATAACCTTCCTTCGCAAGCTGTAGCCTCAGAGGCATAGCCCTTCAGTTTAAGCCTTCCAAGGGCGAAGGCCTCCTCTCCAAAAAGAGATGATGGGTGGAGCTACAGGTTAATGCATCAGCAGCTGTCACTTGGTGCCAGGTACCATGGTGCTCTGGAGAGAAGGCATGGGCTTTCAAAGATCATGTGGCATGAGACCACTGGACAACTCCATTTTGAACTAACCCAGAGGCCTGGAAAGTGATGTGTCGCTGTTTGGTAGGGCAAACAGAGACTTCCTGCAAGCCCTCTCCCCATTCTTTAAACGAGTTTGCACAGGAAGAGGAGCTCTCTCTGGGGTGTGGTCTGCTGAGGACGACTTGTGCTGGAGCCTGGCACCATGGGCAGCTGGAAGGAAGAACCTCCAGACTGGCCCAGGACCCTGACTTGCTCCACAAGGAGAGACCAGGACCAGTGAGCAGAAGCCTGGGCCTCTCCAAAAGGAGAAGGGAGGCCCATGAGCAGAGCCAGGCAAAAGGCTGATGAAGGGAGCCAGTGAAGACAGCTTCCTGCTGAATCCACCCTCCGTGAGACCAGGAGGGCAAAGGAAAGCGCCCCCAGTGGCTGCGGTGTGCCGCCAGGAGCAAGAAAATGCCAGAATTGTGAAGATCGGTCCCTGGGGGTTGAAGGTAGGTGACTTTTAACCTCTGTCCGGCTGACGATGAATCCCGTGGGGCTCCGCCACCAGTCCAGGATATGCCCCGGGGAGGGTCAGGTCCCGGGTGCTGCCCCCAGAAGAAGCTAAGTCAGGGAGCCCACCCTGGCCCCCGCCAAAACTGGGAACAGGGGAGCACTGTGGTGCCCCCTGGAAATGGTGCGAAGGGGCCAGGGATCCCGGACCTGCTGAAGGGGGGGAGCGCCATTGCGTCCCTGTGAAGACAGAAGTCCGTGAAGGGGTCCAACCGGGGTGCCAGGAGTCCACCCTGGCCCCGGCATCACCGGAGGGCAGGGAGCACCATCGCGTCTCCCACAACGATGTCTCTGGGGCCCAGGATCCCAACTCTGGGCCCCAATGCCCAGAAGCAAAGCCAGAGAGCGCCGTCGCGCTCGATGTGAAGATTTCCCTGGGGGACCCGAGACCCCACCCCCGGGCCCCGAAGTGAAGGTGAGGTGGGAGAAGTGCCATCGCAATCCCCCACGGTAGCGGGAAGGCAGGGGGAGTACCGTTGCACTCCACCGAAGACCTGCTGGAGCGGGGAAGCAGCCTCGTGTCTTTCCGCAGCAGCGGGCAGACCAGACAGGAGTGCCGGCTCCTGCGGAAGCAGGCAAATGTGCTGGCCAGTCAGGAACCGTCGGGTGCGGGTGCCCCGAGGGGCTCTCCACCGAGGAGGCCAGACGGGGCACCTGGGTGGGACCGAGGTCCAAAGAAGGTGAGAGGGGCCCGGGTGGGATCGGGCCCCTGAAAACAGCCGGAGCAGCCGGGGGTGGGCTTCCCGAGCTGCGATGACTCACCTGGGGGTCCGGGTGGGACCAGACCCTCCAACAAAGCCAAGACACGGCATAGCGCAAGGCTCTCCCTGCGCAGCTGGGGAGCAGCTGCTATGATATTCAAGAGGTTGGAGAAAGCGCCCCATAATACTTTGCAGGCCCAGGCCGGCCTGCAGGAAAAGGCCTGTCTTTCTGCGTGTGATGGCCCCAGGAAGATGGGCCCCCACAAGGTGTATGCAAGGTGCAGGGGGAGCTGCAGGAGCAACACAGTCTCCCCCAGCACGAAGATGAAAAGTCCCTCTATGGGGACTCCCAAGAACTCAGGCAGCACTCAAATCATCCTCAGGCTGGAACTTTTGTTCAGCAGCTGGTGGGTGCCTTAGGGACTGGACCACGGTATGAAGGTCTGAGATGGGGATATCTGGATAAGGGCCTTCACAGATGTGCAATCGCACCAGAAATGCATTTACCAATGTTATTTCTTTTTAGAGGGACTGAAACGTGTAATGTGAAATACATGTGTAAAGTGAAATTATAGGCCAAGTGGGGTTATGTTGCCACACATTCCTGCTAGGATGTCTGGCTGTATATGTTTAATCCTGTGATTCAACTGTGATGTCTTTTAGCGGCTTTAATTGCAATGCATTACAACTGTAATCAGCTATGATAAGTACCTCATTTAAAGTGATGCCCAAACATGTATTCTTGCTACTGCTTAGGGGGAAGAACAACCCAGACTGTTAGCCACTAAGATAGAGATGTGTGTACTGTATGGACAGTATGAGATGCTCAGTCAGGATTATGTGTCCCCAGGGCAGGTGTAACTATTTTAATGCTTGATTAGATGATGGGGTGGGTAACCACGGGGATGGTGCCAGAGGGCCAGGCCCTCACTCCAGGTTGAGTCAACCTACTGCTTTAGGGGGCAAAATGATGTGCATACATGGGAGTGGTGGTACTAGACCCCACCACCCCTGCGGGAGGGGTGTACATGTTATGCAATGTCACAAAGTAATTCCAACAGCTTATATATATTTGTAAATTGGTGAATTAAGTAGTGTATGTGTTTAATAAATGTACTCTTACTTTTATAAAGCAAAGTACAGACTGGACAATTAATTATTGAGTGTTATTTCTGCGTAACTGTAAATGGCGATTACTAGCCTACACCACCTCCCTTGACTAAGCCTTAGACTGCTCTGCAATGCTACTTTCTGAGAGTGAAGCGCTACAATAGGGTATTTGGTTCCCAGTGAAGGACAAATGTGACATGTAATTTGTGCAGGCCTCACAGATACTGCCTCGTTTTCCAACATTCAGTGACTGGAGTCCCAATAGTAGAGTGGAGGAGAAAGACTACGGTTTTCCAGGGCTGGTATGCTTGCAGGACAGCTAGCCTGCCAGGCTGGGAACAACCCAGAAGCACTGCATGCTGCAAAAACTGTTTCTTAGAAGATCCTGGATATAAATGAAGGAGTCTGCTTGCTAAACTGTTAAAAGGGTACCAGGGGTATCCGTAGATGAGAGCTCTGTCTGGAAGAGGGATTCATTGCTCAATGTACTGGAGTGTAGTAGGGACTGGAAACTGGCATCACCCACAAGTGTGTGGGGCATAAGGGAGAGTTGGCTTTCCTGGCATTGTTATAAGACCTTTATTGATTCTGAACCCATTGTGGTGCCTCTTGGCCCCCACCATGACCACTGAACCTTTCTCTATCCCCTTTCTGTCCACTTTCTGTCCCAAAGACATATGGTATGGGTTGGGTGCAGCGTATGGAAAGACTTGTATCCTTCAAGCAGCACTGAGATGAATGCAGTGTCTGTGGAAATGTTTGCTAACAGAATCTATATTGTGATCTTGGTGTCAGTCCTTCACCATTTCATGCTTCAACTGTGTACCGAAGTGGTCCGCCTTTTATCAGAGAATCTCAACCACCCATCACCAGTGGGTATGCAATTGATGTGCAAGAGCACTTAACTTTAGGCTTCCAACAAACTCTTGCCATTGAGTCCCCAGGTTGTTGTGAGTGGTGTTTTAAAAAGATTTCTTAGGTTCATTCCACACGACCTATGGTCAGTGTGGTATGGTTTAGAGTATTATATTGGTCTAAGGGGTTCTGAGTTGCTATTAGCGTGTTAATTGTAGAATAGCATCTCATTATACTACCTTAGAAAAGATCCATGTCTTGTCAATATATGGGTGTCATTGTCAAAATTGTAATAGTTTGTGCCAGTTATATGTGTATGGAGTTGTCGTTTAGGAAAATCTTTCTCTTTTGGCATAGTATGTCTATTGAGAGTTTTTCTTGTTTACATGTTGTATATCTATTTGGTATTATGTGTTTATGTTTATGTAAATATATATGTATTGTTTACAGCCCTGATGAAGTACAAGTTTTGATTGAACGAAATGCTTTGCTGGATGTTTTGTTTAGACTCAAAAGATCGGAATCGAAAAAAGAAAGAATAAATACTTAACCTCACGTTTACTCTCTTCATTTGTGGATAAGAAGTTTGTTGGTGCACCATTCCAAAGTAAACTCGAGTCCCCACGTTGTAACTTGAGGCGTCACCTCACTCCTTAATTGTTGCTGCTGCACTGTGGATGAGTAGGCTCCTCAGCCTCATTGTGAGTGGAGAGATTTCTGGGACAATATAAACCTATGCAGGGTCAGAGAGCCTTTCAGGGGATTGCATCTTGTGAGGTGGTCCCCACTGGCACTTTTCCCCCTAACACCAAGAATAAACATTTGCTTCCAATGACCGCTATTCGCCACAGCTCACACAAAGAGCTGGTGCAGTTAAATGTGTAGGGATGAGGAGTGAGTGCGGCTCCAGGCAGCTGCAAACTTCTACTTATGCAGCTATGGAGGGTAAGAAGTAGCAAGTTTTTTAAGTTGGGACTTTCAAGTCCACATCAGTTTCCTACATATCTTCTGCAGTGAGGTATAGGAACAGTAAGCCTGGAGCATAAAACCTCCAGTATCAAAATAAAATTCTAATGGTGCATTAATTTTTCATCAAGTTTACCCTGGTGGAGCCTATTTAATATGTCTATTCAAAATCCAAAACTGTTGTACTCCAGTTTATTTGCTCAATTTTTTTTTTATTTAATCACTGCCGGACTTGACATCCATGGCATGGCTTTCCATCAATTTTTTTGCCTTCCATCCTCCTGTTTTTTCTGACTTCGTTTTTCCGGCTTTAGGACCCTTTGCACTTTACCGCTGCTAACCAGTGCTAAAATGCTTGTGCTTTCTCCTTTAAACATGGTGAGTATGGCTTACTCCCAATTGGCCCATTTAATTTACTTGTAAGTCCCTAGTACACTGGTACTCCTTTTACCCGGGGCTTGTAAAATAATTACTACTAGTTTAACAGCAGCACTGATTGTGCAACCCACTTACGTTAGCCTTTAAACATGTCTCAGGCCTGCCATTGCAGCCTGTGTGTGCAGTTATAAACTACTATTTCGAGCTGGCAAAATAAACCTTTTGCCAGACCCATCCTTTCCTTTTAATACATATAAATCATCCTTATGGTAGGCTCCAAATAGTCAATAGATCAGGCTGCAGTGCATTAAAAAAATTGGAAATGCACTTTTAAGTTTTACTTGTCACGAAAAACTCTCAAACTTGTCTTTCATTTTTCTAAATTGGTGTGGGATTTTCTAGTGGTGTGTTTTCACTTTATTACTGTTTGACATGCTACATACATACTTTACACATTGGCTCTAAGTTAAGTCTGACTGCTTTGTGCCAAACTCTGAGTTAATGAGAGGTTAGTTTGGGGTTTGCTTGGGTTTCACCTTAACAGAGATTGTGACTGCTGTTTGAGTATGGTTTCACTCTCCTCAACCAGTAACCCAATTTACTTAAGTCACTTAATGGAAATCTTGACAAACTCCAAATCAGCCAACACGGGTTTCGAAGTAAAAAACAATTTCTCAAGGCATCCAGATAAGGGTTGTTTATTTCATAGGGAGTACCCATAGGCAAAATCCTTAAAGCAGCAGTCAAAGTCAGTACCAGCAGATCATCTTTATGAATAGTATCTTACGGTTCCTAACAGTCGGCCACCAGTTTCCTAACTATGCCAAGGACTGCTCCACCTTGAAGATCTAGTGCTCCCGGGATGTAGTTAGTGAGTAGTTTTCGACAAATATTAAGGGTGCTCACTTCTGGCTGCCATAGAAAGGAGGTCCCATGAAGCAGAGGTAAAGAGCCCCATTTTAAACAAGCGGACCCAAGAAACCCCTGGTTGGCTTGCAGACCACAACACAACCAGACCTCTCAGTGCTTATGTTTCAAGCACCACCAAGAAAGCTGATAGCCAACATTGCCAACAAATGTTTTTCTAATTTTTCACTCTAAAATCTTGCTTATTTTCATTTTCTCCATATTCGAATAAAAGCTCAGGGACAAATGTGCAACAGCAAAACAGCAGTGTTTTCCTCATTCCTTTTTCATTAGATAGGGAAATGTTATTATCTGAGAGGAGAAGCAGCTATTAACAGTGTAAATCGCAGCCCGCAGTAGTGACGGCAAGGAAAAAGCGGGAATGTGTTCTGCACAGAGTGAACATCCAGAATAGCGAAGGTAAAATACAATTCGGAAAAAAATGTTTCTATTACTGTGTACTAACGACCCTTGAGCAGCATTCTCAAACATATTTATGTTGTGTTAGAACTGGCTATTTCTGGTAGGCTAAGGCTGACGCCAAAGCCAGGCAGAAACCACCATTCCAGTCAGGGCGAGGGAGTCACACACCAAGATAACCCCTGCTCACCCCCTTGGTAGCTTGGCACGAGCAGTAAGGCTAAACTCGGAGGCAATGTGTAAAGCATTTGCGCCAGCGCACAACAGCAACAACATCCTAGGCACACCACAAAAGGAACTCCACACAAGGTTATATGAAAATAACTTCTGTATTGTCAAAATCACATCAGATAGAAATCACACATGTACATTGTGCCAACTGGCAAGGGCAATATTCATAAGGGATTATTTACAAGACAGGGCCACATGGGCCACTATCAGAATCTTTAGAAATAGAAATACTGTCAGAAATTAGAATAAAAGGATATAAAATCACTGTAGCACAAATTAGCAAGAATAGCACACAATAACAGTTATAAATCACATCCAGTAACTACTGGTAAAGGTAGGTACACACTACGCAATACTAATAACCATAGGCCTAGATCACGCATGGACACATAACCTCTCTAGTATAAACTATACTACGCAAAACACAACCACCTAAGAATAAAATACATTTAGGGGTAGAAGCAAGAACACATTACACATGATGCATCAAAAATACATTCAGCGGTGTAGGGAAAAAGGTAAACACATGATGCATAAAACATTCAGAGGTGTAAGGAAAGAAAACACATGATGCATAAAACATTCAGAGGTGTAAGGAAAGAAGAACACATGATGCATAAACCAACACATTCAGAGGTGTAAGATCAAGGGAGACACATGATGCCTAAAAACCTTCAGAGGTGCCAGAACATAACTCAATAGCGCAAAAACACATGATGCACAAAAACATTCAGAGGTGTAAGATCAAGGTGCGTAATCATATTAAATGCATTACATTTCCTAGCACCATATCACATTGCGCAAAACTCACATTAGGCAAATACCATCACATAGATAATCACATTGCGCCTAAATAAAAGTCACATACCAGCCCCCATCTAATAAAGGGACTAAGGAGCCCTGTGTCCAGAATGTCAGGGCATGCTGTTATGCAGTGCCAGTCAGGGGTGCACCACCGGCGCAAAACCTAAACGGTGCAGGTGCCCACTACTTGCTGGGCACCTGGGCACATCCCAAGACCTAAACGGTGCAGCTGCCCACTAATTGCTGGGCAGCTGTGAATCAAAACTGCGACAGGGTCCTCACTGACCCTTAGGCGCGAACTGTGCCCATTGCTGGAGCCACACAGGCTCTGAAAACACTCTACACATGTTGCAGCCACACAGGCGCTGGACATCACTTGTATCCCCCAAGGGCCTCACAGACTCTTAAAACAATGCACAAATATCTCGCAGGCAGGGGGGAGGCGGGCACCGGCAATGTGCCCCGACGCCCCCTTCTAGCTAAAAATGGCCCCCAGACCCTTCTCAGGGCTTTGCAACAAATGTGGGTGCCTTCGGTGGAGCCCCCCCCTGGGGGACTCGAAAGAACAAATGCCCCCAGAGCCCTCGCAGGGCTCTAAAACAATATTGCGGGCATGGAGCCTCTCAGGGCTCTACAGGAACAACTCTCGCCTTGTTGGAGCGGCCCGCTATCAAGTGGGGCCGCTCAGGGTGAAGGCACCGGCAATGTGCCTCCTCACTCCCCCTCTCCCCCCCAGCCGGCTTCGGGGACTTCTCCGGCGATCCTTCACTGGCGGCGGGGACGGGCACCGGCAATGTGCCCCGCGCCCCCTCCGCCCTCTCCTTACTGCTGGCTGGTGCCTGCGGGGCTCTCCCTCAGCAATGGGAGCCCCGCACCGGCGGCACCGGCCGCCATCTCCCGGGCGCCTTATTCTCTCGGCCGCACTTCCGCCGCGAGCTCTACCAGGCAAACCAGGCTCTCACTCCTCACTGGAGCCCCGGTGATGACGCGTCTCTCTCTCCTTCCGGTGGGCATCCAATAGCAGTGTGGCCCACTGATACGAGCCCCCAACAGCTGCCCAATCACCTCGTGGCTCAGAGGACGAGCCTCCCGCAGCCCACCAATGAGAGCGCGGCGCCTTCGGTTCTTCTGAGGATTCCAAGCCCCGGGCAGCGGCGGTGAATTGGGGGCAAATGCCGGGTGGGCACCGGCTTCTTTAAAATATGTGGCACCCGTAAATCAACTAAATAAACGGGGAATAACAGCGCTACCAAGCGCTAGAGGACCAACAAGGTCCTAGTGAAAATAAAAGCGCTCCCAGGCGCTTAGAGCAGGAAAATGCAGCTCCTCCATGCTGCCAAAGGTCCCAGAGAGTCCCCGGGGGCAAAGCAAAGTCCCCCCAATTAGCCCAGGCAAGGCAGAGGGGTCCCCCAGAAGTCCTCCAGGCATCCAGGAAAGTCCATCAGGTGTCCAGGCACTGGGCAGGGCCCAGGGATTCCCCTGGGCCCAAGCAGCAGCACGCCCCTGGCAGATTCAAGTCCAAAAACAAGAACATTTTGGAAGGGAACCCAGCCCCTTCTTATACAGAGAAAAGTCTTTGAAGTCTTTGTGCAGGCAGTGTGAGAACCAGCTAGAACTGGTTATAGGGAAGTCCTTTCAGTATCAGGGACAGAGGTGACAGTCGCCCAGCGGGGAGGTGGAGCCAGCATTGTGGCAGGCAGGCACAGCCTCATTCACTCCCAGGTGCTATCTCCTCCCACTTCCCTGGCAGCAGATGCCGCCTTTCATCCACGGGCTGACTCAGACAACCTCCTGGGGCTCCCCAGCCCCTGTCATCCTCAAACCAGACAGTCAATCCACAAGCAGGCCCAGGCACTCCTGGGCCAGGCTCACCAGCCAATCACACACCAGCTACAGACTACACAAATATGCCAACTTCTAAAAGTGGCACTTCTAGACTAGACACAACCATGCCGCATACACCATTACGCAGCATTCAATCTCACGAGTTCGCACATATCAGACTCGACCCTGCACTCCCCACACATCAGGAACTACCATGGGCATACATATTCCCCATTCATTCCTATGGGAGGGCAGGTCACTCACCACACATACACAGAGAGCACACGCACTTTACACTGTACCACAGTGAAAAAGTGCGCAAAGGCCTAAAATCACCACCACCAGGTTCCAGAAACAGGCTAGGAAAAAGCAAAAAGTCTCGGGGTGAACCTGCCAAAAGGGCCAGGTCCAACATGTTGGTGATGTTTTGCATACATGCACATTTTTGTCTAAAACAGTACAGAAAAATATAATAACTGCCATTATTATTGTACGCCATATTTTTTCCACATAGTTGTTTCTTGATTTGAGTTATAGCCTTCCATTCACAGGGAGTAGTTGATGCAGTTTGACCGGCAAAGACACATGCAAGACACGTATAGGAGGACCATTGGATGCGGAAGTGAGCTGATAGCTGACTGTCAATTTATAGTACTCTCTGGGGCATATTCGCAAGGAACTATCTCCGAGTTAACGGCACTTTATCGCAGACAAAGTCACGATAAATTTAGCGCCCCATTCACAAGCTGGTGCAAACAGCCCATATCACCAGTTTACCTGCGATGGCAGCCGCAAAAAATATCGCCACAGATGACCCCCGCAACTATTGGTAATGAGATGCAGAGTAGGCCTTCCCATACAAAAAGCTGCAACAACACCACTCCGCAACATTCTCAACGACCAGCCAGATAGACGATAAGATCCCAAAACAGGCAATAAGGCGCGTTAGCAGCAGGAAATAACATCAGCTCTGACCTGGTGTAAAGTCAGACGACAGCCTGCACCTCAAAAGGGAGCCCATCCCAGAGCCACATCTGAAGGGCAACAGATGCCATGGGGCCACTGATCATGCAGCTTGGAGCTCCAACAGGGCCACACCAGCCCCTCCCACTGCCCAGCAGTGCATGCCCACCCCTGCATACCCAGGCAGCTGAACCCCAGCCCTTCCGGCCACCCAACGGTGCATGCCCACCCCTGTGCACCCAGGTCTCACTGCTCACCTTCTGCCACTGGCGTGCCGCAATGAGGGCCTACCATGTGCCGGTGCAAGCGCCAAGCCAAGGGCCCACGGTCATTGCACCCACCACATTCTGCAGCCTGCTCAGTGGGCCACCAGGTCTCACATTTGATTCTGGGTCTTGATTTTGCCATGGCAGAGGACATACCAGTGCCCCCGGCATCATCGCAGGCTGCACACCCGCTCAGCACTTAAGGTGCCCCTACCTCAGTGCACCGAAAGTCACCGTCTTGTGGCGGTCTGCCAGTGGCAGTGTATCTGGTGCCACCAAGTCTGTGCCCGCAAGTCATGGACCCTGTATGATTGAGTATCGTGGTGCAGACGACAGCATTTCACTTCCGGGCCAGGGGAATGTAATGTAGCAGGGCTCTAGGCCCTCATGACTACATGAACACCACAAGGATACACCCAGATGGAGAGTGAAGTTGGCGCCAAGCACATGCGCCAGGCCCTTTTTATTGGGAGGGTCACATGTCCTGTGATGCGTGTGCTGGATGGGTGTGGTGTGGGTGTAGACCAGCCATTAGGGAGTGGCTGTGGAATGCTGACAACTAGATCAGTGACCAGCAGATCACTACAGGGAAGACCTGGGACATGTAGCATTGTCGTCCCTCCCTGTGATCGTAAGTGGAGAGGGCTGGTCTGGTGTATGTCAGTCCAGAGTATGGGTCTGAACAATTACCCCGAGGCTATGTGCATGGTTCCGTCATGGGCTGGACAGGGAACTACCTAATGCGTGTGTTTATGTTGTAGTGTCAGCACCACCCAGACCGCAATTGGCAATGTGTGAACCTGTGACCCAAGTCCCACAACATGAGCAACATGGACGTAAGGGGGAATCACTGACCCTACATTCAGCCATAGTTCCACACTTGAAAGTTCATTGACACAACACATCTGTGTGATCATGAATGTTTAATGCACATTCAGTGGAGTGTTGCATCTGGAGCAGTACAGGGCCATGCAAACCCCACATTACAATGTTGGCCCGTAGAGTGCCAGCCAGAGTACTTCAGGGAAAGACAAGTCCAAAGGAAGAGGAAGTGTTCAGTTCGCTCCATGGTCTCCATTAACCTCCGCATGTTTCCCAACTCCTGTGTGACATCGCTAGAGCCACTCTGACTGGACAGTTGTTCTATTCTCTGAGTTAGGGCTCCAGCGATGTCAGCCATGGTCCATTGGAGGGTATGGAGCGGACTGTGGGTGTCCGTTAGGGAGAGTGAGTGGTCCCCGATGGGACTTAGACACCCACGAATGACATCTAGTTGGGTTGCCCTACAGTCAAAGCCTGCACGCACCTGTTCAGCCAGATTCTCCTGGCACACCAACACATGGCATTGGAATGCCATGTGTTCTTCGTGGGGGTCCTAGGAGGCAGCCGTGGTGGTGGGCGCTGCCTGCTGTGTGGTCTGTGCAGGGAGTGGGTTTTCCTCGTAGCAGTGAGGCTGCCCTGCTCCTGGAGGTTTGGTGCAGAGGCTGTCCACGAGCTGTTGGAGGGCGTCAGAGTCGAAGCTGTGGTGGTCCTCTTCATCATCAGAGAAGAGAGGTTCGGGCTGCTCTATAGGAGGTGTTGAATCTCCCTCTGCAATGTGAAGGGGAGATGCAGTTTAACATTGTGTTCACATGTACATGTTTCATAGAGACTGCATGACTCTGTAAATTGTGGCTGTTTGGGAGGAACTGCCTATTTGATGGGAGTCTCTGGACATTTCGACAGCATAACGGATGTGTGTTTGTACTTGTATATTGTCAACGCACGTTTCCCTGCAATGCCACATGTGATCGCCCAGTGTCTACAAACAGTCGGCACCAGTTGTGTCCTGTGTTCTGTTGTGGACGTGTTGCGGTTTGTACCACATTGTTGTCAGTGTTGATGTGCTCTGAATGTTATGTGTGTGTGTGCTGCATTTCGGGGGAGTCGCCCCTGCAGCTCTGATTTTGCTGCCCCTTCTCTAATTCATGCTATGTGCCTTTGATTTCTGTGCTTATGCAGTGCTGAGATGTTGCATACTTGGGTACATTGGTCTCTTGGTGGGAGTTGGGGGCTGGGGCATGGTTTGTCCGCAGATGTGCTCAGCTCAATTGTCCATGTGTGCCAAGGTACCCATCTCCCCCGTCCCCCCCGTTGCTGGTCGTTACTAACCCTGGTGCTGGTGTGTCCGGTCATGTTGAGCGATGTTCGGGCCACCAACTACTGCCAGCATCTCCCCACTGATGACTCTGGACACCATTTCCTGCATATCGTCCAGCTCCTCCTGTGGCGCAGAACTCCCACCTCCAGTCTTCATTGCTGCCTTCCGATTGTTGGCTAGTTTCAGCGTGGTTTTGCGCTTGACATAATTCCAGCTCCTCTTGACCTCTTTCATTTTCCTCTTCGGCACTCCCACTGCATTCACCTTGTCCATGATGGACTGCCGTAGTTCATTTCTTGTTGCCAATGACAGTGGAGGTGACGAACAGTTGTTGATGGTGTTCTACCACCTCCGTTATCAGGATCCTGTTTTCCAGCGGACTGAACCACTTCTTCCTACTGTTCTTCTCCCTGGGCTTCCCTGATCCGATGTCCCAGGCAGGTTCTCCAGGGGGCTTGTGGGATTCTGACTGTCCTCCGTACTTACTCCGGCAACATCCATTGTGCTTCGCTGTTGTTTATCATTTGTTTTTTTATTTTATTCTCCTTTGATGGTGTTTTTTCTCACCTGCCGTGTGTGAATTGCCGGCCTGTCGCTGGTTTTTACAGATTTTTTTATCGCTATTGGCCTCATCGCAACTTTATTTTTCATTTGTGTTTCGCACTTTTGTGACTAATGCATGGTACCGCAGTGTTGTGACTACTTAGTTAACACAGCATAATTTTCCCACGATAGACTGCGATGTTGAAAGTTGCATTAAGTTAATTTTGTGATGGTTATCACACGTTCTTGAGAATATCCCCCTCAGTTTATAGTGCTTGTGCGAAAATCAACAATAGAGCTTCACAACAAATAGCAGAGACATATAATTCCCACCAACTTACCACAATAAACTATATATACCTCTTACATTATCTATTCGTAAATCGCACATAGCCCGTGGGTCTCAGTTTGGCCATGCTCACTGACTAAACCCTACAAGTGGTTCTAGGAGACACAAGAACCAACAAGCACAATGGCGGACTGTCAACAAATGAATAGTTGAAGGTCCACACAATGGAAGTATCAAAAAGTAAATGTTATTAAGTACATACTACAAATGTTTGAATAGGAGAAACCGAGATTAAAAAAAGGCTTACCTAGGTGTATTTATCATGAAGCAAAAAGCACAAATAATTTGAATAATATTTATTTGAGTAATATTTATGGCACTTTTTAGTTGGGTTCTGGAATGAAGGCAGGGAGGCTGGATTGACCTGGTGGGTCTTTTCGCGGGGTGGTAACCAGTACTAAAAAGTTACCACCACACTTTGAAGAATTCGTGGAGCTCACTTGAAACAAGATAAAACCTTTTGTGAGCAAATACTGAAGCTGCTAACACTGCCCCTGATCAATCGCAATCGGAGTTTTTGGTGAAGCAATCCTGCGGTGAAGGAAGTGGCCTTCATCTGAGAAGGCATGGCCGATGTTTGAAGCAAGGTACCGGCCTATGTGGTTGTTAGACCTGGCATCATTGGCATGAGTCTCTCCTCCATTTTTTCTGTTTGCCTCCTCTGTTACGATGTTTTTGCTGGTATATTGCTTTGGGCACTGTGCCACTGCTGATCAGTGCCACAGTGCAAGTGCTCCCTATGTGAAATTGCTGTATTGATTGAATTCCATGTTTGGCTTATTTGGTTTACTGTCAGTCCCTAGTAGAGTGCACCAGGAGTGCCAGGGCTTGTAAATACAAATGCTGCTAGTGGGCCAGCAGCACGTGTTGTGCCACCCACAAGAGCGGCCTAGTAAAAGTATGTCTGAAGGTCTACCATTGCTAGACCACGTGCAGTCTGGTACTGTCACGCAGACTGTGCAAGTACACCTACTTGCCAGTCCCTAAACCTTCCCTTAACTTCATGTTAGTCACCCCTATGGTAGGCCCACGGGCAGGGTGCATTGTAAGCATAAGGTAGGACAAGCCTGACTAGGTTGGCATGTCCTAATAGTGAATTACAGCCATATTCGTTTTTCACTAGTGTAAGGTAACCTGCTCTCCATCAGTTAGAATGGGCTGCCAGGATTATTAATGCTATAATCCTAGCGGGCTCGGGGAGCATGGTGCAATGTCGAGTTTGGTATCCCTGAACTCAGGGTTTAATAACGCATCCGTTTGTGTGGATGGTTTTTGGACTCTGTGTTTGAAAATAGCACTTTTAGAAAGTAGCTATTTTCTTGTCTAACTGTCTACCGGTCTCTGCTGGTTCTGGTGTGCGTGTGACAGGAGCTGGGTGGCTCCAGAGGTCTGAATGAGTCAGTGTGGGATGAGTGGGGCATTTGCATTGAGAGTAGGGGAAGAGTAGCTCCTGATAGCCTGCCCTGCCTGATACAATAATGGCTCCGCCCCCCTGCCAGGCGACTGATGGCTCTGTGCCTGCCTGGGACTTTCCTGGCCCACCTCCTGCCGGGCAACTGATGGCCCTGCCCCTGCCAGTGACAATGCTGGCTCCGCTCCTGCTGGGCGGCTGAAGACTCTGCCCTGCACAGTGAATAGGCCAGGTGCTTCGGCCTGGCAACACCCACAACAAACCCAAGATGGGGGGAAATTCCCCTGCATGGACAAAGGGATCAAAGCCAAAAAGGGGTATAAGAGAAGGACCCCTGAACCAAGAATTTAGATCACTTCTGACAAGGAAACCTGAACCAAGGACAAGAAGCCTGCTGATCTAAGGACTGCCTACCCCTTCTGCCAGAGTGCTGTTTGTTGGGGGAATCCTGCATTGCTTCTTTATTTTTGCCAAGGAACCAGGAGAGAGGAACTGTGTGTGTACTCTCAAACTTTGCTAAGAAAATCTCCAAGGGCTGGAAGAGTGCCAGCCTCCTGTTGAAGTCACAGGGCTAAAGGACTTCATCTGCTTAAAGTGCTGTTTGCTGGAACTTGTGAATCCAGCACCTCTGAAAGAATCCAGCAATCTCGATGCCGACGGACGCCGCCGAATCCAGCTCGACATCGTGAGTAACGGCTCCAGTGTCCCGCTTCCTCGACGCTGCCCGCCGGGCCCGATCGACGCCAGCAACAACGCCAGTGAGTAGTGAGTTCGGCTCCAGCTCCAAGTGACCCTGTGTCGACGCCGCTGCTGATCGCATCAACATCGAGCCCTCTCGACGCCGTGAGCGCTGCCTACTCTTGCAACATCGACATCGACGACGCCGTATCCTGCTTCATCTCGTGAGCGCTGCTCCTGCCTGACTTCGGTCGACGCCGCTGCAGATCGCCCCGACTCCGAGGCCCGATCGACGCCGAAGACGCGACGCCGGACATCTCGACGCCGCTGATCATCGAGTGCTTCACTTTTCCAAGGTACTGTGTTGTGGGGGTCTGTGCGACTCCGGGCTCGACGTAGCGTTCCTCGCGGTCGACGCCGAACCTTTGGATTAACTTTGCCTCGACGTCGTGTGACTCCCGTGTGGGTTACATGGTTGCCAAGAACTGTGTTTTAAAGAAGAAGAGTTGCTTTTGATACTAAAGACTTTGTGCTAAGAAGAAACCGTGCTTGAATTATTATTTTTCCTTCCAAGAGTATTTATTAAGACTGTGGTATATTTTGTCGTTATTGGTCTTGTGCTAAGCCTTATATAAAAATCCTTATTTTTATAATACTACTGTGTCGTGTCCATTTGTAGTGTATTCACTTTATTACTGTATGTGGTCATAACTGCTTAACGCACTGCCTCTGAGATAAGCCTGTCTGCTTTGCCAAGCTACCAAGGGGGTGAGCAGGGGTTTTCTAAGTGTGATCCCCTTGCCCTGACTAGAAAAGGTGTGTCCCTATTTGTCAGAAGTGTATACCTCTGCCAACTAGAGACAGCCGCTTCTAACAGTGGTCAACAGAGGTGGTTTGCCTCACCCCTACAGAAGCCGAAGCCCAGTGATCAACAGAAAAATCCCAACAGTGCTGAGAACCGATTCTTTGTTACTAGTTCATAAACATTATCGTCAAATTGCAATGTCTTTAAATCACATTATTGGAATACAGTTTGTTTCAAGTTGCTCTTTTTCAAAGGAAATGCAATGTGTTTTAATCAACTAGTTTTAATGTGAATTTTATGTAAATTGCTGATATTGTTAAAAGAGCAAAACTCGAGTGTCCCTCTATCTTCTCATGCCCACACCTGACTCTAAATTCTACCACTCATTTGCCTCCCAATTATATCTCTCCTATGCTACTGAGTAACTTTTGTCAATAAAAAGTTTCATTTAAAAATTTTTTTCAACGCTCTTTTAACTTCAGCCTACTTGTTTTTCATGTAAGTCAGATTTAGAAATAAATAGTTTGAGATGATTGCATATCTGACTATTGATTTTGAACTGACCATCTATTAGCTGGAGATATTTTTCCTTAACTACAAGTGGAATTTAGTCTAGTAGGTATGATGTGGTAAGAAGGCCTGTGTAGCCCAGGCTGTGGTATTAAAAAGGGAAATTACTAACCAGTGTTGGTATGATTTCAATCTCCTAAATGAACAACCGTTACTGGAACATCCCAGTGCCAGACCAGGAACTAAATACTAGCCTTGGCAAAGCTTCCATACTAGCCCCACATTGCACCGAGCATAACCAAGTCAGTACTCTAGAGGATAACTATTGACAGCAAACACCCTGGATCACTTTTACTCAATAACCTTGAAATATGCAGAATATATGGTGTGCAGAAATACTTTTGCCTCACAGAAAAGCTTGGCTTTCCTGATAGATTATGTCCTATCAGGCTGAATTGAGGGAGTATCATGAACAATGAACACAGGTGTGCTTATTTTCAATGACATTGCATCAAGTGCATGCACTGTTTCAAAAAAGTTTCAGAAATTGGTGATGCACTTTGAACAAAAGAGCTTGGAAATGTAGAACCAACTCTTCATGTTTCAGAGCGCTGTTGGCTGCAGCTTATGCACAATCTCATAGTGTCACAATGTGCTTCTCTGTAAGGCCTACACAGATATTCCAAACCTTAGACTTTCATACAGTTCTCATGATGCACCTCAATACTGACCCCTACTTAACCGTAGAGCTCTCACTTTGCTCATTTATTTTGTCTTGAACCAGGCATTTCCTTGATATTCTCATAATGAAATATCCTCAAAGTTCTAAAAATTCACAAGTATTGTGACCTGCAACAGAGACAAATTTCCCACTACTAAGACATTCACAGACCTCTCACAATGCATCATCTGTGGCAGGTGATGAATTTTGAAATGAGCTGTATATTGACCCAAACAAAGGGCGTTCCAGAAGAGCTTTCACACAAATTGACTAAAAAAACAAATATTTCTCAGGGAACATTCATGAAATATTTAATTTCGTAAATGGTGTGCTAAACAATCAGCTACGCCCCTCTAGAAAGCCATGAACAAAATTGTCCAAACAGTGCACATTTCATCACAATAATTTCCATACAAATTGGCTAAATAAAAAAATCTAGGTTACAAATCAACAAGGACTAAGATTCATATAGATCCAGCGGGCACACTATTACGTGCAGAAGCCTCCTTAATTATTCAACACTTTTTCAGATCAATCTAAGCAGTCTCAAACCTTATTTTTCTAATTATGTCTAATGCTAATCCAATTCTACTATTTCTCCAAGTGTTTATTACATTAACATAACCAGTGCATTTCAGGCATCCTCTTCCCTTAGGAAAAGCCAATTCTTCAAAGTTCTTAAATTACACATGAAATTATACAATCCTAAAATAATCCTTCAAAAACCACACTTGTTCAATTAGTATAACTAAGGGGCATATTATCAAGAACTGCGATAAAATTATTGCCGCTTTAGCGGCAAGAAACTGCCGCTAAAACAACGATAATGGGCTTGATAAAGTGGCGATAATTTTATCGCAGTTCTTGATAATATGCCCCTCAATTTCAAAAACTCTCTCTACAATTTCAAATGTTATGTCCGCTGAGACTCTAACAGCGTCCATCTCTCATTATTATCTTTCAATAGCATCTTCTTCCCACAACACTTTGCCTTTGATTCACTGACATTCATGTTTCTCTTGGTCTCTCCGCTATTTCCATTTGTAGTTCACACATAGCATTTCATTTTAATTTTATCATTCAGTCCTAACAGACACATATTTTGTGAGAAAACTGACCCCATAAGTATCTGTGTGTTAATCTGTTTTCTCTGTTGTCTCCTTTGGAAAGTCGATTAACTTGTTCCAATACCTGAAACCATACAGGTTCATGTTGTTTCATTATTACAGAAAGTGTTTTACAATTGATGAATACACATTCCTTTTTTTTTGTGATACTTCTTTATTGACTTTTGAAAAGAAAAAAAAGGAAAAAGTCAGGAAAAACAAAACAACATACAGCCCAATCTCATGTAAATATCATACAAATATATGTAGTAGAAAGAAAGGGACCATTAGTAAGGGCCCAAGAAATGAAGGAGGCAAAAAACCTGACCAATGAAAAATAAACATAAGATAATGCAACGTTTCAGGTCCACTTCAACTCCAAAACAGCAGCTAAACACCCAACACTACACCCGGCGGAGCACACATGGTCCCCAGAATGGGAAAGGCCTCCCTCCCTCCTGTAAGACAACCATATTAAGGACAAGGAAAGAAATAACACCGCCATCACGGAGCAACAAGCAACCAATGGATACGTCTTACATCATCACCCAATATCGTCCCTCAATCTCTACAAGGTAAATCAGGTGTTTGTTGAGTGCGACTACTCACCCGTAAGGGTCTCAAGGTGCTGGGGTGTCGGGGGTGTTCGCAGCTTCCAGTCCATCAAGGAGGAGGTCTGTCGAAGAGCCAGGTTTTGAGGTTTCTTGCAAAGATGGGTTGCGATGTTATCTGTCTGAGGTGGAGCGGAAGAACGTTCCAGGCACTGGCCGCACGGAAGGAGAAGGAGCAGCCTCCTGATTGAAGGTATCAAAGTCACATATAGCAACACCGCAGCATGGGCAGAAAAGCAAAATAAAGAAAAGAAGAAGATGAAAGAGAGAATATGAAGAAAAAGACAGCAGCAGCTTTTACAATCTCCCCCTATGCGTCCCCTAAGGACAAAAAAGGCTCCACCCATTATCAGATAAGGCCATCTGGTCTTGGAGTTTGCACACCTCTTTCATAGGTGGAGAAACAATAAAGTTCACGGAGCCATTCCTGGTGTGTTGGCATCTGGGAAGACCACCAGTGTCGAAGTATACAGATCATGGTGATCACAAGGGCCATCTCCATCCATCTTTGCCTGTGTGAAGTTGTGCCATCTATGTCCAAAAAGTTATGCAGAAGAGCGGGCTTGGTGGAGCCAGTGAAAGAAAGAGTTTATTCTACTGTAAAGTGTCCGCCAAATGTCCCGCCAGCATTGCAGCAACGAGGAACATGACTACAGAATATGGTGGATGTCACTGCCTTCCTCTGCGCATCGCTAATATGCGTTATGCGACAATAGTTTGGCCCTTACAGGGAGAGCAGTACCAGTCGTGTAAGATCTTAAAGTGTGTGAATTTTACTTGTGCCTCCTGCAGGTGATGATCATGCATGGCTAGGAGTTCGGCACAGTCTTCTTCAGAGTAAGCGGCCCCAAGCCGCGGCTGCCAGGATAACTGGAGTGCCCGTCGCATACTATAAGAATACAAACTGTTGATATGGATCCGGTATACGTTAGAGACCAATATTGCCACAGGTGTGATTTAGGCAAACTCAAACCCGATTGCAATGACTCAAAAGATCAGAATACGTCATTGGCAAGAAAGTAATTGACGTTCAGGATCCCCCTCCCTTCCCACTTTAGGCCATAGAAGCATTGCTCAACCGATAGTAATCTTACCTTTGGACCAAAGCGGCGCGTCCCTATGAAAGGAGTTGCTGATCTGCAAGAGTTTACGAGAGTCCTTTCAAACGGACCACATTGCCTTCAAAGTGAGTGAACAATGATCTTACACAGAAGCACTAAAGTTGTACAATATATCGAGGACCGGAGGTGCTCGTATCATAGCACATGCTCAGAACACCGAAGCCAGTTGGTTTGTAGCGTTTACCGACAGATAAACCAGCTGTGAAAGATGGTGTGGCAAGTAGTATAAGTACATATCCGGCAAGCGAAGACCCCCGGCCCGGGTATCGGCATGGAGCCTGACTAGATTAAGATGGGGCTTCCTTCTACAAAGAGGTAATCAAATCTTGATCCTGTTACTATCTTTACCACCTTCACCCGACCCCAAAGGGAGATCTGCAAGGCGGAGCAAAGCTAGAAATCATGCTTCCTCTTCATCATCAAAGGATGCAAGTTGTCGGTCACAATATCGGCAAGGCCCCTGTAAATAACGACACCCAAATATTTCTGCCTGGTCATTTCCCACATGAAACAGAAGCTGTTACGGGGGAGTCAAATCCGCCAGCGTTCATTGACAAGGCCTCACATTTTGACCAAATTAACTTGTAGCCAGAGAAGATGGAGAAGGTATCGGTAACGCTCATTAGGTGTGTAATCGTAGAGTCAGGGTCGCAAAGAGTCAGAAGGATATCGGAGTAGAGCACGATTTTATCACAACTTATGGGTTTCTCTATGCCTTTGATACATTCAGCCTTTTGAACAGCAGGAGCCAGGGGTTCCAGAGTCAAAAAGATGAGCAATGGAGAGAGGCCAGCCCTACCATGTCCCCTTGTTTATAGCAATGACCTTAGACACATGGCCCCCAAAGTCTTCCTGCGCCGTCGGGTTATCATAAAGCCATCTGACCTTGGCCAACCAAAGGCTTTCTCTGCATCTAAGGAAAGCAAAAGCTTGTCAGGAGGGTGATTCCATACATGCCAGACAATATGTGTCAGGAGACACGTTGTTACGGACCAATCAACCTGATACAACACCCACTTGAGAAGAGTGTATTAGGCTAGGAATCACCTTCTTCAACTGAATAGCCAGGACTTTAGCAAGCACCTTCATGCCCGCCTTATGAAGAGAAATAGGGCTAAAGCTTGAGCAAAGGGTGGGGTTCTTATAAATTTTCAATATGAGTCTTATGAGTGCTTTATTGTACTCAGGTCATAGAGAACCAGTGTCCTCTTCTTCTTTGAAAACTCTATAGAGGAGGGCACCAGTCAGTGTTTGCTGATTTCAGAGAATTTGATGGGGAAGCCTTTGTCACCCGGAGCCTTGCATTTCTATTATGGCGTCAGAGATCTCATCTTCCATGATCTCCCCTTCCAGCAACGCTTTGCCACCCTCAGACAGAGTGGTTAGGGGAGACACTCAAAGAAGGCTTGTTCAGACGATAATGTCTGGCTGCACCTCCGAGCAGTAAAGGGAGCCCAGGAAGCAGGTAAAATTGTCCGCTATTGACACTGGATTAGACAACAGCCTCCCCTCATCGTTCCAACTCGCCGGAATGGCCTGCTACACCTCCCACTGCTGCAGATGCACCATATGAAGTCTACCAGCCTTCTTTCCCTCTTTTAGTGACGCCACTTTAGTCACAAACGCGC
This sequence comes from Lissotriton helveticus, assembly GCF_964261635.1. Classification (NCBI taxonomy): domain Eukaryota; kingdom Metazoa; phylum Chordata; class Amphibia; order Caudata; family Salamandridae; genus Lissotriton; species Lissotriton helveticus. The sequence continues at coordinate 1,356,471,997 of NC_136065.1, forward strand.
TTGTCTGGCCTATGTCTTAAGTACATATTCAGGGTCTACTTAGTCTCTAAGCGGTGAAGGAGAAGAGGTATGGGTAAGCACATATATTGTGACGTAAGAGTGAACACCTCCTACTCTAATTGCTCCAGCCTCTTCTCTGGCTTCATGATTGCATAAGGCAGAGTCTCTTAGAAGGTCACCCCTCAGGGTGGCCTTTCTGGTCACCCATAGGACTTGAGCAGAGGGAGCAGTAAGTTTGTTGTTCGCCAAACAGTGACAAAGATGTGCCATAAGATTTCTGTTTGTCGTCAGGGAGCTTTTAAGAAGCCATGTTTGCAGGAGGGCAGAGACGTGTCTCAAGTACAATTCTAGTGCCACCAAGGCATGGTCAGTGACACCCATTGCTGCTATTCTGCAATCCTGCAGAAAAGCTCAAGAGGCATGATTCATGAGGAACAAATCAATCCTGGAGCAGTTGCCATGCGTTCAGGACAAAAAAGTGTACTTCCTATCCTGCGGGAGCGTGAAGTGCCAGGGGTCAGCCAGCCCGTGATCCTGCAAGACACCCCCCAAAATAGCCAGAGATGAAGAAGTAGATCTGTCTAAGTTGAGGTCAAGCACAAGATTCTAATCCCTCCAATGACGACCTTTACAGTACCTACCTCTGTCAGATCTCTATAAAAGGGAGGAAAAAAGCAGTTCTGCACCGATTGGGGCGTAAATGGAGCGGACTACAAACGTTCTGTCCAAAGCTTTCAGTTTATCGAAAATGTAGCGACTTTGTAGATCTGTCCATGCTCTCTGAATAGTGTACCATGAACCACCCTGGGCAGGCTGCACATGGTACATAGCGATAGGCATATTACAATAGCATAAGGTACCCCAGGGCAAAAATCAATTAAATAGAGCATGATAGTGCCCTCAGAAATGCGAGTGAGGACCCCCTCTCGGGACAACAGAGGAATGAACCCCCCTCAATAGTAGTCCATAGTGGGTGGATCTCACCAGTACAGGGATATCCATAGATTTCACTGGCAAAACATTATCCAGCTGGCCTCGCCATCAGGGCTGGATGGGGGAGATGGATTTGTCATGGTCTCTGTCCTGGAGCAGACCCATCATAGGAGGCCCTGTCTCCGCATCTCTTCAAGACTGAGTGTAACCTCTGATGTTCTGAATAAGTGTCTCCTATGGGAGGTCAGAAGTCCAGGGGAGGGGAAACCTCCTGCCCCTCCTAAACTCCCTACTTTTGCACCGTAGCGTCCATGGTAGTAGAATCCAAAAATGAACGGAAGTCCTCGAGGTCGTCCGGGTCATCAAAGTTCCTGTTCTTAACATCAATGGTGAGCAGCATGGTGTCTGGTTACAGTAGGCCATACTGAATTTCGAGTTTTTCAATGGCAGGCCACAGTGACAGAAATTTCCTCCACCTTAGGGCAATTTAATGAGAGAAATTGTCCACAATGTAAATCTTAGCCCACTGATACTGGAAGGATCCATTGTACCATCATATAGAAGCTCTCGGGCCTGGGGATAGTGCAAAAAGCAGGCAATGATTGGCCTAGGGGTATTATGACAGGCATCGCTTCTCTGGCTCACCCTGTGGCTCTCTGGAACTCCAGCCACAAGGAGAATTACAACCCTGTAACCTTCAGAAGAAATGTGGATAGAAATCTATCCATGTCCTACCCTTCAGCCACTCTCTGGCACCCTCTCCCCTTCAGCCATCTCCAGCACCCTCACTAAAAATGGACGCCGTTCCACCAACTACAGTACTCTAGCTCTGTCAGTTAAGTATGGAGGTGCCAAACGTTGCTGCCAATGTCAGGCCTCATTTCCAGGAGAGTCAGCCGGTCCTCCGCGCCCTCCACCCTGTGATCTGTGGCATCCAGCAATGCTCTGAAAGTGCCAAAATCATTCCTGAACAATTTCAAGTCAACTGTTGTGGACTTAATATTTTCACCCATCGAGTCCATGGTTGATTTGATGTTCTTCAGATCCTTCATGAGGACCTCCAGAGTGACTCCTGCCATGGCAGTCGTAGGATATTACGGGCTACGGCCTACTAGACAGAACGTCTGTGAAAAGAAGTTGACACTTAGCCATACCCTTAGACATTCAGGCCAGCAGCCGGTGAGAGTGGTAGGGAGAATGCATTCCTACAATTCTGGGCAAGAACTCATAAGCAAGGGATCCATAGGGAATCAGCTACCGCAAAGTGAGTGCTGGAGGAATCACGCAACAGACAAAAAAGTAGGGGCGTGGACCATATTCAGGGTCCCCATCAAATAGTTACTTGGACAAAGAGGGAAGCGCCAGAGGGCACAGCTATAGAGAAGTCCAAAATGAACCTGATTGGACATACATGGGTGAGCCACAAACTGCAGTGGGTCCCATAAGGGGCCAGCAAGCTCTGGCTTAGTGAATTGCCCACTGGCCCCAACACGTAATGCCGCCAAAGTCCAAGCGGAAAATCCAGGTGAAACCCATAGTGGTTGGTGCGGAAAGAAACAGCACAAGGGGAGCCCTAGATGAAAAACAGCACAGTGACATACTAATGTTGAAGGCACGTTGAGAAACTCCTGGCATCTGCCAAGAGGGCTCTTCTGTGGCAATAGAGGTGAATACGCTGCTTCCCTGCTGGGCGGTTTTTCAGCAATGGCAGCTGGGGGATGACAGAAGTAAGCATAGAGGCTTGGGCAGCACAGGGGACAGTAGCTGAGTGGCTTTGTTAAAGATTTCAGGAATCTGTTAGCATGAGCTGAAAGCCATTCTGTACTTGGCAGCCATCTTAGTTAGCCATGCGATTGCCATGTGCTTTCTCCCTCTTCCAGAGCATTGCACATGCTCAGAAAGGCCTAGCTAGTAGAATGCACCTTCTCTTATGTTGTAACTGTCAGGCTATTCTGACATAAGGAGAAATGTCTCTCCACCCACTTTGTTGAGCAAGCAAATTTTGTATACCCATATTAGTCTTTTTGCATGCTAGTATGTGCCAGGACCTCCCCTTGGTTTATGCTGACTAATGTAACCTAAGCACACATAAGGCCCCTGTTCTCTCTACTCCTTAGAATGCATCCTACTGTGACCTGAGGGTACTATGTGACGGAGTCTACCTCATCTGAGGTTAATCTATATATTTTCTTGATACTACAGCTTCTGTGCCAATCTCTTCTTTGTTGGTTAAAAAGACCGGGTGTATTCAGTGAACCCCCTTAGGAGGTTTATATTTCTTCAAATGGCGCCCGACGTGGACCTCATCAGAGAAGCGGCTATCCAAGAGAGTGGTCTGACAGGAGACAGGAATCTACTGAGGAGGACAGGACAGGACTCTAAAAGGAGGTACCCTGCATGGAGATTCTCTGTCTCTGTGGCCCAGTATATTTCTGGCATGAGTATTCTAAAAACAACTGTTAGGTAATTCAGAACTTGGCAGTGAGAGGTTGGAGATTTGTGCTTTGGAAAGGTCGTCGACATGTGATTTGTTTTGGTTTAGGCCAAAGATTATGGAATATGGAAATATATGTATTGCAATTTGTGTAGGCAGGTAATGAGGACATTTTTCTCTAACTTTTGAATAAATATGTAACTGCACATTTTGTGTTGAGTGCCAATGCTGTATAATATTGTATATGCTGCAATACTTTTGGCATGCCTGTTTCAAGCGCACATCGAAGAATGTGTTGATTTTTGGAGGTACCATTTGGAATTTGAACGGAATTAGCCGGCTTCCCTAGAGGAGATACCTAAATAGGTGTAGGTATAAAAAAACGTATTTCTTCCTTGGTGACTCAGTACCCCATGGAATTAAAATATGTACATAAAAAAATTGATCCTGATTTATACACTTTAAACTTTTATAATGCAAGGGAGAGGGAATGATTAGCCCTGTCTTTTGTTTCTGTCCTAAATGTTGATTTGTGGGTTAAATGTGTGTTTAAATGTCTATGTGGTTTGTGGTTTGACACCGGTGGTACTTGTGTGAGTAAGTAGCGATTGCACTTTTTGGGTAAGAATGGCTATCCTTAAGCGTGCTGTATTGTGTGTTCTGAGTGTATTACCCCCTTCTGAAAATGTCTGGAATGAGTTAAATGTATTTTTTTTGTCATCATTCTGTTATGTAAAATATCATTAAATAAAATATATTTTAAAATAATCCAGCAATGAATTATGTATCATATGCTAAATAGCAGCACGCTATCATTAAAATTGACAAAGTAAGACACTATACATGTGTGCAAATTGCCACAATGCTAAAGATAAAATTAGAATTCACATTCAATAGGAATGAAACAGGCCTCAAAAACGAAATTGTGTACTTTGCAATAATTATGACTAAAATACAATGTTACAGCATTTTTCTTACATACATTGCATTAGATATTACAAGGCATTTACATCATCTGAGTGAATTGGTTGTTGTTGAACTAAACACATATTACAGGCCGATAGATTTGTGCTAGCTTGAAAGGCGTGAGAATTCGACACCTGCTGGTCACAGGCAACAGCTGCGTCAATAGCACATAGCTATTTCTGACTGCAGGCTACAGAGGGGAAAATGCTGAGTCAACTAGATTTTAAGTCTGTGTAAACCTGGTATAGAGGCCTGCATGATTTTAAAAGTTACAAAAGACAGTTTCTTTATTTTGGGTAACAGAGAAAAGATTGAAAGTAGGGATTTTCCTTTTTTAATGCCTTTTTACATAATGTTATACAAGGGATTTATATAGCGTGCGGCTACTCGAAGGAGTGTCCCGACGCTTTGAATTGCACACTAATCTCATAACACAACAGGGAAAGTAAATAAAAGAAAAACCAGAGAAAGAAAAAACCTAATAAGGGCCAGAACTAAGAAGTAAAAAGCCAGGTTTTGAGCCCTTTCCTAAAGGCCAACAAATTAGGAATGCTGCGCAGGGACACAGGCAGTTTATTCCACAACTGTGGCGCTAGTAGTTTAAAAGAGCGGCCACCGATGCGAGCTCTCTTCACACGAGGAACCGCCGCAAGAGACAGGGTTTCAGACCTGAGCGACCTGGCAGGAAGGTAAAAAGTCAACCTTTTCTGAAGGTATTTTGCTCCGGCGGCGTGCAAGGCTTTGTGTGCCAGGGTGAGAGTCTTAAAAATTATCCGCTTCCGGACAGGGAGCCAGTGCAGAGCCTCCAGGAGGCCCGAGGCTCTAGCACGGCGAGAAAGTCCAAAGATGGCACGTGCTGCCGAATTCTGGACAACCTGTAGCCGTTGGAGCAGGTATTCTGGCAGGCCGAGATAGAGGACGTTGGAATAGTCAATTCTCGAGCCTATAATCGCCTGCACCGTGATCTTCCTATGTTCCTCCGATAGCAGGGGAAGGAACTTGCGTAGCATCCGGAGTAGGCCAAAGCAGGTGCCAGTGAGACCAATTACCTGTGAGCGTAGTGTGAGGCCATTGTCGATCTTAATCCCAAGGTTTTTAGCTACCTGGGACGAACTTGCTGGTGGAAACATGTTCTCAGGCCACCACACTTTCCAGTCCGGATCCGAACTGCACCCAAAAAAGAGGACCTCGGATTTATCCGAGTTGCACTTGAGGCTGTTATGATGGAACCATTGAAACACAGCCTCAAGGCAACCCTGTATCCTACCTCCATCGAAGTCCGCACCCCTCTCACAGGTGAAGAGGAGCTGGGTGTCATCGGCGTAAGAATTGATCTGGGCCCCGAAAGACTCCGCCAGTGCCGCCAGAGGGGTCATGAAGATGTTAAATAAAGTTGGGCTCAGGACAGAGCCCTGAGGAACTCCGACCCCCAATGGCGACATCTCGGCGGAGCAAGCAGAAGCCCAGACCGTTTGTCGACGGCCTGCCAGGAATGATCGAAACCACTGGAGCACCGTCCCTCGGAGACCAATCTCTGAGAGTCTTGCAAGAAGACCCTCATGAGGGACGGTGTCAAAGGCCGCCGACAGATCTAACATCACCAGAATCGCTCTCCCGCCCGAATCCAGCACCTCCTTTACCGCCTCCGAGACTTCCAGGAGAGCTGTTTCGGTGCTAAGATTGGCGCGAAAACCCGACTGGGTGGGGTGCAGTAGGTCATGGGACTCCAGGTAATTGGCAAGCACCTTATGGACATGCTTTTCAATGACCTTCGCAAAAGCCGGCAGAAGCGAGATAGGTCTATAATTCGCCAACACCTCCACATCCAGGCCAGGCTTTTTTAGCAGGGGAATAATCATTGCCTGCTTCCAGGACTGGGGAACCACACCCTGTGCAAGAGAACAGTTCAACAGGGGGTTCACAAGTGGATTAATGACAGCTGCCATTTTAGCCAGAAATTTTGCGGGGCAGGCGTCCCGGGGGGAACCTGATTTAAGCCCAGCCATCAGGTCAAGTGAAGCGGTCAGCGAGAGAGGAGGGAAAGCTGCCAGGGCCACACCCGCGTTAGGTCGAGTAACAGCGGCATCCTCCGCCCAACCTGGCATCACAGGCTCCAGCACATGGAAGGAGTCCTGGATCCGCTGGATCTTAGAGGTAAAAAAGTCCGCAATCGCCCTGACCCAAGGCGCAGGAGGGGAGGTCTGGGTTGGTGCTGCGCGAGACGTTGTAAACTCCCGCACAATGGCGAACAGCTCCCTACAGGAATTGGAGGCAGCTTCAATTTTTCTCGCGAAATAAGCCTTCTTCTCCGCGAGGATGTTCCGATGATAAGCTTTCGCCACAGACCTGTAGGCGAGTTTCGCCGTCGCGTCGTATTTCACGCGCCATGCTCTTTCCGCTACCTTGCATTGCCACCGTGAGGCCGCCAATGCTTCCGTAAACCAAGGGGCAGATGCACCTTTTCCAGGTTTGCGGAGGGGTCTCAGAGGAGCAAGATCATTAAGTCTCTCTAAGAGCCAGACCTGCAATCGCTCCACATAAGCACATCCGTTGGTCTGATGTTAAATAATAACTGTCCTTTAAAAAGTGGCGCAGAATTTTCATGTTTCAAATAAGGCTTCTGTGCTTAGGGTTATAAATTAATGTGTTTAAATATGATAGGAAAGGAATGAAGCATGCTTTTCATATGAGGAACCATCAAAATGATTGGTGTTCTTAACCCCTTGGCCATGCTTGTGACGGAACCACTCTGTCATGAGCCACGGGCGCGCTGTGCTAATGATGGAGTGGTTCCGTCACGGCCCCGCCCGCTTAATTAAACCGCCACGCAGGCGCGGAATTGATGCCGCGTAGGGGGGGCAGCCAAGCCGTGACGGAACCGCTCTGTCATTAGCACAGCGCGTCCGTGGCTCGTGACGGAGTGGTTGATTATATGTAAAAAATGTTATTAAAAATAAGTGCATTAAATTCGTTTTATAATCTTTATAATGCCTAATAATCATACTGTGAACTCCTTGCATGTGAAATGTCACTTTACCCAGGCGTACAAAACTCATTTTTATAAGGGTGTACTATATACATTTTTGATCCCCCATTCCTGGGCTATGTAGAGAACACTCTGGGGATTCCTATTATGCAAAAACATTGTAGGTTTTTCATTTTTAAGTGCCCCTAACACCAAAGTCGAAATTGGGCAAAATTCATTGTTTAGAAGTAGTCCTGCCACTCGGAGCAGCTTTCAAACTGATCTTAGGCTTCAGAAATGCACACATTTAAGTATAACACAAATAGCCGACCTCTATACTGCTAGAAAAGCACACCGCACACTGCTTACAAATGTAAATAAATATAAAAACCCAGCAGAAGTTATTCTCTTACCTCTAAGTTACTGGCAAACAGGAATGGAATAGGACTGCTTTTCAGCTATCAGTCTCCAGGGTCACTTTGAATCAGAAAGCCGCATGGAAAGCCTTGCACACAAAATAGAACAGCTGATAAGGGTTAAAGATCGAGTTCTGCATTTAGAAGCTTAGCAGGGCTCAGAGCAAGGTTTGCTTTGACACTTTTGACCTTTGAAACTTTTCTAAAGACAATATGACAGTGAAGGGAGAGAAGGAGAAGTTTTGCTTACTTTTTTTGGCAAAAGCAAGTTTTTGTGCACTCATATGAACAGAAGGAAATATAATGGTATATGTGAGCTTTGATTCAGAGAATAGCTCTGCCATGTATATAGCACGAATGCTTTTAGGGCTGAGATAAGGAGGCAAGTGGATTTAGTTTGAATTCATGTGCCCTCATGTTACAACTAGTATAATTGCTAAAGAGGGTGGTTGGTTATTAATGTTTTCTAGCTAGCTAAATGTGCTATTTGCCTCCTACAACTTTGTTTATGCCCAGTTGCTACAAATAGGGGTTGATAGTGTTGTCAGAAGTGAAACCTGTTTCAGGTTTTCATACTGTCGAAATGGGGGAAGGAGGCTATCTCCTCTACAAATTAAAGGTAGGCAAATCTATGTTTTATCTCTCTTTTTCTTAGTCTCTTTTGAGCCTGTCTATGCTGTCTGTGAAACAGCCATGAAACATTTAATTGGCTATTCAGTAATAGTGTTCTACAAATTGTTAGCATTAATAAAATGAATAAATAAATATGCTATGTTACTGTCCATCCTGTCTGATGAAATTTTGAAAGGATGAGTAGTCTAGATTGCTGTTCCCTTATTTGATCTTTGAGGGGAACTAGCTGTGGGTAGTTCCCCAGGTGATAACACCATTATTGTTTGTTATTCTCATGCTACATAGTTTTGCAAGGCCATTGCTAGTTTGTATTAGCTAGTCTGTGTAAATAAGCTGACAGTCCTTATTAGAGCTAATGTTGCATAGTTTGGATCGTGAAAAGTAGAATGCAGGAAAGACGCCCATGTGATCCTTAGCAAACATTTTTGAAGAAAATATTGTTTTATAGGAGTTTGTTTGTCAGAACATGTTCTGCTGGAGAAAATGTACCCACTATGTTGAAGTTGTTTTTAGTTCTTTATGTAATAAGAATCCCTGTTAAAATGAGCAGTTTTAGATTTTCCTGCTGCCCCTATAACATGAGAGCATGGTCCTAAGCGTACAATGTAGGTGCTTTTATTAAGAGAAATCATTTTAGAAGTGTCTGCAGTCCTGTACAAGTAATGAGTAAAAGTGTAAAACATTTCCTTTTTCTGGAGCGTCTTCAGATAAATATAATAGGAATACACACATGTAAGGATTTGGAGTATACCTGTATTGTATTTCTCTTTTCCTCAGAATTTAGTATATGAACACAGACTTCCTTAGCTGCTTCAAATAGAGTAATAGGTCCAGGTTTATTTTACTCTCAGATAAAGTGGTTCTTGGATGCCTTGCTAATATATGGGGTGTCCCAAGACTAGGAAGTATTCTGAGACTATCCTCTCTGTTGATAGATTATTTCTGTGCTTTGTCTAAAGACCTTTTGTTCTGTCCACCAACAGATATTGTCTGCCTTACAACCATTGACAGAGGGCACCGGACATCAGATCCATCCTGGGGAGTCAGCACCAGCCCAGCTTGAAGCCAAGGTGAAGGTAACCAGCACAGGCGTTGCTGGCAACTAGGACCTCAGTGAAGGCGGAAGCACTGGGATGTGAAGTGTGTACCCCTGCCACTGTCTTGGGCGAAAGACGGGGTCACAAATCAGAAAGGAGAAATCATGGATCAAGTTTTGAGTCACAGACCGACCAGAACGGCGAGGAGGCTTTGCTTGAGGTGACCCCTTTTTAAACAAGGGTTGCTTCAGAGATCCTAGCATCAAGGCTCTGAATCCAGGTCCCAAAGCGAATGCAAGTTTGCACCTTTGTTTGTTGATCAAGAGAGCCTGGGCACACTGGATGCAATGAGTGGCCCCAACAAAAGAGCAGTGCGCTAATAGAGTAATACAGGAGTTAGGGAAGGACTTGAGTTTAGGGTACAGGTGCCGTGTCTCTTGTGACTGTTAGATTGAAGTGAAGAAAACTGGTGCACTGCGTGAGACACTGGAGAGGATCGCTGAGGGCATTTGCCCTGGGGGGTGATTGCCCTATCCTGAAAGAAGAAACTTTCCCCTTGAAACTGGGCTGTGATTCTTTTTTTTTAAAAAACATTGTATTTGAAAGATTAAAGCAAGATTCATAAATTAATTTTAGCATGACATAAATACACATCGCAAAACCGTGTACATATACATTCACTCCTTTAGGTGTGAGGGCCCTCCTCCAGGGTACTTCAGTCCACATCCCTTCCCCGTCTTTGGGTGGTGGGCCGGTCTTCTGACATACACAAAAAACATTTAAGTGCTCCCATCTGAATCACAGTCCTCCGGGATCGGTGGCTCGCAGATTCCACCCCTATAGGAGTTTCAACTTCCCCATATTTTTTCCCACTTTTTGGGACATCCCCTATACACAAAAACAGATCTCTCCGCAACCATTGCAAGGTCCATATCAGCGCACCACTGGGTTAGGGTCGGACTGGTCCCGAAACCCCATTGGCGCGCAATTTTTCGCTTTGCCACTGTTACTCCCAGGGTCACCCACCCTTGCATCGCCACATTCAAATCTGTTGGTTCCCAGATGTTCAATAAGCAATATTTTAGCTCTGGCAATATCGTGACTCCTGTAACTTGGGAGAGTGTCCTCATTACTGCCATCTAGTATCTTCCTATTGCGGGGCAGGTCCACAGAGTATGAAAAAAAGTTCCTAGTTCCCCACACTCTCTCAAACACTGTGGTGTATCTGCGCTCCCTATCTTGTGCAACAGAACCCTTGTGTAGTATGTGCGGTGCAATATTTTAAGCTGTACCAGAAGCAGTCTGGATGGGATTGCAGCCTCTTACAGGGAGGCAAGTACATCTCGCCAATCCGCCTCATCAATGTCCCCTATATCCTTTTCCCGTGCTGCCTTTACTGTTCCGGTGGGGTCAGGCCTATTGTTGATAATTTTTCTGTATGTCATCGAGATCGCCTTTTTTTGAAGGCGGTCAGTCAGGAGCCTTTCCTCTAACGGCGAGGACTTCTCTGGGGTCGCGCCTGGCGGCAGGGCCGACTGCAGGGCATGCCTAATCTGCATATAGCGGAAGCGCTCCGTCTCAGCGAGGCCATAGGTGGTCTGAAGTTGCGCGAATGGAATTACCTGTCCCTTCTGCCACAAATCTCCTACTGACGAGATCCCAATGTTATCCCAGTTTCGAAATCCCTTGGAGTTGCCAAGCCTACCGAGCTTTTGGGTGTCCCACAACGGCGTTGCCAATGTAATCACTCCCTCCCATCCCAATGCACGCTGCGTCATAAACCAAATGTTAATCGTATGGAGTGTCGGTCCGGTGGGCGAGTGTTTTCGCCTCTTGTTATATAGGGCGTCCATGATACCTGCTTTCTGCAAAATATGTCTGTCCAGCCTGAACGCTGGCTCTTCTTGGGGGACATGTAGCCACTGGTTGATCGGGACAAGGTGCGAGGCCCAGTAATAGGCCCTAATATCAAGCAAAGCTATCCCTCCGTCATGCCCGCTTCTGTTTAGTTTCTTCATGGCAATACGGGGTGCCTTCCCTTCCCATAGTAGAGTAGTTATCTCTGCCTCGACTGCCCCAAGATACTTAGATGGGACCAGGAACGGGGTGTTCTGTAGTGCGTACAAGAATCTCGGTAGCGCCACCATCTTAAACAGCACTGCACATCCAAGGAGTGTAAGGGGCAGTGTGCGCCAATGCTAGACGTCCTGTTTGAGCCGCAGTAGCGGCTGCATCAAGTTTCGATCAATAAATTGCATCCGGTCAGGTGTAATGAAGATCCCTAGGTATTTAAAGCCATCTGTGACTATCTGTAGAGCGCACCCCCTTGGTAATCGAGGTGGCGAGCCTCAGAGGATATATAACAAAGACTTATCCCAATTTATCATGTATCCAGACGCTCGTCCATCTGTAGCACAGATGTCAAGTAGACAATTAATAGACCGCGCTGGGGCGGTAAGGTATAACAGTATATCGTCTGTATACAACGAAATTCGATCTTCCCAGCCCATTGCCCATCGTATGCCCTTTATCGTGAGGTCCTGTCTGACCCATGCCGCTAATGGCTCCAAGAAGATAGCAAAAAGCAGGGGTGACAGCGGGCACCCCTGTCGTGTCCCTCTACCCAGTAGGAATTCTCTGGAGAGACAACCGTTCACTACAACCCTTGCCAATGGTTGCTTATATAGTAACCTCACCCATTTACAGAATTTGGGGCCAAAGCCCAGATGCTGGAGGACCGCAAAGAGGAAGGGCCATTCCACCAGATCAAATGCCATACGCGCATCTAAGGAGAGTATGTCCGCGTCTTCGTCTATGGTTTCCCTACGTTCCAGCACACCGAACAGCCGCCGCAGGTTAAGTGCCGTGTTGCGGTGAGGCATGAAGCCCGACTGGTCCAGGTGGATGATTTTAGCTAGGTAAGGCTGGAGTCTCGTAGCTAGGGCTTTAGCTAATATCTTTGCCTCTGCATTAGGTAATGAAATCGGCCTGTATGAAACACACTACTGCGCTGGCCCACCCGGCTTGTGTATCGCAACGATTGTGGCCAGGCGCTGGTCCCTAGGCAGAGCCCCAATTGTCAAGCTTTAGGAGCTGTGCAGTTCCTAGTTTATAAAATTCTATTGGGATACCATTTGGCCCCAGCGCCTTCCCCGTGTGTAGTGCCCTAATCGCCAGCGCGATCTCTTCCTGTGTCATATCTTCTTCTAGCGCTGATAAAGCGTCTTCCCCCAGGGTGGGAGTCTGTATGTCATGTAAGAATGCCAGATTGTCCTCCACTGTTGCTTTAGCCACTGGTGTGTACTCTGATTCATAGTGATGCTCCAGCTTGTCTGCAATCTGCTGTGGGGCCTGTACTAATGTGCCTTCCCGTGTACATATTTGTGCAATCCTGTTATTCGCCCTTTCTTTCTTCCCTAACCACGCCAGTAATTTTCCTGCCTTGTCCCCCTGGCCATAAATAGTATGCTGGGTTTTTGTAAGTCTGTCAGAGACCTTCTCTCGTGTGTATGCCCTATATTCCTGTTGTGCTAGGTTTAGTGCATGTGTCGTGCCCTCTGTAATATCTAATGCATGCGCTCTCTCGGCCCTCGCTACCGCCTCCTCAAGATCTCCTATGTGTTTCTGTTGATCCCTCTTTTTTCCTGTAATATTGTTTGGTGGCCTGAAGTAACGTTTTTCGAATCTTCCGATCCTGTAGATACCCTGGTCTAATAGGGAAGAGTCATTGATTTTGTAGGTTGGAGGATATGTATGTGATACTGACCGGGGAGTGATCTGAAATGCCACCCGGGAGATGTTGGATGTCTGTCACGCCCAATACTCCGGTGGCTAAAGTAAAGATATAATCCAGTCTAGAGAGACTATTATGTGCCCAGAGTGGAACATAAACTGTCTGTCGGTCGGGTACCTAGTCCTCCATATATCTACTAGTCCCAACGCCTCCGCAAAGTCCCGCAACTTCCGGGTCTCCCACCCTGTGCCCCTCAAAGGTTGTCTATCAAGGTCTGGGTCCGGGACTGCGTTAAAATCCCTCCTATAATCAATTCTCCCGCAGGGAGGGCAAGTAAGAACTTCCCCAAATCTGCAAATGCTGTCTGGTGCAGTGTTGGTGGGATATATACTGAAACAATATTGTATGTCTTGCCATCCCATTGACCCGATATGGCCGCAAATCATCCCTGCTCGTCATTATAAGTTTTTGACACCACCATTGGGAAGCATTTGTTTACCAAAACACCCACACTTCTAGACCCGGAAGAGAATTCTGCATGTGCTGCCATGTGGAGCCCCCATATATTTAGGGCCTTAACTGTCGTACCCTGCATGTGCGTCTCCTGAATCAATGCCAAAGCCAGGTTCTTCCTTCTTATGTAGTGCAAGACCAATCCCCGCTTAATTTTGTCTCCCAGTCGATTAGCGTTCCAGGAGAGTACTGTTAACTGTGGCGCCCGCTGATGGGCACTCTTGAGCCCCTGGGGCTGTGTCGTTGGGCCCGGGTGTGTGTCTGTCATGGGTTTTGATGGTCAGCCCATGTGCAAGGAGTGCCGCAAACTGATCTGATATGTCATGCATCATTCTTACTGTCAAACTTCCCATGAACAGTGGGAACGGTTCCCCAGCAACTCTCCCCTTTATAAACTCCCCCCCTTCACATCCCCCTACCCTGCCTCCCTGCCTAGCGGATTTAAAAGTACCCGCCTCCCCAACATAGCAGAGTGCTTCAGTCCCAAACCATTGTACATTTGTAACTTGGGGAGGGAGAAAGCCCACCTACCCCGCCCGACCGACCTTATGCAATACTCATCTAAAGCCAGCAACAGAGTCTCTACATAGTCTGCAGCTGTTTTCTCACCAGTGCAGTGGCTTCTCTCTGTATTACCAGTTCAGCGTTACCGTAATCTCAGACCGGTGTGGTCCAAGCGCCCCAGTTAATTTGCCTTTGCTCATTGATCTCCCTGCTAGTGGGGTCTATCCAGCAGAGATCTGTTTCTCTATTGACTGTTCCATGGTTTCTTCCCGGGCTTCTGGTCCTTCATTCTTCTTCATTGCCTGTTCTCTGTTCCTCACTCAGATCCTGTGTCGCCGTCTCTCGTTCTTCACCCCCATCGCGCTGGGAGGTTTTCCGCCTTCGTCCCCTCTGCCCTTGATTCCTGGTCACCGGTCTCCAGCCCTCCAGCCAGTCGGTTGCCTCTCCTCGTGACTCAAAAAAACAGGTCTTCCCCTCCACCTCCACTGGTAGTTTTTCTGGGAAAAGCATCGCATACTTCAGCGCTCGATTACGGAGTTCTTTCTTGACTGCTGTGAAGCTGCGCCTTTGGGCTGTGACTGCCGCCGTATAGTCAGGGTAAATCGTCACCGTACTGTTGTCTATTGTGATAGGGGGGCCCACTCGGGCCACCTGAAGGATCGTATCCCTGTCTCGAAAATTGAAAAGTCATGCGAGGATCCGCCTCGGGGGAGCTCCCGGTCTGGGCCGCCCGCTCGGGACCCTGTGCGCCCTTTCCACCGAGAAGAATTTGGAGAGCCCCCGGGGGCAGAGCTGTGTCAGTTCTTCCACTAAGAGGTCCCGCCCTGGTCCCCGAACACTTTCCGGCACACCTACTAGGCGCACGTTGTTGCGCCAAGAGCGCCCCTCCTGATCGGCCAGTTTCGCCGAGAGCTGCACGTTCATCCGTTCCAGGTGCGTCACTTGTTTTTGTAATGTCGTGGTATCCCATGTGAGGGTTTTTTTTGTGGCCTCCACCTCCGTCACTCTAGAGCTCATGTTGGAGAGGTCCGCCTTCAGCAGCGACACCTCCGTGAAAATTGAGCCAATGGATGTTTGCATTTGTATTAGCGTTGCCATAACGTCTTGTAGCGTGACTTCATTCTGGGATCCATCCCATCGCTCATGGCCGGAGTTCCCGGCTGTTGCTCTGCTTGCTGGCTCTTCATTAGCGTGTACTTGTCTATACGATTGTTCTGCACCTGTTTTGCCCCCCAGGTGCTCATCCCGTCCTTCTCCAGGCGCTCGGTGCTGATTATACACCAGGGGTCTCCCGCACCTCAACTCAGTTCTGTTGCTTCCCTTCCGACGGTGGCTTTTGCTGGACCCTATCTCGACCGCCGGAGGCCCTCTCCTCCTATACTGCCACCTTCCGCTTTCCGGGTCTCACCGTCGCCACGATTGCCGCGCCGACCCGTTGGTGCAGGTGTCTTTCTTCCCCTCCTGCCGCAACAAGCTCTCAGTTTGGCGGAACTGGTCTACCCGCAGCTCCGCAAGTCCGCGCACCGCATTGAGCCCAGTAGCCTGACTCCAGCGTGGTTGCACTCTCGATCTGTAGCGGGGGTTGGCTTTTCACACTATGGCCTGGCAGGAGGTAGGGAGCACTCACAGCCTTTAACGCTCAGTCTCGGGCCTGCCTCGCCTTGCGTGCACAGACGTGCGGCCCTGTTAGTTACTGTGGGTCCAGATTGCGTTCTTGGATGCTAGGCCTCGGCTCCGCCCCCTCGCCGTGCTCGGTCCCGGGAACGCCTTGGAACACACCGGGCCAATATCCTTGCACCGGAAGGCACACTGCTGCTGATCCAACACTCTGGTCGCGCCAGGCTACAGGATTATATCAGGATTTGCGGGTCAAGGCAGTCGGGTACCGGGAGCTCCTCTAGGCTGCGGCCATGTTCTTCGGTCGCTAGCCACGCCCCCCCCCGGGCTGTGATTCTTGAGTTGCGAGTTGTGCAGCTCCACCGTGGGAACAACAAGAGCCTGTCTGTGAGGCTCAAATTGACACAGGGAGAAGACTCCCCTCTGGCTGGTTGTACAGCGGCTTCAATTTCCCAAGAACTTCTTTTTTTGTTAATAATGTATCCCTTTGGAAGTCCCATTTTATAGGAAGAGCAGCCCTTTCCGCCTCCTCGTCCTAATTCCTATGACCCTGTGTGGTCCTCCTTGTCCCTTGGAGCCAGGATTATTTTTGTAATAATTTGTTTAACTGCTTTAATATTTGCATTAGGTATACATTTTTTTGCAGGAGAAACATTCTTCTGAGCAGTTAACAAATGTTACTTTGCCCTCCTCCTAAAAGTGTATTAATTTATACTCTAGCCCTCATAAAAGGAACACTGCAAAAGTCTATTAAAAATGTTTTTATTAGGTATGTACTGTTGGCTATTCTGACATTGAAATGGATGGTCACTGAAATGCCTAGGAGCCCTGCAAATGTTCTTTACATAGAACCGGACTGCATGGTTCTAGGATTGGCTTTTTGCTTAGGGCTGGAAAATTGATAATTCTGTTTGTGATAATAGTCATTACTCTCTCCTGCTATCTGTATGTTAATTAGGACCCAATTCTTTGTTCCCTTTGTACTCCTGCTTATACCTTATATGTACCCACTTAATGATATGTTTAGAATGAAAAATGCCCACCTAGCAATGAATTAGGATATTGATAAATTTATGAAAATAAATGTGCAAAATATTTTCTATGTTCCTACTGGATCATAGGAATGTCTTTAGTTCATGCTAAAAGGACTATCTGTTAAAGATTGCAGGAATCTGTTAGCATGAGCTAAAAGCCATTTTGTACTTGGCAGCCATCTTAGTTAGCAAGGTGCTTGCCATGTGCTTTCTCCTCTTCCAGAGCATTGCACCTGCTCAGAAAGGCCTAGCTAGTAGAATGCACCTGCTCTTATGTTGTAACGGTCAGGCTATTCTTGCTGATGTAAGGAGAAATGTCTCTCTTCCCACTTTGTTGAGCAAGAAAATGTTGTATACCCATATTAAAAAATTGAAAAATGGCTGTGCACTGCTAGTTGTATACCAAGTTTTTAGGCGTACTTCGTGCTCCTAAGTTATTCTCCCCGCTCAGGAGTGTATATAAAATGATTGAAGACAGCACTGGCACGGATTGTGCAAGTGTCACTTGGGGCACAGAAACTATATGCTGCAAAATCCAGCTATTGTGTTTCAAAATCATTCATAATAAAAGTTTTTGCAAATCAAATTTCTTTCACTTTTGTATCTTCTTTAGTATTTTATTCATACTATTGTTTTATACGATATAGTATATTCTCCATATACAATTCTTATCCATTTCATCAACAATGGAAAACCACAATTTTTTCTTCCAATGCATTTCGGCCTAAAAGGCCTTCATCTGGGAAATCTGTGAAGCAAGGACATGTATCTATCACTATTACTGTGTTATGTAAACATTACCACAAAAAATGTACAACAAATGTTTATAATCAAAAACCAAAATGCATTATAATAAGTGTAACTCTTTACATCGTAACCTACGTCTATGATAGGAAAATGTCTTCACATCTAAGGTCCGCTAGTAACCCTCAAAATTGGTGTACAAAACAGGAATATATTCCATAAAGCGCGCCTTCAAACCAATGTTCAATCAGTATTTTAAAAAAAACCATAGTTGAAACAATGTTACGCGCATATCATCTATCATTTCACTCGCGTTTCTCTGCAAACTGCAACATACTCTGTAGCTTAATAACTCTACCGCGCACAAACATTGCTGCGACGAATCTATCGCTTACCGGGTTTTCGCTGAAGAAACTTACAGAACCGTCTCACGGGAAACTGTGTGTGATCTGGTAACGATAGCGTGTGACGCATAGGGTGTGGTTTGAATTGTGAGAGTTTGCGCGTTTACTTTGAATGACGAAAGCTTAAAGGTGCAGACCACATTATCAACAAACATGTGAAAACTTTAAAAAAACGCCCTGGGACAAATATAACAAACATCGCTAGTATCCTATCATGTTAAAGCATTTGTTGACCATATCATAAAGGTATATAAATTACAAAATGTGTCGTTTAAACTAAACAACTAAATGTGGTAAAATAAACATAAATAGGTTATATGCTCAGCACTGAGGTTAAATGGACATTTTCACAGTTCATAAATAACAACTAAATTCTGTCCGTTCATTTATCCCATTCGGGACCAAGGACTGTAAATGGTATATCCAATAGTTCTCTCTTTTTAGGAGTGTTTTTTTATTGTCTCTTTCTTCCAATCTCTCCACCACTTCCAATATACAAGCTTTAATCTGATTCACTTGGTGGTTGTGTTCAGTGAAATGAGTTGCCACTGCTGATTTTAACACTTTAGTTCTGATGTTACTTTTATGCTCTGTGAGTCTTACTTTGAGCTTCCGTTCCGTTTGGCCGACGTAGGCTTTACCACAAGGACACTTTATCATATATACAATGTTTTTGGTATCACAGGTTGCGTTTACTCTTAATTTGATTTTATTCCCTCTCATAGGGTGGGAAATTGTGTTCCCTTCCATTATGTTGTTACAATTACTACAATTTCTGCATGGGGTTGTACCCTTGAATTTAGTGTAAGTTTTAGTAGATGTGGGATTTTTAAGAATTTCCCCTAGATTTCTGGCTCTAGTAAATGCAAATGTCGGCTCGTCTGCAAAAATGTTGTTGAAATCAGGTTCAGTTTGTAACATTCTCCAATGTTTTTTGATAGTCCTTTTGAACAATGGACTCATTGTTGAATACTTGCTTACGCACGTTATCTTGGGTTCTTTTTGAACGTGGGTTGTAGATAGTAATGACCGTCTGTCTTTTAATTGCGTTCTTTCCAATGCTGAATTTAATACTGTTTCAGGATATCCTCTTTTTCTGAAACGTGCTAACATGTTCAGTGCTTGCGTCTTTGATTCCTCAGGGTCTGAGACAATTCTCTTCACTCGGAGAAGCTGAGAATATGGTAAATGTTGTTTAAGGGGACTTGGGTGGAAGCTCTGGTATGATAATAAGTTATTGCGGTCAGTGGTTTTGGTATGTAAGGTCGTTTCAATTTGGTGACCTATTTTCTTGATAGTAACATCCAGGTAACTGATTTGATTCTCTTCAATTTCATACGTGAATTGTATGCGTTGGTCTATTTCATTTAATTGTTGGATGTTGCAAATCAAATTTTCCTTTGAGCCTTTCCACAAAATGAAAATGTCGTCAATATATCTGAGATATAGGAACAAATCTTTTTTCCATTGATCTTGTTGCAAAATGTGTGTATTCTCATATAGATGCATAAAAATTTTGGCATATGACGGGGCTGCCGGATTTCCCATGGCAGTGCCCGACTTTTGGAGGTACCATTTGTTTTCCCATCTGAAATAGCTATGCATTAATGGGAAATTTAGAAGTTCCAGTAGAAATACTTTCATGGGTTCTTCGTAATCCATGTGAAGCAATGCTTCCTCAACTGCTTCTAACCCCATATTGTGGGGTATGGAAGTATAAAGTGCCTGAACATCTATAGTACACATGATGATATTTTCTTCTTTTTCCAAGTGTAGGTTGTGTAATTTCATCAAGAAGTCTGTGGTATCCTTGACATATGACTCCATTTTGGTAACATAGGGTTGTAGGTATTTGTCAATTAGTTTTCCCACTGGTTCATGCACGCTCCCACATGTGGACACTATGGGGCGGCATGGAGGGGTGGTGAGGTTCTTATGAATCTTGGGTGTAAGATTAAATTTGGGTGCTTTAGGGTGAATGGTAGTCAAGTATTTCTTCATTTTGTCATCAACACATCCTTTAGAGATAGCATGTTTTATTATGAATGATTTTGAAACACAATAGCTGGATTTTGCAGCATATAGTTTCTGTGCCCCAAGTGACACTTGCACAATCCGTGCCAGTGCTGTATACCCATATTAGTCATTTTTCATGCTGGTATGTGCCAGGACCTCCACTTGGTTTTATGCTGACTAATGTAACTTAAGCACTCCTTAGAATGCCTCCTACAGTGACCTGAGGGTACTGTGTGACATAGTCTCCCTCATCTGCGGTTAATAAATATGTTTTCTTGATATTACAGCTTCTGTGCCAATCTGTTCTTTGTTGGTTAAAAGGACCAGGTGTATTCAGTGAACCCCCTTAGGAGGTTTATATTTCTTCAGCTTCCCCTGTTCCAAAGGGTGTCAAACCAGGAGTACTTGCCAAGGGACGGGCGAGGAGTGTGGAGAAGCCCCGATGGCCCCAGAGACAGTCGTGGACTAAGGACAAGAGGTGTCCCTGCCCCGATAGGTGCAGAAAGGGGGGAGACTAGGCCACAGAGAAGCTAAAAGCTCCATCGGGGTGCAGAAGCCTGTTGCATGGGCCAGTGTAGAATTAGAAAATGCCCTGTGCATGTTGGTCACTGCACCATCGAGGTGCAAGATGAAGTGCGCCCGGGGTGAGGAGATTTGGCGGGATATTGCCTTGTGGCCGCAGAGCTCTCACTGGTGACAGCCATCTTGGATGAGGCCAGACTATGCCCCCCAAAAATACATAGGGCCTTATTTATGAAGGCCTTGCGCCGCTGGTGCGTCACTTTTTCCCATTTTAAAAGTGGCGCATCGGCGGCGCAAGGCCTTCATAAATAAGGCCCATATTCTTTAGTCTAATGTTAAACCTTTGTTCCACCCATCTTACTTTACCCTTATAATCAGTATACACTATATGGGCCTTTAGTTGAATATATACAGTACTCTATTTCATAAGACAGGGGTGTGTAAAGGCATCCTTTCTACAGGTTCAAGTAGAAAGTAGTTTACTCTGCAATATTAGTACCCCAGATAGTTGTGTAGAGCTGCGGTCACCACAATAATTCTTCTCAGCTTTGTCCTGTCCTATGCATTTTATTGCATAGAGAGCAATGATAACGACTTTGAATGCGATGACACTCACAAGTGTGCTTCACCACATACTATAACACAACACACCGTCTTCCATAAAGATTGGATAAAACTTTAACAAAAAAAACTAAAAGGAAAACCAAATTAATATCCTATATACTTCTAGCATGGAACGATAAAAGACCAAGAGTAGTATTTGGTACTTACTAATATAGCATATGTAATATGACACCCTCTAAACATCATACACCAAACATGGTTAGAAAGGTTACAGCACAAATTCTACAACAGAGTCTTTACATCCGTTTGGAACATATACAAGTCGCCCAAACCTAGTGATGCTTTCTCCCTTTCCTTTATCAAGAGATGCTGCATGCTAGTGAACAGAATGACCATAAAAATCATAAGAGACTTGTATGTCCTAGTCCATGGCCTGTCATCCCAGATCTTGAACTTCTATTGTCAAGATTCATTAATCAGCTTTTTTACTATTCTTGAATAGATTGTGATCACTAACATCTGAGTTCATCTTACAATTTGCTCGTATGCTGAAATCCCATGCTTTCTTATCACTTAATTTGGCAGAAACCGTGAATAAATCAATAACTTGAAAAGGACCCTGAAGCAAACTGCATCTTCTCATATTTCGCTGCTGCACCTTCGCCCTGACACAATCACCTCTGCTCAACTTAACTTCTTTCTCCCCATGTATAAAATCAAAGTATTTCCTGCAATGTATTTGCGCCTTCAAAATATTTTCCTTAACCCTTTGCAAGGACAAACTATTCATGACATTGTTCCTCATCCATGCCTGATTGTCTTTGGTGCAGAGACCCCTCCCTTCAAATAACCTGTACGGACTGTATCTTTATCTCGTAATTCTTGCAATTTTTAATAGCCATACAAATGCTGCCCTTTAAAACTCTATTACAGATCTCTACAGCACCATTCCCAGTTGGATGATAAAGCAAGGTGTATTTCCAAATAATATTGTTCCTATTTATAAAAAAAACGGAAGGAGTTTGAAGCGAACTGAGCGCATTTGTAACTTAGTAATTACTTTAAAATTCCTTCATATAAAAATAGTTTAACCAGGAACATAGGGACGGATTATGATGATGGGCGGATCACCACTGACAGCCTGTCGGTGGTGGTCCAACCGCCGACAGCGCTCGGTCTAGTTACCGGATTACAATACTAGTGGTCTGTTCCACAGCAGTAATGGAAAACCACAGCATCCACCAGGAGCAGTGATACTGACAGGTTGGCAGTCAGACTCGTAGTCCTGAATGGTGGCGTTGCTGAGGGAGGAACCGCCGCAGGGATTACGATATCCCTTTCCGACAACCTTTTCATGGTGGGAATACCACCATGAAAGACTGTCAGAAACTGTATTTGGGGGCTCCATACTGGGCACCCGTCTATCATGGGCCACTGTAAAGTGGCCCTGAGGGGGGAATCCATGTTAAAATATCGATATTAAAAATATCGATGAAAAAAATATCGATGTGAAAATATCGATAACAAAGTCCCTGTACTTAAAAAGGTAAGTACAGTAATATCGACTCAAAAATATTGATATAAAAAATATAGATGTAAAAAATATAGGCTTTAAAAAATAACATAACTTAAATTAAATTAATTAAATAATATTATTATTAACATATTAAAGTAATGTTAATATATATTTAAACTAATTATAACAAATAAACTTAATTTAATAACTATAAACGCAAAAAAGTGTACATATACATATATTTACCTAAATACATTTTATTAACTATTAAATGCATTTAATTCATAAACTTGATTAATTATATTAAAATAAAATAAAAACATATAAATCATTTAAAATACATACAAATATTTAAGATTTTCTACATTTAATTTACACATTAAACTATTAAAAAAATAATACATACATTTAATAACAAAATAAAAACATTAACCCCTCCCGTGCTCATGACGAGCTCAGCGCATGTATGGCCCCCACACACCTCCATGCACCATGTGTCCATTGATGTGCAGGGAGTGCTACTTTTCACGGAGACTTGTGCTGTGGCCCTTTCCCTTAACTGTAGCACAAATTGCTGTGCACAGCAGTCACATCGCAATGCAGTGGTCCGGCCGTTGCCTGCTTGTCGGGCGGTCTCCTGACCGCCGTGATAGTGGGTGGCAGTCCAACCGACCTCTATTGTAATCAGGCCCTTATTATGGCTGAAGCATAAACTCCTTTTATAACACATACTTCTGATCATTTCAAGATCAAGTAAACCACAACTACATATCATGCAACGCAATTGATGTTAGAAATAGGTCCCAAGACATCTATGGCTAGAGACTCCCAGTGTTCATCAGGAGCCTGGGTGGTCTAAACGTGATCATGATTTTGTCAGCACTAGATCATTATAAAGAATCCCTCACTATCCTTTCAGTCTCCCTGTCAATACCTGGCCACCAAAACTGGGGGTTTTCCTATTCTTAATGATCCAGAGGTGCTCTTTATGGTTGATTTTAAGAATCCATGAACTCTTACTCGGTATTACCCTCTCAACTCTCATTAGGAAGCTGTTGTCCTCCTACCAGAGTTTATTCCTAATTCCCTAATAATGTTTTGTCTTACAAAAAACACTTTTTTAATGGGCCAGACTTCCAACTTGTACTGCAGTACTTTAGTTAATAAGGGCTAACATTTATACATTGCCGTCAATTCCTTCTTAAATATGGAATTTCATTTTAACACATCAACTACTGCAACAGTGTACTCATTCCCGATTTCTGGAATTTGAACAGTGATATGGAATAGGTTTCTGCTTAAAAAATCACCCACCTTATTTTTTACAACTGGTAGGTATTCGACAATTGGAATTATGATCTAACAATTGCAGCAAAAATCGAGCCAACCTGCAAGGTACTTTGTAGCTGCAGTGGTTAAACTCTTGGTAGGCGGTTTATGTTTTGTATGAATGATGAAATAAGAACCCCAGACATGTTGTCTGAACTTACTTGTTCCCTCAAACACACATTAACATCTCTCTATGGTAGAGATTTTTTCTTCTGCAGGTGTCAACTAGCATGAAGGAAATGATATCGTGAGTTACTCATTACTCCCTTTTTACCATAGCTCAGCACCAACAACCTTCCACTGGCGTCAGTGGTGATAATGGAAACACCATTACGAGTTTAGCCTTGTAGAGCAATAGCACTTTAAATATCATTTAGATGCTTCCAAAGCAACATTGGGGAATAGTACTTCAACTTAGTTACTTTTTTTATACAATTGTCTAATTTCAAACATTTTGTTTGCAAAATCTATTACAAATTTCAAATAAAATTCAGCAAAACGTAAAAATGACCTAACATCATCCTTAGAAGTGGATGATGGATCATTATGAATAGCTTCCATTAATTCTTTCCTAGGAAAATGCCCTTCTCACTTATTTCATGCCCCAAGTAAGATACTGAATTTAACGCAAATTTACATTCTTTTAAAATTCTTTAGTAAGATGTTTGTCATTTGGTATGTTAAGAGCTTTCCCGAACCTGCTGTCATGTTATTCCTTGGTTTTTCCCATTATTAATATGTCAGCCTGAAAAGAAAAAAATACATTCTTGGTTTTTAAAAAGCTGGTATCAACCGCTGAAAAACAGCTGCTGCAAACACAAGCCCAAATGACATGCTATTAAATTGGAAACATCTGTACGGTGTTATAAACATGGTAATGTGCTTGCTGTTATGGTAAGCGGTAAATTAGTGATACCTCGCAGTGAAATCAAAGCACTTTAACACCCTTCATCATAACAAGCATTTCACAAATCTTTGGGTGCAGAAACTTGTCAACAAGGGTGTTTACGTTTAAAGCTCGAAAGCCGGTGTATAACTTAACCTTGCCATTTGCCTTGCGAGCCACCACTAAGAGAGTCAGACACTCACTGGCCTTGATGCTTTTAGTGATGCCTAAATTCACTAATTTGTCTAATTTTTGTTTTACTTCCTCTCTGATGCTAAAGGGGAAGTTCCTTACTTTGTGTGAAGCTGGTTTAAAGTTGTCTCTCAAAACTGTCTTGTGCTGGAATTCTCATAACTCTCCCACTTTGTCAGAAAAAAACATCAGGAAATTCTACACACAAAGATCGCGAAAAGGTAGAAGTGCAAGCTGATAACAAACAACACCTGTTCGGGATTGTATGGGCTTAAAAATACACCTAAAATCCCTTGATGTAGACATTCTAGAAGGTATGGACCATTTTCAGCTACATACAGTTTCCCTTCTACCTCTCTACCTTTAAATTCAAACTTCACGATAACCAACCATGGGTTTTGGATCTCCAGTGAAACTTTCAGGATGAATATCAGAAGATAGTAAATAATTGCTTAAGGGATTTGAAAACTTTTCCACACAAACAGATTGGCTGACTACTGTGTAAGGTGAACCACAATCTGCAACAATGTTCATTGGAATCCCACCTAGAACAATTAAACACACAGTTTCTTTTTTAAATTGGTGTGCAATCAAAGACCTCTAAGTCAATACTTGAAACACATTACACTCCTTCATCCTCTTGTTCTGATGAATCAGAATTGTCTACTACACATTCTATGGTAGGAGTAATCTTTTCCTTCCAACACACTCTTGCAAAATGATCTATTATGCCACCGTTTGAACAACATGACTTCAATGCATGACAATGCATATCATGAGCCAGATCTTCTTTAGTCGCACACTGTAACCTAGTCTGTGACTGGCAACCCTTTTCTCATCAAGTTTAGATAGCTTAAAAGGATTTGGTATAAAGAGAAGAAGCAGAATTCTCATGTATCTTTTTAGTACCTATTTAATTTTAATTGCGGGTTTATATAGCGCTAGGAATCGACTCCCGGAGGAGTATCTCCACGCTTCGACCGCTGGGGAACCCATCCTGGCTCACCCTGAGAGATGGTCCCTGATGGGTATCTCTAAGGTGCGACCAAGCATCCCCCGCGGTCTGGGGGGCCGTTGTGAAGATGAGGCAAGCTGATGCCCAGAGTTGCCGAGTGTGGTTTCTGACTAGAGTAGGCACCGAGGCGAGAATTATCGAGTCCGCTGACCCTGGTCCACGACCCTGCCGCGTCAGGAATCGAACCCTGGTCCCAGGCCTTTCTCTGCTTACGGGTCTGCCGCCTCTAACCAGTGAGCCACACTTCTCACTCCTATTAGTTGAGGAATTGATTTTATAAACTGCGTATTTTGTTTTCTGTGTTGCTTGATGCTTCTTTGGCACAACACTTGGAAAGTTCAGCTTTAAAAAAAATAACTATTGCTTCCTTCTAGGTAGTGTCAAAATTGGCCCAAAAGCTTTCCTAAACTTTATTTTTTATTTTTTTAACCAACAGCATGACAATACATAGTATAAATAAAAAAAAATACTTGCTGAGAGCAGAGAGTTGCATCCATCACAGTTGTCATGCAACATATGAGGGCAAAAAATGAGTACAGAGTACAGTTGTAGTCCCGGTAGAGAGGCACACTATATGACTGGTCTTGTGCCCTCGCAGAGGGGGCCAGTCTGCAATGGCCAGCCCCAGCCTCCCCCTTGAGAGACAATTTGCTGCGACTGCAGTGTTCAGGCATTCAGGTACGAAAAAGGAAGAGCCACACAGCATCCTGTAGGACTTTACAGTCTATCAAGCCACATTCCCACCATATTTAGTCCACCAGGATATTGGTGTACAATAAGTAGGAATGTTGGGAACCTCAAATGTCTTTTGGCCTACTGCTGGGATGCAGGGTATGGGAGAATAGTTGCAGTTGTTCATAACAATGTACCATCTATATTAACCAGCTTTTGACTGTGGGGGTTGTATTCCTCCTCCAGGTGCAGGCCACCGGTCTCTCCACCAAAAGGACAGCAACAGCCATGAACCATCTTAGGCTACCTTGGGTCTGGTCATACAGCTCAGCAGTGCCATTTGTGGGAAGGGCTCTAATGGTATCTCAACACTCTCCAACAGGGTCCCAAAGATCTTGATCCAGTAGTTGTGAATTGGTGGGCAGTGCCAAGCAAGAAGGATAAAAGCTGCATCAAAAGAATTATATTGTAGGCACTGGAAGTCTATCATCAGTTGGCATTTGGCCAGACTGAGCGTTGTGAGATAGAGTCTGTGCAGAAATGTAAAATGTATAATGCCAAAGCATCCAGTTGGGGACAGTTTCCTTGTTTGCTCACAGCTCCATGTCCATTGTCAGTGAGCATTCCCCCAGTGTCCACCTCCCAGCAAAGTTTGGCCCTATGGACCTCCGTGGGGGCCACACCCTGCATAATGAAATAAAGCACACTCAATAGGTGTTTGTTAGAGGAGGTAGTGCAGATCATGCCTAAGGCCTTGCGGGCCGGGGGCGCCTGTGGGCAGGTAGGATTATGTGTTTTACAGAGTACTCACTGTCTAAGGTATGTTAACCTATCCAGTACAGTGGACTCCACAGCGGTTTCAATAGAGGATGACATCCCAAATCATGCACAACCCCCAGGTCATGTGCCAGCAAAGATCCTGCCACTCATGTGTGAGTTAAATTAATGGATAATAAGTCCGAGTTTGTGCTGGGGTATAACATATTGAGAGCTGCAATTTGCTACGGATGTTGTCTCAGGCTTTTTGGGCGCATGCCACCAAGCTAATATTGCTGCAGCCACATGGGGCCATTGGTCAATCATTGTCTGAGGGGGGTGGGGTGGGATGATGTGGTATTGCATTCACTGTTTGTGGCATGTATAGTGGGGAGTGCAGCCAATAGTGAGTGAAGTGGGCCTGTGAGTAAGTGTAATACAACTTAAAAACTGGCACCACGAGGCTGCCCCATTCATAGGGCAGTCTGAGTATTTCCTAATGAATCAGTTGCAGTTTTCCCGCCCATGCCAAAAAGATCATGCATTGTAGAAGAGGTGCAATAGGTGAGGCATGATGACCAATGTTATCAAGGCTAGCCGACCCATCAAGGAAAGACGAAGGTATTGCTATCTGGCGACTTGTTCCTCCACCTTGACCATAGCCACGCCATAGTGATCAGAAAGTAATGCAGTCTTATCTTGGCTTATCCACACCCCAATTATTTAAAAGATGAGTTCCACCATTGAATGGAGAACTACAGGTGTTCCTTAGGTCAGGGGGTACACAGTGGATTTCTTACGATGGTGATGGTTGAGAATTTTTTAAAAAGGGTGAACTCTCTGATGACCGGACTAGAGTTGGGATCTGGGTCACATAATAAAGAGTGACGTATAGGAACACAAAGAGGTTGTTGGAAGTGAAGTGTAGTTCACTGTGTGCATTGAATTCTCAAACTGCACATGCCAGAGGTTTGAAGACTAGTGCATATAACAGTGGGGATGGGGGACATCCCTGTCAGGTGCCTCTTCCTGGTGGATTCATCTCTGTTAGTAGGCTGTTTAATCACATCCTCACAGTCAGTGTAGTGTGTACACGCATTTTATCCAGCGCACAAAACTGTCAGGATAATCCATTCTAGCATGGAAGTTAAGGAGTTGAACACCTTTGTGGCGTTCAAGAAGATTGCCAGTGCATTTAGTTGTAGATTGGGCTGACTCATCAGAGCCAATAGTGTGCGAAGACTATGAGATGCTGGAGTGAATGCCACCTGGTTGGAAAGGACTAGGTCTGGCAATAAGAGTAACAGCCTATTTGCTAGGACTTTGCATCCAAGTTTGTAGGGGACAGCGAGCAATGGGAGTCACATGCGAGGGAGGGTTGTCAGCTTTTAGTAGTGATACAAGTATTGCTTCCCCGAAAGAGGGGGTAGTATATCTTACTCTATCACCTCATTATACGCTCTCAGGAGATAAAGGCCCAGCTGGTGTGAATTTGCCTTATAAAGCTTTGTCGGGAAACCAACACTTCCAGGGGCCTTGCTAGTGGGAAGATTCAAAATCACAGCAGTGATCTCTTCCAAGTTAAGAGGCGCATCTAAGAATTGCCTCCTCAGTTCCTCTAGCCTTGCCATTGCTATTCAGTCAAAGTATGTGGTGTGATTCCGCGAGGAATTATGTCTGTGTTAGATGTATAGGGTGGAAAAATACTTTACGAATACCTTGGGTAAGTATATCATCTAACTGATGGGGAGTCTGCCCATTATCACAGTCTAGTTGTGTAACTGCATGTGGCACCCGGTGGTATCGCAGGAGTTCTGCCATCAACATGCTTGGCCACTCTGCCTTTCTCTATTCCCTAGCATGGGAGTGCCTCGGCATGCAATCTGGCTATCTCCACTGCATCTAGATTCTGTGATAAACTATCCTCAAGGGCCTTTATTTCCAGTTTCCAAATGGTCAAGCAGTTTTCATAGGGTCTTCTGTACCCCACGCAGTTTAGCAATACAGACACCATGCAGGTAGGTCTTAAATGCCTTCCAGATGGTGCCCAGGTAGTCAAACAATCCCTCATTTATCTGAAAGAAATTCAATAATTCAGTCTTTACTCAGTCCCAAGGTGCGCTATTGAGTAAGGAAGTCGGGGATAAATGCCAAGTGAAGGCCCAGTTTTTGAAGCAGTCTGTCAGTAAATGCAAGCACCTGTCTGATCATCCGGGGGTTTTTGAGCCCCTGAATGTTCCTGGCAGCCATGGCCGCTGCAGGTAAGAGCGGTGGGGCTGGCTGGGAGGGATTTTGAGAGACAACCACAAGGGAAACAATTATATATTTAATTTCCCCTTGTGGCCATCTCTTGAAATCCCCCCCCCCCCCAAGTTGGCCTCGTCGCCCCACCTCTCTTACCTTCAGCAGCCACAGCTGGTTCCAGGTAAGAAGATGTAGTGTTGACTTGTTGCCACTACTCATGCCTATGGAGGTTAATCTGCAATTGAGCTAGATGTGTGCCCCACCCCCATTTTTGCCTGGGTAACTGTGAAATCACACTTTCCATGCTTGTTGACATATGGGCTTCCCTTCATGTAGCTGCAATGAGTCTTCAACATTCCCACCACCCCTTCCACCTCATCCACCCTTACCTGTCTGTGCACAACAACCCACTCCACGCACACAACCCACAGCAACAAGGAGCAATGGCGTGAATATATAAACCACACAATGATCTAAACTTGGACAGGGCTTACCCCAGAAGGAAAGCTAAGTGCTGGCTTGTCGTTGCCTCTAGTATGGGGCATCACCAGGTAGATATGGTAAAGTGAGAGAACAACAAGCCATCACACAGTTAATGTAGAGTCTCAATGCTGGTCTCCATACTGCCTCCCATGATGGAGCAGTTTGGAGGGACAGGTAAGCTGCAGGGGGTCAATGTATGCTGCCATGTGAATTAACATGTACTGAGGGCATGTGGCTCAAATCCAGTTTTGCAAGTTGACATTGTTCCAGCCAGCCCACTAGTCAGTGCATGCACCACCAGCCCTAAGAAAACAATCCACTGCACAGCAGAGGAACTCAGTCCACCTCACTGAGGCTGTCATTGGGCACCAGTGACTTAAGAGATGATGTTGTGTTAACCTCTGTGACTATGTGTTTTACAAAAGTAGCTGCACTATGTGGGTAGTAAAGATTATGCATCTTGTTGCAATGTATAACTTTCAGCTGCACGAGGTAGAGCATTGCATAGGAGATGCTGGCCTGTTGCAGCTGGCGTTTCAGCAGCAGGTAATCACGGTGTACCGCCTAGACAACCAGGGTGAAGTCTGGGAAGAAAGACAGGGTGTTACTTTCATATGTGACAGTTTTTTTCTTTGTGAAAGCCAGAGGATGGTGTCCCAGTTCTTGAAAATGAGAAGTCTAGCTATTACGGGTCACGGTGGGAGTGACCCGTAATAGCTAGACGGGTCACTCCAACCGGGCCAAGATGGAGTGACAATGAGTTGTGCGTGTGCTCCACCGCAAAGAGGGAGGAGTAGCTATCCATTCCAAATAATTTTTTATGGAGGGTTTCAATGTAGTCAGCCTAATCCCCATTTTGGTGGACTCTGTTGGGCCTCTTAGTTGCAGATTGCTAAGTCGAGACTCGGCCTCCAGCTCTTCTTTCTTTGCCTAGATTAACTACGAACTTTGGCCATATCAAGCAGTTTACTGCTGTAGCCCTCCTCTTCATCCTCAAGGAATGAGAGTTGAGTTTTGGTGTTCGAGAATCTCTGCTCCTGCTTGTTGCATTTGGCAGATGCCTTGTCAAGTGGTGGCTCCTCATTTATGGCAGAGAAGCGTTACCCGCCTAGGTGGCAGCAGAGTTAAACATGTGAAAAATAAAATGATAATAAACCAATTTTATTATTATTTCTATTTTCATTCTCACCCGCAGGCTGCCAGTGAGTGCGGAGTGCGGCCATGCACTCTATGTGCAACAGCAGTGGGGAGGAGGGGTGATGCGCATTTAGCATTTCTCCACTCGGCTGTGTTGTACATCCGGGTGGAGAAAAGCCACAGGCTCCCAGGAACTGAGCAGCAAATCAGACACATTATGCCCAGCGTGCAGCAGCATCAGGATAGGCATCTGGGATCCTGCGCAGTGTGTACCAGCCCTGGAGTCGAGGATCAGGTGAGGATCAATGCGGTGACCGCAGCAGCAGGTACGTTTTTTATATTTTTTTTATTGACTGCGATTATTTTTCTATTCTTCCCTTTTTCCCCGTGCCACACTACTTTGGATCCTGAACAGCCGCCACTCATCTTGTCCGCCCTTGCCATAAGCATGTTTAATATGCCATCGATGGAGGTCAGGCTCGTAAGAATTCCCCGAGGCTGCCTGCTGTGTGTTTACTCCATCCGATGGCAGAGCTACCCTGTGGTGCCAAAACTCTAACTGCAATTTGCCCTTCATCTCTTCACCTTTAAGCATGCTGCAGATATGTGTGTGGCCTGGGTCATTAAGGATCTCCCACATTGGCTATCCAGGTGGATTAAAACCTTTTCAACTCGATATTGGGCTGGACGTAGCACGTCTTGCTAGCAGGGGCCTTCAGTCAAGTGCCACCTTCACAGGTGCTATGGTTCCAGTGTCTCACACAGCACCTTCACTAAGGACACAACAGGAATCGGCTTCAAGGGGAGGGCATGAATTTGAGACTCCGAACAGTCGTTGGTCTCTTTCTCTTTCAGACCACCTCTGTTTACAGCAGGGCCGGTCTGACTACCGGGCGTTTTGGAATGCTGCCGAGCTGGGGGCTGAATTCACTGCGGTGGGGGCTGATTTTGTTGATGGAGACCTGCGTGTGCTTTGAAATGAATAAAGCAAAATGAATTTCGTTCACCACACCCAGGTCCCCATCAACGAAATCAGCCCCCAGCTCAGCAGCATTCCAAAACGCCGCCCTGGTTCACAGGCCTTCATAGCAATTGCACAAGTTTTTTATGTGACCTAGGTGAATCCATGCCATAATCCGATGCGTAGGTGAGTGTTGGTGATCCTGCAGTGCATCAGGGCCAAGTAGACGGTTTGGTGTCACATTTACAGCCACAGGGTCCTCCTGCCCGGGCCCGGCCCTCACATCTAAAGCAGGCCGTTGCTCAGTCTGGACTCATCTGCCCGGGCCAAGCTGCCAGTTGGCAGTCCCCAGCCGGCCCCACTTACCTCATTTTTTTCAGGGGGCTATTAGTCCCTCCACCATGCTGGGCAGTCATAGTCGGCAGACCGCCCACACAGTTCGGCTTCTCCACCTTACCTGAAACCAGCAAGCGCTCTCAGACCAAGAGGGCTGCTATCTTGGACTGAAGGAGTTTGTGGCCCTAGCGGAGAGGGGCCACAGCAGAGCCCCACATTGTTGTCCCCTCGATTACTCCAGCAATTCACAGGATCCACGCTGACATGGCTCAATCTGATTGCAGTTAAATTGTCGGTCTTGTTGCGCTGGGATGTGGTACAAGGAGCCTCATGCGAGTGTCGTTGTCTTAGAGATTGCCTCTCTAGTGCATGAATGTTAGTGTTATTGGTATGAATAACAATTTGATCCCTTGTGAGGTGATCTGATAAAACCCCAAACTTTTCATGAAATGGCTATTTTTTTTAGATTAGCCACAAAGTCATCGATGGAACCCTGGTTACTTTGATGTCTTTGAAAAAGTTGTACCAGTCTACAGATATGCAGATAAATGGCGTAAAAAAGTTATTCAAATCTTCCAAAGCATATTCAAAGCATGTGTAAATCTCTATTATCAACAGTTATTGCCTTTTTTTCCAAATTGTTCGAATAATCTCAACCCTTCGGGACCTAATGTGTGCAGTAGAATAATTCTTCTTCGAGAAGATTCCTCACCTGCATCATCCTCAATAGTTAAAATGTAATTTAAGAAATATGCCTTCCATTGAGGCCACTTCATAATAGGTTCACTTGGAGTCAAAATGCGAATGAAGCAGGTAACAAAAGCTTTTGTTCACATATAATGTTGGATTAAAAGCAAAATGTTGAGATAGGATGAAATATGGAGCAATATATTATGGTCACATGTCAAGTATCAAAAAATTGTGTAAGGTTGAATTTCAAATCGTAGTAAAATCAACAAGATACCAGTGTTGCTTTATTCACCACTTGGAATTGCACTTGCAAAGCTCCACAATACGTTTCACTCATTGCCTGTAGATTTGATGCAGTGAAGTGCTCAAGCGTAGTACTGTACAAAACGTTGCACAGCTTGTCAAGATAAGCAGCTGTGAGAAGTCGACAGCAGCCGATGTGGGTGCAGATCGCAGCTTTAAGTTCGGCAATAAAATGCTTATAACCAGGACGGCAGCTGTGTTGGGTCATGTGACGTGAGCAGTCCTCACTCTCGCCACTGTGAGGAGTTGCTTGGAGGATTGTGGGGTGGTGACTGCACCAGCAGCGGTTGAAGGTAATGGCTCAATCGCGCTCACTTATTGTATTGTATTGTAATTGCATTTATATAGTGCTTACTACCCCTGACGAGGTGTCGAAGAGCTTTTTCGGCGAGTAGCACGCTACTCCAGGACCCCTAGAGGATTAGTGTTGCATTAGTATAGTGAAACATGCAAGTACATTTTAAGTGGTGGATAGGTTAGACAGTTATTTGGATTTGGATTGATAGCAGAAGGATAGAGGAGGACAAAGGTTTGTATTTATTTAGCGCTTGTTGACGCAGGCTATTCAGGAAGCCTATAAAGGATTAGTGGTGAATTAATATGGCGAAATATGAAGAAATTTCAGTGGTGGATATTAGTCTGTTACTTGTAGTGAGAAGGATAGTGGAGGGATAAAAGGGGAAGAAAGATTTGCATTCATATAGCACGTGTTACCCCTGATGGGTGTTGAAGCGCTTTTCTGGCGAGTAGCACGCCACTCCGGAACCCATAAAGGATTAGTTTAGGGTATTTTTCTGTAGGATTCAGTATCCAAATTCCTTAGTAGATAGACTGTTCATTTCCAGGGAAATCCAATAAATTACAATGAGGTTTGCATGTGCAGTCTAGCAGCTGGGGTCAACTGGCACTCCTCACCAACTGGAAAATATGATAATTGCCAGGTTCAATTAGAAAGTAGTTTATACTATAACCAGGGACAGTTTCAGTTCAAGGGCATTGGGGCTCCGCCCCTTTTTCCCACAGCCCCCACTCAGAACAGGTCACAATAAAATCATATTTAAAAAAGCTATTACTGTGCATTTTTTATAAATGTACCTGCACACAGTAAATATTGCTAACTGGAGAGCGGGGGTGCTGCAGTCACGCTTGTCTTCTGCAGCCTGCAGCCTGCCTCGGACGTATTCTCAACACCTGGCCCTTTCCTCCAGTCCAAGCAGTCACTATTTCCCGGGCTGACGATCGAACTGCCCAGAGGGCTGTGACGTCAGCTGTTAAGCAAAAGACAATCCTGAAGCTTGATCTCCACCCCCTAACAACCTGGAGATGAAATTGGACCCGGGCGTTTCAGGCTGAAGCCCTGTAACTCCGGAGCTTCAGGTCAATCAGAGTCAGAGTGTCGAGCTTGTCACCTCCCTTTCCCGACTCATCATAGGGTGGGGTGTATCTCAACCCTGTGATGATTTGGGAATGGGTGGGGTAGAGACTGAAGGCGGGGAGGACAAGAAATCGAGTCTGCACAGTTTATCATCAGACGTTTTTGAAGAAACTGCGCAGACTCGCACTAATCTAATATGGGATCAAGCATGGAAAACCATTTCAGCTCCAGTGAGTACAAATGAGCCTAGATTCCTGTCTTCATATGCATGGACCATGTAAGTAA